>NC_138078.1:4936209-6332876 GCF_964212035.1 Myotis nattereri
ATTGGAGTAGGTATTTCCTCAAACAAATTATAGAAGTGGCCAATGAGCAAATGAAAAGGTGTTCAACTGCAGGCACATTAGGGAAATGCAAGTCATAACCACAATGGGAGAACCGATTTCCAGCCACTGGGATAGCTGTTATTATCACACGCAGACTCGGAAAATAGCAACTGGGTGAACGTGTGGAGAAATGGAACCCTGTGCATTGCTGAGGACTGTGAAGCGATGCACCCCCTGTCCAAAATGGTGTGTGGATTCCTAGCAAAGGTAAACAGAATTGCCACGTGACCCAGCAATTCCACTTCTGCTTTATACGCACCAGAATTGAGAGCAGGGGCTTGAATAGATATTGGCACATCCGTGTGTATAGTAGCGTTCGGCAGAGTATCCAAAAGGTGCAAGCTCCCAAAGTGTCCATTGACAGGTGAATGGGAAAACTGAATGGAGAGTTTCCGTGCAATGGGAGGGGGCCTCTATGCACGAGTGATTTGCAGGCTACATTTTAACAAAATGTTTTAGAGACAAACATCAAATGGATGTGGGGTTTTGCCCTGGCTGGTTTGGCTCAGTGGACAGAGCTTTTGCCTCTGGACTGAAGGGTCCCGGGTTCCATTCCTGTCAAGGGCACTTACCCAGGTTGTGGGCTCCATCCTCAGTACGGGGCGTGCAAGGCACAGCCGATCAATGATTCTCATCATTTATGTTTCAATCTCTCTGTCTCTCTCTTCGTCTCTGAAATCAATAAAAGTATATTATAAAATAAAGGGTTAATGTATTTAAAAGATAGGTATGGGGTTTCTTTTGGGGTGATGAAAGTGCTGGGATTGTGCTGGAATTGTTGCTGATTGTTTCACAATCTTATATAACAAGCATCACTGCACTGTGCACTTCAAACAGGTGGACTTTATGGTACATGAATTCTATCAAAGTCATTGCCAATAGACGTGTCACTGTGAAACAAACCACTTTGTGTGCAAAGGTCCTTTTCACTTACGTAACTGCCATTGTGCTATTAATTTTTTTTAAAATATATTTTATTGATTTTTTACAGAGAGGAAGGGAGAGAGATAGAGAGTTAGAAACATCGATGAGAGAGAATCATCGATCAGCTGCCTCCTGCACATCTCCCACTGGGGATGTGCCCGCAACCCAGGTACATGCCCTTGACCGGAATCGAACCTGGGACCTCTCAGTCTGCAGGCCGACGCTCTATCCACTGAGCCAAACCGGTTTCGGCTGTGCTATTAATTTTATTTCACTTCATTTGTATTTTGATTTCAAGAGAGAGAGAGATAGCAGTTTGTTTTGCCAGTTATTTGTGCATTTATTGCCTGATTCTTGTATGTGCGCTGAGGGGATTGAACCTGCAACCGTGGCGTATCGGACGGACACTCTTACCAACTGAGTTCCCCAGCCAAGTCCTCGTGCTATTCATTTTAGAAGATTATAGCCAGGGGCGGCTGGTGGCTATCGTAATGGGCAGCACAGATAAAGGCCATTTCCATCATCTCAGCAGCTTCTGTAGGGCTGCACTGCTCAAAAGAGAAAAACTGCATTTCTGTTCATAGGTTCTCGGCGTGTCATCCTCTTCATCTCTCCACAGTTTGGTTCTTTTATAAAAACTTTTAAAAATTGATTTCAGAGAGGAAGTGAGAGGGAGAGAGGGAGAGAGAGAAACATCAATGATGAGAGAGAATCGTTGATTGGCTGCCTCCTGCTCGCCCCCTACCAGGGATCTAGCCTGCAATCTGGGCAGGTGCCCTGACCAGGAATCGAACCCGGACCTCCTGGTTCCTAGGTCGGCGCTCAACCTCTGAGCCACGCTGTCCGGGCCACAGTTCCGTTCTTGACCTCACGGCCTAGCACACGTATTTGTTGAAATGACTGTTTTGAAATTGTCTATGAGGCTTGTTTCAGCTCTAATATAATTCTTCCCCAAGTCTCTGGGGGAAAGATATTTGACACTTAAGGTATTGATTTTGGAAGCAACTAATTTTAGCCCGTAAGTGATACATGCATCAATTTGACAAATGGCCATTCTAATGATTTGAATGTCTGCTGCCTTTTGTGCGAAGGTAGGTTCACGTGAATTGCATCGGATTCTTTGCAGCCAAGGCCCGGAAGGCAGCCACTTTCCTTAAAGTGAACCCCTCTTGGTGGTCTGTATGTCCGGTGCGGGCAGGACTAAGAGAATACCAAGTCCCTGTAATTGCCATAACACTTCATTTTGTAGAAATATCTCTAAGCCACTATTGACTTCTTCAGTGTGATTTATTCATTTTCCAGAAATCTCTTATTGAAAGTATCACAGATGTTCCCTTTCCCCCCAGTGACCCCTCAGCGCCCGCCCCTGCCCCAGCCCCAGCCCAATGCCTTCTCCACCCTATTGTCTGTATGCATGGGTGTTGCATATATGGATACGAGTTCTTTGCTTGATCCCTTCCCACCCACTCATCTACTCATCCCCGACTTCCCTCTGTCAAACTTTTAAAAACATATGTTTTTACTGATTTTAGAGAGAGGAAGGGAGAGGGGTAGAAAGATAGAAACATCAATAATGAGAGAGAATCATAGATCAACTGCCTCCTGCACACCCCCTACCGGGGATCGATCCTGCAACCCGGACATGGGCCCTGACACAGACCTCTTGGTCCATGGGTCAGTGCTAAACCACTGCGCCACACTGGCCAGGTGTGATTTATTAATTTTTGGAGACAAACAAAATTTGAATATCGTTAAGTACTCATTTTAGAAATAACTCCATTGCCAGAAATATTGTTAAAATACTTTTCAGAACTCACACATAGCTACAGGAAGACTTGGAGGAACCTTGAATGTGTATTGCTGAGTGAGGCAGACACCCTGTGAAAGCTACCTCCTGTAGGACCCCAGCTCCATTGCACTGCCCATGTGGGGAGAGCAGAAGGTCAGTGATCGCCAATGGAATCGGGGGAGGAGAGAGGAGTAGGTGGAATTCAGGGGCATTAGGGCCCTGAAACTGTTCTGTAAGATACTATAATGGAGGACATATGCCAATAGCCATTTGTCAAATCCCACCGAATGTGCAATGCCAAGGGCGAAAGCAGAAAAGCTTCGGGAGGTCAGGGCTGAGTGACAACAGGGGGCGTGTCTCCTGACAATGCGCACGTGTCCTTGTCTTGGTCTGGTCTTCGAATTTGAGTTGTGCCTCATGTAACGTGTCATTCCTCATGCCTGTTAGCTGCATTTCCAGCTCCACGTTGCTTTCCTGACTTGAACAGTGTTGTACAATATGCTGCAAAGCTTGCCCTGAAGGGAGCAGTGGCCTTTAAAGAAAAACCACACACACACACACACAAAGCCAAGGGTACAGAATGCTGGGAGCTGTTATCAATGCTCAATGGAGAGAATGTGAGGTCTGTTCCCATGATGCTGCAAATGTGTCTGCTGCTAGGTCTATTAATAGCTCACAGTTGATTTTGGACCTTGGATTTGTTCAATTAAAGAAGCTATAAAAATAGATGAATCAAATGAACCCAAGGAAACCCAGGGCATAGTCCTCACTCCATTTTTTAAAAAATATATTTTTATTGATTTTTTAACAGAGAGGAAGGCAGAGGGATAGAGAGTTAGAAACATCGATGAGAGAGAAACATCCATCAGCTGCCTTCAGTGCACTCCCTACTGGGGATGTGCCCGCAACCAAGGTACATGCCCTTGGTTCGACTGGAATCGAACCTGGGACCCTTGAGTCTGCAGGCCGACACTCTATCCACTGAGCCACACCGGTTAGGGCGCCACTCCATTTTTTAATGAATATTTAATATATTGTGTGTGAAGCATGATCGAAGCATACACATATAAGTCGTGTGTTCTGTGTAAACCCTTTGAGAATGGAAAGATTACTTTCAAGGTAATCTGATTGGAAATAAGATCTTGCAGAGCTCATTTCTCTCATCTTTCCACCAGTTTGTCTATTTGCTTCCAAACAAACACTGTTGTGTTCCCAACAACTGGCCTCCACGCTGTTCGAGGACCTGGAGTGGAGGGGGTTTTTGTCTTTCCCTTCAATTGCTGATGGGCTGGTTATAGTCCATCTGTTGGGGGGATGGAGACCCAAGTTTCTTACGTGACATCGAAGACTCCCCTTCATGAAGACCACAGTAGACATTCCAGGCCCTGTCTTGATCCAGCCTGATGCTACTGCCCCTTCTGAGATTTCAGTTTACACTTAACTACCTTTCTTTATTTCAGTAATGTACTTTGATTCTTCGAGGTTTGCTCGAATATTGCGTAAATAGCTATTCAAGTCAATGTCATCCCCCTAGCTCTTGATCTTTCAAGGAAATGGACATTGTAGATATTTACCAAATTGGATTATATCAGTCATTCGTGTCTCCAGTGTAAGTTCTTGTGATCTGATTCTGATTCTGATTGGGATTGAGTGGCATTGAGATCAAATTCCAGCAACTGCAAAATTTTGGAGAAGATTAACCTATATAATCATTTAAGCTGGAAAAAATACATAGTTCTGTAGGACATACGGTGATGGTTTAATGTAGGGTAATTGTCCGTGTGTATACATTGGCATGCCTGATATTGTCAGCTTTATTTTCTACATCAAAAGTAATCATGTAGAAATAAAATGCAGGCAAATAAGGTTCCTGTGTCATCTCCCATTTACATCAATTTCAACTCTGAGCATGTCTGAGCCACTATTGGTCACTACTATCTGAAGTGTTGGGAAGAGTCACATTTACAGAGGGCGGGTTGATTAGTCTGTTGAAACACCATCCATATATGTCAAGGTTGCAGGTTCGATCCCCTGTCATGGCACAGACAAGAATCACCCAGTAAATGCACCAATGGGTGGAAAGCAACTGGGCCCTCTCTCAATCTCAAATCAACAAATATCACATGATCTCACTTATATGTGTAATCTCATGCACAAAATTAACTGATGAATGAGATAAACTAGAGCAGTGGTTCTCAACCTTGGCTGCACATGAGAATCACCTGGGAATCTTTTTAAAATCCTGATTTCTGGGCCTCATCCTCCGGAAATTCTGTTTCTTTGTGATGGGGTGGGGCCACAACATTAGTAACAAAGAAACAGAATTTCCAGAGGATGAGGCCCAGAATTCAGAATTTTAAAAAGATTCCCAGGTGATTCTAATGTGCAGCCAAGGTTGAGAACCACTGGACTAGAGGCATGGGAATATGGGATAGCCTGATGAATCTCAGAGGGAAGGGGGGGGGAGGAAAAATTAACCGAAGAAATTATATGCATATATGCATAACCCGTGGACACAGATAATAGTGTGGGGATGGACTGGGTCTGGGCGTAAAATGGGTGGAAGGGCGCAATGAGAAAAAATGGGGGACATCTGTAATACTCTTAACAATAAAGACTTAAAGAATTAAGAGAAAGAATAGTCACGTTTGCCAATTATATCTCAATAAAGTCTAGGGGATGAAGTATAGCCATATAGTCTAAAATAAAAATTCCTTTCCATCTTCCTGTAAGCTAAACATGTGCCATGTTCTCATCATGGTCTGGTGAATTCGTTGCTTTTCTTTACTAGTTAAAGACTGATGGGGCCCAGTAGGCATGGCTCAGTGGATGAGCATCAGCCTCTGAATCAGGAGGTCAGGGTCCGATTCTAGGTGAGGGTACATGCCAGAGTTATGGGCTCAGCCAATCTGGGATTCTCATCATTGATGCTTCTGTCTTTCAATCCCTCTCTCTTCTTCTCTGAAATCAATAAAAAAATAATTTTTTTAAAACTCAAAAAACACACAGAAACCTGGTTGGTTGCTAAATACTGAGTTCATGCTACTTGTTTGTCCATGGATAGCTTGACCACATTCTTGGAAACATATTTTAAGAAATTAGTATATGTAAGTACTAGATTGTGTGAAGGGAATTTAGTTTTTTGTTTTTTTCCTGACTGTTACATTCCTGCTTTTTTTAAAAAAAAATATATTGCATTGATTTTTTTACAGAGAGGAAGGGAGAGGGATAGAGAGTTAGAAACATGGATGAGAGAGAAACATTGATGAACTGCCTCCCGCACGCCCCCTATTGGGGATGTGCCTGCAACCAAGGTACATGCCCTTTCCTGGAATTGAACCTGGGACCCTTCAGTCTGCAGGCCTACACTCTATCCACTGAGCCAAACCGGTCAGGGCACATTCCTGCTTCATATGTTCATTTATTTGCTAACATTATGGGCAAACAGAGATATGTGTGGCTTCCTGTGTCTGGTGGCTCCTTTCCGATCATCTCAAGACATGTAATAAAGACACCAACAAGGATTTTGAACTCAGCAGGCCTGCGTGGACTGCGGCTTTAGGGAATGATCATCCGACTCTCTCACAATTCCTCTTGTGTCAACCCCGGGTAGTTAAAGGAAGATGGAGTTTCTCTAGAAAACAAATGACTCCAAGTAATGGAGTAGTTGAAGTTAATGGCCTTGTCTCACAAAATAATGCAAGCCAGCTCTTTCCTGAGCTATGTCAGACGCTACGATCCTGACCATGCATTTTCCCGAATCTCACGTGGAAGGTACATTTGGCAGAATATTTATGTATCGGTTCAGAGATGACTTTTGCAAGTAGCCAGCGCGATGGAAGTTCAGCTCAGGTGTGCGGGACATCGTCCCTGTAGAACGCATAGGCAACGAGATCCAGTTGTCAAGGGGAATAATGGGTTTGCTAACCCTGGAAGGATGCCTGGCCTGTCTGTGAAAATTTGGAAATCCCGGGAGCCGCCTTGGTAAATGCATGAGAGCAGGCCGAGCACGCAGCAGGCTGTGCTGGGAGCACACATCCTGTCTTTCTCTTTGGGCCTTTCATCTTTTTCTGCTTGCAGGGCGATGAGCTCGATGCAGTAGTTGAACACAGTGATTTGCACATATTTGGAGAGGAGAGCACATGTTTGCATTATTGTTTGGGCCTTGTGCACTGTGAATGTGCCTCTGATGGGATGTTAGTTTCCTATGGTTGCTATAGCAAACTGGGTGCCTTAAAACAATTGAAGGATCTTGCCTGTTTGTCTCAGTGGTTAGCGCTTCAGCCAGTGGCTGGAGGGGTTGCAGGTTCGATTTCTGCTCGGAGGCACGTACCTCATCCCTTGCAGAGCTGGTCCCTGGCCCCAGGTCAGGGGCGTGAGCATGGGCTGCAACCAATGGAAGTGTCTCTCACATCAAAGTCTCTCTCTCTCTCTCTCTCTCTCTCTCTCTCTCTCTCTGTCACACCTCTCCCTCTCTCTCCCTCTGTCCCTCTGTCCCTCTCCCTCTCCTCCTTTCCTTCCACTCTCTTTCTAAAGATCAATGGAAGAAATGTTCTCAGGTGATGATTACAAACAAACAAACAAACAATAGCAGAAGGATGTTCTCTCAGAGTTCCGGACGTCAGAGGTCCAAAGTCAAGGTCTTGGCAGGACCACACTCGCTGTGAAGACTCTAGGACAGTGATGGCGAACCTATGACACGCGTGTCAGAGGTGACACGCGAACTCATTTTTTTGGTTGATTTTTCAGTTGTCATGGAATTCAGGGCCTGGCCCTTTAATCCAGGATGATCTCGTCTCTACACCATTCACTTAGTCCAGGGGTGGGCAAACTTTTTGACTCGAGGGCCACAATGGGTTCTTAAACTGGACCGGAGGGCCGGAACAAAAGCATGGATGGAGTGTTTGTGTGAACTAATATAAATTCAAAGTAAACATCATTACATAAAAGGGTACGGTCTTTTTTTTTTTTAGTTTTATTCATTTCAAACGGGCCGTATCCGGCCCGCGGGCCATAGTTTGCCCACAGCTGACTTAGTGACATCTGCAGAGACCCCTTTGCTAACGGCCTGTGCTGTCGGGCGCAGCCATTCAACCCAATACAGGCGGCAAAGCAGATGCTATCACAGTATTTCGCCGAAATCTGTTCATGTAGGCAATGTTTATTTTTTGTTTTGATTTAATTTTTTAAATATATTTGTATTGATTTCAGAGAGAAAGGGAGAGAGAGAGAGAGAGAGAGATAGAAACATCAACGATGAGGTAGAATCATTGATTTGCTGCCTCCTGAATGCCCCCCACTGGGGATCGAGCCTGCAACCTGGGCATGTGGCCTTGACTGTAATCGAACCCAGGACCCTTCAATCCGTAAGCTGATGCTCTATCCACTGCTCCAAACCAGCCAGGGCTGTTTTGTTTTAATTTTATTTTTTTATTGTTGATCGTATTACAGATATCTCCAATATCTCCCCCCTCCCCTGTCCAGCCCCAACCCACTCCCCCACCCCCAGGCCTTCACTATCCTATTGCCCGTGTCCATGGGCTATGCATACAAGTATATGAGTTCTTTGGTTTATCTCTTCTCATATCCCCAACCCCATATTGAAGTATGTCTGTCTGTTCCACGCCTCCATGCTTTAGGTCTTACTCCGTTGGTCAATTCATTGTGTTCACAAAATTCCACAAATAAGTGAGATCATGGGATATTTTTCTTAGCTCACGTAAGCAATCTTTTTTTAAATATATATTTTATTGATTTTTCACAGAGAGGAAGGGAGAGGGATAGAGAGAAACATCGATCAGCTGCCTCCTGCACACTCCCCACTGGGTTTGTGCCCGCAACCAAGGTACATGACCCCGATCGGAACCGAACCTGGGACCCTTGAGTCCAGAGGCCGACACTCTATCCGCTGAGCGAAACCGGCCAGGGCCACGTAGGCAATCTTAATCTTCTTTGTGTCTCTGAAAATATTAGGAGCGAGTTCCCATTGTCCAGAAATGATCTTTGTCCTACCCTACAGTAACTTACAATCCTAAGTGCCATCCCTACCAGGAGAACATGTTCTTCTTGCAACATGCTTGCCTTGTGGGGACAATACAGTGCCTCCAGGTGTTGGATGTGTGCTAACTTCTGGAAGCGCCAGGAACCCGTCCGCCTTCCTTTGGCGCACCCCAAACTTGGCTGAGGGTCTTACAGAAGTTCTGATGGCTAGGTCACAGCCCAGACCCATCATGTCTAGACAAATCGCTGTGAGAACCCAACAACCTGGTCGTTGCAGTTCTGTCAAGATTCCAACTAGGCCATTTCTCTAGACCGGTGGTTCTCAACCTGTGGGTCGCGACCCCTTTGGGGGTCGAACGACCCTTTCACAGGAGTGGCCTAAGACCATCCTGCGTATCAGATATTTACATTATGATTCATGACATTAGCAACATGACAGTTAAGAAGTAGCAACGAAAATAATTGTATGGTTGGGTCACAACATGAGGAACTGTATTTAAAGGGCCAGAAGGTTGAGGACCACTGCTCTAGACATTGGCTTTTTCCCCCTCTAGGTTCTGGAACTTGGGCCTGGAAAGGGTTAGCGAAATCCTAAAAGACTTCTAGGAAGAAGACATGGCCTTTTCCCTGTTTGTCACGTGATGACAGAGCGGGCCTCCCATTCAATAGGGTTTGAGGAAGTTGCTCAGAGAAGAGAGTGAGAGCTCTGTGTTACTGGAATGTGTGATGACAGGCATCAGTCCTGAGGCACCAGCAGGCCCCTCACCCTCTAGCATGGTCCCCAAGAAATGCCAGGAGGTGAAGGACCAGTCCCTGGCCTCCTGGAGCTGTGATGTAGCAGAGAGCCCTCCTCCTGCTGCCTCCCCAGATAATTCTACAGTTACAGGACCTCTGCCAGGTATTGTGGTCTTCCTCAGGTACAAATTGTCACTGCTTAGCCCTGGACTGGTAAAGTCAAGTGCGTAATCGGCAGTATGCACGATTGGCTGATTTTCTCAGGGCAGTTGATTTGCCCACTTCGCTCCCTGCGTCCTGTGGAATTATCGGAGTTCTAAATGATTGCTCGGTGGAAAGGAAAGTATTAATTCTGTAGAGAGAATATGACATTTCCCAGGCTTTAACCTGGGCGTTGAAAAACTCAAATTTTCCTATGACATCGTGTTGCCTCTTTTGCATGTTAATTATTACCCTGCCTGGATGAGGGTTTGGTCATGAAGCAATAATGCGATGCTGATTGATTAAATTCTACAAAGTGTTTGCTTTTCAGCTCCTTGGTCTCACATAATAAGAGGTGGGAGTTTATCAAAGCAAGTGGCATATACTTTTCCTCTCCATTTTCATTCAGATGCGCAACAATTTCTGCCTGCTGGTTTAAATTGGCGCTGAGAACACCTTTTGTGTTGAGCCCACTCACAGCTAGAAGGAACCAGAATCCCCCTGAAAAAGGAATAATGCCATCTCTCCACTAAACAAAGCCCATAATCTCAAACCCAGCCTGGGTGGTCTCCTGCTGTTAGTAGAACTTGAGGGGGAAGGTATCCTGTTTATTGTAAAAAATGATCTAATTAAACACAAAGTTGGCCACTGGGAAACTGGGAGTTGGCTTTGAGCATCGTTTTAGAGGCCCGTGTTCCTTTTATTAGAGCCCCAAAAATTGGCCACAAAGGTGGAGGTCTTCACCAGAGAGGGTTCTGTATGGGCGGGATCATGCGCACCTCACAGGCTGCTGGCTGAAGGAGAAGCTGTGTTGCCTCCTGCAGGCAGCTGCAGAAGTCCTTTGACCTTGTGATCACAAGAATACAGCAGCTCTAATGCTGAGTTAGCTCGCACCACCGCCTTCAATTCGGCTCGCCTTTCTTTATAGGTGTGATGGATGGCCAGAATGGGAGCCCTGTGTAGATTTTCTGGAGGGAAATTCTTCTAATATAACAGCAAAGCAGATTCATAACTTGGAACAGACTTAAAGAAAACAAAAGTGAGCGAATATAAACTTTTGTGCACCTGTAACCCTAACCCTAACCCTTACCTTGGTAGAGTGAGGCTGCCTTTTCATAAAGATGCAACATTAGCCTGGCCGGCATGGCTTAGTGGATGAGCACCGACCCATGAACTAGGAGGTCATGGGTTGATTTCCCATCAGGGCACATGCCCGGGTTTAGGGCTCGATCCCCCAGTGTGGGCCATGTGGGAGGCAGCTGACCAATGATTCTCTTTCATCACTGATGTTTCTATCTCTCTCTCCCCCTCCCTTCCTCTCTGAAATCAATGAAAACACACACACACACACACACACACACACACACACACACACACACATATAGAATCTTATACTCTGAACTTCTGGATAAGAAAGAAGTGAGAGAGACTTTCATCTGGTCCCCGAATTAGAAAGCTTAAATTAAAATAGCAAACAATTGTACTGACCAGCCAGGCCAGAATGATCCTTATTGAACTTGGTCTGTGTCCTGCCTGGCCGGGCAGCTCCCTGTGTGGTCCGCTCTGCTGCTTCTATAGGGTGAGGCAAGCAAGCACTCGCCTGTGAAGCAAAACTTAACGGGGCGCCACAAAATGCTGCAATCAAGCTAAATATTTTGAATAATCTTCCCCTTTAAAAAAAATTATTGATTTCAGAGAGGAAGGGAGAGGGAGAGAGAGAGAGAGAGACATAATGATGAGGGAGAATCATCCGTCAGCTGCCTCCTGCACACCCCCTACTGGGATCGAGCCCACAACCCAAGCATGTGCCCTGACCTGGAATCGAACTGTGACCTCCTGGTTCATAGGTCAATGCTCAACCACTGAGCCACGCAGGCCGGACTCAACTTTCCTTGTTAAGGTCAGTTGATTAGGAACCTTGGTTATATTTGCAGTCTCTTTTGCCACCTAACAAAACCATAGCCTATCACCAGGAGGTGAAGGTCATGGAAAACATCTGACCATTGGCTGTTCCTGCTCCTACTTCAGGGATCACCATCCTGACTGTCTTCTCAGCTTTGTTTTCCCAGGTATCTGGGAAGATCGGGGTCATTGGCTTAGAAACGCAGGGCTATTCCTGACAGGTGTGTGACCCTCCGGTGTGACCCTGCATTGTCTTTTTCTGGGACGTTGGCAAGAGCATTTCTGTGGGAAATGAGGGAGGGCATCCTGGGTCCTAAGGCTGGGCACCCCCTCTGGCAGCGGGCGTCACCTGTCATTCACGCCTCTGTCCCACAGAGCATGGGAAGGAGTCCAGAATTGCTTATTTGAAGAAATGAATGGATTCCACCCGAGCACCTGGCTTCTGTAAGGGATTTTCACACTGATATTTATAATCCCCATTTCCTAGCAGTTGTTTTCATATTTCCCCAAATGCCGGAAGGCATCCTCCAATTGTCCAGGCAATATATCTGTGAGCAATCTTTATGATCAATAGCTTCGGAGAGGGCTGGGGGAACTAGAAGCCTAAAACATTTCTTTCCTATTTATCGATGCCAATATATGCCTCAGTTCTCCTCCTCATCACCACTCCTGCTTCCCAGTCTTACACTAAGGGCTTCATATGTCTGTGCTGGGACTCGAAATTGAATCTGTGTGCGGAGGTCTGTTGTTGAATCTAGAATCTTCTCTATTTTACTATTGATTGATCAACTATTTATAATATCTCTTAACTATACTGTAAAGTTCCCATTAACTTCTAGGACAAGATTTACATAACCTGATATTTATCCACATACTATCAATTCTCTCTCTCTCTCTCTCTCTCTCTCTCTCTCTCTCTCTCTCTCTGTCTCTCACACACACACACACACACACACACACACACACACACACACACAATCACTCGCAGTGCCCATGAAGGGCAAATTGCCTACACTTTTCAAAGAGGAACATGGAGAAGGTAATGCTGGCCAGCAATATTATACTTGTTTTTTCACTAAATTTTTTTCTTTTTATCTTATTTTATTAGACTGAAACAAGCCTGATAGATAATTTCAAAACAGCCATTGCAACAAATACGTACGCCAGGCAGTGAGGTCAAGAACAGAACTGTGTCCCGGACAGCGTGGCTCAGTGGTTAAGCGCCGACCTAGGAACCTCAGATGGTCATGGTTCAATTCCAGGTCAGGGCACCTGCTGGGGTTATGGACTGATCCCCAGTGGGGGGCATGCAGGAGGCAGCCAGTCAATAATTCTCTCTCATCATGGATGCTTCTCTCTCTCCCTTTCCCTTCCTCTCTAAAATCATTAAATATATATATGGTAGAGAGTTGCGTCAAACTTGGTTTGTAGATGTGAAATTTCCGGTTGTTGGAAAGATATCCCTTATCATTCCTCTTCGTCTTGGGAGAATTAAACTTTATGACGTACATTTGGGTTATTCATCGTTAGCCTGTGAGTGGGGTTAGCGTGACTCCGGGGGTCACATAAGCCCTGGGTACAGTGACCACAAGTCCCTGCCAGGTTGCACCCAGCTTCTGTCTCCTCGCCTAAAGGAAGTCGCATAGCAGCGGTTAACCTTGCAAAAATACTCCCCCAATCTCGGTAGCAGCGGGGCAAATAAAAGGAAGAAAAAGAAGCCCTGTTACAGTATTGTCTTCGCACGTCAATCAACTGAGGTGCCTGTGAGGGAAAATGTGCAATTAATTGTGCAAGAGGCCTGCCTGCCCTCGCTGCTGGGCGCAGGTCATTGTCATGAGATGGCGTGTGGCCTGGTAGCCGCTTGTTGTGACGTGACGTAACGTCACACCCTTTTTGGACAGTGGCTTTGGGTTAAGCTTGGATTTCATGTCATATATCACAGATGAATTAAGTTATGGCCGCCCCTATTCAGGAATCCATTGCTAATTCCTTCCCAGCGTGAACCCGATGCATCTGGCCATCATTTTCGCAGCCTGGAAAGTTGCTGATTGAAAGAGAAAAGAGGTGGCAGAGTCAGCGCCCGGCACCGTCCCCTGGCCTATCCGGGGAGCAGATGCCAAAAATGTGCTGCTCCCAGCACATGGCATCGCAGTGCCTCCTGCGCGTGTGAGCGTCTGGACAGGCGCTTGGCAAGATGCTGGCAGAGGTGCCGGGGCGCTGGCGGCGCTCCAGGCGCTGAAACGCAAGCTCGCCCTGTAATGGAAGCTCTGGGAATGCAGAGGACGCCTCCCCATTAGGCATTCTCCTCGTGTTTCACATAAATGCATCCTGCTCTCGGGGCGGCGAGCCGTGCGTGTGCACCGGCTCATTCAAATTGAATGCTGGTAAACGGAGTCCTGCGCGCACGGAGCAGCCTGGCAGCTCTGAAGGCAGGCGCGGGGTGAAGCGGTCCCCCAGCTTCTCTCTTGTTTCTTGGATGCTTCTTTGCCGGCCTCATGCACGTTGCAAAGAGACACTGATGGGGCGCCCCATGCCTGTGCAGCCCGGGCATCCCTGCAGCTCTGCCTGCGCTTTTCTGGGCCGTCAAGTTCAAGGTGGCTTCAGCGGCTGTCCCGCAGCGCCGCGTGGATAATGTTTTGCTGCAAAAGACAGCTGCTCCGGAGTGGCAGTTCGCATTGTATCTTTCTTTTGTTCTTCTGTATCAGGGCTGCGGCTTGAACTTGGTCACCGCAAGAGTGAGGAGAGCGAGCCTGCAGAGGGCTCTTTGCAGCGTGCTTTTCCTATTAGTTTTAAACAGGAGCCGGGCAGCCCCAGCAGCAGGGCTGGCTGGCTCTCTAGTCATTCGCTCTGAGGAATAAAGACACCGTAGGGCAGTGAACCTGAACTTGGCCCGTTCATCCATCCTGCATTGAGTGATTGCATGGAGTGGAGTCAGATGCCACTGGGGGGTGAAGAGCGCGCATCAGCTTGCATTCCTCCTGGATATAGTAGGAAGGACCCCTGACAGAATCCAGTAATTAACAGGTAAACCGTGAAGCGCGTGCCGGGCGTGGGAAGCTGTGGGCTGAGGGGAGATCGTATGGGAAAGAGGGAGTAAGGTTTCGGGTTATTGGAACGATGGGTCTGCTAGGTTTTCTTGCCCCATGGGTCAGGACAAGATGGGGAGAGATTTTTTTTTTGACTTGCTGCCTGCTGCCCTCCAGTAGATTCCTGAAGTTACTTTGATGTATGATGATGGCTCTTGTCCCCAAGTCCTCAGCACTGTATTGGGCTTAGGAGTGTTCTCAGCTGGGATCCTGGGGAAAAGGAAAGTTGGACCGCAGAAATGAAGGAGGATCCGCTACCCTCACTGGCTCTGAGTTGCCTCCTCATCTTGAAAAGTCATTTGGTGTTTGCAGTAGTGGTTCTGTTCGTTTTCCCAAAAGCCACTAAGAAATGGCTTTCAGAGACACAGCAAGACTGGGAATGTGATATTTGTCTCGGGTCCTTTTGGAAAAGGTAGAGATGGTTTCCCCGGTCCTTTGGGCAGAATGGTGAGGAGAAGGTGAAGTTCTAAGTGAAAGCAGGTCAACTGCCTAATGAACTTGAGTCCTGTCTTTTGTAAATCATCGCCCCATGTGTTGGTTTTGTATTCAGACTCTCTGAATGTCTGCAGCGTCTCCTGGCTGTCTTCTCCGCAAGTTATTGATGAATTTTGCCCCTGTCCACTTAGCCCGTGCCTCGTAAATTTCCTGGCCCGCTCTTGGAGCGCTTTTACAAGCTGCATTAAAAATAGAAGGATAGATTTTTAATTAAATTGAGTATTGTATTTGCCCTGCAGGAGCTGAAATGCAGTTACGTGGGCATGTGGACAATGTGAGTCTGTTGCTTTTAACAGGCTGATCATATAACTTGAAGTTTAAAAATACCCCTGCTCTTCAGGTCTTTAAGGTGTTGTCTTTGCCCACCCCATGCCATGGAAAGGATTGCATATCTGTGTCATTTAATACTCAGATTGAATGAACATATAAAGATCATTTGGGATCTGTTAGCTGTATACCCATTTTCTACATACTCTCATAATTTATGAATTTTCACCCACGTGTAAGGTGGGAGGCATGCTCTTTGCCAGCGGCAGAGTGAAGTAGACAGAGAATCGGGTACAGCGTTCTTGGCATCTAAATATAGGTTCTGGAAATGTAGAGAAATACTCAAGGACGCATTCCCCATTGGTACTTCACTTGCGAAAGAATGCTGGTGATTACCCAGGGGTTCGGCATAGCAGGACGTGCTGCTTATTAATTCCGTGCCAGAAAGTGCATCTGGTCTGAGGATGGCAGGCGGAGAATGGAGCCAGCGATTTCGCGGAGGAAATGCGAAGTCTTCAGGGAAAATTGATATCGGAAGTGGAGCGTCTAATGGAGTCCCTGCTGGCACACAGATCAGCTCCGTGGTAACTTGATCGAAAAAAAACAAGTCCGATTGAGTGATGGTCGGTTTGCCATCATTTTGAGCCCACACAAGCATGCTTACCGGTCTCTTTGATGTAGTTATTTCATTTCTTATTCAAGGTACTGGCTAGGCTTTTCTAAGGAATACTTTTTCCACGAGGTTTTAAATGTATGAGCATATGGTTTCATTGACTGCTTTCGAGTAAAATGTCAAAGAAAATAGCAAATATGTTATCAAAGAGAACTCAATTTTGAGGAATACAGGAATGGGTACTGAGCTTATAAAAGAGCCAGATATAAGGGCAGGACGTAGAAGGATTCGAACTACTCTCTCCTCATGTTCAATTGCAACGGAAGCATTATTATCTTAATACCTTTCATTACAGCGTGCATCGCTGTGGAGCAGTTGAAAGCAGGTGCAGTAAGCTGGCCTCTATTCCGGAAGGTTTCCGCTAATTTGGATGAGCAATTGCATTTTTGCTGTGTGAACTAGTTCGCTCCAACTACAATGTGTCTGGTCCATTGAAGAAAGGTGTCCGCAGTCCATTGGCCCTGAACTTGCTCCAGGAAACATTTCTTTGACGGTGCAGCCTGGCCTGCCCTGGTAAGCAGACAGGAAACCTTTTGTGACGCGAGACGTCACCGATGTCTGTGCTGGACTTATTTCCTAGACTGAGTCACCGAAGCAATGGGTGAGGAGCCCTGAGGGTGTTCGGTCCTTATCTAATTATCAGAATGCCACAGGGAAAGAGAGAGCTCGCGCTATCTCCACTCTGCAGTTGAGATGACAGAGGGGCCAGAGCAGCGGTTCTCAACCTGTGGGTCGCGACCCCTTTGGCAGTCGAACGACCCTTTCGCAGGGGTCGCCTAAGACCATCCTGCAGATCAGATATTGACATGACGATTCCTAACAGTAGCAACATGACAGTGATGAAGTAGCAACGAAAATAATTTTTTGGTTGGGTCACCATGTGAGGAACTGTATTTAAAGGGCCAGAAGGTTGAGAACCACTGGGCTAGAGGGAGAGCAATTTCTGGGAGATGATTCTCAAAGCCACTGGCATGGAGCTAGGGAGTGAGCCAGGGTGAACTTGGTCGGTGGGCCTGGCCTATTTACTTAGGACCCAGCTACCTCGCCAGTTGGTTTTGTGTGGCCAAAGGGAACGTGTTCTCATTGAACTTGACCGACCCATCCTAACGAGTTATGGGTGGAGTCTACCAGTGATCAGGTGGCGTGAAAGTGAGGAAGACCATGCCTGTGGGTTGAACACCTGGGGTCTCAGAGTGAGCAAGGCTCAGCAGGAGGTCTTCTAACCGACACGGCAGTGATAAGGCCTCTGAAAACCCTGTTTTTCAACGTGAAAATCGTCTGTCCCGTCTCCAGAAGCCCATCAACTGGCAGGGACGGAATTGAGATGGCTCCTCTCCCTTGATCACATGCTTCCTTTACTATTTCACCTTTTAGGAAGCGACACAGGCGAAGCCTGCTTATTCAGCGTTGAATTAAAGTTATTGAGGATTTGGACAAAGTGTTCTCATACACTCATGGGGACTTATTCTCTTTATGGAGTGCTAATCTGGGAAGACATTGTATCCCGGTTACAGGGTAAAACCAGGATTTCACATGCATAGAAGTTATGGATGTCCTGTATTTTTACGTATGATTTCAATTTTGAAATAGACCCCAAAGCATTTGCAATGGAGCATATGGTTTAGAGTCAAGAGTAGTTGGATGACAAGGCAAGGTCTTGTCGGAAGAGCATTACAAATTGAGTCTGGTTGTGGTCAGGTTGAAAGTGTACTGTGATATAGTGATCCAGAGGTAGGGCCTGGGCTGGTGGATTTTATTTTATTTTATTCTATTTTTATAGAAACATCAATGATGAGAGAGAATCATCTATTGGCTGCTTCCTGCACGCCCCCTACTGGGGTCAAGCCTGTAACGCAGGCATGTGCCCTGACCAGGGATCGAACCGTGACCTCCTGGTTCATAAGGTTGAAGCTCAACCACTGAGCCACACTGGCCGGCAGGGCAGGTGGATTTTAGAAGGAAGGTCTGCAAAATGGTGTAACTACACCAGGGGATGAGATCAGCTCCTACGCAGGAAGGTCTCAGCCCATGGCCTGGCACCGAATGGCACCCACAAGGGCTGGATCTGAAGCTGAGGGGGTGAGGGAACCGAGCCGAGACGGGGGCAGCCTGGAAACAGCCACTGGGGTGGTGATGGTGTGGCCAGGCCTCAGGGCTGTCAGAGAAGGAGGAGGGTCCAAAAAGGGGGGAAGAACAAGATCTGCTGGAGAGGGCAGGAGCCCCAAGAATCCAGACGGACTTGGGTGCTCATGGTTAGAGATAGAAGTACAAAGGTGGCGGAGACCCCTTCTCTTTGCACCCCCGGGGAGAAGCGGGGTGTGACACAAGAGAATGTCTGCGGGCAGAACATAAAGATCCCTCATAGGTCAGGTCTAAAGCAGCAAGGAAAGCTACAGGATTCTTTTGGGGCCACAGGGAAGAGAGAGAGAAAGGATTCTTATTTTCCTGTGGTTGTGGGCCTGGGACCCCGCAGAGGTGCTGATGGTGGCGTGATGCAAGCAGAGGACAGGGACGCAGAGACATGCCAGGCTGGGCGGGTTGGGCAGCGGGGACAGCTGGGAAGGGTTTGTTGAAGTTGGAAGGTCCTCGCGTGCATTATGCCCTGGGAGAAGCTGGGGCCCAGGCCTTCCTCCTGCGCACGGGGTAGCCTGTAATCGTGTTTTTCGGAGCAAATAGACTCTGTGCCTCCGTGAGGCCAGCCTGGGGATGATCGAGTCCCCCGGCGCATGGCTTGCCCCTCAGCCCAGCACTCCCCGGGCCTCCTTCTTGCTTGTTCTAACCCAGAACCCGGCCCAAGTCTGACATACAGGATGCTTCCTGTGTTGGTCCAATGCCTGCATGGAGGCCCTGAGCCTGGCGCAGTGATCTGTGCTTTTCACTACCTTCTCCCCAGGGCCCCAGGCACTGCCTTCACTGGATGAATGACTGGGTGCTACTCCTTCGGGAAGTTTCCCCGCGGACCGTGTTGCTTTGCATATATATTTTTAAAATATATTTTATTGATTTTTTTTTTACAGAGAGGAAGGGAGAGGGATAGAGAGTTAGAAACATTGATGAGAGAGAAACATCGATCAGCTGCCTCCTGTACACCCCCCACTGGGGATGTGACCGGAATCGAACCTGGGGCCCTTCAGTCCCCAGGCTGTCGCTCTATCCACTGAGCCACACCGGCTAGGGCAGGACCATGTTGCTTTTAGTCTGTGTTCCAGCTTTCCCCCACGCGAGATTTTTACAATTTTCGTTGAGTAGGGTAGCACCTGAAACTTCTGCAGGTACTTAATAAATCGTTATAAAATCGAATTTATACCTGCCAAATAAGATGAAATTGCTACTGTGAAAATGTTATAGTCATAATAGCTCACAGATAGAAAAATGTCTAACAATGAAACAATATATTTAAAGGAGGGCTTCTCACACAGGGTCATTTGCCACTCCCTCCATGTGGGACCCTTGGAAATGTCTGAAGACATTTAAAGTATATATATTTTTTCATTTATTTCAGAAAGGAAGGGAGAGAGAGAGAGACAGAAACATCCATGAAGAGAGAGAATCAGGGATCGGCTGCCTTCTGCACGCCCCACCCTGGGGATCGAGCCCACAACCCGGGTATGTGCCCTGATCGGGGATCAAACCATGACCTCCTGGTTCATAGGTTGATGCTCAACCACTGAGCCACGCTGGCCGGGCTGAAGACATTTTTGTTGTAACATCCGGTGTGCGGGGTGCTGCTGGCATCTAGTGGGTAAAAGCCAGGGCTCTGCTGAGCACCCTCCAGTGCACGGGGCAGCCCCGAATACACTCTCTCCTGGCCCCCATGTCAGTAGTGCTGACTGTGAGAAACCTGATTTATGATGTAACTCTGATCACACTGTTTTAGAAGAATTCGTATTTGTCTGTGTTTTCCATTAAACTCGGTGTGTCTGGGGGCCAGTGTTTTGTCTTACATTTGTGTCCTCCGGGTTCAGCATAACATCTGCATATATTAACCTTTTCACAAGTGATGGCTGAATTGATGAATGAATTAGTGAATGAATGAATGAATGAATGAATACTAATGATGCCCAAAAAGGAGCTCCAGTATCTTCTTTGAAGGAACATTATCATTAGAAATTGCATTTCCAATTGAGGCCTCCACATGCGGTACTCAATAGGGTCATGTCAGGTTGGAAAAGCAGAGACAGAGCAGCCACACTTTCTCATCTGTATTCAAGAAGCCCAGCTAGTGTGGCTCAGTGGCTGAGCGTCGACCTATGAACCAGGAGGTCACGGTTCTATTCCTGGTCAGGGCACATGCCCAGGTTGCGGGGTCGATCCCCAGTGGGGGGCGTGCAGGAGGCAGCCGATCCATGATTCTCTCTCTTCATCGATGTTTCTATTTCTCTCTCCCTCTCCCTTCCTCTCTAAAAAACATATTTTAAAAAAAAATAGAGAAAAAACGGGCTGGGGGTGAGGGTTGGCGTGGGGGACACACATGGGCCATCCAGAAGTCTCCGTAAAAAGTCGGATCCTTTCTGTCTGTTGAGTGACAAGAAGAGGTAGCGCATCTGCCCACCTCGATGGAGAGAGCAGCGCTGGGCAGCAGCTATGTCCTGATGAAGAAGTTCTGCAGGAGCCCTGTGCTCGGCTCCCTCCTGGACAGGGGAGCACAGGTGAAAAGCTCTGAATGTCCTCCAGCACGCTCATCTGCTGGGTTTTGTTTACCCTTGCATTTCCTAAATTTCTCTGACCCTGTAACTCTGCTTTCCTGTAATAGCCTTTGCAACGAAGATTCCATTTTAGGAAACACTCTTATGGCAAAGTATATCACCGGCCAGCTTGGCTTGGCAATGCTCAGTGGCTGAGTATCGACCTATGAACCAGGAGGTCACGATTCAATTTCTGGTCAGGGCACATGCCCAGGTTGCAGGCTCCATCCCCAGTGTGGGGTGTGCAGGAGGCAGCCAGTCAATGATTCTCTCTCATCATTGATGGTTGTATCTCTCTCTCTTCTCCTTTCCTCTCTGAAGTCAATATATATATATATATATATATATATATATATATATATATATACACACACACATATGTAAGCACATAGCATGGAAAATTCTAGATTCAGGTCCTGATGCCCCTGCCCCTCATTTCAATCAAATCCTCGGGATGAGCAGATGGCTACAAAGATTTCTTCCAGCCCCGATAGTCCATTATGATAAACTCTACATTAATGATAGCAATGCCTAGCATATGCGTTCAAGGTTAATTTCTACAATACTGCCAAGGCGTCATTTTTATGTGTTACATTCAATGCTACATTGAGGTGATGCCTCACACAGTCATTATGAGCAATCAGGTGGGCCAGTTTTGTCCGGCGGATATGATGGAGACAGCTCAGCTTAAGGAAAACCTGCCAGGACCGAGTTAGGAACAAGTCTACTCCTGTTCTGCCCTTGACCTGTGAGGGCTTAGGTGAGTCATTTCACTGCCCCGAGTTTCTACTGCTTCACCTGGAATTGAAGAGGGTCAAGGCCAAGGACATCTGGGCCCCCTTCATGCTAACATTCCATGACATGAGATCCGGCGGATTTTTTTTATTTAGTTTTTACCCTCTCCTGTCTCCTGGTGTTGCTGAAATTTCCACCCAATGAAATAACCCTTTCAAATGTGAAGTGCAAACAACAACCCATTTTTGTTGAAAATGATGTGCGGGAGGAACGCTTGGGGGAGCTGGCACCCATGTAGAGACCACAGGGTTCATGCAGGGAGTGATGGAGGGAAATTTCGGAGCAGCTGAGATGAAACATGTGGATGGATTGATCGGGAGGGACTTCTCATTGTCATGGCTCAGCCTGGAGCTTGATAAAGGGGCTCCTCAAAGCAGTCGGGTCCACCTCAGCCTCTGGTGCGTCATTGCTGATAGCTTGTTCAGTAGGCATACCCTTCACTGATTCAGTTGGTTTGAGGAAATAAAAACGTGAGTGTTGTATGTGCTTCTCAGCTCCTTTTACTGTAGCCAACTTATGATCATTTTATGAAAAAATGCCTCAGTGGTTATTGCATTTTCACCCAATATGTCTCATGCTACAAAGGGGCTGGGGAGTGGGAAGAGAAAAGATCTAGCTCAAAGGACAGAGGCTCTTCATGAAGAGTAGGAAATGGATCCCTAGCTGGTTTGCTCAGTGGATAGAGCGTCGGACTGCAGACCAAAGGGTCCTGGATTCGATTCTGGTCAAGGGCTTGTACCTTAGTTGCAGGCTTCTCCCTGGCCCGGGCCCTGGTCAGGGCTTGAGGCTCATGTAGGAGGCAACCAATGGATGTGTTTTTCTCACATCGATGTTTCTCTCTGTCTTTCTCTTTCTCTTCCGCTCTCCCTAAAAATTTATAGAAAAATATCTTCGTGTGAGGATTAACAGCAACAACAACAACAAAAATAGGAAATGGAGATGGTGGTTAAATAAAGAAAAGGGACGGGAGGAAATTTATTATACAAAAGGAAGCTGTGATAAAGAGATCTGGGGGGGGGGGTGCTCACCCTAAAGAGTCACTATGGACCATTTGTTTTTCCTTCTAATTTTCCATATCAGGAGAGGAACATTTGGTGAACATTTAGCAGTTATACTAGAAAGGAACCAAAACATGCAATTATTGGTAAACAAGACATAAAGGAAAGCTGTTTTTAGGGTATTGAAGGCTAGTTTTCGGCACTGTGTTTAGTGTTAACTGTGCTAATGGGGCTCGCTCTTCTTTTAATTACCAGGTTAAGAGCATCATAAAACAATAGGGAAGCCATCGCTGCTTTGTCTTTGTCTGAGATGAATGCCTGATGATATCCGCAAGCATTTTAGGAACAGAACTTGCAATTGCATCTTCGATAAACATTTTCTCAGGGTTGCAGGTCCCACAGACATCCCCGGGGGCTGGGGTACATTAAACTTGGGTTAACACCATCTCAGGCAAACCTGGTGATTTAAGGCTGTTCAGTTCTATTTGACGGCATTAAGTCAAAGCCGCTAGGAAATTCTAAGACAAATGAAACACGGTGAGAGCAGCCAGCTGAAAGATCCACAAAGGAGCGCGAGGCTTCCTGATTATAAAGTGAAATGAGTCTCACTCCGAGGCAGGCAGAGGGCGAAAGGAAACTAATATCTAAGAAGAAAGCTTTTTAATAAGGTGTCCTGATTGAAGAAAGTAGATCAAGTAAATAAGAAAAACAGAATTAAAGGGAATTAATCATACATCAGGATCTTGCTGGAATTCCCTTTTGTTCAGGAGATTTAATAAAAATTACATTAATAATGTTACTCTTCCAATCTGATGTTCGTGTATCATTTCAGGAACTTCTGTTTTTTGTTATAATACAACTATCTGAAAGCTCTGTGAGCAATATGATAGGATATCAAACAAATTCTGAGCTCATCAATGATTGCCCACCCCTTCTGTCCCCTTTCCTTCTCCCACAAGCATTGGATAGACTAGTCTTGGGTGTGGTCTGTGTTCATGGGTGCTGTCACCATCTCTTGACACTTCATTTGCCATTGTGACAATTCTTTTGCTAGGTTTATATCACATCTGTAGTGTAAAAGGCTGTGTCGTCATACAAGGAAGTATTATATAGCAGTGCAAAAAATGAAGTACTGTTAAGGCAAACTTAATGTTGAAAGATGCCAGATAAAATTACGTATACTGCATGATTTCATTTATATGAAGAATAAAAACAGGCAGTACTAATCTAGGGAGTGGAAGTCCTAAAAATGGTTACTTTTGGGGGGCCACTTGGATATTGACTGGGAAGGCTTAGGCGTGAACATTCTAGATGCTAGATATGGGCCATAGCTTGGCATGGCTGGCTGTGGGTTGCATGGGTGTATACAAATGTGAAAACTCACTGAGCTATACACTTAAGATTTCTGTATTTTAATGTATGTTAGTCCTCAGTAAGAAAATGTTAAAAGCTATTCACATTTGTACATGCAAGATACATTCTCGTGCCCTAGCTGGTTTGGTTCAGTGGATAGAGCGTCAGCCTGTGTACTGAAGGGTCCCAGGTTCAACTCTGGTCAAGGGCACATGCCTCGGTTGTGGGCTCGATCCCCAGTAGGGGACGTGCAGGAGGCAGCCAATCAATGATTCTCTCTCATCATTGATGTTTCTATCTCTTTCCTTCTCCCTTCCTCACTCTTAAATCAATAAAGATATATTAAAAAAACAAACAAACAAAAAAAGATACATTCTTGTCAATGTGTAGAAGAGTTCACTTTTTAAGAAGAAAGGATTTCTGAATTGCGAATATTAGAATATGTTATTTAATCGCTAATGGTACCAGAGCCCCTTGCTAAATACTTAGTATATGTTTCCTCATTTCTCAGGAAGCCTTGCAGGGTAAGTGGTCTCATTTCTATTTTATGGTTTGCCACCAAGAGCAGTTCATCATTTGCTGTCCTGCAGCTACTGAGCATGACTGTGCTGAGCTCTGACCCCAGCTTTTCACTGGAGAAATTAATGAAATTGTGACTGCAGCAGAAGTCAAATTGAAAGCGGAGTCTGATAAATTACTAGCTTTGATTGTTGTCGTTTCTAGTTTGTCTACAGTTTTTCTTCTGCAGTCAACATCAGTACCAGGCTATCATAGTAAACTTGAGCTTCGTGATTCAGGAATAAAGTGCAGGGAATCAAAGGTAGGTCACCAAACCTCAGGGCCATAGCAGTTCTTTCTTCTCCTGTCTGAAGACAGAATCTGGCAATGGCAAGAAAAGGATAGTATGAATTGCAAAAGAAGAAATATAGCTCAGCCGGCGTGGCTCAGTGATTGAGCGTCGACCTATGAACCAGGAGGTCACAGTTCAATTTTTGGTCAGGGCACATGCCCAGGTTGTGGGCTCACTTTCCAGTGTGGGGCATGCAGGAGGCAGCTGATCGATGATTCTCTCTCATCATTGATGTTTCTATCTCTCTCTCCCATTCCCTTCCTCTTTGTAATCAATAAAAACATATTTAAAATATTTGCAACAATTCAAGAGATGACCCTTTTCTCTTTATTTGATTATGACCCTTCTTGACCTCTGTGTGAGTTTCTCAAAACTCCAGTTTATGTAAAATCTTTGTGAGATGATCACTTGCTCTCAGTTCTTTGGCCATTAACAAAAAAATGTGTTTTGCTTGGTATTTTATCCACATGACTTGTGCTCTCTAGAATGTTTTACTAATATATACATAGATAATGCAACAAAATATGTCAACCTCACTTTGAGTCATTTTGTCCATCAGTCGAGAATGGGATTGGGCCCTCACTGATCACATTTGGGACCTCCTGATTTCAGAAAATGCTGGAAATTGGTGCCCCGAAGGTGCAGTACTTTCTTCACAGCTATATTGCTCAGCAGTGAGGAAGCCAAGTCTGAAATGAATTACCTTATGATGTCCCTACATCTGCAATGAATCACTGTAATTTCTGGTGAACTTCTAGAGGCTAGTAGCTAAAGGTTATATATTGTTCAGAAATCCTTGCCTATTTGCTTTCTTCTCACACATTTCAGATTTTAATGTAATGGCTCAAGTGGTACTTTAAAATGTAATCGAGAGAATGTTGATGGAACTCATGTATTACATTCATTCCCCCTGATGTCTTAAAGACTTCACATTGGATCAGGAGTCTGTGAGGTTTCCACATTAGTGTGGGAAGAAGTAGGGGTACCTCACTGAGTCAGTCCCTTGGAACAGGAAGGACGATGAGAAATGCTCTGTCCTAACCCCTTATCTGAGAGTGAGACCTGTTGAAAGTTAGAATCAGAAACTTCTCATAGACTACTTCTTAAAAGCTTGACTTCCTCTAATACAGAACATTTTTGAATGAAAATTATATCCTGACTTGGCCTGCACTGCTCAGTGGTTGAATGTTGGCCTATGATCTAAGAGGTCAGTGGTTTGATCCCTGGTCAGGGTACATGCCTTTGTTGTGGGTTCGATCCCCAGGAGGGGCCGAGCAGGAGGTAGCTGATATATATTTTTCTCATTGATATTTCTATCTCTCTATTCCTCTGCCTTCGCCTCTCTCTAACATCGATAAAAACATATTTTTTACAAAAGAAGCACATGCTATCCTTACTGTCACTGCTATCATTGCTTCCCACCTTACCCCACTTCCTTATCCACATGATTGAAATGAGGCAGAGAGGAGAAAAACACAAATCAGACTCCTTATGTTTAAGGTCTCTTGTTGTCAAGAAGGAGTAATATCTCCAGGGTGCTGTCCTGGACAGAGTTATTGCTACATACAGAGGCTGGTGAATAACGAGACCGCAGCGTGATGGCCGGGCTTTCTGAGCTAAGGGGGCTTCTGTGGTGACTGGAAGCCGTTCAGGACAGGAGCGTTTCTACTCAAGTACATATGATCTTGCTCCCTGGAACTCTAGTTTCTCAATGCAGCTCATCATAGAATCCAGGCATTTGAGAGCGACAGGGGCCTTTATTTAGAAACTAGAGGCCCGACGCACGAAGATTTGTCCAGGAATGTGCCTTCCTTCCACTGGCTGCCAGCACCATCTTTACTCCGGTTGGAGTCGCCTTTCCGCCTTCCCACACTGCCCAGAGGCCTGGAGCAGCTGGGGTGGTGCTGAATGGCTGCTTTATCGCCATGGCGTCCACGCAAGCATCCCGCCCCCAGCCACTTGGTGCCTACATATGCCAATTAATCTGCCATCTTTGTTTGGTTACTTTGCATACTCACTCCTGATTGGCTGGTGGGCGTCACAAAGGTATGGTCAACTTGCACCTTTCTATTTTATTAGTGTAGATGAGGAAACCAAGGTATAAAGAGGTGAACCAACTTTCTAGCTGTTGGAGAGCTTAGAGCAGGGGTGGGCAAACTTTTTGATTCGAGGGCCACAATGGGTTCTTAAACTGGACCGGAGGGCCGGAACAAAAGCATGGATGGAGTGTTTGTGTGAACTAATATAAATTCAAAGTAAACATCATTACATAAATGGGTACGGTATTTTTTTTTTTTTTAGTTTTATTCATTTCAAACGGGCTGGATCCGGCCCACGGGCTGTAGTTTGCCCACGGCTGGCTTAGAGGCACCAGCTTCTCTGATTTCTACCTAAGGCTCCTTCTGTCCTCCCTGCTCTCGCTTGGCCACAGAGATGAGCTCCTCAGGGATAAAGAGCATCTGGATAGCCGAAACCGGTTTAGCTCAGTGGATAGAGCGTCAGACTGCGGACTGAAAAGTCCCAGGTTCGATTCTGGTCAAGGGCATGTACCTGGGTTGCGGGCACATCCCCAGTAGGGAGTGTGCAGGAGGCGGCTGATCGATGTTTCTCTCCCATTGATGTTTCTAACTCTCTATCTCTCTCTCCCTTCCTCTCTGTAAAAAATCAATGAAATATATTTAAAAAAAAAAAGAAAAAAAAAAGAGCATCTGGATAGAGTTGATGCTCAAAGGCGCCACCTACTGGCTACGGGGAGCACTACCTTCAGGCCTGGCGATTTCTGAACACTGCTTCTTGCCTCAGGCCAAGGACTCAGAAGAACCTAGGCCAGTGGTCGGCAAACTCATTAGTCACCAGAGCCAAATAGCAACAGTACAACGATGGAAATGTCTTTTGAGAGCCACATTTTTTAAACTGAAACTATATAGGTAGGTACATTGATATTAACTTCATTAGGGGACTCCTAAGCTGGCCTTTGCTAAAAACGTCCTCCATCTGATGGAGGGATGTTGGCTGAGGTCGACCCCTTCCAACTCTCCCATCCACACTCGTCTTGTGTACTTGTTTCGTCCATCTCCTTTCGTTCATCCTCTCTATGTCCAAACCATCTCCACATGCCTTTCTCCGTCCTCGACACTGCATCTTCTTTCCCTCCACAGCGTTCCCTAAAATTCACTTAATCAACTTTACTTAAAGTTTTAAGTCAACTTCGCACTGTACGTGTGTCCCCGCACATGGTATTTTGTGGAAGAGACACACTCAAGGGGCCGAAGAGCCACATGTGGCTCGTGAGCCGCGGTTTGCCGACCACTGACCTTGTCCATAACTTTCTGTAGTTTTGACAGTCTGTCCCCACTGCTACGTGTGGCTACCGAGCGTTTGAGATCAATAGAGTTGTGCTGCTGCGGAACTAAGTTATAATGTCTAATGATTTTACAAATGATATGTTAGAAATTGTGTCATTAGCTATCATATCTATTACTAGTATATTAGGATATATTACCTATTGATATTATATTAAGATGTATGTTATAACATTAAAATAAGATATAAATTATAATATGTAACGATTTTAAATTAGTTTTGGTTTCATCTGTACATTTACTTCATTATGAATATTTTTATTGATTTTGGACGAAGAAAGAGGGAGAGAGAGAAACATTAATGATGAGAGAGAATCATGGATATGCTGCTCCTGCATGCCATGCCCCCTACTGGGGATCAAGCCCGCAACCCAGGAACATGCCCTTGACCGGAATCGATTCCAGGACCCTTCCGTCTATGTGCTGATGCTCTATCCACTGAGCCACACCAGCTAGTGCCAATTACTTCCTTTTTTAAGGTAACAAATGTGCCTCCATGGTCTGCAGGACAGAGAATGCAAGTGGGACTGGGGAGTTTTGAATTATCTTCTCTCTGTCTTCCATGCCTTTCACTCTGCCCTGATTTCTCTAGTTCTTAAGGGGACACAGCATCAGTAAGAGAGTGGCCAGATGTAGTGAAATACAGTGAAGGATTGCTTGCATGTTTATCTGAAATGCAAATGTAATTGAGTCTCTTATCTGGCAGACCTGTTACTCTGTGTTTTTTAAAACATACATCTGTGGCATTAAGGAGAAAGTGGAAAAAATCTTAGACAAATGTTCATCACCTCTTCATTTCATTCATATTTCCCTAATAGCATTTTCTGGACTATAGCGGTCTTTTTTTTTTTAAGCCACGTGATTTATCTAAATTAAGATAGGCTCAGCCTATCTTGCCCACCGGGCTGGAAAACAATTAAGTAAGTATTGAACCAAAGTGTGGAGAACTGTGAATTTCTAAAGAGTCATTATGTCCTATTAATGTCCGTTCTCAATGGGCTATGTGTACAGAGGCCCTATTTTTAAATAACCAAATCGTTGATCTGCTTTTCTTTTTCAAGCAAGAGCATTTTTTTGGCTTTCATTTTGCTCTAAGTACAAATATACCTAGCTTTTAAGGAAAACGATAGCTGACATTTCCTTTTGACTAATGTGTGTCTCCAAGAAGATTGAGAATTTGCACATTTTTTTCCTCAAGTTATCTACTTGTCAAGACGGTATTTTCACCCTGCAGGAGTACAAGGGAATAAAATATTTTCCTACGGCTCGACCAGATGCATTTTTAAAACTCCGAAATTTAGGCGGAACTGCTGTATGGCAGACTTGCTACTCATTCAGTTTTCCCCCTCAATGTACTGATTCCCTATTTAAGGTTTTATATATGCGGGTGTGTGATTACTTAGTTGGAGATGAAATATTTACTGATTAAAAAAAAGAATTGTAAATAAAGTCTTAGCTCTAACTCTTTGGCCTCAGTGGATAGAGCATCAGCCTGGGGACTGAAGGGTCCTGGGTTCAATTCCAGTCAAGGGCATGTACCCAGGTTGCAGACTTGATCCCCGGTGTGGGGTGTGCAGGAGGCAGCCGATCAATGATCTCTCTCATCATTGATGTTTTTATCTCTCTCTCCCTCTCCCTTCCTCTCTGAAATGTATAAAAATATATATTTAAAAAATAAAGTATTAGACACTACCTGTGACACATAGGCACTTACAGCCATTCTGTAAAACTTTAATTGAAGTTGCTCTGTGTGCGTGATGACAAGAATGAGCAGTAGTGGTGACACCAATATGGAAATGTCATGACTTACTGCTTTGTCATCATGGAGGGATGGCTATCACAACTAAAAGCAGCAGCCCGTTCAGGAGGACAGAATCACAATGAAATCCCAGCATTTCAGGCTGAGAAAGTACCGTGTACCTCTGTGCTGAAGCTGGACTGGTGAAATGCGGACATTGAAAACAAGTATGTATGCCGGCCGGCGTTACTTAGTGGTAGAGCGTTGATCTATGAACCAGGTGGTCCAGGTTCGATTCCCGGACAGGGCACATGCCCGGGTTGTGGGCTCCATCCCCAGTGTGGGGTGTGCAGGACGCAGCCGATCAATGATTCTCTCATCATCGATGTTTCTCTCTCTCCCCCTCTCCCTTCCTCTATAAAATCAATTCAAAACTGTAAAAAAATATTTAGCATGATGAAACCCAATGGTGGCTCCTTTTCAAGGCCAAATGACGAATGAGATTTGTTTGGGCCTTAACTGTATATGAGCCTTTTGAACCTATTATGAACTTTCCCCTTCTCATTTCGGTATTCTTCTGGCTGCATTTCAAAACAAAATTAAGTATGTGGTTCCGAATAAAGGTTTTTAAAGGTGTTCCGTGGCCTTTGTGAGGGGATTTTTGCTTTTTGTTGGCCAACTCAAAACAACTTATACTGTGGGAACCCCCCCTCTCTCCCATCTCCCCCATGTCACCAGCAATCCTCTCTCATTCTCTCTCTCTCCCTCTCTCTCCGCCCCTTTCATCCCCCTTACCCTGGCATGATAGTCCCAAAGTCCTTTGTATTATGGGTCATGTCTAAGGTGGAACAGCCTGGAAGAGTCGCACCACTTTCGTGGTTTTCATCCCAGTGTTTGGACTTCTTTGTGTCCTGATTCCAAATGCTGACCCGCAGCGCAGCATGCCCCACTAGGAAGGTGTGGAGGGCGGCCGTGGGGTACACAGGGTCTGCCTTAGTTTCACAAGCTCTGAGGTGGGGATGCCTGGGATGTTGGGGCAGGTCACGGGCTCCCAGCATATTGGAGGCTGGCATTTCAGCCTGCTGAGGGGCCTGGCTCCAGCTGGCCACATGTGAGGCGTGATATTCCCTGCTTCTCTGGCTCGGCTGAGGAATTTCACAGACATCTGTTGGTGAAGCTGTTGGGCACTGACCAATATCAAGGATGGCTCCAAGTGCCGGTGCGAGGCCTAGTGTAGAATTAGGTAAGCTCTGTCGCCAAGCACGCCAGCAGGTTAAACAGTTCTGTGGAACCAGAGGTGTGGACTGTAAGGCAGGATGGCTTCCCACCAACCCCTGCCTTAGACCCGGCGAGGCATGGACAATGAGTGGAGTAACCTCCGATGATATGAATTCCTTCAGCTGGCCTTCTATATGTTTCCGTTTATTTTCTACAAAGATGATCATATGAACTACACTGAATGACTGCTAGCAAAGTGTTCAAAGAAGTCATAGGCAAATTTGTTTCTAGTTATTTATTTAATACCACATGAATGTGGTAATTTTTAAAAAAATATATATTTTTATTGATTTCAGAGAGAAGGGAGAGGGAGAGATGGAAACATCAATGATGAGAGAGAATCCTAGATCGGCTGCCTCCTGCATGCCCCACACTGGGGTTCCAGCCCGCAATCCGGACATGTGCCCTGACTGGGAATTGAACCCGGGACCCTTCAGTCTGCAGGCCTACGTGCTATCCACTGAGCCAAACCGGCTCTGGCTACTATTGTATTTTGAAATGCCGAGTGGGTTCAATTTGGTACATCAGTTTTCCTAACTGAACTTTGTCAAAATTAGAACCTGGGGAAAGATACATCATACATTTCCCTCTCTCGTGGTTTAGTAACAATAAGATGGAGTGAGCCAGGTGGCTGTTGTCCAGCCGTTGAATGTCCACCCAGGAACCACGTACCCTGGTTGCAGGCTAGAGCCCCTGTAGGGATGCTGCAGGAGACAGCCAATCAATGGTGTTTCTCATTGATGTTTCATCCAATAGAATAGCTTCACCCAGGCTGTGATTATTTTACGTGGGTTTAGGCTGATATTCATTGCATCTTTCCCGGTGTGTTTCTGCGTGTTTTCGTCCTTTCTGTGGGAGGCTGGGTGTCAGTTTCACTGTATCTGCGGATCTGCCTCTGAGTTGCATCAAGAAAGTATTCCTGCTTCCTGTCCATCTACAGGCCCAGCCTCCCAGACCTGCCCTTTCTGCCCTCCTTCGTCTGGGTGGCTGCTTCTCAGCCTCTACATCTCCTTCCTTGGCCCCTACGCCTGCTGTAGTCGTTTCTCCTATGTTGAATGTAAGTGTCCTGGTCCAGCCTTCATCGGACTATCATTAAACCAGTGGTTCTCAACCTTCTGGCCCTTTAAATACAGTTCCTCATGTGGTGACCCAACCATAAAATGATTTTCGTTGCTACCTCATAACTGTCATGTTGCTCCTGTGATGAATCGTCATGTAAATATCTGATCTGCAGGATGGTCTTAGGCGACCCCTGTGAAAGGGGCGTTCGACCGCCAAAGGGGTCGTGACCCACAGGTTGAGAACCGCTGCTCTAGACTTTAAGCCCCTTGAAGAATGGAAGCTTCGTGGCCACGCGGTTCCCTGTAGATTTACTACTTCGTCTAGTTCGCAGCTCTTAGTATGCTCCGTACTGGCGTAGGCATATATGCAGATATAGGTGTCCGTGTGGGCGCGCAGGATAGAGAGGGAGATACAGTTGTAGGCATTCATTGTGCAGATTTAAAGAATACATAAAAACATAAGGTCCTCAAGGCCCCAAACTGAAAATCGAATGTTCCCTGCAAGTTGATCGCCAATATCTATGGTCAGCCCTCCACACGGGCTTTGCACTTGTACTTGACCTCCTGCTTCCCTGGGCATCCCTTAGGCACCATAAAGCCCCACACCTGTTTCTCAGCTGCTCCTCTGAAAGGTGTTGTTGACAAAAGAGCCTTGGAAGGAACTCAGTGCGAATATTTGCACTTGATTCCGGTTCTCAGACCAGAAAAGCGACGCGGGCACACTCCCCCGACTATGGGCACAGTACCCTGACTGTGGGCACACTCCCCCGACTGTGGGCACACTACCCCGACTGTGGGCACATTTACCCCGACTGTGGGCACACTACCCCGACTGTGGGCACACTACCCCAACTGTGGGCACATTACCCCGACTGTGGGCACACTACCCCGACTGTGGGCACACTACCCCGACTGTGGGCACATTACCCCGACTGTGGGCACACTCCCCCGACTATGGGCACAGTACCCCGACTGTGGGCACACTTACCTCGACTGTGGGCACACTCCCCCGACTGTGGGCACACTTACCCCGACTGTGGGCACATTACCCCGACTGTGGCCACACTTACCCCGACTGTGGGCACACTCCCCCGACTGTGGGCACACCCCGAATGTGGGCACACTACCCCGACTGTGGGCACACTCCCCCGACTGGGTTGCTAACAGACCCGTTTCTTCAGAGGCCTTCCTAGCAGCGCCTGCCCTCAGAAATGAGGTGAAATGAAGTTCATGTACCATAATTAGGAGCATTAATATGCGATGATATTTTTAGGAAGTACGTTGAACATCTGCTTCTGCATATATCGGTCAGATTGAGTTTATTTACCAGGATGGCTTCTTCTCTCACAAGTGGGCAGCCGCTGGATCGTTTTGGGAAATCTTCCCGAAACAGAGAAAACAGCAGAGCCTGGAATGACTGGAGGGGGATTCATTCTAATGGGTCTCCCCTTGTAAGTCACCTGGCACGCGAATCATGCTCATTTGGCTTAAAGCAGCGGTTCCCAACCTGTGGGTTGCGACCCCTTTGGTGGTCGAACGACCCTTTCACAGGGGTCGCCTAAGACCGTCCTGCAGATCAGATATTTCCATGACGATTCCTAACAGTAGCAACATGACAGTCATGAAGTAGCAACGAAAATCATTTTATGGTTGGTCACAACATGAGGAACTGTATTTAAAGAGCCAGAAGGTTGAGAACCACTGGCTTAAAGGAAAGTGACATTAACAACTGTCATTTCCCAACCCAAAACATGTGGTCCTGAGAGCATTGCTTCCCTGCATGTTCTGTCCCTATTCTTGACATTAATAGTTCCTTTCTACCCAGGATGGATGCCAAAGTGCCACTTGAATTTATGTGACTTTTATGCCCTTTTCAATTAGATTTCCATCTGGCTTTCAAGCGAGATCACAAGAGTTTCATTTTGTTGAATTGGAATTTGTTCTGTGACTGTTTCTGTTTCGGTTGTTGATGGTCATGGAAGATTTTGTGATGACACCTCTTTGAAGAGAGCGCTTGGTACTAATGTTATGACCAACAATTTAAACACACTCATAATTATAAAATTCAAGGCTCATCATTCCAGTTTCAGCAAGCCTCAGAGGAAGGGTCAATTCTTATGTTGGGTTAGAAGTATGTAAGAAGAATATGATTGAATTGCATGTCCCTTAGCTCAAGCCAGTTTTCTTTTTTAATTTTTAATATTTTTATTGATTTCAGAGAGGGAGAGGGAGAGAGAGATAGAAAACATCAGTGATGCGAGGGAATCATGGATAGGCTGCCTTCTGCACCCCCCCCCCCACCAATTGGGGATTGAGCCCACAACCTGAGCATGTACCCTTCACCGGAATCGAACCCGGGACCCTTCAGTCCACAGGCCAATGCTCTATCCACGGAGCCAAACCAGCTAGGCTTAAACCAGTTCTTAGCTGAGTCGCATTTGTCATTAGAAGGATGTCTGATGATCAACTTACATGTACATTTAATTTTTTTCAGGCCAAATGGATATCCTAAAGACAGTTGAAGTCAATTCATCCATTGAGCTTATGTCCTTCAGTTCTGATAAGACTTAAATCTCTGTGTCTTTGTCCCTTTCTCTCCCTCTCTGTCCCTCCCTCACCCCCCCTCCCCCCCCCACTTCTGCTCTGGAGAATAGAGTCTCCCTCTATGCAAATAAAAACATTCACGTGGGTGCTGGCTGATGTGAACCGCTCACGCCAGCTTGATCGAGGACAGCATGAGGACAGTTGCGCCTCTGAGTTTGTGGCGTATGTCTCTCCCCAGTTGTGATCTTTGTCCTGTCCCAGATTTTCCTGGTTCTTCTTACCCCCAGCGCTCTCCCTGCCTTTGGGAGGACAGATATGCCCGAGGTAAATGTGGAAACAAGTGAAGGGGAGTAAATACCAGCATAAGTTGCATTCCTTGGCTAAATGGGGACAGGTGATGGTGAAAGAATATCTGTTTTGCCCTAGGCCAGTGGCTGGCAAACTCATTCGTCACCAGAGCCAAATATCAATAGCACAACGATTGACATTTCTTTGGAGAGCCACACTTTTTAAACTTAAACTATATTGGTAGAAAAAGGGGGGGGATCAGACAGCTTGATCTCTGCAACACCCTTGTCCTTACTTCTGCGCGGCTTTTGATTCTTGCAAAGGCACTAGCCGCCCCGCTCAGGTTTCTGCCCGGTGCCGTCTCCCTCATTAGCGTGAATTCAGGAGGGTCATGGAGAAGGAAGCCCCGGGCCCAGCATTCTCTGTTAATTTGCGGGCTGCCATTATCTGACACTCTGGAGTTCATGTGTCAGTGACTAAAGGCAAATGGAATATTATATTTCCTTAAATGCCAGTTGTTTTAAGGGACCGACAATAAAAATCTAGGAGCTGAGGAATAACGCAGAGACAGTGGGGCAGGTTTCGTGTGCCGCCCACACTTCATTCTCCGTCTTATTTCCCCAGTGTATTATTTTGGAATTTTCTTTCTCTTATTTTATTTTGTGGGAGGCCTGTTGCTACTGCCCTGTAGTGGATGGAGGCCAAGGATGTGACTAAACACCCCACATCGCATAGGAAAGCGTCCCCCACATTCTCACCCAGCCCCGATGTCAATAGGACTGAAGCTGAAACTCTGGGATCCAGTAAAGTAGCGGAGTATTTGTCGTGTTGACATAGTCTTTTTTAATATATATGTTTTTTATTGATTTCAGAGAGGAAGGGAGAGGGAGAGACAGAAATATCAGTGATGAGAGAGACTCATGCATGGATCAGCTGCCTCCTGCACGCCCCACACTGGGCATCGAGCCCACCACCCGGGCATGTGCCCTGACCTGGAATCGAACCGTGACCTCCTGGTTCATAGGTTGGTGCTCAACCACTGAGCCGCGCCTGCAGGGCGTCTTTTTTTTTCTCCAACTAAAATAGATGTGCCTTTTCCAGTTGCTAAATGATTTCTCTTTGTGTGCCCTAAACCCCTGCTTTATAGATTGACTGGTGGAAATGAGGGGCATTTGAATGCGTCCATTGACTGGGCACAACAGAACCCTGAAGGGCTTCTGGAGTTCAGATGCGAACAGTGTGATCCAGGCCAACAGGAAATGTAGGACTCATTTCCAAATTCACCTCTGTGAGGCTACCCGGAGTCGAACTTGCTCAAGTTAAATTACCGGAAATAATGAAAATTGAGTAAACACATGTTAATGAAATGCAGGATGTTATTAATGGTCCAATAGAAAATATTTTAACCCTAACCCTCCTACACGCCCTCCCCTGGGGACCTATTCCCTTATCAACGCATGTGCCCTGACCAGGAATGGAACCTTGACCTCCTGGTTCATAGGTTGATGCTCAATCACTGAGCTATAATGGCTGGGCTGTTTTTCCTCCCCCCCCCCCCCCGGCTCATTTTTTAATTTTAATTTTATTTTATTGTTGACTGTATTATAGTTTTCTCCCATTTTCTCCCCCATTTCAATGCCCCACGCCCCCAGGTCTGCACCACCATATTGTTTTTCAGTTATTGCTGAAGGAATTGTTTCAAGAAATGTAGACCATCTTGAGCAAAAATTACTCTGCATGTATTAGGCATGGAAACTTTTTTCTTGAGGGGGGCATGTGATTGAGCGAATTATATTTTTCCGTTTCTAGCACATCATCATCACCGATAATTAGACTTCTTGTGCTTGCATGAATAACTCATTCATTTCCTTTCCTTCCCATGTGTTTTTACAAATGAGTGTTATTGTACACGCCTTCCTTCCATTTGCATAACTTTTGTGGAGTGATGTGTATCACAGTGCTTTTTCTAAGCCCCGAGACTTGAAGTTCCATCCATGTGGCTGTGTTTCCTTCTATTATATTTTTTCTAACTGCTCCTTGGTGAGCAGAAAACTTGGCTTTTGAGATGGAACCCCTTTACACCAGTAACCTGAAGTTCTGCCTTTTATTAAGCTGTAAGGAAAGAAGAAGCTACCAGCTGTGCCTGGCAGCTAAAATGTCCACCTCACGTCCCTCAAACCTGATCCTGTCCCCAGTCCCCTCAATGGCTCTTCTTTTGAATCCTAGTGAAAGAAAAATCCATTTTCTTAACCCTCAAGTCTTTCTCTTTTAATTGAATGTCTTGGGGTGTCGTTGGTTAATAAAATTCTACAGATTTCATGGGTACAATTCTATAATCCATCATCTGTATATTGTGTTGTGTGTTCACCACCCAAAGTCAAGTCTTCGTCCGTCACCATTTATCCCCTCATTACCCTCTCCTACCTCCCCCCACCCCTCTCCCTCTGGTCATCACTGTACTGTTGTCTGTGTTTATGAGGTTCTTTGTTTTGCTTAATCCCTTTACCTTTTTCACGCAGTGCCGCCCTCCCCGCCCCCACCCCCACAGCTGTCAGTCTTGTTCTCTCTCCATGAGTCTGTGAGGCTTATATTCCCAGACTCCCAGTGGATACTGAAACCAGGAGTGGTCCTGAACCCTATATTTTCCTGTACATTCCTGCATATCTTCATACCTACACACCTTTTCACTGGAGTCACTTTCTGGCTTTTCTTTGCATATCTGAATGGCCAGCATCGCTATTTTTGCACTTTGAGGCCCTGATTAAGTAAAATAAAGGTGACTTGAATGCAAACACTGCTACACCCAGGTAGTTTGATCAGATCACCGAGATGGCCACTCTGTGACTAATGGGCAGGCAGCCTGTACCACGTGGAAATGCTGGACAAAGGGATGAGGCACATCCTGGCAAGATCTCGCGGGAAAGTGCAAGACTCCATCACCCCGCTTTAGGACAGTGGCACGCGATGTAACACTTGTGCGCTTGATATTTTTGGAGTGTGGTTGACCACAGATAACCTGCGGATAAGGAGAAATCCCTATATAAAAATATAAGTAGTTGTCTTCACTTCCTTATAACCTTTATCAAGTCCTTTTCATTGTCTTACTGAATGGTCCATTCTGTCTCCTGTCTCTCTTAGACTCAGTTCTTTTAGGCTTAGAGGTTTCAGCATGTATCCCTCTGGAAAACATATAGAAAGAAACGTATGCGAAAACTTGATTCGGAATTACTGCGGTCCACAGCTGTTCAGGCAGCTTTGTTCTTTGTGCTGTCAGCAGTGCTGGTCATAGGGCCTTTCTTAGGAAACCCCGGCATTATCTCTGACATTGTTTTCCAAACTCCTGAAATCCACTCTGCACATGTTCATGCTTGGGCTTTTCTTACTTGCCCTGGGATGGGCAATACTTTTCAATTTCTTAGCTAGAGGCCCGGTGCATGAATTTGTGCACAAGTGGGGTCCTTCTGCCTGGCTGGCGATCGAGGCCAATCAGGGCCATCTCACCCAGTCCTGAATGGGGCCAATCAGGGCCAGTGGCCAGGAGGGACCATGGGAAGGCTCCAGGACATGTCCGACCCCATCTCGCCCAGTCCTAATTGGCCAGACCCCAGCAGCAAGTTAACCCACCAGTCGGAACATCTGCTCCCTGGTTGTCAGTGTATGTCATAGTGACCGGTCAGTCAACACTCAGACAGACACTTAGCATATTAGGCTTTTATATATATATAGATATTTATTTATCTCTTAAGTTATATTTTTATTAATTTTAAAGAAAATGGAGAGGAACAGCAAACCATCAGTGATGACAGAGACTCATTGATAAGCTGCCTCCTGCAAGCCCCACACTAGAGATCGAGCCCACAACCCGGGCATGTGCCCTGACTAGGGATTCAACCGTGATCTCCTGGTTCATAGGTCGATGCTCAACCACGGAGCCACATGCCGGCCAGGCATGGGCAGTGCTTTTAGGTCTATGTTAACAACACACTGTAGTACAGCTTCATCAATGTGTGTGGATAGTTTCCTGCCTTGGGTTCTGAAAGCATTTGTCCCTTTGTTGAAAATGTGCTCACTGTTTCCCAGCTGAATATTTGCTTTCCTAATATCAAATTCATGGCCTGTTGCTCTGAATCCATGCTTTTCCATGTACCAGTAACTTTCATTTCAATATTGAGTCATAATGTATTCTTTTGGAAGACCTTTGAGATGGGATTGAAACTTACCATGCGTGGTATCAATACTAGAGGTAATTCAATTGAGGGGAAGGCCTTATCAATAGCAATGAGTACATTGTTCCCATCTGTGCAGTGCAAATAGCTATTGCTTGATGTTGAGTAGTTTAATAACCCATCAATTTTAAGACTTATTTCCATTTTAAAGGTTTTAAAATATATATGTATATATTTTTTAAATTTCTAAAATATATTTTTATTGATTTCAGAGAGGAAGGGAGAGGGAGAGAGAGATAGAAACATCAGTGATGAGAGAGAACCATTGATCAGCTGCCTCCTGCCCGCCCCCTACTGGGTATTGAGCCAGCAACCCAGGCATGCTAACTGGGAATCAAATCGTGACCTCCTAGTTCATAGGTTGACGCTCAACCATTGAGCCAAGCTGTATGACCACAATTTTAAAGGTTTTAAAGTGTAAAAAATGTACATCTTGTATAAGATCAGCCAAGAATTACCTCCTTAGATGTAATATGGTGACTTCATAATCCACTAGATTCCTGTGCTCCTCATCGTCTTTGCTGTTACATCCTTACCATATACCTTTCATTGTTAAAGTCACTGCAGTGTCTGAGATGACCTAGGAAGCTCAAGACATCATGTCCAGCCAGAAAGGGAGGACATCATGTCCAGCCAGAAAGGGAGGAAGTCAAAAAGGGCAAAGAGCCCGGCTGGTGTGGCTCCGTGGTTGAATGTCAACCTATGAACTAGGAGGGTCCAGGTTCGGTTCCCAGTCAAGGGCACGTGCTGGGATGCGGGCTGAATCCTCAGTAGGGGATGTGCAGGAGGCAGCTGATCAATGATTCTCTCTCATCATTGATGTTTCTGTCTTTCTCCCTCTCCCTTTCTGAAATCAATAAAAATATATTCTCTTTTAAAATGAAAACTTTAACAATAAAATCTCATATGCTAATTAGACCATACGTCCTTCCTGATGATCTTCCAGACGAAGCTGGGGCTGTGAGGGAAGCCTGGGTCCCGGGTGCCAGAGGGAATCTAGTGCCGGCAGCTGGGGAAGGAAGGCCTACTTTTGCGTGAATTTTGTGCATTGAGCCTCTAGGACAAAATAAAGATGGACAAAAATTCAAAGCAGCTGCAGCTCACTGGACACCCCTAATCTGAAGGCAGGGGTATTACAGTCTTTACTCTTTCATGGGGGTATCTGTGTCTCCTGGTAGAAATCTGGGTGTTTTTCAGGGACGCAGACAGTGGATGCTGAGTAATCCAGTAGGGGGTCTCCTCATCACATCCTTTTGAAAGGCTCAGTTCTCCTGCAACCTGGTTCTCGGCCCACTGCAGCCTCTTTCCAGTCATGTGACGATGGGATGTGTAATGGTTTGTGACAAATCTGAGCATTTTGTTCTCATCACTGTATGTGAGTCAAAAGTAATCACTGGTCTTTAAAGTAATAACTGATGCTTAATGTGGCCAAGCCACTTCTCCGTAATGAGTCTGCAGATTCCTGAGGCATATCTGTGTCTTTTACATCTTAGTCACATCTCCGCCCGCCCACCCACCCCACTGCCCACTGAGTGCGCGTCACACAATCCACACTCCACACAGTGATGTTCTGTGGCCTTGGTAAGTGGTTGCTGCTTCCAGCTGATTTGGTTTCTTATGTTCTCTCTTTGGTTCCACAAGGCATTTTGCCGATGTAGCAGCTTTGGAAACAAGAAAGGTTTCGTTTGCTAATCTCCATTGGGAATCTTTTCATCCAGGCTCTGCTGGGCATCATTTCTGGGCCAGGCATTTCTAAGCTCAGCCGCAACCTGTTGCCAGAGCCTCATGGTCATGCCTAGGAATGGCAGCAAAGGAGAGATGGTGGCTTTTCTGAGAGTAAAGACCCAGTGGTTCCTGGGGTTGGTGGTGGTTGCACTTTGTCTGCTAGGCATATTGTGTACAAAGGCAAATTACCCCTGATTTTTCAGGAAGAGCCTTTCTAGTTGAGTCTGAATCATAATAAAAACTAAAAGCCCAGTGCACGAATTTGTGCACCAGTATGGTCCCTCGGCCTGGCCTGCAGGATCGGGCCAAAACCGGCTCTCCGACATCCCCAGAGGGATCCCGCATTGCAAGAGGGCTCTGGAGAGGGATATGGGAAGTTGGCCAGCCCGGGAGGGACCGTGGGAGGGCTCCAGGGCATGTCCTGCCCATCTTGCTCAGACTTGCTCAGTCCTGATCGGGTGCACCCTGCAGCAAGCTAACGTACTGATTAGAACCCTGGTGGTCAGTGTACATCATAGTGAGTGGTTGAGCAGCCTTAGCATATCATTAGCATATTATGCTTTGATTGGTTTAACGGCTGACTGGTAGACCAGACACTTAGCATTTTAGGCCTTTATTATTTCAGATGAGCCTCAAATGTGATGGAATAGCTTCTCTTTGCAGCATCAACAAGGGTCCTGGTAGGAACACATAGACATAAATACCAGGTAGCTGTGGCTGATGCCTCATTCGGTAGTAATAGTAATAATACTGACAGCCATAGTAAATAACATTTATGGAACTCATTCTACCTGCCACACACTATTCTGCCCACTTTATGTACTTTAATTAGTTCAGTGCCTCCGTCCCCCATGCGCCTTGGACTCTACCACATCACCATGAACTTGAGGTTCCCCTAGCCAGTGTCTGTATCTCGTGGCTGATATATTTTTCTGGAGCTGTTGGTGCTGCTGTACTTTTCTCAGGAAACACTTTAAAAGTAACGGATAAGCCCGGCCGTGGTAGTGCAGTGGGTGAGCATCGATCGACCTATGAACCAGGAGGTCATGGTTCGATTCCCGGTCAGGGCACATGCCCAAGTTGTGGTCTCAATCCCTGGGGAAGCGTACAGGAGGCAGCCAATCAACAATTCTATCTCATCATTGATGTTTCTCTTTCTCCCTCTCCCTTTCCCTTTGAAATCAATAAACATACATTTTAAAAATAAAAGTAACTGATAAGAGTTGGTGTATAAATACTGCCGAGCTTCCCTTTGCTGAGATGGAATAGTTCAGAGATGTGTTGTATATCAGTCCCAAAGTTGCCTGACAGGATTAAGCTCCACTCAGTGGTAGGGGCTGGATACTACATTCTTTATTGACTGCTTTCTCTTTCCAGTATAGTGTCCTGACTGGATCACCTGGGGTCCGCTTCTCGGAAACCCAAACTAAAATGAATCCTAATGCCAATGCTGTGACTTCTGTACTATTATTACATTTATTTTATAGACTGGAAAATTGGAGCAAAGAAGTAAAGGAACCTGATAGAGGTGGGTTCAGATCCACAGAGTGAGCCTGGGTTCAGATCCCACACTTTGTCTAAACTACATAGATGTTATGTGAACTAATGAAGGAATGTAGAGAAAGAAAAGTTGGCCTACTGGTCTGTAGATTCAACCGCCTTCCCAGAACCAAAATGTGTGGTCCAATGTGGAAAGTGTTATCCAGGCCAGTGCACTTCCGGAACGATGTACAGCAGCCGTTAAATGTGCAAACTCTTATATTTGAGGTCCTTGTGTGTGATCCAATTAAAGCTTTTGGATTGTTTTTAAGCCTGGTATTACTTTGAGGATGATCATCACCAATCTAAAAGGTGATATTTTTCTCTTCTATTTCCTTCAAATTCATTTCATGTCTATAGGGCTCTGGATTTACTGTTTGGGAACGGTGGCTTTTCTTATCAAACCAACATTGGTCTGTGTGTTTGATTATAAGTAACGGTTTGAGTCGTTTTGTGTATCTTGGGTAATTGAAAAGAAATTTAAAAGTTATTGCCCCCCAAGTCATCATTGCTCAGTGGTTGAGCATTGACCTCTGAACCATGAGGACACAGTTCAATTCCAGGTCAGGACACAAGCCTGGGTTGTGGGCTCTATGCCCAGTAGGGGGCGTACAAGGAGCAGCTGACCAGTGATTCTTTCTCATCATTGATGTTTCTCTCCCTCTCCCTTCCTCTCTGAAATCAATACAAATATATTTTTTTAGAGCGTCATTGTACAGATTTCTTTCAGAAACACTTAGTGGTAATGTAATTGCTTTTACCTTCCACCTTAATATCCCCATGCGGGAAATCAGATAGTTCCTCACTAATTCTACCTGCACAACAAACCATAATTAAGAGATGCCTACTGATGTAACTTTTATCTCCCTGTTTTCAATTCTGGGGTTGTCAGATTCCTCACAGACTACAGTTCAAAAGGTCTCTAATTGATTCAGTGTGAAATTTGATTATATTTGAGACAAAGACTTATTTGAATTCTTTTAAAAGCCTTTTATGAAGTGAAAAAGTTGTTTCCTCGCCTTAATTAGTTTATTCTGCTATGTTATTTGAGCTGTCTCACTTTAATAATATCCTTCTGTCAGCATGGAGGTCTGTGGGGTACATATTTGTATTTTCCTCCCCCGTTGAAAATACTCCTTATTTTTACTTCTGAGTGTGAACAAAACAATCTCATTAAATTAATGTTTGGGGGGAGAAATCTGATTAAAGGATTTTGTACCAGAATTCCTCTCCTAAAATCCCTTCAGACCCTTAGCAGGTCACTTTTCTATTTGACCGGAATGATATTTTGATATTTTCAGGTGAGAGGATTTTGCTCTTAATCTTCCACACTCAGTTTATACCATGAAAGCCTGCAGTTGGACACAAAGAGGATTATGAATGGTGCCCTGAGAGGGAATAATTGCTTACCAGGCAGTAGTAGCTACACGTTTTCCCCTTGGGGATTGGACGGAACTCAAACTAGCTGGACTATTCAAGAGCAGAGTTGGGAAGTAGATGAAATGTGACTTTAGCCTTTCTTTTTCCTGATTTTAGTGTTGCCTATAATTATCATGGAATATGATTGAATAGTAAGGCTCCTATCATTAATTAAACTTTGTAACCAGCATCTAATTGCTATTTAAATATTATGATGATTATTAAATATTAGACTCAATCTTTCCTACATTGTGTTTGATTAGAACACCTAGTGTTCTGCCCTAGCCAGTTTGGCTCAGTGAATAGAGCATCAGCCTGCGGACTGAAGGGTCCTGGGTTCGATTCCTGTCAAGGGCATATATCTCAGTTGCAGGCTCCTTCCCGCCCCGGGCCTTGGTCAGGGTGGATGCAGGAGGCAATCAATCTATGTGTCTCTCGAACATCTATGTTTCTCTATGACTCTCCCCCACCCACTGTCTCAAAATCAGTGGAAAAATATTGTTGGGTGAGGATTAAAAAAATAAGTAAATAAAATAACACCTAATGTTCTTTGTGGATGTATCCAACGTTTTTCTGCTTTGTTGCTCACGTAGCAAAACCTGATGTTTACAACAGCCGGGATTTAGAGGAATGTTGGTCACCACCTCCTGAAAGTAATTTGGTCTTTAATTGTGAAGTGTGTTTTGTAACACCTATGAGTCCAAGCATATCAAGGTCATCATTCATTGGCTTTACTTACAATTGTCCATAGAAGTTGAGTTTTCAGGAAATTTGCTAATTACCTAGAATTCTCCATAAAAAATAAGGGAAAACTTTTAAACCTTGTGGCAGCATATTTTGGCCAGACTGTTGTCTAGTGTGCACGGGTTATGCTCATCCTATATAATAAAAGGCTAATATGCAAATTGACCAAATGGCAGAACTATTGGTCGCTGTGATGCACACTGACCACCAGGGGGCAGATGCTCAATGCAGGAGCTATCCCCTGGTGGTCTGAGTGCTCCCACAGGGGGAGTGCTGCTCAGTCAGAAGCCTGGCTCAAAGCTGGCGAGCGTATCAGTGGTGGTGGGAGCCTGTCCCACCTCCTCTGAAGTGCTAAGGATGTCTGGCTGCGGGCATAGCTCCCCTGTGGGGAACGGGCCTAAGCCATCAATTGGACATCCCCCAGGGCTCCCGGTCTGCAAGGGTGCGCAGGCCCGGATGAGGGGAACTCCTCCCCGCCCCCATGTGCACCAATTTTGTGCACTGGGCCTCTGTCATGTATATAAGTTCTTTGTTTAATCTCTCCCCGTGCACCACCACCCCCCCCCCCCCCAATTCTTCAGTCTGTTGCATGCTTCAGGGTTTCTGGATCTAATTAGTTGATCAGTTTATTTTTTTCATTAGAGTCCACATATGAGTGAGATAATGTGATACTTGACTTTCTCTGACTGGCTGATTTCACTTAGCATAATACTCTGCAGGTCTCTCGTCTTAAAGGCTAAGAGGCCCTTTTTTACTGCTGCATAGTATTCCCTGGTGTAGATGTACAACAGCTTTTTTATCCACTCATTTCCTGCTGGGCATTTGGACTGTTTGCAGATCTTAGCTAATGTAAATAACACTGCTATGAACATAGGGGTGAGTATCTTCGTTTTGATTGGTGTTTCAGGCTTCTTAGGATATATTCCCAGAAGTGGGATCACTGGGTCAGATGGCAGTTCCATGGAACTCTCTCTCTCCTTTGATCTCGGGGGAAATTTTTTCTTGGAAGGGGATATGGTACACATCCTGGCCTGGTCACCTTCCAGGCCATCAGTTACCACTTTGAGTCCAGTTGTCACTGACATGAGCATGGACAACTTGTATGACTCCGTGTTTTAATGCAGGGAGCTACTTGTTAAACTCAGCCCTGTGATTGTCTAATTTGTGGTATTGATAATCAGTACCTTTTACATGTATTTAAGACCTTTTTACCTAGTAATCTTGGGATTCTTCCAAGATAAATGTTCATGAGACTCAATTCGAAGTCCTGATTTTCAAATAAAGTATTCATGTGGTTGGAGATTATTTTAATTGGTGTCTTATGACTCTCCTTTTTACCTCTTTGGAGATGAGACAAATGAAAAGGCTGGTTTGTCTCCCTTGGGAGCAAAGAAAAAATTATCTGACTTGTGAAAAATGAAAGATATTTGCTCTATGTTCTTTTTTAAAAAATATGTTTTTATGGATTTGAGAGAGAGCGGAAGGGAGAGGGATACAGAGAAACTTTGATGACAGGGAAACATCGATTGGCTGCCCCCTCCACACACCTGTGCACAGGCTGACACTCTATCAACTGAGCCACACCAGCCAGGGCATAACTAAAGGCTTTTAGAAGAAAGCTAGCTAGATAAAATATGTGGTGTTAGTGATTTCCTTTGTAAAGTGGCTAAAGGAAAAGTCCAACATAAGAAGAACATAGAGCCCGACCCATATCCTTCCTTAGTCATCCAGAGACTACAGTGGGGCCTTCACTTACAAGTGTCCCGACTAATGAGTTTTTCAAGATACGAGCCGTCTCTCGGCTGATTTTTTGCTTTGAGTTGCGAGCTAAAATTCAGGTTACGAGTCAGCTTCAGATACCCCACCGCTAGTTTGCTCAGTGAACGTTACAGTGAACGCCACAACATCAGCCCAGCATCACGTGTCTCACTCGTTCACTTTTTGATTTGACATACGAGTCATTTGAGTAAGAGCTCTGTCACAGAATGAATTAAACTCGTAAGTCAAGGCCCCACTTTTTTTGTAATTAATTGTAAAGTTTTGGCTTAATGTATAGGTATGATTACAGCTTCACAAATCCCAGCCTCCCCTCCAGAAAGTTGTTTCTGTGCTAGGAGAGCCTCCTCTGTATCTTGGAGCACATGTGCATTTTCTGCTTTAATATTTCAGTTCATTCCATTTATTTCCTTATTGGTCTGCTTTCTATTCGGCTATAAACTACTTTGTATATGGCCAGCAGCCACCACCACACTGGACATATGTAACAATATTAAGACTTCCAAATAGTGCTAGATCTTTCTCTTTCATGTAGTAACTAAGAAGTGCCTATATTTCTTTATTATATATTTTAAAATAGGTCCATCATTATATTGCAGGGTCATTGGTTTCCTCTGTATATCTGTGCATTTTGTTTGATGCTTCTCAGTTCATTGTTCAGAGATGGAGTCCATAAACTTCAGCAGGCCGTGGGAGGGGCTCACAGCATGGGAGAGGTTAAGAGCCTCTGCTGTCCTGGCTGGTGTTGCTCAGTGGTTATCGACCCATGAACCAAGAGGTCATCGGTTTGATTCCTGGTCAAGGGCACATGCCTGGGTTGCAGGCTAGATCCCCAGTAGGGGGCTTGCAGGAAACAGCTTATTGATGTTTCTCTTTCATCAGTGTTTCTATCTCTCTATTCCTCTCCCTTCTTCTCTCTCTAAAATCAATAAAATCATATCCTATGTAATAAACGCCTAATATGCTAAGTGTCCAGTTGCTTGGTCAGCCGTTCAACCAATCAAATGGTAATATGCTAATGATATGCTAACCGTGGTCAACTGCTCGCTATGACTTGCACTTACCAGCAGGGGGTAGACCCTCTGACTGGTAGGTGAGCTTGCTGCTGGGGTTCGGCTGATCAAAACTGAGCAAGACGGGCCAGACATGCCCTGGAGCCCTTCCATGGCCCTCCCTGGCTCTGATCATGCACCAGTGGGGTCCCTCAGCCTGGCCTACACTCTCTTGCAATCTGGGACTCCTCAGGGGTTGTTGTAAAGCCAGTTTCAGCCCAATCCCGCAAGCCAGGCCAAAGAACCCCACGGGTGCACGAATTCTTGCACTGCACCTCTAATATATATATATATATATATATATATATATATATATATATATATATATTTAATATACGAGGCTTTGCTGGCATAACATGGTCCATGGTTCAGAGACACTTGGAAGAAGTTGGAGAGGCTGGATTCGCACCCCATGCCATAGTAGCCCTCTTAGTCTGTGACTGACTCTCCTATCGGCAGCATGGGGCAGCTCGTGCACTTCTGGCTGGTGCAGGAAAGAGCAGAGCCTGGGGGACTGTGGGCAATTCTAGGTCCCGCTACCAACTCATGGCTCCGAGCATCCATCAGTGTTTCTATCTGTAAATCGTATTTGTTTCCATGTGACACGGTGGAGACATGCAGGGATCACTGCTGCTGCATCAGACATAATCACGTTACTCTCCTGCCGCATCCTGTGATAATGCCATTACTGCTAGTTTACAACGGGCTCTAAATGGCCACCACTCTCTAGTAAAGCCAATGTTGTTTGTTACATTTATTTTGTTGTTTCTTCTAGAACTTTTTGGTGTGGATTTTACTTTCCCAGAAGGCTTTGCAATGTCTCTAACTCTACAAATACCTTGCTTTTAAAAAAAATATATTGTCATTGATTTCAGAGAGGAAGGGCAAGGGGGAGAGAGATAGAAGCATCAGTGATGAGAGAGAATCATTGATTGGCTGCCTTCTGCACTCCCCCCACAAGGGATAGAGACCGCAACCCAGGCATGTGCCCTTGGCCAGAATTGAACCTGGGACCCTTCGGTCCCACTGAGCAGAGCCAGCTAGGGAAGGAACCATTCTTGATTCTCTCCTTTTTTTCTGTTTTCTTTTTCTGTTTTTTTATTCATTTGAGAGAGGACGGGAGAGGGAGAAAGAGAGAGAAACATCGATGAGAGAGACATCGATCAGCTGCCTCCTTCACGCTCCCTATTGGAGATCGAGCCTGCAATCCAGGCATGTGCCCTGACCTGGAATCGAACCTGGGACCTCTTGGTTCATGGGTCAGTGCTCCACCACCGAGCAACATCAGCTGGACACTCCTTTTTTCTTAAGCCTCCACTATCCCTCACAATATCTAAGCAATCCTTAAGCCCTGTCACTCATCTCCTGCACCCCCCAAATGATCCTCTCTTCTCTGCCTTCTAGAACTGCCCCGCCCAAGCCCCCATCGCTTGCTGTCACTCAATGTTCCAGCCACATGACCTTCCTGTGGACACTGGTCCCCATTCCTGCCCCATCGCATCTACAAACACATGCTGTGCTGGCTAAAGCCCACCAGGTGGCGCCATTCCCGATCACCCTTCTCCCCAGGGAAGCCTTCCCTAGCACCTGCTCCCACCTTGCACAGCGCTTGCCCCCCTTCTGAGCTTCTGTAGCGCCCCATATGTGCTCTGTGATGACATTCACCAATGCACACCTGTAGCTGCCTGTTTGCCGTGACCTTCAAGTGCGCCTGGCCTCCTGGCAGCTTCTGCTAGCTCTGCCCCTCACCCGAAACTCTCAGCACCCTTTTGTTAAATGAGGACGGTCACCTTTTAAAATGTGTCTGGCACTTTAAAAGTTCACAGAGCTCTCTGTGCTTGGGCACACCAGGAGAGTGGCTTGAGCTCAGAAAAGCAGTAATTTCGTTATTTACCAAATGTAGCCTTTACAGTGGCCCTAAGACTTGGAGACAGTTACACCCACTCCCGGTAAGAAAGACGCCTAAATCTAAGTAGGGAGCGGCGAGGGGAATGGAGAGCTAATAAGTAACAATATGAGCGTTTCACAAAAAAGGATCCCATTGTTTTTTGGGTTTTTTTGCTTTTCAAAGTTGCCCTTTAATGATAAAAACCCTAACTGTGAAAACGGTTGTGGGCTCCCTTCCCAGTAGGCGGAGTGCAGGAGGCAGCAGATGGATGATTCTCTCTCATCGATGTTTCTGTCTCTCCCTCTCCTTCCCTCTCTCTGAAATCAATCATAAAAGAAACATGATTTTTAAATGGGACTATTTTTGAGAGCTTTTTTAGAATTATAGGAGATAATGCAAATTGAGTGCTGGCTGAGTGCTGGCTCAGTGCCTGGTGCCCAGGAGAGTCTGAGGAAGGGATGGCTTTAGGAAGCCTGGGCGAGGTCCCCAGGACCCCAGCGGGAGCTAGAAAGAGGACGTGCATTTTTGTAAGAAGTGAAATGTCCCCAATCCTGAAAAACAAGGGAGGAAATACGTTTTTATAAACGTCCGAAGTCGTTATTCCAATTTCTCTCTAAAAGCAGCTCTCTGGCTTTAATTTATTATTGATAAACCTGGCTAGCTGCCTAGAGGCTGAACAACAGCTTTGATAGGCTTTTTATTTTGAGGGGGGTGGTTCTTAATGTTTGCACTTTTATTTTTGATTATTTTTTTGAATATTGCTGGAAGTATTACACACTAATATGTCTCCTTTTCCCCCCTATTGGCCCCCACTAACCTGCCCCTGTCAACCCTGCCCCCCTCCTGCCCCTCACCGCCCTATTGTCTGTGTCCATGGGTTTGAATATATACATACAAGTTCTTTGATTGATCGCATCCCACCCACCCACCCACCCTTCCCACCTACCCACCCTTCCCACCTGAGACAGAATCGCTGTAGCTGGTTTGGCTGCATGGTTGGAGTGTTGGCCCTGGGACTGAAGGTATTGGGTTCAATTCCTGTCAAGGGCAGATACCTTGGTTGCAGGATCGATTCCAGGCCCAGGTTGGGGCACATGTGGGAGATAACCAATTGATGAGTCTCTCTCAGATTGATGTTTCTCTCTGTCTGTCCCTCTCCCCTTCACTATCTCTAAAAATTGATGGCAATAATATCCTCGGGTGAGGAGTGACTCACACACACACACACACACACACACACACACACACACACAATCACAGGCAGAATAGATCCAGGGAGTAACACATACACACACACACACACACACAAAGGCAGAATAGATCCAGGGAGTCACACACACACACACACACACACACTAGATCCAGGTAGTAACACACACACAGAATAGATTCAGGGAGTAACACACACACACACACACACACAGGCAGAATAGATCCAGGGAGTAACACACACACACACACACACACACACACAATCACAGGCAGAATAGATCCAGGGAGTAACACATACACACACACACACACACACACACAAAGGCAGAATAGATCCAGGGAGTCACACACACACACACACACACACACACACTAGATCCAGGTAGTAACACACACACAGAATAGATTCAGGGAGTAACACACACACACACACACACAGAATAGATTCAGGGAGTAACACACACACACACACACACACACACAGAATAGATTCAGGGAGTAACACACACACACACACACGCAGAATAGATTCAGGGAGTAACACACACACACACACAGAATATATTCAGGGAGTAACACATACACACACACACACACACAGAGAGTACATCCAGGGAGTAACACACACACACACACACACACACACACACAGAATAGATTCAGGGAGTAACACACACACACACACACAGAATAGATTCAGGGAGTCACACACACACACACACACACAAACAGAATAGATTCAGGGAGTAACACACACACACGCACACACACACACACAGAGTACATCCAGGGAGTAACACACACACACACACACACAGAATAGATTCAGGGAGTAACACACACACACACACACACAGAATAGATTCAGGGAGTAACACACACACACACACACACACACAGAATAGATTCAGGGAGTAACACACACACACACACAGAATAGATTCAGGGAGTAACACATACACACACACACACACACAGAGTACATCCAGGGAGTCACACACACACACACACACACACACACACACAGGCAGAATCGCTCCAGAAGCAGGAAAGGCGGCCTCATTCATTAGGGCCGATGAGTACTGGAGAGGCGGGTGGGCAGCAGACCTTTGTACATTGTGTTTGCTCAAACTGAGCTGATCCTTTGCGGTGACAGGGTTTGGCTTGACAGCTGGGCGTTTCATGTCCTGCCTGTGGGAACTCAGTAGGTTTCCAGCAGCAGATCCAGAGGCTGTACCCCCGCGTTCCTGACCTTTTAGTGTGAAAGGATTATTTCTGGCTTTGGGAGAGCAAATCACCTTTTTAAAAATTCCTACTGTTGCTCCATGATTTCCTTTGGAAGAAGTTCCTGGGGTCTAGCTAGACGTAATCTAACATTTTTCAAAAGTGGACCCCGAATTATTATTCCCCCCAAGGTCTTGGAAAAAATATGAGATTAGGTTTGAAGAGAACGGAAAGTTAAATGAGTGTTTTTCCTTCATTATGTTTTTGGCCGCAACCATGGGGATTATGGGCTCTAAGCTTCTAATCTTCCACCTTTTTGATATTTTTCCTGTTACTGTATTATTATTGCCTGATTCGGGCTGGGGCGGGAGGGGGGGGGGAGGGGCGGTTGGAAGAGCCAGCAGACGCCAAATAACTCCTAGAATGGAACGGAAAAGCCTTTCTTTGTGATTCAGAGCCTGGCTTCCCTGACATGGTTTCCCATTTATTTATAGAGCTAATTGCCCGCTAATTATTGACGCTCTTTAACCTATGCCTGCAACTTTGACTCATCCTTTTAAAACAAGAGAAATTTCAACCAATGGGGTTGGTGCCCAGAATGCAAGGCTTCATGTCCCTGTAATCTCACGTGACAGCACCCCAGCCCCCACGGCCTTGTCTGGACATGCTAACAAATACCAGCCTCTGTAACTCTTTTTCAAATTATTATTTTATTATTTTTAATATCTTGATTGTTCAAAGTATCACATATGCCCCCCCTCCCCCATTGAACCATTCTAGCCTGCCCCACCCCCTCAGGCCTTCCCCACACTATTGTCTGTGTCCATGGGCCATGCATGTATGCATATGAGGTCTTTGGTTGATCACTTCCCACCCACCTACCCTCCCCTGCCTTCCCTCTGAGATTCCGCACTCTGTTCTATGCTTCTATGTCTCTGGATCCATTTTGTTCCTTAGATTCCACATATGAGTGAGATCATGTGATTCTCAAGCAAAGAAGAAAGAGAGAAGGAAAGAATGCGAGGGAAAAGGGGAAGAAAAGGAGAGGAGGGAGGAGGTAAGGAAGGAGGAGAGAGAAGCTTTCAAAATAAAATGTATCAGGCCCTTTTGATTACTTGTTAATTACTTATGAATTGCTTGTTCATGCGAACATAGCATTTTGTACGTGTGTGTGTGTGTGTGTGTGTGTGTGTGTGTGTGTGTAAGAACGGAAGCATAGCATCATGAAAGACATGATAGCCAGGGGTTCACCTTGGATACAGTGATGGTCCCGGAAGGGTTCGCCTTGAGCCTGCGGTGTGACCCTTGTCATGTCTTCTCATGGAGACTTCTCTGCCTCCATGTTCCATCGCCAGCCTGAAAACCTTCCTTTGAACAGCGTGCAACAAAGGCTTCTCTTAGCCGTTGTTCAACTCGGCCTATTGATTTCGTTTTCTGTTGTCACTTGTGGCATTGCTATTCTAGGAGTAACCGAAGTTCATTTTTAAAGATGTTTTCTGTATTTTCCAAGAAGTTCTGAAGAGTATTTTAAAAAAATATTGCTCTTGAGTTAGCATCCAAGATTCTATACAATATATTCTTCATGATTACAGTGGACTCTATAGAGTAGCTTCCCAAACTTCCCTGAGCGTAGTTATCACCTAGGGAGCTTGCTAAGACTCAGATTGTTGCCAGCCAGTGTGGCTCAGTGGTTGAGCAGCGACTTATGAACCAGGAGGTCATGGTTCGATTCCTGGTCCGGGCACATGTCAGGGTTGTGGGCTCAATCCTCTGTGTGGGGCGTGCAGGAGGCAGCCACTCCATAATTCTCTCTCATCATTGATGTCTCTCTCTCTCTCTTTCTCTCTTTCTCCATTCCTCTCTGAAATCAATAAAAAGATTTTTTTTAAAGATGCAGATTGTCATTCAATAGGCCTGGGCTGCTTCATTTTTCACAATCTCACTGCTGATGCTCAGGCTGCCTGTCCACAGACCACGGTCTGAGGAGGAAGGTTCAAGGGCTATTCTGAAGTTCAGCCTCGCAGCCAGGCTTACATACCCAGGACCCCAGTCCATCCTCCTCCTGCCCCAGCCTCTCCACCTGGGAAATAGTCCCGTGATTCGTCACAGCCTGATAACATATGAACGTGTCAGCAGTTTTCTAATTCCCTGAGAGTTTTCCGCACATCTCTGATTACAAGTGCAACTTGATTGCAAATGAAGACTGTAATTCCACATTCCTTTTACTAGAAGGGTGTTGCTTTCTGGAAGGCAAGCCTTTCTCAAAAACAAATTCCTCATTAAGTCCGTTCCCCGCCCGCCACGTGTTTTGGACCGAATGTGTCTTTCTAACATTCATACTTGAAACCCTCAGCCCCCTGCGAGGTGGGGCGGGATGTGGAGCCTTTGAGAGCCAAGTGGGTTTGGATGAGGTCATGACAGATCAGGCCTCGTGATGGGATTAGTTCCCTTATAAGAAGAGTTACAGAGAGGCCAGAGTGCTGGATCTCTCTCTTTCTTTCTCTCTCTCTCTCTCTCTCTCTCTCTCTCTCTCTCTCTCTCGGCCACAATGAGAAGCTGGCCATCTGGAAACCAGGAAGAGGTGCCGCACCTGGAAATGAATCTGCTGACACCTTGACCTTGTACTTCCTCACCGCCTCAACTGTGAGAAATGAACGTTTGCTGCTTAAGGTACCCAGTGTTTTGTTTTACAGCCTGAGCCGGGCCACCAGAGGGTGGAATATGCGAAGTACCTCTTTTTCACAAAGTGACTAAACAGCTTCAGCGAGGTCCTCCCTTTGTAGCTAATGAGTCCCTTGCGATGCGGTGAGTCTGGAAGGCAAAATAAATAAAAATTAACTAGGGCCTTATCTCCTCGGCAAGGCACACATATCTACCGAGCTGGCGTTTATGCTTGCTTTGTTCTATGCCTGTCTTCGGCGAAGGAGACTGTATTCTTCAGAGAAATGCCACCCTCCTTCTGTGGGCCTGTTGACTTGGGTACGTTGTGTGCTTCTATCTATCTGTCAGAGCAATTTTGAAAGTTAGAATCAGAGTTGTATTTCCTGTTCCTTCTCTACATCATCAGTAAAAACAAAACTAATAAAAATTAAGTAAAAAGGCCCTCTTTCTTAGGTTTTCTTAGAGGTCCGGGCCTGCTAAACCCTGGTTTCCTATTGAATGGATTGGTAATCAGATTAGAAATACAAAGTAAATTTCTTCTATAAAAATTTAAATTATGCCCTAGCTGGTTTGGGTCGGTGGATAGAGCATTGGCTTGCGGACAGAAGGGTCCCAGGTTCGGTTCCGGTCAAGGGCACTGACCTCGGTTGCAGGCTCCTAGCCCTGGTCAGGGGCATGCGGGAGGCAACAAATTGATGACTCTCTCTTGCATCGGTGTTTCTCTCTGTCTCTCCCTTTCCTTTCCACTCTCTCTAAAAATCAATGCTAAAATACCCTCAGGTGAGGATTATAAAAGAAAAATTTTCATTGTAATTAGGAATTTCCTGATAACGACTGATACATGCTTATGTGGCCAACTTTGGCTCTCCATGGCAGAGCGGGCAAATTTGCCACCATGAGGACTCTTGGCAACGCCAGGGGACACTTTGGTTGTCATGACTGAGGGTGTTGGGAACTGCTGGCCTACTATGGGTCAAGGTCAGGCATGTTGCTGCCCATCCTGTAAGACACATAGCACAGTTGCTCACAACAAAAATGACCCACGTGCAATGCAATGTCAAGAGTGAGAGATCCAGGCCCTAGCCTGTTTGGCTCAGGGGATAGAGCATCAGCCTGAGGACTGAATGGTCCCAGGTTCGATTCTGGCCAAGGGTACATACCTGGGTTGCAGGCTCAATCCCCAGTAAGGGGTGTGCAGGAGGCAGCTGATCAATGATTCCCTCTCATCATTGATGTTTCTATCTCTCTCTCCCTCTCCCTTCCTCTCTGAAATCAATAAAGAAAAATATTAAAAAAATAAAGAGTGAGAGATCCAGGTCTGCTCTTCCTGGGGAGTCACGCCCACTAGTGTGTTTGTTTTCCTCGCTCCTTAACATTAAATTTCACTGGATCTTTTTTTTTTTTTTAAATATATTTTATTGATTTTTCACAGAGAGGAAGGGAGAGAGATAGAGTTAGAAACATCGATGAGAGAGAAACATCGATCAGCTGCCTCCTGCACATCCCCCACCGGGGATGTGCCCGCAACCCAGGTACATGCCCTTGACCGTAACCGAACCCGGGACCTCTCAGTCCGCAGGCTGATGCTCTATCCACTGAGCCAAACCGGTTTCAGCTTCACTGGATCTTATATTATTTTTGATACGGAGTGTATTAGCCATGGAATTCCGTCACTGTCAGAAAAATCGTGTGTATTCTCTTTGGCAATGACATTGGATTCAATCTTTTTTATGATGAGTGACTTTTATGTTCTAAACAGCAGGTGATTTTGGATAACTACTAAGCAATAAACATTTTAGCGAGTACTTTTTCAAATCATGAATGCCTTATGACTTTCTCATGGCAGCGCTTTTATTTAAAAACACATTTTGGCAATCAGCATCCTATGAAAAAGACTGAGATCCCCATTTCTGGAAAGAATATGGAGTTAAGTTTTCTGACAAGTATTCTAACATGGCTTGGGAGGGACACAGTACAGAAGCAAGGTGACTGCTTTTTGCGTTGGTTTTTTTTAATATTTGTATTGATTTCAGAGAGGAAGGGAGAGGGAGAGAGAAAGGAATAGAAACATCAGTGATGACAGAGAATCATGGCGTGTCTGCCTCCTGCACGCCCCACTGTGGGGGTGGAGCCCACAGCCCAGGCATGTGCCCTGACTGGGATTCAAACCATGATCTGCTGGTTCATAGATTGACACCCAACCACTGAGCCATGCAGGCGGGGCACAAGGCAACTGCTTTTGAATCTCATTGACCCTCAGGGCCCCTGGGTAAGATGACGCCTCACCATTCCAGTGATCCCAGAATCTTCGATCGCCCTTTCTTAGAGGGGCCTAGGAGGGGGTTGGAACCAGCGCACACACCTTCAAGGCTGGCACATGGCAATGGAAAGAGACTATACACGGAGAAGGCTGAGCCCTGAAATTGATCACATGATCTGAGCCAACGTGGATAGCCTGGTGTTGCATGCGACCTTTTTCCTCTTTGTCATCAGACTTGCTGACACTAAGAAGGATCTGCGTGCCACCCTCCTTTCTCTGCCTTTCATAACCTGAGGAGAAGGCACCAGTGGAAAGTAAACTGACCCCATTCCACCCCAGACCGTGGAGAGTGGCTAGTGCAGTGATGGCCAACCTATGACACGCGTGTCAGAGGTGACACGCGAACTCATTTTTTTGGTTGATTTTTCTTTGTTAAATGGCATTTCAATATATAAAATAAATACCAAACATATAAGTCTTTGTTTTACTATGGTTGCAAAGATCAAAAAATTTCTATATGTGTCACGGCATCAAAGTTAAGTTAGGGTTTTTCAAAACACTGACACGCCGAGCTCAAAAGTTGCGCCATCACTGGGCTAGTGTTTGGCAGGTTCAAGCCTCGGACTAATGAGCGGCACAGTCCTCTCATGGCCACGTGCAAGTCCCAGCTTGGAGGGCAGGGCCCTCCCAGCACAATTATAGCCAACAGCTGTAGTTGTGAGCGTGAACCTATGGTCCGAACACGTGGCCCTCGTGCCTGAGTGGTGTGGGCTTGATAGAGTTCAGGTGCATGTAGTTGAGTAGGGTCGGAAGCCACGAGAACGCTGTAAACATCTTGACCACGCCCTGACTTTGCCTCGTGGCATCTGCTGTAAAATAAAAACTCGGCTTATAGTTCGTGGTGCTGTCACTAGCTCTCCACCAGAAAGGACAGCGTCCCACCCAGACCCAGCTTTCTTCTCTTGTCTGTCTTTTCGCCATCCTTCACCGCCCCCTCTCAGGGTCACTGAACCTGGCTGAGCTGGTGCGGCACATAAGGCTCCCAACTTGGGGCTGAGTGTGCTAATGGCCATGCCGGCTTTCCACACCAAACAGAATGAAAAAGAGGAACTAAAATACCAGGAAACAAGGGAAATAAAAGAGTGATGACGTAGCCTGCAGTCCCCCCCCTCCCCCCCCCGCATAAACCCCGGATGGCTGCTTGCTTGTGGGGAACACTCCTTCAGGCTCACCTCCCCAGAAGTCATCTCTGGGATTCTGCTCCTCTAGCCTCCGTTTCAATATTGACTTGGGTGTAAAGTGCCCTCAATCCTATCTCTATTCGTTCAGTTTCTTACTTATTGAATTTAGTGATTTTTAATGGGCTAGAATCATGGATGTCAATAGCTGTGTGACCTTAGGCGAGTTACATCACTTCTCTGTGCCCAATCTCTCTGCAAATGAGTATAATAACAGTCCTTACATTGTAGACGGGATGGTGAGAATTAGCTAAATTGATAGATATAAAGTGTTTAGGACAATGTCTGGCATATTATCAACATAATATAAATATTAGCTACCATTACATGTATACATATACCCTCACTTATATTTGATCACTTGAGAAATTAATTTTTATGTGATATAAAGGCTAATTAATTGGCTCCTGCCGAGCCCCTTCCGGTACTTTGTCATTATATATTTAAGCCTGTTCTTAACTCCTTAATACAAAATCTCATATTCACAGTGAGCCCTTTTATCTCCCAGAATTTTGCTAGCTGGAGCCAAGGCACAGGCTGTACATTTGTGTGTCTTCTTGGGTAGATGGGTCCTGCAGTCGCCTCAGGCTAAAGGTACAAGATGGGTAGATAGATGAGCGATGATGAAAATGTGAGGGTGCAGGAAAGCTAGGAGTTCTGGAACATCACTTGAGTGAACAGAATCAAGATGTGGGTTGGGCTCTGTGGGGCTCCGAGGGGGAAGAAAAAGGGACTTGCCAACCTCAGATGGGGAAGCTACCTTATGTTCGTATTGGTTCCCCCTCCAGCTCACCCTACCCCTCACCCCTGACCCAGGCCTTCACCACCCTGTCTCTAATCACCAATGGAGGCTCCTCATGCCAAAGGACTGGTAGAAGTGAGTCTCTGTCTAAAAAAAATGCTATTTATTTCATTTTTAACCAAAATGTTACTTACAAATAATTTTAAAAGTCTCATTGTACTAAAGGACTAGCAGTATAAAACCAACGTTGCTACCTCCTTTTCTGTACCTCACCTGGTCCCAGGGGCAAATACATTTAACTCTGCCTATTTCTTTATTTTTTAAATATGTTTTTCTTGATTTCAGAGAGGAAGGTGGAGGGAGAGCTAGGGGGAAATATCAATGATGAGAGAGAAACATTGTTTGGCTGCCGCCTGCACACCCCCTACTGGAGGTCGAGCTCACAACCCTGGCATGTGTCCTGACCAGGAATCAACTGTGATCTCCTGGTTCATAGGTCTATGCACAACCACTGAGCCACGCTGGCCGGGCTGCCATTTATTTTCACTGCTCAACTAAAGCCATGCTGAACGTCATTTCAAGGAAAAGGTAGACATCTTCCAAGTTTCGTGTCTTGACTGGCATTAATTCTTGGTAGTTAGCCCTGCCTCCTCTTTAATGCCATTGTTCATTTCTTTACACATCAGTTTCCCAAACCCGATCAGAAAGCTTTGAGAGAAAGACATCATCATACTGTTATGACTCCTCAAAGACAGCAGAATTCCTTCCTTTTTGTAAGTGCTCCATTAGCACATGTTCAATGAATGGATGAAGGCTGTGTCCTTTGATGATAGCCCTCTAAACCAGCAGCCACCAACCTTTCAGACCTCACAGACCACCAGTGGTCCACGGACCACCACTTGGCGACCGCTGCTTTAAACTATAAAGACAATCCTAGTTTTGCCTCTATTTCTGGTCCAGGGCCAGCGTCACCTGCAGCTGACAATTCATGTGCTAAGTGACAAGGTGGAGATGAAGTTGCTGCTGAACCATCTTGCTGACTGTAACTTATGCTTTCAAGTTTCACACTTTTATCATATGGCCGATCCTTTTACACTCATTTTTTTTCATCTTTAAGTTTGTCAAGCATTCTTTTCTGCTATCTCTCAGACACCTCTAACTTTGTCGTTAGGAAATAAATGACATTCCTGAAGTCCTTTTTTAGATGAAAAACATTCTCTGAAGCTTTTGACTACTGCTATTAGTTTTTCTGAAACATATTTTCATAACACTCAGTGTTCAAGTAGCATTTATATTCAAATTGCATAAAGAAATTCAGTCTTATCCTTGAGTTACAAATTGAATTGTATCTTAAACATTGTGTTTAAAGAAAAACATAGCTTTCAGTTTTGGCTTTTATTATTATTTTTAAATAATTCTTTATTGTTGAAAGTGTTACATATTGCTGGGGTCCAACCCCAGCGGGTCCAGGGGTCCCCAAAGGTGTGGACAGAGTCGGCGAAGAAGGAATGACACGGAGACAGCGTTCAGTTGATCAGCAGCCTAGCCAAGATCTCCAGCCAGGATCTCCAGCCAAGTTCTGGTCTGGATCTCAAGAGAGGTTCTGCTTAGGATCTCCAGCCAGGTTCTGTGTCCATGTTCTCTTGCTAGGTTCTCCAGGTTCTCCAGCCAGGTTCTGTAGCCAAGTTCCCTCGCTAGGTTCTCCAGCCAGGTTCTGTCCAGGTTCTCCAGCCAGGTTCAGTCACCAGGTTCTAGTCAGGTTCTCTTGCCAATTTCTGTAGTCAGGTTCAGTCCAGGATCTTTTGCCATGTTCTCTCGCTAGGTTCTGTCTCTAGGTTCTGAGGCCAGTTTCTGTCCAGGATCTTTTGCCATGTTCTCTCCAGCGAAGTTCTTCTGTCTCTAGAAAACATTCTGTGTAGGTTATGTGCCAATTTCTGTCTCTCTCTCTGTCTCTTGCTGTCTTGTTACATCTGAATTTATACCAGTTGATTCAATCCTATCAATCTCTATTTCAAAGGTTAGGGCGTTTCTTATCTCCATTCCAGGGAGTAAAGATTATGTAGCTTAAGCATGATTGTTCGTATTTAAAGTGATTAATTACCCGCCTGGCACTTAGTTAAGAGGTTTTATTCCCTCCCTAACTTCAGGGGAAAATCCCTACCTGGGGAAACAACCTTTCTCAGAGACCTTGGTTAAAACACATAGTGCCTAGAAGGTGAGCAAACATATTAAGAACAGTATGCCATATATGCCAGGTCCCTTGAAACAGCAAGCATGGACCGGCTCCCGGCAAATTCCCCCTTTTTTATTTTTTAAAAGCGGGCATTAAAAAGAAAAAAAAACCCATATGCTCTCTTGTATCCATTTTAAGAGTAGGATTGGCGCTTTCCGCTATTACCTGAGGCCTGATCTATCACCCCAGGGAGAGCTTGCCAATCCTGCACTTTCCCGGGATGGAAAGGCTGCAGTGGGGTTAAGGATAAGGCTCCTTGGGCCTACCTTCTCCCAGGCCTCTACATTTACCTTTCGGGCACCTTTCCTTCCTCAGAAAAGCATGGACGTATTTCTTGTATAAAACGTTCCATCTGACTGGGAGTAACCTTAATTCCTCTGCTAGCAAGCATATGTGTTAAAAGATCAATACAGAGTCTTATTTCTTTAGACTCAGTATGGCACATCTTAATCTAAGAATCAATACAGAGTCTTCTTTCTTTGGACTCAGTATGGCACATCTTCTCAATCTAAGTTCTGTACTATCCACCTTCTTACCCTACTTATCCTCTGTAGGGGGGTCTGCAGTACCCTGGTGGAGTCCTATCCGTCCCGAGTGTGGGGGTTCTCAATGGGGGGGGGGGCTTACCTAGGGGAATCCTGTTCCAGGGGTTCCCAAAGGTGTGGACGGAGTCGTCGAAGACTATCCACCCTCTTCCTATGGTGGAGTCCTATCCATCCCAAGAGTGGGGCTTACGTAGGGGGTCCCTGTTCAGGCGCCATATGCTGGGGTCCAACCCCAGCGGGTCTAGGGGTCCCCAAAGGTGTGGACGGAGTCGGCGAAGAAGGAATGACACGGAGACAGCGTTCAGTTGATCAGCAGCCTAGCCAGGATCTCCAGCCAAGTTCTGGTCTGGATCTCCAGTGAAGTTCTGTTTAGGATCTCCAGCCAGGTTCTGTGTCCATGTTCTCTTGCTAGGTTCTCCAGCCAGATTCTGTCCAGGTTCTCCAGCCAGGTTCAGTCACCAGGTTCTAGTCAGGTTCTCTTGCCAATTTCTGTAGTCAGGTTCAGTCCAGGATCTTTTGCCATGTTCTCTCGCTAGGTTCTGTCTCTAGGTTCTGAGGCCAGTTTCTGTCCAGGATCCTTTGCCATGTTCTCTCCAGCGAAGTTCTTCTGTCTCTAGAGAACGTTCTGTGTAGGTTCTGTGCCTCCTGGTTCTGTCTTCTAAGTTCTGTCTTCTAAGTTCTGTGTTCTAAGTTCTGTGTTCCAAGTTCTGGGACCCCTAGGTAAGCGCCCCACACTCGGGACGGATATGACTCCCCCGTAGGAAGAGGGTGGATAGTCTTCGCTGACTCCGTCCACACCTTTGGGAAGCCCTGGAACAGGATTCCCCTAGGTAAGCCCCCCCCCCCCCATTGAGAACCCCCACACTCGGGACGGATAGGACTCCACCAGGGTACTGCAGACCCCCCTACAGAGGATAAGTAGGGTAAGAAGGTGGATAGTACAGAACTTAGATTGAGAAGATGTGCCATACTGAGTCCAAAGAAAGAAGACTCTGTATTGATTCTTAGATTGAGAAGATGTGCCATACTGAGTCCAAAGAAAGAAGACTCTGTATTGATCTTTAGATTAAGAAGATGTGCCATACTGAGTTTAAAGAAATAAGACTCTGTATTGATCTTTTAACACATATGCTTGCTAGCAGAGGAATTAAGGTTACTCCCAGTCAGACAGAACGTTTTATACAAGAAGTATGTCCATGCTTTTCTGAGGAAGGAAAGGTAAATGTAAATGCATGGGAGGAGGTAGGCCCAAGGAGCCTTATCCTTAACCCCACTGCAGCCTTTCCACCCCGGGAAAGTGCAGGATTGGCAAGCTCTCCCTGGGGTGATAGATCAGGCCTCAGGAAATAGCGGAAAGCGCCAATCCTACTCTTAAAATGGATACAAGAGAGCATTTGGGTTATTTTTTCTTTTTAATGCCCGCTTTTAAAAAATAAAAAAGGGGGAATTTGCCGGGAGCCGGTCCATGCTTGCTGTTTCAAGGGACCTGGCATATATGGCATACTGTTCTTAATATTAAGTTTGCTCACCTTCTTGGCACTATGTGTTTTAACCAAGGTCTCTGAGAAAGGTTGTTTCCCCAGGTAGGGATTTTCCCCTGAAGTTAGGGAGGGAATAAAACCTCTTAACTAAGTGCCAGGTGGGTAATTAATCACTTTAACTATGAACAATCATGCTTAAGCTACATAATCTTTACTCCCTGGAATGGAGATAAGAAACGCCCTAACCTTTGAAATAGAGATTGATAGGATTGGATTCAACTGGTATAAATACAGATGTAAGAAGACAGGCAGAGAGAGAGACAGAACCTAGGCACAGAACCTACACAGAACATTCTCTAGAGACAGAAGAACTTCGCTGGAGAGAACATGGCAAAAGATCCTGGACAGAAACTGGCCTCAGAACCTAGAGACAGAACCTAGCGAGAGAACATAGCAAAAGATCCTGGACTGAACCTGACTACAGAAATTGGCAAGAGAACCTGACTAGAACCTGGTGACTGAATCTGGCTGGAGAACTTGGACAGAACCTGGCTGGAGAACCTAGAGAGGGAACATGGCTACAGAACCTGGCTGGAGAACCTGGAGAACCTGGCTGGAGAACCTAGCAAGAGACCATGGACACAGAACCTGGCTGGAGATCCTAAACAGAACTTCGCTGGAGATCCAGACCAGAACTTGGCTGGAGATCCTGGCTAGGCTGCTGATCAACTGAACGCTGTCTCCATGTCATTCCTTCTTCGCCGACTCCGTCCACGCCTTTGGGGACTCCTGGACCCGCTGGGGTTGGACCCCAGCAACATATGTTCCCCCTTTTCCCCTATTGACCCCCTCCAGCCCACCCTCCCCCTCCCCCCTGCCCCAGGCCTTCACCACCCTATTGTCTGTGTCCATGGGTTGTGCATATATGCATAGAAGGTCTTTGTTTGATTGCCTCCCACCCACCCACCCTGCCCCGCCTTCCCTCTGAGATTCCGCACTCTGTTTCATGCTTCCATGTCTCTGGATCCACTCCATTCATCAGTTAATTTTGTTACTTAGATTCCACATATGAGTGTGATCATGTGATACTTATCTTTCTCAATTTTGGCTTTTAGAAACACACCTTGAACCCATTTATTCATTCATTTATGCAAACGTTTATTGAAAACCTACGATGTGCCAAGCACTTTTGGGAGCCTTAGTAATCTATATATATATAAAAGCCTAAGCGACTGTTAGGACTGATGGCCAGATGTCTGGCTGGTAGCTATGATGTGCACTGACCACTAGGGGGCAGACACTCAACACAGGAGCTACCTCCTGGTGGTCAGTGTGCTCCCACAGCCCACCTCCCGCGGTGTCTCCCCCCAGCCTGCCAGCGCCGATCGGCCCAATTGGGACTGGGTGAGATGAACCCCAATTGCTGGCCAGACCAAGGGACCCCACCCATGCATGAATTTGTGCACTGGGCCTCTATTTAATATATAAAAATGTTCCTCTGCTTCAAGGAATCTAGGAGGAAAAAATCATGGATTATAAGCAAAATTATATGCATCTTATATGGACATGTCATGGTTCATGAGACCAGTGTGCAAGGACATGAGCATGACATTGGATTGCATGAGAGCAGAGAGGTTGTCTACTTATTCTCAACACCTTTTGTGTTTTTTGTTTGTTTGGTTTTTGTTGTTAATCCTCACCCAGGGATATTTTACATTGAATTTTAGAGAGAGTGGAAGAGAGGGGGAAAGACAGAAATATCAGTGTGAGAGAAAACACATTGATTGGTTGACCCAGGGCGAGGGGTCGAGCCTGCAACCTAGGCACATGCCGTTGACCAGAATCGAACCTAGGACCCTTCAGTCCACAGGTCAACACACTATCCACTGAGCCAAACTGTATGAATGTGCATCAGTTTAAGATTTAGGTTCAAATCCATCAAACATTTATCACCTACCTACTACATTCTAGCTGCCCAGTGTGTAATATATATCTCATAAAACTTAGTAACATGCATTATGGTTGAATGGACATTTACCTAAAATAGAACAGAGGAAACTGATCGGTAAATAGTAACTGCTGAGAATTTTCCAACCACTTCCATTCTGCACAAGATTTGGTGGTTACCTCAAAGGCCCTCTCAGACATTGGAATGCAGCCCCCTTTTCTCCCTGTTCAGTGGTTCTTAAGTTTTAACACAACTAAGAATTACTATACACTGTTCTTATATTCCAAACCATCTGTAATCGGCATGGTTGATAGTTTTGATTATATACTAGTTTTCTCTTACATGCTAAATTGGTTTTACTGGTAAGAAATTTTTCCTTGCTCTTGTTTTGATCAGATCATTTTTTATCAGGTCATTTACAATAGAAAGAAAAGCAATCCCTTTAAAATTGTGTCATTTGTGCCTCATCTGGTCTGACACTCTATTTCTTGAGCATTCTGATTCTCCTAGCGAGAGACTGTTTATCTCGTACTGGATGAGAGAAAACAGGCCCACGGTCCACTTAAAGAGAGAACTGCTCTTAAAGAGACAACCAGGCTTCGCTGAGCTGAAAGGCTCCTTCCTGCCCTCCATCACTGAGGTTCTATATTTCTATTAGACTCATCCAGTCCATGTCTAGCACAGGCTTTTGTACTTGTTCCCTCTTCTTGGAAAGCACTTCCTCCAGATACTAGCCTGGCTTATACCCACGCTCTCTTCAGCTCCACCCTCCAGTGTCCTTCACAGAGAGGCCTTCACTAACCACTTTATAAAACACAAACCACACTTCCACTCCTGCCCCTGCTAAACTCCTTACCCTTGTCCCTAGCACTTATCCAAAATATCATGTCTTAGTTATCCATTGCTGTGTGACAAATTTCCCTGTAATTAGTAACTTTAAGCAACTAACATTCATGAGTACATGATGTTTGTAGGTCAGCAATCTGGCCACAACTTAGCTTGGCTCTTTGGCTCAGGGTCTCTCCACAAGTCTGCAGTCAAGGTGTGAACCGGAACCACAGACATCTCAAGGTGAAATTGGAGCAGGTGAAATTCTGCTTCAAAGATCATTCACCTGGCTGTTGGCAGGATTCAATTGCTCAAGGGTTGCTGGACTGATGGCCTCAGGTCCTTTCTGGCTGTGGGTCGGAGGCCACCTTCAGTTCCTTGCTACATCAGTCTCTGTAGCACAGCTTAAAACATGGCAGCCCTTTCAATTAAGATAGTGCCAGCAAGATGGAAGCCACTGTCATAATAAAGCTCATCTCAGAAGTGAACACCCATCACTTTTGCGGAATTTTATCACTAGAATTAAGTCCCAGTCTTGTCCACATGCAGGGATCGTGGATTACACAGTGACATGTATCTAGTTTATTTTCCATCACCTCCCTATATTGAAATATGAAGTCAAGGCGAGCTGGGATTTTGCCTTTTTGTTTTCTGCTCAATCTCCAAGGTGTTTAATCCAACAAATATTTGTTGAATGTTTTCCTTTCATAAAACAAAGGAGCTTATGAAATAAACATTCATATAATTTCCTTGACGTCCACACTAGAAAATCACCACCCTCTCTCTCAACAAATGGATGCTCATTAGTAGCCTCTTTGACCTCATTTTTTCTCTCATAATAACCCGTTTTGCATTTTAATCTTTGGTCACTTGGAACTTAATTCATTTCTCCACCATGCCCTGTTTCACTTTTCAGACTTCACACACTGAGGTCCTTTGAACAGTCTCTTCCCAATAGCTCAGCAACAGTAGAAGTGGCCACCTGGGCAGTTCTCCTTCTGCTGCCGACTTGGGGAGGTGGCCCTGAAGAGGAGTTCAGAGACAGAAAGAGATGGGCATCTGTGAACAAGCGAAACCTCACCTGGGTTTTCAGGGTGAGAATGACTTTATAGGTGAAGAGAAGGATTGAGGGCCTTCCCAGTCAGTAAAATGGTGTAAATGTATTAAGGTTGGCAGTTGCCTGGCTGGTTTAGCTCAATGATTAGAGCCTCTGCCTGCGTACTGTGAGGGCGATTCGCAGTCAAGGGCACGTTACCTGGGTGGTACGTTTGATCCCCAGCCCTGGTCTACCAGTAGCAAACTCTTACTCTCAAATGGTAGTTTTGGTTTTCGAATCTCCCTGCAGACCATCCTCAGAGTTACCCCTTCAAAAATATTACTCTCTTGCTTCTGGAATTTTCTGCTGTGATGAGAACTTGATCTCGGGCTCTCTGTGTGCTCTCCTGGGTCATCTGCCTTTGCCTCTCTTTCCTTGGCGATGCTCCCATTTCACTTGGTTCTCGGGAGTCTTCTTAGGAAGTTTCTGTGACTCAAGTTGAGAAACTTTAGTTTTTTCTAGAGTTTTCTGAGAAACGAGTCATATTATGCATTCAAAGTCCCTTGGTTACTTGTAATTTCACAATAGAGTAAAATGTTGTTTTGTGAGTTCTGTTCAGGATCAAGGATCAATATTTTCTGGTGAAAAACAATGTGTGGATACTTCTAGCCCTCTTTTACCTTAACCTAGAAAATGAGGGAGAGAAATTGATACATCAGTGCTGCCTCTGGCCTTTAAAGATTTGTTATTTTGTGATTTGCCATTCCTGAAGAGAATTAAAAGCTTTTTGGATTATATCCAACTCTATTATTCAACAACCGAGTATATCAGCACACTAATCCGATAAAGATTTTTCAGATGACCTTGTGAGGGAAACAATCCTTGTTTTGGGAAAGTTATAAAAAGCCAGTTCAAGCAGACGCAGCCCACAAAGGCCGTGTGAAATTAGACATCCAAGCGCAGAATATCAATGAAGTGACCTTACTTTGTTGGCCATCCTTTATGCAGTTCGGGTTGGATAGAAAATTGTTCTGTCTCCTTGCTCATTAAAGTATGCTAGTCCATTAATTCAATTTGGGTAGTACTGAGTCCTAGGGCTACACGCTTATCGTCCCTCATCATGGTCCGGAGAGCATGGAGCTTTTCTTATTTGAGGGAAAAGAGGCCTCTGAGATTCGGGATGTGTCTCAAGTAAGAGGAGTTCGATGAAGCCAGACAGTTGGGGCTTTATCCAGCACATCACAAAGAACTTTGGGGGCGGAAGGAGCACAGTACATATTTGCTTAATGAGTGGATGTCAAAAGTTAGGATTCTGCTGCCTCACCTAAGGCACTTTCTTCTTCTTTGCTTTTAGTCATATGGAATGATGTTACCAGTGTAGAGGAGGCAAGAAACAGACCTGGCTAGAATGCACAATTCTTCCTAATCAGAAGGTAAAGAGAAACTCTGAGAGTTAGAAACTCTTTTTTTCCATTTTATCTTATTGTTTTAAAATATATGTTTACTAGAGGCCCGGTGCATGAAATTCATGTACAGGTAGGGTCCCTAGGCCTGGCCAACGATCAGGGCCCATCGCGGCCTTCTTTCCCCTGGCTGCTGGCTGCCGGCTGCTGGCTGGGGCTTTCCTTCCCCTGTCTGCCAGCTGCCAGCCAGGGCCTTCCTTCATTCCACACCGCCCCCTGCTGGTCATCATACATCATAGCGCACGGTCGAACTCCCGGTCAGTTGAACTCCGGAGGGGACAATTTGCATATCAGTATTTTATTATATAGTATTAGTCTTAGTGAGGAAGGGAGATAGAAACATCAATGATGAGAGAGGGTCAGTGATCAGCCGTCTCCTACATGCCCCCCACTGGGGATTGAGCCCACAACTCTGGGCATGTGCCCTGATCTGGAATCAAATCATGACCCCTGGTTCTTAAGTTGATGCTCAAACACTGAGCCACCACTGGCCAGGATATTTTTCCCATTTTATAGATGAGAAAACAAATGTGTTGGGAGACAATTCTCCATGGGCATCTCACATGTCTACGTCTTTTCTGATCAGAGACACTGATGGTCTTTTCACGGATGGTTGTACAGTGAGCAGATTTTGCTGGCAGTGAACGCGACACCAGCCAGAGCAAAGGTGGGTTTGTGTATTGTCCAGTACAGTAAGTCCTCGGTTAGGTTGGGGTCCGTTCCTATGGCCTGACATAACACGATTTTCGCCTTAAGTCAGAACCCACCTATATAAGCACCTACGTCACTCACATGGAGCACAGACACAGCAGTAATGAAGAGAAACAGTAAAAGAAAGATAACAATTCATGACCTTTACTTGTGGTAAATAAATAATAAAAAACATAAAGCACAGCCCTAACCAGTTTGGCTCAGTGGATAAAGCATCGGCCTGCGGACTGAAGGGTCCCAGGTTCGATTCCAGTCAAGGGCATGTACCTTGGTTGCGGGCACATCCCCAGTTGGGGGTGTGCAGGAGGCAGCTGATCGATGTTTCTCTCTCATCGATGTTTCTAACTCTCTTTCCCTCTCCTTTGCTCTCTGTAAAAAAATTAATAAAATATATTTCAAAAAACAAACAAAAAAACATAAAGCACATATGAACATACGTCGAAATGATGGAATTTTTTTTTTTTTTTAATAAATAAATGGGAGATGGCAATGTAACCACGAAACGATATATGTCGAGTCCGACACAACCTGAGGACTGCCTGGATCAGTGATGGTGAACCTTTTGAGCTTGGTCAATGTCAGCATTTTGAAAAACCCTAACTTAACTCTGGTACCGGGTCATATATAGAAATTTTTTGATCTTTGCAACCATAGTAAATCAAAGACTTATATTTTTGATATTTATTTTATATATTTAAATGCCATTTAACAAAGTAAAATCAACCAAAAAAATGAGTTCGCATGTCACCTCTGACACGCGTGTCATAGGTTCGCCATCACTGGCTTGAATAATAAAGATAAGATCTCCGTCCAGGACAGAGGTCACCCAGGCTCTACTGTCCCGTGTCAAACATGCAGGTTCCCTTCGTTCGGGGTCCCTGTTCAGTTACCATGTGTAGGCATCACCTGCCCTGCTTTGAGCCCACCATTCCCTCTCTGTGAATTTCACCTTTGGGAAGGGCACCAGAGCTGAACGTCTGCCTGTTGTTATTGCTGTAAATAATAAATTCTTTCCTCCTCTGACCCCGGGGTCTTGTGTCTTCTGCAAGCACACATGAAGAACAGAGCAAATCCACTTGGTAGTTTGCAAACAGAGTAACATCTGAGCCCTTTTACAGTTGTGGAAACACCATCTAGCCAGGAAGTAGTGGCATTTGATCCTGTGTGTGATCATCCAACCTCCACTCTGATCTGTTTGCCAAGGAAACAGGCGTCCATAACTGCAGCAGGAGCCCCTGGTGGAACTGGGGCTGTTTTATTACATTCTGAACTCATGAGGGCCAGCGCTCATTTCATTTCCTTCTCCATTATAACCCTGGAAATGATGTCCAGCCTTCCTCGATGGCAAAGGAAATGTGTCACCTAGCCTGCAGGAGGTTCGCCGAAGGTCACCTGTCAGCCGATGTGACATTTCCACTGGGAGCAATTCATATTTTCCAACCAAGGCATGGCTTGTGACAATGCCGCGTTCGGAATGGTCCAACACACCCAATGGCTAGTACCCGTTGGAACCTTAGTTTCAATTAGTTTGGTAACTTGGCTTTTCCAACACGGAGGTTGGAACGTACCGACTTTTAAGAAAATGAGACACGACTACACAAAACAACATAAAAACATTATCCGTCAGAAAAATGACAACTCCTATATGGCCTGGAAAAGTCACCAGACTTCTTCAGACTTGTGTGTTTCCATCTGTAAAATGGCAATAATGATCTCAGTGGTTTGCTGTGAGCATGTGACATACCAAGAGTGAATCCTCTGTTGTGTGTCTGAAATTCCATATGGAAGGTTGGAAACACCACACATGTGTCTCAACCAGTGTCGGGGAAGCTAAGCTTAGCTCTTCCCTCCACCTCTCAGTGATGGCTTAAGGGGTGCTGACTGCTCTCTGCAGTAATTGGTCAAGGAAGGTCCAGGGCCCTGGTTGGGGCGGTGGGAGGAGGGGAGTCAACTGAATCCATAAGGATTGATCTTCGGAAGCCTGGGAAGAGTGCCAACACTGTCGGATACTATAAGTGATTGATCGATGGAGGGGCAATGCGAGACAGGACTCGCAGAAGCTGTCTTAGTCCATTTGGTCTGCTGAATAGAATACCACCGAGGAGATGGTTTATAAACAATCAGAATTAATTGCTCACAGTTCAGGAGGATGCACGTCCAAGATCAAGGTGCCTGCAGATACGGTGTCTGGTGAGGGACAGCTGTCTTCTCCTTCTGTCTTCACATAATAGAATCAATGTCTCTGAGGTCTCTCTCTCTCTATCTCTCTCTCTAAGATTTTTAAAATTGATTTTTTATGGGGAGAACAGGGAGGGAGATAGAGAAATGTTGATGTGAGAGAAAAACATCAATTAGCTGCCTCCTACACGCCGCTGACCACCAGGGATTGAGCCCACAGCCAGGGCATGTGCCCCGACTGGAACTCAACTGGCAACCTTATGGTGCGTGGGGTGACACCCGACCAACTGGGTAGGGTCGCCTCTCCATTTCGGTCGCATGTATCTGTAGGAAGTGAAATCAAGGAAAATGAACTTTCCTTGACTCCAGAGGGAAAGCTACAGGGAGTAATCGGCAGTCCACGAAATGTTCCATGGCTTTGTCTGGAAAAGCGTGGAGAGACGTTGAACCGTCTTAAGCTGATGCCCAAATTGCACATTAAAAACCCTGTATTGTAGAGGAACACTCCCCAGGAGTCTATGCTATGCTTGGCGTATAAAACTCTAAAAATTAAAAAATACATAACTGGAAGAGAACTATTGAAATCAGCATTTATTTATTTATTTTTCTGTTTGCTTTTTGGCCTTCTCTCTCCTTCAAGTAGCAACTCCAGGAGAAAAGGATCCTTGAGTATCACACACACTCCCGCTCACTCAAGCATGCGACTCCCAGGATGCACAGTGATAGGTTGATGGGCCAGGGCATTGTGCCACTGCCTGGTGCATTATTTAGAGGTGAAAAGGAGCAAACTGAGAAGCTAGGGGGAGAAGGAAAGAGTGTTTGGCAAGATACATGGAAGATTTCTTTTTGAGAGCTGAGCGTTGAGGAAAACGATGAACTGGGTAGGAATAAACTATTGAACAAGGGTCTTTCGACTCCATGAAGAACTAGTCTGTCAGCTACCAGGAACTGAGGCTGTCATTGTGATCTGGGCGTGCTTTTCATTGATGAGATCCCCCAACTTCAAAAAGTTGCATCTGAGAAAATCTTGATTTGAATGGAACCACCAGGAGATGGCAATGCTCAGGAAATAGAGAGATGATTAGTACATTTGACCACAAGAATTTGGATGGTTGAGATGTTACCATGCACATATCATGACCTTCTTCCAAAGAGGCACTGCTTCTAGAGCAAGCTTCCCACCCCGAGTGCCACAAATGGCATACAGGCAAGTGACCGGAAGTCAGAATTTGCTGGGAGATAGTTGCTGCTATTTCTTCATATTGTCACGGAACCTCTGAACACTGCCGTGCAGACAAGCGGGTGTTTTTTGTTGTTGTTCCTCCTCACCCAAGGATAGTTTTCCATTGATTTTTAGAGAGAGTGGAAGGAAGTAGACAGTGAGGGAGACACATTGATGGGTTGCCTCCCACATGGGCCCATACCAGGGCCAGGTATGGACCTTGCAACTGAGGTACATGCCCTGTGTGACTCAAGCGTCTCCTGTGACAAGGTCCAAACCTTTCCCCCTTTCCCCTAGAATCACATTTTCTACACCTTCTGTGGTGAACTGCTTTTTTTCAACAAAATTTAAAATCTTTTTTTTATATATATATATTTTATTGATTTTTTACAGAGAGAAAGGGAGAGAGATAGAGAGTTAGAAATATCGATGAGAGAGAAACATCGATCAGCTGCCTCCTGCACATCTCCTACTGGGGATGTGCCCGCAACCCAGGTACATGCCCTTGACCGGAATCGAACCTGGGACCTTTCAGTCCGCAGGCTGACGCTCTATCCACTGAGCCAAACCGGTTTCGGCAAAATTTAAAATCTTTATATATAAAAGCCTAAGTGACCGTTATGACCAAGCAACCGAACGACCAGTCGCTATGATGTGTACAGACCACCAGGGGGCGGATGCTCAATGCAAAAGCTGCCCCCTGGTGGTCAGTGTGCTCCCACAGCCAACCTCCCACGCCCCCCCCCCCCAGGCCAACCTCCCACAGTCCCTCCCCCACAGGCCCTGATCAGGGAGTTGGAGGCTGGCCAGCCAACCTGGGGAATGAATGTGTAAATTGCAGTCAAGTCATGATATGTTGGGCCATTGCATATTTGCAATTATTATCAAAACTACACACCAAAATAAGCATTCTCTCTCTTCCAAATAGCCTTAATTTCACTGTTCCCTTTTTTTCCCACCAGACTAAATGTAACATTGCCTTCAAATGTCTGCTTTCACTATATAAAGCTGTCCTCTCAATAGCAATCTCACTTTCAACTTTTGCAGGAAGCAGAATTTGAATTTAGGGTCATGGGGGTTAACTGTCCTTGTTTAACAAAGATGCTATTTATAGAATGGTAATTAATTGCATGGAGCAACTATTGGTGAAATCTTTTTGAAATCCGTTGACTGAGTACATCTAGGGAATGATGAAGCATTTGTTTACTCCGTTAATCAAAGTGGAAGTGTCCTGTTATGTCCAAATAAAATGAGCTTCTCTTACCATTTATTAATTGAGAGTTCCTGCTCCTGATAAATGAAACGATCTATGCATTTGAACTCCCCTTTGTCCTCTCTTTCAAGGATAACAGATTTTAGAGCTGGGAAGAATAGAAATTTATTCTTTAGAATTCATGTTATTGGCCATTAAGAAGATAACAGGATTTGAAGGAATACAAGTAGAAACTATATAACTCTTGCTCCAGAAACATTTTAATAAATAAAATGAGCTCTTTTCCTTTAAGGAAACATTGCTAAAATGTGCAATGTGGACTAGGCCAATTCACCCAAGTTTTAGTCCGGGTGTATTTGATTATTTCTGTCATTGATTGAGTTAAGAATTCTTCGGCTGGAGCAAAAATAATACTCATAGCATATGTCTAAGAAATATTAAGTTATGTAGGCAAATGGCTTTGTTAGTTTCTCATGTGAGAAAGATTAATAGGAATCATTGCTGTCTTCATGGAAAGAAGATTAATAGGAATCATTGCTGTCTCCATGCGAACTATGTATGGAAGGGAAAGAACTTCTATTTGGGGCACTCAAAATGTTTCTGTTTCATTTCCAGTGAAGTGCTATGTTGAAGATTCAACATCGGATAAAATAGAAAACCATCTCTCTGTTGGCTGGGCACCTTCACTTAAAGCAACGGTTCTCAACCTGTGGGTCGCGACCCCTTTAGGGGTCGAATGATCCTTTCACAGGGGTTGCCTAAGACCATTGGAAAACACATATATAATTACATATTCTTTTTGTGATAAATCACTATGCTTTAAATATCTTCACTTTGTAACAATGAAATTGGGGGTCACCACAACATGAGGAACTGTATGAAAGGGTCGCGGCATTAGGAAGGTTGAGAATCACTGAAAAGGAATTAGTGCCCTATTTTCTACCTGGGTGATCTGTTCAGACACGCAGATATCCATGGCTGGGCCATGCTGTTAGAAATTCTCTATTAAGGGATTTTCACACCTTTTCTGGTCAAACTGATTATGGTCATTCATCTGCCCTCTGAGAATTTGTTTGGGCAGGAAAATCATGGAATGAAACAAATGGTAGATTTCCAATCAGAAGAATCACGTCTTAAAGTTCCCTCCTCATTTGCACCTGGGTAAATTTGGATAAGTCGCAGCAACTGACGACCCTCACCATCCTCAAGTGTTCAGCAAGAGCATCCATTTGAATTGTTCTGTTAGGTGAATATTGTTTGGTTTGAGACAGTAATGCATCTGAAATTGCTTTGAATATAACTCATAATCAGAGTGGGATGTTCGGGTGGCATTCGATATATATCTACTTTGTCTCACTTTGCATTGTAAGTTACAACTTTTGTTCAATGCCTGCAACATGTTCATGGCCAGAAAGTACTATCTTGATATTTTTGAAACAACTAGAAGAGAACATGGACAAGTGATTCAGAAACGCTGCCATAATCAGCCACCCCCACCACCACCAAAGCGACCATCCCAGATATGGAATTTCAGTTCTAGTCCAAGCCTATTTTTAATAGTAATATTCACTTTTTGTGTGAAATTGTCATAACTTTTTATGTCTACTCATAAATGGTAAAGCACGCCCATTATTCAGCACCATTAAATCCCTTGTGAATGACCACGGATGGGGCTAAACTTGCTATTCGAGAAGCATTCGACTGTGAGGGCTTCCTGGAGTTCCGTGAATTACCACCTCGAAACTGTCCTACCAGTTGCCCCGTCTGTGTGGTCACACATGACAAATGCTTGCTGGCTGCTGTCCTGGCACTCCCAATGGCAAGGCCCGGCTTCTAGCCAGCACGGAGGGAATTATTTTGACTTGATTTGGATTCCACAAGGTCGCATAGAATGTTGAGTGTGGTCGGATAATGTGACTCTCATTACTGAAAACATAAAAAGAAGCACATATTTGTCATCATTGCTTAGAGGACAGCATGGTGGAAACAAGGCAATGGTTATGTGGAGTTTTTTTTTTTTAATATATTTTATTGATACTTTACAGGAGGAAGGGAGAGGGATAGAGAGTTAGAAAGATCGATGAGAGAGAAACATCGATCAGGTGCCCCCTGCACACTCCCTACTGGGGTTGTGCCCGCATCCAAGGTCCATGCCCTTGACTGGAATCGAACCTGGGACTCTTAAGTCCACAGGCCAACGCTCTGTCATAGTTCCCTTGTTTTGAGCAGGGACATCTCTTGTCACTGATCACTAAATTCTGAGAGAGTGTGCAGACCATCTCTGAGCAGAACCTTCTAGAGCAGCGGTTCTCAACCTGTGGGTCGCGACCCCTCTGCCGGTCAAACGACCCTTTCACAGGGGTCACCTAAGACCATCCTGCAGATCAGATATTTAAATTACAATTCATCACAGTAGCAACATGACAGTTATGAAGTAACAACGAAAATAATTTTATGGTTGGGTCACAGCACGAGGAACTGTATTTATAGGGCCAGAAGGTTGAGAACCACTGGTCTAGAAGGACTGCTTGGAAAACCATGGCTTGCATTCAGCCCGCGGACCATTTCACCAACGCTGATTTACCGGCCAGTGCTCCGCTCCTTAGTTTGTAGCCCTGCGTGAGCCAAATATGTTCCTTTGCAATGCTTGTTTTCCTTAAATAAAGGATGGTTATGAGACACAGAGTAGAAGGGTGATGCAATTTATTCTAACTCTAGAATAAACCCAGATCCTGAAGTTGCTGGTTATTTTTATTATCATTTTCTATTACGCATCCATTTGCACCAGCGCTCCAAAGCCACTGTACAGCAATCACTTTTTCTCATGCATGGTTCCTTCGCTATTTCTGTCAACAGATAGAGAGAGGGTGCCCGTGCCTGCTACATGAGATAAGGATGTGAGGGCAGCTGGTTGATACGGGAGGTGATGCCAGGAAGCAGGACTGCAGAAGTAGGAAAAATGAGAGAAGGAAGGAAGAATATTAGAACAAAGCAAAAAATTGTATAGGTTAGCAGTGTGGGCATTTGGAGTTCAAACCCACTGGGAATTTCTAAGAAATGATGTGCAACAGAGGTCAACACACTATATACTGCAAGCCAAAGCCTTCCTGTTTTTTGTAGAATTTTATTGACCCACAGCCCATCTGTTTACGTATTGACTATGGCTCCTTTTTGCTCAAATGGCACAGTGGCCCTGGCTGGTGTTGCTCAGTGGATAGAGCGTTGGCCTGCTGTCTGAAGGGTCCCAGGTTCCATTCTGGTCAGGGGCATGTGTCTGGGTTGCGGGCTGGATCCCCAGTGTGGGGCGTGCAGGAGGCAGCCAATCCATGATTCTCTCTCATCATTGATGTTTCTATCTCTCCCTTTCCCTTCCTCTCTGAAATCAATAAAAATATATTAAAAATAAATAAATAAAATAAAATGGCACAGTGGTGTAATTGTGGCAGACACTCTATGGTCTAAAATATTTAAAAGTGCTTAAATATATCTGGCTCGTTACTGTGAAAGGTTTTTGAGCTCTTGTATAGAACCTCTCTTAGACCCGTGGTCGGCAAACCGCAGCTCACGAGCCACATGTGGCTCTTTGGCCCCTTCAGTGTGGCTCTTCCACAAAATACCACGTGCAGGCACGCATATACAGTGTGAAGTTGACATAAAACTTTCCGTAAAGTTTATTAACTTAATTTTAGGGATTGTTGTTGAGTGAAAGAAGATGTAGTGTTGAGGATGGAGAAAGGTATGTGGAGATGGTTTGGACATATAGAGAGGATGAACGAAAGGAGATGGACGAAACAAGTCTACAAGACGAGTGTGGATGGGAGAGTTGGAAGGGGTCGACCTCAGCAAACGTACCTCAATCAGATTGAGGACGTTTTTAGCGAAGGCCAGCTTAGGAGTCCCCTAATGAAGTTAATCACCATGTACCTACCTATATAGTTTAAGTTTAAAAAATGTGGTTCTCAAAAGAAATTTCAATCATTGTACTGCTGATATTTGGCTCTGTTGACTAATGAGTTTGCCGACCACTGCCTCAGACTCATCCTTCCGAAGAGTGAGAGCTGGTGTGCTTCTTACTAGCCCCTTCCCAGAAGTCGCATGCTATTCCAGAAGCCCCTGGGCTGCATCTAAGCGTCTTGAAAGAAAGCTGAGAGAGCTTGGCCGGGTGCGCCAATGGTTAAGGGTCCTACCTATTAACCAGGAGGTCCTGGTTGGATTCTTGATCAGGGCACATGCCCAGGTTGCCGGCTTGATCCCCAGTGTGGGGCGTGCAGGAGGCAGCCGATCCATGATTCTCTCTCATCATTGATGTTTCTCTTTCTCTTTCCCTCTCCCTCTCCCTCACTCTCTGAAATCAATAAAAATATATTAAAATTTTAAAAAAACTGAGACGGAAAAGTAGGGAAACCACTCAACTTGGCCTGTTGACATGGCACTTGGTGGCCATAGAATTACCCCTCTTGCTACACAAGCACGTATCGGCCAACAAGGAGACATTAAAACAACTTCTGTTTTTGTTTTAGCCTGTAAGGAATTGCCATTTGTTTTGCTTTGATCAACAAGAGAGATTTACTGTTGTTCCTTTACCATAATTCTGAAAGTTGTTTATTCTAGATATCCCAGTTTTGAAAGTTTTATAGAATGTGCACACGTGTGTACACGTATGTGTACGCATGTCTGCATGTGCGCCCCGGGAGGTTGTCTTTGAAGTTACTTTTGCAAAACAAGGTAGACAGACTATTTGACCAAATGGGAACCTCTATTCATAGACACAGACCAGGGGATGGAGCTGACAGGGGTCCCACTCCAACCCATGACTTCTAAATCGTGTGTGTACCTGACAGCGAGGGTAAGCTCCATGGAGCTCAATGTCTCCTGGAACCAAACTTGCCTTTTGCTCAAAGTGTTCATTTTCATCCATTTATGGACACCATTATCACTATTTCCATAATCTAATTTAGAAATAATTTGTCATTGGGTTATCCGATTGAAGAAAGAAGGAATGTACTAATTGACCCTCATACCATCTCAAAGATGGCAGCTCCCCACAGCCAATAAGGAGGGAGTATGCTAATTGATTGTCATGCCCTCAAAGAGGGCAGTGCCCACAGCCACAAGATGGCAGCATCCAGTCCCTTCAGCCCCCAGCCGCCCAGGGTCGGCCTGAGGCACAGGCAAGCCTCAGATGGTGGCTGCCCAGCTGCCCAGGGCTGCCCAAGTCTCAGGTAACCAGCGCCGGCTGAGGTTTGCGCTGCCAGCAGTGGCAGCAGCAGAGGTGTGATGGGGGCATCACCTTCCCTGATTGCCGGGTTGCCTCCCGCCCCTGAGGGCTCCCAGACTGTGAGAGGGGTCAGGCTGGGCTGAGGAAACCACCCCCTCCAGTGCATGAATTTTCATGCACTGGGCCTCTTGTGTAAGAATAATGGGTGAGTTAGGTGCCACAATGCTACACTGGGACTAAAAATAGTAGAGGTGGTCATTTCAAGTAGGCAAAGCAATGGAGGCAAAAGGAAAAGAGAAGTGGAATTCGGGAGATGGCGCTTCCTCCTTTCATATGAGTCCTTGTGAGAGTTTACGACCAATCATCTCTTCCCGACATCCTCCACTGTGCTATGCACACTTACTTCCTTAAGGGAACTGTGTGTTTCCCTGTGCGTGGAGAGTATGTTGAGTCTATATGGATAGCATTTCTTTTCAGCAATGGCCTTGAAAAATGGAAGATAGAACCTGATGAATCTAAGTTGGACTGTGTTATATACTCTACCTTTCCTTCTATGCCAGGAAGCATAATCTAATTAAGAAATAATTTGTCATTGGGTTAACCGATCTAATAAAGAAGGAATATACTAACTGATCCTCATACCATCTCAAAGGTGGCAGCTCCCCACAGCCAATAAGGAGGGAATATGCTAATTGATTGTCTCGAACTGTTCCATGCATATTAACATCTAGGTCTTCAGATTTTACGCGAACTGGTCGTGAGTGAGCAAGACCCAGGAGGATAGGTTCTGGTTTCTTTGCCAGTGTCCCCATGATCTGCTGCATAGGGGTGATGCAATGCCCTTCATTGGAGAAAATTCTATCCTCCCAAGCCAGGCAGTGTTTCCACTCTTAGCATCACTGATTGAAGGGAAGGGTCTGATGAAATGGTCCCTGATGATATTGGCTTGATGGGTTCGCGTCTCGGGTCCACATGGCTCCCACCTCAGCAGACTAGGACTGGATATTGGATGACACTGTGAGGTTGGATTTTAATATGAAACAGCCTAGAACGAAAGCCTTTCCAAGGCCTCAAATGAATGAGCCGTGCCGTGGTTAGAAAACGACTGGCTTGCCACTGTCTTCTGTCCCTCAGAGCGAATGCTGTGTTGGATTTTCAGGTAGGTTTTTTGAGTTTCAAGTGAACCATTTTTTAAAAAATATATTTCTTTATTGATTTCAGAGAGGAAGGGAGAAGGAGAGATAAAAACATCAATGATGAGAGAGAATCATTGATCAGCTGCCTCCTGCACACCCCCCACTGGGGATTTAGCCCGCATCCCAGGCATGTGCCCTTGGCCGGAATCGAACCTGGGACCCCTCAGTCCTCAGGCTGATGCTCTATCCACTGAGCCAAGCTGGCCAGGGCTCAAGTGAACCATTTTTGATGTTCTCCTTTTTTTTGACTAATTGATTTGAGAGAGAGAGAGAGAGAGAGAGATCAATTTGTTGTTCCTCTTATGCATTCACTGATTGATGCTTGTATGTGCCCTGATTGGGGATTGAATCCACAACCTCGGTGTATCTGGGTGATGCTGTATTCAACTGAGTTACCGAGCCAGGGCCTCATGTTATACATTTGATATTTGAAGACCTAGATTTCCAAATATATTTTTATTGATTTCAGATTGGAGGGGAGAGGGAGAGAGAGAAACATCAATGATGAGAGAGAATCACTGATCGGCTGCCACCTGCACCCCCCACACTGGTGATCAAGCCCACAACCCAGGCCCGTGCCCTTGACCAGAATCGAACCCAGGACCCTTCAGTCCACAGGCCAACACTCTATCCACTGAGCCAAACCAGCTAAGGCTGAAGACCTAGATTTTAATATGAATTAGCTTCAAGAGTCATGCGCTTTAAGATTAAATGAAGCGCTAGACTGAGCAATAAAAGCAGGGCCTAGAATGCTGGATTATTGCAGGGTGTTTTCATTATTGAGAACAAGCCAACGTGGGGAGAGTCTCATTTAGTGTAAAGAATAACTGCAGACAGTAAGATCATTTTTGCCACATGTTCTTGGCAATCCAGAAAGGGTACAAAGTGTGGGTATCTCTTGCTGTTAGATGTGAAGCCAGGGTTTCATGTCTGGGGTTAGCCATCTTTTTCCCTGCCCCATGCCCTGCGCCATTCTCTGCACAGAGACCATCATACAGTCGCGTATGTTTTCCTAAACGCTTGTAGGCATCCAGAAAACATTGTGAAGTTAGATTCTGCATCGCACTTGTTGACTTTTTATTTCTGGGAGACGTGGAGGCTCCAGTTGGGAGAGGTGGGAAGGAAGGGAAGGAAGAAGAGCGAACGCCTCTTTCCAGTCTGAGTATCTCGGGATTTCTTGATAGGAATCTCATTAATAGAGCTGGAGCATTACATGAGGGAATAAAAGCCTTTTTCTGAGAATAAGCCTTTTTTTGGTTTGCCTTCTCCGAAATGCCTGAGAGATTAAACAGGCAAACAAAATGTTACGCCAGGAAAGAAACAGCTAATCTCTGTCCCAGCGTTGTTTTGTTCCCCTTAGAAGTGCCCGCAGTGAGAAACAAAAAAGTGATAAGCATCGTACTTTTACGCCATGTGATTTGGAGACTTTTGTTTCCCTAAATGCAGCTGCGGTCTTCACGCAGCAGGCCTAACTGCGCTTCGCCTGTTTTCCTTTTTGATTTCCATCTCTCCGAAGTTTTTTTCGTGCTCATCATCTGTTGTTACTCCTCTCTTCTGTGACCTCTGAAAACACGGTCGGTCTCTTTAGAACTTACCAAGGAACAGAACTCCCATGCGTGAATGCCTGCGGCCTTCATAGCTCGCAGGACCACAAACGGGAAGGATGCGCTTCCCCAAACAGCTTCTGTCACCACCTGACACCCAGGCTTAAGGGAGTATACGGTGAGCGCTGAGTCCATTGGCATAGCTCTTTGCTTCTTGCTAAAGGAATAGCCTGGAGAGGGATGGCTGGACTTGAACAAGCGACAACTTGGCGTGCAGGTCGGGAAAGGTACAGTCCTCTAAGGAGCATCGACGTGTGTGTGTGTGTGTGTGTGTGTGTGTGTGTGTGTTTGATATGTTGATATATCTGGACCATCTCTCTCTGTTCCTGCACTTACCATTGTGTTCGTCTCCAAAAATGGGGAGAATTATACACTTGCATATGTGTGTGTGTGTGTTGCTATAGAAACTTCTGGGTGCCGGCTACAGGGGCGCATGCTTGATTGCTTGCTCAGAAAAACTAATTATGCAGCCAGCCCTAAGGCAGTTGCAAATATCAAGGGCAGCCTCATAGGCTTATCATTTGTATGTTCTGTGAAAATAACAGAAAGGAGTCTGCCCGCGCAGAACTTGGCCAGTTCAAGTAACTGCAAGACAGTTTTGCTCCAACACACGCTCCATTGTACCGGGCCCACGAGTGTTGTGCAATCTGGCTTGTTAATCAATTTCCAACATGGTTTCTCTTATAGCTGAAGGCTGCATTTTACCTCTGGCTGAAAGGTTCAACGAATGAAACTCACAGTCTTCCGATAAAGTACAGTAATTTATGGTGTCTGCTAAGTGCTCATGTCCTGACAACATCGCTTTCCATGTTAGCAGCCCCAGACCACTCTGATTGACATTTTAACTGCCTGTCCCTGTTGGACAAGCCTCCTTGATGGGAAATTGTCAAAATGTTATGGCTTCATTCTCACGTGGTCTAGCTGATCCACAGCACAGCCCTGCCCGTTCTGACATAGCAAAATGGAGTAAGAGAAAATTCTAGTTCATGAGCCATCAGGAAAAATGATCTGTGTTACTTTATAGAAATGGAAAGCACTTGTTGCGATTCAGCCAAAAGATATAATGCTACTGTCTTTTAATTAAGATGACACTTCACTTATTTTCACGCGACATTAAGTTAATCTGTTCCAATTTGATGCAAGCAAGGGGATGGATGCCATGCCTGCCCCTCTACTGGTAATCGGTCCCACAGGTAATATCTCATGGAGGGCCTTAATTTTAACGTTAGCAAAGGCTTTCAATGGGCACTAAATCAGAACTACCATCAAAATGAGATCAAAAGTAGGATGGAGGCGTCCCTTATTTTCATCACAGTCACATGATATCCATTTCTAATTTTCTTTTGTACTAATGTACTCAAAAAGTACTAATGTCCTTTGCCCCTTTCCTCACGAAAAGGCCCATTTTTTTACACATGATGGAGCAACAGATGACAATCGGATCTGCTCATTGAAGGGTGCAAAACGTGAGTGGAGATATGCATAACTTTTGGTGAATTCGTCAGAAATCGCCTTTGCTAGTTACCCCCACACATCACATTTGCCTTGGGGAATGTGTGTGAATTTCAGCTCAGTCTGTTGAGTGAATTAAAGGAGCATTTGCCTTGCTTTGCTTTTTTTAAACACGTGTACATTTTTTCTCAGGAATAAATACATGCTTTCAAAGGGCTAGAACCAATTATGCTTTCAAAAAGGAAGTGTTTGCGCCCAGATGGTGTTGCTCAGTGGTTGAGCCTGGACCTATGAACCAGGAGGTCACGGTTCAATTCCCGTTCATGGCACATGCCGGGATTGCAGGCTTGATCCCCAGCCTGGGCCGTGCAGGAGGCAGCCGATCAATGGTTCTCTCTCATCATTGATGTTTCTCTCTCTCTCCCTCTCCCTTCCTCTCTGAAATCAATAGAATATGTTGAAAAAAATAAAAATAGTGTTTTTCAGACAAAAACAGTGTAAACCGGCAGGGAGATTGTGTGGAATGGAGATTTAGCAAAGGGAACTGGAGGGGGTTGCAGACCATCATTGTGTCTGCCCTGAAGGGAGCGTTGAGTCTCCTCAGGCCCAAAGCTTCTGGTGTCTGCATTCAGGCCCCGCCTCCCATCAGGTTGATGGGCCTTCTTGCTGGAAGGAAACTGTTCATTTGGGTGAAGTCACTGAACTTTCAGAAACACCTCCTCGTGGTGTGTACATGCCTTGAGATTTACAAGTGACAGACAAGCCCCGAGTGACGAGAGTATTCTACACTCATCATCACCCTCTTAGTGTGGGATCCAAGCATCAGTCACCTTGACACCCTGGGCCAGGCAGGTTCTGCTTTTTCCTCCCCCTGACAGCCTCACAGAATTTTCTAGAGGGATGTTTATAGAACCTGAAATGTCCAAAGAGCACTCCTTGATCTTACAATAAAAAGGCAGGTGGTAAATATGTGTCTTCCTCCGCTGGGTTCGCGCTGCCTGTATAGCACACATGGGACCTTAGCATGAGCCAGTCTTAAGTCCTTTGCTTGATGCCTCCTGATGAAAGACTGCAGGCGGGGGGGGGGGGGGGTACAGTGTGCCTTGATTCCATCAGAAAATGGCCATTTCCAAAGCGACTTTTTCAAAACATGGCTCTTTTCCAGGTTAAAATTAAATTGAGTCACTTGACTGCCGTGGCTCAGGGGTTGAGCGTTGACCTATGAGCCAGGAGGTCACGGTTTGATTCCTGGTCAGGGCACATGCCCGGGTTGCAGTCTCGATCCCCAGTGTGGGGCGTGCAGGAGGCAGCTGATCAATGATTCTCTCTCTCATTGATGTTTGTCTCTCTCTCTCCCTCTCCCTTCCTCTCTGAAATGTGTGTGTATATATATAATTGAGGCATGTCTTGCTTAGAATGACCTGGACATTGAGTACCATGTTCTAGACGTAAAATGTTGGTGATAACTGGGAAATGAGAGAATGGAGCTTAATTGTTTCCATATTGGGAACTGGAATAGATCTATTTTCCACCCTTCCCTTTCTTTCTCTCTTGCTTTTTAAAAATTATTTTGCAAAGTATCTCTCCAGACAAAAAACTTATTCCCTAAGGTCTTGATTTTCCAGGTCGAGGCAGACTGGCTTTTGTAATTACCTTCTGGAAGCTTAGCAGTGGCAGAAACTCAAGGTGTTGAGTATTTCAAAGGCAACCTTAAAATAAGGCTAATGAGGAGAAGTAGGAAATCTTTGAAGTTATTTCAAGTAAATTGTCCACAGTTGTCTTATTATTGACTACCCTATGCAGAGAAATATTAAGTAAAAATACCCCCGAATGTCTCACCAATTATTGGGAGTCTATTCTCTGAGACAGTTAATACAGAATAATGAGAACACTGCTGGGCGTGCAAAGGCCAGCAGCCGTTTAACCTGGGACCAGCTTGCTTATCGTCTCACAAATGGAAATGCTAGTAATTTACCCTTTTTGTTCTGATGGCTAGGGCCAGATAAAATGGCAGGTGTAAAACACTTTTTGAAGGAAATGTTGTGGCCCTAGCCAGTTTGCCTCAGTGGATAGAGCATCAGCCTGTGGACAGAAAGCTCCCAGGTTTGATTTCAGTCAAGGCACATGCACGGGTTCTTGGATGGATCCCCAGTAGGGGGCATGCAGGAGGCAGCTGATCAACGATTCTCTCTCATCATTAATGTTTCTATCTCCCTCTCCCTTCCTCTCTGAAATCAATAAAAATATATTTAAAACATTGTAAAGGAAACACTATGATCCTAGATACCAGTATTATCAGTACCAATGTTATAATTGAACTATGTACAAAGCTAATTTTGGAACCACAGTTAAAAGCAGTGCATCTTTAGAAAAAAGCATTCTCTTCATAGTTATTTAGGAACTAGTAAAAATTATCCTCTCTGAGCAGGTAGGATTCTTCGACTGTCTTCCTTTTGAAACACAATTTGAAATTGTGATAACATGTATATACTCTTTGTTTGCCCTGCCATGTAATAGCCACCTAACTGATGATCAATATGCCTTTTTTTCATCATAAATAGATGAATTTATGATGAACACACATTCAGGAGTACTTAACATTCAATTCTTACCTCTGTGTTACCCCATCCATTAAATTGCAGTGGCTTACGGAAACATGAATTATTCATTAACATTGGTGATTGCCTATAATAACAATGTTGTTTTTCTTCCAGCAAAAAAATAAAATAAAAAAATATATATAGATATATAGTGGCCCTAAGTCTTTTCGACTAGGAGCAAACACATTAAACACGAATTAATTATATTTGTGAATGTTCATAAATATGTCATCTTAATGCTGGTGTTGTTATAATAATTTATTGTTTATTTCAAGTATCATAAGAACCAGTGGATAGAAAACTGTCTGAAATTCCTCTGAGTCCAGGTTTGAGACTATCAAGCTGCGTTAATAGGGTCTCCCATTCATATATGCTAACATGAAGTCTTTATTTATTTGCTAGAGTCCCAGTGCATGAAGTTTGTGCATGGGTGAGGTCCCTAAGCCTGGCCTGTGATCATGGACATCTTCCCTGGCTGGTGGCGGCCGGGCCTAGCCCTGCCACCACCCACCCCCAGCTCCCTGTTCACCATAGGGCGATCGAAGCCTGTTGGCCAGGGTGAGGGACTGAGGGGTTGGCCGTTCCTGCCCGCTCACTGGCCCAGGCCCCCACTGCTGGTTGGCCTCTGTGTGTGGGGTGACTGGAGGGGCAGGGGGCTTTGCCTGGTGCCTCGCACATCCGCCACCACTCACTCCAGTTCCCGTTTCCCATTGGCCATTAGGCGATTGGAGCCTGCTGGACGGGGGAGCAACCAGAAGTTTGGCTGTTCCCTCCCACTTGCTGGCCCTGCCCCCCACTGCCACCCACCACCAGTTTCCTGTTTGCCGTGAGGCGATTGGAGCCTGCCTGCTGGGAGGAGGGACCGAGAGTTTGGCCAGCAGGCCCCGATTGGGCGATGGGGCCTTTGGGCTGGGGGCAGCTCCTGCGTTGAGTGTCTTCCCCCGGGTGGTCAGTGCATGTCATAGCGACCGGTTATACCGCTATTTGGTTTTTTTGCATATTAGCCTTTTATCATATAGGATTTATTTATTTATTTATTGGTATACTTTAATTGAATTCAGAGAAGAAGGGGTAAGGAGAGGGTGAGAGAGAGAGAAACATCAATGATGAGAGAGAATCATTGATTGGCTGCCTCCTGCACACCATGCTGGGGATTGAGCCCATAACCCGGGCATGGGCCCTGAGTGGAAATCGAACCATGACCTCCTGGTTCATAGATTAATGCTCAACCACTGAGTCACACTGGATGGGTCTCCATGAAACCTTTAAATGTCTCTTTTATATCTGATACATTAGATAGATCCTTTTCCTCGCCGAAATCTTTCAGTATTTCCCTATTGTTATTGGAAACAAATTCAGAAACTTCAGATTCAGTTTAGGCTTTTAAGCCCTTCATTGGTTACCGCTCTCATATGTGTGTTCATCCATATGTCTACCCACCCATCCATCTATCCATCCATCCATCCATTAATTAAAGCTATAAATATTTATTCAGCATCTAATGTTATCTGCTAGGTACTTTCCACCACCCTAATTCAAGACCTCCTTCTGCTGTTTTCTTCATGAGAACTTTTTCTCCTGTGTCTCTCATTAAAGAAGCCATTCCCACAATATAGCCCTGAAGTCAGCTCTTGGACCTTTACAAACATTCTCCTCAGTGTACCTTTCCACGTTCCCGTGAGGAGCCAGGTATGTCAGGTCCAAGTGAACCTGACTTTCTGCCTATGAGAGCAGGAGTTTGGCAGACACGGCCTTGTCGGTGCCTGAGTATTAACCACTTTCTGTACAAAGCACATTCCACCCTAAGGGAAGATACTCAGGTATCTAGAACACAAAGCCCGTGTTTGAGGAGCTTATAGCTAATGCAGCCAGGGTAAACGCAAAGAGAAACACATACAGTACACTCACAGAAGACATCAGGAGTGACACTCGTACAGTTTTAAAGAATCTGAGTAAAACGCACGGGGTGGGTTCCATCATGGATTAGGTGACTGGATATTGGCACTAATCAGATAACATGGTGGAGGAGGGTGATGCTAGTAGGGTTTGCAATGGTCAGGGAGAGGGCAGATTTGATGGGGGCAGTTCCTAAAGGCCAGATGAAAATTTCTGCCAAGTCAGTAGCACAGATGAGAAGCAGTTTTGCTAAGCAAGGACTCAGGCCAGGGAACAAGGTGGTTGAGTGTGTGGCGCTGGCTGCTGGACATTTTTAGGAGGACAGTGCTGGCTAGAACCTTGGGAGGGTGTCGATGGCGATGTCCTTAGTGGAAGACGCTGCTGTGGTACTTGACTCCCAAGTCGGTTGGCTCCGTAGGTGAGGGGAAGGACACCGATCTCTGAACTTGGCATTCATGTTATCACTGAATTCGCCCACAACTGAAGCACAAGGTATTGTTCATTTTGGGGAAGGAAACTGAAGCTTAATTACATGTCAAAGGCAGAGCCCCGACTGCACCTCATGTCTTCCTGGCTGCCAACTCCCCTCCGTCCATTTTTCCGTGCCCACTCCCTTTGGCATGGTTTCTCAGTCCTGACACTCTTCGCAGCGGTGGCTAGATCTTTCTTTGTGGTGGGGACAGTCCCGTGCACTGTGGGAGGTTTAGCAGCATCCCTGGCCTCTACCTACTAGATGCCATCAGCAGACTCTCTCTTCACCCCTCCCACCCCCACTTGTGAAAACCAAGAATGTCTCCAGAATTTTCCAAATGTCCTGGGTGGGAATGATAGAAGGAAGCAACAAAACCATCCCTCCTTGAGGGCTACCGGTGTACATATTATAAGAGTTTTGGCCCTAGCTGTCTTTTGCTCAGTGGATACAGTCTACGGACTCAAGGGTCCTGGGTTCCATTCTGGTGAAGGGAACATGCGTGGGTTGCGTGCTCTATCCCCAGTAGGGGGCTGTGCAGAAGGCAGCCAATCCATGATTCTCTCTCATCATCGTTTCTATCTCTCCCTCCCTCTCCCTTCCTCTCTGCAATCAATAAAAGATACATATTTTAAAAAAAGAATTTGGAAGATTGTTACGTAAACTCTAATTCTCATCTAGTTTTAGCCACACTCCAAAGTTCAAAAAGGAATCCAGCAAATAGTTTCAATGAAAGTTAGAGCTAAATTTGTACGATTCAAAATTGATAGGACAATCACCTAGCTTTTGCTGAACCAAATGATTTCCACTCCGAAGACCTGTGGCAAGTTGCAAGGTCAATATGGAGCCTGAGAACTATAGTCCTGGACAGGGTATGTGGAGGCTGCTCCTGGGTCCCCCTTCATCGAATTCAGGAAGCTGCGGTTTTAGCCATAAATTCTGTGAACGCCTCTCCATGCTGGGCAGGTGGGAAGAACTGCTGGGCAGACATCAGTCTTTCCAGCCGAGCTGTTTCCAGCTGCCTCATTGAATACGGAGTCCAAGTATGAATATTGAAAGCTCCTTGAGAATAGGGACCATGTGTTGGACACAGTGGGGTTATTAAGAGGCATCAATCATAATTAGCAATAAATGAGTTGGTGCTGTCATCATTTGTTGACAAATATTTATTCAGGGCTTGATACACACAAGCATAGTATTACGATGGGTATATACACCTATTCGGCATAATTATTTGATTATCTAGAGGCCCGGTGCATGGATTCATGCACTGAGGGGGGGAGGGTTCCTCAGCCTAGCCTGCGCCCTCTCACAGTCGGGTTCTCTGGGGGGATGTCCACATGCTGGTAGTCAGATATCCTTCTTGCAGTCCAGGACGCCTCGCTCCTTACTGCCTGCCTGCGGTGGAGGCGGGAGAGGCTCCCACCATTGCTCCTGCGCTCGCCAGCTGTGAGCCCGGCTTATGGCTGAGCAGCGCTCCCCCTGTAGGAGTCCACGGACCCCAAGGGGGCAGCTCCTGCATTGAGTGTCTGCCCACTGGTGGTCATTGCGTGTCATAGCAACTGCTTGTTCTGCTGTTCGGTCGATTTGCATATTAGGGTATTATTATATAGGATTTTTCTGAAAATTTTTTGCTATTTGTGTGTGGTTTTTTAAATTTTTTTATTGATTTCAGGGAGGAAGGGAGAGGTAGAGAGAGATAGAAACATCAATGATGAGAGAGAATCCTGTATCAGCTGCCTCCTGCACACCCCACACTGGGGATGGAGTCCGCAATCCAGGCATGTGCCCTGACCGGGAATCAAACCATGACCTCCTGGTTCATAGGTCCACACTCAACCACTGAGCCACACCAGCCGGGTTTGATATTGTTTTTATGGTAATAGGGAAAACAGGTGATGAAATATTTTAAGTTGAAAACAAAATAACTAGGGCAGGAGTTACCCCAACTCTAGGGTGTTGCAGCAATAGAATCGAACCCAGCTCCTGCAACATAGAATTTGCCACTTATTTTAACAAAAGTGGGCTGAAATAGAAAATTCTGGCACAGTCATCTGAGCACATCCTACGCATGCGCACCAGTCTTGTTTTTCAACCCCTGGTCCTGTGTACAATATGTGACTTGGACCATAAAATGTACATGCCACTAGATGCCAATGTTTCAGAGGAAAATACCTCATTAAAGTTGGCATGAGAATGTGTTTCCTGATATTCTCAAGGGGTAATTAGCACTTGATGGAGATGCTGCTTCAGAACATAGAGCAGGGGTGGGCAAAGTTTTTGACTCGAGGGCCACAATGGGTTCTTAAACTGGACCGGAGGGCCGGAACAAAAGCATGGATGGAGTGTTTGTGTGAAGTAATATAAATTCAAAGTAAACATCATTACATAAAAGGGTACAGTCTTTTTTTTTTTTTTAGTTTTATTCATTTCAAACGGGCTGGATCCGGCCTGCGGGCCGTAGTTTGCCCACGGCTGACATAGACCTTGGAAATGCGACTTGTATTTCTTAGGTTTGAGTCTGCTTTGGGTCCCCTCCAGAGCACCCACTTGCAAAACAGATAATAATACTATTTGTAGTATAGTCCTCCCTGTGTTAGCGTTCATTTCATCTCCATGGTTACAAAGTTCATGGAAGTATGGGGCCTGGGCTCCCTTAGCAATATCATTAACACACAGTTGGAACATGTGGTTTTCTGTGTTTATTTGTTTTTAAATCTGTTTTTATTGACTTCAAAGAGAAAGGGAGAGGGACAGAGAGAGGGGTAGAAACAGCTTAGAGCAGTGGTTCTCAACCTTCCTCATGGTGACCCCCAATTTCATAGTTAGAAATTGAACATAATGAAAGCATAGTGATTAATCACAAAAACAATATGTAATTATATATGTGTTTTCCTATGGTCTTAGGCAACCCTTGTGAAAGGGTCGGTCGACCCCCAAAGGGGTCACAACCTACAGGTTTTGAGAACCACTGGCTTAGGGAGAAACATCAATGGGCTGCCTCCTGCACGCCTCCTACTGGGATTTAGCCTGCCACGCGGGCATGTGCCCTCACTGGGAATCGAACCATGACCTCCTGGTGCATGGGACGGCGTTCAATCACTTTGCCACACTGGCCGGGCAGAACATGCGTTTTTCAAGGACTTCCTTTTCTGTAATTCTTTCTCCCAGGTAACCTGCCCGTATGTCATTAGTAAGCTGTCGCATGCAGGGGAGTCTGGATGAGCAGATTACTAGATCAGCGGGGAAGTGAGATTTCATCTTCCTCATTCTCTCTTAAAAATTATACGAAAACTTCCCCCTTTTACACATCTCCCTGTTTTCACCATGCGTAATAATCATCGCCCATCTATTATTTATAGCCGCACTGTGAATCATCTTTATAGGAATTAATGTGTGTACATAAGGGGGCATTTGTTTATAGATTAAAAGCTCCAAAAAAGGATCCGGAGGCACTTGGAGTATTTGTTTTGCTTTTCCTGTCTCCAAGCAGAAATGGAAAGGGCGACGCATTTGCTTTCCCCGCAGCCTTGGCGAGGTGGGCACAGGTTCCGTGGCAAAGCGTCCGGGGTTTTGGCTTCCTGGTGCCCTTGGCAACACTTGGCCTCCAGGTCAGGTGCTTCTAGGACACCGCAGGCCCTAAGAACCACCTTCATCCTCTCTGGTCTCTCCTGGGACATGGGCATGCCCTGCTGTACCCGGTTTAGGGACAAGGACTGCCATGCCCAGTGGCGACATGTGTTTAACGTTTAAAGCTAAGTAAGTGATGTGCATGGATGTCCCTTGGCTGACATTTCCTGTTCACAGGGAGGAAGAAGTCCCTATAGGCCGTGCTGTTTTTCCACAGAGGGAGCAGTTCAAGGTCAGGTGCTTCTAGGGCACCGCAGGCCCCAAGAACCATGGGTGAGGAGGTGTGTGGGGGAGACATGTGATCATTCTGTTTGACATTGTGCCATGAAAGAAGCAGTTAAAAAAGTGGGTGAGCATCGACCTATGAACCAGGAGGTCACATTCAATTCCTGGTCAGGGCGCATGCCTGAGTTGTGGGGGGCGTGCAGGAGGCAGCCGATCGATGATTCTCTCTCAGCATTGATGTTTCTCTCTCTCTCTCTCTCCCTCTCCCTCTCCCTTCCTCTCTGAAATCAATAGAGATATATTAAAAAGGAAAAAAGAAGTATAGTCTCAGGATTTGAATTCGACATCCCAGAGTTGAAATGCTGGCTCCATACACTCAGTCGCTAGAGAACTTTGGACAAGTGAGCCAGCTGTTTTCTCCTCTGTGAATTGGGCAGAGTAATGATAACCTTATAGGGCTGTGTAGATCATTAAAAGCAGCCATTGCTATAACGTGCTGGAAGAAAGAACAAAAACTGTAGACCTAGAGGCCTGAAAGCCTAGAGCTCATTTGGCCACTCAACTGGCTTGGTCACGTGTGTAAATCTTCCAATATCATTTGCCCCATCTCTCACACTGAGCTGGGTAGGAGAGAGCTGTGGCTGGCAGCTCTTTTCCTTCACAAGTTCCCAAGATCCATAGAAGAAATCGAAGTAAAATTATTAATAATATAGGAGCGGAAAATGTTAAACATTTGGGCAGCTCCCCGAGGAACACTAGATGGTATATGAGACCGAGGGTAAAATAGAAAATAAAAGATAAACTGAAGTTCTTTCTTCCTTTCAGGCCTCTACAGCAGGAGTCAGAAATTAGTCCTGAGGAGTCACCCCATTGTGTTGGGTCAGAATTAAGAACTAGACTCCAGCCCTAACTGGTTTGGCTCAGTGGATAGAGCGTCGGCCTGTGGACTGAAGAGTCCCCGGTTCGATTCCGGTCAAGGGCATGCACCTTGGTTGCAGGCACATCCCCAGTAGGGGGTGTGCAAGAGGCAGCTGATTGATCTTTCTCTCTCATCAATGTTTCTAACTCTCTATCCCTCTCCCTTCTAAAAACTCAATAAAATATATTTTAAAAATAAAGAACTAGGCTCCACAGGAAAGAATGGAGAAGTGAGAGTGTGGACAGATGGGGATGTAAATGAGCGACCTTCTTCTCCTGGTTCTTTAAGACTCAGAATGGAGCCACCTTCATCCTCTCTGGTCTCTCCTGGGACATGGGCAGGGCCTCTTGTACCCGGTTTAGGGACATGGATGCGTGGCTGCAGGTCCTCGCAGAGGCTCTCTTTGCCAGCACACGTTCTGCCCTGTGCCTGTTCGCGCCTCTGAAATACTGCCAAAGCCAGCCAGGGAGCCTGCCAGCAGAGAAACATCCCAGGGCCAGAGAAGAAAAAGAAATGGAACGAAGTTTGACATTTAAAAAAAAAAAGTAATTGCCATCAAGAAATGAGAACAATTATATAAACAGAGATTGGCTTCAAGGACACATGGCCAAAATCCCAGAATCAGTGGCACAGAAGAAAAGCACAGGAAAAAAACCTTTGAGGGGGGAATGTCAAGTTCTCCAGGGGTGATCAGAGAGGTTCCGGAATAGAAGCTCCAGAGAGGCTATATTTAAAAAGGAAAGGGCGAAATCCACATTTCCAATATGGCTTTGCCGTTTTGACGCCTGCCTTTCCCAGCACATACTTTTCGGGAGTAAGATATTGGCCATCCCTGGGGGAAACACACATGGAATATAATAAACTAGCAAGAGTGGTTATGTATTTGCAGCCAATTGAAGAAGTGCATTGTGGGTGGTGTGCAAGCAGGGCCTCTTCCTGGGCCTGTCATTCACCTGTGCTTCAGACAACGCTGGGTTAGGCCAGCTCCGTTCACTCGGGGAGATGGGTCTGTGTCGGGTGGTGTCGTGCGTCATGATGGCTGGCTGGCATTCTTCCTGGGCAGAACGCAAACGATCTTAATGACTCCAGGAGAATGCATCGGAAGCGTTTATCACAGCGGTGGGGCGAACAGATTGTGAGCCTGTGAATGATGACAAATTGGACAACTGGGTCTCCAGTTAAATTAAAAAAAAAAATAACCTAGTTACAAACCTATGTTTTGGAGTGGGTAGTTTTATTTTGGTTTTTTTATTTTATTTTTTATTTTTATTCTTTTAAAATATATTTTATTGATTTTTTACAGAGAGGAAGGGAGAGGGATAGAGAGTTAGAAACATCGATGAGAGAGAAACACTGATCAGATGCCTCCTGCACACTCCCCACTGGGGATGTGCCCGCAACCAAGGTACATGCCCTTGACCGGAATCGAACCCGGGACCCTTGAATCCGCAGGCCGATGCTCTATCCACCGAGCCAAACTGGTTAGGGCGGGGTTGATGTTGTTGTTCAAGAAACTTCGCAGTTGAATATATGTGCACTTGCTTGCTGTAGGTATAAATTAAGATTGTGTTTCCTTTTTTATTTTTAGAGTATGTTTTTTTTTATTGATTCCCGAGAGAGGAAGGGAGAGAGAGAGAGAAATATCAATGATGAGAGAGAATCATCGATCGGCTGCCTCCTACACACCCCCTACATTGATCGAGCCTGAAACCTGGGCATGGGCCCTGATCGGGAATGGAACCGTGACCTCTTGGTTCCTAGGTCGACACTCAACCACTGAGCCCCGCCTACCAGGCAGCGGTGTATTTTTTGACTGTGTTCATATAAATGGATGACCACAAAGGAGGAGCTATTGTAAGAAAGCACAAAGTTAAATTGCTTACAAATTTCATGACCTCCCTCTTCGTCCTGCTGGGTTCTTGGAGCCCAGCGAACAGTGGCAAATACCAGATAAGCAGGGCCACTGGATCCGATGAAATACACAGCCCCGCGCCAGCAAGCCCATGTCTGTTCCTCCCCCACCAACCCCCACCCCCACCGTGGTTTGCAGTGGAAGGCGTGGCCACAGAGCTCTTGATCTGCTGGGCTTGCAAGTATAGTCACACCCAGGCTCCCCAGTGCTAATAGCAAGTCTTCTGGGCCTTCCATTCGTGATGGCGCCTCCTGTAAAATCCCCGTCAAGCACAATGGCTGTGAGAGCCGCTTCTGTCTTGGTGCCAAAAGGCCCATTTGGTCTCTGCTAATCCATTTACAGGTATAATCAGATGCTTGCTTATTGCTCCTGGTAATTGCTGTGTCCTGCATAGCACGGCTTCAGTTGTGCCCGAGAAGAACTCCCGAGTTCCGTTTCATTCAAGGCTATTCACAAAGCCCTAACATCAGGCCATTCACCGAGCTGGTGGTCCAGGGCCTACTTTGATATAATGATGCTGGGGACCTGTTAAGGAACAGAGAGACAGGGCTACTTAAACATGCACCTGCTGGAGTTCTGCAGCTGTGTGGGCCTGGAGAGCGCCTCTCTCTCTCTCTCTCTCTCTCTCTCTCTCTCTCTCTCTCTCTCTCTCTCATTTTCTCCCCCCTCCCCACCTCCCTTACCCCTCTCTCCCTATTTAGAGGTGACTATGATACAAAATGCAATAGAAGTGATACCAGGACGGTATAGTTGTGCAGCCCTGTCATATGGATGACATTCACATTATTCAACTCTGCCATTTTCACACGCAAAACCCAATCATAGACAACACTTAAATTAGTGGGCATGGCCAGACTCCAATAGTATTTTATTTATCAAAGCATGTGGTGAGCTGGCCGGCGTGGCTCAGTGGTTGAGCATTGACCTATGAACCAGGAGGTCATGGTTCCATTCTGGTCAGGCCACAGGCCCAGGTTGCGGGCTCCATCCCCAGTGGGGGGCGCACAGGAGCCAGCTGATCCATGATTCTCTCTCATCATGGTTGTTTCTCTCCCTCTCTCTCTCTCCCATCTCCCTTCCTCCCTGAAATCAATAAAAATATATTAAGAAAAAACAAAAAAAGCAGGTGGTGGGCCAATCCCATGGGCTGTAGTTTGCCGACCACTGAGAACAGAGGGAGGAGACACCATTATTGGATGTGAGACTCAAGTCCCTGTGAAGGAGGTAGCCCACCAGATGGTTGAAGAGGACATGTACTTCTTCTAGACGGATGCCTGTCTTCAGTCTGGTTTCTTCTCGCTTGTCCGCAGATTATTTTATCTTTGATCGTTTCCTGTCATCACCTTTGGACATGTTCCTTGAGACGTGTGGCCAGCTGAGCAGTTTGTGTTCTTACAGATTTTAGACAAGTTCTAAGTGAAAGATCCATAGGAGGCCGAGCACCAGGTGACATGGGGAAGACCTGCAGGGCTGTCTCGCAAAGGGAGAGCCGCAGCCCGTGCAGCGGTTAGCACTCTTTTAAGGAGAATGAGGAAGGCACGAGGGCTTGGGGCACTTGGCGAGAGCTGGTTGGTTAGTCAATGTATATGTCCATACAAGGTGTTCCTTCTGGGTTGGGGCCATATCACATTTACCGTAAGTCATCGCCAGTTCAGGGACGGGTGGGTTTAGTAATCACTTTCCAGGGAAAGGTGAGTCGATCACTAAGATCCTGTACGTGCTCAACAAATCCTTGCGGAGAGGAGTAGAGTAGGGGCTTTGAGTGGAGTTTCCCAAAGCCTTGACTCTCTGGCTGTGCTAAAAACTCAAAACCATGCAGCCGGTGTTGCCCAGTGGTTTAGTGTCAACCTATGAACCAGGAGGTCCCCGTTTAATTTCAGATTGGGGCACATGCCCACATGGCTCGAGCCCCCATGGGGGGCATGCAGGAGGCAGCTGATCGATGATTCTCTCTCATCATTGAGGTTTCTATTTCTCCCTTCCTCTGAAAATCAATAAAAATATATTTTTTAAAAACAGCAGAGCCTCAGGTAAAGATTAGGGCCAGGCCATGCCCTGGGTGCCTTGTCTGCATCTGTGGATGCCATAGGGCTTCTGAGATGGGCACTGACCCCTGAATCCAGCCCGGAGAACTGAGCCCTTTGGGTCCAGGCCTTAAGGGAAGTCATCGGCTAACGTTGGAGGGAAATGGGTTAGAGGTGCATTTTGTGGGTGGTCACCGTGCTCATATGTTAGAAGGAAGCATAGTGATCCCCCCTTTGGAAAGCTGCTGTTTGAACTACTCTGTTATTCTTAGACGGTCTCTTATTCCGTAGGTCAACTCTGTTATTTTTAGACTGTAAAATCGCTTCGTTTTTTGCTTGAACAGAAAAGATAAACTTGCCGGAACCGGTTTGGCTCAGTGGATAGAGCGTCGGCCTGCGGACTGAAAGGTCCCAGGTTCGATTCCGGTCAAGGGCATGTACCTGGGTTGCGGGCACATCCCCAGTAGGAGGTGTGCAGGAGGCAGCTGATCGATGTTTCTCTCTCATCGATGTTTCTAACTCTCTATCTCTCTCCCTTCCTCTCTGTGAAAAATCAATAAAATATATTTAAAAAATAAAAGAAAAGATAAACTTAACTGTCTGACCTTGGAAGCTAGCCATCTAAAGGGGCTGCTACACTATATTATTTCACATATTCTACCAAGTGTTTGTTCATCCAAAGTTACAGGTGTTTGATTAGATATAATATGGACTCAAAGTTACAAGTTGCCTGTACAGATATGACAGGCGTTGGGTTAGATACGATATGTATTCAAGGTTACAACTGTCCGTCACAATAACTCACACAGAGCCCTTCGTAATATCTGCAAACAAAGAGGCTTGAAAAGTTTAAAATATAGGGACTTCCTGTATATGGGGTTCAGAATTTGCCAGAGGTAATCTGCTCTGAACGTGTGCGCCATAAAGATGACTGCTAACTAATTGGCTCATTAGGTGTCTTGTCCATCTCGCTTAGCTCGCTGATTTGCGATACAACAAGAAATCTGAAATGACCCTGAATGGGAAGGGCCACTATGGCTCAGCAGACATACTTTGTTTTGTTTGGTTTTCCTTGGACTATTGCCTTGACCCCTGTCTCCCAAGGTCAATGTCACGGAAGGAGTGGGTGCTGACTTCTTGGCAAATCCTTGCTGGCCCATCTCACTGGTCTCTCAGACACCTGTCTGGGAGCCCCCAGTGGAGACCTCCAGTAGCAATAGTTGTTTTTTTTTAAATACATGTTATTGATTTTTTACAGAGAGGAAGGGAGAGGGATAGAGAGAAACATCCATGAGAGAGAAACGTCGACCCACTGCCTACTGCACATCCCCTCCTGGGGATGTGCCCGCAACCAAGGTCCATGCCCTTGACCGGAATCGAACCTGGGACCCTTCAGTCTGCAGGCCAATGCTCTGTCCACTGAGCCAAACCGGTTAGGGCTGCAGCAGCAATAGTTGATTTCATGTTCCAGAAACTTCTTAAAGCTTCTTCCCCCAAGTGTGCTCCTGGGACCAGCATCCTCACCATCACAGGGGCGCCCATTAGGAATGCAGCCCCACCCTCCCTGGACCCCCTTTGTAACTAGATGCTAAGCTAATTCTCATGCAATAGTGTGTTGACATTGGAGGAGCCTTGCTATCAGGGGCACTCTTCATTCCGAAGGGCCTTTCTGCACTTTCTAATAAATGTACCACCTCGTTGATGAAATCTCTTTCCTGGAAATATTCACGCTTGTGGTATAAATTATTATTGTCACTTAGAGGGGCAGATTTTTCGAACTTTTCTAATAAAAACTTAGCTTGTCACACACGGTTACGGTACAGCCCTTCCCCACCATTTGTAAGCCTGCACACTTTGTAAATCAATGTCTTCCTGGCTGTGGAAATAATGACTCCCCAATGGAAAAATATTGAGAGCTGATTTTCTTCCCAGAGTTTTGAGCTCATTGCTTCGCCCTGGCATACCTTGGGGAAGTGCAGGATAGGTTTTGTCCCTATTTAGAAAATAATCACGTTTAGACATAAAAACAAAAACAAAAACAAAACAAAACAAAACAAAACAAAAAAACGGTAGCAGAGCTTCCCTGTGGCCATTACTGGAGCGAGGACAGGCAATTCTGGATCTTTTCTCCGTGTTCATTGATAACATGCCTATGTTGGGAGCAGACAGAATGAAAAATATGAATGAACTCTGAATGGAAACTGGGAGGATGGAGGAAAACCAAACCACCCCGATATTGTTGCTAATGGCCCTGTGTTTTCTGGCTATAGTTCTTATGCTTTCCACAATAAATGTAATTGTTCTAGAAATCGTTATGGAAATGGGAGGGCAGAATGGGAAGCTATGAAAATAATGAAATTGGGTGGGGTTTCTGGTCCACCTGCAGAATTTGATGAGGACTCCAGCTCTTTAGCTGCGAAAATTAATGCCCTTTGACAGTTTAAACAATGTGAATGAGGCCGAAATAATGGTGGCTCTTAATAAGCATCATCTTTCTTGATATTAAAATAGTCTTAGAACATCACATTGTGTTTCGATAAGCTAAAAGGATTTTTATTGGAATTTTGGAAAGCAGCCACGAGAGGTTTTCCGTTTTGGTTTTAGATGCCTATAAAACACCAGTCATCCAGACAGTGGCCCCATTTACAAGACAAGATCAATGTTTCATAGATTTATAACTTCCCATAGATCCTCACCAATGTGAAGGACTGAGCTATCATGTTCCTTCTTTGCGTCAGATACCTTGGAAAATAGGAATCTTGTTTGCTGTCCTTGAGTGGGGAACTGTTTTTGTCGGTGGGAATTTTTGTGGATTTTGTGTACCTGGCCTTTTCCCAATCCTGTTAAAGATGATGGCCTTTGAGCAAGAGATTTGTTTGGTTGATGAAGGTGACATTTTGGTCCTCAGTTATCACTTAGTCCAGCATCTTTATTCGATGTATAAGAAAATTGAGGTCACAAAGAAAAGTAACCGAATCAAGGTGCCACTACATATCTGGGGTCAGAAAACTATAGCCACGTGACCAAATACAGATATCATCTGTGGCTACTGGAAATATAACTGTAGAGTTGAGGAGATGCAATAGAGACCCCGTGACTTTCAAAGCTGAAAATATTTATTATCTGGTTCTTTATCAAAAATGTTTGCTGACCCCTGTTATAAATGGCACACTTAGAACCTACTTCTCTGCCTTTCAGGCCAGTGTTCTGCCCTCTGTATCAGCGGTTCTCAACTTTCACAGCGTCGCCTAAGACCATCGGAAAACATATATATAATTACATATTGTTTTTGTGATGAATCACTATGCTTTCATTATGTTCAATTTGTAACAATGAATATACATCCTGCATGTCAGATATTTACATGACGATTCATAACAGTAGCAACATGACAGTGATGAAGTAGCAACGAAAATAATTTTATGGTTGGGGGTCACCACAATATCAGGAACTGTATGAAAGGGTCGCGGCATTAGGAAGGTTGAGAACCACTGCTCTATGTGTTTTTTTCCACTTTTAGTTCATAACAGGTGCATACATAGTCATATCGGTTCCTTTCTGCTCTCTCCACTTTCTTTCTTTAAATAATCTCTTCCCGTTTATTCCTGCTGGTATCTAATTGAGGATAATTTTAAAGTAATATTTGATTATCTTACTCAGAAATAAAAAAAAACTTATTGGAATGAGAGATCGCTATTACGTATACTTGTTAAACATAGGATCCTAAAATTCATTAATCAAGGCTGAGAAGATTGAGAAAACTACAGTCCACTCAAGCAAATCCTTTATACAGTAATCCGTAAAAATTCAGAACTGATGAAAATATACGTGCTTGTCTCCAACAAACCGCGAAAATATAATTTTCACAATGGATAGCTAGCTCAGAATATGTTTGAATTTTTCATATGTAGTTCATGAGGATGTTCGAAGCCAATTGGATTCAGCTAAGCTTTTTGAGTAGCAATATTATGTTATGATTCATCTAAAAATAAGGCAAGTGTGAACTTGAATGCTGCCTCTCAAAATAATGAGTGTTTGCAAAAGTGTTTTAACAATGTACTTGAAAATTAGATTAGGCCATTTGGCAGATTCAGCCAATTCTGGGTTTCATTAATCCCATAATCGCTGTCAAGTTCAATGACAGGATACATTTGGTGGGTCCTCAGAGTATATTCACGTTCTATGTTATAGCTAAGAGCAAAGGCTGGGCCCTACACCAAGTAGGAAAAAGCATTTAAAGGTCACTACCGGTGAAATTGTCTTCTGTGTCGGATAATTGGAGAGGAGCAAGGCAGATTCCCCATCTCCCAATTCCCACATTTCCCAGCATGCACTCCTACCTGAGGAGTTTCAATGAGAGCTCAAGGTTCTGGGAACCACCAGAGCCAGGACAATGTTGAAGTAGGGTGAGCAAGGATGCTTGCTTTCTTCAACAACACCATCAATTCCAGGAGGGCAAGCACCCTATTTGCTTGTCAAAGCATTAGTCCCACACAATGCCTGGCACAATAGTCCTCAATAACATGTTTTGAATGAATGAATGAATGAATGAATGAATGAAGTGTCATGAGGTCACCAGGTGCTTGGAAGAGAGAAATAGTTCTCTGACTACATGACAGCTGAGAGTAGGAACTGTACATTATAGGGCAGTAGTTCTCAACCTGTGGGTCGCGACCCCTTTGGTGGTTGAACAACCCTTTCACAGGGGTTGCCTAAGACTATTCTGCATATCGGATATTTACATGACGATTCATAACAGTAGCAGCATTACAGTTATGAAGTAGCAACGAAAATAATTTTATGGTTGGGTCACACCATGAGGAACTGTATTTAAAGGGCCAGAAGGTTGAGAACCACTGTTAAAGCGTCTCTATCTCATACAGAGCTGAGCACAGAACCTTGTAAAAAGGGGACAATGCCCAATGAATGCTGGTTGATTACCCGAAAGGCCTTTCTGTGTGGAGGCTTAGCTGGTACAATGCCTTGTGTGTTCCCTCTGATTCTTCTCTCAGTCCAGAGTGGCCCATCTTCTCTCCAGTCATCAGCTTAACCAAACTGTTTACTGTCTCTTCAAGAGAATCATTTGTCACCTCAGATCCTTTCTGGGAAGAGGGAGACAAAAGGGATAGATGCAGGTCTGCCATTCATCAGCAAATGTAAATGGTCTAGTCTGGCCGTGCCTTGAGCTCCCGGCCATCTGTCCCGGGCTTTCTCACTGGGGTAAAATGTTCTTTGATGTGGAAACCCTTGTTCTGCTGCCCGTTATGTATGTTGCCGCTCTTGCCTGTCTGTCCCTTGGCCTGCGTGTCCTGCTACCTGGCCCTAACCACGAGCATGTGTGGGCCTCTCCATCCTGACGGGCCCGGTTCCTCCTCATTAATTCTAAGATACTTTCAGTTCTGCTTTCTGGTTGCTGATACATTATGAATTTGTGTTCCCATTTTGAACTCTGCTCCTCCAAAAAAAAAAAAAAAAATTCCGAGGAGTCTTGGGGGCCCTTTTCTGCTGTGTCCCAAGTGCACATGACTACCTTAGCCCTGAGTCAAAGGTTTGAACGCTTGTGTGTCAGCTCCGTTAGTGAACAGTATCTGTTTCACAACTACCCTTGCCAGGCCCTGTGTGAACTCCAGAAGCTACCCCTGCGCAGACGCTATGGTGTGATGGACAAACATGGGTCATTATTCCTGGGTTTTGAAGGAAAAGCTTGCATCAACTTTTTCCCACTTTGTATCCTTAAAACATGACTGAATAAAGAGACAGGGTGAATAAATGGGAGACATCAAGCCTGATTGGATACTGAATCAAACAAAAGAAAACCTATAAAAGACCATTATTAGGATAACTGAGGAAATTTGAATATGGACTATATATTAGATAACATTGTGCCAATATTGAATTTGATTTTGATACAGTTTTATCGTTTTGAAGGGGAATGTCCTTTTTCTTCAGAGATCGATACTGCCGAATATGGTGCTGAAGTGTCCTCATATCTGTTATTGACTACTAGTAGCCCTGCACACGAATCCGTGTGCCAATAGCTCGCTGCCGCCCTCCTGTAGCTCCCCCTGAACCCCTTACCCCCCGCCCCCTCATATCTTGCTGCCCTGCCCCCTCCTGTAGCTCTCTGGCACCCACTTGTAGCTCACTGCCCCACCATCCTGCTGATCCCTGATCCGGTCATTATGTGGTCAGTCGTTACACGTAACGACCATTTGCATATTACATCTTTATTATATAGGATGAAATGGTTCAAGGAAACATTTTATTTTATTTTTAAAATATATTTTATTGATTTTTTACAGAGAGGAAGGGATAGGGATAGAGAGTTAGAAACATTGATGAGACAGAAACATCCATCAGCTGCCTCCTGCACACCCCCTACTGGGGATGTGCCCACAACCAAGGTACATGCCCTTGACCAGAATTGAACCCGGGACCCTTCAGTCCACAGGCTGATGCTCTATCCAGTGAGCCAAACCAGTTAGGGCTCTAGGAAACATTTTATACACATAGACAGAGAGAGGGAGAATCTAAAGGAGGGAAGGCAAATGGGATGACACATATGTTGCAAAATATGAACGACTGGCAAACCTCGGTCACTGTTTTTCAACGTCCACACTGTTGACACAGGGGCCAGTCTTCCTCTGTAGTGGGCGCTGCTGTGCACTCCGAGACCAGCAACAGCACCCCTGACCTCTGCCCACTAGGTGCCAGTAGCACCCCACCACCCCCAGTTGTAACCACCAGAAATGTGTCCAGACATTGCCAACTGTCCACTGCGGGGCAAAACCTCTCCTTTTTGAGAAATACTGCTCTAGGTGAGGAGTCCAGGAATGGTAGTTGTACACTCCTTTCAACTCTTCTATATGATCCTTAAAGTGACAAGTCAAGGAAACGAACAGTCTTGGTTGGGAGTGTGAGCTTGCCATGAGTGGAGAGCTATTTCCGGCTAAGGGAACCTTGACCTGGAAAATGAAAGTGACTTGATACCAAGGGTTAATTTAGTATCGGTAAGGTTTAGATGAATTGCGATTTGGTTTTCAGAAAAACAGAGGCAATGCCAAGGCAGTGAGTTCCTGTTGACCTCCGTATTACCTTATGGCAGTGGTTCTCAACCTGGGCTGCACATGAGAATCTCCTGGGAATGTATTTAAATCCTGATTTCTGGGCCTCCTCCTCCAGAAATTCTGTTTCTTTGTTTCTCATGTTGTGGGCCCCACCCCATCACAAAGAAACAGAATTTCCAGAGGATGAGGCCTAGAAAGCAGGATTTTACAAAGATTCCCAGGTGATTCTAATGTGCCGCCAAGGTTGAGAACCACTGCCTTATGGGCTCTAGCATCCGTCTCCTGAAATCTTGGACCCGCCCGGTCATTGTCATATGAGTTCTGTTGTAGGATGTTCCACACTGACTGCTATTTCTTCATTTGTTCGTTCAAAGAAATGCTATTCGGAAACAGTTTCTACATACCAGGTCCTGCTCTCAGTGTCAGATATGGTTGCAGTCGGGATTTAATAGTGCAGGGCACTGGCCGTGGGTGAACTCAGTGGAGTCCCATGGGTGCCACACTGTCCATTCCCATCATGCGGAGACAGGCCCTCCCGCCATTCCACAGCAGAAGGGAATATGAAGCGTTATGTTAGCGCTTCCATGTATCCAGGTCTCCCGCCCAAAGCAATTGATAATATTCCTATTCCTGTGCAGTTTTGTGTACCTAGCAAAGCAAGCGCGACAAGACCACTTACATGTCTGCTCAGCCCACAAAGAGTATGTGTTGCACCCCTACCATTGCCAAGTACTGTGAACTCCAGGGATGTACAGAATAAGGAGACCACCCTGTCCTGAGGGAAATCGCAGCTGGCTGAGGGATAGCACAGACAAAAAGAGGTCATTTCTATTCAAGGTGGCAGCTTGAATGAGAAGAGTTCAAGTTGCAGCGAATTGCTTAACAAGTCAGTGTTGATTGAGCATTAGCTAAGTGCTGCATGTGGAATGTTTTTAAGGCATGAACGCTCAGTAGCTTATAATCTCGGAAGACACAGGTTCACATGGGAAATATATTAGTAATTATAGAAGGTGGATGCTACCTCGAAGGTGCACACAGTAGGTTTCCATAACTACAGGGAAGCGACGTCATCATTTCAGGGCAGTGGTCGGCAAACTCATTAGTCAACAGAGCCAAATACCAACAGTACAACGATTGAAATTTCTTTTGAGAGCCAAATTTTTTAAACTTGAACTATATGGGTAGGTACATGGTTATTAGCTTAATTAGGGTACTCCTAAGGCTTAGGAAGAGCCACACTCAAGGGGCCAAGGAGCCGCATGTGCCTCACAAGTCACAGTTTGTTGACCACTGTCTTAGGGCAAGAGTATTCAGGGACTGTTCTCTTCAGGGGCTGGCCTTTCATAGGAGTTTAGAAGAGGGACCAATTTTGAAGAGTGTGGACAGGAATGGGGATTCAAAGTAGGGGAAGGAGAGTGTTTTACCCAAGTGAACAGCATGAATGAAGGAACGGAGACATGACCAGGAGGATACGTGTGTTCAGGGAATGACAAGAGAGTTGGTTTAAAGACCACAGAACATCCTTATACAAAATGAGTGCAATGCCAAGCTAGAAAAGATCCGGGCCAGGTGATTAGGGGTGACTATTTCTGTGATTGTTCTCAGTACATCCTCTTGTGCACACTCTCTCTGGACCAGTTCTGTCTGTTAGTCTTATGGCTGAGTGGTAGCCATGGTCTGAGCCGTCATGGCGGCAACCAGCCCCTCTTGTGAAGCTGTTGTGAGATGTAAAATGGACCAACCTGTGAAAATCCCCAGCACAGTGGCTGCCTAATAGCAGTCATTAAACTCATATTATCTGCCTCCTCCCCCAACACACACGCTCACCTGCTTGGAGGCAGGGAGCTACCACTTTCATGCCTAAGACGCTGAGCCAGTGCCAGCAGGTACCTCAGACGCCTGTATTCATTCCATTCACACTGAGCTTCTGTTGTATCCTGGATGCTGGTCTGAGTAAGAGTCGGAGAAGGATGAAGAAGACCTGGTCTTGCATATCCACTGGCCCCGCGTGCAGGGACAACAGCATTCTAGTCAAAGGGTCTCGATTGTTAGTGGGCTGACTGTCCCCATATTTGGCTCTGGAGCGCCTCGCTGGGCGTCCTTGGCCACCCTGGCCAGTCTGCATGTGTTTCCTGCTGTACATGTCAGGACTAATGCTGATTGTCCTCCCAGACCCACAGAGCTGGAGATTCACTTTGCAAAAATCAAATGTCTCATTTAAGGCAGAGTTGCATTTGACGTTGATGGCCATGCCTGCGTGCAGTGTCTGGGGACTTACATATATGTCCTCAGACGCCCAGGCTGTCTTGAGTGTGTCACAGCATTTCGTACAGAGTGGGGCTACAGTTTGTCTGTCCAAATTCTTGCAAAGAGAACCTGTTAGCCTGGATTTCAGTCTCCTGGTCGTTCTGCCCGATACCCAGTTAGGAAATGGAATTCAGTGAGCTGGTGAGAGGTTTGTATTGAAACTCGTGGATATAGAACCACATAGTTTTAATGTGTGGGTTGCGAAACTATGCAGTGAAGATAATTAGAAAAAGGTTCGAATTTGGTTATGAAAATAGACATCCTGATGTCTTTTACCAGAGTTAAACTCTTTTTTGAAAAAATATATATTTATTGATTTCAGAGAGGAGGGGAGAGGGTAAGAGAGAAACATTGATGAGAGAGAATCATTGACCGGCTGCCTGTTGCACGCCCCCCCCCCCCCCCCCCCCGCACTGGGGATCGAGACGGCAACCTGGGCATGTGCCCTTGACCGGAATCGAACCTGGGACCCTTCAGTCTGCAGGCCGATGCTCTATCCACTGAGCTAAACCAGCTAGGGCTACCATAGGCAAACAAACTCTTGATTAATAACACATTTAAGCTTGAGTGAAATGGTTTGGTGATGATCATATTTTTGAGTTTCTGCTTTTAGGAGGCTTCGCATGAATTTTTAAAGTAGTTTTCGACTGCCTGCGTTCCCCCCTTTGCGGTATTTTCCTGTCCTCCTTGTCATTACAGAAGTGAAATCTTAAAAATAGTTGGTAGGCTGATTCTTACTCCTGTCTGCATGGCCTTGGTGTTATTTCCACCCCGTCAGTGTAGCTTTCTTCTCAGGCGCCCGCCCTGGCAGCTGCTAATGAGAGAGTGTAGGGTGGAAACCTTCCCTCTTACAGGAGACTGCAGTGCTGTGGCTACTGGTTGAAGAGAGTTATATTCTTCTTAAAAACAAAACAAAACAAAACAAAACATTTTTAGTGATTTCAGAGAGGGAGGGAGGGAGAAGGAGGGAGAGAGAGAGAGAGAGAGAGAGAGAGAGAGAGAGAGAGAGAGAGAAACATCAGTGATGAGCGAGAATCATGGATCAGCTGCCTCCTGCACGCCCCCTACTGGGATGTTGGCCGCAACCCAGGCATGTGCCCCAACCGGGAATCCTGGTTCTTAGGTCAGTGCTTAACCACTGAGCCATGCTGGTCGGGCCGAGAGAGTTCTGTTCTGAGAGAGAAGAGAAGGCAGCCTGATTCAGAACAGGCCTGACCATCCACAGCGTCGTGAACTGGGACCAAAATGCTAGGTTGGTTACTCAGTTACTCCTGGGGACAAGAAGCCATGTAGGACAGGACCCCCCACCCTACCGGGGCACACCAAGTTGGTCACCGAAGGAACGAGACTTCCACCAAACTTACAGCTTTTTAAATTCTTCCAGAACCATCTTTGGTTCGTTTCTCTCAGTCCCTCTGTGCTCCCTTTGCCTGAACCCCCATTGCATGTCCACCCTGAATGTCATCTGCTCGCACATCACGTGAAGTTAGTTGTGTTATTTGGTGGCTACTGTAACCCAAGCTCCATTTAGAGCAAAATACATGAAAAAATACTTTACATTTTGTAATGCCATCTGTAAGACTAAAGAACCTTAGGTTATTCTGCAAATAATCTCTGTGAGTTGACAGAAATAAGGAGGGTCAAATTCAGGGTCAGGTTTGATTGGGTTGGATGTGCGTGTTGCCATTCTCTGTCAGGGATGAATACCTGAATGGATGTGGCTTATCTGAAATGGACGTGATAATTAACCTCTCACTACCCATTCCCGAGGACACAGCTCAATCCTGGCTCCTGTCTGGAAATACTACCAGGTGTGTAAGGAAGACCTCATCATGGTACAGTGTAAGTCAAACATGTCAAACTCGCGGCCCGAGGGCCACATACCTGGTTTACATGGCCCGTGTTAGCCTTTGAGTTTGACTTGCTTGGTGTAAGTGATATGGAAGTTGGAGTGGGAAGCCTCAGGCTTCTGTCCTGGGTACGCTTCTAACTAGTTGCTTACTGAGGCAGGCCTGTGAGTCCCTGAGGAATCCTGTCTGTAGAAGTGCTGTTGAAACGTGGAGGTCGAATACAAAAGTTATCTTCATTCTATTAGAACCACTTGTAACCCAGCATGTGGTCTGGTGGGACATCCTGAATGAATCCAACTTTGTCCTGCAGGGCTTTCTGCATCTCATTGACCTGCAGAGTGTGGCCGTGAACTGTGTGTTGCTTCCGTTTGACACAAAAACTGAAACTCATTAAGGCCAAGTCATTCGCCCCAAGCCGTGCAGCCATTGAAGTGGCAAACCTGGGATTTGAAGTCATTCTCTGTGACGTAAAGATATAATCTATATATATAAAAGCCTAAGCGACCGTTATGACTGGATGATCGCTCCACCAGTTGCTATGATGCGGACTGACCACGTGGGGGCAGGCACTCAACGCAGGAGCTGTCCCCTGGTGGTCAGTGCGCTCCCACAGTGGGACTGCCACTCAGCCAAAAGCCAGCCTCACAGCTGGTTTTGGTCCAATCACTGCAGGGGTCCTAGATTGTGAGAGAGCGTAGACCAACCAGGCTGAGGGACCCCACCAGTGCATGAATCCGTGCACGGGGCCTCTAGTTTATCATACTAGTCGTTAGGCTTCGTGTGGAAACTTTGAGAAGGCTTGTTTTTTGTTTTAAGTGTATTAAGCACCAAGTGTATGTTCAGTTCTGAGCTCAGAATCATACTCTCCTACGTCATGAGCTAATAAGCAGGGGCACATTGTCATTGTGGCAGGATCGGTCTGTTTGGGGTGTCCTCTGCATGGAGGGATGTTCAGCAACATACCTGGTCTCTTCCCTGAGCCCCTCCCCTAGCGGTGACAGCCAACAACGTCTCTACTCATTGCCATGTTTCCCTGGGCCAAAATCACCCCAAGAAAGAATCCCTAAGTGAGACTAATTCCAGTTTCCCGATAATGAAAACACGGTAGAAAGAGTTTTGTGTCCAGGGTCACAAAGCTAGTGAATGGCAGGATTGGAATCTGACTCCAGACTTTGGAAACTGTTCTCATCTTCCTTCTCGCCTGAGGCATCCTTTTTTCTTTTTTGTTTTGTTTTTTTGTTTGTTTGTTTTTTGTTAATCCTTACCCTAGGATATTTTTCCATTGGTTTTTAGAGCGAGTAGAAGAGAGAGAAACATCAATGTTAGAGAAACACATTGATGGGTTGCCTCCTGCACGACCCCTGACTAGGGCCTTGACTGGAATCAAACCTATGACCCTTCAGGCCAGTACTCTATCCACTGAGCCAAACAGGCTTGGGCTACAGCATCCTTTTTTCTGATACTGAATGGTGTTTCTTGGGAAACTCAAGTCACCATAGCAGCCTACAGATCACTTCTAATAGGTCAGTTTTGCTCTCAAGATTTGGTTCAGGGCCGAGAGCTGTGCCCGCAGGAGGAGACCCTGGGTCGCTCGCCCATGGTCCCAACACTAATAGCTCTGCAACTGTGCCTTACCCTTCGCAGCTGCTCCCTCTTCATGCATCCAGATCGTTTTTGTCAGGACAGTTTCAATCTGTTGCTGAGAATAGATGGGCGAAGCACAAAGTTGCAAACCAGTTCAGTGAGTCCTGGGGAGTTTCCGGAGGGCCTGAAATAGCCCTGCCGATGTAGGTCGCTATTTTTAAGGCTGAGCTAAGTGTTTGAAAGTGGCTCACACAGCCGTGATCTCGAGTTGAAGTCACAGAACATCGGACTTGCAAGGAATCTCGAGGCCGGGCCGAGACCAGTGGAAACTGACCCTCTGTACACACAGCTGGGATTCCTGGCTCCTGGGGAAACGTGTCTAATATTTTCTTCTCCTTTGAGAGCAGCTTGCACTCTTCAACTTTGGACCTTACAGAGAGGTGTCACTGGGGCTAGTTTTTAACCCGTTCTTGCTAGATGAGGGGCAAAAAATAGATGATGATCCTTCTGCCCTTTTTCTATTTTGAGAATGGATAAAACCATTGTGAGTCCTGTATCCCTCCAGGGTTATACGGAGCTTTATTTGGCAGAGTCTTTATAACACAGGATATTGTGATCCAGACAACATAGAATCCTTAGCACAGAGCTTGGCATCGAATAATCCCTTAATAAATGTCAGGAGTTGTTAACAACTTGCCTCTCTTCAAAATAGAGCCCATTCTTTTTATTATTTTTTAAAAATATTTTTATTGATTTCAGAGAGGAAGTTGGGGGAGAGAGAGAAGGAGAAACATCATTTATGAGAATCATTGATTGGCTGCTTCCTGTACGCCCTCTACTGGGGATCGATCCCACAACCCAGGCACGTGCCCTTGACCACAATAGAATCCTGGACCCTTCAGTCTGCAGGCCGACGCTCTACCCACTGAGCCAAACCAGCTAGTTTATATGCACTGGCCCTGCTGCTGCTCTACAAGGGGCCACCTCTTCGTCTCTGGGTAGAAGAAACTGTGTCTTCAGCAATGATTGGATGGGCGGCATTTGGGAGTGGTGGGGAGTTTGGTGCAGCCATAGAGGTGGGATTCAGCAGAGGGTAAACTGTCAGCTTCAAGGATGGATGTTGTGGTTTTGGTGGACTACCAGTGAGCACACTGCATAGCGTGGGAGCCCAGTCCCCCCAGGTAGGACCTGCATCCTTGTTTTTTCTCCAGACTGTCATTGCATATGTACAAACACTGTTATCTCTTTTCTACTCCCCCTTTTAAGTTTTTGAGTTCTACTCATGCCTTTCTGACCCATGTATTTTTTTAAAATATATGTTTTTATTGATTTGAGAGAGAGGAAGGGAGAGGGAGAGAGATCTAGAGAATCATCAAGGAGAGAGAAACATCCATTGGCTGCCTCCTGCATGCCACCTACCGGGGATCGAGCCCACAACCAGGGCATGTGCCCTGATCTGGAATCCAACCGGAGACCTCATGAGATGATGCTCAACCAAGTGACCCCCACTGGCCAGGGCCCTGACCCATGTATTTCATATCAACACATGAGCAGACAGGTTTCTAGTCATGTCTGAGTTTTATTATTCAATCATTTGTTTTGTAACAACTGCTGTCCCTTGACCTGAATTAACTCCATTAGTGTTTGTGGATTTTTCCAGTAGCTTCACTTGGTGTTTTCTGACAAAAGGATTTATTGGGAAACAACTTCGTGGACAGTTGCTTACGACTTCCTGAACATTGTGGACAGGACACAGTGTGGCTCATAATAGAACACTGGCTTCCTCCTCATTATTACAGCTCTTTCATTTGCATGTCAATTATATTAGGGAGGCTGTGTCTTTCTTTTAGTGATTTAGACTGTGGGTGTGGGGGGTTGGGAGAAGGGAAGAAAGGAAAAGAGAAGAGAAAAGACAGTCTACTGTTTTGTCTTCAATAAGTTAGCCGAGCCCTAGCCAGTTTGGCTCAGTGGATAGAGTGTCAGCCTGTGGACTGAAGGGTCCCGGGTTCAATTCTGGTCAAGGGCACTTGCCAGGTTTGCAGGCTCCATCCCCAGGGTGGGGTGTGCAGGAGGCAGCCAATCAGTTATTCTCTCTCATCACTGATGTTTCTATCTCTTTCTCCCTCTTCCTTCCTCTCTGAAATCAATTTAAAAAATTATGTATATATAAAATAAGTTAGCTGTGCTGGGAAAGGTGGACGTTCGGATACAGTACATAAATTAATAATGCACAATAAATTGTTGTGCTCTCAGCATAGGCCTCCTTTCACTTTCAAGAATATTCTCTGTGGCACCTCACACTGCACGAACCCTTTTCCAGCCTTTGTAATAGCGGATATCCTGTGTTCATACCCCTCCGGGCCTGTTCTTTTCGGTCCTCCCCTTAGAAAGCATGCACCTGGGAGTGCAGAGAAATTGGCGGTTTCTGGGGTAGCTCGGGGTGGAAATTCATGTGTTTTCTCGCTGCAGGAAAGCAGCACCTTTTGTAAAACACAGCCCTAGGAAAAGGCTGCTGCTGACTTCTGCATGAAGAAGAGGAACAAACGCTCCCCGCGTCTTTGTTTTTGAATAGTCATCCAGCCAGAAATCACCCCGCTGTGCATTCTAAATGTGCCAGATGCGGGCTCAATGTGTGAGCTCTCGCTCACCACACTTCGTGAAGGATGTGGGAAAACCGAAAGGAAGTTCAAGAGAATTGAGGGAGGCAGTTAACATGATGCAAAAGAGTTCCTCTCCACCTTGCTTACAGGAAATGGGCTTGCTTCCCCAGGGAGTAGTGTTGGGTCATGGTCAAGTGCATGAGCTGGCGGGGAGGGTTGCGGTGCGTTACCCTGCAACCTGGGGAATGAAGTCTCTCCTCATCACAGAAAGGTTGACACCCCTGCCCGGCCGGCGTGGCTCAGTGGTTGGGTGTGGACCTATGAACCAGGAGGTCAGGGTCCGATTCCCGGTCAAGGGCACATGCCTGAGTTGGGGGCTCGATCCCCAGTGTGGGGCGTGCAGGAGGCAGCCGTTCCATGATTCTGTCTCCTTATTGATGTTGTTGTAATGTACCCCGCGAATCACAGAAGGACGCCTCAAGAAGTCGAATTAAAGAGTCACATTTATTGCAATCCGGGACTATGAGGGGTCATCCCCAAATCTCATAGTAATAAGATGGTGGCAAAACCAGACTTATATAGGCAAAACTCACAAAGGTATTGATTACATCTCAGGGTTTGGAATGTGGCACCTGGCTCCCAAAAAAGCAGATTACAGAAGCAGAATTAAGCATGTTAATTACAGTTTCGGGTCTCGGGGTCACTGAAGTGACAGAAATACATTATCTAGAGCCCTTGGGTAACCTGGGTTAAACTTAGGCATGTTATCTAAATTACAGTTTTGGGTTTCCAGATCACTGAGTTGATAGAAACACATTATCTAGAGCCCTCGGGTCTCCCGACCACTGAGTTGTCAGGACAATTTAGAGTAATTGTGCTGTCCTGGTCTCGGGACCACTGAGGCAGCTGGTACGCACCACCTGTGGCCACTAAAACAATTTAGGGTAATTGTGCTGTCCTGTTTCCCAGGTACAGAAGAATGTGCTTCGATAACCAGTAAGATCACAATTAATGGGATAGTCATTCAATCAATAAGGCGTTCAATCAAAAGGGATGATTTATACAATTCAGAAAATCAAAATAACCTGTCCATTGTTAAAAAAAGCAAATAGGTACCATACTTCAATGTCTCTCTCTCTCTCTCTTCCTCTCCCTATCTCTCTGAAATCAATAAAAAATATTTTTTTAAAGAAAGGTTGACAAATCAAAATAAATAAATAAAAAGAAATTAATAAATACTAAAAGAAAGGCTGACACCCCGGTTTTGGGTGCTGTTCCCATGAGATCTGCCATTGAGAGTGAAGTTGTGAATGTGGTGCCTGGCGTCGGAGGGTATTGACTGGCGGATGGTGTGGCCCGGGCAGGTCATCCCCCTCCTCCCCACACTCTTTGGGGCGGGTCTGCGACGGGGAGCTGCCCAGGGCTCTTGCAGGCCATCCAGAGAGGAACTGCACCTGGACCAAAAAGCCACGTGATGCGCAATATTGCTCAATCCGAACTGGTATCGCTCATTTCCTTTGCATCGATAAGCTCGGCGGGCGTCTTGGGCATCCATGAGAGATCAGTGCAATTTCTGCAGGAGCCCCCGCAACGGGGCGCAGGCCTCTGGCTGGGGGTGGTGACCACCTGTTGGTCACGCGGAGTCACTTCCCCCTTCCTCTTCATCTTGCAAAGGCAGCGTTTCAGCAAATTCTCAGTAACCCCTCCTTCCATGTTGCTGATGAGGCAAAATGTCAAAGCTAATATGTGGCTTTTCGCTGCAAATGACATGGAGAGTTTGTCTCGGGCTGAATGGCGCTCCTTGCTTGCAGTGTGGTTACAGGCGTGGAAAGTTTGCCTTTTGTGAGAGGCGTTCAGGATACTGAGGCTTGGGTTGTTTGACCCCAAGACCCATAAAACTGGGAGTTTATTTTGACTCGTGGGTTTCTATTGTGGTGTGATATCCACTTATGTGCCAAACTGTCCTAGTAGCTTTTCTTGGTAATGCTCAGTTCATGGAAAGTGTGCAGAACTTTTGCTCAGAATTGGCTTGTGTGTCCTTAGGAAACTTGCTTCATCCTGCTGAGCCATTCATTGCATTCACCTCACAGGACCTCTGGGAAAAGGCACCCGAGAGCCCAGCTGGTGTTGCTCAGTGGTTGCCGGGCATAAATCAAACCACTGTCCGGATATCAGACCCGGGCCTTGAAAAGTCTGTCACATGCAAGAAAAGTGTGTGGTGATAATCTGAAGAGAAACCACCCCCCCCCCCCACACACACACACCTTATGTAGCTGAAAATATTGGTGGGAGCTGAGCACTCTGGGGGCATTCAGTGGGGGTTTCTTGAATTGAGGCTCATAGACCGGGGTGAGTCTCTAAACCATCTATGTCAGATTCAAAGGCTAATACGGGCCAAATAAACAAGGTTTAAGCTTCTGTGGGCCCCAAGAAAACAAAAGCTTCCATTTTCATAGAAACGTAGGTTTATTTCGTTAGAGACATGCTGAGTATAAAGGGCTGAAATAAATGAGTCATCGTGAACATATAATAATAGAACATTTTAATAAAAATTAATATTTTTCTTGAACATTCACTTAACAAACACTGAATAACTGCACAAATTAATAAGCGTCACACAAATAAACCTGTTTTTCTTGTTCTCTGAAAGCGAAATATTTCCTGTTGTGCACACCAAACAAGTCAGTCCAAGACTATTGACGTGGCCATCGGCTGCTAAAATATTAAAGGGTGTGCCTGTGTGTAAAGGAAATGAATGCAACACGATAGTTATCAGTCATTAGCGAATGTTGTAGTTCATTATTCATAATTATGTGTAACAGGATACTGTAAAAATTAAGTTATGAAATTTTTATTAAAACGTTTCTTAGCCGAAACCGGTGTGGCTCAGTGGATAGAGCGTCGGCCTGCGGACTGAAAGGTCCCAGGTTCGATTCCGGTCAAGGGCATGTACCTTGGTTGCGAGCATATCCCCAGTAGGAGATGTGCAGGAGGCAGCTGATCGATGTTTCTCACTCTCTATCTCTCTCCCTTCCTCTCTGTGGAAAATCAATAAAATATATTTTAAAAAAAACAAAAAACGTTTCTTACATACTGTTATATTGGCTGGGCCGCAAAAATATTCATTGTGAGCTGCATGCGGCCTGCGGGCCGCGAGTTTGACATGCTTGCTCTCAACCCCTTTAGAGGTTAGGTCAAAACTATTTTGCTAGCCCTGCCCATGTCACTCAGTGGTTGAGTGTCACGGTTTGCTTCCTGGTCACTGCACATGCCCCGGTTATGAGCTTGATCCCCAGTAGGGGGCGTGCAGGAGGCAGCCGATCGATGATTCTCTCTCCTCATTGATGTTTCTGTCTTCCTCTCTGAAATCAATAAAGTCCGTTGTAATGATGCTTTTCTTTCTTTCTTCTTTCACAGCCACAGGACGAAGTCTTCAGGCTGGCCACCTCCCTCGGGAACCTGGGGCTTGAACCAGGTCCCGCCCTATGGATGGGAGATGACGGCGAGCCGGGATGGCCGGGACTGCTTCATCAGGTAGGTGGCACGGACGACATCACGGCAAGATCTCTGGCTCGTGGCTCTCTCTGTTTGCCCCTCTACTCGGGAGAATTAACAGACTTCAACTAGGGACTCCTAGGCATTGGGAGGCCATTACACAACCAACTTGATTGCCTGTGTTTTCTGTCTCTTGTCACATGGGTTTGCTTTGTTCTTGGCCAAGCACCATCTTAGAGTGACAGTTGCCCATATGGCATGGTAACCGTGGGCCAGAACAGAAGTTTTCCTTCATAAATCCAAGGCCCGCTATACTCATTGTCTGAGGCGAACAAAAAAGTTTGCCATGAGGAGTATCACTGAGAATGCTTTGTAGAAATAGTCAATTCCCGAAATGTAACGGACGCACCCATAACTAGAAAAGTCAGCTCAAAGGATGGTGCCCATAAAGGATCGGGTCATACATTTCTCACAGGGATATTGTTACCAGGAAACCCCCAGTTGGGCTCGGGCTGCCTGTCGCTGTGCCCAATAACGAAGGCACGGTTGACTCATAGAAGGCATTAATTGAGACGGCCAGCCAACCAAGAAGACAGGGTGTCTTACAGCCAGGCGCCGGGGACAGGATTATAAGGGGAGTGGGCTAGGGTGATATGTGCAGGCCTGGGGGTCTGCAGACGTCGGCTATTGCCCTTAGTCATCAGGCGATGAGATGGTGTTGACGAGATGATGTTGACTCCTGGTGGGTCAGCCTGACCATGCTTATCTGCTCTGCCTGCTGGATTCCCAGCTGAGTCACCTCCCCAATCACTTCCCACAGGCCTTGAAAAGGAAACTTGAGAAAAACTTAACCCCCTATTCACATAAGGATATGTGTTCTAAGATTTAAAATAATGGGATTACTTTTCAGATTAATTCAGGTGCTCTGTCAATACGATTATAAGCCCCCCCATCCTCCCAATCGATATTGGGTAAGAATTTGGATTGTTGTGGAAGCTCCTATTTTAATTCTGGTAAAATATGTATACTATAAAATTTGCCATTTTTATTTATACCAATGAGTGCCATTAAGTATGTTCAAAGTGTTGTGCAACAATCATCAGAATCCTTTTCTAGAGCTTTTTCTTATCCCCAATAGAAACTCTGTACCCATTAAGCCAGCGGTCGCCAACCTTTCGGACCTCATGGACCACGAGTGGTCTGCAGACCACCGGTTGGCGACCGCTGCATTAAAGAATAACTTTCTATTCCCCCTCTCCAACCCCTGGTAAACTGTGTTCTCCTTTCTGTCTCTATGAATCTGTCTGTTCTAGATACTCACCAAAGTGAAATCATATAGTGTTTGTCCTTTTGTGTCTGTCTTATTCCACTCAGCGTAATGTCCTCAAGGTTTATCCATGCTGTAGCACATATCAGAATTCCATTTCTCTTTAAAAATTAATAATATTCCCTTGTATGGGTATATATCACATTTGCTCATCCATTCATCTGCCAATGGGTCGTTGGGGCCCTTGTGAACAGTGCCTCTTTAAATACCGGTGTACAAATTTCTGTTTGTGTCCCTGTTTTCCACTTTCTTGGGGACCTAGTTGGGAGCGGAATTGCTGGATCATATGGTAATTCAGCATTTACCTTTCTGAGGACCCGCTCAACATTTCCACAGTGCTCTGATGCTTTGCAGTTGTATGAGAAGAATACTTATAAAACACTTCTCAGAACAGCAAGGGTCTGGCCTGCTTTCTTCTCCAACCTAAGTGAAATTCTTAGTTATGAGGAACGAGTGACATAGATTTGCAATCTGGAAGCACAGTTTGCCCTGGTCTAATACAATTGAGCAGAGACTGGTGGCCAAGGGGAACGAATCTTTCACACCGCAGGATGCATTGTTTTGTGGAGTGACCAGCAAACACAGGCTCATCATGAGAGGTGGGGAGTCATTTTTGTAAGAATTAAAATACCGCCCTGACCAGTTTGGCTCAGTGGATAGAGCGTCAGCCTGCGGACTGAAAGGTCCCAGGTTCGATTCCGGTCAAGGGCATGTACCTTGGTTGCAGGCACATCCCCAGTAGGGAGTGTGCAAGAGGCAGCTGGTCGATGTTTCTCTCTCATCGATGTTTCTAACTCTCTATCCCTCTCCCTTCCTCTCTGTAAAAAAATCAATAAAATATATTTAAAAAAATAAAAGAATTAAAATACCTGCCAAGATTGGGGATTTGATCTCTGGGGCATCCCGTACCTTCATGCTTGGATTGTTGGAACATAGCTAGGAAGACAGTCACATGTTTCCCAGTATCTGTAGCTCAGATCTCTTCCCTTCCTAGAATTGCTCTGGGGCGGAGAGAACGCCCCTCTTCAAAGTACAGTTGGGGGCTGAAGGGCTTGCCTCCTGGGTCCCTCCTGGGAAATTCAAGTTGCCCTTGAACATGACCCACTGCAGGGCGCCCTCATGTTGCTAGAAAGATATTTTTGTCCTGCATTGTGCCATCTATTTTGTAACATGGTTATGGGTTTATATAATAGACTCAGTTGGGGTGGCCTAGATGCTTTGATTCAACACAGTCAAAATTTCTGGCAAAAAAGTAAAATTTTCAAAAAACATGGATCATGACTTTATGAAGGCATAGCTCAGACTTCTCTAATTACAGTGGTTTTTTCTTGTCCTCTGGTAGATTTGGGTTCTAGGCTATTTGATCAATAGATTAAAACCAAGACTAGCCCTGGTGTCACTTTAACATGGGCAGTGGCCTAATTCCAGCTGTTGAATGTGTAAGGGCCAATCATCAAGGTAATAGAAAAACCTATACTGATTACTAAACGGTAAGCTTTAGAACCAGATGATCAGTGTCACTTTTCCAAATCTGTGGGTTTGTTGTTGTTGTTTTTACTTGAAAAGTAAATCTCCACAATCCTCAGGGACAGTTTTAAGATGTCCAGAACAGTAGTACTTTGGCCTGGCTTGTGTCGCTCAGTGGGGGATCATCAACCTATGAACCAGGAAGGGGCTCAAGATCCAATTCCAATTCAGGTCACATGCCCAGGTTGCAGGCTTGATCCCCAGCAGGGGGCGGGGAGGCAGACAATCAATGATTCTCTCTCATCTTTGATGTTTCTATCCCTCTCTCTGTCTCTCTTCCTATCTGAAATCAATAAAAACATATATATTTTAAATGTGGTTACCAGTCTAAAATCACCTGTTTTCCTTGCATTATCAAAAAAAAAAAACAACACCACAGTAGTACTTTGGAAATTATTTGTACTTTCCTCGTCACTAATGAGTTTTACAAATAAAGGGAATCATTCTGATTTGTTTTTTTCTTACCTGCTGAGTAATGTCCATTATAAAGAGATACTCTAATTACCTGAGTTTCTGGGGAGCCCCAGTTTGCAGTGTGGAGTATATCTCTACTCATTAGTTGTAGAAGTTAAATGAACAACTTGAAAATGAGTTCATGGCTAGCAATTAGCACCTTTGCATTTAATTTTTCACTCTTTCACATCGTCTCTTTGAAAGAGATTAGATGTCTTCATTTTTTTTCTTTTTTTAAAAAAATATTTTTTCCTCTTTCCTCTCTCTAAAATCAATTTTAAAAAACATCCTCTGGTGAGGATTTTAAAAAGTCAAAAAGTCGTATAACTCGCCGAAACCGGTTTGGCTCAGTGGATAGAGCGTCAGCCTGCGGACTGAGAGGTCCCGGGTTCGATTCCGGTCAAGGGCATGTACCTGGGTTGCGGGCACATCACCAGTGGGAGATGTGCAGGAGGCAGCTGATCGATATTTCTCTCTCATCGATGTTTCTGGCTCTCTATCTCTCTCCTTTCCTCTCTGTAAAAAATCAATAAAATATATTAAAAAAAAAAAGTCGTATAACTCAAGCATTTACTTACTCTTCCTTTTAGAACAGGTAAATACTAAATAAATGAATATTAATAAGTTTCTAAGATAGAATACTTCTATTGATTGACAGTAGAACTTTCCCAGCTCAATAAAAGCCACACAATTTGTGTGAATTCCTGATATGATGAAAATCCCAACGTTAATCAATGATCAGTCCTCTTATTAATATTATTGACTTTAGAAACAGAGAAAGGAAGGGGGGAGGGAGAGAGAGAGAGAGAGAGAGAGAGAGAGAGAGAGAGAGAGAGAGAGAGATTTGTTGTTCCACTCATTGATGCACCCATTGGTTGATTATTGTACATGCCCTGACCAGGGATCGAACTGCAACTTTGGAGTATAAGGATGATGCTCTAACTACTGAGCTGTCTGGCCAGGGCCTAGATCAGTGATCTTAATTCGGAAGTAGCTCTCTATTCTTTTTATATATAAAAAAAACACCAACAAAACCAGGTTTGTTTGCAGATATGAAAAACCAATGATGTCAAAATGAATATTACGTGTCACTCTTGCATTCAAAGTGGGCGGTGGGTACTAGACAAATATTTCTGCTGAGCAGGGCTGCAAATATGTATAATTATAGACTAGAGACCATCCTGTGTTATTTATTTTCCATTCCTTCGTTCAATGGAACGAGAACATGTTTGTTCATGGGGGGTGGGGAGAGTAAATGCAAAAATAATGTGCTTCATAAGTTTGGGGGTGTGATGTTCGTAGATGGAGGCAAATGGTAAAACCAGGAAAATATGAGGACACTAGCTGGCAAGATTGATTATGAGGTGAGTTGGAGTCTGCGGATAGGCATGGCGTGGGGGAGACTAGAGGCTCATTCCCAAAGACATGCCCTGATTTCCAAGTTCTAAGTTTTGGAGGCTGATGTTTTCCTGTTTTAACCCGCTGGTTTTCTGGCCCCCTCCACCCTGTGAGCCTACAAGGTGCTTATTGGACAAGGCACGCTGTTCTGTTATTCTATCCGCGGCTCCCATGGTGGGCAATTAAACAGGCTCCGCATCGTCTTAATGCAGAATTCAATTCTGAAACCTGAATAGTGGAGATTAGTAACGAGATGTGGAAACGTCCGCTTTATCCTCCAATATCGACTTAGCCCAACGTGGGAGAAGGTTAGCCATTCCGATCCGCCAGTCAGTTCTGTGGTCAATGTGCAGTTTTTGGGGGGCCCATCCATCTCCAGGAAGGCCTGATCCGAAAAGAGACAAGCCCCCTTTCGTGTTAATCACAGCAGAAGACAGTCAAGTCAGTGTGGCAGGATTCTGTCCTCGTGGAAATTAGAAATGGTGCCTGGCCGGTGTGGCTCAGTGGTGGAGCATGGAACTATGAACCAGGAGATGAGGGTTTGATTCCCTGTCAGGGCACATGCCTGGGTTTCGGGCTCCATCCCCAGTAGGGGGCGTGCAGGAGGCAGCAAATCCATGATTATCTCTCATCATTGATGTTTCTATCTCTCTCTCCCTCCCCCTTCCTCTCTGAAATCAATAACAATCTATAATAATAAAAGTGTAATATGCTAGTTAGACCAGACAGCCGAACGTCCTTCCAGACGTCTGTCAAAACGGCCTTCCGGATGAAGCCAGGGCTGCGAGGACCAAGCCCCTTGCACAAATTTCATGCATCGGGCCTCTAGTATATATAGATAGATAGATAGATATAGATATAGATATAGATATAGATATAGATATAGATATAGATATAGATATAGATATAGATATAGATATAGATATATAGATATTTTAAAAGAAATGCCAAAGCCTTACCTCATTCTTATGTGTGATTCTCCAAGCATTCCCTCTAGGCCAGTGGTTCTCAACCTTCCTAATGCCGCGACCCTTTAATACAGTTCCTCATGTTGTGGTGACCCCCAACCATAAAGTTATTTTCGTTGCTACTTCCTAACTATAATTTTGCTACTATTATGAATCGTCATGTAAATATCTGATATGCAGGATGTATTTTCATTGTTACAAATTGAACATAATGAAAGCATCGTGATTCATCATAAAAACAATATGTAATTCTATATGTGTTTTCCGATGGTCTTAGGCGACCCCTGTGAAAGGGTCATTCGACCCCCCAAAGGGGTCGCGACCCACAGGTTGAGAACCACTGCTCTAGGCTCTGCCTAGTCTAATTCAAGTGTCCCTAAGAAGGAAGGAGGAGTGGATTATCTTCAAACATTGATCCCTAGTTCTAGGGCTGTTCTTCAATATTTTTTCCTCAATCGTTACCCCAAGTTTTCATAAGAAGTCTCACTGTTATTCTGCGGATGAGACCCTGAATCCCTGACTGTGTGATGTTTCTTCTGGAACTTTTCCTTCTCTAAATGTTTGGTAAAAAGTCAAGAAGAGCCGGAACCGGTTTGGCTCAGTGGATAGAGCGTTGGCCTGCGGACTGAAAGGTCCCGGGTTCGATTCCGGTCAAGGGCATGTACCTGGGTTGCGGGCACATCCCCAGTAGGAGATGCGCAGGAGGCAGCTGATCGATGTTTCTCTCTCATCGATGTTTCTAACTCTCTATCTCTCTCCCTTCCTCTCTGTAAAAAATCAATAAAATATATTTTTAAAAAAAAGTCAAGAAGAGTTCCTTTATAAAGATGGATGTGGGTGCCGTGGGTGCCTCCATTGCCTTGTAACATTCTCATATTCGAAGCACATGTCAGTTTCCCACTATGTCAAGCCTGCATTGTTAATGCACATCCGACAAAAGACAAATGAATCTGCGAGATTATACAAGTTGTTCCCCTTTGTTTGTGGCGATAAAATGCAGATCTTTCTGGAAATTAACTGTTCTGCCAATAAAAGAAATAAGAGAGATCTATTTGAGGTAGATTGCTCTATTATTTTGTTAGGTTTTAAATATCCAGTGTTAAGCGCCGGCTCATTTACTTAGATAGATAGACAGATAGATAGATAGGAAGGATTGGCATGATATTAAAGAAGAGGCCGTTTGCCTCACTTCTGTGGTTTGGGGAAGAATTCTTAAATAAAATATATCACTTGCAGTGCACACGATGAATTCTGCATAAAGTGCCGATAATTGCCTAATGGCGAGAGCAAGTGCCATTTAGGTAAATGAATTCCTTAGGATGCGAGCATCCAGGCAAGGGGAGGAAGGTAGATTGTCATTTTGGAAATGCAGGAACAGCGTATGCGTGATCGTGTCATTGCTGGAAGTGAGAGGTAATCACGTTGTGTCAACGTGAAAGCTCCCGAGTGGAACATTAGGGGCTGTTTCTCCCCATCTTCGGATCAGATTTGTTTTCTTGCGCTTCTGACAAAGCTCCTAGCTGCTGAGTTAATCCTCTCTGCTCCTCGCGGTTAGGGGAGTGTGCAGAGCTAATGGGAAGGCTGTTAAAGGAAGGCTGTGAAATGACACGTCATTCCAGCTCTCACTTGGCACGTGACACAGGGCCGTGTGCTGAGCAGAACTGTCCCCCATCACAGGCTCTTTCCTTGTCCTGTCCATTTCTTCTGGAAACATTGCTGCTGGCCGGCCGGCATGACTCAGTGCTTGAGCGTCCACCTAGGAACCAGGAGGTCATGGTTCGATTCTGGTCAAGGGCACAGGCCCTGGTTGCAGGCTTGATCCCCAGTGTGGGCCATATAGGAGGCAACCAATCCATGATTTTCTCTCATCATTGATGTTTCTGTCTCTCTCTCCCTCTCCCTTTCTCTAGCTCTAAAATATATAAAAATATATTTTTTCAAAAAGACACCCTAGCTCAGGGGTGGGCAACCTTTTTGTGAGTGCGTGCCAAAACCAGCAAAATCTCTGACTCAAAATTCTTCTGCATGCCAACCCTAATTTTTTGAGAACATGTTACGCCTACTTGATTTCTCTTAAGGTGTACGTTTGTGAAGAACCTTGAAGAAATAATAAAATTCATTCAAGCGACAAAAAAAAACCAATATATGATGACAAAAAATACATTTATTTTTTAATGTATACATGTTATGTAAAATTATTTATCTAAGATGAACCTACACTGAATTTATCTAAAAATTTAAAAAGTCAATATTAAGAAAAAAATTGTAAATGGAAGATTATAAGAGAGGGTTTTGCGTGCCAGCAAAGTTATTGGCGTGCCATGTTTGGCACGCGTGCCAGGGGTTGCCCACCCCTGCCCTAGGTGGTTTGGTTTAGTGAATAGAGCATCAGCCTGCGGACTGAGGGGTCCTGGGTTCGATTCCGTTCAAGGGCACATGCCTGGGGTGTGGGCTCGATCCCAAGTGGGGGGCATGCAGGAGGCAGCCGATCAATCATTCTCTGTCATTATTAATGTTTCTATCTCTCCTTCCTTCCTCTCTGAAATCAATAAAAATATTTTTTTTAAAAAAAGGAACTTTGCTGGTTTTCGTAATCTGGCCAGAAGTCCCTCAAACACTGGGCCTACTGGTCCGCAGGCCCAGGTCTCTGAAGGGATTGAAATTTCTGCATTTCCTTGGGCCACTTGACGACAAGGCACTTTTGGGGGGAGCCGTGGACGCCTGCTGCACTGAGGTGCTCATTCTTCTCCTGAGCTCTTCCGTGGCCCCGAGGGATGTGCACGAAGTGGGGCACAGAGTCCTTTCGGAGTCACAGTGACAGCCACCTGTGAGGACAGGCACCTGGGTGAGCAGGTTGCCGTCACAGCCTGTACTTGAAAGGCTAGCCCGGGGCGGCCTTTGGATCGCCTCCTCCCGGAGCCAAGCCTTGCAGAGAGCAATTTTGATGTCATCGCCCGGAGCTGGGGCACAGGCAGGACACTGTGGCCTGTGCCAAGTGCCAAGTGGGGGTGAGGGTGTCGCTGCCAAGTGACTTGGCTGAACTTCAGAGGACACGGGGTCACCTCTGTGGCAGGAGCCTGTCATTGTTGTCTGCGCTCCTGTATAGCAGGAGAGGGGGCTGGGGACAGAGGGCTTTGCCGTGGCCCACCAGGGGGGTGGGCTGTAGCAGTTCCCCGCCAAGCCCTTGCCCTCTAGCTCCTCTCAAAGCTTGAGTGAGCGTTAGCTGGTGTGGCTCAGTGGATAGAGCATCAGCCTGCAGATCAAAGGGTTCCAGGTTCGATTCCAGTCAAGGGCACGTGCCTCGGTTGCAGGTTCCTCCCTGGCCTGGGTCCTGGTCTGGCTTGTGCAGGAGGCAACCCATTGATGTGTTTCTCTCACAGCGATATTTCTCCCTGCCTTCCCCTCTCTCTTCTACTCTCTCAAAAAATCAATGGAAAGCTATCCTCGGGTGAGGACTAAAAAAAAGTTGTCCACCGCATTTTGAAGAAATTCTGCTCATTACCTTTGAGGAAATGTATACAGCTCCTGCGTCAGTGCCCCAGTTCAGTTTTGGTGATTTTCTGCTCCAGGTTCTTGCCTTGGCTTCCATGACACCAGCTCCTTCGCTGGAGGTTGCTCCTCATGTGCCCTCAGCTGGTTGTTTTTTCTGAGTTCAATATTTATACTTCAGTCCCCCCCATTGTCAAGTATACATTTCTACTTAGAATCCTCAACGAAGACACAGGGCTCAGCCTGCCCGCAGTAGCTCAGTGGTTGAGCGTGGACCTATGAACCAGGAGGTCACGGTTCAATTCTCGGTCAGGTCACATTCCCTGGTTGTGGGCTCCATCCCCAGTAGGGGGCATATAGGAGGCAGCTGATCAATGATTCTCTCTCATCCTTGATGTTTCTCTCTCTCTCTCTCTCTCTCTCTCTCTCTCTCTCTCTCTCTCTCTCCCTTCCTCTGTGAAGTCAACAAAAATATATTTTTTAAAAAAGAAACAAGGTTCATGAATTTCAGTATGCTATACCATTTGGTTTATGACCTAACATTGCTGGCAACTCATGACTGTTCTTATACAGGAGATAAAGGAGATCATCAGGGATTCGTTTGCACTGCACAGCTTATTGTCTGGCCAATAGCAGGTGATTAATAAATATTTGCTGAGTAAATATTTAGATATATTTATGTAGGAGTCGATGGATGGATGGATTAATGGATGAAGAGTAGACTTTCTCTGAATCATTTTACACACTAAGTTGTTATTACAGATGCTGCTACACAAATCAGTGAGTGGAAATTATCTCCCTTTAACTTGCTGGTGAAAAATTTCACTCCAGAATACAGACTGTAATGAAGTTGTCTTTGTGATAATGTGATTACAGTGTATCCCAGCAGTATGTGTCATAAAATCACAAAGCACAGAAATTCAACGTAAGAACAGTTTAGCTCTTGTCCATACAAGGAGTGTAATGGTGGGCCATCATTTGGATACCATGAGCCTCACTTTTCTCATTATAAAATAATACGTTTAGCCTAGAAAACTCTATCCGTTGGCTATTTTGTGAGTTACAAGCAATGAAAAATTCTTAACCAGTTTAATTAAATCACAAAAAGAATTTCTTGCCTTTTGTACCTAAAAAGTAAGTGGTGAAACTGTTACAGCCAAGAGGAGGCTTGGGGCACATGACAACTAAACATGATATGATATCCTGGATGACATTCTGGAACCGATAAAGGACATTAGGTAACGTCTAAGGATATTTGAATAAACCGTAGACTTTAGTTACTAATCATGTAGCCATACTGGCTCATTAATTATGACAAATAGTAACTGATGCTAATGTAAAATGTTAACAGTAGGGGATAGTGGCTGACAGATATTCAGGAACTCCCCGTAGTCTTTAGAATTTGTTTCATAATTCTAAAAGTGCTCTAAATAAATTTATATATAAAAAATGCAAAAAGGAAGCTTTCGACCAGCGGTTCTCAACCTGTGGGTCACGACCCCTTTGGGGATCGAACGACCCTTTCACAGGGGTCGCCTAAGACCATCGGAAAACACATATATAATTACATATTGTTTTGCGATTAATCACTATGATTTAATTATGTTCAATTTGTAACCATGAAAATATATCCTACATATCAGATATTTACATTATGATTCATAACAGTAGCAACATGACAGTGAGGAAGTAGCAACGAAAATAATTTTATGGTTGGGGGTCACCACAACATGAGGAACTGTATTAAAAGGCTGCGGCCTTAGGAAGGTTGAGAACTACTGCTTTAGACCCTTACTCTCCCACAGAGAAACTGAGGCAATACATGGACCAATGTCCTTTTGTGAAAACTCTAGAAACCAACTGAGAAATGACGGCACTCAGACCAATGTAAAAGGAAGGAGGAATTCCAGCAAAGGGGGAGGAGCATCTATTCTTGCCCCGCCCCCTGGTCTGGCCCAGTGCATTGTAACCAGGAGGATACCTCCCACACTGAGGATTTTTCCTCAGTCAGAAGCAGAGTGGATCGTGCATCCCAAGTTCTGGTTCATCTGAGGAACCGGTGTCTACCTCGTCTGTCTTTGAATGCTGACAGAGCTCTTGACCTCATGTAGATGCTCCTGGAAGAAGATGTGATCACCATGGCATGTTAGAGCTTCAGTTCCATGGTCACCTTCCAGGGTGAGCAAGAGATTATGGGCTTCTGAAAAGTAGGAACAAGCTACTTAATGAATTGAAAATGACTAAAGCCACACAAAGAAGCCCAAGTAAGACACATCCTCAGAAAAGGTTTGAGAAGTCCTAGAATCTCGAGATGGGCTGAGCAGTGAAGGATTTCCCTGAACAAAGCCAGTCTATAACGGCTGGAAGAGCCCAGCTGGGGTGGCTCAGTGGTTGAACGTTGACCCATGAAGCAGGTGGTCGCAGTTCAGTTCCTGGTCAGGGCGCATGTGTGGGTTGCAGGCTTAATCCCCAATAGGGGGTGTGCAAGAGGCAGCCAATCAATGATTCTCTCTCACCATTGATGTTTCCATCTCTCTCCCCTTCTCCCTTCTTCTCTGAAATCAATAAAAACATATATATTTTTTAATAGATTGGTAGATATTTTTTTAAAAAAAGTAATATACATAATAATTCAAGAAGTTCCAATAACTGCAACCAAGATATATCCCAAAAGACCCACACTGAGACCCATTATAATCATACTGTCAAAGTCAAAGGCAAAGAGAAAACCTTAAAAGCAGCCAGAGGAAAAAGTCATCACCAAAAAGGGAGCTTTCATCAGATTTGGCACATTTCTCCACAGAAGCATTGTCTGCTTGAAGGAGTGGGATGATAAAGTCAAAACGCTAAATAGAAGTCATAACCAAGAATAGTGTTTCCAGAAAAACTGTACTTCAAAATCCAAGGAGCAATTTAGACTTTCTAAGATAAACCAAAGAGCAGGGATTCATTATTAGTAGACTTGCTCTGCGAGAAATTCTAAGAGGAGTCCTTCAAGGTGAAAGCAATAGATGCTAGATTAGCACAAAGCCAACTGAATTATACAGTTCTCCTGTGAATATGAATACATGGACAAATATAGAAACCTATATTAATGGTGATATTGGTGCCTAAATTCACTTTTAATTCCTACGCCCGTGCTATTGCGATGATTTTCACTTTCTCTCAAACCTGTTTTCTTTTTTATCTCCTTCCAGAGAGCCAGCAACAGCCTCTTCCTGCAGGAATTGGAGTTTCCTTGACTTGTTCCTTCCTCTGCTCCTTATTGTTCCACTCTCTTCCCATCCTGCTCTTCCCAGGGTCACCCTCTGAGCCTGAAAATCTTTAAACCCACACTTTGAATAATGACTCCAATCATTTACATGATGGAACTGTGGCCAATGGCTGAAAAATAAAGCCTTTAAGAAATATATCATTGTGCCCTAGCCAGTTTGCTCAGTGGATAGAGTGTTAGCCCTTGGACTGAAGGGCCCTGGGTTGGATTCTGATCCAGGGCACGTACTTAGGATGCAGGCTCAATCCCAGGCCCTGGCTGGGGCTTGTGTGGGAGGCAGCCAATGGATGTCTCCCTCTCACATCGATGTTTCTCTATCTCTGTCTCTCTGCTTTCCTTCCATTCTCTTTCAAGATCAGTGGAAAAATACCCTTGGATGAGGATTAACACTCTTTTAGTTTAGATTACCCATGTTCTTTCCCACACTTGATTGCTGTATCCCATATGGTTGCATTTGTAGGAAAAAGACCTCCTAATTATGTAATACTAGAGGCCTAGTGCACGAAATTCATGCCCCCAGGGGGTGGGGTGGGATAGTGGTCCCTTAGCCTGGCCTGCAATGACGCAAGCATTTTGCGCCCGGACTGGCTTCATCACCAGGGTGACGACCTAACTACCCACTCCCACCGCCCCCCTCTGCAACTCTGTGCCCGCTGCCCAGAAGCCCTCCATGGCCGGGGTGGAATGCTTGCCTTGTTGCTCACTCTTAGTGGCTGCGCCCCCAACCCCTCCGGGACTGGGGGACTCCGGTGGGGCTGAGAGGACTAGGTGCTGCCATCTTTGTGATGTAGTGATGGTTAATTTGCATATTACCCTTTTATTAGATAAGATTTTATTCCTGTGGAATAAAAACTAAGGTGCCGGAAAGTCTGGTGTTTGGGGTCAGCTCTGGATCTAGGCTGCCTGGAGGTGAATCTGTTGTATCTCTTCCCAGTTACAAGATGCTTAACCTCTGTGTAGCTTTCCCCCTCATTTATAAAATGGGCATAATAGTAGCACCTACTCCATTGAATTGTAGGAGAGTTAAATGACTTGTTCACGTGAATTGGAAGAACAGAAAGTTTCATTCACAGTATAGCATGTGTCAGTACTTCATTCCTGTTCATGATTTAATACCACTCAGTTGCCTGGATGGATGACGTTTCATGTATCTGTTCATCAGATGATGAGTGTTTAAGTTGTTTCCACTGCGTGAACTTTTATGTAAAAATCTTTGCCTGTGAGCATATGATTATATTCCTCTTGGGTAGACACATAGGGGTGGAATTGTTGAATCATTTTGTTTCACTCTTAAAGAAACTGACAACTGGTTTCCACTTTGCATTCCTGCCAGCAATGTATGAATGTTCCAATTTCGCCACATTGTCACCGACACTTGTGATTACATGTCTTTTGATTCGAGCCCGCCTGGTGGGTCTGAAGTGCTGTCCCCCTGTGGTTTTGATTTCAATTTCCCTGATGCCAAATGATATTGGCGTTCTTTCCTTACGCTTCTTGACCATCTGCATGTCTTCTCTGCATAACTAGCTATTGAAATGCTTTGCCCGTTTTTAAATGGGGTCATTTATCTTCTTATTCGTAAGTGGGAAGATTATTTTTTACGTTCTGGATGAAACATCTCTTCCGATTTCCTGAAATACGTTGTAGTGCATTTTGTCCCCAGTCTGAGAGTGCCTCAGCGGAGATCGTTTAAAGCTGGAGCGCCTTAAAGTGCCTCCTCAGAGCAGCAGCACTGATGAGCAGTGCCCATGGGCACGTGGCCCACTGTGGGGCCTCCTACTGGGGTGGATTCCTTGGTGTGACTGATTCATCCAAGCGCACTTTTTGTCAGTCTCCCAACAGCAAGAGCTGGGGGTGCAACAAGGCCTGGGTCTGAACGCTGTCATCTGACCTGAATTTTCATTTCAAGTTCCTTCTGTCCTCACCTTTGCTCCTGAAACCCAGAGCAACCAGAGTCTATAATGAGATTCTTCTTCGCTGTATTCTACTTCTTTTAAAAAAATATATTTTTATTGATCTCAGAGAGGAAGGGAGAGGGAGAGAGAGATTGAAACATCAATACTGAGAGAGAATCATGGATAGGCTGCCTCCTGCACGCCCCCTACTGGGGATCGAGCCTGCAACCTGGTCCTATGCCCTTGCCTGGAATCGAACCCGGGACCCTTCAGTCCACAGGCCTATGCTCTATGCACTGAACCAGACCAGCTAGGGTGCACCTTCTTTTTTTTAAGAGAATTAATTGATGGGTAACAATAGGAATATTTTAAATTTCTCGAAGGAAGTTGTCGTATGAGAAAAGTCTGATTTTCCACTAAGCCAAAAAGATTTCTAATGCTTCACAAAATGATGTGGTCACCCGACAGTGTTGCTCAGTGGTTAAACATCGACCTATGAAGCAGGAGGTCATGGTTCGATTTCTGGTTGGGGCACCTGTTTGCAAGCTCCATCTCCAATAGGAGTCAGCCCATCAATGATTCTCTCTCATCATTGATGTTTCTCTCCCTCTCCCTCTTCTTTCCTCTCTGAAATCAATAAAAAAATGTATTTTAAAAAATGTTGTCTTGTACATCAGCATGCCTATCACCGAGAGGAATCACTCACAGATGGCACTTAGTAAATTGTGCATCTTTCACAACTCGCTTGGCTGTAATTGCTGCCTCTGAGAGTCCTAGGAGTGTCAATCCTAGAATTCGAATGCAAAAAATAAGGAGGAAAATGTTTTTTTCTTATCTACAGCCTGCCTCCATCTGCTACACCCAGGCAGAGTCAGGGGTTATCGTGTATCCAAGATCAAATTTTAGAAAGCTGGGGGGAAATAGTCAAGCGGTCCTTGAAAATAATGGTCGTAGCTCATCATTTTCTCTTTTAAACTGTAAACGCATAATCGGCACATCTCTGGAGGGATAGATATTGGTCGAGTAACTGCGAAGGTCCCACGTACCTCATGGTGCTTAATTAAAGCTGTTACTGACTTTCCACTTGCTGGAAAATGACATGCTAGAGGCATCTTTCTGGCTGCGTCTGCCCCTGGAGAACTCAGTGAAGGTGTTTCCACTTATGTTGCCTGGTATTTAGCCTCATTTCTTCCTCTGTTCATTTGCATTTCTGTTTATTTTATTGGCCCTGCTTCTGTTGCTGTAAATGATCCTTGCTAATCCTTCGGGCTCAGGGCTTGCAATATCAATTGGCCCTGCCCCAACATCAGAGATCTGAGCTAAAGCGGGTTTGTTAGTGTGCTATTTTGTTTTTGTTTTCGATCTTCCTTCTTCATGAAGCACAAGAAAATCACCGTAGCCTTGGAATCTGGGTATTTTTTTCTCTTGTTGGTCAGCTGGTTGATTTTGCTTTGCATTCCTGAGACCTCCGCCACTCAAGAGAAAAATCCTTCTCCCATTTTAACCATCCCCTGTATGGCAATCAGATGTAGACAAGAGACTAATTTGCATTGAGTCAATGTACTTGAACTACCCATGCAAAGGTTAGTCTCTAACTACCTGGAACTCAGCCACCAGGAGGCAGGTGATATATTCATTTATTCTGCCAGTAAAGTTTTCTTAAAGAGCTGAGATGCCATGATTGGGATTTTCCCTAAGATATTAGATGACCTTTCTCGAATTTTCATTCCAATGATATCGTATATAATAAAAGGGTAATATGCAAATTGACCCTAAGGTCAATTTGCAGAACCACAGTTCGCTATGATGAGCACTGGCCACCAGGGGGCAGACGCTCAGTGCAGGAGCTGCCCTCTGATGGTTATTGCGCTCCCACAGGGGGAGCTCCGCTCAGCCACAAGCCGGGCTGCAAGTGCATCGGTGGTGGCAGGAGCCTTTCCCTCCTCCTTGGCAGCACTAAGGATGTCCGACTGTGGCTTAGGCCATCTCCCCCTGGGCTGCCAGAGGGATGTCTGACTGCCAGCTTAGGGCCAATCCCCCTGGGAATGGGCCTAAGCCAGCAGGTAGACATCCCCCGAGAGGTCCCAGACTGCGAGACGGCGCAGGCTGGGCTGAGGGATCCTGCCAAGTGCACAAATTTTCGTGCACCGAGCCTCTAATTTTAAAGAATAAGAAATCTCTTTAGCTTAGTGGGGAAATTGAATTTTTCCTTATGCTATAATTTCTGGTGTTTTAAAACCTTTTTGTTGTTATCCATCAACCTGTCAGGCAATGGGAGTTTGTTGGGAAATTGCCATATGCCAAATGGTGTGTTAGGTGCCTTGAGAAACAGATAAAACTGCAAAATGTGGATGTGGTTTCAAGCAGCTTTTTTTTTCTCTTTAATTTAGTGGGTGACATTGGTCAACATGATCATATAGGTTTCAGGCGTGAGTGTCTGTGTTACCAGATCTGTATATTGCACCGTGTGCCCACCACCCAAAGGCAATTCTTCTCCTGTCATTCAAGGAGCTTCATTTAGTTCATCTGTTTGTTTTTTTAATCAATCAACTAATGTTTTCTGAACACCCAGTGTGTGCCAGACACATAATCAAGTTGAGGCAAAATAAACAGGACCAGTATATCTCAGGGCAGTCCCGTTGGAGATCAGAGATTGGACAAAACCTCCAAGAGGTAGGAGCTGGCACAGCCAGTTACCTGTCTCCCTCTCAGGAGTCAGTCTTCTCCAGGCTTCGTTCACCTCTAATGTGGTGGCAAAGCCTCCCTGACCTGACCCAGCCAGCACTGGGCTCCTCGCATTAGAAGCACCTGTCAGAGTTAGAAGAAAGATGGCCACATTGCTACATGGAAGACTCCTCTTTGAAGGATCCTAACCTTTTAGTAAGGGAGCATCCTGTACAGCATAGATGTGCTGTGTATAAAAATCTAGCACCAGAAGTCTTGAAATAAATCTCACTTTCAAAAGACTTTTTCACATTTAACCCAGCATCCAGGGTCATACCTAACTAGTCTTAAGTCATTTTTATTCATCAGCCCACCACATGGGTTCTCTCAACTTTGTGGCTTAAACATCACATAGTTGTTATGTCACAGTTTCTATGGCTCAGACATTCGGGCAGGACTAAGGTGCGTCTCCTGCCCCAGAGTCTCTCACACGGTTGCAATCGAAGGCTTGGCAGCGGTCGGGGCCTCATTGGAAAGTTAGATTGGGGAAGGATTCCTGCTCTCCACATTTAATGGGCTGAGGGTCTCAGGTGTTGGTCTGAGGCTGTTTTCAGTTCCTTGCCATGTAGGCCTCCCTGAAGTGAGCAGAGCTGCTCACGTCATCAGAACATACAACCCATGCCTGGCCGGCCTGGCTCAGTGGTTGAGCTTCGATCTATGAACCAGGAGGTCACGGTTCAATTCCCGGTCAGGGCACATGCCCGGGTTGTGTGCTGGATCCCCATGGTGGGATGTGCAGGAGGCAACTGATCCATGATTCTCTCTCATCATTGATATTTCTATCTCTCTCTCCCTTTCCCTTCCTCTCTGAAATCAATACAAATATATTTTAAAAACATGCAACCCATCAAGGCCATAGAGGCAATTTGCTAACAAGATGGAAAGCATAATTTTACAGCCTAATCAGAAAAGCAATATCTCCTCAACGTTAATATGGTCTAGTACAGTGATGGCGAACCTGACACACGTGTCAGAGGTGACACGCGAACTCATCTTTTTGGTTGATTTTTCTTTGTTAAATGGCATTTAAATATATAAAATAAATATCAAAAATATAAATCTTTGTTATACTATGGTTACAAATATCAAAAAATTTCTATATGTATCACGGCACCAGAGTTGTTAGGGTTTTTCAAAATGCTGACACGCCGAGCTCAAAAGGTTCACCATCACTGGTCTAGTAGCTAGAAAAGGGGAGAAGATTGCACAAGGTAGTGAAATACGAGGAGTTGGGGATCATTGGGGGCCACCTTAGAAGCTGGATGGATACATACACTGTTCAGCAAACATTTATCAATCATCCAGCATGTTTTCACTAGGGTGCAACTATGATAATAAGTGTCCCTTGTCCTATAGGTCCTCACAGTCAGTCAGCTTCGGGACACGAGCATGTCAACTTTGAACTTAATTTTATTAAAATATATTTTTATTGATTTCAGAGAGGAAGAGAGAGGGAGAGGGAGAGAGAACATCAATGATGAGAGAGAATCACTGCCTCCTGCACGCCCCCACCAGGGATTGAGCCCACATCCGAGACATGTGCCCTTGATCAGAATCGAACCCAGACCCTTCAGTCTGCAGGCCGACGCTCTAGCTGCTGAGTAAAACTGGCTAGGGCTGGAATTCGCGTTTAACATGGCACATCTTATAGGAGAGTCAGATTCAAAATTCAGTGAGAATATGGAAAAGAGGGACGTCTTTGTTCATGGTGGAACCCTCAATGGAAATGTCATTTGCTGTCACAGTTGAAAATAAATATAATGTCACTTCTACTGTACAACTTTCTCTGATGCTTCTGTTTGTCCCCAATGAGATTCCCAGAAGAGGTGACATTTGAGATGGCTCTTAAATGAAGTGAGTAGGAATGGCTTTGGAAGTATAAAACACAGCATAATGAAAGGGACAGAGACATGACACAGTGTGACACACTCTAGGAACAATGGAACTACAAATAGTTAGAATGTTGGGGGGGTGTCATCAGGGATGGAAAATTGTTACAGTAAGAAATGAGTCTAGAAAGATGAATGGAAGTGATATTAGGAAGAGAAGCTTGAATGCTATACTATTGGGGCTCGGGCCTGACTATATGCCCCCGGAGGTTTCTAATTAATCCAATAATGTAGTGAAAGGAACTGTCGAAGCAGGATAGAGAATTTTCTGGAGAGACATCATAGGAGGTGGAGATAATGTTGCAGGGAGTGTTGATAATGATGTAAAATAAGCTATAGGACAAAGAAGGCATGGAGATGGAATGTTCAAAATCAGCAGATGTTTTCGGACTAGAATTGACAGGATTATCAGTTTCATGCATGGATTTAGAGGCTATTGTGCTGAGTGAAATAAGGCAGACAGAGAAAGACAAATGCCATGTGATTTCACTTACACGTGCAATCTAAACAAGATAAATGAACAAACAAACCCATAGATATAGAGTACACACTTATGGTTGCCAGATGGCTGGGGACTGGGTGAAACAATAAAGGGCTTAAGAAGTACAAATGGGAAGTTACAAAATAGTCACGGGTATGTAAGGTACAGCGTAGGGAATATCTATACTAATAAAAGGGTAATATGCTAATTAGAATGGGAGACCTTCCAGACATCCTTCCGGACAAAGCCCTGATGGCAGGGCCGAGGCAGAGGTGGTTAGGGGCGATCAAGCCAGAAGGTGAGGGCAGTTGGGGGTGATCAGACAAGCAGTGGAGGAAGCAGTTGGGGGTGACCAGCCTGGCAGGGGAGGGCCAGTTGGGGGTGAGCAGGCCGGCAGCGGGGGAGACAGTTGAGGGCAATCAGGCTGGCAAGGGGGTAAGTGAGGGCAGGCAGGCTGGCAGGCAGAGTGCTTAGGGGCGATCAGGCAGGCAGGCAGGTGAGCTGTTAGGAACCAGAGGTTCCAGATTGCAAGAGGGATGTCTGACTGCCAGTTTAGGCCCAATCCCTGTGGACATCCCCCAAGGGGTCCTAGATTGGAGAGGGTGCAGTCTGGGCTGAGGACAACCCCCCCACCCCCGTGCACAAATTTTGTGCACCGGGCCACTAGTAGTCAATAATATTGTATGTATGGTGCCAGGTTGGTACTAGACTTACCAGGGTGATCACTTTGTAAATTGTGCGTCTAACCACTATTCTGTACGCCTGAAACTAATATAATATTGAATGTCAACTGTAATTGAAAAATAAAAAATTTAAAGAGTAAAAAAAGAGTTAGGCAAAATGAAGGTGGCATATAGAAGAGCCAAGGGTTTCTCTGGAAATTTTATGCCAAAACAATAATAGCTTTTTAAAAGAGGGAGCATGTCTTATTTGACTTGCAATGTCAATATTTTAATGGTGCCTGCTACTTGCTGGTTGGTACTCAATGGCTAGCCAGGTGAGTGGATGGATGAAGGGATTGACTGTGGATGGATGGGTACATGGGTGGATGACTATGGATAGTGATGTTAAATGTTCAAGAAAATACAAGAGAGAAATCAGTTTTGGAGATGAAGAGAATGGGTAGACGGAGGCAATAGGACCCTGGAAACTTACAAGAGAAAGTAGAAAATTCACCCAGGTTTAGTCTGGATAATCCATGGCTTTGGTCCTTTTCCTCAGCAATTTATTATTCCTTCTGCTTCAACACATTTTAAGAAAGAGTAGTTCCTTTAGAGAACCTAATTCTGTGCAAATCGTATCAACAGGTGGGAAACCTATCACAGTTCTCAGCACTTTATCCTAAAACAGTATGCAAAGCAGTATAAGACTGGCCAATGACGCTGTTTAGCTTCTCTTCAATTTCCGTCTGGGCCATGGGAATACGGAAAATTTTGTCAAAAACTCAAATCAAAAGTTCCTTCCTTCCATACCCTACCCAAGCTCAACTTTAACTTCCTATCAATAGTAGGATCCTGCTTCTTGGTAATTCTCATGTTCCTTGGACGTCAGATTGCCTGAATCAGTGCTTCTCCAGCTTGAACGTGTCCCACCCGGAAATCTAGGGAAAGTGCGGATTCTGATTTTGAAGTCTGGGGTGGGGCCCCGAGAGTTTCTCTTCCTAACAAGCCTCCAGGCCGCTCTGCTGCTGCTGCTGACCCATGGACCGCGCTGTGAATGGCAAGGCCGTGAAGGTATTCAGTGTCAGTGGCTTGGCCGACATCATTATCGTTGTTGACACACTTAGGTTATCAGCTGCCTGTCAATCCAAAATTTCATTTACCTTCTGTTCTTGTTCATAACCTCCCTGGGTGATTTTTTATTATCTCTCCCTTCCCTGCTGCTTCCAGCTCCTCCGACTTCATAATAATATTGAGGATAGCCCCAGTGTGCCGTCTTCTGCCTCCTGCAGATCTCTAATGAAGCTATCAGCGCTGCCCTCATCACTCCCCTCTGCTTTTCCTCGCCATCTCGCGGCTTAATGTTTTGTTTACAGACCTTAGATTTAGTCATGAGTCTCTTGTTCCTTGAAGGCTTTGAGCATCCACAAACAATCAAGGTTCCGTGGTCAGCCATGCAGTCCATTTGTTGCTTATGAAATTGAGGTCTGATCATTTTTGCAGTGTTGGGAAGGTCAGCGTTGTGTGCAAAAAAAACAAATGAGAAGAGCAGCCGGCGTGGGTCCCGGGGGAATGTTGGCTTAGCTTGAAACCAGGCAGCTGGAGTCGGAACTCTTCTACTAACTGATTTCATGACCTTGAAGAAATCGCTTCGCTTACCTGAGCCAGTGTTCTGTCAGCTGTGAAATAGTACATTATATTTAAGTGATCGCTATGGCCTATTAACATTAATTATGTAGAGGCGGGCCCGGCCTTATGTCTTCATTATGTGTCTGAACTAGAAAAGAGGTTCCTAACCCGAGGTTCATGGATCTCCAAGAACTCTGGCTAGAATTCAGAGTCTGTGAACTGCCATTGGGTGGATGGTGTGGCATTCCATTTCTGCTGTCACTCATTTCTCCCTGGCGGGGACCATTTTCTTCAATCAGGAATATAAACAACGGACTGGAGTGATATTTGCAGTGCCTGGTCACCAATAGAAACACAAATATAGTTTATGTCACATTATTATTTCTGTACATATCATTTTTAAAAATATTTTTATTGATTTCAGAGAGAAAGGGAGAGGGAGAGCGAGAGAAACATCAGTGATGCAAGAGAATCACTGATTGGCTGCTTACTGTACGCCCCCCACTGGAGACCGAGCCTGCAACCTGGGCATGTGCCCTTGGCTGGAATCGAACCCAGGACCCTCCAGTCCCAAGCCAACATTCTATCCACTGAGAAAAACCGGCTAGGGTTCTTTTTTTTTTCTTTTTAATACATTTTTATTGATTTTAGGGAGGAAGGGAGAGGGAGAGAGAAACATCAATGATGAGAGAGAACCATGGATCGGCTACCTCCTGCAAGCCCCACACTGGGGATCGAGCCTGCAACCTGGGCATGTGCCCTGACCAGGAATCGAACCGTGACCTCCTGGATCATAGGTTGACACTCAACCAGTGAGCCATGCTGGTCAGGCCATTTCAAAATATCCTGATGCTCACCACTAGTTCAAAGTGTTGATGCTTCTTAGACCCTCTACTGCAGGGGTCCTCAAACTACGGCCCGCGGGCCACATGCAAATGCAAATATTGTATTTTTTCCCGTTTTGTTTTTTTACTTCAAAATAAGATATGTGCAGTGTGCATAGGAGTTTGTTCATAGTTTTTTTTTAAACTACAGTCCGGCCCTCCAACAGTCTGAGGGACAGTGAACTGGCCCCCTGTTTAAAAAGTTTGAGGACTACTGCTCTATTGCATCTGCTCATTGAACATGCAGTGAAGAAGCACACCCATTACTGTAGGCCTATGGCTGTCAGTAGGGAAAGATTTCACCCCAGAGGCCATTTGACAGGGTATTTTCAAAAATTTTTAAATTCCTAATATGCACATACATTGATTTAGATTTCAGCTAAAAATGAAAAGGCTAAACCAGTCACTCCATGACATACTTTATCTGGGAGTTGCAATTATCATCTGAAGGGGCCAAATTCTCTTTACTCTTCTTGGCCATACAACAGCAAATTTGTGCCGACGCCTTAACCAAGAGATAGTCATTCAGTGGTTTTGAGTCTCTGGTTTATTTCTGTTCTCAATTCTTGAGCTTCATACAGTTGAGAGGTGCCCGGGGACTCTCAGAAAAGCGAATGCAGTGTCAGGGACTGAGATGCCTTTTGAGAAGCGGTTCTCAACCTGTGGGTCGCGACCCCTTTGGGGGTCGACCGACCCTTTCACAGGGTTCGCCTAAGACCATCGGAAAACACATATATAATTACATATTGTTTTTGTGATGAATCACTATGCTTTCATTATGTTCCATGTGTAACCATGAAATTGGGGGTCACCACAACATGAAGAACTGCATGAAAGGGTCGCAGCATTAGGAAGGTTGAGGACCACTGCTTTTGAGCAACGGTTATGGTTGGGTGTTGCAACATGCAGACATCCAAGGTGATTGTTCCTATGCCAGCTGCCATTTCATCGGATGAAGTCTGGATGTCATCATGCGATCATGTTGGAGAGTTTGTATAACCAGCAACTTCCGCCAGGGGCTCAGCAGATCCTTCTCAGGAACCTTTTAATGGGGTGTCCTAACCCTATACGCCCCGCGGCTGTTGGTGAGCCCACAGCTTCACAGGCGTGTGGGCCTGTAACCCAGCTTCCCGGAGTTGAAATTAGATATATAACCTCATTTTTCTTTGCCTCCAAAAACACTGCAAATTGCACCCATATTAATCGTGGGGTTGGATTTTGCAGTTTTGCTTCTATACAAGCATAAATGTCCTTTCCGTGTAAATTTAAGATTTTCGAACTTGGCAAAAATATTGCTTCTTTGATATTCTCAGCACCCCCCATGTCCTTGGATAGTTCAATCAGATGCTGCAAGTTCTTTGCCTGGCTGTCGAGCCTGTCGCCACAACTTGTAAGGCTCTTGAAGAGCACCCCGAATCACAGAATTTTGTTGATTCTAGATATGTCCTCCCTGGCTCCTCCAAACTCGGCCATTCCCCCTGGATCAGCTAGAGAGTAAGCGCTTTTTCCATTCATGTCTTCTGTCATCAGGACCAAAGTGTGAGGGGCATCCAAGTCTCTCCAGATGATGTGTGCCCGAGGGCGGTCCCAGTGGACAACGTACACAAAAGGGTAACCCGCAGGATTTCCAAAATTCATTCAAATGGGCAGAACTCCCTGGGAAACTGTGCAGCACAGCTGGCCAGCTGGGGAGATGGGCTCTGTGTGCTGCTTTCAGCAGCCCACACAGCTGTGGCCTAAGCCACAGCCTCTCACAGTGCGGATTCGGATGGGAAGAGCAATATAATGGCCCTTAATGGTGAACTACAAGGTGACGGGCAGGGAGGAGGGAAAGATGCCATGGAAGTGATCTTCCTTGCACTTCAGCGCATGTGCCAGCCCTTTAGCAAAGCATGCCTTCCACTTGAGGGCTCCATGGCTTAAGGGAAATTTGAAAAACAGGCACATCTTGAAAGCAGGAATGAAAAGTCCTTAATTATCAGTTAGCTGCATGACTTAATGGTGCTACAGTTGGGTGTTCTGTTTAAAACCATCGCAAGTCACAGCTGGAGGGGGTGTGTGTGTGAAAGGGAACTAGAGAAAGGCGCCATTTTTATTTTATTTTTTAATATATTTTATTGATTTTTTACAGAGAGGAAGGGAGAGGGATAAAGAGTTAGAAACAGTGATGAGAGAGAAATATCAATCAGCTGCCTCCCGCACACTCCCTACTGGGGCTGTGCCCGCAACCCAGGTACATGCCCTTGACCGGAATCGAACCTGGGACCCTTCTGTCTGCAGGCCAATGGTCCATCCACTGAGCCAAATTGGTTAGGGCAAAAGGTGCCATTTTTAAAAATTCATAAATATATTTTATTGATTTCAGAGAGGGAAGAAACGAGAGAGAGAGAGAGAGATAGAAACATCAGTGATGAGAGAATCATTGATCGGCTGCCTCCTGCACGCCCCACACTGGGGATCGAGCCCGCAATCCGGGCATGTGCCCTGACTGGGAATTGAACCGTCACCTCCCAGTTCATAGGTCCATGCTCAACCACTGTGCCACACTGGCCAGGCGAGAAAGGTGCCATTTAAAACCATCACTTTGAGCTGCAGTTTCAGTTTGCCCATGAGAGAGCTGTTCAAATTGTGGCATATAATTTCCTAATGAATTTTAGTTGTATGGCAGCCATCACTTGGTGAGCTGGATTGTATTCTAAATTGTGGGAGTTTTATTTCTTGCCAACAGCCTTCATTCCTATTCTCTCTCTAGGCCATGGGCAGCTCTGTTGCTGTCTGTGCTCGTGACCAGAATGTCTTCCAATTACTCATTTGTAAGCCAGATATTGAAACGCAGAATGTACTTTTTCCATAGATACCATGTTAAAAATGGCGGCAAAATTCCAGGCTATCCCACAAAACATACTTTGTTCCTATAATTTAGCGATAGCTGGGAATATGGAGGGTTTTTTCAATATATTTCCCATGTGACAATCTATTATGATTCATTCATTTCAATTCTGTTGCCCCAGAGGCACATGTGGCAGATGTCCCACCCGGCAGACACTGGAGCTAGATCCAGCTGAGCCCTTTCCCGCACTGACTGTGCCCTCTGCCAAAACTCCACCCCTGACTCACGTGATCGTGGTGGGTGTACATACATGCACCTATGGCAAGAAGAGCAATAATAGCCCGGCAGGCGTGGCTCAGTGGTTGAGAATCAACCTGTGAACCCGGAGGTCACGGTTCAATTCCCAGTCGAGACACATGCCTGGGTTTCGCGCTCCATGCCCAGTAGGGGGCGTGCAAGAGGCAGCCAAGTAACGATTCTCATCACTGATGTCTCTCTCTCTCTCTCTCTCTCTCTCTCTCTCTCTCTCTCTCTCTCTCTCTCTTTCTCTCTGAAATCAACAAAATATATATATATATTTTAAGAAGAGCAATAATAAAAACAGTGAATGTGTATTAAAGGTTCCTTATGTGTTCTTCACTGCTAAAGTCACCCTTGCCACAGTCCTGCCGAGTGGTGCCATCTCCCATTTCAGAGTTGCGGAACTGGCCATGAAGATGTTAAGCCGCTTTCCCAACCAAGGCCGTACAGCTTGCAAGTGGCAGAACCGAACCAAACCCAAGTAGCCTGTGCCCTGGCTGGTGTGGCTCAGTTTGTTCAGTGAGGCCTGTGCACGGAAGGGTTGAGATTCAATTTCTGGTTAGGGCACATGCGGCCTCAATGCTGGGTAGGGGGCATGCAAGAGGCAGCTGATGGATTTTTTTTTTCTCTTTCCCTCTCCCTTCTCTCTCTCTCTCTCTCTCTCTCTCTCTCTCTCTCTCTCTCTCTCTCTCAAAAAATAAAATAAAAAATCGACACACCCAAGTAGTCTGATTCCAGAAGCCATACTCTTAGCCACTGGAATGCAGGAGGCACCAAACTGCAGCTCCACCTCTGGTTACCATAAGGTGTGCAAGCTAAGAATGCTTTTACCGTTTCGAAGGGTTGGGAGGGAATGAAGAAGAATATTTTTTCCCTGGCTGGTGTAGCTCAGTGGTTGAGCATCAACCTAAGACTCAAGAGGTCACAGTTTGATTCCTGGTCAGGGCACATGCCTGCTCATTCCCCAGTAGGGGATGTGCAGGAGGCAGCCCATCAATGATGTTTCTCTCGCATCCTTGACGTTTCTATTGCTCCCTCTCCCTTCCTCTGTTTCTAAAAATCAAATAAAACATGTTTGTGACATGTGAAAATGACATGAAATTTAAATTCCAGTGTCCATGAAGAGACATAGAAGCTTGGAACAGGCTGGAAAATTTCAGAGGGATAGTGGGGAGAGTGGGTGGTGGGGAAAGATTAATGGGAAACTAATATGCATAGTCAGTCTCTGGGCACAGACAATAGTGTGGTGAAGGCCTGGAAGGGGGTCGATGCAGGGTGTAGGGTTCAATTGCAAAAAAAAAAGGAAGGGGCATCTGTAATACTGTCTATATATATAAAAGGCTAATAACATAAAGTGTCCCCTTGGGAGTTTGACCAGGAGTCCAGGGGTTCTACTGCTTTCTATGATGTACACTGACCACCAGGGGGTGGTGCATACGAAGGAAGGCCCTGGTCAGCAGCCAGAAAGCCCCGATTGGCTCCGATCTCTGGCCCGGCCTAGGGACCCTACCTGTGCATGAATTTCGTGCACCGGGCCTCTAGTCAACAGTAAAGATAAGTTTAAAACATAGTCTTATTGGAACACAGCCAAACCTATTCCTGTATGTATTGTCTATAGCTGCTTTGGGGTTGAAATGGCAGAGTAGTTTTGACCCTATGGCTTCCAAAGCTTAACCCACTATTTTGCCCTTTCAGGAAATATGCCAATATCTGCTATAGTGCATGAAAAGCTGTCAGGCCCAATGTCCATCTTACTATAAATCCTCAGTAAATGTTGGCATTGGGAAAACAAATCCGTCTCTCTCTCAGTGCTGGAGCTGGTGCTGTGACTCTAGGGTTTCCACTGCAAAGTCAAGGTTCTCACATTCAGAAGATCCCCCCAGACAGCCCAGTCCCCAGTTTCAGGACCCCTGTGGCATCACCTGCTTTCAAGACCCCCCGCCCCCACTGCCTCAAGGTCAAGGTTTGCTGAAAGGTTTTGTGCTGGAGCTTTTGCTTGTATATGTGGAAGCCAGAGTGACAGCAGTCCCCATACATTGACTAGTAAGGCCCCCAGGTAGAACAGTAGCATCTTCTGGAGGGTTATCGGATGGGGAGAGCGGAATGATTGAATCCAGCTGCCTCGGAGGGGCTGAAGGTATCAACAGCAAGGGATACTTGGGAACCTTAACATTCTTAACCAGTGTCCTCCCGCCTTTAGGACTGGGCCTCTAGAATTGAGGCTCTTAACATCTAGCAGCAGTGGTATGCACAAGCGAGAGGCTCTGGTCCATGTGTACTCGGAGATTGTACAAAACCATGCGGAGAGCGTTTCCATAGCAAAATCCTGGCCATAACCCAAATGTGGAGAATAAATAAGTAAATGTTGCTTATTCCATTGTCTTCAAATCTTTACGCAACTGATCCATTATCAAAGAGACCTACCCCGTCACACACACACACACACACACACACACACACACACACACACACACGGGCCAGCTAAAGGTGAAATACATGGCTCCTGTGGCCAGTGTAGAGCAAGGCTCACAGTTGTCCCAATGGAGGGGCAGGCGTCCAATGCAGGGTTTTATTACGGAAGGAAGGAAGAGTCCCAGGAAGCATTGACATATGGGCACCTCTTCGTGCTGCTCTCAAGCTGAGGTGCCCCTGTTGCCCGAATAAACACCCTCAGGCAGAAAATCCTAGGTTTGTAGACTGAAGACCAGGGACCTGGGTGGATTGCCAACTGCTATTGATACCTTCCAGCTGGAGGTAATGGTGACATCACCCTTGGCCTCTGCTCCTCTGAGATGGAGAACTTGCCCAAGTCCCCTAAGATGCTGCTCTAGACAGAGATGAATGGATTCCCTAAGCCCCAAGCCTCTACACTCAGGCATGTTCACTGACATTTAGCAAAATAGCCCTGGCCAGTGTTGTTCAGTTGGTTGGGCATCGTCACCTGCCACAAAGCGTTGCAGGTTCAATTCCAGGCCTGGTCAGTGCCTGGGTTGAATGATCCCCAGTGTCATGCAAGAGGGACCCGATCAATGTTCCACTGTCGCATCTCTCCCTCTTCCTTCCTCTCTCTCTCTAAAAATCAATAAAAATATTTTGTAATAAAAAAATAGCATAATATGCCTGACTGGCGTGGCTCAGTGCTTGAGCATCGACCTATGAACCAGGAGGTCATGGTTGGATTCCCGGTCAGGGCACATGCCCGGGTTGCAGGCTCAATCCCAGTGTGGGGTGTGCAGGAGGCCGCCAGTCGATGAATCTCTCTCACCATCGATGTTTCTATCTCTATCCCTCTCCCTCTATGAAATCAATAAAAATTTTAAAAATTATCATAATAATATTTTATGTCAGATGTTATTGAGTCCTGTCTCAACCAAATATATCACAATGGAAAAAGACGAACTGCTTTGAGCTCTATACATTGCCACTCTCTTGCGTTCCCCCAAGATAAACTTAAAAAAAAATCATATCAAAGTAAATGGATGAAAGAACTTACATAGAATTATTATTTATAAGTCAATTATCAAGAGTTCTGAAAACTCCATGGCCTAAATTTAAATATGATATTAATAAAATATGTAAAATCCTTCAACTAAGAGAAAAAGAAAAGAATTCATTCCCTTTGGCCCAGGAGTAGTACATCAAAGAATATATCCTTTGGATCGAATCGTGAATGTAAAATGATTTATGTATAAAAATAATCATTGGGTTATTTTTAACAATAGAGAAAATGGAACACACTTAATTCCCAACCTTTCCAGAAACATTAAGTATATTGTGTTATAGACATATTACTGCTGTTTTCACCATTGAAATTGTTTTTATAAAGAATGCTAAATATTTGGCAATGTTTATGACAAAATGGTAGGGGATATAGGAAGTATGATTCCATTAATTTATACAAAACATGTCAGAGAAAATACTGGAAAATGACAAAAACAGTGGGCTGTAGGAAAATGGGTGATTTTTTTTAAATGTATTATTTTTCTGCAATGATCAGGTATCACATTTGCAATAACAAAGTCTACTTGAAAAATTAAGTTTGCAGAGGACAGGTTAATTTGTCAAAGAATAGAAAGGATTCCAAATGACAGGAATAAATAGACTTTTAATGAAAGACTCTGAGATCAGAGGTTCTAACTGCACTGTCTTTTTTGTAATGACCTGGATATAGATCACTGTTGAGTAATTAAAAATTGTCAAAGGTTGATTACAGGAATTTTAAGTCACTTTCATAATTTTGATCTTCATATACTTCTGAGCATCTTTATTTACCATATATATCCTTATTAATTCTAAAATAAGGCCCTAACCGGTTTGACTCAGTGGATAGAGCATCAGCCTGCGGACTGAAGGGTCCCAGGTTCGATTCCGGTCAAGGCCCCTTACCTTGGCTGTGGGCACATCCCCAGTACAGAGTGTGCAGGAGGCAGCTGATCAATGTTTCTCGCTCATCGATGTTTTTAACTCTCTATCCCTCTCCCTTCCTCTCTGTAAAAAATCAATAAAATATGTTAACATAAGGGAAATGTGGATCTTAAGATTCTGTTTGTCACATCATTATTTAGTTTCTTTTTTCAATTTTTATTTATTGATTTTAGAGAGAGAGGAATGGGGTGGGGGGGGGTGGGGACACAGAGAGAGAAAAACATTAATGTGTTGTTCTACTCATTTATGCATTCATTGGTTGACTCTTGTATGTGGTCCGACCTGGGATTGAACTCGTGACCTTTGCTTATGGGGACAACACTCCAACCAACTGGGCCATCCGGCCAGGGACATTTGTTAGTTTCTTAGTGTTGATGTCCTGAAATGAAATTTTACCCTGTGGTTATATTGCCCTTCTGTGTTGTTATTATTGAAATGCAAGATGTCTGGAAGGTATTGCTTTACTAAATTGTAACTAATGAAGAAATCTTATTGATAAGCTGGGCATTGTTGAGTGGGGTAGGAGGGTTAGTTTAACGGGAAAGGATTTTATTAGGGAAGTTATAACCTTATAAGGGTTTTCAGGAGGGCCTTCTTTTACTAGTTCACACATGCAGCTGTCCACATTATGATATCATACCTTATCCCATTCAGTTATTGCAGCATGGTGGCTTGATCCCTGCTAAAATCTATGGCTCAGATACGTTTACTTCCCCAAAGTCCTGTAGCTGTCAAATGCTAGTCTTGCATCATATCTATAAAATTGTGCTTCTCAACTGTTTGGCAACATGTCAACACGATTCCATCCAGTATCACTCCAATAGGCCTAACAGAATTCTATGTTCTATTGTCCCTGGGTTCTCATTAATGAATGCTGTTACATCGTGGCATCTCTTTTCTCCACCTCTCTGTGGACTACTCGAATGAGAAGTAATTTACTGGGAATTAATAGGTAACTGGCCGCCTAGTCTTGAGCAGCGGTCGCCAACTGGTGGTCTGCAGACCACTGGTGGTCCTTGAGGCCGAAAGGTTGGCGACCACTGGTCTAGAGCATGGCCAATGGTCAACACTCGAAAGGATAGTGGACAAGCTTAGGCCTTGTCTGCTTGGACAGGAAGGTGTTGGTTTACAGCTTGTCATGTGTCTGTTACACAATCATGTCAGGCCACGCGTAGGTTGGAGAAGTGGCTGGCTCTTGCTAAGCCTGTAATGGGAGGCCAGCAGTAGGGTGGTGAAGAGCAAATAAGCCCCAGATAGGAAGGGGCTTGACCCTTCATCATAGGTTTCTCAAGGAGGCTGCTCAGTACCATGGACAGTTCCCAGGTGCGACAATGTATCCGAAGAAGACTGGTTTCCTTAGAGTCCCAGGTCGCTTTTTTTAAAAATCTTTATTGTTGAAAGTGTTGCAGATGTCCCCTTTCCCCCTCCACCCTTTTCCTGCCCCCTCCCCAGGCCTTCACTGCACTATTGTCTGCGTCCATGGGTTATGCATATATGCATGTATTAGTAAGTTCTTTGGTCTTGGTGGTGGTTGTTGTTTATAAACTTCTATTTTGAAAAACATCCAGTTCTCTCCTATTACTTCAAGGATCCCATATGCAGCTTTGGGAGAATGGAACTACAACTTACAAAATAAGCTTTCTTCTGAAGAGTCCACACACGAGTTCCCAGATTAGTAGATAGAAAAGCAGTCACTTCCAGCCAGGATATCCCATGAGTTTCGGTGTGATGGGGGGCATATGTCCTTATGGTCCCCATACAGCTTCTCTCTCCTGGGTCAGCTCCGAAGTACTAACAACCCTCCCTCTTTTTACATTTTTGAAAGCAAAAAAATGTCACTTATTTCACAAATCTGATTCCTTCGATGTGCCTACTTAAAAACTCTATTTATTGTATCAGCATTGATCTTAATTTCCAATAAAATGAGATTAGTCAAATATTAGTCATATTGTAGATCCTTTTCATTTATATTCTACAATTGTCATTAGTGTACTTTTTCTTACTTAATTCTCAAAATGAGTTTCTATTTTGTATCAGGTCTCTGTAACACAAAAGCCGAGTATGTGTCCACATAGATGGTTTGTTCTGCATCTGGTTGAGAAAATAGAAGTTCTGAATTAAAGCTACAGAAACCTTGAGCTACTGCCCGGTCTAATGACTGCTGTTGGCAGTATCCAGGCACCAATAGATCAGCATTTCCCAAAGTGTGTTCCACTGAACACTTGTCCAACGAAAAGCTCTGGGAAAGCAAATGGGTCCGAGAAAGAGAAGTTTGGGAAAAGTCTCCCTTACTTGCTACTTTTTTGGGAGAATCACAGTGATCTTTAGCATCTTATGTTCTGAGTAAAGAAAGCGAGTGCATGCTGCTCAACCCAGCATTTTCCAAAACCTTCGAACCACAGAGCCCCTTTTTTTGTTGTTAAATCATGGGTAACCATTAACATCGGCCTGATCTACTATTTACCACAAAATGCTCGGATACCATTGAGGGGACTAATGCATAGGATGCATTAAGTTAGTGAGATTTAGCTCTCCTATCCTAAGAATCTATGAATGTTATTACCCTAGCTTAAGTATTTACATTTGTGACAGGGCTAGTTTTAGTAGGAATAAGCGAAATGGTACTGATGTATTTCTGAAACAGAGCACTTTGGTACTTCAGGAAATATTTTTCAAGCAGGGAAGTAGTTGAAAGTAGCATGTATAGCCTGGCCAATGTTGCTCAGTGGTTGAACCAGGAGGTCACAGTTGGATTCTGATTCAGGGCGCATGCCTGGGTTGCGGGCTTGATCCCCAGTAGGGGATGTGCAGGAGGCAACTGATCAATGATTCTCTCTCATCATTGATGTTTCTATCTTTCCCTTCCTCCCTAAGTCAATAAAAATGTTTTTAAGAACCTAAAAAATTGATAGACAATGCATTCTATTAATATTCTAGAGTAGAGTTCTATGTTCAGTATAGAAAATAATCATGCTGAAGTGTTAAAAATTTCTCGGACTAAACTGATTCATAATGACCTTAAAAATGTAAGCATCTCCTGTGAAGAATAAAACTTCTGAATATTAAACCAACAAAAATAAGAGCATTCTATCTGCTACTTCCCGCCAGTAGGAGTGGAATGATTTATTTTGGGTTCACTGAGGTGCACTGTTGAATATGGCAGAGTAGCATGCCCAGCGCAGGAACTGGAGTACTGGGCTTGCAGCTTCTACTTTGAAAGCAGTTTTCCAACTCATTTGTTTAAAGGTATTCATTTTCTGAGCCAAATGATGTACCAAAAAAAATTGTTCTCTCTATATACACAGCATTTTTTTTCCTTTGGGGCCTAGGGTGCAGAAGATTGATTTGATAAAATGTACTCCTCAATTCATAGAACATTAACCATTTTTGATCCACTTAAGTTTCCCTGCTGTTACACATACACATGTATACATCTGTGTACGTCTATGTCTACTCTCCCTTTTCCAGTTTATATAAGTGTATATGGATATTGTATATATTCTAATATTATCACATAGGAATACCCTTTTTATTATGTATAAATATGTATGAATGTGTATAGTATACATATGTATCAGATACATAAGCGTTTAGGTGAATATCTATACTAATAAAAGGGTAATATGCTAGTTAGACCAGGTCAACTGGACATCTTCCAGTCGTCCTTCTGGACAAAGCCACGGTGGTGGAGGCTGAGGTAGAAGCAGGCGGTTAGGGGTGATCAGGCTGGCAGGGGAGAGCAGTTAGGGGCGATCAGGCAGGCAGGCAGGTGAGCGGTTAGGAGCCAGCGGTCCCGGATTGCATCGGAATGTCTGACTGCCGGTTTAGGCCCGATCCCCCGAGGGGTCCTGGATTGGAGAGGGTGCAGGATCGGCTGAGGGACACCCCCCCCCCCCGCATGAATTTCGTGCACCGGGCCTCTAGTATATATATATTTCATTTAACTCTCCCAGGGAGACACTAGTGCTGTCAAGTCAAATTTCTGTTCTTTAAACTTAGTTGAAATTTTTTTTTCTCTTTACACTTATGTCACCAACTCAATTCACACTTAGGTTCCTTGCTTTCCTTTTGCCTTTATTTGTTTAAAATATCCTTTTAATATTTAATCTTGTTGTATAACTAGTTTACCTTTTCACCTGGTTCCAAGTGAAATCTATAAAGTAAGATGTATTCAGAGTAGGCAAACTTTTACCCCATCCTCTCCACTTTGTTCAGTCTCTGCCTCGTAGCTATTAACGATTTACTTCATTTTCTTCTAGGTTTTATTCTATCCTCCCCTTGTTTTTCGGACCTGAGCATGAATATATATATGTCTGTGTGTCTGTCCTGTTTTGACGGTAAACAGTAGCCTACAAAATATGCTTTACTCCACCGTTTTTCGATTCGCAGCTATGTAAGAGCAATGCTCACTGCATGTTCCAGCTGCAGAGATTCTGATGGGCATCTGCGTTGTTTCAGGGCTACTATCCACAGTGCCATACAGCACTGCCATATGAGATCATCCATGTTCTCCAATGTACATCGAGTCCCCTGCTTTTAACCGCAGCGACGTCCTCCATGTAGTGTGGCCACCACACTTGCCTTTCCTCTAGTCCTGTCTTCACTATAGTCTTCAACCCCCTACACCTCCCCCAGGTCCCCAGGTCCTTCCCTCACTCCCCAAAGATGCAGAGTGCGCTGTCCTTACAGCTGCTGTGTTAGTTGTGCCCAACTTCTTCTTGAAAGAAGCATTTCAGGAGCAGCTTCTATGTAATTTAAGTATTAAAAAGAGCTGTCCTTTTATTTTAAAAAATATTTGTATTGATTTCAGAGGATGGGAGAGGGAGAGAGAGAGAGAGAAACATCAATGATGAGAGAGAGTCATGGATCGGCTGCCTCCTGCATGCCCCACACTGGGGATTAAGCCCGCAACCTGGGCATGTGCTCTGAGCCAGAATCAAACCTAGAACCATGACCTCCTGGTTCATAGGTCAACACTCAACCACTGAGCCACACCGAGCAGGCAACTTCTCAATGACTGGAGTTTGTCTGATAGACGAAATGAGTTATGTACACGGCTAGATTTCCCTGGGTGTTTGCTTCCAGAAAGTTTAGTACCAAATTCATGACGCACTCATTGCAAGTACATAAACTACATGCTTGTATTTTTTTCTTGTTTTCCAAAACTCATTTTTTAAAATCAACCTTATCGTGGACGTAATTTTTTAAGAGATCAGTGCATTCTAGTTCTGCAAAGCTCCAGTCTTGCAGCAACATGGCTAGTTTGTATGCAGACTATGTGAGCATCTTAGAAAGGACATAGCAAATATATCATGTTATTCCATTTAAGAGGATGTTTCTAAACGTCAGTGCCCTTGAAAAATGATTCTAACTGCAGCTTTCCACAAAGCCTGCCAAGCACATTTCCCCACAGCCATGGCGCTTTGAGGGGCTTCTGTGAGTGAAATAGTCACCTGATGCAAGAAGCAGGGAGTTGCCCAGCTGGTGTTACTCAGTAGATGAGCATCCACCCAGGAACCAAGAAGTCCCAGGTCAGGACACATGCCAGGGTTGCGGGTTCGATCCCCAGGAGGGGGCATGTGGGAGGCAGCCAATCCATGATTCCCTCTCATCATTGATGTTTCTCTCTCTCACTCTCCCTTCCTCTCTCTCTAAAAATCAATAAAAACATATTTTTTAAAGAGAAGCAGCGCGTTCCGGGGGTTTATACAGGAAATGACTGGTGTAGCCCTGCTTCATCATTTTATATCTTAGGAGGAAAAACAGAAGTTACCTTTGGGTTTTCTCTTTAGCGTTGTGCTTGTATTTGTATATTTGTAAATCAAAAGACATATTAAGATACATATAAACAGATTTCAGAACTTGCCAAGTAATCAACTCTGCTTTTAAAAAAAAAATTTTTACTAGTATGTTTCAATTACAGTTGACATTCAATATGATTTTGTATTAGTTTCAGGTGTACCGCTTTGTGGTTAGATAATCATATGCTTTATACAGTGTTCCCCCAGATATTTCCAGAACCACCTGGCACCATATGTAGTTATTACAATATCATTGACTCTATGTCCTATGCTGTACTGTACATCCCCGAGACTATTCTGTAAGTGCCAATTTGTGCTTCTTAATCCCTTCACTTTCCCACCCAGCTCCCCAGCCGCCCTCCCTCTGGCAACCATTAGTCTGTTCTCTGTGTCTGAGTCTGTTTCAATTTCGTTCATCTCTTGATTTTGTACGTTAGATTCCACCTATGAGTGTAATCATGGGATTAGTCTTTCTCTGCCTTAAAGAATATATTGCCTATAAGAGAGAAACAATATTTATATGTACATGTATGTATATTTATCCTTAATAGTATGCTAGCCCTACCAAAAAGCCAGTCTAGGAAAATGTGTCTGAGTTATATAGTGTTTTATACAATCTTTTATCAAATACAAACATAATTTCATTAACTGGCAAGATTGCCAAATTAGGCGTGCTATGGCAGGGAGTGAGCTGGGGTACCTGGAGGAGCTGATCCCCAAAGCAAGGCCCCCTAGGCATTCAGGGGCTACTGACTTGCAGTGGATGGTGGTTCTTATGCAAAAGAAGATTCCCAATGGCTCTCTGGGTCACTGTTTTTCAAATGATAGCCAGAGCACTACTCGCATTTTATTTTTTAAAATATATTTTTATTGATTTCAGAGAGGAAGGGAGAGGGAGAGAGAGAGAGAGAGAGAGAGAGAGAGAGAGAGAGAGAGAGAGAAGCATCTATGATAATCATTGATTGGTTGCCTCCTGCAAGCCCCCTACTGGGGATCAAGCCCGCAACCTGAGCATGTGCCCTTGGCCAGAATTGAGCCCGGGACCCTTCAGTCCTCAGGTCGATGCTCCATCCACTGAGACCAACCAAAGAGGGCACTGCCCGCATTTTAAAATACTGCCTAGATTAATGTGGAAAGCAGAGTGCATCGTGCATATATAAATATTACTTTGGCAGCCTTGTGTTTCGTTATAAATAAACATGTATATTTGCAAACTAGGTCAGAAAAGAAAATTTATTTCTTCTTGTGTTTTTTGGGGGTAGCAATAAGAGAGGGGGAAAGACCGTGCTCTGGGTGGCTGTGGGATCCCAGGCACCCCACTCGCTGACAGGGGTGCCCTGTTCATCTCCCCAGGGCCATTTCCACTTCTTTCAGCGCCAAAGATACATCCAATATATCCACCATCCACTTCCCGTGTCTTCTCTTTACTTGAAAACTTGTATCTCCTGAGTCTTGATTTGTTCCACAGAAGGATAGAAATCTGTCATAGTCCCATCCTTTCAGCGGGCCTTCCCCTCCCCCACCCCTCCCACTCAGGGGAATCCTAGAGTGTCAGGGTCGACTTCAGGCCCTTTGTGTCCTTTCTACTATGTTTGTCAGTCCACACAACTTCAAAGCTCTTTTTACCCCTGCTTTTTTTGTTTGTTTGTTTTTTAATTGGCTCTTACAGTTTTATGGGTGTCAGGAGACTTCATTCCTTTTACTGATCTTAAAAATTGAATTGAAATATATTGGGAAAAGATTGTAGGTTGGCTTAATATAAACTGATCGATGCAGAAGCATTCTCCCAGTAGGGGAAGAAAAAATATTTCCTCTCTACCCTTCTAGGTTCCTGGCTGAGACCCTCCTGTAATAAAAGACAGATTAGCAGGAGAAAAGCAAACAGGAGTTTAATACTTAACATGGAAGAAACCCAGGAAGAATGAGTAACTCCCAGAAATGGCCCAAGCCAGCACCTTAATACCATCTCTAGCTAAAGGCCAAGGAAGATGAGGGACTGGGGTCCAGTTATTGCAGGTGACCTGGAAAAGCACAGGAAATAAGGGTGATGTTTTTTATGCCCTGTTCATTGAAAGAGTTTCTTGTGATTTAGTCATTTATTCCTTTCCTGGTATAGAGAGGAAGACACCATAAATGGAGATGTCCCTTATAAAGGTAACTCTCTTACGAAAGGATAACTTCTGCTCTGTTTTTGGAGACTCTCCAGTGTCTGCTTTTTCTGGACTGTTGCTCAGTTGATTGGATGTCATTCCATGCACCACACGCTTGCTAATTTGATTCCTGGTCAGGGCACCTGCCCGGGTAGACAATCGATGTTCCACTCTCGCATCGATGTTTTCTTCTTTCTCCCTCTCCCTTCCCCTCTCTCTAAAAGTCAATAAAAATATTTTAAAAATTAAAATAAAATTGAAAAATGAAATGTGAAAAATAGATAATCAGTTCAAAATCACCTTTATACCAAAGAAGCACATTTTAAGGTGGCATTTTCTGCTCCCCTCTGTTAAAAGATAAACTGAGGCATATTACAATTTTTAACAGTTTATTTGAGCAAAAATAGATTCAAATCAGACAGTGCCAAACCAGAAGAAGTTGGGGGCCCTGTGCTGACAGTCACCAGAGGAAAGACTTATATAAAGAAAGTATGAAAACCAAGAAAGGAATGATTGGTTAGCTACATATTTAAGCCTAGTCGGCTGTTTGTGATAGGCTGTCCTTAGCCTTTTGCTTTTATAACCTTGAGGCATTTACAGCCTTCGATTTTGGTTTGCTTATGTAGACCTCCATGACATTAGTCTCACCGCAGTCTAATCCCTCCTTGTTTAGTTGATTTTACACCTTCAGTCTCATGAACCAGGGTTTTTCTCTGTTCAGAAGGGGGCTGGATGACAAGAAAACAATAAATACTGTTGGCCTTCTATGGATCCAGGGAACTCATTTCATTTTCACAGCATCTTCTGGGGTAAACATCCCTTGCCCTATTTGTAGGAATGAGACATGAAGTCCTATAGTTAGTACATAATCAGAACAAGATTTCATGCTGTCTGTGGGATTCAAAAAGCCAGTCCCTTGCCGCCACTTCCATGTGCAGTGAGAGATCAAGAGCGCATCAGACTTCCACATCTTTCCCACAGTTGCCAGCTAAGTCATCCATGTGTGATGCTCACAGCCACCATTTGTGCCTCCCTGTGTGGGCTGCAATGAACCTGCATGGGTTTCATCTGATCTGCACAAGGTCGGTTGCTCAAGCAAAACTGTCATATGCTTTCCCCTTAAAAAAAAGTGGAAGGCACATTATTTGGAAGTGAACAGGAATTGGGTCATGCCCAATCCCTGATAAAAAGAAAATGACCCACAGATATGTAGACGATCAAGGTTGTTGTCCTGTAAACAAAACAATAGCGATGCTTATTCCCTGTCTCTGTAGCTGTAAGGTTACCGGGAAAACCAGGCATTTTGTGTTTTTCCTTTAAAACTTTCTCAGGAAGTGATCTCAGGTTACAATATAAGCTGTAGCCCCAGCCTGCGTGGTGCAGTGGTTGAGCGTCAGCCTATGAACCAGGAGGTTACAGTTCGATTCCCGATCAGGGTACATGCCCGGGTTGCGGGCTCATTTCCCAGTGTGGGGCGTGCAGGAGGCAGCCAATCAATGATTCTCTCTCATCAATTTATAATATGTGTGTGTGTGTGTGTGTGTGTGTGTGTGTGATATTTGCTAAGTGATGTCTGTTAGAGCACGCATGATAGATGGCAACTTTTTCCAAAGTCATTTTGTTTTAAATAGGTGATCGCAGAGAAAAAAGACACAATTTTCTTTTCCTTACATGTAGCAGGCCAAGCAAAAGCAATGTCTTTCTGGAAACAGCAGTCTTGGTTACTAAACGGCTTGTTCTTGAAAGGAAAGCATTAAAATAACCTGCAAGAACGAAAGGGCAGGTTTCAGGGCCTGTTCCCGTTGTGTCGGTGATATGCTTGAATTTTACACTGGCATCCAGATTTGAAACAGGAGGAATCGGTTAAATGTCTGCATTTTCAATTGTGAAACTGGCAAAATTTGCCTCATTCCCAAAGATAATTCTTAAGCACAGAAACATTAGTTGAGCGGCACGTCCTATATGCTGCCAGACTTAAATGGAGAAATGCTTATTGGTTAATTGACTAATTAATAAACGTACCTTCTAGCAAATCAGTTGTACCTCTGAGAAAACAAAAGCAAAAGAGAAGCCCAGCCAGTGTCGCTCAGTGGTTGAGCATCGACTCATGAACAAGGAGGTCACGGTTCAATTCCCCATCAGAGCACCTGTGGGGTTGCTTGCTTAATGCCCAACAGCCAATCAATGATTTTCTCTTATCATTGATGTTTCTATCTCTCTTCCCTCTCCCTTCCTCTTTCTGAAATCAATAAAAAAAAACCTCTTTAAAAAGCAAAAGAGAAGTACTAGAGGAGTGGAAAGAATTATAAAAAAGATTAGGTAAAATAGAAAGGGTTAACAAGTATATGGGAGGTTTAGAAATGAGGTAAAAGAAGTTTCTATTTAGGGCATGATTGTACACTATTTTGAAGCCTTCAGATAACTTATTTAACAAAGACTCTGCCTTCCTCAAATAAACATTTAGTTACAGAAACGTGTGTAGCATTGCGACTTGTGACTTGTTCAGTTGAACAATTATTTTAAACTAGAGGCCTGATGCACAAAATTCGTGCAAGAGTAGCCCTTCCCCCCCCCCCCCCCCCCCCCACTGCGGGCACCGGCTTCCCTCCGGCACCTGGCACCCGGGACCCAGGCTTCCCTCGCAGCCCTGGCTTCGTCCACAAGGACATCTGGTCTAATTAGCATATTATGCTCTTATTATTATAGGTAGTAAATTTAGGGAAGGGAAAAACAATGTCTTCAAATTAGATTTTGTTCTCTGAAGAATAAAAATGTCTACTCTAGTTTCCATATGCCCTCCCTGTTTTCAGTCCAGTAAACTTAAGATTTAGTTCAGAGAGAAAATTAGACCTTTTACAAATGCCTTACAATTATAGGGTTGACAGGATTTATGTAGTTATTCATGATACGTCTTTCAAAACCCACTGAAGAATATCTTAAGTTAACTCTCAGTAAAATATTAGGCAGTATCCATAGAGTTAGGATTCGTTTCTCTTTAAATATAATGGTCTGAGATTTCATAATCAATATTTTTCCCTTGTCAAAACCAGTATTGAAATATAGACTTGTTTTCTTTTTAAAAAATATATTTTTATTGATTTCAGAGAGGAAGAGAGAGAGAGATATAGAAACATCAATGATGCGAGAGAATCATTGATAAGATGCCACCTCCATGCCCCCTACTGGGGATCGAGCCCACAACCCAGGCATATGCCCTTGACCGGAATTGAACCCAGAACCCTTCAGTCTGCAGGCTGGTGCTCTATCCGCTGAGCCAAACCGGCTAGGGCTAGACTTGTTCTCTTATCTAAAGTTCGTTTATCTTCAAGTTGTGAAAACCACGTACAACAGTTTGAGAACCCACGGACATGCAAAGATGGCCAACCTGGATTGATGGAGGAAAAAGGGAGTGGGCACGACAGAGTGTACAAGGAACCCCCAAACCCAGAATCACCTGAGGAGCCGCAAAGGAGGCCTCCTGAGTAGACTTTATAGTAAATATTGTTCATAACAATGACTCACTTAAGAAAAATAATCTAAATCTGCATCCTTTCTTTAAAAATGAAAAAAAAGCAGTTGTGGAGTGGAAAATAATACTATTAAAACAGAAAAATAAGGTGAAAATTTGGAGTTAAAAACATTTCGTTTCCTTAGCTGCATCTGCTTATCATGTCCAATAATTCTCAGTAAGTTCTTGCTGCATCTTTGTAAATATGGTCTGACATGTGTCTGGATAATAATAGGTGTGTAGCCCTAGCTGTTTTGGCTCAGTGGATAGAGCGTCAGCTGCAAACTAAAGGTTCCCGGGTTCGATTCCAGTCAAGGGCACAGGCCTGGGTTGCAGGTTTGATCCCCAGTAGAGGGTATGCAGAAGGCAGCCGATCCATGATTCTCTCTCATCATGGATGTTTCTCTCTCCCTTCCTCTCTGAAATCAATAAAAATATATTGTAAAAAATAATAGGTGTGTATATATATATATATTTCAGACGTTACAGCATCTGAGAATAGGAGCTCTCCCTAGTGTTTGCATCTGCCCTTGTCTTGTTTGACGGCTTTAACACTAATTCTCAGTCAAATGGAAATTGTGGATGTTATTTACATGGTGTTACTTTTCATGGGCCTTGAGAAAATGAGTAATTCCAAGTGTAAAAATCTGCAGATATTTCCACTTTTCCAATCAATGGAGACTGAAAACATTCAATATATAATTCATGATCAAAGCAGTTCTTTTTTTAAAAAAAAGTATCTTTGTTGTTACAGATGTCCCCTTCCCCCCCCCCCCTCATTGATCGTCTTCACCTTACCAACCCCTCCCCCCTCAGGCCTTCAGCACACTATTGTCTGTGTCCATGGGTTATGCACATATGCATAGAAATTCCCTGGTTAATCCCTCCCCCCCCCCCACCTTCCCTCTTAGATTCATTTTTAATAAATACATAGTTTAAAAATATTTTCTCACTGAATTCCTGTTCCCTAGAGAATTCTCTGCCTCTGTCAAGTGATATTATATACTGTAAACACACTTATCTGGATTAAATTTTCCTGCAGGCTGCTAAATAAGCAATCAAATCCCATTATCTTTTTAACACAATCATATTGGCATTTATGAATATATCTACCCTATGCAAGGCACTATTCTAGGTCCTATGAAATATTTAAAAATAGCCTTTGTTCTCATAATGCTTAAAATCTTGTTATCATAACCATAAACTAGTCATATAAAGTAGAGTGTGATGCATACCAAGTACAGAAGATTGGCAAAGTGTAGGAGTTTGAAGAAAGGATTATTATCATTATAACTAGAGGCCCGATGCATGAAGATTTGTGCAAGAATGGGCCTTCCTTCCCCTGGCTGCTGGCACTGCCTTCACTCCGGCCGGAGCCACATTTCCGCCTTCCCATGCTGCCCAGAGGCCTGGAGTGGCTGGGGTGGTGCAGAACACCTGTGTCATCGCCATGGCGACGATGCAAGCATCCCGCACAGCCCCCTGCCCCTCGGTGCTTGCACATGCAAATTAACCCGCCATTTTGGTCAGGTTAATTTGCATACTCACTCCTGATTGGCTGGTGGGTGTTGCAGAGGTATGGTCAATTTGCATCTCTCTCTCTCTCTCTCTCTCTCTCTCTCTCTCTTTTTTTTTTAGTGCAGATAATTAACATGTATCTGTTCCAGAAACCCTGAAACACTTTTGTTAGTCTAAACCAGCCGTGGGCAAACTACGGCCCACGGGCCGAATCCGACCCGTTTGAAATGAATAAAACTAAAAAAAAAAAAAAGACCGTACCCTTTTATGTAATGATGTTTACTTTGAATTTATATTAGTTCACACAAACACTCCATCCATGCTTTTGTTCCGGCCCTCCAGTCCAGTTTAAGAACCCATTGTGGCCCTCGAGTCAAAAAGTTTGCCCACCGCTGGTCTAAACCCTTCTGGTTGCAAGTGACAGAAACTGCAACTCAAACTGGTTTGAGAGCATCGAAGGCTTTGTTGCCTCATATGCAGGGGTAGAGCTGGATCCAGGGGCCCCAGCAATGTTCTCGGGATTCAACACTTCTGTTCCTCTCTGGGCTCCTTCGTTTCCAGGCAGGTTCTCCTGGCCACCAGCAGAATCAGCCTTCCGTCTTGTAAGCTTTGGGACCAGCAGCAAGAGTGCCTCTCTTGCAGAGTAGTCCTTTGCACACAAAATATAGGTCTAACAATCATCTCTTTAAGTACATCCACTAGTTTCATACCCACTCATTTCATATCCAGTATTTCGGCTTAAAAACCTGCCTTAGGTGAACCTGTGTAGGGGGTTTGGATGGTGGTCTTTCTCAGAGACATTTGAAAAGAAATTATTCTGCCCAGCTGGGTGTGGCTCATTGCTTGAGCTTTGACCCAGGAACCAAGAGGTCAAGAGGATTCCCTGTCAGGGCACATGCCCATTAGGGGGCGTGCAGGAGTCAGCAGATTGATGATTCTTATTGATGTTCCTGTCTCTCTCCCTCTCTCTTCCTCTATGAAATCTCTTTTTGTTCCAAAAAAAGAGAAATTATCCTTCCTATATTTGTAAATATTATTTCTCTTAGGTTCTGTCCTGCTGGGACTGACCAGCAGACCCTGAGGGACAGATGAATGGAAAGAGAGGGCTAAGGGGCTGCTTGGCTATAGGAACCAAACAGCCCTGTTCACCTGCCTCCTTAGGCTTTTATTGTCACAACAGCTTGAACTAAAATGAACCATTAGATACTATCAGCAGGGTAAGCATCCTTGAGAAGACACATGCGTCCGTAGTGTCCTTTAAGCAAGGACATTCTGAAGTCTAAACATAAAGATTCCAGTAAAACACCCGGGGTCTCAGACTTGTTTGGAAAAGTCAAGGCAGGGGCTGCCGCCTTTGGCAAGATCCCCCTGGAGACCCCTGACCTTTAGGAGAATCCTCCTTACAGACTTTCCAACCACATCCCGTGCTTCCCCACACTGTCCTCTTACAGGGATGTCCTCTTCCTTTTTAGCAAACAAAGCCGTGCCCAACTGAAATGATACAGTCACCCCTTTTCATCTTCGGTGCTGTGCTCTCCAGGAAACTGACCCAGATCGCCGCTTCCTGGTACTGGCTATAGGCTAACACGTCTCTCCCCCATTTCCCTCGCCCAGACAGTTATGAAAATACTGCAGTCTGCCTGCCTGGACACTTCTTCATCTTTCAGGAGTTCAGTGTGACGGCATCTTAGCTCCTCGGGAGGACAGCAAGCGAAACAAGTGCGATGCGTTTGCTGAATTCCTGCCTTCTTTTCAGATGGCGGTAGTCACACACGGAAAATAAGGAAAAGACAGGAGGTGGAGTTGAAAATTCGCATAAACACATGCTCTGTGAGGTGCCTTGCATGCTGAGAGCCAGGGTGAGAGCCACTGAAAGAACAGATCGGGCTAAAACCTGGCAAGAGGCTGGCCTGGGCAGAAGTAATCTTGGTCTATTCTAGCGGCAGGCAATGAGGTACCGACCTTTTCCCAAGTGAAACTGTGGAACTTAGTACGTGTGGTGCTTCTCACCTGGGGTGACGATCAAAGTGTCTTATCAAGTTTTCCAGTAGGGGCCCAGCCAAAGCAGGGGGGATACCTGCCCAAAAGCACTGGTATCACCAAACCGGGGGGTCCTACAGGAACACAGCCCAGGTTTCCTTGGGGGATCGGTTGTCAGTGTTAAGTCTGAAACTCTAGACGAGCTAAAATGTTACTCTCAGGCTCACAAAGCCACCTGTCATGTATTTAAGTCTCTCTCTCTCTCTCTCTCTCTCTCTCTCTCTCTCTCTCTCTCACACACACACACACACACACACACACACACACACACACACACGCATGCGCGCACCCCTGGATCAAAACCCAATTCCTTCCAGACATACTTACCTCTGTGTACAAGCAAGGAACTCTAGAATGATGACATTCAGAGCTTACATAGAAGTGCTGGCCCCTTTATCCATCCTCTCATCTGGAGAGAGAGAGAGAGAGAGAGAGAGAGAGAATATAACATTGGTCTGAAAGGAAAACAAATGTCCTTGGGGGAGGAGAGGGCAAGGTTTCTACTTCACCCCTCTGGGCTGTAAGCCCAGGGCTCCAGGGAGACGTAAGGCTCTATATCACTACCAGGGCTCAGGCTTTTAATGTAATTTTATTGATTTTAGAGAGGAAAGGAGAAGGATAAAGAGATAGAAATATTGATGAGAGAGAATCATGGATTGGCTGCCTCCTGCACATCCCCTACTGGGGATCCAGCCCACAACCCGGGCATGTGCCCTTGTCCAGAATTGAACCTGGGCCCCTTCAGTAGGCAGGCTGATGCTCTATCCACTGAGCCACACCGGCTAGGGCCATGGGCTCAGTCTTCAGGGCTGCTATTATTCAGTCAACCTTTAACCCAGGTGCCATGCTGTTTGCTTAGGTAGCCCTGAGCATGCAGAGACATGAAATGTTCACAGAACATTATTTCTTGAGCCACAACTTTAGATGCTGATAGAAATCCCAAGCGCTTGGCTTTCCCCTTAATGAAGATTGGTCTGGAATGCTTCCTAAAGCATTTGGACCCCATCGTGTGCTGACAGTTGGGTTGAGAGCCCCCACTCTGAGCTACATTTTATTTATTTTTTTAAAATATATTTTATTGAATTTTTACAGAGAGGAAGGGAGAGGGACAGAGAGTTAGAAACATCGATGAGAGAGAAACTTGGATCAGCTGCCTCCTGCACACTCCGTACTGGGGATGTGCCTGCAACCAAGGTACATGCCCTTGACCGGAATCGAACCCGGGACCCTTGAGTCCGCAGGCCGACGCTCTATCCACTGAGCCAAACTGGTTAGGGCTCTGAGCTACATTTTAATGAAACATTAGGAACTGAGTTACGCTAAGAGCATATATTCAAGACGATTGTTGGCCGTTCCTGTGTGGTCTCAGCGTCTCACTTGTTCTGCATGGAATTTACATTGCAGATTGGAGTAAGTGTACTGCTTGAAACATTGCCATAACTGGAGATTAATTGAATGGTAGTATTTTGAAACCTCAGTGGCTCAGATTGCTATTTTATGGTACAATAATGACAGATTATTTCTTATGCGCTGGTATAATTTATTCTTTTTGGCAAAAAGGAATTCTTCAGCCATGTGCTGCTGTGTAAAGACACTATTTAGTCCTAAAGCAATACTGAGTCAATGCTATGTAAGTACACCATTTCCCCCCGAGAGATAATAACTCTGATCTCAGAACCTATAGTTTCACGATTTAAAGTCTAATTTTATCCTTGGCCGCTGTGGCTCATTTGGTGAGGCGTCATCCCCTGTACCGAAAGGTTGTCCACCGAAAGGTTGCCGGGTGATTCCTGGTCAGGACACATGCCTGGTTTGCAGGCTCGAGCCCCGGTGTGGCACGTGCAGGAGGCAGCCAATACATGATCCTCTGTCATCATTGATGCTTCTCTCTCTCCCTCTCCCTTCCTCTCTGCAATCAATAAAAACATTTTTTAGATGAATAAACTGATGGTGTGTATACTGAAGAGGTTACTATATCTAGGAGGGAACCGACGTACGGAATTTAAACACAACACACGTGGCAGAGAGGTGAGCAGGAATGCAGAAGGATGCGAACATGGGGTGATGCCCGCATGGCGACCAGGAGTTTACTCTCTGTAGATGAGCAAAGATTTGGGGGACCGAGGGAACAGCAGGGGTGGTCAGGCCCCAGACAGACATGTTCCGTGTGCTAGGATGTGCCTTGGGATGCTAGTGAGGGGCCTCATGGGATGATCATGGAGAGGACTGTTCTGGCAGGTTCTGAAGAGCCTCCTTTGCTTTTTCCTCTGGGGCTTGTGAACCGACAGAGTTTTGTAACCAGTAATGTCTCCGTTTATAAAAATGTCTGAACCCACTGGACTATTTAAAGAATGGCCCAGTTTTGTGGCTGTAAAGACTTAGTTAGAAGCACTTCCGGAAAGGCTGTCTACAAAAGAACTCTAAGAATGACAGCCATGCCATGGAGGGGCCTCTCTGCTGCCCCCCAGAGGCCGCGGGGACTCAGTGCTTTTGAAGATTTTGCCCTGAACACACTTCATTTTGTTTGCTAAGAGAATATTATTGGGAGGAAAAGTTGAAGCTCACCACCCCAATAGCAGCTGGAGGGACAAACTGATACAGTAAGGTGCTCGGTGGCATTAGTAAGTCCTTGCACTTCAGAGCCTTTTCGCTTTCATTTCCGCAATTCAAATAGTGTTCCGCATGCTTTATTTATGGAAGAGACTTGCCATGCATTATAAACCCTAAGCTGGCAATAAGGATGGCAATTAGCAATAATTGTTTCAACATTTAAATAGATTAAGGCTCAAATACCAAAACGAATTTAAAAGGCCAACTGGGAAAATATTTGCAATGCATATGATTAACAAAAAAAAAAGGCATTATTAATGTCTTCCTTTATTCAATTAATACATCTTGACATTTTGCATATCCCGCTCTCATTCTTTTCGAATGCTACCTAGAATTCAATGCCATGCGATTTTTAAATCATAGATGAGTAAGAATGTTGAATGTCATTAAAACATTTTTTAAGGATACACTAGCCATGGTTTATTTCTTCTGGGCAGTGGGCCAAAGACTTTGAAAACTTGGGCAAGATCCATATTTTCCATTTAATAGTCTTTCGTAGTATTTGAATTTTTCTCTTAAAACATGTTGTACTTCCATCATTTTAGAAAGCTGGGCTAGGATAAGAAATTAGCAGTAAAAAGTACGGACTCATTTAACCTAGCCTGTGACTCAGGCGGTTCAAAGGGTTCGGCTGTAAGGATGATGGACATGTCAGAGTTCCGTGGTCCACAAAATCACGCTTGCAGTTCAAATACCGAAGATGTCACTCAGGACTGAGATTTCAGAATATTTCAAGGGAACATTTTGGTAAATTGCGCTACAGAGAGCTAGTTATGCTAATGCACCTTGTATTAAAATGCTTTTAGGCCGAAGTCAGGAGCCCAGAATTTAACATTTCTCTTGATTCTAGGCATTAAGATCATTTGTTTGCTGTGTCTCAAATTATCTATATGGGTGGCAGAGCAATATCTCTTTACCTACAATTCAAATTCTATCAGAAACTCAGCTGGAAACTTCAGAAAACAAGTTTTTAAAAACTCCTAATTTTTTGTTTCCTACTGTTAGCTTTTACTCATAGTTTGTGTTTGTAGAATAACATTTAATTTAGATTTTTTTTTTCCCTCTTGGTCTAGGAATTTGGTTTAAAAACGAAACAGATGTCTGCCCAGCTGGCGTGGCTCAGTGGTTGAGAGTTGACCTATGAACCAGGAGGTCACCGTTTGATTCCAGGTCAGGGCACATACAAGAACCAACCAACGAGTGCATGAACAGGGAACAACAAATGGTTGCCTCTCTGGCCCACCCCACTCCCCTAACCCCGCCCCAGCTTCATCCAGAAGGACGTCCGGTTTAATTAGCATATTACGCTTTTATTAGTATAGATCAGTGATGGCGAACCTCTGACACGCGAACTCATGTTTTTGGTTGATTTTTCTTTGTTAAATGGCATTTAAATATATTAAATAAATATCAAAGATATAAGTCTTTGTCTTACTATGGTTGCAAAGATCAAAAAATTTCTATATGTGACACGACACCAGAGTTAAGTTAGGGTTTTTCAAAATGCTGACACGCCGAGCTCAAAAGGTTCGCCATCACTGGTATAGACTGAGCCCTCTCCTCCCACAGAGGATAATTCATTCTTAATCCAGGCCTGCCTGTGAAATAATTAAATGAAAACCACACAAATGATCACATATAAAACACTCATGCTATTTACTGATAGGTTTTGCTGTGGCAGCAGTTTAAATTTTTAAAAAATATTTGGCACACTAAAGGAAGTCTGGGCTGTGTGTAAATTTTTAAAATATTTTAAAGTATATTTTTATTGGCTTCAGAGAGAGGAAGGGAGAGGAAGAGTGAGATAGAAACATCAATGATGAGAGAGAAGCATTGATTTCCGGCCTCCTGCACGCCCCCCACTGGGGATCAAGCCCACAGCCTGGGCATGTGCCCTGACCGGAATCGAACCGTGACCTGAGCTGTGGGTAATTTTTTTGAAGTGTGTGTTTGCATGACGTTGAATGTGACAGTGGCTTCATGGGAACTAATCAAGGCTGGATGGCCCCCTCCCCTCCGCTGCCTGGTTCTCCCTCCTCATTGGAGGCGTTTCAGGCTTTGGATCTTGATGCCCTGTCTCAGCATCCGAGAGAGCAGCTCAGAAGAGTCCTTCTGTCCCGTAATTGTCGATGATAAATTGGAATGTCACTCTGTCATTGCCAATAATCAGGCCATATTGCGCTTTTCTGGAGTGCTCAATTAGAGGCTTGGGGCCTCTCCTTCTTAGCTCCCTGCTTGGCAGAATGGCTGTGTCTGTAGTGACATGATGGGAGACGTCCTCTCAGGCTGGCCGGCCTTCGAACGGGAGCTGCCTAGTTACTATGTCTGCTTGGTTGCAAATCCTGCAGCTGAAGCTGTGGGCTGCTGGGCCTGAGGTCGCCGAAGCTTTCGTTGGCTTCGGAATGGTTTCCTGTGTGTGGTCAGGAGTGAACACTGGGATAAAGTAATAGTGATTTTCTTCCTTCCTTCCTTCCTTCTTCCCTCCCTCCCTCCTTCCCTTCCATCCCTTCCATCCCTCCTTCCTTCCTTCTTCTTCCCTCCCTTCCTTCCTTCCTTCCTTCCTTCCTTCCTTCCTTCCTTCCTTCCTTCCTTCCTCCCTCCCTCCCTCCCTCCCTCCCTTCCATCCCTTCCATCCCTCCTTCCTTCCTTCTTCTTCCCTCCCTCCCTTCCTCCCTCCCTCCCTTTCTCTCTCTCTCTCTCTCTCTCTCTCTCTCTCTCTCTCTCTCTCTCTTTCTCTCTCTCTCTCTCTCTCTCTCTCTCTCTCTCTTTCTCTCTCTCTCTCTCTCTCTCTCTCTCTCTCTCTCCCTCTCTCCCTCTCTCTCTTTCTCTCTCTCTCTCTCTCTCTCTCTCTCTCTCTCTCTCTCTCTCTCCCCCCTCCCCCCCTCTCTCAGGGAATCTTTCCTAAATGGAAGAAAGGACTTGCCTGTGAGAAATGCTCACCTGTCCAAATTCAAGTAATGGACTAGGAGACAGAAGGACAGTGAAAACTAGACCTTGAATGCGTCCTTGCAGGACCGGGTGTCCCATTGGACCGGCACAAGGAGCAGAGACCACAGGCTGTTTATCCCTAGGGTGCGCGTCCCTCCCCCGCCTCCTGATTGGCTGAGCACTATGGGGTTAACAGTTTCCTCATTGTCTCCCATTGGGCCATTTAAACAAAAAATGGGCTGAGGCCTTTTCCAGTTGCCTCCCCCTCCCCCTGGCTAGTTAAGGTGGCCACCTCTGGGGTTTCCACCGTGATGCTGGCCCAGACACACAGTTCTTTGATCTTATACCCTCTCCCCTCCTCCCTACATCCTGTTTGCCCTGGAGACCTTCAGTTATGGCTTCCATGACAAGCTGACTACGGCCTTGTCTTAAAGAGATTTTCCAAGTGCTTTCCTCAGGTACTCCTGCCAAAGGGCTCCCTACAAAAGGAGCCCGCGTCCCCAAATGCCACGCATGATGTCCCCCTCTAGGAGGTTTGCAGTGTGTTCTATGCTTTTAAAACTTCTGGAGAGCCCTGGCTGGGGAACTGAGTGGTTAGAGCGTTGCCCCAAAGACCAAAGGGTCAAGGGCTCGATTCCAGGTCAATGGCATGTACCTTGGTTTTAGGTTCGATCCCTGAGCCCAGTCGGGGCACATTCAAGAGGCAACCAATCAATGTTTCTCTCTCTTTTTCTCTCCCTCTCTCTCTTTTCCTCCCTTTCCCTCCCTCCCTCCCTCCCTCCCTCCCTCCCTTCCATTCTCTCTAAAAATCAATGAGGGAAAAATATCCTAGGGTGAAGATTAACAACAAGAGAAACTTCTGGAGATTCTGGCAGCAACAGCAAAAATCCTGTTTGGTTTGCTTTTACTTTGTCAGTCTCAGATTAACCCATTGTCTCCCAGTGACTGTGAGACCCTGTGTTCAAACGCCGAATGTTACCCTGAGCTTATATGGCATTCAACCGTTTTCAAATCGTATTATAAACATATTAAGGTGATTACATTAGGGTTCTAAAAACTCCTTTAAAAATATGATTGCAGGAGAAGTGCTTAAGGTCCCCTTTTAAAAAGCAGAACAAGTGTTGCCTCTAGAAAAAGACATGCCCACGCTCTCAGCCGAAAAGGAAAATAAAGCCATTCTTCATCACGCGCTGTCTAACTGGCACTATTGGTATTTGCGGCCAGATGCTTCCTTTGCCAGGAGGTCACTGCTCTGTGCGCTGTGGGATGCTGGGCGCAGAGCAACATCTGGTCTCTACCCACATGTGCCAGCAGCAGCCCTCCTTCCTGGTTGTGATGTCCAGAAATGTTTCCAGATGTTGCCAAATGTACCCTGGGCGGAAAATCACCCCTTTGAGAACTGGTGAGCAGTGAGTAGCTAACGATTCATTTTCTCCATGAAATATGAAAAGTTCTTCAAAATTTCTCTCACCCTATCCGTGTCTAGTACTAAAGGGGGTAACCAATCGAACAGTTGAACGTAGATGATCAATGTAATTGAGAGGCAAGGCAAGGCCATTTTCAGAGGGAGCCCTGAGCAATGCTTTGGCGTTGTAGGTGAGCAGAGTGGAGTTCTGCCTCTTCGGCTTTAAAAAAAAAAAAAGTGTTTTTATTGGTTTTTAGAGAGAGAGGAAGGGAGAGGGAGAGAGAGATAGAAACATCAATGATGAGAGAGACACATCATCGATCAACTGCCTCCCGCACACCCCCTACTGGGCTTCAAGCCCACACATAACCAGTGACCTCTTGGTTCCTGGGTTGACAATCAACTGCTGAGCCACACCAGGACATGCCTCTTTGACATTTTAAGTGGGGCTTAAGGGGGAAATCTGCTTTTGTTCCCAGCTCACTGGTTAATCACCGCTTACACACTCTGCCGGTATGAAAACTCAGGAGAAACTGGAGCATCCAGAGGGAGCCAGGCCTATGACGAAGGGATCTTAGGGAAATGAGAGAGCCGCCCACCAGGACTGACTGGGGCCCCAGCCCTCCAGGGCCTCCTGCTCCTCACGGCTTTAAACACTAAATTCACTCACAGTCGGAAGATGGGGTCCTAGAACAACAGTTCACTTTTGAAGATGCTTTTTCTCTGACTTGGGCTCCAGGGCATGTTCTGTGGAGCTCATCCATTTATTTGTCATTTATCAGGGGTCTGGCGAGGACTGACTCGCTGGTGGAAAACATATTAGAGCAGCGATTCTCAAACTGTGATTGAGGGACTCATCGCAGGGTCCAGGAGGCTCAAAAGTGTTTGCAGCCCGGCCAGCGTGGGTCCGTGGCTGAGTGCTGACTTATGAACCAGGAGTCAGGGTTTGATTCCCAGTCAGGGCACAGGCCCGGGTTGTGGGCTCGATCCGCAGTGTGGGACGTGCAGGAGGCAGCTGATCTATGATTCTCATAGTTGATGTTTCTTCCTTCCTCTCTGAAATCAATCTCTATATATAAAAGGCTAATATGCAAAGTGTCCCCTCGGGACTTCAACCAAGATAAGGGGAGTTCGAGTGCTCGCTAGGACGTGTGCTGACCACCAGGGGGCGACGCAGAATGAAAGAAGGCCCCAATGGGACCTGATTGCTGACCAGGCCTAGGGACCCTCCCCATGCACGAATTTCATGCTCCAGGCCTCTAGTAAATATATATTTTTTAAAATAACTTTACAAAATGATACTGAGGTGTTCTTTTATCTCTCATCCTGTCACAGTGCACAGTGGCATTTTTTTTCTTCCACCCCCCCAATGGCATCTTCTGGCTGGTATCCAGTAAGCCAGGCATTAAATCAATTATCAAAAATGGAAAGCAACTCCCCTCTCTCACTAATTTTTCTTGTTTGGGCAAACATCGTTATATTTTATATGTTGCTTATGTTACAACATGAAGGGTTTCTTTTTGTGTTAATGAATTAATACCTAATTTTTAATGTCGCAGTTTTTTTTATTTCCAACGTGGTTAAACATCAAAGGCTATGATCCATGGAGACAAAAGCGCTTTGAGGCCCCCCGCAGGTCTTAAGCAGGAAAAGGGGTGCTGAGAGCAAGGGTGGAAGAAGCGCCTCGCTAAAGAATGAGCAGATTCTGCTGGGCGCATGTGGGCAGATCAAGATCAGACCAAACTCCAGGCGCCCGAAGCCTGGCGGAGCCTTTTAAATACACATTGAAAGGTAGAGAGAAGGCTCGGGGCTGGGATTCATTAATATCTTCAACCCGCTAAATGCCACGGAGAAATGAGGGTGCCCTCCGACACTCTCCTGTCTCCTGAGGGGTCTCATTAAACAAGAAATCTGTGAAGAGTCTCCAGTCCTGACAGCTTTTGTGTCCTCACCTTCTGCCAACTTCTCCAGAGCAGCTCTGATTGCGGGAGAGGGACTACGGTCCCCTTGCTGTCTGGCTGTCCTCCCCGCCAACCATTGTTCCCGGCTGGGAGTGACAGATCCAGGAGGGCCCTTTCGTGACCCTGTTAGTAGAGAATGCGTGTGCTTGCATGAGCATTGAAGGCCAGAAGACATGGAAAACGCTCTTGGAGGCTGGATCATTAGAATTTACCATCAGTCTTTCCGTGAATGTTAGTTCCACTATCCTTTCATTTGCCTCATTTGTTGAGTAGGCTGTTCAAACTGCCCAGGAAACTAAGATCATCTCATTGGAAGAATTCACCGCGTTTTCGTCCCTTTCTGTCTGGAGGAAGGAAATGTGTAGGAGAGGGCAGTGACTCAGGTCAGTTTAATAAACTGTGTCACCCGGGCAGGTCTCTGGGGGACCCGGGATGCCTGAATTCCATGACCGCTGTCACTTTAAGCCTCTGCTTCCTGCTGCAGGGTAACTCCATGGACCTGTCTTAAGATATCTGCTGAATTCTAAGCCCCTTAAGGAAAGGAATCATGCTCATTCATCATCCTTCTATTTCCGAATTTTTTTTATTGATTTCAGAGAGGAAGGGAGAGAGAGAGAGAGAGAGAAACATCAGTGATGAGAGAGAGTCATGGGTCGGCTGCCTCCTGCACGCCCCCCACCAGGGATGGAGCCTGCAACCTAGGCATGTGCCCCTGACTGGAATCGAACCAGGGACCCTTCAGTCTGCAGGCCGACGCTCTGTCCACTGAGCCAAACCAGCCAGGGCCATCATTCTTCTATTTCAGAAGCAAAAGCTTCATACCTAGTGGGCGCTCAGAACATGCTTATTAGTTATCGGGGAGAGTTGATACTTTCATTTTAATCCACAGCAGTCCGTGCCTCCCAGGCCTTGTGTCAGGCGCTGGGTTTCTAAAATAAATCACAAAAAAGCCATCTCTCTCTCCTGGAGAATGCGACCATTCAGGAGAAGCGACGAGACCCTTATTGCCGGGAGCCGGTCCATCCTTGCTGTTTCAAGGGACCTGGCATATATGGCATACTGTTCTTAATATGTTTGCTCACCTTCTTGGCACTATGTGTTTTAACCAAGGTCACCTCTCTGAGAAAGGTTGTTTCCCCAGGTAGGGATTTCCCCCTGAAGTTAGGGAGGGAATAAAACCCCTTAACTAAGTGCCAGGCGGGTAATTAATCACTTTAACTACGAACAATCATGCTTAAGCTACATAATCTTTACTCCCTGGAATGGAGATAAGAAACGCCCTAACCTTTGGAATAGAGATTGATAGGATTGGAATCAACTGGTATAAATACAGATGTAACAAGACAACAGAACCTACAGAACCTAGACACAGAACCTACACAGAACGCTGCCTCTGTGTCATTCCTTCTTCACCGACTCCATCCACACCTTTGGGGACCCCTGGACCTGCTGGGGTTGGATCCCAGCACCTTATGTGGACAACTGGCCCGTGAGCTAACTGTGATGAGTGCCGAGGGACAAAGTGGTCAGTGGGACCTTCTTTAGATGACGTTTGAAGAGACATTCCGCCAGGAGAGGGCTCTGTGGACTAAGAGATGAGAGAGTGTGGGGTGCCTGAAGCCATGAAGCTCGGCCATCGCTGAGGTGCTAGGATGAGTGAGGAAGAGGGAGGGAGTTAGTGGTCTTTTATACCCAGCACAACATAGGAGAGCCACGTGGGTGAGTGAGGGCTGCCCACGCCCTGGTGGCTTTGGTGATGCCCATGAGATGAGAATGCATGGAGACCGGCCAAGGGTATGCCTCCGTGACTAGTCTTGGGTATTTCTTAGCCATGGTGTGAAGTCAGTGATGATCAGAGCTAAGTTAAGGCACATCTTTTTGAGATGATCATCGTATTGAACTAACAGACTCACACAAAATCCCAAACTGATGTAAATATGTAGTTATAAAGTCTATCTCTATCTATTTTATAATTGTGTGTCTCTACCTAATATATATTTAGATATATAAATACATATGGATATGGAGAGTGTGTGTTTATCACTGCTTCTTCTTTAAAAAATTCTTTATTGTTTAAAGTATTACATGAGTCTCCTTTTTCCCCCATTGACGTCTTTCCGGCCAGCCCCCACCACCCCCAAGCACAAGTCCTCACCCCCCCACCCCCCTAGTGTCTGTGTCCATTGTTTTTGCTCATACGCATGCCTACAAGTCCTTTGGTTGATCTCTTGCCCCCCCCCCCCCCACACACACACCCCGCCTTTCCTGATAGGTTGTACAGTCTATTCGATTTTTGTTCTGGTTCTATTTTTGTTCATCAGTTTATGTTGTTCATTATATTCCACAATGAGTGAAATCATGTGTATATCACTGCTTCTTGATCTGTTTTTCATACCCCTCCCTGCCCCCTCCCCCCCACATACACACAAGGGGCCATTTTAGATTTTTTAAATATATTTTTTATTGATTACAGAGAGGGAGAGGGGGGGAGAGCGAGAAACATCAGTGATGGAAGAGAATCATTGATGGGCTGCCTCCTGCGCGCCCCACACTGGGGGGTCGAGCCTGCAACCTGGGCATGTACCCTTGACTGGAATCGAACCCGGAACACCTCACTCCACAGGCTGACACTCTATCCACTGAGCCAAACCAGCTAGGGCTAGATATTTTTTTAATTGCCTCTTCATGAAATTTCAATACTACAGATATTGCATCTAAGTTTATGTACTGTATGTGTACCTGTGCTTTATGTAATGAAAAGAGTAAGATTTTTGTGCCCCAACTCCCACTCCCCCCCCATCCCTCTAGAACATCGGTTCTCAACCTGTGGGTCGAGACCCCTTTGGGGGTCGAACGACCCTTTCACAGGGGTCGCCTAAGACCATTGGAAAACACATATATAATTACATATTGCTTTTGTGATGAATCACTATGCTTTAATTATGTTCAATTTTTAACAATGAAATTGGGGGTCACCACAACATGAGGAACTGCATTAAAGGGTCGCGGCATTAGGAAGGTTGAGAACCACTGCTCTAGAACCAACTTTTACCTCTTGGAAGGCATGTCACTTCCATTTAGAATACATTGTCTATATCTATATGTGTGTGTGGGCATGTGGGTGTCACCTCACTGGAAGGAAGAGTGAAGATCCCAAATCAGATGCTATTTATTCATTCACAGTGGGAAGTGTAAGTTTCCGAAGGAATGAATATTCCCATCTTTCATCCAACTACCAGGAAAATTGAAGTAGTAAATTGGGAGGGAAAAAACTGCTTCGAGAGCATTGAGTCAAAAGCAAATAAATTGGATAGTCACGGAAATATTTCATCCAAAGTATAGAAATGCCTGATGAACTATTCTTCACTCTAACACATAAAACCTGACTTTAGTGAAGAATTATATCCAACTCGATAATAGATGAAATATTTCTCTTGGATAATGCTGACTGAAGTCTCAAAATATGATTTTTTCATCCTGTTTTTTTTTTTTTGGTACACCCTTCAGATCACTCTTCCAATTTCTGATAATACAGTGATTGTCTCATACTTGTTACAAGGAGTAGTTGATGGCCCTCGAAAACCATCTTAGTTTCTTAATTGGATTAGACTGCAGACTCTAGTCTCATCAGGGACGTATTTTGAAGCCATTTACTAAGGAGAGTTACTTCAGCAGATCCATTATGTGTTGTTTTGAGTAGTTTCCTCTTCAGGGCAACCTCTTCCTGACCTTGTGGCCAAATCCTTGTGGTCCCCAGTGAGGCACACGTGCAGTGATCATGAGTCAGGGATTAGACTACGCTTGCTCTGTTCAATCTTGCAGCTGATGGTTAGCTCTACAACTTCATCATCTACTACTATACATATAAAAGCCTAATATGCAAATTGTTCCCTGGGGAGTTGGACTGGGAGACCGGGAGTTTGATAGTTCGATATGATGTGTGCTGACCACCAGGGGGCAGTGCAGAATGAAGGAAGGTCCTGGCTGGCAGCCGGAAGGCCCTGGCTGGCAGCCAGAAGGCCCAATTGGCCCTGATCACCATCCAGGCCCAGGGATCCTACCCATGCACCATTTTCATGCACTGGACCTCTAGTTATATAATAATGCTTTTGAAAGAGAGAGAGAGAGAGAGAGAGAGAGAGAGAGAGAGAGAGAGAGAGAGATCGCTGGATTTTTACAGGCACAAATCAGTTTTGCATCTATCAAGAGCTGAATAATGAGTTAGTGCATTGGTCAGCAAACTCATTAGTCAACAGAGCCAAATACCAACAGTACAACGATTGAAATTTCTTTTGAGAGCCACATTTTTTAAACTTAAACTATATAGGTAGGCACATTGTTATTAACTTAATTAGAGTACTCCTAAGGCTTAGGAAGAGCCACAGTTAAGGGTCCAAAGAGCCACATGTGGCTCGCGAGCCACAGTTTGCCGACCACGGAGTTAGTGCCTTCTCTAAAATTTTTATTGGACAGACAAGTTGAATCCAGGTTCCTTCAAGAATGCTTCATTATAGTTCCAAAATATTCCCAATAAACAGAAGAAAACTCAAAATGCTTTCTTATTATAGGCTTCAGAAATAGATGGTGGTGAAAAGAGAGATGTTGACACTAAGAAATAAAATGTCTCTGGGACAGTAAAATAAAACTTTATTCCATTAGAATGAAAGCTATTTGAACTAGTAAAATGTTCAAATTTTAGATTTGTTTAAAAATAAAAATGGGTTTCCATTTCCAGTATGGCCAAAGAAATTCCCACCAGGCTGCCTCTCTTCAATATAATGACTAAACTCTGGATAAAATGTTTTAAAATTTTAAACACCTGTCACAAGACATTGGAAAATGACTAATGGTTGGCAGATTCTCTAAGGCAGTGGTTCTCAACCTTGGCTGCACATGAGAATCACCTGGGAATCTTTTTAAAATCCTGATTTCTGGGGTGTGGCCACAACATTAGTAACAAAGAAACAGAATTTCCGGAGGATGAGGCCCAGAAATCAGGATTTTAAAAAGATTCCCAGGTGATTCTAATGTGCAGCCAAGGCTGAGAACCATTGCTCTAGGGCAGTGGTCGGCAAACTGGCTCAGCAAACCGCGGCTCGTGAGCCACATGCGGCTCTTTGGCCCCTTAAGTGTGGCTCTTCCACAAAATACCGGCTCTTCCACAAAATACCGGCTCTTCCACAAAATACCGACTTCTGCGCCTGGGCCACGAAGTTTCAATCGTACTGTACGTGCGTGCCCCCATGTGGTATTTTGTGGAAGAGCCACACTCAAGGGGCCAAAGAGCCCCATGTGGCTCGCGAGGCGCGGTTTGCCGACCATAGCTCTAGGGGATTTGATACTTAGCATGGCAAGGGGTAAGTTTGTCAGCTTTTATGGCTTTTAATGTCACAGTTGGCACCATGTCAAGTGGCTAGAATTCCAACAGAAAACTTACAGTCTTTCTGGCTTAAAGAACAAGAAGGCAGAGTTTGGGGCAACCAGTACTGATAGAAAGTAAAGGAGGGGATCTCATGAAGGAAAAAGCCAAAGGAGATGTACCCTTTATTCTCTGCATACACTCCACCCGAAATCTCTGGCTGACTCCGGAACCATGTATGTGTGGTGCCTGGTACATAGAAGACTCTCAAAATAGATGATCAATTATTGTCATATGTTTGTACTTCAGGAAGAGCCTATCATGGTATCCGGTGCAGTAGAGGCATCCAGGAAATATTGGCTCCATTGTGGAAGGAGAAACCAAAGGCCAGGTGCTAGTTAGTGCCAAAGCCCAGCTCCCTCACACCGCATGCTGTGACCGCCCTGTTCTTCCATGTTGTCAGAGCCAACATTCGATTAAACACTGGAGAACTGCCTTTGGCCAGATGCTCAAACAGCTACAAACCCACCTGGAGGCTATGCCCAATCCCTTAGAACCTCCACCAGCTGGTTCCAAGACAGCCACCTTTCAATCTCAACCACTCTTTTTAAAAATATATTTATGTTTATTGATTTCGGAGTGGAAAGGAAAGGGAGAGAGAGTGAGAAACATCAATGATGAGAAAGAATCATTGATCGGCTGTCTTCTGCATGTCTCCTACTGGGGATCGAGCCTGCAACCAGGCATGTGCCCTGACCGGCAATGGTCCTGTGACCTCCTGGTTCATAGGTCAACACTCAACCACTGAGCCACACCGGCCAGGTCAACCACTCTTGAAGCTTGTGCTTTGCTATCATTGAACACGGGAAGTATGAATCCACTGCCAAGGTCATAGCCTATGGTTCTTCAAAATAAGTGACATCTTTAGTATCTGATGCTTGCATCTTGAGGGCACTGCTATTATTATTTACTAAAGGCCCGGTGCATTGAATCATGCACTGGTGGGGTCCCTTGGCCTGGCCTGCGCCCTGTCACAATCAGGGACCCCTCAGGAAATGTCGGACTTTCGGTTTCAGCCCGATCCCTGCAGGCCAGGCTGAAGGACCCTACCAGTGCCTGAATCTGCACCGGGCCTCTAGTATGCATATAAGATCTTTGATTAATCTCTTCCCGCCCTTCCCCCTCACCCCTTCCCCTCTCTCTCTGAGATTCATCAATCTCTTCCATGTTTCCATGCCTATGCATTGAGCATCTGCCCCCTGGTGGTCAGTGCACATCATAGCTACTAGTCATATGGTCAAATCGTTGAAAAGTCGCTTAGACTTTTATATACTAGTATATAGATTGCAGAGTTAAATATTCATCGGCGCTGGTTGCTGACTGCACGGTTTGATCTGGACAGGGGCCTACCTTTTTTCATTTACCTACTGAAGTTCTCAGCCAGAGCATGCATTCATAAGCTTTAGCTGTCCCTTGTTTGCTCACTGATACTCAGAAGTCTGAGGACCAGAAGCTAATTCTGCAGCAATGAGTTGCCTGCCCAGAATCACAAACACTATTTAGCAGACCAAGAACATTCCCAAACATTGCCGGACCTTCCCCTAGCAGGTGGGATTCATGTTCTCTTCCTTGTTTCAGATTCTTCCTTCATGGATGCCCTTCCTCTCCCTTCTTCTTCCTACTCCCTTCTTGGAAAAGATCCTATGAATAATGGTTAGGGAAATTTCACACTTATACTCTGCAAGGGAGCTCACATTTCTCTTTAATATTATCCTTCCTCCCAGGCGATGCCCCATGAGGGATTTTCTGGGAGAAAATTAGCCCCTCAAAAGAAATATTTTAATGCATTTTTTTTATGCTAAAGTACACATAATCTAAAATAGACCATTAGTGACATTTAGTGCATTCATAATGTTACAGCTAAGACTCTGTGCCCAGTTCCATTGTGTGGGTGTGTTTCCCTCCACCACCAAGCAATTATTCGACACCAGCTGGGTGGACTACAATTCAACTCAGATCTTTTGTTGTTGTTGTTGTTGCTGTGAGTCCTCTAACAATATCCCGAGGATATTTTTTCCATTGATTTTTAGAGAGAGTGGAAGAAAAAGGGAAAGACGGAGAGAAACATCTATGTGAGAGAAACACATTGATTGGTTGCCTCATAGAGACTCGTCCCGGGCCTGGGCCAGGAAGCAGCCTACAACCAAGGTATGTGCCCTTGACCGTGACCGTGACTGGAATCAAACCTGGAACCCTTTGGTCTGCAGGCTGACACTCTATCCACTGGGCCAAACTGGCTAGGGCTCAGCTCAAATCTTGGAGATAGCATCAGATCTCACAGATCCCACATGACTGCTCCCTGCCCCCCGCACACTTCAGTTGCTAGTCACAAACTTAGGTTGTTACCTATACTTCTGACCAAGTGGTTATAGACCGAGATTCCAACAAATCCCTCCTTGGGTTCAATTAATTTGCCAGGACAGATCACAGAACTCAGAGAATGGTTTTACTTACTAGATTACCAGTTTATTTATGTAAAGGACTAGAGGCCCAGTGCACGAAATTGTGCACAGGTGTAGTCCGGCAGACCCATCCTGATTGGGGTAGGGGTGGTGATCATGGTGGAGCCAGCCAGTGGGAGGGGCCACAGGCAGTTGGCCGGCTGGCCCTGCCCCCTGGTCAAACTCCCAGTTGAACTCCCAGTCAAATTCCAGGTCGAGGGGACAATTTGCATATTAGCCTTTTATTATATAGGATATAACTCGGGAACAGACTGAAGAGAGGCGCAGGGAAGGGTATGAAGAAAGCACGCAGAGCAAGCCACTCCCAAATCTCCACGTGTTCGCTACCCTGCAAGCTCTCCAGAGCCTGTCCTTTTGGGGTTTTATAGAGGCTGTTACATAGGCATGAGTGATTCAGTCACTGGATATTGGTGGTTGATTCAACCTCCAGCCCCTCTCCTGTCCCCAGAGGTCAGGGACTGGGACCTAAAGTTCCAACCCTCTTATCACATGGCTATGCTCTTGTTCTGTTAATAAGGTGGCTTTCCAAAAAAAAAAAAAACAACAACCAACAACTCTAAAAATAGGGGGCTGGTTGCCAAGATACCACCCCTGCCCCTAGCAGCCCCAAATGTATTCTCTGTGTCTGTGGGTTTGCCTATTCCGGATGTTTCGTGTAAATGGAGTTGTACAATGTATCGCCTTTTGTAATTGGCTTCTTTCATTTAGCATAATGTTTTTGAGGCTCATCTGTATTGTCCCCTGAATCAGTACTTCATTCATTTTTATGGCTGGGTAATATTCCATCATATGTGTATGTGGGTATGTATGTGCATTTTTGGAAATCATTTATCTTCAGCTTTTCTAGCATAATGGCTTTTCCCAAGTCAATATCATCCAAATATTTGGTTGAAGACACATGGAAGTAATTTAGACTATTTTCTGCGTGTAGTCAGATTATTTTCATAATGCACACAGGCGTTTTAGGCTCACCAATATTTAATAGGTTGGAACGTTAGAAGCTTTGAAAAAAATGCCATCCACTTTGTTTTCAATTAAGCTAAAGCCTAATGTATTTTTCTCCCTTTAGGCCAAAACCAGGTGTTTTCATGGAAACTTCCATTGTCTAATGATAACGTTTATGAAAACAGCCATGCAATTATCTTTCCAGAGGATCACACCGCTGTTCATTCAGCTGCCCCATCACAAATTCTCAGGACTCAGGGAGCACACGCGGTGAGAAACCCAGGCTCACAGGTGTGAGAAATCTCACATCTCCACAGATCTGAACTTGAACAAGTGCTACATTCTGTTTTGCAAGAATAGTCACACACAGAAAATGTTTATTGTGTCGTGTAGTCCAAGTTAGGTAAGAAGTCTTAGCAATTGTGTTCTTATCTAACTCCCTAATTTGATACCAGAAAAGACGTGTTGAAACTCTTTACCCAACCCCCAGTGTTTTACGCTTTCAACATATTGAATGCTTCTGAGACCCGCCTAGGAAAAGTGAATTCTGGCCGTTCCAGGCTTCATGTGCTTCGTAATCGTGCCTGATTTGATCATGCCAAGAAAACAATCCTTACAGCATAACATTTCCAAGGCAGCCCTTTTCAGAAAAGGGGCGTTCGATTTATTTCCAGATGTTTCTGCCCAGCATTTGCTTTCCCTCGCCCTACACCCCGATTTCACGGTTGAACAGTGTGAAGCTCCAGAGCAAAAATGCACCCACTGATTCCTCCCACCTGCCACCTTCCCTTTTCAGGGTTCCCCTTGAGACATCATGCAAGCCTGCTCTGCATAACGATCATGGGAGACTTTCGGCAATGAAATGATAAAATGCGGTTTACCAGTAGGCTCCAGTGTGTACCCGAGGCCTGCTGTGGGCTGAGGCCACCGTGATGGCTTTGTGTTATCCTTCACCCTGCATTTGTGGGGGATACATACAAGCAATTCATTTGCAATAGACATTAGGTCTCTAGGGGAATCCTTTTTTGTTTTTTAATTTCAGGAGAGAAGACAATTTCTTAAATTGAAGAAATGACGGAGCACTTTCATCTGACTGCCTCTTTGATGAGGGATTAATAGATATGCTCACAAACTTTAATAAGTGATAATTATCCACTTTACGTTTCGAGTTTTGCCTTTAAAATATTTCTCAAAGCTTTTATGATCACTTTTCCATTACCTGTATAAAAGGCCTGTTATTCATCACGTATTTCTAAAGCCTGAAATGAGCCTTACCAAAGTGTGTAATCTTGGTTTACAATCTTCATTTATAGTCTTTCTATTCCAATTAGATAAAGCGAAGTTGTCTATACCAAGTTTAAAACTGAAACAATGGTTCTAAAATTTCAAGTGGAGAATAACATTTCTGGGTTTTTTTTGTGAAACTCCATAGATTACTATTAAATTAAACTTAAAAAACTGCCGAAACTGGTTTGGCTCAGTGGATAGAGCGTCGGCTTGCGGACTGAAGGGTCCCAGGTTCGATTCCGGTCAAGGGCATGTACCTGGGTTGCGGGCACATCTCCAGTAGGAGATGTGCAGGAGGCAGCTGATCGATGTTTCTCTCTCATAGATGTTTCTAGCTCTCTATCTCTCTCCCTTCCTCTCTGTAAAAAATCAATAAAATATATTTTTTTAAAAAAACAAAACTGAATAGAGCCCAGGTGGCATGGCTCAGTGTTGGAGTATCGACCTATGAACCAGGTTCGATTCCAGGTCAGCGCAGATGGTCAGGTTGTAGGCTGGATCCCCAGTCGGGGGGTGTGCAAGGACAGCCAATCAATGATTCTCTCTCATCCTTGATGTTTCTACCTCTTTCTCCCTCTTCCTTCCTCTCTGAAATCAATAAAAATATATTTATTTAAAAAAATTGAATTGATAAGTTTGGCTAAGTTATATCTATATTTTCCAAGCATTCTTTGTACAGCAACTCCATACCACACAATGCGACAGAGAGTGAAAGTAGAGATACTCAACCTTCAAGTACTTCTGAATCTAATGGTACTCATTTATAAAACTGCCAAGGTCATGCATTTAATAGTGATTTACCTGGACAAATCCTCCAGCGATGAGATGATGTTGATGAGATGATGTTGATGAGATGATGTTGATGAGATGATGTTGTGACTCCTAGTGGGTTGGTCTGACCATGCTTATTGGTTCTGCTTGCTGGATTCATAGCTGAGTCACCTCCTTAATCGCTTCACACGGGCCTTGAAAAGGAACCTTAAGAAAAACATAACCCCCTGTCCTATCCTATATAATAAAAGGGTAATATGCAAATTGACTGAGCAGCGGAAAGATCGGTCGCTATGACGTGCACTGACCACCAGGGGGCAGATGCTTAAAGCAGGAGCTGATCACTGAGGACAAGAGCTGACATCCATTCCCAGCCTCACCCTAGCCCAGTGGTTCTCAGCCTTGGCTGCACATGAGAATCACCTGGGGATCTTTGTAAAATCCTGATTTCTGGGCCTCATCCTCCGGAAATTCTGTTTCTTTGTGATGGGGTGGGGCCACAACATTAGTCACAAAAAAAACAGAATTTCCGGAGGATGAGGCCCAGAAATCAGGATTTTACAAAGATCCCCAGGTGATTCTCATGTGCAGCCCAGGTTGAGAACCACTGCCTTAAGTGCTTACAAACTTTCCCAGGCGCCCTCGCAACTGGTTGAGTTGAACTGGCGGTCTGTCTGCTCGCCTGTCGTCTGTAGGTCCCGGGCTCTGGAAGCCCGGCGTGGCAGGTTTCAGGTACCTTCTGTTTCTGTTCTGCTTTTGTTTCTGTTTGTGGGTGTTTAAAAACTCAAAAAGCATGGGCAATGCACTGGCAGCTCCGCCTGGCAGCCTGAGCCCAACTGGGGGTTTCCTGGTAACAATTTTAAATAACAGATCATGCTTTTCTTTCCTTTTTCTTCGACTGTAAACAGCATGTCCTGATTCTAGTAATTTCCACGTAGTAAGAGGAAAACGTAATTCATGAGCCCCTCTTGATTACTTTTTCTTCCCCTTCCGTTTCCCAGCTTGCGTCTTCCATATTTTGTCTTTAATATGACAATAGTTGAAAACATTTACAATTGCTCCGTTTCCATTTCTGAGTCTTTTGTGCTTCCGCTATAGGTTGATAATAGAGCTTAAAACTCACTAAAGCGTTTTTATTTTTATTACTAAGAAAATATTGGTCATAGTAGAACCAGTTATTGCTGCTTATACTGCCCCTCTTTTAAACTTTTTGTTTTTCTAGTAGTTTCTTATTGTTACTTATTTTTCCCCTGGCAAGTCCTGTCCAAATGCTTGGCTCGTCTGGAGAGTAATGTCAAATTCTGGAACCACCCTCTTTCCCAGGCACCTCCCTTCTCGTTTCCTCCTCCCGTTCTAATCTGGATGGATGACTAACTGGGCCACTACAGAACTATCATCCTATGACTTTGCTCCTCTCTTATCCCATGTTGAATCCACTTTTCCTTGATCTCATGCCTTTCTGTCCCAATTATGCCCCAATTAATTACTTGTCTCCCTAGATTTAGTGGGACATACGCAGGTGACTAGGGGTCAGCAATAACGGCCTATACCCTGGTACTTCAATGTCTAGATCAGCCGTGGGCAAACTACGGCCCACGAAAATGAATAAAACTAAAAAAAAAAAAAAAAAAGACCGTACCCTTTTATGTAATGATGTTTACGTTGAATTTATATTAGTTCACACAAACACTCCATCCATGCTTTTGTTCCGGCCCTCCGGTCCAGTTGAAGAACCCATTGTGGCCCTCGAGTCAAAAAGTTTGCCCACCCCTGGGCTAGACAGTTGAGCCGAACCAGAACACATGAACACACAAGACAGAATTAATATGCAATCACACAAGGTTTATTTACCTATTCCTAGTGGGTCCTAGGCTCCGGCCAAGGTCACCCAGCGATGCACACTGAAAGTCGGAAGAGGAAGATGAAGATGGAGACAGACAGGCAGCCGCAGTTGGTTCAGGCTCGCACAGCAGAGCAGTCAGGGGCTTGTCTCACGGAGCAACGTGGAGTCTTCCTCTTATCAGGCAGGAGACATGGACTGACGAAGGCCCGGTGCTTATACAGCCGGTAGTAAACAACTTGTGCCTTATCAGTGTGGGCCAGACGGTGTGTCTTATGCTAGGGGCAGGGCCTTTACACTTTAAGGGCTTAGGGCGTTTACATCAAGATAGTGGGGTGCTCACCATGTTTATAACATTTGGAAGTTACAGAGTATTGGGGTCTCCACACAGCAAACATTCCACACATTAATCATTTCACGCATTAGAGGGGTTTCCTTATGACCATAACATTATGACACTTTCTCTCTTGATTTTGTTGGAGCACATCCTCAGATAACTTGCTTAGAAAAGATGTGTAGGAAGTAGACTTTCTAAATCAGGGGTCCTCAAACTTTTTAAACAGGGGGCCAGTTCACTGTCCCTCAGACCGTTGGAGGGCCGGACTATAGTTTAAAAAAAAACTATGAACAAATTCCTATGCACACTGCACATATCTTATTTTGAAGTAAAAAAACAAAACGGAACAAATACAATATTTGTATTTGCATGTGGCCCGCGGGCCAGAGTTTGAGGACCCCTGTCACATGTTTGCATGTCTGGACATGTCCTTATTTTACCCTCCCACTTGGCAAAGAAGTCTAGCTTGAAAATTCTTTTTTTGCAGAAGGTTTAAGTCCATTTACATGGCCTTCAGGCCTCCAGGCCTGCAGTCAGATAATGACCTGATTCTCTGTCGTTTCTTTTCGATGTATCTTTTCTCTCTGTAGCTTTAAAGATCATTTCTGTGTCCCGAGTGGATTCAGATTAGCCTGTGATGCCTCCAGGTTAAAGGGTCTCAGGCTGAATCCTCAGATCATTCAGCTCAGTAACTGTTCAGATTCATGTATTTGATAATTCCTTCCTCCCTCTCTTGGCTATTTTAGAATTTCTTTATCAACTGCATGTTGGATCTTCTGAATGGACCATCTGCACTTTTTTAAAGTTTCTCTTATATTTCGAACATGTGTCTTTTATTCAACTTTCTGTAAGATTTTAAAAATTTTATCCCTCAAACTTTCTATTGAATTGAATATGTCATTATATATTTAATTTCCAAGAGTACTGCCTCATTCTCACTTTTCTTTCCTCTCCCCTCCCCCTTGTCTCCCCCCCCCCCCCCCCCCCGCCCAATATGACTGTAGTGCTCATCCTTGGGCATATAGCTATACCAATTTATCTTGTAGGACACAGGTCTAGAAAGAAAACTGCTAAGACACATAACATATGCATTTAAATTCTGAGAGCTTATGATGGCCCTTCAGAAGCAGGTTGCACCCCCTTACACTTTTATTTCAAAGGGGAAAAAGTGGCAAGCGAGTGTTTTTCTTTTTTATTTATGAATGAGAATGAGTGTCATAAAACTTTATTGGCCATTTATATTATTTTCATCTATGTGCCTGGTCGTGTACTTTATCATTTTAAAATTAGGTTATCTTTCTTTTTTGAGTTGTACAAGCTCTGTATTCTATCTAGAGGCTCGGTGCATGAAATTCGTGCTGGGGGGTGGGGGGCGTCCCTCAGCCTGGCCTTGCCCTCTTGCAGTCCTGGACCCCTCTGGGGATAGCCAGCACTCAGATCCCTTGCTCCTTACCACCCACCTGCTTGCTCTCGCCACCGCTGCTGCACTTGCCAGCCGTGAGTCCGGCTTCTGGCTGAGCGGCGCTCCCCTCATGGGAGCTCACTGACTACGAGGGGGCAGCTCCTGCATTGAGTGTCTAGACAGCCCCTGGGTGGTCAGTGTGCAACACAGCGACCAGTCATTCCAGTTGTTCTACTATAACAGTCGCTTAGGCTTTTATTATATAGATGGAGCTACCTGACAGTCAGTGTGCCCCACAGAGGGATCCCAGATTGCGAAAGGTCACAGGCCAGGCCGAGGGACCCCACTGGTGCACGACCAGGGTCGGGGAGGGATGCTGGAGGTTGGCCACCTGGGGAGGTACCATGGAAGGGCTCCAGGGCATGTATGGCCCATCTTGCTCAGTCCCGAATGGCCAGACCCCAGCAGCAAGCTAATCTACTGGTTGAAGCGTCTGCCCCCCGGTGGTCAGTGCACGTCATAGTGACTGGTCAACTGGTCAACTGTCTGCCCCCTGGTGGTCAGTGCACAGCATAGTGAGTGGTTGAGCGGCCTTAGCATATCATTAGCATATTACGCTTTGATTAGTTGAACAGACGACTGGACGACCAGACACTTAGCATATTAGCCTTTATTTTATATAGGGTACTGTATTATGTATTTGTCAGCTTTATATGTTGTGAAATTTTTCTTCTAGTGTGTCGTCTTATAACTTTGCTTATGCTTTTGCCCTTTAAATTGCTATGTAGTTGAACCTGTTTGTCTTTTCCTTTGTAGCTTCTGGATTTCATGTTATACTTAGAAATGCCCTTCCAACCCCAAGACTTTAAATGTACTCTTTAGTATTTTCTTCTAGTATTTTCATTGCTTAAATGTCTTACATCTAATATTTACGATAGGAAACTTTGTATATGACATGTTTGGGGTCTTGCTTATTTACCTTCAAAACAGATATTCTGTTAAGTCCATTTAAAGCAATAGGTTATTCTTTCCCTATGGTTTCTTTGTATTGCCCTCATGTTACCAACATTGGGGTTCTATCTGGGGTTCCCCAAGATAGAAATCGAGAGGAAACCACAGAGAAATTTCCAGACAGATCTTACTAAGCTAATGCTGGTGTACAAGGGAGGCAGCAAAGAAGACAGGAGCTAGCCCTGCTTGGCTGCTTATAAGTTGGGGACAAAGCCGGCCTTTGAGAAAAGGTGGGCTTTTTGTTTGTTTGTTTTGTTTTATTCCTTTTATTTTTTCTTTTCATTTCTTTTTTAATAATTCTTTACTGTTGAAAGTATTACATATATCCCCCTTTCTCATTGACCCCCTCCAGACAACCCCCGCCTCCTGCCCCAGGCCTTCACGGCCCCATTGTCTATGGCTGTGGGCCATGCATATATGCATACAAGGTTCTTGGTTGATAACTTCCCACCCGCCCACCCTCCCCTGCCTTCCCTCCACGATTCCACACTCTGTTCCATGACTTCATGACTCTGGATCCACTCCGTTCATCAGTTTATTTTGTTACTTAGATTCCACATATGAGTGGGATCATGTGATACTTGTCTTTCTCTGACTGGCTTATCTCACTGACATGATACTCTCCAGGTCCCTCCATGCTGTCTCAAAGGGTAAGAGATCCTTTTTTACTGCTGCCTAGTATTCCATGGTGTACATGTACCACAGCTTTTTTATCCACTCATCTACTGATGGGCACTTGGGCTTTTTCCAGATCTTAGCTATTGTACATTGTGCGGCTATGAACATGGGGGTGCATACATTCTTTCTGATTGGTTATTTCGGTTTTCTTAGGATATATTCCTAAAAGTGCTATCACTGGGTCAAATGGCACTTCCATATTTAATTTTTTTGCGGAAACTCCATACTGTTTTCCATAATGGCTGCACCAGTCTGCATTCAAGATGCAGGTCAGTGGTTTAAGTGGGCAGTTAGGAGGGAGAAAAAATCAGCTACTTCTGCGTTTCTTAGTAGAGAGTGGAGGGGTGATAACATTTTTTACACTTAGCTTAAGCCACATCCATTCTGACCACCTGGTCTGAGCGTGGCTTCCAGCCCACCTGGTATTTTTCATTTCTGGGCCCAAGACCCTAAGCTGTCTCATTAATGTATTATTTCTGGATCATTTCTTCTCTATCGGACTATGTCTGTTTCTTTTAGAGAATATTTGGTTTCATAATGTCATGGTGCAGTGGGAGCCTCCTTCAACTGCCATTTACTAACCTTCCGAAGTCCAGTTACTTTACTGCCCCTGTGACTCGGTGCCCTCCACTGGAAATGATGATGAGGATACTCCCACCAAGTAGGTTTGTTGTGAAAAGTACTGCGATAAGGAATGCATGTAATCAAGACGAGTGCTTGGCACGCTGGTGAACACCAGCCACCCCTGCTGCTGTTATGGTAATGCTTCTTTTCTTCAGGGTCTACCGTAGTGCCTGCTTAAAAAAAACATATGAGCCCTAACCGGTTTAGCTCAGTGGATAGAGCGTTGGCCTTAGGACTGAAGGGTCCCAGGTTCGATTCCAGTCAAGGGCATGTACCTTGGTTGCGGGCACATCCCCAGTGGGGGGTGTGCAGGAGGCAGCTGATTGATGTTTCTCTCTCATCGATGTTTCTAACTATCCCTCTCCCTTCCTCTCTGTCAAAAAGAAAATATATATATGACTTAAACTTTAGATGCAGGACTCTAAAGTATTGAAGACAATGGAAATCAATTGTAAGGAAGATAGAAGGGCATAAAGTTTTAATACTCTTTTTTTTCCCTAAATATGTTTATTGATTTTTAGAAGGAGAGGAAGGGAGAGGGGATAGAGAAATAGAAACATTGATGGGAGACAAATTTCATGGATCGGCTGCCTCCAGCATGCCCCCTACTGGGCATTGAGCTGGCAACTCGGGCATGTGTCCTGACCAGGAATCAGACCCATGACCTCTTGGTTTCTGGATCAACACTCAACTACTGAGCCTCACCGGCCAAGCTTAGTGCTATTTTTAAAAACGAAAGAGATATTGGAGCAAGCTCTCTCAGTGTTTTATCCCGAGATTTCTAATTATTTTCCCCATGATTTGTGCGGCCCAGAAAGTGTTTCACACTAATAAAGGTTGAAAGTAGTTTTCAGCCCTTAAGTTGAATTAAATGAATGTACTGTTATGACAAGTTAATGAAACATCCATAAAATTGCTAAATATATGTCATTGAAAATACCTATGTTCCATTATTTTGTTAAACATCAATTATGAGCATAAGAAATCTGCATTTAGTCAAATGAATACTGCTGACACATGTTAATTATTCCAGCATATAATTGGCTTGGACTTTAGATGTTCAGGTAGGAATGTTCTCGAGTGTCAGCAGCTCCGGTGTGTGTGTGAGAAGCCACGGGAAAAGAGTCCATGCCTCTATTATACATGCTTTTCCATCATCGACTGTCGTCTGGGTTCACGCTAATGGAGTGGCAAATGTCACTTCAAGTCATCAAATTGTTCATCATCAAAGCCCTGACCGGTTTGGCTCAGTGGATAGAGCGTTGGCCTACAGACCGAAGGGTCTCAGGTTTGATTCCTGTCAAGGACATGTACCTTGGTTGCGGGCACATCCTCAGTAGGGGGTGTGCAGGAGGCAGCTGATCGATGTTTCTCTCTCACTGATGTTTCTAACTCTCTATCCCTCTCCCTTCCTCTCTGTAAAAAAATCAATAAAATATATATATTTTTAAAAATAAATTAAAAAATATATAATCCATTATTAATAATATTAATAGCCATCCCTTTGAGGGCGTGCTGTGTGTCAAAATTATGCCAGGCACTTGACCTAAATTACCTCATATTCTTACCTTGCACTGGGGTTCCGTTTTACAGATGGGAAAACTTCATTTTATTTTTTTAAATCTTTATTGTTGAAAGTATCACATGTGTCCCCTTTCTAGCCTGCCCCTGCCCCCTGCCCCAGGCCTTCACCACCCAGTTGTCTGTGTCCATGGGTTATGCACATATGCATACAAAGTCTTTGATTGATCTCTTCCCACTCATAAAATATATTGTAAAAGAAGAAGAATTGCTGTTTTCTCCCATAAATGCTTCTCCATCCAGAAACTCGGATTCTCCAGAAAGTCCCAGGGAATTAGGAAGGTATCCCAGAGGCCGGCACTCAGCCAGCTGTGCGGTGAGGGTGGCTGTGAAGTGCAAGGTGCATGGAGGTTGGCTGTCTACTTGAGCGCTTGAGCTCTCTCCCTGGATGTCCCCCCCTGAGCCCGATCTGTTCCAAGTGTGGGCCTGAACCCTGCACCGATAGAATCATCTGGAATGCCTTTCTTGGGTAGGACTCGCAAGCAGGGATCTTCAGGTCTTAGATGATGAGAGAGAGAAACATCAATGGGAGAGAGAAACATCGGTTGTCACACACCCCCCTCCCTCCCCTGCCAACCTATGCACCCTGATCAGGGACCAAATGTGCTTGGCCTGAACTTGAACTGGCGACCTTTCCACGCATGGGAGGATCCTCATCCAACTGAGCCACACCGGCCAGGGCTGGAATGGCTTTTAGTTTTATTTTTTTATTATTACTTTTTTAAAATATATTTTATTGATTTTTTTTTTTTTTTTTTTTTTTTTTTTTTTTTTTTTTTACAGAGAGGAAGGGAGAGACATAGAGAGTTAGAAAACATCGATGAGAGAGAAACATCAATCAGCTGCCTCCGGCACATTCCCCACTGGGGATGTGCCCGCAACCAAGGTACATGCCCTTGACCGGAATCGAACCTGGGACCCTTCAGTCCGCAGGCCGACGCTCTATCCACTGAGCCAAACCGGCTAGGGCTGGAATGCCTTTTAAAAACAGATCCCTGGGTAATGCAGAATTAATTAATGGGGAGAATTGAAGTGTGATTTAGGTTGTCAGCCAAGTTGGGTCTGAAAAATGAAATATTTTTAAGGAAATAGCTCAAAGTAGATATCATGAAAAATATCAGAACATTGTGGCACTTCGTGCAATTTCTGACGTTTAATATTTTTATTTTGAAATGGAGGTGGGTGACAGGAAACTCATTATCTTGCCAGATCCTTACCAGTCTCCTTTAGATGAATCTTCTCTTCTCCCTACTGAACTAGAAGGGCTTCCCTGCTTGCACGGTGTAGGCGCACCAAAGCCTGTTTCCTCCAGCCCACCTTTATTTTCTTTTAAAAAAAATATATTTTATTGATTTTTTTTCAGAGAGGAAGGGAGAGGGATAGAGAATTAGAAACATCGATGAGAGAGAAACATCGATCAGCTGCCTCCTGCACACCCCCTACTGGGGATGTGTCCACAACCAAGGTACTTGCCCTTGACCGGAATCAAACCTGGGACCTTTCAGTCCTCAGGCCAACGCTCTATTGACTGAGCCAAACCGGTTAGGGCGTCCTCTAGCCCACTTTAAAAATATTTTTTTTTTATTGGTTCCAGAGAGGAAAAGACAGATGGGAACATCAATGATGAAAGAGAATCATGGATCGGCTGCCTCCCGCATGCCCCCTACTGGTGATCGAGCCCCCAACTCGGTCATGTGCCCTGACCAGGAATGGAAGGATGACCTTTTGGTTCATAGGTTGACACCCAATCACTGAGCCACACCAGCCAGGATGTCTTTTACATTTTTAATCCCCATAAATCTTCATGGAGGACAGTGTTCCTTGGAAGCAGTGCATGTCTGGTGTTAATGGTGTGAGGTGAGATTGAGAGTAACCAGCCCGAGAATGTGACTTGATTATTATTGCTTCTGACACATTAGCGTGTCATTAACAGAAAAGCCATCTCTTAAACACATTGAACAAACTCAATTATTATGATTGATTACCAGCCTCGCTGTAGGGATTTTGCAGCTTTAGGGAAACTGACAAACATTTTGCCCTTTTAGATCCTACAATTAGATTCTCAAGGCGCAGTCAATAAGCATTTTGTAGGCGCTAAAGTCATCGTCTTAAATGACAAAAATCTCTGAGTAGATGAACTTGCTGTTGATCATTGGCTAATTGTTCAAATGGCTTTCAGTAGTGTTATTGACAAATCGAACTGAGTCCTTGAAGGATAAATTTGATCATGAATTAATGGAACCTATTTTGGACGTTAATTTATACAAGCCCTTATAGATCCTTGATTTATTGCATCTCATTTGCGAAAACTGAACGCGAGACTAGAAAAATGTGTCAGTCTGGGTTCTGTGTAAACTCTGTTCCTTTGAACGATAATCCTCAAAAGGAATAATATTCTAATTCAGAGAGAAATTGAATAATATGTGCTTTCAACCTAACATTTAAGAACTTTAACCTTTTTTTCTGAGATAGTCTACTTTAGCCTCCCAGAATGTGGAGAAAATTTCAGGATTTTTATTTTCTCGACCTATTCCATACCAGAACCTAATCCTTAGACCAGTGGTCGGCATACTCATTAGTCAACAGAGCCAAATATCAACAGTACAACGATTGAAATTTCTTTGGAGAGCCACATTTTTTAAACTGAAACTATATAGGTAGGTACATTGTGATTAACTTCATTAGGGGACTCCTAAGGCTTAGGAAGAGCCACACTCAAAGGGCCAAAGAGCCGCAGGTGGCTCGCGAGCCGCAGTTTGCCGACCACTGCCTTAGAGCCTCTGACCTCTCCAGAGAGGATACCCCCTTGCTTACACAAAGGATGTATGGCTGACATTGCACAGCATTCTCACATGCCTTGTAGTTCTTCTCTCTCACCTCCTTTCTCCTTCATACTCACTCTCTCTAAACACTCTCCCCCATTACCCACGGTTCCATTCCTGGTCAGGACACATGCCTGGGTAGCGGGCTCGATCCTCAGTAGAGAGCGTGCAGGAGGCAGCCGATCCATGATTCTCTCTCATCATTGATGTTTCTCTCCCTCTCCCTCTCCCTTCCTCTCTGAAATCAATACAAATATATTTAAAAATAAATGAAAAAAACTGGACTGTTGGCCCACACCTTTGATTCGGTGAGTTTCTTACCAGCTTCTCTGAACTTCTCTCAGGAGTTCTTCGTCATCGAAGTGATCCCTTACCATTGTCAGGGAAGGGGGAAGTCCCCCTTTATTCTTATAGCTGGAATAATAACAAAATCATAAAATTGGCACAAGACTAGATTCACAGAAAGAAGCCATTTAATACGTGCATACGAGATAAGCGTAATATGATGCACAGATCAAAAACATGAGGCCGAAAGAAAAGATGGAACCAGGAACTTTTATACTTTTTAGACAAAGAAACGATAAATTCGTTGAAGGCATTGACAGGACAAAGAAAGTTTGTGCTCACTAGAAAGAGATGTCAGCAAGGTCTGGGTGTTTGCTGCTGAGGGATCTAAACAGGTTTTGGACTGGGCTTGTAAATTAGTCACGCCTTGCACGGCGTGTTTGTACAAGCTTTCCATGCTGGATTCTGTGAACTCTTTTTTTTTTATTTTAAAAAATATTTTTATTGATTTCAGAGAGGAAGGGAGAGGGAGAGAGAGAGAGAAACATCCATGATGAAAGAGAATCGTGGGTTGGCTGCTCCCTGCACTCTTTCTACTGGGGATCGAGCCCACAATCTGGGCATGTGCCCTTGACCGGAATCGAACCCGGGACCCTTCGGTCCGCGGGCCGACGCTCTATCCACTGAGCCACACCCGCTAGAGCTTGTGCCGAAGTTATCTCTCAGCCTCGGGAGCAGGGAGGGCACCCATCGCGTGGGAGACGTATCCAGGCTTTTAGGGCTCAGAGCGGTCAGGGTTTTCTTCTTGCCAAGGCAATTTCTTAAGTAACTTTAATTCAAAAGAATCCATATGCCACCGTGGGATATCTTGGGCAGCGTGACCTGGGCCCTGATACTAGCTTCATTTTTTTTTTAATTTTTTAAAAAAATATATTTTATTGATTTTTTTTTACAGAGAGGAAGGGAGAGGGGTAGAGTTAGAAACATCGATGAGAGAGAAACATCGATCAGCTGCTTCCTGCACACTCCATACTGGGGATGTGCCCGCAACCAAGGTACATGCCCTTGACCGGGATTGAACCTGGGACCCTTGAGTCCGCAGGCTGACGCTCTATCCACTGAGCCAAACCAGTTAGGGCCACCAGCTTCAGTTTTAGGTTCTACAAATGCCCCTGAAGACTTATGAAGGTGAGAGCTGGACTTCTCATGAGCTGAGGGGAGCTTTGTAATATCAAGAATTCTGTCCTTCAGGTTTGAGTTATAGCATTCCCCCTTTGGGCTCACACCATAAGTCAGGGATCCCTGGATCATACAGAACAGAAATCTCTACCTTTTACAAAACTATATATTTGTATTGATTTCAGATAGGACAGGAGAGAGATAGAAACATCAATGATGAGAGAGAATCATTGATCAGCTGCCTCCTGCACAAGAGCATGTGCCCTGACCATGACCTTCCTCGTTCATAGGTGGATGCTCAGCCACTGAGCCACACCGGCCCTGCAATGTCTACAATTTTTGATTTTGTACTCCTATTAGTAAAAACGTTTTGAACACCCCCCCCCATATACATTAATTTATTCATAATTTATGCATATATGCACTACTGTAAAAAAATATTATGGAGAGTATAAGGCATGTGTAAGAAAGCTGTTAGAATGAGATGTTAGAATAAGATGGGATGAAGATGAAACATACATTTTAATCATTTGAAAACGTTTTGCTGTCACTGCTGCGTTAGAAATTATTAAGTATTTTAAATGACAGCGCAGTGATGGAGGATGCCTGCTTATTTTCAAGCATCTTGGCTTTCTGCTTTAATGAATAAAAACGTGCAACTTCAGCTTCTTTCTCCACTTGGTGTTAATCACTGTCAGGGAGGAAAAGAGGAAGCATAGAAACATGCAGAAGTAAATACACGAGGTGTTTTACCCGCCTGCGCACTAGCTCATGACCTCCTTGTTTTCAGTCCCCCTTACACAAGGGGTTTTGTTGAAAATCAGCTCCGTATTCCTCGGTGGCCGTCCACTGTCCTTGCCCACCCAATGGAAGATGTTGCATTTATTATATTTAACAAATGAGTTCACAGTCCACTAACGTGCTTCAATTGGAAGGTTATGAAACAGGTTGGAAAAATTTGTTCCCAAGTTTTCAAAGGCTGCTCTTTTCATAGATACCTATTTGCATACGTTTCAATAAAGCAAACACAGTGTTAGAATCCTTTCCAAACATCTGTCTCCCTGTGTCCTTGCCACCACCCAAGTTTCTTTTAAAAAATGAGGTTCTTTCCCGTTTATGATTATAATATCTCTTTTCCTCTGAAGAGACAACTCTTTTAGTTCATTGTCCCGAGGTAGCCAACAACCCCCGTGGAGGACAAAACATTGTCATAGCCACTCTACTCTAATGCAGTGGTTTTCTTTGCCAAGGCAACCTTATGGTTGACATGCTAAATAAAGCACTTTTCGTTTCTGCGGTGCCATCACTTGCATGGAATTCTTGGGCAGGCGTCTCTAAATTTACCCTGAAACCCTTGTTTTATTCTGGTCACAGTTGCTTTCAGATCATTTTATGCTTTCCTATAGCCGTGCCATTGTCACAGTACCCTACAGATTGTTGTATTAATTTCCCCCCCAAATATGTTTTTATTGATTTCAGAGAGGAAGGGAAAGGGAGAGAGAGAGAGAGACATCAATGATGAAAGAGAATCATGCAATGGCTGCCTCCTGCACACCCCCTACTGGGGACCAAGCCCACAACCCGGGCATGTGCCCTGGCATAAAATCGAACTGTGACCTCCTAGTTCATAGGTCTTCGCTCAACCATGGAGCCCCCGCAGCTGGGCAGAATTATTATTTTATAATAGGTTCTGGTCCCTTGTAGGGCTAGACAACCCAAGTGGTTTTCTTGTTCAGAGTGTTCTTTTATATTATTACTAGAGGCCCGGTGCACAAAAATTTGTGCACTCGGGAGGGAAGAGGGTGTCCCTCAGCCCAGCCTGTGCCCTCTCGCAGTCTGGGACCCCTCGGGAGATAACGACCTGCTGGCTTAGGCCTGCTCCCAGGTGGCAGAGGGCAGGCCCAATCCCTAGGTGCAGCCCCTGGTCGGGCTCAGAGCAGGGCCGATTGGGGAGTTGGGGCACCGCCCCCTGTCACTCACAGAGCAGGGCCCATCAGGGTGTTAAGGAGCTCCCCCCTGTCACTCACAGAGTTGGGCCGATAGGGGAGTTGGGGCACCGCCCCCTGTCACACACAGAGCAGGGCCAATAAGGGGGTTGGGGCGCCGCCCCCTGTCACACACAGAGCAGTGCCGATCAGGGGGTTGAGGCGCCGCCCTCTATCACCCACAGAGCAGGACCGATCAGGGGGTTGGGGCGCCGCCACTCTCACACTCAGGGCAGGGCCGATTCGGAGGTTATGGCTCTACCCCATCACACACAGAGCAGGGACCATGGCGGGGGGGTGCGCCGCCCTCTATCACCCACAAAGCAGGGCCGATCAGGGGGTTGGGGTGCCGCCACTCTCACGCTCAGGGCAGGGCCAATGGGGAGGTTATGGCTCTACCCTGTCACACACAGAGCAGGGCCCGTGGGGTAGGGGGGTTGGGGCGCTGCACCCTGTCACACACAGAGCCGCAGGGCGATCAGGGGTTGGGGAGCTCCCCCCTATCAGGCACAGAGCAGGGCCGATCAGGGGGTTGGGGCGCCTTCCCCTGTCACGAACAGAGCAGGGCCCGTGGGGTGGGGCGGTTGTGGCCCTGCCCCCTGTCACACACAGAGCTGCAGGGCGATCAGGGGGTTTGGGCTCTGCCCCCTGTCGCACTGATCCCGGTGCTGGGAGGCCTTGTGGCTCCGCTGATCCCGGTGCTGGGAGGCATATTACTCTTTTACTATATAGAATAGAGGCCTGGTGCATGGGTGGGGGCTGGCTGGTTTGCCCTGAAGGGTGTCCTGGATCAGGGTGGGGGTCCCCTCTGGGGTGCCTGGCCAGCCTGGATGAGGGGATGATGGCTGTTTGCAGCTGGTCACACACCCTTCAGGGTGGGGGTCCCCACTAGGGTGCCTGGCCAGTCTGGGTGAGGGACTGAGGGCTGTTTTCAGGCTGGTGGGTGACTGAAGCTCCCAACTGCTCCTTTTTTTCTTTTTTATTCTGGGCCAGCTTTAGCTCTGAGGCTTGGCTCCAGCTCTGAGGCCTCAGCTGCTGAAAGTAGGTATCTGGTTTGTTTAGGTTCTATAATCGAAACTCTGTATCAACTCCAGCTCTGAGATCCCAGCTGGCTGAAAGCTGGTTTCTGGGGTTTTGTTTAGCTTCTATATTTGTTACAATGTTTCTTAAACTGCAGGCTCAGAGGCCGGCAAGGCAGCTGGGGAATGTTGCAGTCCTCTGTCACTGAAGCAAGCAAGCCTCATGTTCCGTTTAAGCTGCGTGGCTGCTGGCCGCCATCTTGGCTGGCAGTTAATTTGCATATCGCCCTGATTAGCCAATGGGAAGGGTAGCGGTCGTACGCCAATTACCATGTTTCTCTTTTATTAGCTAGGATATAAAATTTAGAATTGTTATGATTGAACTATTTAAAAAGGACTGCTGAGGCTTATTTTATCAGATGGCATTAAATCTATATATTAATTTGAAGGGACCTGAAATGTTCATATTTAGTCTACCATATTTAGGCTTCATGTATTTCAAACACTCCTAAAATTCTCCAAGATCCCTCTAAACATTTTGTGATTTCTGCGTTTAAGCCTACTGGATTCTCTTGGCTTTCCAAGTACTATGTAAGTTTTCTTTTTATCTTCCTTTTTATTTTCTTTATTTCAGAGAGGAAGGGCGAGGAAGAGAGAGAGAGAGAAACTTCAATGATGAGAGAGAATCATGGATCAGCTGCTTCCTGCACTCCCCCTACTGGGGCTCGAGCCTGCAACCTGGGCATATGCCCTGACCGGGAATCGAACCATGACCTCTTGGTTCATAGGTCAATGCTCAACCACTGAGCCATGCCAGCCAGGCAAGAAAAAAATTATTTTGCCACACATTTAATAATTTTGGCTTGCTAGGAACCTAAAAATGGGTCTAGTGTTTCTTTCTGTCTTTCCCTCTCTCTTCCACTCTCATTTGTAACGTATCAAGTTTAACAATCCATGCTTCTGCTTTCTTTACCTTTCTTACTTACATTCTTACTCTGGTGAACTCTGGCTTGCCTAATAGCAGTTTTGCTTAGAGCTTTGATTAATAGGCTCTCTCATAGGCCATAATGGGGCTTAGGAATTGTTGAGCCTTGCGTTGGGAGCCACCACTACCCAAGTCTTGCCTGGGATGTGAGAAAGTTTGAAGAATAATCGGATTGCCATAACTGCCATGTTAACAGGGATGATGAGGGGAGATACAGGGATAATGAGGAGAGATGTTTCCTTTGGAAGTGTCTGTTATTTGTCCAAGGTAACATATTTATGTTACAAATGGTGTGGGGAATATGGTTGCTGGAAAGAATCCTTTTGGGATGTGGAATTTCAGGGTTTTAACAACAATATCAAGAGCACTACTTATAGATTGTATGAGTGAGCTTTTGGTGCGTAACAAACATTCCCCAAATTTAGTGTTGTATTTCATCATTTATTATTCCTCATTCAGCTGGCTGATTGGGACTTGGGGGTGAGGGGTGGTAGCTCTGCTTCACTGGGCTCCTCACTGAGGTGTCTACTCTGGTCTGGCCCACATGTGTCCTCTCTGGAGCCCCAGCTGAAGGGGCTGCAGCTACCTTGAAAAGCTCTTCTCAATGTGGTGATAGAGCAGCAAGAGCCCATGCCCAACTACACCAGTTCTGTTTGTTTCTCACATCCGGGCTCATCCATGTGGCATGCTTTGGGCAGTGAGATGTTAGCAGAATCAAGGAGTAGAGAAATGTGTACTGTGGGTGGTGGGAAGGCAATGAAAAGCAATGTTGCATCCAGTGGTGAACCATGTCTTGGGAGTAAATGAAGAGTAATTGAAGATGAGAATATAATACACTAGAGGCCTGGTGCACAAAATCTGCGCAGGGTAGGGTCCCTAGGCCTGGCCTCCCCAACTCCCCACCTCCTCCTTGCTCCCTCAGCGCCCCGCCGCCAATGCTGGTTGCCCGCCGTGGTCCACGCCGCCCCCTGGTGGTCAGTGCATGTCATAGCGAGTGATTGAACTCCTGCTCTCCCGGTCAAACTCCCGAGCAGACAATTTATATAGTAGCCTTTTATATATATACTAGAGGCCCGGTGCACGAAAATTCCTGCAAGAGTAGGCCTTCTTTCCCCCGGCTGCCGGCACCAGCTTCCCTCCGGCACCGGCTTCCTTCTGGCACCCGGGACCCGGGCTTCCCTCCTGCAGTGGCTGGCAGGCACCTGGGACCCAGGCTGGCTTCCCTCGGGCCCCAGCTTCGTCAGGAAGGATGTCTGGAATGACATCCAGTCTAATTAGCATATTACCCTTTTATTACTATAGATATATAGATAAGCACTTGATTCTCTCCTGTAATCTCAGCTGGTCCTCCCTGAGAGGTACCACCAACGATGACTTTCTCCAGCAGAACTAGGCACTCAGAAGTACAGGTTTATTTATACTCCTTTTCATTCCAGTCGTAACTACCCAGGTGTCCCATTGGCCACCATCTTCCTCAATGCTTTAAGTCCACCCCAAAGGTAATGGCTTCTAAATCTTTCCACTCAGGCCCTAGCCGGATGGCTCAGTGGATAGAGCATTGACCTGTGAACCAAAGGGTCCCAGGTTCAATTTTATTTAAGGGCACATACCTTGGTTGCAGGCTCCTCCTCAGCTTGGGCCCTGGGCAGGGCACATGCAGGAAGCAACCCATCGATGTGTTTCTCTCATGTCGATGTTTCTCTCTGTCTCTCCCTCTCTCTTCCACTCTCTCTAAAAATCAATGGAGAAATATCCTCGGGTGAGGATTTAAAAAATAATAAACAAACAAACAATCAAATATATAAATCTTTCCACTCAGCACATGTTGCAAAGTAGGACCTTACTTCAGGTTTCCTTACAGGAAGCTTTACCTTAGTCCAAGTGATGCTTCGTAATACAGTGGATGTGCCCACCTTTTGCCTCTACTGAGTTAGAAAACTCCAAGAGTTCAAGGGGATCTCCTCCTCCTGTTCAGAAAAGTTAGGCATTGCTCCTCCCATTCGCGGACACATTGTTCATGGCAGTTAACCTGTGCTTTCAGGTCATGGATCCTGGCCTATCTCTGTGTGTTTGTTGGAGAAGGTTGGGGGCTGGGGCCAGAGGGTTGTGGAGCTCATTAGCTGTGTTCTAGGCTCAGCAGCAGAATTCACCGAAGCATGTTCAGCAGGTTACGAAAACGCTATTTCAGCTCATTACAAAACGACTCAAGCATCTTTATAAAAAATATTTCAAGGAGAGAGCCAAAAAGCGCTTGCCTTAACACGAAGAACCAAGTGATGTTTCCTGGGAGAGCATCTTAGTGCAGATTCATTCTCACCGGGAAAGCAACAGAGGTCGATGATTTTTAGATCATTTATTCTGAAAGTCTGACCTGTTGAGCAAGAAAATGGTAATGCCATCGGAAGGTTGTCCTCCAAGTGCAAGCAAAACAAAAAAGTAAAAAAAAACCAAAAAACCGATGAACAATAAATGAAAACGCTAGAGCAAGCAGCGACCGCAAAATGAACATTTGGTTGTGAGTTTCAAACCTGATTTGGGTGAGGAAACGACAGTGAAATGATGAAATGAAAGGGCCCAATGTCAGATGCTCTGTTGACACAGAGGACGGCAGTGTCTGGGATGAAAGGTCCTGTCCCTGTGTCCCACCCCTTGCAACATAATTAGTTGGATTCATTTTCTTTTTTTTCGGGGATTTTTTTTTTAATTTAAATTCTTTATTGTTGAAAGTATTACATATGTCTCCTTTTTCCCCCATTGACCTCTCCCTGACCACTCCCCCCCCCCCAGCACATGCCCTCAGCCCCCTACTGTCTGTGTCCATGGGTAATGCTTATATGCGTGCATACAGTCCTTTGGTTGATCTCTTATCCCCCCTCCCCATACTCCCCTGCCTTCCCTCTGAGGTTTGACGTCTGTTCCATGCTTCTCTGTCTCTGAATCTATTTTGGTTCATCAGGTTATGTTGTTCATTAGATTCCACAAACGATCATGTGATATTTATCTTTCTCCGACTGGCTTATTTCGCCATGCCCCGGGCTCACTCCCTACCCCTGGACTGAGCGCTCACTGAAGTGATCCAGAAACATGGCTGAGGAAAACTTACTAACAGCGCTTCAGTCTCCAGAGAGTGCGTTTTATTCTTGCTTCCTGTCTCCTGTAATCGGGGACATATTGCTTCACGGATATCAACTTAAATTTGTGTTTAATGTGTCATCGCACTTGATCTGATTTTTCCAATTGAAGGCCTCGGAGCTTACCCTGCCTTTGTGAGGCATCTCCCTGAGAATTGGGCTTAGGCATTTGACACGTTATTGAGTTTGTTTTCATATTTTAACAAGATTGAATGAGTGGATGATGTCTGAAACCTATTCCTTGTTATTCATGGACCTCAAGAGATGAAAAGAACAGCTAGTGCTTTTTGCTAAGTGCTTTACATGTATTCATTCATCTCATTTCACGACCTTCTTATGCGACTGTTACTATGATGGTCACCATTTTCCAGATGTGGAAACTGAGGCACCGAGTGATGCAGTACTTTGTACAGGTCGAGGGCTAGGAGGTGGTGGAGCGCAGCTCCAAATCCAGGGAGTCTGGCTCCCAAGTCTCACTCTGAACTAGCATCTCAGACTTCCGGTTTGCCTAGACCCGTGGTCGGCAAACTGCGGTTCACGAGCCATATGTGGCTCTTTGGCACATTGAGTGTGGCTCTTCCACAAAATACCACGTGCGGGCACACACATACAGTGCGATTGAAACTGCGTGGCCCATGAGCAGAAGTCGGTATTTTGTGGAAGAGCCACGCTCAAGGGGCCAAAGAGCCGCATGTGGCTCGTGAGGCGAGGTTTGCCGAGCTGCAATTTGCGACCACTGGGCCCTAGATCCAAGCATGTCTATGTCTGTGCAAACGCGGAAGTATTAGCTCCTTGGAGAGAAATGTCTCCTGTCATTTGGATACATCAGGACATAGGACTTGCATTAGACAACGTGTTCACAGATCGATCCTTACCGGACGCCCTGTGTGCGCAGGAAGAAGGTTCCAGAATAGAAATCCCCCCCTTTGCTCTGTCACAATGGCCTCTACATGAAAAACCCAACAACTCCTTGCCATCTCTGCCACCCTCACCCTGGGCCAAGCCAGCGTGATATTTATTCCCTTAGGACTGATGTAGTGGGTCCTGCAGTGCTCTCCCTGCACCCACCAGCACCCCCTCCTGTCTGTTCTCAGTACAGCAGCTATTGTGTTCTTCACACAGAACCTTCCATTGGCTTCTACTTCACTCACAGCAATACACTGAGTCCTTCCCAGAGCTTGTGTGACCTTTGATCTCCCCCCAGCACTTCCTTTTTTTTTTTGTATTGATTTCAGAGAGGAAGGGAGAGGGAGAGAGAGAGAGAGAAACATCAATGATGAGAGAGAATCATTGATTGGCTGCCTCCTGCATGCCCCCTACTAAGGATCGAGCTAGCAATCCGGGCATGTGCCCAGACCAGGAATTGAACCGTGACCTCCTGGTTCATAGGTCGATGCTCAACCACTGAGCCACACTGGCCGGGCTCCCCCCCAACACTTCTTTACCCGTCCCCCCTCACTGCCTCCAGCCTCCCCTGTCACTGGCCTCAGGGCTGTCCACTCCAGGCCTGGGACCCCTCCAGACCTTTGCACTTGGGGGTCCCACTGCCGGAAAGGCTCCTCCTCAGGCATTTCCCTGACCCCTGGTATCACACTGCGGTACCCTCCCCCTCCCCCTCCCCCTCCCCCTCCCCCAGCAGCTCTCTCCGCTTCCTCCCCCATTATTTTTCTCCTTCGTGTTGATAATGACCTGATAGGCCATACATCCTGCTCCTTTATTAGTTTAGTCTCTGCGTCGGAACACTGGAGTGAACAAGTTATTTTGTGATTCTGTTTGCGTTCCTAGTGTATCCCCTAAGCTGAGAATCCAGTGGGCGTGCAAGAAATAGGTGTTAATGAAATGAGGGCATTATGAAGTTGTTTTGGAGAATTAAATGAGCTAACCTATGGAAAGCATTTCGTAAAATGCATAGCATGAAATTAGTATTTAATAAGTGCCGGGTATTACTAAAATAATGATATAATTGAGAGTTTATGAATGGGGAGTTACAAACTGCAGACTAGCACGCAGTGGCAAGAGGGTAATGAAGCCACAGATGCTCCCAGTATTTTCACTTACCTCTCCGATAGATGCTAGAGGAGCTCACCGCTTGTGTCCTCTTAAAATCTAGAGGGGGGACTGGACCCCAGCCTTCCCTGGGCAGGAGAATGGTCCCCAAACCTTGCTCCACTTTGGAATCACCTGGGGAATCTTCTTAAAAATTGATCCTGGCCCGGCCGGTGTGGCTCAGTGGTTGAGCATCAACCTATGAACCAGGAGGTCACGGTTCAATTCCCGGTCAGGGCACAGGCCCAGGTTGTGGGCTCCATCCCCAATAGGGGGTGTGCAGGAGGCAGCGGATCCATGATTCTCTCTCACCATTGAGGTTTCTATCTCTCCCTCTCGCTTCCTCTCTGAAGTCAATAAAAATATATTTTAAAAATAACAATAAAAATAAAGATATAGAAGAATGGATCCTGGCTGCCACCCTCAGCTATGCTGATGTGGTTGTTCTGCGGTGAAACTTGGGCGTTAGGACTTTGTAACGCTTCCTGGGTGAGTGTAATGTGCAGCCAAGCCTGGCAACTTCGGAAAAGCTTGGAAGCTTTTCACAGGACTGGCCATGGCAGCAGAGCCGTCGCCCCAGGCCCTCTCTACTCTTGGCATTGACAGTTCCGCCCACCAGGGTTCCGTGCTCTGTTCTTCAACACGTGACCATTAGTGAATCACTTCACCTCTATGCTCATGTAGAGCATGTCTTCTATGGACTATGGTGCGAACTCAGAGCTCAGGGCCAGGCTCCAAAAATGGGGCTCTCCCCTCCCTTTTTCCTTTGTTCTATACCGGGATAAAAGGAGAGACTCAGTTCCCAAGGTGGCTCCGAGCTGGACCTCTTACAGAGGAGGCAAGAGAATGGAATGAGGGCTTCCACCCCAAGGGGGCCCCATTCTCCCCCAGGCACACGCAGCCCTGCCTGTTTCAGGCCTGAGAGGGATCAATGTCAGGGGGCGATGTCAGAGGTCAAGTTCCCGCCCATCGGGCTGCTGTAGGGACATCAGAGGCCCTCCCGCTGCCCTGGTTCCCAGCCCTGACTTCCCCACGTGTTTCCTCTATCTCAGCCCCTCCCTGCCTGGAGCCCTGTCTGAGGCTCCCACCCTGGACACCAGGGTTCACTCTTGGATGGGTTTTGCTGGTTAAATCAGGGTCTTGAGTTCTGTCCTTCAGACTACCATACTTCTTTAATATATATATAGAGGGAGAGAGAGAGAATTATTATATAATTATAATAATATATAATTATATAATAATAAATATATTTATTATTATATAATTACATTTAATATATATAATTATATGTTATTGATTTCAGAGAGGAAGAGAGAGGGGGAGAGAGAGAGAGAATTATTATATAATTATAATAATATATAATTATATAATAATAAATATATTTATTATTATATAATTACATTTAATATATATAATTATATATTATTATTGATTTCAGAGAGGAAGAGAGAGAGAGAGATAGAAACATCAATGATGAGAGAGAATCATTGACCGACTGCCTCCTGCACGCCCCACACTGGGGATCAAGCCCACAACCCGGGCATGTGCCCTGACTGGGAATCGAACCGTAACCTCCTGGTTCATAGGTCCACGCTCAACCACAGAGCCACGCTGGCTGGGCTGGAGGACCATGCTTCTCCACGTGACCTGCCCCCCTGAGGTCTGCCCACACCCCCTCCTGCCAAGCACGTGTTCCGCCAGGGTAGCCATGTCTCCACTCTGGACCCAGACCAGCACCCGCTATGTCACCTAAGACAGCCCCTCCCCTGTGAGCCTGGCTGTTTCTAGAATGGTTGGGGGTAGCACTCAAGGGGCCCCACGGTTTCATTTTGCGCTGTTCTTGCAAATTACCTAGCTGGTCGAGGACTTAACGCTTAGACCATCAGTTCTCAACCTGTGGGTCGCGACCCCTTTGGCAGTCGAACGACCCTTTCAAAGGGCCGCCTAAGACCATCCTGCAGATCAGATATTTACATGACGATTCCTAACGGTAGCAACATGACAGTGATGAAGTAGCAACGAAAATAATTGTATGGTTGGGTCACAACATGAGGAACTGTATGTATTTAAAGGGCCAGAAGGTTGAGAGCCGCTGGCTTAGAATGAGAAGATGTGGTGGGAATTGCACCTGGCTCACACCTGAGAAGAGTGAACTTGGCCGGTTATTCTTCCTCTTGTCATTTGCGGACAGGAGGTGGGTGGGGTCCATGGGCGCCCTAGAAGGGGATTTTCGGAAGATGAACTAGGGTGACAGATGAGCGTCAGCATGCGGCCCTCGTGTCAGATCTCAGCAAACGCTCTCTTTTCCCCAACGTTCCAGATCAAAGCTGCTAAGTGGAAAAGACGTTTCCTTCTCAAAGGGATTTTGAACTTGATTGCCCTAGTCAGAGAGATGTGTCTAAAGGCCAGACCCTGGAGGGTTGCCATTGATTTTCCTTAACTCTTATTAATTACACACGAGGACAGCAGAAGCCCACTTCTCCGTCTTTCTTCATTGCATCTGAACGATATGTCATCCAGATGGCAGATAGAGTAGCCCCTTTCCAGGTATTTCCTTCGAAATGATGTGCTTTTCCTTACGGAGAAGATTAGAGAGAGAAAATAGTGAGTTAAGTCTGTGTCGCTGAAATAATCAATGTAATCTTGGCTTCCATTGCTTTAAGGAGATTTCTAGAATTCTAACTAAGAACTCTACCCTCAAATAAGGCTGCCTTGGATAATGCGCCTGAGTGAAGACTTCCTTAAGAGCCAGAGAAACACCGAAAGGTTGCAGGTTCGATTCCTGGCCAGGGCTCGAATGGGAGACACGGATCCTTGTTTCTCTCTCACATGGATGTTTCTCTCTCGCGCTCCTCTACCAAGCAGAGTAGGAGGTTGTGAATAGGCAGAGGCTGAAATCACCGGGCCACAGCCCGCAGACACTGATTGCCTCTTCTCTCTTGTGTGTGTTTCTCCCACAGTCACATGACACAGGCAATCTCCTTTGATGACCCCCGGTTGGACAGCTGCCAGATCATCCCCCCGGCCCCGCGGAAGGTGGAGATGCGGAGGGACCCAGTCCTGGGATTCGGCTTCGTGGCAGGGAGTGAGAAGCCAGTGGTCGTTCGCTCAGTGACACCAGGTAAGCGCCCCCCCTCCCCGCCCCCCCAGCCCTCGGCCTCCTGGGAATGCCCATCATGCCCCTGCAGGGATGCCTCCTGTTCATTTTCCCGAGTCTCCTTGCAGGCTGTGAAAGCTAGTTTAATTTCCATTCCAGGCTGGGGGGCTAGTGAATTTTCCCAGCACGTGGACAGAGTCAGACCACCAGAGGGACAGGAATGGCAATGGAAACAAGGTTTAGACTGCTAAACCCATTCGATGGCTCCGTTTAAGAAAACACTGATCCATCATTTGTACCATGGAAACGACCCGCTGCTGAGTGGGTGAAGAGGAATAGCCAGAGGCGGGCATCTACTGAATTTCTGGAAGCTCATGACAAACTCCTCCGTGACAAAAGCAGGCAGCGGTGTTGAAGTTACTGTAGGGTTTACTCACTGATGTTGGATTCTTTGACACAGATGCACTCCCCTCCCTTCCCACTAGGGGCAGAAGATAGTACCTGACACCATTGCTGTTAAGCGAGACCAGGTGACTGACTTTGGCCAATGGCATATTAGCAAGGATGCCATAAGCCAAGGTTGGAAATACGCTTGAGCTCGTTTCTGTGGTTCCTACATGGCCATAGGAATGTCCCTCAAGGGGCTGCTCCCCCTTCAGCCTCATCCCCAGAATGAACTCGGGGGGCAGTCAAGTATTCCCTGGTCTGTAGTGCGACACAGAAGGGCCCACTGCGGCTGGCCTGGAGCAGCCCATCTGCGGCCACCCTGAAGACCCACAACGGAATGATTATTGGACACTCTACTGAGATTGGGGGGCGGTGGGTCATACAGTGAACACTGGCCCATAGAGTGTGTGGCAAATCTCTTAAATTCTACAATCTGCTCGCCTCATTGGTCTCCTCCAATGAGGAGGACTTCGCTCAGACATTCTCTTTGGACTATCCGGATGTTCCACTATCAACACAGTTGAATATAAAGATGCAATGGGCTGTCTTTTCCCTTTTAGAAACTGCTCTTTTTAGTAATGATTTATTATACACACTTATGTACTTATTTCAACGGGCTCCGATGGATTTATCTTCAGACCAAAGGAAACTTGCTGCTTCTGGGATTTTGCAAATAAGTAACAGGGTTCAGCAGTGAGGCGCACAGGCTGTGGCATCAGACTGCCTGGGTCTGATGGCTTTGAACCCTGCCTCTGCCCCCTTATTAGATTTTTTAGCTTCTATGTTTACTCCCCTGCCTTTCAGTTTAACGTAACTCTTCTACATCATTTGGAGAATGAGAATCATAATAGTATCTGCCTTACCGGGCCAGGGAGAGAAAGAAATGCATTAGAAGAGGGCCAGGTATATGTTTATTCCATAATGATCATTATTATTTTAAACTCTAAAATATTTGACCAGCTGAGCCTGTCAGTTTAGGGAAATGAAAGCAACTAGTGAGCTAGTATACATTTTTTTGACTTAAATTTTTATTTTTTATTATCCTATATAAGAAAACCCTAATATGCAAATCGACCGAACAGCAGAACAACAGGTTGCTATGATGTGCACTGACCACCAGGGGGCAGACGCTCAAGGCAGGAGCTGCCCCCAGCCCAGCAGCGGTGGCAGAGGGCGGGGCTGGCAATCGGCGGTGCCAGGCCAGCCAAGGCAGGTGCCAGCGGCGGGGGTGGGGGGGCCCTCACCCCACAGATAGGCCCTGATCTCTGGCCAGGCCTAGGGACCCTACCTGTGAATGAATTTCATGCACCGGGCCTCTAGTTGGACATAATATGCCCCAGGACAAGCACCCAAAAAAAGTCAACCACTTTCGACTCCCACAGAGAAGAATAAGTTTCCTTTTCCCTCCTACCACTGCCTTGCCACTTCGGACTTCTTCTGCCCAGCTTTCGATTTCATTAGCTGTGGATTGTACTTTAGTTGTCTGTGTGGGGTGGCTGAGCTGGACGCAGCTGAGAATATTATCCTCAAAATAAAAAAAGATTTGTTGTTTTTTATGATAAAAACAACACATATGGTTTATAACAATACAATGTAGTAGATAGTATAGAAGAAAACATGCAAAAAACTAATCTGAGCGCCTCCTACTTTGGGTTGAGCATTATCCATGTACACACAGAGCATGAGTATGGAAGACAGTTGTGTGCATACACACACCTATATTATGAATCATGTACATATGTGTAGTATTATATGTGTGTAGATACCCATATTTTCTCCTAGGTGCGATCACATTGGCAGGCTGTTTTGGAATAGTGGCCTATTTTAACATCTCGGGTTGTCAGGTTCTCCTGGGAACTGCCTCAAGATTTCAAGCTTTTCAGTTTCTTGCATTACCTCACTGTTCCTTCAACCCTTCCTTGCCCCAGCGCTCCTTAACTGCAGACGCTAACACCTCCAGCTAGACAATTTTGAGAGGAGTAGAACCAAGTGAAAACACAGGTCAAAGAGTACTGTCTCCAGTCATTTTTACGAGTGAAAATGCTGGTCAAATCAACTGTGTCTCTCATAAAACTGACTCTGCTGAAGTCCCCGGTGATTTCAGTGGCGTGACCAGATTGTCTATGCCAGACAGCGCGGCCTTCAGACTAGAGGGCCGGTGACAAATCGCTGATGTATGCCACTACTTCATATCTTGGAAGGAACTCTATGTTGCTCCCGCCAGAGTTTTTGATTCAAGTCACTTGATTAAACAATAATATTTCCATCTGATTAAAAAGCATAGGTCAAATGGAAGAGCATGTCGTATTCATCTGCGAGTGCTTCTGGCATCAGAGTAGTTAGCATCTATGATTCAAACAATTATCCTGAAAATGTGTCTGGATTTGACCAACATTTTGAATGTTAACCATTCGTTTGACTGAATTGGAGTGATTGCCTGCATATTGTCCAGCAGCAAGAAAACGTCTCCCGGGTGATTGTCAGAATTCCCTGTGTGGGCGCTGACTGTCAGCTCCACAGCTTGAAATGACTATTGTCCCTGACAATGTGGGGACGTGTTCTGGTTGTTCCCTCTCTCTTACTCCCCAGAAAGGAGAGAGCTTATGCCCCCACTTGAGTGCCACCTGTGCCAGGTGGCTGGCTGGGTGGACAACAACTGAATCGCTTTGAGTTCCATGTTCTGGGTGTCACGTGTTCAGTTATGCAGTCAAGTACAAGAACATCATTTGTGTTTTGTTTTTAATGAATTTGATGATGGTTTTAAAAAATATTTTTTTTATTGATTTCAGAGGGGAGGGGAGAGAGAGACATGAATGATGAGAGAGAACCATGGATCGGCTGCCTCCTGCACGCCCCCTACTGGGGATGGAGACTGCAACCCAGGCACGTGCCCTGACCTGGAATTGAACCCTGACCTCCTGGTTCAGGGGTGGGCAAACTTTCTGACTCGAGGGCCACAATGGGTTCTTAAACTGGACCGGAGGGCCGGAACAAAAGCATGGATGGAGTGTTTGTGTGAACTAATATAAATTCAAAGTAAACATCATTACATAAAAGGGTACGGTCTTTTTTTTTCAATAGTTTTATTCATTTCAAACGGGCCAGATCCGGCCCGCGGGCCATAGTTTGCCCACGGCTGTCCTGGTTCAGGGGTCGGTGCTCAACCACTGAGCCACACCGGCGAGGAAAAGGTTCTGTTTTCATTGCACCCAGGCCTCGGGCTGGTCCAGAGAGCCCAGTTCCTTCTAACGTGCAGCCAGGGTTGAGGACAGAAGCAGAGCCCCAGGTGGCATCCTTTGCTCTTCGTGAACCACGATGAGAAGAGGAGACTACGCTGGATCGATTAACCGCGGTCTTCTCACCCGCGCTTCACTCTCATTTGTCTCCAGGTGGCCCCTCGGAAGGCAAGCTGATCCCGGGAGATCAGATCGTAATGATTAATGATGAGTCAGTCAGCGCTGCGCCGAGGGAGCGGGTCATCGATCTGGTCAGGTGGGTGACAGGCTCCTGTGCGGGGTCCCGCTGAGAAGGCGGCTGCACAGCTGAGGCCTCACCGGGCAGAGGATCGGCTGCCCGGGCCCGTTAGGGCGGAAACCCCCCCCCCCCCCCACACACACACACACACATTCACCTGGAAAATGCCGGTGACGCTGAACTCTAACATGAAAAGACACGTGCTCCATAAACACAGAACACCCCTTCGCTCACCCCGTGTTGCGTTAACATTCAGAATGCATGCACTTCAGCTCCAGCTGGTTTTGACTCCCATCTCTCTTACCCTACCCACGTGTTTTTCCTTCCAAAATTGCTAACACGTGGACAGTCCATAACCAAGGAGGTCATCATGCCATGCCTGGATGCAGTTTAAGGGATGAGTCATTTACATACGGAATCCCACGGAAACGGAAGTGTATAGTTCCCTGACGTTTCAGACGTGACTGAGTAATTCATTACTGAATTTTAAAGTCATCGGCCAAAGGCAAAGTGATAATGGGGCCAAAGCTAAGACAGTTTAAAATGTGTTGGATTGATTGGTTTCATTTGATCGCAGGTGTAAATAACTTGTTACGTGATATTCTTAATGGGCACCAGGCCATAGATCGCGTGTGATGTTAAAGTGTTAGCCTCGCACAGCGGTTCTCAACCTGTGGGTCGCGACCCCTTTGGCGGTCGAACGACCCTTTCACAGGGGTCACCTAAGACCATCCTGCAGATCAGATATTTCCATGATGATTCATAACAGGAGCAACATGACAGTGATGAAGTAGCCACGACAATAATTTTATGGTTGGGTCACAACATGAGGAACTGTGTTTAAAGGGCCAGAAGGTTGAGAACCACTGGCCTAGCATCTCCTTGGGGACCTACTGGAGTCGCACTGGTCAGTGCATTTGGGGCAAAAAGGGTCTTTCGACTTTTTGCCAGGGAAGCTGTGCCTGTCCTATTAGGGATGCAATCAATCATCAGGACCCTTTAACCCGAGAACGGCATCTCCTACCACTTCTGCGCTCTTATCACCAAAAGCCCATCTGTGCTCGGGGCCAGGCTCTGAGAGGAGCATCCGGGGTTTTGCGGACGTGGTCCGTCTCCCCAGCCTGTTTGGCCTCCGCTTCACAGAGCAGCGCTGGCTGGTCCCGCATCCTGGGAAGAACCAGGGGCAGGATAAGAAGATAGAGCAATAGGCCCTAACGGGTTTGGCTCAGCGGATAGAGCGTCGGCCTGAGGACTCAAGGGTCCCAGGTTCGATTCCAGTCAAGGGCATGTACCTGGGTTGCGGGCACATCCCCAGTGGGGGGTGTGCAGGAGGCAGCTGATCGATGTTTCTGTCTCATCGATGTTTCTAACTCTCTATCCCTCTTCATTCCTCTCTGCAAACAATCAACAAAATATATTTTTTAAAAAGAAGATAGAGCAATAGACATAGAGGAAGCTGACTTGTAGGATGACCAACCTTCCCGGTTTCAGCATGGAAAGGCCTGCGACCTGGTAAACCCTCAGTCCTAAGATACTGAGTCGCCCTATGTGAGTCCAGGCGTAGCAAGGGAGCCTGCGCGGCTGGCTGGAAAGCCATGCCTGTCCTCCCCGGGCATCTGATCACCAAGGGTGTTGGCACAGGGGGGAGGGCACAGGGTGCCCCCGCTTTGGGAGCGACGTCTAGCTCCAACCTTCCTGTGGCCCCAGAATACAGGCATCGGGAGTAGCTCTGACTTTTCCTGCCTGGCGGGAGGCACACTGTTAGTATGTGGAACCACTTCCCTCCTGAGACGCGCATGGCTGTGGGCAGGGACATAGCTCATCCAGGCAGGCTCTGCGCCAGGCCGGGGGGCTGGCTGGCATCCTGGAGCGCCATGCCTGGGCCTGATGGCAGGTCACACAGCCACCGTGTACCCCCTGGGCACACGCCTCTCTGATCAGCCCTCTTGATGCCTGTGCCTCCGGGAGGATAGAAGGAATGAAATATCTGTGTTTGTGTCTGCTGTGACTGCATCGCCTGCTGCAGGACAGAGACAGAGTAAAAGCTATCTGAAATGTCATCACTTCCCAGCGGGCCTTCCAGGGGGCCTTTAGAAAGATTTCTTAAAATAAAAATTATGTTGTTGTTTTTTATTAGAGAGGGAGAGAGGAAGGGAGAGGGAGAGAGAGATAGAAACATCAGTGACAAGAATCAGCAATCAGCTGCCTCCTGCACGCCCTCTACTGGGGATGGAGCCCACAACCCAGGCATGTGCCCTGACCGGGAATTGAACTGTGACCTTCTGGTTCATGGGTCAATGCTCAACCACTGAGCCACACCAGCCGGGTAGAAAGATTGTTTGCTGCATTATGGAAGAAAATGGCATCTTTTTAAAGAGAAGTCTTCATAGGACCTTATATGTAATGGAGCACAGTGAATATTTGTTAAAATAAGTGAACCAATGAAACGTGGGGTCATGAGTCACAGCTTGCAGTCCATCCCACCTGCCACCTGGCTTTGCACAGCCCATGAGCTCAGAATGCTTCTTGCCATTTCGAAGGGCTGGGGAAAATAAAAGAAGACTATTTTGTGACACGTGAAAACCCTGTGAGTCAAGGGCATGTACCTAGATTGCAGGCTCGATCCCCAGTCTGGTCAGGGCGCACGTGCGATGCAACCCATCAATGTGTCTCTCTCACACCCATGTTTCTCTCTCTCTGTCTCTCCCCCTCCCTTCCACTTTTTCTTAAAAAAAAAAATCACAATAAATTAATGGAAAAATATCCTTGGGTAAACATTAACAACAACAACAAAAAATCCTATGAAATTCCAATTCAGAGTCCATAAATAGAGTTTGATTCGATGCTGTCTCTACCATATCAGAGTTGAGTACTAGAGTACTAGTGACAGACCTGTGGGCACGAAGACTGAAATAGTTACTATCTGGCCCTTTAGAGAAAAAGTCGGCCAAGCTCTACTTTAGGAGATATTAAGGTAACTATTTGCATTTTTTTTTAGAAATATATTTTTATTGATTTCAGTGAGGAAGGGAGAGGGAGAGAGATTAAAACAGCAGTGATGAGAGAGAATCATTGATCAGTTGCCTCCTGTACACTCCTCCCGCCCCCCCTTCCCCCCCCCCCCACCCGATACACACTGGGGATCAAGCCCATAACCCAGGCATGTGCCCTGACCAGGAATCGAACCATGACCTCCTGGTTCATACGTCGATGCTCAACCACTGAGCAACACTGGCTGGTCTGATTGCATTCTCTTTGATTAAGCCAAATTGGGACTGAAACCCCAAATAAAATGCACAGTTGATTTCTCTCAAAATGGGGTTATGATGAGGGCAAGATTCCCACTTACTTGATATAGAGCCTGTGGTATTTTAAAATGGATTGAAAGGAAAGCAGGCATGCTTTTGAAACAGCATGAAATACTTCAGGTACTTAAAACTCTGTCCCTTCTCAAGGCCGTATTTGTACTAAGCTAGAAATTTTGCTCTTCTAAAATAATGTCTTTTAATGGGCTCCTCGGCCGATAAGTATTTTAATGTCTCCATCTTACACAAGATAAATATCCCATTTTCTTAGCCCCTAAGGAATTTCAGAAAAAATACTCATCATTTGAATAACACTGTAAAGTTCTCTCTTCAAAAATTGGCATATCCAGCCCTAGCTCGTTTGGCTCAGTGGATAAAGCGTCAGCCTGCGGACTGAAGGGTCCCGGGTTTGATTCCGGCCAAGGGCACATGCCCGGCTTGTGGGCTTGATCCCCAGTAGGAGGCGTGCACAAGGCAGCCGATCCATGATTCTCTCTCATCACTGATGTTTCTATCTCTCTTTTCCTCTCCCTTCCTCTCTGAAATCAATAAAAATATATCTTCAAGCCCTAGCTGGTTTGGCTCAGTGGATAGAGCGTTGGCCTGCGGACTGAAGGGTCCCAGGTTCGATTCCGGCCAAGGGCACATGCCTGGGTTGTGGGCTTGATCCCCAGTAGGGGATGTGCAGGAGGCAGCCGATCAATGATTCTCTCCCATCATTGATGTTTCTATCTCTCTCTCTCTCTCCCTCTCTGAAATCAATAAAAAAAAAATTAAAAATATATATATATCTTCAAAAAATGGAATTATGGAGAGTGGGCGCTATAACTCAGGACTACCTGCGTGTGGCAATCAGTGGCTGACTGGCAAGTTCAACAATTACAAAGTAAACCACATAGAAGGGACCCGTTTAAAAATGAGATCTCAGCATGTGTATCTATCAGCCGCTCCTCGTCAGAACTATAATAGAAAGTCAAGTCAGATTATGTTCCCGAGCTATTGTGTCTGCAAAAGAGTATATTAGGAAGGTCACCTCTCTGTCTAATTCCGGCTGCGCTGAGATGCATGGTGGTGCTGCTTAGTACAATAACAAAGAACATCTGAGCATCCGGCACATGAAATATGCATGATGATGTATGATATAGTAAGGCCTTATTATAGGAAGACAGGCAAGCAATTTGAGTGAAAACACAAAAGAACAGCCCCTTGGTATGCTGACACTACAGACTGTTGTCTCACCAAATGCACACTTGTAGTGTACACGCTTTCTGACAATCGCAGATTAAAGAGCCTAGGGAGGGAGGGGGCGATGGTTCTAGAAAATAGAATGTGTTGGAGAACATTCTAATGAGGATGAAGGCGAAAAGGGGATTTGATCCATTGTTCATAAAGGTTCTACTGGCATAGAATGATGAAAAGGAATAAGAAAAATGGCTTGACTTAGATTATTTCAGTGTCCCCTGGATTTTGTTAATGACCATCTCTCACTCTTCCATTCAATCTCTCCATTACTGAACATGCGTTTATGCAACTCATGTGTGGAACTTGAATGTCGACGATTGAAGAACCAGAAAAGGTTTTAAACTAGGGCAGGTTTTCAATGATCTCATATGGCTGACATTATTGAATGTCTTAGCATCTTCTTTAAGAAAAAAATTGGGCCCTGGCCAGGTAGCTCAGTTGGTTAGAGCATTGTCCTGATATACCAAGGTTGCAGGTTTGATCCCCGGTCAGGGTACATACAAGAATCAACCAACGAATACATAAAAAATTAGAATAACAAATTGATCTCTCTCTCTCTTTCTTTTTCTTTCTCTCTCTCCTTTCCTTTCTCTCTAAAATCTATAAATAAAAGAAAGAAATAGAAAAAGATAATTTTTGTCCTTAACTATTAATCTTTCAAAAGTACGAATTTATAAATTTCTTACAGGAGCTGAAAAGAACAAATACTAATCTTTTTGAGTCTGTCGTCAGAGCATGCTGAGTATGAAAGAATAAGCCCTAAAAAAAAGGAAAAAGAAAAAGAAAAGAAAAGAAATAATAACAAAGTATAAGCCTTACTTCCTTAGAGACTTGAGTAGAAGGGACTCGGAGCTCAAAGGCTGAGCTTACTTTCCAAACAACACCCTGGGGGGCGGTGGGGGGGAGCAGGCAAGGGTCTCAGGTCACACACTCACATGTGCGAGGACTGTATCGTTATCTCCCTATTAACTATCATAATCCATATCCATCCTAGAATATGGTCAGCTTATCCCACGCTGCACAGTCCTGACTACATTTAGGGGTGTTTGTTTCACAGGAGAAAGTGTTGGGAGAGGTGCATTACACCTGCTCTTTGGCCCCATCATCCATTTCGCTAGGATTCACTAGATATCTTCGTGTCATTCCTTGTTCACCACTGTCAACTGCCCTTACCCACTTCCTTGTCCTCTTGGGTGCACTTGACCTTTCTGAGCTGTGCTGGGGCATAAGATCATCTCCAGGGCTAATTCCCTGGGGGATCAGAGACTGGCTGCACAGCTGGCCTAGGGCATAGCTGGACTCCCTTTAGCTTCCGGTACAAGGAGCTTCATCCTTGGGACTGGCTTCTTGCCAAAGGAAGGTGGACCGGAAGTGCCAAGCCCCACGTGCCTTTCCATCCCCCCCCACCCCCCCTTCTGCAGTGTGACAGGGACAAGCAGGAAGCTATGTTAGTAAGAGGCAGAGCCGCCCTGTAGGGAGGGTCTGGGTTGAGTCCCTAGAGGAGGCCCTGGCAGAGAGCTGCCCCCCAGTTAGGAGCACCCATCATGGACTTTGCATGATAGACAAGCTCCTGTCGTGACTGAACCTTTGTGTAGCTTTGAGTTCCTTATAGCAGCTGGTATTATCCTAACCCTGGTCCCTGTCATTAAGAAACACATGGGGCCCAGCCGGTTTGGCTCAGTGGATACAGCGTTGGCCTGCGGACTGAAGGGTCCTGAGTTCAATTCCTGTCAAGGGCACATGCCTGGGTTGCAGGCTTTGTCCCCAGTAGGGGGCGTGCAGGAGGCAGCCGATCAATGATTCTCTCTCATCATGGATGTTTCTATCTCTCTCTTCCTTCCTCTCTCTGAAACGGACTTATGACAAAGAAAGAAATTCATACATAACAATAACAGGACGTGGTACAAATTATACTGAAGATGAGTATCCATTTCAGCGGGTCAAGATATGGGAGTTACTAACTTTGGGGGTCAGTAGGGAGGGTCAGGGACACCACCACAAAAGTCTGTGTTTGCTTGTTTATTTCCTTATTTTTTCCCATCCACTTTTCGAAAGGGAGTTTAGGTGACCAGAGTTCATAATATCGGCCTTATCTTCATTATGATGGCTAGCGGCTTTAAGAGCAGTAACTGATACAATACCTAACTGACTGCAAGTCACAAAGGGCTCTCGCGTACATCAGCTCATTGGATCCTTAGACAGAGACAGCAGGAAGGCCGGGGAGGGTTGGGGGACGGGAGGGGGAGGGGGTGAGAGATCAACCGAAGGACTAGTATGCATGCATATAAGCATAACCAATGGACACAAGACACTGGGGGGTAGGGGAGGCCGGGGGAATGTCTGGGGTCGGGGGAAGGAGACATATGTAATACTCTTTGTAATACTTTAAGCAATAAACAAAAAATTTTTTAAAAAAACCTCAAAAAAAAAGAAGTGCAAATTCCTAGTGACAAGACCCTGACACTTCAGCAACTTGCTCACAATCGTCCCAAGATGGTGATGATGACCTTGATAAAGACAACAGTAGCTCCCACTGACTCAGAGCTTCTCCCGTGCTCTTCCTCTGCTGAGAGCTTTACTCACGGTGGTTTATCGGCTTCTTACAACTGTATGAGGTAGGTCCTCATTTCATAGGTCAAGAAACTGAGGGTTATATACATTAAGTCCTCGTCTAAGTTCCCACACAGCTCACCGCATTGCACAGGTCGGATTTGAATTCTGATTTTTGTCTCATTTCTACGCCACGTCTTTCCATGAAGGAGCAGGATGATACTTTGCAGTATTCACTGAAGTGCCCCTCCTGCCCCCATTCCCCATGACTGTTCTGTTTGAGCAGGTCGAGTTTTTGGCCCGTTCCTTCAGCCAAACCACATGGCACACAGTGCCCCAGGACAGGGCTGCTGTAAAGGAGGGAAATCGCTAGGTTCTCGGAACAAAGGCTGAAAAGCACAGGCTGGGGAGGATATTCAGTAAATCAGAGTACAGCTGCCTCCTCTCAGAATGGGGATGGAGAGAGGCAATGAATCTCAGGCAGGAGAGTGCCCACTGCTGGGTGCCTAGGAAACAGCAGGCATGACCCCTGTCTTTTCAGAAACTGACCCTCCACCAAGAATCAATTGGAAACCCCCAAATATCTTTGTGGAATTAAAGAGCACAGTGACCTGTGCCTTCTTTCCTGGCCAAACTCTTGGGAAGATCTCTGAACAGGTCCTATCTAAATATGTACAAAAGTCTAAGCAACTATTACTACCAGCTGGCCAGCCAGTAGCTATGACGTGCACTGACCACCAGGGGGTAGAAGCTCAATGCAAGAGCTGCCCCCTGGTGGTCAATGCACTCCCAAAGCCAACCTCCTGCAGCCGGCCAACCACCCAAGGTCCCTCCCCCAAGCCGGCTGGCCCGGATCACTGGCCAGGCCGAGGGACCCCACCCATGCACCAATTCGTGCAGTGGGCCTCTAGTTTTATCATAATGTTAGTCTTCGTGCCTAATGCCATGTGGAGCATGGAATTGTAAAGAAATCAACGTTTGCTGAAAGAGCCCTAAAAGTGCATGTAATACTACCTGCCTTTATTTTACTTTATTCTTTTTTAAGCAAATGTAAATGAGCTAATGACTTTTTCCACATTGTGCCAGCAGCAGGTCCATCGCTCATCTCAAGCATGTGCATACGTGTTGACTTTAACCTTGACACATCATATGTTCATCATTCGCTATATTATCTCTTCTCTTCACTATCACCAACTTCCGAGTTCTCAACCTCTTCCCATCACTTTAGACTTCACTCCCAGATTTAACGTGAGGTGTTTGGCACGTGGTTTAAATGACCATTCTTGCCTGCTGGTGTGGCTCAGTGGTTGCGCATCAACCCTTGAACCAAGAGGTCACGGTTCGATTCCCCATCAGGGCACATGCCCGGGTTGCAGCCTCCGTCCCCAGTGTGGGGTGTGCAGGAGGCAGCCGATCAAGATTCTCTGTCATCATTGATGTTTCTAGCTCTCTCTCCCTCTCTGAAATCAATAAAAATATATTAAATAGAACAAGCAGCAGGATTAGACAAATGCAAGGCTCTGGACTAAACTAGTGAGTTCCATCACTTGCCCAAAGCCAGTTGAGCCGTACTTGGTGAAGCCAGGAGGCCAACCCATTCTCCTACAACGTGCTACCCCTCGATGGCTAAGAGACCCTTCAGCTCTGAGCACGACAGCCTGCGGACCACCACACGCCTTTCCGGAACGGTGAGAGCTGTGTGACATCCCCGGGACCCTGGCATGACCGAGGCAAGAGGGGAAACCTCTTCAGACCCAGCTGGGAACGTGTTTCCCTCCAGCCAACTGGGCAAGAGTTCCGGGCTGAGCTGCATTTAGAGATCCAAAGAAATGGCTTCTTTCTGACAACTAGTGCCATGGAGTACAAATGCCGAGCACATGAAATAGTCTTATTTTTTAATGTTCACAAAATGCACAAGGAAGGAAAGTGGGCGCTCTCTTTAGTGCCATTTCTCCACTCTGAGATGCTTTTTGATTCCACATACACACATATGAGCTCATTGGTCTTGGTCTACATAAGATTATGCTTTGTTTTGTTTTGTTTTGTGAATCCTCACCCAATGATATTTTTTCCATTGGTTTTTAGAGAGAGTGGAAGGGAGGGGGAGAGACAGAGAGAAACATCAATGTGAGAGAGACACATCCATTGGTTGCCTCCCGCATGGGCCCCTACCAGCTTCAGGGATCGAGCCTGCAACCGAGCTGTGTGCCCTTGACCCGAATCAAATCCGCGACCCTTCAGTAGGCGGGCTGATGCTCTAACCACTGAGCGAACCAGCTAGGGCAAGATGACACATATTTCAACATCTCTGCTTCTTAGTATTCAGCTCATTTTAAATCAGTGTTTATTAAGTGTGCCAAGTTATCTAGCACCACGAGGTAAACACTAAAAATCAGTTAATAAGCCATTTGGTAACCACTTAAAAGATTAAATATAGATTCATTTCCTCTATGCAGTGCATATGTTTAGACAGAAAAGTACAAAAGAAATTATAGCTCTTGTCATGGAGACAGAAGCAATTGTAACATATTATTATTCCAAATAAGATTTCACTTTGATTCCAACAGCTCTGCCTCTTTGTAGTCTGAATATTTCCAACTTCAACAACTGAGGCGAACTTCATTACGGCTTCTAGGTCAAACAATAAAAGACCCAGAAGACAAAAGAGTCCTTATTTTTCCTCTATGTGAGAACTTATCACAGTTAAACATCCCTCGCTGTCTTTTAGCTTCTTGCTGCTGTTCCGTCTATATTTTTATGCACAAAAGTCTACGCTCTGAAATGAGCTTGCTCTGTAGCTTGAGCTTTCTTGGATTCTTCCAGGAAGCCCGTCAGAGCTATATTTTCACCACTTGCTCTGAAACGCTACCCCTGGGGGCTGGCATTGATATGTAATGTTAAATCAAGGGTATGAGAGGTGGAACACACTGTTACTCATTGAGCCCAATGAGCAGTATCAGCTCACTCCAAATTCTGGAAATAATATTTGGAATGTTCTTTCTGATGGAGCACGTCAGGGTATCTGGGTAACGTGAAGCTTGCTAATTTCAACATTGAATAGCCAAACACATTAGCAACAGATGCCTCTCTTGGGATTTATAATGGAAAATCCCAACTTCGGAGAAAACTTCCAAAAGTGTACAAATTTATAAAAAAAAACAACACAGGCCCAGCCCTGGCTGGCCCTGCTCAATAGTTAGAGCATCAGCTGGTGGACCTAAGGGTCGTGGGTTTAATTCCCAGTCAAGGGCATGTACCTTGGTTGCAGGTTCAATCCCTGGACCCGGGCAGGGTTGCGTGCTCCCAGCATCCAGTCAGGGTGTTTCTCTCACATCGATGTTTCTCTCCTCCCCCTCCGCCCCCCCTCAACTCTCTCTCTAAAGATCCATGGAAAAAATATCCTTGGGTGAGGATTAAAAAAGAAAAGCACATTTCTCAGCCTTTCATTTCCTGCATGTATTATGTTTCCTAAGCACAGTGAGGTTCTGGTTTCCATGATTTGACAAAGTAATACAGTACGTGGGAGGCCCTTAAAATTAACCTTCCACTGTAACTTGTTTCTTTTCTCCATAAAGCATGTCCCTCCCCTGAGCCCTTAAATATATAGCATGTCTTAAAAGTCGCATAGCTGTGATTAGTAAGAGCCTTTCAGGCAGAAATGAAATGTAATTCAATGGGCGCAAGCAAACAGTGAGTTTACTGGCTGGTGGGACTGCAAAGGAGGTGGGCGGAGCTTGTCAGGCCTGAGGGGAGTTGGAAATAATTTCATTTATTTTTATTTTTAAAAATATATTTGTATTGATTTCAGAGAGGAAGGAAGAGGGAGAAAGAGAAACATTAATGATGAGAAAGAATCATCGATTGGCTGCCTCCTGCACGCCCCCTACTGGGGATCAAGCCCACAGCCAGACATGTTCCCAGACTGGGAATCAAACCGTGACCTCCTGGTTCATATAGGTGGACACTCAGCCACTGAGCCACACTGGCTGGGCGGGTGTTACTGTTTTTTTAAGGATTGTTTTTTTTCTGAGCTGCTGGATTTAGGTATATTGGATTCTGTAAATCCATTGATATTATTCCTGTTGAAGCTCAATTTGTTGAGTCTTTGGTAAGTGGGAGCCCATTCCAGAGGGCTATTGAGTTCTCTTGACCTGACCCTAATAATCTCTGTTCGTGTCCTGACCTCCTGCTAAGCTACTCAAGGTTCGGCTTGTGCATTTGTTGTTCCACATCCGGAACCAGTCATTTCTCCAAGGAGCCGTAACTGCTTCCGGTGGGAAATGGTAGTAATCTGCATGCTAGTGTGCTCATCGGTAAGGACAGAACTAAGGCATTCACACGCATTTTTTAAACATAAAATCCATCATGAGCTCATACCAGTATGTCTGATTCAAATTCAGGACAGCAAGGTTTTATGTAACCTCGTCTATCTTAAATCTTTATTTCCTTTTACTCAAACATATATCCCAAATCTTAGTGACCCCATCATAATTTCTCAACTGTATCCCCCACTACACACACTAGCCTCAGCATCACAACGCTATCACAAATAATCCGATGACAGAATACATTTTCCAGCATTTTTATTACAGTTCTATCTGTCTTTATGGCGTATATTACAATGATGTTCAAAATACTGTTTGAAAATCATTTGGGATCGTTTCTCTCTGTGTCCTTCGGCCTCTAACTGGATTCAGGAGTGCAATAATTTTATTTTACTTACAATTGTTAAAGTCAGCTCTTTTGTTGATGTGTAAAAAATATAATGTATTGATTTCAGAGAGGAAGGAGAGGGAGAGAGAGCTAGAAACATCAATGATGAGAGTCATCCATCCACTGCCTCCTGCACACCCCACATTGTGGATCCAGCCCACAACCGGGGCATGTGCCCTGACCGGCAATTAAACTGTGACCTCCTGGTTCACAGGTTGATGCTCAACCACTGAGCCACACCAGCCGGGCCAAGCATTCTGCTTCTGCTGGCCGTCGGTAGCCTGCTCTGCCTGCATGGGACTCCCCCACGTCTTGTGTGGCGCTGTGGGCAATTCCAGGGTCTTTCTGGTCTCTGAGTCATCACAACCTCTCCCCTGCCCCTCTATTTCCTCCCACACGGATGCTGTTGGCACTTTGTCTCCACCAGCTCCTCCCATTTGCGTGTTTATGGGGCTTTGCCACCACCTGGCTGGGCTGGGGATGTTGTCCGTGGTTTCTGGTTTCGCTGTGCTAGTTGCTTTCTCTCTTGTTGTGGGAGAACTCGAGGATATTAAAAAATGATTGTACCTAATGCAAATACTGCTCGGTAGCTACAGATTTTATCCCAACTGTTTTATTCTGAAGAACTGTTTATAAATAATTCAGTATCTCTTCTGGTCCTGCAACACGTCCATTTGAGTACTTCTCTAGCATTCCCAGCAGACAAATATAGACAAACTTGAGGCCTGGTGCACAAAATTCATGCGCTGGAGGGGGGAGGGGCCCTCATCCCGGCCTGCACCCTCTCGTAGTCCGGGACCCCTCGGGGGATGTCCGACTGCCGACTTGTGGCTGGATGTCCTTCTGCTGCCGCACAGCCTGTTGCTGGAGGTTCAGCAGCTGCTGCACGTGCACGGGCTGGGCCACCACGGTCTGTCCTCCAGACACCATCAAGTGGGTGAGTCAAGTGCAGAGGCATCCTTACCCTGAGTTCCCTTTGCTTCCCTGAGTCACTGAGTTGTTCAGACTGACTGCCTTTATAGAGAATGGCACTGAGATCGGGCCTAAGCTGGCAGTCGGACATCCCTCTCACAGTCCATGACCTTTCAGGGGGATATAGTAGTGCGCCAAGCAGCAGGCAGCCAGGGAGGAGTCCGAATCAGGGCCAGGTGCCGCCCCACTCGCACTCAGGCCCACTGCGCCTGCTCGGTAATGCTGCTATGGAGTCAGGAGAGGCTCCCGCCATGGCAGCTGTGCTCGCCAGCTGTGAGCCCAGCTTCTGGCTGAGAGGCACCCCCCTGTGGGAGCACACTGACCACCAGGGGGCAGCTCCTGTTTTGAGCGCCTGCCCTCTGGTGGTCAGTGCGCATCGTAGCGACTGGTTATTCCAGCAGTTCCGTCATAACGGTTGCTTAGGCTTTTATTATATAGAAGATGGTAATTCTCACGGGCTCAGGTGAAATCCTATCTTCTTCGTTGTTTTTTTTTTCTTTTCATAAAAAAGAGATAGTCACCTAGTATGAAATATAAAGCCTAGCCATTCTGTTCAAAACAAAGTAGCCCCTTTCTCCTTGGACGGGAACAGCGGACCACTTTCTAGGATGCGTGTGTAATTTGCTGTATGGCGTTTACATGCTGAGAATTTGACATTTGTGGACATCAAACAAAGCTTTGTGTTTAAAAATGGACTCCCTGCCAAGCGTCCATTCATTAAGTATGGGAAGAACATTCCATCCACCGAAGGCATTGCCTCTGCCACTGCTGTTTTCAGGCTGTGTGTCCTTCCATGATGGATACTGTTACTAGGAGACTAACACCAAAGTTTTTCTTTTCTTTTCTTTTCTCTTCTTTTAAATATATTTTTATTGATTTCAGAGAGGAAGGGAGAGGGAGCTACAAACATCCATGAGGAGAGAGAATCATGCATCGGCTGCCTCCTGCAGGCCCTACGCTGGGGATCGAGCCTGCAACCTGGGCAGTGCCCTGACCGGGAATCGAACCGGTGACCTCTTGGTTCCTGGGTTGACACTCAACCGCGGAGCCACGCCAGCTGGGCCAGAAAAGGTTTTCTTTATCCTATGAATGAGGTTCAAGAGGCTCAACGAAGTGTAGCATTTTCCCAGAGGGGCGCAGCCAGGGAACAGCCGAGCCCAGAGTCAGGCATGGATGGCAAGTGACACAGCGTCTGAGGACCATTGTCGCGGACCACGCGGGAGCCAGGCAGCACCACTGTCGACACAAGAAGGGGTTTGAGCCATGGCCATTAGAGACTTGAACTTGGCCTTTTTCTTTGGCAGCGGTTCTCAACCTGTGGGTCGCGACCCCTTTGGCGGTCGAACGACCCTTTCACAGGGGTCGCCTAAGACCATCCTGCAGATCAGATATTTACATGACGATTCATCACAGGAGCAACATGACAGTGATGAAGTAGCAACGAAAATAATTTTATGGTTGGGTCACAACATGAGGAACTGTATTTAAAGGGCCAGAAGGTTGAGAACCACTGGCTTAAAGGATAGTGAAGATAGGAGGGAGGAGGAGAAGGTAGTTGCCAGGCTTGTATCATCTAAACATGATAGTTCGATAGATCTTCTTTCTTCCAAGTTTCATAAGCTGTAACTCAGAGGCACCAGGGTGGTATCTGCCCACCTCTGGATCGAAAAAGAAACAGAATCAAGGCTATTTTAGGCATCTGTCAGGCTGTAATTACCTCTTTGCTCGGCGAAATCTTTATGTAAGACAAATGCAGATTGGCATTTATTCCTTCTAAAAGAACATTTCCAGCCATCCTTTTCAAAGACTGAGTCTTGTTAATGATCGTTATTTCAATATGTCTTGATAAAGAAAACATGTTCCCAGTATGGCCTTGGCATAGGAGGTCTGCCTTTTAACCTGGTCTGTTTCTCATTTATTTGCAAGTCCAAGTTCTTGGGCTTTCTCTTCCCACTCTTTCGAGCTCAGAAATTGTTGAATGGCATTGACTTAAGTCAAGTAAGCTGGACTTGCCTATTTGTACCTTCCACAAAAGTTTCCCCAGCCCAGCCGGTGTGGCTCAGTGGTTGAGCATTGACCATGAACCAGGAGGTCACGGTTCCATTCCCGGTCAGGGCACATGCCCGGGTTGTGAGCTCGATTCCCAGTGTGGAGCATGTGGGAGGCAGCCGATCCATGATTCTCTCTCATCATTGATGTTTTTCTCTCTCTCCCTCTCCCTTCCTCTCTGAAATCAATAAAAGCATATTTTTTAAAGAAAGTTTACCCAGATCATGCCCGTTGAGAATGAGACTGAAGTGACGGTTTATAGAGAAAATACCCATTGTCCTCCTTAAGCACTTGCTCACTGTCTTAGCTTTGGCTCCCACAGCCAGGCCCTGAGATGAGGATCCATGTTCAAGGGGCTTCATCGGGAGAGTTGCCAGGACAAGTGACAGGAGTGGGAAGCTGGGGCCTGGAAGCAAAAGAGGCCAAACACAGATGCCATGCCAGGCAAGTCCCACGTGGGTAACTTCGTGCTTCTAGGTGTCACCTAGCGGGGGTCCCATCAGAGGCAGGGAGATGGAGCATTTGTACTCTTCCCCCGCCACAGGACAGTCACCGGTCAGGGACTGCCCCTGGGGAATGTAAACTCCCAGGGACTTTATGTCACATTGCCCCCTCCATGCTCTCAGGCAATGATAAAGGTTGTCCCAAAATTCACGCAAGAAGTAATTTTGATATTAAACATAGGTTTATAATTAAAAGTTGTAAATTGTTTATTGATTCATAAAGCATACAGTACAGGGTTATGTATGGAATAGCATATCGGGTCAATGGCCTCCACAGCTTTGCTGGCACATACGCACTCTTTTGTTGAAATTTTCCATGACCGAAATGCGGCTGCTCAGGCAATAACAGTTAATAATGCTCGCTATCGCGACATGATAACCCAGTTTTTTTTGTGCCGTGCAGGCCATTTACCCGATGTGCTATTCTATACATAACCCTATACTGTATACTTTATGAATCAATAAAAAATTTACAATTTTTAATTATAAACCTGTGTTTTCAATCAAAATTACTTCTTGAGTGAATTTTGGGACACCCTTTAGATGCAGTAGCCTTAGGGTATTTTTTTTTCCAAATGTTTTTTTATTGATTTTAGAGAGGAAGGGAGAGGAAGAGAGAGATAGAAACAGCAATGATGAGAGAGATTCATTGATTGGCTGCCTCCTGCTCGCCCCCCACTGGGGATGGAGCCCGCAACCCGGGCATGTGCCCTGACCAGGGATTGGACCGTGACCTCCTGCTTCATAGGTCGATGCTCAACCACTGAGCCACACTGGCCGGGTTGAGGGTATTTCTCGAACAAAGACTCTAGTGTGGGTGCTGGTTGATGGGAGTGAAAGCCCCTGGGATTCGCACGCACCCTGTACACCGCTTACCTCTGGTGCTTGCCCTGGCTTCACTCCTGTTACTTCCCTCACCACATCTCAGCTGCCAGGGACATCTTCAGGAGACAAAGGAGCATCAGAAGTTAAGTTCTGTTGTGTGTTCTAGAACAGTGATGGCGAAGCTATGACACGCATGTCAGAGGTGACACGCGAACTCATTTTTTGGTTGATTTTTCTTGGTTAAATGGCATTTAAATATATAAAATAAATATCAAAAATAGAAGTCTTTGTTTTACTATGGTTGCAAAGATCAAAACATTTCTCTATGTGACACGGCACCAGAGTGAAGTTAGGGTTTTTCAAAATGCTGACACGCCGAGCTCAGAAGGTTCGCCATCACTGTGCTAGAAACACATCAAATCAAATATTAGAGATCGCCTGTCTGTAATCCAACATCTGTTTCTAACCCAACATTCCACATTCACTGACATTATCTCTACATAAGGACGTGAGTGAATTGATTGAGCTAGAAAAAAGCATCTGCTTTTAAAAGAAAAGCATGCTTTTCTCATCTTTAACTTGGATCATAAATATGGAACTAAAGAAGCCTGCATGTTGTGACTGGGGCCATAGATCACCCTCCGCTTGAACGCCATTCGAAAGAGTGGAGAGTGTTTTAAAGAAATGATCCTATCCATCAGGACTGTATCTGTGCAGATGAGAACAAATGCAAGGCAAATGGCTGAGTTCACCACTTCCCTGGGTGCCTGACATATGTAAATCAGCACAGCAGTCCTCTACAGGGATGGGGAACGTCCGGCCTGTGGGCTGAATAAGGCCCGTGAAATTATTTGGTCTGGCCCTGCCAAGGCATTAGGCTCGAGTTAATTTAATATTTGACCAAATGTATCAGGCTAATTTTTTTTTAAAAAATCTTTATTGTTGAAAGTATTACATATGTCCCCTTTCTTCCTCCATCGACCCCTTCTAGCCCACCCCGCCCTAGGCCTTCCCCACCCTGTTGTCTGTGTCCAAGAGTGATGCATATATGCAAACAAGGACTTTGGTTGATTACCTCCCACTGCTCCTGCCTTCCCTCTGAGATTTGATAGTCTGTTCCATGTACCAGGCTCATGTTCAAGTTGGTAATTGTGTATGGCGGGAATGATGTTATCAACATCCAAATGGCCCCTGGCAGAAAAAAGGGTCCCCACCCCTGCTACTCTAAGGCAAGTATTATTACTGGCCCTTTTATTTACTTTTTAAAATTTTTATTGCTTTCAGAGAAGAAGTGAGAGGGAGAGAGAGATAGAAACATCAATGATGAGAGAGAATCATTGATCGGCTGTCTCCTGCACGCCCCTGACTGGGGATCGAGCCCGCAACCTTGGCATGTGCCCTTGACTGGAATCGAACCCAGGGCTCTTCAGTCTACAGGCCGACGCTCTATCCACTGAGCCAAGCCGGCTAGGGTGTTTCACTGGCCATTTTAGAGGTGAGCAAACAAAGACTCAAAGAGAGCCATGGATTGATTTGATAAATATTAATTAGGCACCCACTGTATGCTAGGCATGGTGGTGGCTGCTGGTTATGGAGCAGTGAACCACTCAGACCTGGGCCCTTCCCTCCTCCAACACATGATCTAGTGAGGAAGATGGACAGGAAGAGGTGAAATAAGCGAATACGTAGATAATTACACGTCGCGGGAAGAGCCCCGGAGGCAAAGAACGGGCCCTTTAAGGGAGAGGGATGGCACAGGACTAGGCACACGGGACATTCCTCAGCGAGGAGGCGACATTTCAGCTGTGACTGCGAGGATGGGAAAGGGCAGCCAAGAGCTTAGGGTGATTGGGGGCGAGAAATAGGGATAAGGGGAAAGTAGTGTGAAAAGCCGGGAGAAACAGAGAGGAACTGGGTGACAGAGGGCGGCCTAGAGTAGGGGCTGGAAAGTTGTGGCTCGCTGGCCACGTCTGTCCCATAGTCTGTTGGTATAAAATGAGTTTTATTGGAACATAGTCATGGCTACGCATTTACATATTGTCAGTGGCTAGCTTTTTTTAATAGATATTTTTATTGATTTCAGAGAGGAAGGGAGAGGGAGAGAGAGAGAAACATCAATGATGAGAGAGAACCAGTGATCCGCTGCCTCTGGCATGCCCCCTGCTGGGGATCAAGCCCTCAATCCGGGCATGGGCCCTGCCCTATACTCTGACCTTGACCTCCTGGTTCATAGGTCCACGCTCAACCACTCAGCCACGCCAGCCTAGCGTCAGTGGCTACTTCGGTGTTAACTACAGAGTTAGAGTAGTAGCAAGAGGCTGTCTGGCCCACAAAGCCTGAAATATTTGCTATCTGGCCCTTAATAGAAAAAATAAATACGCCGACCCCTGGTCTAGACTAGTGGTCGGCAAACTCATTAGCCAACAGAGCCAAATACCAACAGTACAACGATTGGAATTTCTTTTGAGAGCCACATTTTTTAAACTTAAACTATATAGGTAGGTACATGGTTATTAACTTAATTAGGGTACTCCTAAGGCTTAGGAAGAGCCACACTCAAGGGGCCAAAGAGCCGCATGTGGCTCGCGAGCCGCAGTTTGCCGACCACGGGTCTAGACCATGTAAAGAAGTCTGGATGTTATTCCAGGAAAGGGGTTTGGCGGGGTTGAAGCAATAGAGTGAAATATGCCAACTCGCAGGTTCAAATACACCGTGTGGAGATGGAACCTGGGAGAAAGCATGGAAACAGAGAAGCCATTAGAAGTTCTTGAAAGAATCCAGGTGGGAAGTAACAGCGAGGAGACTGGACCCGAGGAGTCCTGGGACAGAGCAAAGTGTCGGAGGGCGAGAGTTGGCAGAACCTGGTGCATTTGATGCAGAGTTTAAGAGACTCAGATTTCTCGCCTGAGCTCCGGGTGGGGGATGGTGTCAATGACATGAGCCAGCAGCAGTTGGCAGAAGTCACTGAGCTGAGTGATAAGTTTAGGTTGCTCAGCATTCTCTGTTATGGAGTCATGGAGTCTGCATTGGGAACCAAATCATCACGATTTTTTGATAGACAGTGTGGCCGGCCAGAGGAATGGGTTCAACTCTCAATTGAACTATTGCCGTGACACAAAACTGGCCACAGTGAATCTTTTCACGGCCAATGTTTGGAGCAGTTGTGTCATCGGTCCACAAAGAAATGGTCGGAGCAGCCCTAGCTGGATTGGCTCAGTGGGTAGAACATTGGCCTGCAGATCAAAGAGTCCCGGGTTTGGTTCTGGTCGAAGGCACGTACCTTGGTTGTAGGCTCCTCCCTGGCCCGGGTCCTGGTCAGGGCTCGTGCGGGAGGCAACCAAATGATGTGTTTCTCTCATATCGATGTTCCTCTCTCTTCCACTCTCTCTACAAGTCAATGGAAAAGTGTCCTCGGGTGAGGATTAACAAAACAAACAAACAAAAAACAAATGGCCAGAGTGATCGCTTTTAGGCAGATATGCACCTGGTTGTGTAGCCTTGTTTTTATGTTTGACGAGTTTACATATAATCTATATTATATGTAAGCATGAGCTCATTTCAAGCTTCATCTTTAAAATAAAATCAGACCATCGACTAAAATGCCTCTGATGTGAATTAAATATGTATCCATATACACTATGCAGAGAGCATCTTTGAGGACATACAACATAGGGTTCAAAATACTTGTGGGGCTCTTGTCACCATGACATTTATTTTTCCTCAGGCAGCTGCAGGGGACTCACCCACCAGCATTTCTGAGGTCCTTATTGGAAAGCAAGGGGTTCTGCCCTGGCTGGTGTGGCTCAGTGGACAGAGCATCGTCCTGCGGACTCAAGGGTTCCAGGTTCGATTCCAGTCAAGGGCATATGCCTGGGTTGCAGGCTTGTTCCCCAGTAGGGGGCGTGCAGGAGGCAACCGATCCATGATTCTCATCATTGATGTTTCTCCCTCCCTTTCCCTTCCTCTCTGAAATCAATAAGAATATATGTGTGTGTGTTTTTTAAAAAAACACCCTACGGCCAAGTAACCTTCTGATTAAAAAATAAAACCAAAAAACACGTGCCCCCAGGTGGTCAAGCATGTGTTTCTCACTTTGTCGCCACTTGTTCCCTCTCTTCTTTGAGAGGGAGCGCCCCCCTCCCCCTGCCCCTGCAGAGCTGTCCCTGCATTAGAGAGGTTGCCATGGACACCGGAGGGCTAGAGGCAGATGGTTTGATGTGGAAAGACTTGAAAGGAGTGACTCCTGGAGAGTATTGTGAAGGGAGAGAGAGGGTCGTTAAAGAAAAGGGCACAGGAAGCTGTAGGGACAGGCGGCTTTTGATGTGAGGCAAAGCAGCTTGATGAAGGCAGGGGACTCATCAGCAGAAAGGTTAGCGGCTTTGGGTGTCCAGGAGAAACCAGGTCACTGGAGGTCCGGTCCAGTTTCTGCATCACCTGGATGAGAACATAGACGGCTGGAGGGTGGGGAGGGCTGCCCGGCCCACTCCCAGCCAGCGAGGGCGCGCTCTGCTCAAACGCCCAGGTGATCCACAGCGTGGCGACCCCAGAAGGGCAGGGTTTCCTTTCTGTTCTGTTCACTGGGGCCTCCGGAGAGCCTAGAACAGTCTTTGACGCATAGTAGGGGCTTGTCACACATTGGTGGAATGCAAGGGGAGATACGTAGTATCTAATGGAAGGGGAGATAAATGGAAAGCTACTGGGAGTGTGTCTTGTTGGGAGAAAAAGATGAGAAATTGTCCTGGAATCTGAGATGCAGTCGCAAATCATAGTGTTTTGAGAATGGAAGCAGCATGATCAACATAATACCTCAGTAAGGGGGTTCAAATTGTTCCAAATAGACCAGGGAGAAAGGAGACTGGAGGCATTCCAGTTCCTGATAAAAGAAAAGAAAAATAAACCTATTTTCCCCAAATATGGTTATTGGGTGAATTAATTTGAAAACCAGTTTGAGAAATGGCTGTCATGCACGCCATAAGCTTCACAGTATCATCTCACCTGACAAAGTCAGGCATATCCATGGAGTCCGAGATCGAAATTTAACTTTTTTTTTTTCTTCAAAAACTGATCAGCCTTGTCTTCTGAAATGTTCAGTTTAAAGCAACAGGTGCAGTACGGTGGGTACCAGAGGGCCAGGGATTTGGGGACGTAGAAGAAGGAAAAGGATAAATGGTGACAGAAGGAGGCTTGACTTGGGGTGGTGAACACACAGTACAATATACACATGATGGATTATAGGATTATACCCCTGAAACCTATGTAACTTTATTAACCAGTGATACCTCAGTAAATTCCATTTTATTTTTTTAAAATATATTTGTATTGATTTCAGAGAGGAAGGGAGAGGAAGAGAGATAGAAACATCAATGACGAGAGAGAAGCACAGATCGGCTGCCTCCTGCACGCCCCCTACTGGGGATGGAGCCCGCAACCCGGGCCTGTGCCCTGACCCGGAATCGAACTGTGACCTTCTGGCTCATAGCTCGACATTTAACCACTGAGCCTCACCAGCCGGGCTCAGTAAACTCAATTTTAACAAAGCAGTTGCACAGACTGGCCTTTGCGTGTTAACTCTCCCAGAACACGTGGTATCGGTCTGCCCTGGAAGCAGACTGGGAGTTGTCTGGGGAGAATATTCTGGGTGGGTGCTGAACACACAGAGCACAGTGTTGCATGTGAAGGCAATAGCCATGTCGAGAAGATGGAGAGGATGCCCCGAGCACACGGACATACAATCTAGACATTTCCTGGACAAGAGCGAGAAGGTAGGGTGGTCACACATTGATCCCACCTCCTATATAGCTGTGTGGCTAGGTAAGTGACGGTTATTCAAGCAAATGCAATGGCCAGGGAGCCTCTCTCTCTCTCTCTCTCTCTCTCTCTCTCTCTCTCTCTCCCTCTCCTTTGAATGCTTTTCTCTCCCTTTCTCCTCCCTCAGTCCCTGTTCTCAGTCACCCACTAGGATCTTTTTTTTTTTTTTTTTTTTTTTTTGCAGTCTTCAAGGGAAAATAATGAAAAGCAAAAGAACTTGAATTTACATAATACCTTTCTCCCAAGACACTAAAAGCAGTTCGCCCGTCTATAATTTGCTCTCACAACAGTGCTGCGAAGAGGACTGTGATTATTTTCATTATTGTCATTTCCATTTGGCAGTCACATCGCTTGCTGCTGAGACCTTTAGCTAACATCTCGTTTCTCTTTTTCTCCCTTTGGCATCTCAAGAAGGTGTATTCTTTTCTGTTAATATTGTTGCTATTAACGCCAACACATTCATCCGTTGATTAGTAACATGGATTAGGCACTGGTTATAGCTTAGGAATCCTAGGCAGCATTTTACAAGCATTATGTCACTTAATAGAATAACCCGGTTAGATAAGTACTGGAATTTCCTCTTTACAAATAAAGAACGTGGAACTTAGAAAGACTGAGTATCTTTTCCCCAAGGCCAAGGACAGTGAGAGCAGAGCAGGAATCAGAAACCAGATTGCTGGGCTCCAAGGGCCCATCTATATAATAAAGAGCCAGTGTCATAATGACTGATTAGAACCGAAGGCTTGACCAGACCAGAAGTCAGTGCTGGGTCGCCGTGGTGACCCAGCACTGACTGGGGCTCTTGCAGGCACCCCACCCAGCACTAACTGCCTAGGGGGCTGTGGATCAGGCCCGGAGAGAGGGCTGCAGAGAGAGAGGCAGGGTCTGATCTGAAGCCCCTCTGGCAGCCATTGATACGAACTTGCCTCACTTTTTCTCTCGGCCTGGCCACCAGCAGCGCCTCCATTTCTCTCCAGGCCTCCACCGGGGCTGCTGATCAGCCCACCTTTCTGATCAGGCCCCGTTGATAGGTCCAGAGATGCTGACTGGCATGGAAACTGCCCAATCAGAACCAAGTTGGCTGGCAGAGGAGGGCAGTTGGGGGAGAGATCAGGCCAGCAGGGGAGGGCAGTTGGGGGTTAAATCAGATGGGCAGGGGAGGGCAGTTAGGGGCGATCAGGCAGGCAGAGGAAGTTAGGGATGATCAGGCCAGCAGGGGAGGACAGTTGGGGGTGATCCGGCAGGCAGCTAGAGAGGATAAGGGCAATCAGGCAGGCAAGCAGAGGCAATTAGGGGCAATCAGGCAGAAAGGCAGGTGAGCGGTTAGGAGCCACCGGTCCCCGATTGCAAGAGGGATGTCTGACTGTCAGTTTAGGCCTGATCCCTGTGGGTCCCCAAATGGAGAGGGTGCAGGCTGGGCTAAGGGAACCCCGCCTCACCGGTGCATGAATTTCATGCACTGGGCCACTGGTACCGTATATGAGAATGTTAAAATACACAATCATTTGAGTGTCTGAAATGGATTCATCCATTTTACATATATATCTAATGAGAAAATTATTTGGTTTTCTTGTTTTATATTTTTATTGATTTCAAAAGAGGAAGGCAAAGGGAGAGAGAAAGAAACTCAGTGATGTTAGAGAATAATTGATTGGCTGCCTCCTGTACAGCCCCAACTGGGGATTGAGTGCACAACCCAGGCATGTGCCTTTGACCAGAATAGAACCCAGGAAATTTCAGTCCACAGGCTGATGCTCTATGCACTGCGACAAACTGGATAGGGCTGATTTTGGTTTGTAAACAAATCACTTCTCAAACAGCTTTATGAATGAAACTAAGTTCAAGAAGTGAGGTTCTATTGTATTGATGTCTTTATTTTATAAGATTTCTTTACTTTTACTTAATGTGCTTTTTCTGCCCCAGGATCCCATCCAGGACACCGTATTAAAATGTAGCCATCATGTCAGGCCTCATGGGCATCCTCCTGGCTGTACAGTGTTCTGGACTTCTTGTTTTAGAGAACCTTAAACTTTTGTTTGTTCTTTACATTAAATCCTCAGATGTAATTGATGTTATAGTTGAAAGGTGGTTCCCTTTTATAAAGCTCTTCCTACTTCCTCCACCCCTCAGCCCCTGGAAAACACCTTTCTACTCTGTGTTTCAATGAGTGTGACTGTTTCTATGTTTAATTTTTCACATAGAAGGGGTGTGGGTGCTTGTGTATCTGTGTGTGTAGAACATCTTCTTTATCCACTCATCTATTGATGGACACTTACGTTACTTACCTTGGCTGTTTGAATCATGCAGCACATTACTTAGTATTTTAGATGTATTAACTAAAATCCCAAAGAACTAAATACCCATACTTAAATTTCACTAACTCTTCATGCTCTTCCCAGGTTGCATGTGGGGTGTGTATGTGTGTGTTTCCTGGATACACTTCACTGATTTTCTCCCCTACTTTCCTCATATTTATTTCTTTTTCTTCCAGAGAACCTCAAATCTAGTCAGTACCTTCATGGTTATTGAATGCTCCATGGCAGGGACTGAATTAATCGCTTGGAATCGTCACAGGGGTGACAGGGATGTCTCGCTCTAGAACCCCAAGGATGAGGATCATGTGCCTGTGTGTGTGTGTGTGTGTGGGTGTGTTACTGTGGGGGGAGAGAGAGTGAGAGAGAGAGAGAGAGAGAGAGAGAGAGAGAGAGAGAGAGAGACGGGGGGGGCGGAGGTGGGCAGCCAAGGCAGAAGCCTTTTGCTAGCTCCCAGTGCACCTTCTGCTTTCCGTGTGTGACATCAGCATCCCTCGTAGTAAGTACTCTTCCTCCATGAGTGACCGCCGCACGGACCTGTATACTGAACAGGCTGTCCGACCGAGCTCTATAGAGAAGGGACCAACAGCTGCTTAAGACGCAACAAGTGTTCACAAGGTAAACACAGTGGCAGTCCCATCTGATTGTGGAACTGAGACGTATGATTCAGTCTGAGAGTCACAGGCATGTCCAGGTTGGGAAACATGATTGAGGACTACCTGCAGGAGGCTTCCTGACACTCTGTGTTCATTGGCTAAACTGACTGATTTGCAGAGATAGGTGTGGTGAAGACACTGTCCACAAAGATATGAGACTTAACAGGACTGGGGAGGTACCCTACTGCGTACCCGGGGAAAGTGTATTACATCTCTAAAGGTGAAGGTTAACTGTAGCCACTATCTGTTGAGATAGGTACTGAGTAGAACATGTCAGTCCAGTACTTTGCTATGACTGCTAATTATTTACCAGTTTCTTTGTGTAGAATCTGTAATTTTAATACTATTAGATATGGATCCTAATGTGTGTGACCATGACATGAATGGCCTGAAAATTCACACTGAGGCACCCATCATACTTCTCAGGTAAGAGCAAGTCAGAGTTGGCTTTTAAATTCAGAAACAGCAGGAACCATTATACCTTTTCTATGTAGGTCTTATATAATGGGTGTCTATCTGAGAAGGTCCTGTTTTCATTTACATTGGGTCCTTTTTTTAACAAGGGTGAAAGGTGTTCTTCGATAAGTAGAGAGGAAGGTTCCCAGGGTAACATTTTCTCAAGCCGATGTTAAGGGCAGAAGATTTATGCTGCTCTTCATTACTTCAGAGTGCCATTATGCACCAGAAATTATTTTAGGGCAATATGTGCTTTGGCTATGGGAAATTGAGGCAATACAATAGTTCTAATGCTTAAGTTTAGACATATTTGTATCTATTTTGTGATCAGAAACTCCTTTTCTATCACCTTCTGCAAATGTTGGCTGCACAGGAAAGAGAAAGGAATGAGGCTTGAAGCTGTCAATAGTCTAACATCTAAAATGGAAATCAGAGTCATTAATACACACTGCCAACCCTCACACAACACCGTTCCCCATCACCCCTACCACCACCATCCCCCCAGTGCCAAACACAAGCAGAAACAACTTCTTTTCTTCCTTGCCAGCATGATGAAGCGTTAAGGAAAAAATTCATCTTCAGTCTTCACCTTGTCCTTCTCCGTGTCTGACTACCTATGGAATGGCGAGTCTGGTGCCCAAACTAGCAGAATTCTCCATCCCTCCCTTCTCACATACCTGCCCCCTCCTTTGCTCCCTCCCCATCATCAGAGAACACACAGAAATACAAACACATTTGCTTTATACACATGCTGGTATTTATTCAAGGAGACCATTCATGTTTTGGTCTCTTAATGCCCATTTCTTAAGCATTTTTTGTAGAGGCTACACATGCTTAAGGGTCTTCTTCTGGTGACGTCTGGGAACCACTCGTGGTAGAACCCTCCGGCACTTCTTCTTCATTTGCTGGCTTGCTCCCTGGACGTTTGCACTTCATCCTGAAGTACAGCAGAAGCCATTCGTCTTTTCTGCCTCTCTCCTCCTTTTCTCCAGTCATTTTAAGAATCAACTTGAACATCTTAGTGATCATCTTTATCTAGTTGGGAGACAAGTTAAACACAGACAGACATTGGCTTTGGGGAAGAACTCGGGAAACGGGTGGGAAAAGGGCTTGTCATAGACTGACAGTGGATTGAATGAGGAAGTGTCTGTGCCCAAAAGCTCAAGGCCAGAGTCTTGGGTGGGGAATTATTGGGGAAGGGGAAGCATATGCGTAGGGCAGTCTGACCTTCTCTTTGTCCTCCTCATTGTCTGGGGAAAGGAACCTCCACTTCCCTCCATTACTTGAATATTCTCCGTCCATCGTTTTGGTTGGAGTCAGATTCGTTATCTAAACTAGTCTACACTCTTTTTTAGTAACTGGTTTTGTTGTAGCAACTGTGCCACACTCCAGGGCTCCTGGCCCCTATATATACTCTCCAGGACAATGGGGAGCCACACCCTCAGCTCTGATTGGCCAACAGTCAGGGGTTGCCATGGTGAGGCTGACATCACAAAGCCTCAGCTGGACCATCCAGGCGGGGGAGGTGGCAGAGGATGCAGAGGCCTCAGATGCTCTGGTTAGAGAAAGGGGAGCTTCCTCGACCCTCCTAAAGTTTTTCCCAGACGGACCTGTCTCCCCCTCATGTCCTCTAGTTCAATGACTGTCCAGCATGTGGCAGGGAGGTGGTGGTTCCTCTCAGCCATTTCCCATACTCCCCCATCCATTCAGTGGTCCCTTCTACCATCCCCCACATATTACCATTGCCTAGTATGTTGTGTGTTGTTTTAATGGATGTTTTATTTAGAATGGTTTTAGATTTACCAAAAAATTGCGAAGGTAATACCCATATACCCCATACCCAATTTCCCTTATTACTAATATATTACCTTGGTCTGGTGCAACTGTAACATGTAGTGAACCATCAGTGAAACAGTTGCAGTCAAACTCAGTTCTCTAATATCTCCAATTGTTGCAGTGTACCACACGAATCACACAAGGATGCCTCAAGAAGTGGAATTAAACAGTCACCTTTATTGCAAATCCGGGACTAGGAGGGGGCATTTCGCTCTCCCAAATCTCATAGTGATAAGATGGCCACCACACCAGATTTATATAGGCAAAAATCACAAAGGTATCGATGACATCCCAGGGTTTGCAATGAGGAACATGGTTTGAAAAAAGCAGTTTACAGAAGCAGACTTAAGCTAATTCGTTCTCTACAAAGATTAATTATAGTTTTGGGTCTTCGGACCACTGAGTTGACAGAAACACATTATCTAGAGACCTTGGGTCTTGGGACCACTCCGTTGACAGGGACACATTATCTGGAACCCTTGGGTCTTGGGCTAATTGTGCTGTCCTGGTTCCCAGGTACAGAGGAATATGCTTTCTAAAACCGGTATGACCACCACCAATGGGGTATTCACATTACAATCCATAAGGCATTCAATCGAATGGGATGATTTCTATAATTCAGAAGATCAAAGTAACTTTTCTATTGTTAAACAAAGCAAATAAGTACAGAAGCCAAACAGCAGGGTTAATGTTAAACTATAGTTTCCACCTGACATGATTGCTACCGTACTTCATTCCCCACTGGGTTTATGTGCATGAGTCAAATCATGGAATCATCTGTACTAGTTAGGGGATTGTCCTGCCCCCTAACTCCAAGTAGTTTGACCGATTTAATTTTACTAAACTGCCTGCTTGACACATTTAGTTTTGTATATACTCACCCAACTTCTTTTAGGGGCATTCTCTATTCTGTTCCTGCTCTCCTGTCCCCTAGCACCTCTAGCCCCACTTGGCCCTGGACTTTCTCACTGGCTAGTAAAAATGTTCTTACAGTTACCAAGTGCTCTAGTGCCACGGTCCCCGTCAGTACTGTCCTCACTGAAGCCCAGTTCCCCTCCTGCGGGCGTCGAGCCTCTTCCTGGCCTGCGTGGAGCCCAGGCTAGGGATCTCACAGGTGAGGCAGCTGGCTGCCGGGATCAAGGCTGTTTCCTGGTGCAGGAGCTGGGAGTGGTGTAGTCAGGTCTGGATGCCATCAACCTCAACAGCTGTGGGCGTGCTTAGGGCGACAGTGTATAGTCCCATCCAAGTTGGGGTGAGTCCTTGGGTCTTGAACTTCGTTACCCGCACCGAGTCCCCAGGCTGAAAGGGATGTACCGGGTCCGAGGTGGGAACCGGCAGGGCGTCTCGAACAAGCTTCTGGGTGGCTCTCTGGGCATACTGCAGAGCCTGCAAGGACTTGAGCAAGGACTGGTTATGACGTTCAGCTTTTAATTCCTCCCCTAACTTTGGGCAGGATCGGGGGAGGTTTACCAAACATGATTTCAAAAGGAGAGAACCCCTCCCGGTTGGGGGTACACCTGGCCTGCAAGTAGGCAAAGGCAGGAGGTTGGTACAGTTTTCACGGGTTTCTGGGATAAATTTAGATAAAGTCCTTTTAGAGTCCTGTTCATACCTGCCCTGAATCTGTGGCCGGTGTGCACAATGGAGTTCCCAATTTATGCCTAAGGCTTGAGCTATACTTTGGGATACCTTGGCTACAAAGGCGGGCTGTTATCTGATCCTATGACTGCTGGTAGCCCAAATCTAGGTAACATCTCCTGGAGTAATTTCTTGGCCATTATAGAGGCAGTTTCTGTCCTGGTGGGATAGGCTTCAACCCATCCCGAGAAGGAGTCTATACTTATCCCTCCCAAAGCTCTCCTGAGGAGTTTCCCTGGGCCCGGGTTCCCAGGGGGACCCCCGTACCTTGCATTTACCTGTGACCTGCCTCACAAAAGTCCAGAAGTCTTGGTGACGCTTAGGTGGGTAGCCTGGTGTCACTGGGCAACTGTCGTCCGACCTAGAGCCTCTGGGACCATCAGTCTGCCATCTGGTGGAGTCCACCAACCATTTGGTCCTCTGGTAGCTTGCCTCTGTTCTGCCAATTCCTCCTCTTGTGAAGGCCCCACGGGTTTTTGGGCGGCTTCCTTGGCAGCTTGGTCTGCAACTCGGTTTCCTTGGGCAGTCTAGGGTGCCTACCACCGCCCACTGTATACCAGATTTCATCCTGAAGATAACTGCTCCCATCTTGTACATAACAGTACCTTGTCTGGTGATGATAGCGGGACATCTGTCAAGTCTGGGCGAGCCGTTTGTACTGCGTCTGTTACCTCTATGTGGTCATGGATGGGCTCCCCCCGGATCATCATCTGGGAGCAGGCTGGCAGGGTTGAGGGCCAGTGTCTTATGGAATCGGATGCGGGGCTGGTCCAGGAGAAGCGCTTCGTACTGGGTGACCCTGGTGTTTGACATCCATCTCTCCAGAGCACCTTGAAGGAGGGCTTCCACATCATAGGGTGTTGTCAGGGCTAGTTCCTGTCCCGAAGTCAGCGTATCTGCCTCCTTTACCAGCAATGCTGTGGCTGCCACCGCCTGGAGGCACGCTGGCCACCCTGCAGCCACGGGGTCTAGTCCCTTAGACAGATAGGCCACAGGTCTCTTCCAGGGACCTAGGGTCTGGGTGAGAACCCCTTTGGCAATGCCCCTTACCTCACTCACGTAGAGGTGGAAGGGCTTCCTGACGTCTGGCAAGGCTAGGGCAGGTGCTGAGACGAGAGCCTTCTTTAGCTCCTCAAAGGCCTGTTGTTCCGCTTCGGTCCAGTTTAGCAATCTCCGCGAACCCCAGGATCCACAGGCGGCAGTATCCAGCTGCCCCTAAGAATTCCCGAACCTGCTTCTTGGCTGTAGGCATGGGGATCCGTAAGATTGCCTCTATTCGACTGAGGGACAGGGTCCGTCTGCCTTTGCTAATGTTGTACCCCAGGTATGTGACATCAGAGGGGCACAACTGTGCCTTCTTGGCTGGCACCCGGTAGCCTAATGCTTGTGAGGTGCCTAACAGGCCCTCAGCGGCCTGTAGTTTCTGTAAGAGATCACGTCCACGTAAGGGGTACGGGCATTCTGGCATGACCAGAAGCGAATGTGTTACCGTGTTCTTTCCAAGGTCCACAGTCCTCTTTGATATCCAAGGAAAAAGGCAGTTTGTCCGGTGGCTCCCTAGACCGATGTCTTCTTAGATGTTACAGGTTCCATTGGCTCTGTCAAGACTGAATAGGCTGCCCCATAGTACACCAGGAAACCACCTGGGGGTCCTATTTATAAAAGTTATTATTCTGGGATCCAAGGGGTTCAAGGAAAAGGAGTCCTGGCCCTATCAGTCCCTTCCCTGAGTGTAAATCCTTCAGAGCCTGGGTTTTCCCTCAGCCTTCCTCTTTCCTTTGTTAACCTTCCAGGATATTCTCTCTTCCAGGGCCCCACTTCCTATAATAGGCATACTAATGCCTTCCTAGTTTGCTGCTGGCCTTTTCTTTCCTTTAGTCCTGTTTCTCCTCCAGGGTGTCCCTATGGTTAGAGCCTTTCTGGGCTACCTCTACCAGCTGTGACGATTCATTCCTTCATATCCTTCTAATTTTTGGAGTTTCTTTTTCTGGCTGCTGCCTTTTAAGCCCCCCCCCCCACCACCACCACCACCACCAACCCCCAACAGAACACGGTGAAAAGTGTCCAAGGAGGCCTTGCCCCGGGGGTTCTTGGGTCTCATTGGGGCGCAGGGTGGCACAGGGAAACGTCCCTCCTTGCTGCTGCAGCAGTCGCCGCCCACTCACAATAACCCCTTCGGGTGAGAGGCAATTACAACCCCGTGAGCAGAGGGTGCGGGAGAAGGGAGCTGGATAGGTGGAGGCAGGAAGCTCGCTGCTGGTCCCCAGGTGACGATGGAGGTGCTCCCGCTGCAGGGGAAAGGCATTTTCGTCTGGCAGCTCTTTTCTCTCTGTTCCCACTGGGAAAAGCGCTTGCCTCCAGCCAGCGACAGTGGCATGGTGGGGGCCAGCGGCCAGGAAACACGTCCTGCGATCACACTCCCTGACCTCCCCGAAAAGCCCCTTTGTCTGAGTGTGTTCCCATTCAAAAGGAAACAAACATCTGCACCTGCACCCTTTCCGTGAACAAGTACTTTTACAGCCTTGGGATCTTGAGCAGATAACCGGAACACCCCCCAAGTTTCCTGATGGGGGCCTGACAAGAACAGATGTGGGGGCCTTAGCTGGGGGGTGTAAAGTCTCCATTCTTCCTCCCTCGGCACTGCTGAGGGCAGGCTCAGTGGGGCGGTCTCTTCACCCAGGCAAGGCTGTGCTGAGCCATCTGGGGCAAAAGTGGTTTCTGCTTCCCTTTTGGCTAAAAGGTCTCTGCCCATTAGAGGACCGGGCATTCTGGCAAATAGAGGAATTCATGAACCACCTGGTGGCCGCCTAACTGACATCGGTGGGGGCGGCAGAACGATCTGCAGCTGTGGTCCCCAGTAGCTCCAATAATGGTGACTTCCTGTCCCTACAGGGGAGCTACCTTCTGAGTAACTACTGAGTGCTCTGCCCCTGTATGACCCATAAAGTTCACAGTCTGGTCCCCGATTTTCATTTCGACCATCGGCTCATGGGGGCCCAGTTGGAAAGAGCCCAGTCTGTCCCAGTCAGAGTCAGCTGGTGCCAGTCCGAGGAGGTCTGCCTCAGGCGGCCCTGGCCGATAGCGGCTGGGTGGTTTGGATGGCCTTGCCGGCTTCTTCTGGCCTGATCCTGCCCTGCCTGCCTCTTCACTCCTGCTGCTAAACCTTACTCTGTCCCTTCTTACACACGCAGTGCCGGACCCAAGGCAGCAAGGTCTGAGCAATTTTAAAATTCCTTCACATACATTCTAAGACAGTTGAGTTTGAGGAGGAGCTATTACCCATGTTGCAGGGAAGGACTGGGTTGCCTCCTCCTTAGAAAATACCCGAATAAAAGAACTCATCAAAATAAGGCTTATTTTCTAACTTCATTTGCCCTTGGGTGTGGACAGCAAATGACAGTCATCAGATTGACATAAACGATTTAACCTCTGTTTAGGGGAAAAAATGCAAATCATTTACTCCCAAGTGTCCTTGGTTTAGGGAAGATGGGATTTCTGCTCAGTTTCCCTGTTCTACTTGTCCCAGCTTACTGGCCTATCATGCATTCAACTTTCTTTCAACATTTCTTTTTTCCTTCTCATCACATACACAACCTTCACAAATTTCACACTTTCAAATTAGCCTTCAAACCTTCTTTCTTAGTCCTTCAAAAATGCATAACCATGCCTCAGACCTTCCATTAAGTATTTCTCTTTACCTTCCTCCATCACACCTAAGCCATACTTTCCAGCTGGTTAGAACTCTTAGCCTTAATTTCTAGGTGACATGGAAATAATTATCATTCCTCAGATTAGCAATACATGCATATTTTTTTAAGAGACACAAACAGAAATTTCACTAGCTAAACAATTTGAAACAACAAAGACACGTATTGAAACAAGAAAGACAGATAACATTCCCCATTAAAAAAACTTTGAATCACCACGGAAACTCAGGAGATGTTTAGAAGGTTTTTTTTAACGAAAACAAAACAAAACAGAAACAAACATAAAAACACTTTTACACCGGCACGCACCACATTTATACCACAAAATACCACCAAATCGGTTTCAATGGTGCAGAGATACAGAACAAGTCCCTGAACAGAGGCAGCAGGAAACTGCCTAGGAATGCTTCTCTTCTACCTTTTTTTAAAAGACAGGCCAGACTCCAACCCTTAGCCAATCCAAGTTTTGACTTCCCTACGGAAGTCCCAGAAATGGTGAATAGCGTCTAGAAGCCATTCCTCCAGATACAGGACAAGTCCCCTAGAGATCCTTGATAACCTAGATCAGTAATCCGTTCATCTAATCCTTCAGTAGAATAAGAGGCTGGATGAAACCACTCAGTGTCCTCCAAGAGGATTTTAGAGAAATGAAAAAAAGACACATAAAGCTCACAAACAAAACCAAAACCAAAAATCCAAAGCCAAGAGTAGCCCCTGACCACTCAGGGGTACTCCAAGGACGGAGAAGTTATGGCTGCATCCAGCCCTCCTCGCAATCCACCAGTGACCGGTCAACAAGCCAAAACTCACTTCTAGAGGATTTCTCGGGTGACTCCTACGAATTTCTTTTTCTTTTTTTTTTTTTTTTTAGGGACGGGCCAACGTCCCCTGTCCGCTAGCTGGATCTGAAGGGAGTTCTCTGGGGCCCTGGAACTTTCCGGGGTACACACCCCCTAGAATCCCCACAGTCTCCCCGACAGGCCCAGGGGAGGTTTGGCCTCCCTTTGTGTCCAAAACAGCACCCCTAGGGTGCTGCATCTCGCTGGGGCCTCCAAATGTTGTAATGAACCCCGCGAATCACACAAGGTCGCCTCAAGATGTCGAATTAAACAGTCACCTTTATTGCAAATCCGGCACTAGGAGGGGGCATTTCGCTCTCCCAAATCTCATAGTGATAAGATGGCGACAACACCAAATTTATATAGGCAAAAATAACAAAGGTATCGATGACATCCCAGGGTTTGCAATGAGGAACACGGTTTGCAAAAAGCAGTTTACGGAAGCAGACTTAAGCCAATTCGTTCTCTACAAAGATTAATTATAGTTTTGGGTCTTCAGACCACTGAGTTGACAGAAACACATTATCTAGAGCCCTTGGGTCTTGGGACCACTGCGTTGACAGGGACACATTATCTGGAACCCTCGGGTCTTGGGATAATTGTGCTGTCCTGGGTCCCAGGTACAGAGGAATGTGCTTTCTAAAACCAGTATGACCACAACCAATGGGGTGTTCACATTACAATCCATAAGGCATTCAATCGAATGGGATGATTTCTATAATTCAGAAGATCAAAGTAACTTTTCCATTGTTAAACAATGCAAATAAGTACAGAAGCCAAACAGCAGGGTTAACGTTAAACTATAGTTTCTACCTGACATGATTGCTACCGTACTTCCTTCCCCACTGGTTTTATGTGCATGAGTCAAATCCTGGAATCATCTGTACTAGTTAGGGGATTGTCCTGCCCCCTAACTGCAAGTAGTTAGACCGAATTAATTTTTCTCAACTTCCTGCTTGACACATTTAGTTTTGTATTTACTCACCCCACTTCTTTTAGGGGCATTCTCTATTCTGTTCCTGCTCTCCTGTCCCCTAGCACCTCTAGCCCCACTTGGCCCTGGACTTTCTCACTGGCTAGTAAAAATGTTCTTACAGTTACCAAGTGCTCTAGTGCCACGGTCCCCGTCAGTACTGTCCTCACTGAAGCCCAGTTCCCCTCCTGCGGGCGTCAAGCCTCTTTCTGGCCTGCGTGGAGCCCAGGCTAGAGATCTCACAGGTGAGGCAGCTGGCTGCCGGGATCAAGGCTGTTTCCTGGTGCAGGAGCTGGGAGTGGTGTAGTCAGGTCTGGATGCCGTCAACCTCACCAGCTGTGGGCGTGCTTAGGGCGACAGTGTATAGTCCCATCCTAGTTGGGGTGAGTCCTTGGGTCGTGAACTTCTTTACCCACACCGAGTGCCCAGGCTGAAAGGGATGTACCGGGTCCGAGGTGGGCACCGGCAGGGCATCTCGAACAAGCTTCTGGGTGGCTCTCTGAGCATACTGCAGAGCCTGCAAGGACTTGAGCAAGGACTGGTTATGACGTTCAGCTTTTAATTCCTCCCCTAACTTTGGGCAGGATCCGGGGAGGTTTACCAAACATGATTTCAAAAGGAGAGAACCCCTCCCGGTTGGGGGTACACCTGGCCTGCAAGTAGGCAAAGGCAGGAGGTTGGTACAGTTTTCACGGGTTTCTGGGATAAATTTAGATAAAGTCCTTTTAGAGTCCTGTTCATACCTGCCCTGAATCTGTGGCCGGTGTGCACAATGGAGTTCCCAATTTATGCCTAAGGCTTGAGCTATACTTTGGGATACCTTGGCTACAAAGGCAGGCTGTTATCTGATCCTATGACTGCTGGTAGCCCAAATCTAGGTAACATCTCCTGGAGTAATTTCCTGACCATTATAGAGGAGTTTCTGTCCTGGTGGGAAAGGCTTCAACCCATCCCAAAAGGAGTCTATACTTATACCTCCCAAAGCTCTCCTGAAGAGATTCACTGGGCCCGGGTTCCCAGGGGGACCCCATACCTTGCATTTACCTGTGACCTGCCTCACAAAAGTCCAGAAGTCTTGGTGACGCTTAGGTGGGTAGCCTGGTGTCACAGGGCAACTCTCGTCCGACCTAGAGCCTCTGGGACCATCAGTCTGCCATCTGGTGGAGTCCACCAACCATTTGGTCCTCTGGTAGCTTGCCTCTGTTCTGCCAATTCCTGCTCTTGTGAAGGCCCCACGGGTTTTTGGGCAGCTTCCTTGGCAGCTTCGTCTGCAGCTGGTTTCCTTGGGCAGTCTAGGGTGCCTACCACCGCCCACTGTATACCAGATTTCATCCTGAAGATAACTGCTCCCATCTTGTACATAACAGTACCTTGTCTGGTGATGATAGCGGGACATCTGTCAAGTCTGGGCGAGCCGTTTGTACTGCGTCTGTTACCTCTATGTGGTCATGGATGGGCTCCCCCCGGATCATCATCTGGGAGCAGGCTGGCAGGGTTGAGGGCCAGTGTCTTATGGAATCGGATGCGGGGCTGGTCCAGGAGAAGCGCTTGGTACTGGGTGACCCTGGTGTTTGACATCCATCTCTCCAGAGCACCTCGAAGGAGGGCTTCCACAGCATGGGGTGCTGTCAGGGCTAGTTCCTGGCCCAAAGTCAGCGTATCTGCTTCCTTTACCAGCAATGCTGTGGCTGCCACCACCCGGAGGCACGCTGGCCACCCTGCAGCCACGGGGTCTAGTCCCTTAGACAGATAGGCCACAGGTCTCTTCCAGGGACCTAGGGTCTGGGTGAGAACCGCTTTGGCAATGCCCCTTACCTCACTCACGTAGAGGTGGAAGGGCTTCCTGACGTCTGGCAAGGCTAGGGCAGGTGCTGAGACGAGAGCCTTCCGCGAACCCCAGGATCCACAGGCGGCAGAATCCAGCTGCCCCTAAGAATTCCCGAACCTGCTTCTTGGCTGTAGGCATGGGGATCCGTAAGATTGCCTCTATTCGACTGAGGGACAGGGTCCGTCTGCCTTTGCTAATGTTGTACCCCAGGTATGTGACATCAGAGGGTACAACTGTGCCTTCTTGGCTGGCACCTGGTAGCCTAATGCTTGTAAGGTGCCTAACAGGCCCTCAGCGGCCTGTAGTTTCTGTAAGAGATCACGTCCACGTAAGGGGTATGGGCATTCTGGCATGACCAGAAACGAATGTGTTACCGTGTTCTTTCCAAGGTCCACAGTCCTCTTTGATATCCAAGGAAAAAGGCAGTTTGTCCGGTGGCTCCCTAGACCGATGTCTGCTTAGATGTTACAGGTCCCATTGGCTCTGTCAAGACTGAATAGGCTGCCCCATAGTACACCAGGAAACCACCTGGGGGTCCTATTTATAAAAGTTATTATTCTGGGATCCAAGGGGTTCAAGGAAAAGGAGTCCTGGCCCTATAAGTCCCTTCCCTGAGTGTAAATCCTTCAGAGCCTGGGTTTTCACTCAGCCTTCTACTTTCCTTTGTTAACCTTCCAGGATATTCTCTCTTCCAGTGCCCCACCTCCTACAATAGGCATACTAATGCCTTCCTAGTTTGCTGCTGGCCTTTTCTTTCCTTTAGTCCTGTTTCTCCTCCGGGGTGTCCCTATGGTTAGAGCCTTTCTGGGTTACCTCTACCAGCTGTGACGATTCATTCCTTCATATCCTTCTAATTTTTGGAGTTTCTTTTTCTGGCTGCTGCCTTTTAACCCCCCCCCCCCACCACCACCACCACCAACCCCCAACAGAACACGGTGAAAAGTGTCCAAGGAGGCCTTGCCCCGGGGGTTCTTGGGTCTCATTGGGGCGCAGGGTGGCAGAGGGAAATGTCCCTCCTTGCTGCTGCAGCAGTCGCCGCCCACTCACAATAACCCCTTCGGGTGAGAGGCAATTACAACCCCGTGAGCAGAGGGTGCGGGAGAAGGGAGCTGGATAGGTGGAGGCAGGAAGCTCGCTGCTGGTCCCCAGGTGACGATGGAGGTGCTCCCGCTGCAGGGGAAAGGCATTTTCGTCTGGCAGCTCTTTTCTCTCTGTTCCCACTGGGAAAAGCGCTTGCCTCCAGCCAGCGACAGTGGCATGGTGGGGGCCAGCGGCCGGGAAACACGTCCTGCGATCACACTCCCTGACCTCTCCGAAAAGCCCCTTTGTCTGAGTGTGTTTCCATTCAAAAGCAAACAAACATCTGCACCTGCACCCTTTCCGTGAACAAGTACTTTTACAGCCTTGGGATCTTGAGCAGATAACAGGAACACCCCCCAAGTCCCCTGATGGGGGCCTGACAAGAACAGATGTGGGGGCCTTTGGCTGGGGGGTGTAAAGTCTCCATTCTTCCTCCCTAGGCACTGCTGAGGGCAGGCTCAGTGGGGAGGTCTCTTCACCTAGGCAAGGCTGTGCTGAGCCATCTGGGGCAAAAGTGGTTTCTGCTTCCCTTTTGGCTAAAAGGTCTCTGCCCATTAGAGGACCGGGCATTCTGGCAAATACAGGAATTCATGAACCACCTGGTGGACGCCTAACTGACATCGGTGGGGGCGGCAGAACGGTCTGCAGCTGTGGTCCCCAGTAGCTCCAATAATGGTGACTTCCTGTCCCGACAGGGGAGCTACCTTCTGAGTAACTACTGAGTGCTCTGCCCCTGTATCACCCATAAAGTTCACAGTCTGGTCCCCGATTTTCATTTCAACCATCGGCTCATGGGGACCCAGTTGGAAAGAGCCCAGTCTGTCCCAGTCAGAGTCAGCTGGTGCCAGTCCGAGGAGGTCTGCCTCAGGCGGCCCTGGCCGATAGCGGCTGGGTGGTTTGGATGGCCTTGCCGGCTTCTTCTGGCCTGCTCCTGCCCTGCCTGCCTCTTCACTCCTGCTGCTAAACCTTACTCTGTCCCTTCTTACACACGCAGTGCCGGACCCAACGCGGCAAGGTTTGAGCAATTTTAAAATTCCTTCACATACATTCTAAGACAGTCGAGTTTGAGGAGGAGCTATTACCCATGTTGCAGGGAGGGACTGGGTTGCCTCCTCCTTAGAAAATACCCGAATAAAAGAACTCATCAAAATAAGGCTTATTTTCTAACTTCATTTGCCCTTGGGTGTGGACAGCAAATGACAGTAAACAGATTGACATAAACGATTTAACCTCTGTTTAGGGGAAAAAATGCAAATCATTTACTCCCAAGTTTCCTTGGTTTAGGGGAGATGGGATTTCTGCTCAGTTTCCCTGTTCTACTTGTCCCAGCTTACTGGCCTGTCATGCATTCAACTTTCTTTCAACATTTCTTTTTTCCTTCTCATCACATACACAACCTTCACAAATTTCACACTTTCAAATTAGCCTTCAAACCTTCTTTCTTAGTCCTTCAAAAATGCATAACCATGCCTCGGACCTTCCATTATGTATTTCTCTTTACCTTCCTCCATCACACCAAAGCCATACTTTCCAGCTGGTTAGAACTCTTAGCCTTAATTTCTAGGTGACATGTAAATAATTATCATTCCTCAGATTAGCAATACATGCATATTTTTTTAAGAGACACAAACAGAAATTTCACTAGCTAAACAATTTGAAACAACAAAGACACGTATTGAAACAAGAAAGACAGATAACATTCCCCATTAAAAAAACTTTGAATCACCACGGAAACTCAGGAGATGTTTAGAAGTTTTTTTTTAAAGAAAACAAAACAAAACAGAAACAAACATAAAAACACTTTTACACTGGCACGCACCACATTTATACCACAAAATACCACCAAATCGGTTTCAATGGTGCAGAGATACAGAACAAGTCCCTGAACAGAGGCAGCAGGAAACTGCCTAGGAACGCTTCTCTTCTACCTTTTTTTAAAAGACAGGCCAGACTCCAACCCTTAGCCAATCCAAGTTTTGACTTCCCTCCGGAAGTCCCAGAAATGGGGAATACCGTCTAGAAGCCATTCCTCCAGATACAGGACAAGTCCCCTAGAGATCCTTGATAACCTAGATCAGTAATCCGTTCATCTAATCCTTCAGTAGAATAAGAGGCTGGATGAAACCACTCTGTGTCCTCCAAGAGGATTTCAGAGAAATGACAAAAAGACACATAAAGCTCACAAACAAAACCAAAACCAAAAATCCAAAGCCAAGAGTAGCCCCTGACGACTCACGGGTACTCCAAGGACGGAGAAGTTATGGCTGCATCCAGCCCTCCTCGCAATCCACCAGTGACCGGTCAACAAGCCAAAACTCACTTCTAGAGGATTTCTCAGGTGACTCCTACGAATTTCTTTCTTTTTTTTTTTTTTTAGGGACGGGCCAACGTCCCCTGTCCGCTAGCTGGATCTGAAGGGAGTTCTCTGGGGCCCTGGAACTTTCCGGGGTACACACCCCCTAGAAACCCCGCAGTCTCCATGACAGGCCCAGGGGAGGTTTGGCCTCCCTTTGTGTCCAAAACAGCACCCCTAGGGTGCTGCATCTCGCTGGGGCCTCCAAATGTTGTAATGAACCCCGCGAATCACACAAGGTCGCCTCAAGAAGTCGAATTAAACAGTCACCTTTATTGCAAATCCGGGACTAGGAGGGGGCATTTTGCTCTCCCAAATCTCATAGTGATAAGATGGCTACAACACCAGATTCACATAGGCAAAAATCACAAAGGTATCGATGACATCCCAGGGTTTGCAATGAGGAACATGGTTTGCAAAAAGCAGTTTACAGAAGCAGACTTAAGCCAATTCGTTCTCTACAAAGATTAATTATAGTTTTGGGTCTTCAGACCACTGAGTTGACAGAAACACATTATCTAGAGCCCTTGGGTCTTGGGACCACTGAGTTGACAGGGACACATTATCTGGAACCCTCGGGTCTTGGGATAATTGTGCTGTCCTGGTTCCCAGGTACAGAGGAATGTGCTTTCTAAAACCCGTATGACCACAACCAATGGGGTATTCACATTACAATCCATAAGGCATTCAATCGAATGGGATGATTTCTATAATTCAGAAGATCAATGTAACTTTTCCATTGTTAAACAATGCAAATAAGTACAGAAGCCAAACAGCAGGGTTAACGTTAAACTATAGTTTCTACCTGACATGATTGCTACCGTACTTCCTTCCCCACTGGTTTTATGTGCATGAGTCAAATCCTGGAATCATCTGTACTAGTTAGGGGATTGTCCTGCCCCCTAACTCCAAGTAGTTAGACTGAATTAATTTTTCTCAACTTCCTGCTTGACACAATTAGTTTTGTATTTACTCACCCCACTTCTTTTAGGGGCATTCTCTATTCTCTTCCTGCTCTCCTGTCCCCTAGCACCTCTAGCCCCACTTGGCCCTGGACTTTCTCACTGGCTAGTAAAAATGTTCTTACAGTTACCAAGTGCTCTAGTGCCACGGTCCCCGTCAGTACTGTCCTCACTGAAGCCCATTCTGCGAGCGTCGAGCCTCTTCCTGGCCTGCGTGGAGCCCAGGCTAGCGATCTCACAGGTGAGGCAGCTGGCTGCCGGGATCAAGGCCGTTTCCTGGTGCAGGAGTTGGGAGTGGTGTAGTCAGGTCTGGATGCCGTCAACCTCAACAGCTGTGGGCGTGCTTAGGGCGACAGTGTATAGTCCCATCCTAGTTGGGGTGAGTCCTTGGGTCGTGAACTTCTTTACCCACACCGAGTGCCCAGGCTGAAAGGGATGTACCGGGTCCGAGGTGGGCACCGGCAGGGCATCTCGAACAAGCTTCTGGGTGGCTCTCTGGGCATACTGCAGAGCCTGCAAGGACTTGAGCAAGGACTGGTTATGACGTTCAGCTTTTAATTCCTCCCCTAACTTTGGGCAGGATCGGGGGAGGTTTACCAAACATGATTTCAAAAGGAAAGAACCCCTCCCGGTTGGGGGTACACCTGGCCTGCAAGTAGGCAAAGGCAGGAGGTTGGTCCAGTTTTCAACAGGTTCTGGGATAAATGTAAGTAAAGTCCTTTTAGAGTCCTGTTCATACCTGCCCTGAATCTGTGGCCGGTGTGCACAATGGAGTTCCCAATTTATGCCTGAGGCTTGAGCTATACTTTGGGATACCTTGGCTACAAAGGCGGGCTGTTATCTGATCCTGTGACTGCTGGTAGCCCAAATCTAGGTAACATCTCCTGGAGTAATTTCTTGGCCATTATAGAGGCGGTTTCTGTCCTGGTGGGATAGGCTTCAACCCATCCCGAGAAGGAGTCTATACTTATACCTCCCAAAGGTATCCTGAGGAGTTTCCCTGGGCCCGGGTTCCCAGGGGGACCCCCGTACCTTGCATTTACCTGTAACCTGCCTCACAAAAGTCCAGAAGTCTTGGTGACGCTTAGGTGGGTAGCCTGGTGTCACTGGGCAACTGTCGTCCGACCTAGAGCCTCTGGGACCATCAGTCTGCCATCTGGTGGAGTCCACCAACCATTTGGTCCTCTGGTAGCTTGCCTCTGTTCTGCCAATTCCTCCTCTTGTGAAGGCCCCACGGGTTTTTGGGCGGCTTCCTTGGCAGCTTGGTCTGCAGCTGGTTTCCTTGGGCAGTCTAGGGTGCCTACCACCGCCCACTGTATACCAGATTTCATCCTGAGCATAACTGCTCCCATCTTGTACATAACAGTACCTTGTCTGGTGATGATAGCAGGGCATCAGTCAAGTCAGGGCGAGCCGTTTGTACAGCGTCTGTTGTTACCTCTATGCAGTCATAGATGGGCTCCCCTGGATCATCATCTGGGAGCAGGCTGGCAGGGTTGAGGGCCAGTGTCTTATGGAATGGGATGCGGGGCTGGTCCAGGAGAAGCGCTTGGTACTGGGTGACCCTGGTGTTTGACATCCATCTCTCCAGAGCACCTCAAGAAGGGCTTCCACAGCATGGGGTGTTGTCAGGGCTAGTTCCTGTCCCGAAGTCAGCGTATCTGCCTCCTTTACCAGCAATGCTGTGGCTGCCACCGCCCGGAGGCACGCTGGCCACCCTGCAGCCACGGGGTCTAGTCCCTTAGACAGATAGGCCACAGGTCTCTTCCAGGGACCTAGGGTCTGGGTGAGAACCCCTTTGGCAATGCCCCTTACCTCACTCACGTAGAGGTGGAAGGGCTTCCTGACGTCTGGCAAGGCTAGGGCAGGTGCTGAGACGAGAGCCTTCTTTAGCTCCTCAAAGGCCTGTTGTTCCTCTTCGGTCCAGTTTAGCAATCTCCGCGAACCCCAGGATCCACAGGCGGCAGTATCCAGCTGCCCCTAAGAATTCCCGAACCTGCTTCTTGGCTGTAGGCATGGGGATCCGTAAGACTGCCTCTATTCGACTGAGGGACAGGGTCCGTCTGCCTTTGCTAATGTTGTACCCCAGGTATGTGACATCAGAGGGGCACAACTGTGCCTTCTTGGCTGGCACCCGGTAGCCTAATGCTTGTAAGGTGCCTAACAGGCCCTCAGCGGCCTGTAGTTTCTGTAAGAGATCACGTCCACGTAAGGGGTACGGGCATTCTGGCATGACCAGAAACGAATGTGTTACCGTGTTCTTTCCAAGGTCCACAGTCCTCTTTGATATCCAAGGAAAAAGGCAGTTTGTCCGGTGGCTCCCTAGACCGATGTCTTCTTAGATGTTACAGGTCCCATTGGCTCTGTCAAGACTGAATAGGCTGCCCCATAGTACACCAGGAAACCACCTGGGGGTCCTATTTATAAAAGTTATTATTCTGGGATCCAAGGGGTTCAAGGAAAAGGAGTCCTGGCCCTATCAGTCCCTTCCCTGAGTGTAAATCCTTCAGAGCCTGGGTTTTCCCTCAGCCTTCCACTTTCCTTTGTTAACCTTCCAGGATATTCTCTCTTCCAGTGCCCCACTTCCTACAATAGGCATACTAATGCCTTCCTAGTTTGCTGCTGGCCTTTTCTTTCCTTTAGTCCTGTTTCTCCTCCGGGGTGTCCCTATGGTTAGAGCCTTTCTGGGCTACCTCTACCAGCTGTGACGATTCATTCCTTCATATCCTTCTAATTTTTGGAGTTTCTTTTTCCAGCTGCTGCCTTTTAAGCCCCCCGCCCCCCAACCCCCAACAGAACACGGTGAAAAGTGTCCAAGGAGGCCTTGCCCCGGGGGTTCTTGGGTCTCATTGGGGCGCAGGGTGGCACAGGGAAATGTCCCTCCTTGCTGCTGCAGCAGTCGCCGCCCACTCACAATAACCCCTTCGGGTGAGAGGCAATTACAACCCCGTGAGCAGAGGGTGCGGGAGAAGGGAGCTGGATAGGTGGAGGCAGGAAGCTCGCTGCTGGTCCCCAGGTGACGATGGAGGTGCTCCCGCTGCAGGGGAAAGGCATTTTCGTCTGGCAGCTCTTTTCTCTCTGTTCCCACTGGGAAAAGCGCTTGCCTCCAGCCAGCGACAGTGGCATGGTGGGGGCCAGCGGCCGGGAAACCCGTCCTGCGATCACACTCCCTGCCCTCTCCGAAAAGCCCCTTTGTCTGAGTGTGTTTCCATTCAAAAGCAAACAAACATCTGCACCTGCACCCTTTCCGTGAACAAGTACTTTTACAGCCTTGGGATCTTGAGCAGATAACAGGAACACCCCCCAAGTCCCCTGATGGGGGCCTGACAAGAACAGATGTGGGTGCCTTAGCTGGGGGGTGTAAAGTCTCCATTCTTCCTCCCTCGGCACTGCTGAGGGCAGGCTCAGTGGGGAGGTCTCTTCACCCAGGCAAGGCTGTGCTGAGCCATCTGGGGCAAAAGTGGTTTCTGCTTCCCTTTTGGCTAAAAGGTCTCTGCCCATTAGAGGACCGGGCATTCTGGCAAATAGAGGAATTCATGAACCACCTGGTGGCCGCCTAACTGACATCGGTGGGGGCGGCAGAACGGTCTGCAGCTGTGGTCCCCAGTAGCTCCAATAATGGTGACTCCCTGTCCCGACAGGGGAGCTACCTTCCTAGTAACTACTGAGTGCTCTGCCCCTGTATGACCCATAAAGTTCACAGTCTGGTCCCCGATTTTCATTTCGACCATCGGCTCATGGGGGCCCAGTTGGAAAGAGCCCAGTCTGTCCCAGTCAGAGTCAGCTGGTGCCAGTCCGAGGAGGTCTTCCACAGGAGGCTCTGGCCAATAGCAGCTAGGTGGTTCGGATGGCCTTGCCGTCTTCTTCTGGCCTGCTCCTGCCCTGCCTGCCTCTTCACTCCTGCTGCTAAACCTTACTCTGTCCCTTCTTACACATGCAGTGCCGGACCCAAGGCAGCAAGGTTTGAGCAATTTTAAAATTCCTTCACATACATTCTAAGACAGTCGAGTTTGAGGAGGAGCTATTGCCCATGTTGCAGGGAGGGACTGAGTTGCCTCCTCCTTAGAAAATACCCAAATAAAAGAACTCATCAAAATAAGGCTTATTTTCTAACTTCATTTGTCCTTGGGTGTGGACAGCAAATGACAGTCATCAGATTGACATAAACGATTTAACCTCTGTTTAGGGGAAAAAATGCAAATCATTTACTCCCAAGTGTCCTTGGTTTAGGGAAGATGGGATTTCTGCTCAGTTTCCCTGTTCTACTTGTCCCAGCTTACTGGCCTATCATGCATTCAACTTTCTTTCAACATTTCTTTTTTCCTTCTCATCACATACACAACCTTCACAAATTTCACACTTTCAAATTAGCCTTCAAACCTTCTTTCTTAGTCCTTCAAAAATGCATAACCATGCCCCAGACCTTCCATTAAGTATTTCTCTTTACCTTCCTCCATCACACCTAAGCCATACTTTCCAGCTGGTTAGAACTATTAGCCTTAATTTTTAGGTGACATGTAAATAATTATCATTCCTCAGATTAGCAATACATGCATATTTTTTTAAGAGACACAAACAGAAATTTCACTAGCTAAACAATTTTAAACAACAAAGACACGTATTGAAACAAGAAATACAGATAACATTCCCCATTAAAAAAACTTTGAATCACCACGGAAACTCAGGAGATGTTTAGAAGGTTTTTTTTAAAGAAAACAAAACAAAACAGAAACAAACATAAAAACACTTTTACACCGGCACGCACCACATTTATACCACAAAATACCACCAAATCGGTTTCAATGGTGCAGAGATACAGAACAAGTCCCTGAACAGAGGCAGCAGGAAACTGCCTAGGAACGCTTCTCTCCTACCTTTTTTTAAAAGACAGGCCAGACTCCAACCCTTAGCCAATCCAAGTTTTGACTTCCCTCCGGAAGTCCCAGAAACGGTGAATAGCGTCTAGAAGCCATTCCTCCAGATACAGGACAAGTCCCCTAGAGATCCTTGATAACCTAGATCAGTAATCCGTTCATCTAATCCTTCAGTAGAATAAGAGGCTGGATGAAACCACTCTGTGTCCTCCAAGAGGATTTCAGAGAAATGACAAAAAAACACATAAAGCTCACAAACAAAACCAAAACCAAAAATCCAAAGCCAAGAGTAGCCCCTGACGACTCAGGGGTATTCTAAGGACGGAGAAGTTATGGCTGCATCCAGCCCTCCTCGCAATCCACCAGTGACCGGTCAACAAGCCAAAACTCACTTCTAGAGGATTTCTCGGGTGACTCCTACGAATTTCTTTTTTTTTTTTTTTTTTTTTAGGGACGGGCCAACGTCCCCTGTCCGCTAGCTGGATCCGAAGGGAGTTCTCTGGGGCCCTGGAACTTTCCGGGATACACACCCCTTAGAAACCCCGCAGTCTCCATGACAGGCCCAGGGGAGGTTTGGCCTCCCTTTGTGTCCAAAACAGCACCCCTAGGGTGCTGCATCTCGCTGGGGCCTCCAAATGTTGTAATGAACCCCGCGAATCACACAAGGTCGCCTCAAGAAGTCGAATTAAACAGTCACCTTTATTGCAAATCCGGGACTAGGAGGGGGCATTTCGCTCTCCCAAATCTCATAGTGATAAGATGGCGACAACACCAGATTCATATAGGCAAAAATCACAAAGGTATCGATGACATCCCAGGGTTTGCAATGAGGAACATGGTTTGCAAAAAGCAGTTTACAGAAGCAGACTTAAGCCAATTCGTTCTCTACAAAGATTAATTATAGTTTTGGGTCTTCAGACCACTGAGTTGACAGAAACACATTATCTAGAGCCCTTGGGTCTTGGGACCACTGCGTTGACAGGGACACATTATCTGGAACCCTCGGGTCTTGGGATAATTGTGCTGTCCTGGTTCCCAGGTACAGAGGAATGTGCTTTCTAAAACCAGTATGACCACCACCAATGGGGTATTCACATTACAATCCATAAGGCATTCAATCGAATGGGATGATTTCTATAATTCAGAAGATCAAAGTCACTTTTGTATTGTTAAACAAAGCAAATAAGTACAGAAGCCAAACAGCAGGGTTAAAGTTAAACTATAGTTTCTACCTGAGATGATTGATACCATCCTTCACCATATAAAACAAGTTGGTTCTAGACGTAGTTGTTCAAGGAAAAACTGTACCAGTTGTGGAATAAATTTTAAAACATGCAGAAGCCATCGAGAGCACCAGTGTTGGTCAGGGAGTGAAAATGCTCACCAAACAACAACCACAGGCAATTGAAGAGGCCGACAAACTGCTGTGGAATGGCGTGAATGAACAGTGGTTAGCCTGTGAGAGCATGTGGGAGGCAATGAAACGGGAAAAGTCCCACATGCTGCATCTGGTCCTCTTGAAGGATACGCCTGAAAGGAGTGCGGAATGTGATTCCTGTAAGCTAGCAGGCGGTGGTTCCCTAAATGGAAGAAAACAAGTGTTTCTCTTTAGATGAAACAGTACTTACGACACAATTTAATATGTAAAAACCCAGGGTCCGTAACGAGAGAACCGACTGGAATTCAGTCCTGCAGTCAGTGCTGGGTTGCCGTGGTCATACATCCCCCAGGAGTGACCGATTAGAGTGGGTGCAAGCTGGTCTCCCTCCCCCAAACATGAATTTCATGCACTGGGCTACAAGTACTGTACATAAGAATGTTAAAACGGAATCATTTGTATGTCAGGAATGGATTCATTCAATTTACGTATATATGTAATGGGAAACATTACTTGATTTTCTTTTTTTATATTTCTATTTGAAAAGAGGGACGGGAGAGGGAGAGAGAGAGAGAGAGAGAGAGAGAGAGAGAGAGAGAGAGAGAGAGAGAGATGGGCAGCAAAGGCAGAAACGTTTTTGCTAGTCCCCAGTGCACCTTCTGCTTTCCGTGTGTGACATCAGCATCCCTCGTAGTAAGTACTCTTCCTCCATGAGTGACCACCGCACGGACCTGTATACTGAACAGGCTGTCTGACCGAGCTCTATAGAGAAGGGACCCACAGCTGCTTAAGACGCAACAAGTGTTCACAAGGTAAACACAGTGGCAGTCCCATCTGATTGTGGAACTGAGACGTATGATTCAGTCTGAGAGTCACAGGCATGACCAGGTTGGGAAACACGATTGAGGACTACCTGCAGGAGGCTTCCTGACACTCTGTGTTCATTGGCTAAACTGACTAATTTGCAGAGATAGGTGTGGTGAAGACACTGTCTACAAAGATATGAAACTTAACAGGACTGGGGAGGTACCCTACTGCGTACCCAGGGAAAAGTGTATTACATCTCTAAAGGTGAAGGTTAACTGTAGCCACTATCTGTTGAGATAGGTACTGAGTAGAACATGTCAGTCCAGTACTTTGCTATGACTGGTAATGATTTACCAGTTTCTTTGTGTAGAATCTGTAATTTTAATACTATTAGACATGGATCCCTAATGGGTGTGACCATGACATGAATGGCCTGAAAATTCACACTGAGGCACCCATCATACTTCTCAGGTAAGAGCAGGTCAAAATTGGCTGTTAAATTCAGAAGCAGTAGGGACCATTATACCTTCTCTATCTAGGTCTTATATAATGGGTGTCTATGTGAGAAGGTGCTGTTTTCATTTACATTAGGTCCTTTTTTAACAAGGGTGAAAGGTGTTCTTTGGTAAGTAGAGAGGAAGGTCCCCAGGGTAACATTTTCTCAAGCCGATGCTAATGGCAGAAGGTTTATTTTACTATTCATTAGTTCAGAGTGCCATTATGCACAAGAAAATATTTCAGGGCCATAGGTGCTTTGGCTATGGGAAATTGAGGCAATACAATTGTTCTAATGGTTAAGTTTAGACATATTTGTATCGATTTTATGATCAGAAACTCCTTTTCTATCACCTTCTCCAAATGTTGGCTGCACAGGAAAGAGAAAGGAATGAGGCTTGAAGCTGTCAATAGTCTAACATCTAAAATGGAAATCAGAGTCATTAATACACACTGCCAACCCTCACACAACACCGTTCCCCATCACCCCTACCACCACCATCCCCCCAGTGCCAAACACAAGCAGAAACAACTTCTTTTCTTCCTTGCCAGCATGATAAAGCGTTAAGGAAAAAATTCATCTACAGACTTCACCTTGTCCTTCTCCGTGTCTGCCTAACTATGGAATGGCGGGTCTGGTGCCCAAACTAGTAGAATTCTCCGTCCCTCCCTTCTCACAGACCTGCCCCGTCCGCTGCTACCTCCCCATCATCAGAGAACACACAGGAAATACAAACACTTTTGCTTTATTCACACATGATATTTATTCAAGGAAACCATTTATGTGTTGGTCTCATATTGTCCAGTTCTTAAACATTATTTGTAGAGAGGCTACACATGCATAAGGGTCTTCTTCTGGTGGCATCTGGACATCACTCATGCTTGAACACTCTGGCATTTCTTCTTCTTCGTCTGGTGGCTTGCTGACTGGAGGTTTTCGTTCCTTCCTGTGGTGAGCTATAATTATGTGCTTCTGTCTGCCTCTCTCCTTCTTGTCTTTATTCATCTTACGGACTGAGTTGACCATTTTCATTATCTTCCTTATCTAGTTGGGAGACAAGTTAAACACAGACAGACATTGGCTTTGGGGAAGAACTCGGGAAATGGGTGGGAAAAGGACTTGTCATAGACTGACAATGGATTGAATGAGGAAGTGTCTGTGCCCAAAAGCACAAGGCCAGAGTCTTGGGTGAGGAATTATTGGGGAAGGGGAGGCATGTGAGTAGAGTAGTCTGACCTTCTCTTTGTCCTCCTCATTGTGTGGAGAAAGGCACTTCCACTTCCTTCTAGCACTTGAAGATTCTTCCATCCTTGTGGGTGGAGTCGGATGCGTTATCTAAACTAGTCTACACTCTTTTCTTAGTAACTTTGGGTTTGTTGTAGAAACAGGCCTTACTCCAAGGGAGGGTCCTGGCCCCTATATATACTCTCCAGGACAATGAGGAGCCACACCCCTCAGCTCTGATTGGCCAACAGTCAGGGGTTGCCATGGTGAGGCTGACATCACAAAGCCTCAGCTGGACCATCCAGGCGGGGGAGGTGGGAGAGGATGCAGAGGACTCAGATGCTCTTGTTAGAGACAGGGGAGCTTCCTCGACCCTCCTAAAGTTTTTCCCAGACGGACCTGTCTCCCCCTCATGTCCTCTAGTTCAATGACTGTTCAGCATGTGGCAGGGAGGTGGTGGTTCCTCTCAGCCATTTCCCATACGCCCCCATCCTTTCAGTGGTCCCTACCATCCCCCACATATTACCATTGCCTAGTATGTTGTGTGTTGTTTAAATGGATGTTTTATTTTAGAATCGTTTTAGATTTACCAAAAAATTATGACGGTATTACCCATATACCCCAAACCCAATTTCCCCTGTTAGTAATATATCAGCTTGGTCTGGTGTAACTATAACATATAGTGAACCATCAGTGAAACAGTTGCAGTCAAACTCAGTTCTCTAATATCTCCAATATCAAACAAGTTGGTTCTAGACGTAGTTCTTCCAAGAAAAACTCTACCAGTTGTGGAATAAAACTTCAGTTCTTGACTGGACAACCCTTTCATGCTGATACCTCTACCTGACACAAAGCATCTCTCAAGCAACAAACAAAGGAGAGAATGTTTTTGTTGCTGGCCACATCTGATTGGCACAATTTTAAAACATGCAGACGCCATCGAGAGCACCAGTGTTGGTCAGGGAGTGAAAATGCTCACCAAACAACAATTACAGGCAATTGAAGAGGCAGACAAACTGCTGTGGAATGGCATGAATGAACAGTGGTTAGCCTGTGAGAGCATGTGGGAGGCAATGAAACGGGAAAAGTCCCAGATGCTGCATCGGGTCCTCTTGAAGGATACGCCTGAAAGGAGTGCGGAATGTGATTCCTATAAGGCTAGCATGGGGTGGTTCCATAAATGTGAGAAAACAAGTGTTTCTCTTTAGATTAAACAGTACTTTCAATATAATCTAATATATAAAAACCCAGGGTCCGTAACGACCAAAGGCTCAACCGACCAGAAGTCAGTCCTGCAGTCAGTGCTGGGTTGCCGTGGACGTACATCCCCCCAGGAGTGCCCGATTGGAGTGGGTGCAGGCTGGGCTGAGGGGGAGCCCCCTTCCCCCAAGCATGAATTTCATGCCCTGGGCTACAAGTACTGTATATAAGAATGTTAAAACGGAATCATTCGTATGTCAGGGATGGATTCATTCAATTTACATATATATGTAATGGGAAACATTACTTGGTTTTCTTTTTTTATATTTCTATTTCAAAAGAGGATGAGAGAGAGAGAGAGAGAGAGAGAGAGAGAGAGAGAGAGAGGGAGAGAGAGAGAGAGAGAGAAACATCAGTGATTAGAATAATTGATTGGCTGCCTCCTGTACACCCGCAGCTGGGGATTGAGTGCACAACCCAGGCATGTGCCTTTGACCAGAAGAGAACCCGGGAAATTTCAGTCCACAGGCTGACGCTCTATGCACTGCGACAAACTGGCTAGGGCTGATTATGGTTTGTAAACAAATCACTTCTCAAACAGCTTTATGAATGAAACTAAGTTCAAGAAGTGAGGTTCTACTGTATTCATGTCTTTATAAGATTTCCTTACTTTTACTTAATGTGCTTCTTCTGCCCCAGGATCCCATCCAGGACACCGTATTAAAATGTAGCCATCATGTCCGGCCTCATGGGCATCCTCCTGGCTGTACAGTGTTCTGGACTTCTTGTTTTAGAGAACCTTAAACTTTTGTTTGTTTGTTCTTTACATTAAATCCTCAGATGTTATTGATGTTATAGTTGAAAGGTGGTTCCCTTTCATCAAGCTCTTCCTACTTCCTCCACCCCTCAGCCCCTGGAAAACACCTTTCTACTCTGTGTTTCAACGAGTGTGACTGTTTCTATGTTTAATATTCCACATAGAAGGGATGTGGTTGCTTGTGTATCTGTGTGTGTAGAACATCTTCCTTATCCATTCATCTATTGATGGACACTTACATTACTTACCTTGGCTGTTTGAATAGTATATCACATTACTTAGTATTTTAAATGTATTAATTGAATCCCAAAGAACTAAATACCCATACTTAAATTTCAATAACTACATGAATTTTCACACTTCACTCCAACACCTGGCTCTTCCCAGGTTGCATGTGGGTGTGTATGTGTGTGTTTCCTGGATACACTTGACTGATTTTCTCCCCTACTCTCCTCATATTGATTTCTTTTTCTTCCGGAGAACCTCAATCCTAGTCAGTACCTTCATGGTTATTGAATGCTCCATGGCAGGGACTGAATTAATCGCTTGGAATCGTCACAGGGGTGACAGGGATGTCTCGCTCTAGAACCCTGAGGATGAGGATCATGTGCCTGTGTGTGTGTGTGTGTGTGTGTGTGTGTGTGTTACTGTGGGGGGGGGGGGAGAGAGAGAGAGAGAGGTGGGCAGCGAAGGCAGAAGCCTTTTGCTAGCTCCCAGTGCACCTTCTGCTTTCCGTGTGTGACATCAGCATCCCTCGTAGTAAGTACTCTTCCTCCATGAGTGACCGCCGCACGGACCTGTATACTGAACAGGCTGTCCGACCGAGCTCTATAGAGAAGGGACCAACAGCTGCTTAAGACGCAACAAGTGTTCACAAGGTAAACACAGTGGCAGTCCCATCTGATTGTGGAACTGAGACGTATGATTCAGTCTGAGAGTCACAGGCATGTCCAGGTTGGGAAACATGATTGAGGACTACCTGCAGGAGGCTTCCTGACACTCTGTGTTCATTGGCTAAACTGACTGATTTGCAGAGATAGTTGTGGTGAAGACACTGTCTACAAAGATATGAGACTTAACAGGACTGGGGAGGTACCCTACTGAGTACCCAGGGGAAAGTGTATTACATCTCTAAAGGTGAAGGTTAACTGTAGCTACAGTCTGTTGAAATAGGTACTGAGTAGAACATGTCAGTCCAGTACTTTGCTATGACTGCTAATTATTTACCAGTTTCTTTGTGTAGAATCTGTAATTTTAATACTATTAGACATAGATTCTTAATGTGTGTGACCATGACATGAATGGCCTGAAAATTCACACTGAGGCACCCATCATACTTCTCAGGTAAGAGCAAGTCAGAGTTGGCTGTTAAATTCTGAAACAGCAGGAACAATTATAGCTTCTCTATCTAGGTCTTATATAATGGGTGTCTATCTGAGAAGGTCCTGTTTTCATTTACATTGGGTCCCTTTTTTTTTAACAAGGGTGAAAGGTGTTCTTTGGTAAGTAGAGAGGAAGGTCCCCAGGGTAACATTTTCTCAAGCCGATGCTAAGGGCAGAAGATTTATTTTACTATTCATTATTTCAGAGTGCCATTATGCACCAGAAAATATTTCAGGTCAGGGGAGCGGAAAATGGCGGAGGTATAAGCGGACGTGTCCTGTGCCTTGTCCTGGAGCAGATAAGGGTGAGCAGCTGAAACGGGTAGCATTCAGCCCAAATAGGTAGAGGATTTTCAGCTGAGAGATTGTCTGCAGCTAGGAAAGACTGAGAACCCCCCAGGGAAAAAAAGGACGGTTGGAGACTGCGGCTGAATCCTCTCCTGGTGCGCCAGCTAAGCAGCGGAGACTTGCCATCTTGGGTGATTGTTGCCGGCATCCAGAGACCAGCTACTAACCTGGAAACAAGGGATCTCAAGCAGCGTGACTGCCTGAACTCAGACGAGCACTGCTTCTTCTCACGGAAAGGTTGGACATCCCCTAAAGGTGCGGTTTGCAGTTCGGGTTGGAGGGAGGACCGAGCTCGCGCGCGCGGGGCGGAATCTGCACCCCACAGAGTCCGCAGCCGTTGGGACCAGCGTGACCCGCGAGTGGGGAAGGGGCCCCACAGGGCTGCTGGCAGAAGGGAACGCGAAAAATGAGCCCATAGCTGGACTGGATGTAAAGGAGCAGCCTTGGACTTTGCCAATCTGCTGGCTGCTTGGTGCCAGGGGCGAGTGGGCGCGCGGAGACTGCGCGCGGAGACTGCGCGCGGAGACTGTGCGCAGACCTGGAAGGTGGAGGCTTGCGAATTCGCACAACTATCAGGCTCTTGTTACAGTTCCCCTTAGATCCGTGCATTTGATTATTAAACCCAGCGCATGGGATTCCCCAGTTGGGGTCATTCGCAGAGCCAGTAGGGGAAAGTTCTTTTTGGGGAGCCTGGGAAACAGCGGACAGTAACAAGGAACCAGCTCTGGGCAGTCGTCTTTCCTGAATCAGTTCCAAATACCATAGAGGACAAAACCCTACTGATAGAGAGGACTTAGAGCCTCGGAGGTAAATCCAGACACACTGCCACCCAGAGGCAGAGCCACGAACTGTCTCTTTTGCGATCACAAATAAAGGCAGTCTGCTAAAAAAATACAACCTGCCTTAAAATCAGGTCTGTGGTTTACTGCACGGAGGGACAGTGTATCGCAGGGAAGTTCAACACTCCCCTGAATGCCTGGCAGGACTGAGGCGTGCCAAAAAGAAGAGTGGAAGATCTGAAGCACCTTCACTTCCGAATATTTTTATATACATATTTTTTTAATTCTTTTTTCACCATTTCATTAAGAACCTATTTTATTTATTTTTTTATTTTTTATTTTTTTCATCACCTGATTTTACCGTTTTAATTACTACATTTTTTAACCAGTATTATTGCTATCCTTTTACCATTTTTTCAAGGGTCATATTATTTTTTATTATTTTTTTATTTTTCTTTATTTTATTTTGGGATTAGTGTTCTACACTCTATTTTCATCGTTCCTTTAGCATCATTTCTCTCTATCTCACATTTACCCTTAAGCCAAAACTCTCTTCCTCACTTTTCCCCTTTTGTTGTCCTGTTTCTCTTACCCTATTCCTGCTTTGGATTTTACCTATTCCTTCTTTCTACCCACTGTCTAAATTTCACCCTACTTATATATCTAATTTCCAATCCCTCGCTCTCCCCATACAAATAACCTCTTCCCCACCTCTATTTCATTCTCTTAATTTTTTTTTTTGTTTTTGTTGTTGTTGTTGTTTTTGTGGGTTTTTGTTTGTTTTTTTGGTCTTTTTGTGTTGTTGTTTTTTTCTCTCCCTTTTCCCAATCTCATTTCGGCACTCCTTTTTGTTTTTTATTTTTCTCTCTAATATTTTTCTCTTTTTTCTTCTTTATCCCCTAATTCTCTTCGCTCGGGGGGGTCACCTTTATTTGGGGTTATTAATATTGTGAATGCATTTAGTTCGGTGCCTTGTACGTTGTGCCTTGTTGTGTTGTATTTTGTGCCTTTGAATCAGCGCAACAGAGAGAGATCTACATAACCAAACACCTTGAGAAGAGAAATCATGGTGAAACAAAGAACCAACCCAAATATGAAAGAAAAACAGGCATCATCAGAAAAGGAAGTAAACGAAATAGAGGCAATGGAGGCAAGCAACCTGTCAGAGAAAGAATTCAGAGTAATGGTCATAAGGTGGATGAAAAGAATGGAAGACCAATTCAACAATATTTGTAGGAACCAAGAGGAAATGAAGAAGAACCAAGAGGAAATGAAGAGAAACCAAGAAGAAATGAAAAACGACATCACTGCCATAAAGAACTCAATAGAAAGCATCAACAGTAGACTAGAAGAAGCAGAGGACCGTATCAGCGAGCTAGAAGACAAGGTAGAAAAAAATACCCAAACAGAACAGCTTCTAGAAAAAAAAATTAAAAAGCAGGAAGAGAGCCTAAGAGAACTCTGGGACAATGCTAAACGAAACAACATCCGAATAATAGGGGTGCCAGAAGGAGAGGAAACTGAGCAAGGAATAGAAAACCTGTTTGAAAAAATAGTAACAGAAAATTTCCCTGATATAGGGAGGAAAAAACTCACACAAATTCAAGAAGCTCACAGAGTCCCAAACAAAACGAACCCGAAAAGACCGACACCAAGGCACATAATAATTAAATTGGCAAACACCAACGACAAAGCAAGAATCTTAAAAGCAGCCAGAGAGAGACAGAAAGTTACCTACAAAGGATCCCCTATCAGACTAGCGACCGATTTCTCAACAGAAACACATCAGGCAAGAAGGGAATGGAATGAAATATACAAAGTCATGCAAAGGAAGGGTCTGAATCCAAGAATACTATACCCAGCGAGGCTATCAATCAAAATTGAGGGTCAAATCAGGAGCTTCACAGACAAAAATGGTCTACGGGAGTTTATTACAACCAAACCAGCAATGCAAGAAATGCTAAAGGGTCTGCTGTAAATAGAAAAAACAGGAAACAAAGAAGGAACGCAGCAGTAAAGAACAAAAATGGCGACTAACAAGTTTCTATCAATAATAACTTTAAATGTAAATGGATTAAATTCCCCAGTCAAAAGGCATAGGGTAAATGAGTGGATAAGAAAACATGACCCATATATCTGCTGTCTACAGGAAACCCACCTCAGAAAAAAAGACGCACACAGACTGATGGTGAAGGGATGGAAAAAGGTTTTTCAGGCCAATGGAAGTGAAAAAAAAGCCGGGGTAGCAATACTTATATCTGACAAATTAGATCTCAAAGTGAAGGACATAAAAAGAGATCAAGAAGGCCACTTCATAATACTAAAGGGAGCAGTCCAACAAGAAGAAATAACTCTGGTAAATATATATGCACCCAATATAGGAGCACCCAAATATGTAAGAAATCTTCTGGAGAAGATCAAGGGAGAGATTGACAGCAATACAATCATAGTAGGGGACCTTAACACCCCATTATCGCCACTGGACAAATCCTCTAAACAGAAACTCAGCAAAGAAACATCAATCCTAAATGACTCACTAGATCAGATGGAATTAATTGACATCTTCAGAACATTTCACCCCAAAGCCACAGAATATACATTCTCCTCAGGTGCACATTTGTCATCTTCAAAGATAGACCATATATTGGGTCACAGACAAAGTCTCTTCAAATTCAAGAAAATTGAAATCATATCAAGTATCTTCTCAGACCACAAAGGCATAAAACTGGAAATCAACTACAACAAAAACAATCCAAAAAATCAAACACATGGAGACTAAATAGCATGCTATTAAACAACGACTGGGTCACCAGTGAGATCAAAGAAGAAATAAAAAACATCATGGCAACGAATGACAATGAAAACACAACAATACAAAACCTATGGGATACAGCAAAAGCAGTCTTGAGAGGGAAGTTCATAGCTCTACAAGCCTACTGCAAGAAACAAGAAACAATGAGAATAAATGACCTAACTCTACAACTCGAAGAATTAGAAAGAGAGCAACAAAAAAAGCCCACTGTAAGCAGAAGGAAGGAAATAACAAAGATCAGAGCGGAGATAAACGACATAGAGACCAAAAAAACAATACAAAAGATCAACAAAACCAAGAGCTGGTTCTTTGAAAGGATAAACAAGATTGATACACCTCTAGCCAGGCTCACCAAGAAACAAAGAGAGAGGACCCAAATAAACAAAATCAGAAATGAAAGAGGAGAAATAACAACAGACCCCATAGAAATACAAAGGATTGTTAGAAAATACTATGAACAACTCTACTCCAACACACTAGACAACCTGGAGGAAATGGACATATTCCTAGATAAATACAACCTTCCAAAACTTAACCAGGAAGAATCTAAAAATCTCAATAGGCCAATAACTATGGAGGAAATCGAAGGAGTAATCAAAAAGCTTCCAGCAAACAAAAGCCCGGGTCCAGATGGCTTCACAGGGGAGTTTTACCCAACATTCAAGGAAGACCTAAAACCTATCCTCCTCAGACTATGTCGAAAGATCCAAGAGGAAGGAACACTTCCCAGCTCATTCTATGAAGCCAACATCACCCTAATCCCAAAACCAGATAAAGACAATACAATGAAAGAGAATTATAGGCCAATATCCCTCATGAACATAGATGCCAAAATCCTCAACAAAATCCTAGCAAATCGGATCCAGCAGTACATCAAAAAGATCATACACCATGACCAAGTAGGATTTATCCCAGGGATGCAAGGATGGTACAATATCCGCAAATCAATAAACGTGATACATCACATAAACAAATTGAGAGAAAAAAACCACATAGTCATATCAATTGATGCGGAAAAAGCATTTGACAAAATCCAACACCCTTTCTTGATAAAAACTCTCAGCAAGATAGGAATTGAGGGATCATACCTCAACATAATAAAAGCCATATATGACAAACCCACAGCCAACATCATAATCAATGGGCAAAAACTAAAACCATTCCCCCTAAAAACAGGAACAAGACAGGGATGCCCCCTCTCACCACTCCTGTTCAACATAGTACTGGAAGTACTAGCCATAGCGATCAGACACGAAGAAGAAATAAAAGGCATCCAGATTGGAAAAGAAGAAGTAAAACTGTCCTTATTTTCAGATGACATGATACTGTACATACAGAACCCTAAAGACTCCATCAAAAAATTATTAGACTTAATAAATGAATTCGGCAATGTAGCAGGATACAAAATTAATGCTAAGAAATCCATGGCATTTCTTTACACCAATAGTGAACTTACAGAAAGTGAAACTACAGAAGCAATCCCATTTACCATTGCACCAAAAAAATTAAAATACCTAGGAATAAACTTAACTAAGGAGGTAAAAGACTTATATGCTGAAAACTACAGGACACTGAAAAAAGAGATAGAGGAAGACATAAACAGATGGAAGAATATACCGTGTTCATGGATTGGTAGAATCAACATCATCAAAATGTCCATACTACCCAAAGCAATTTATAGATTCAATGCAATCCCCATTAAATTACCAAAGGCATATTTCACAAATCTAGAATGAACGTTCCAAAAATTCATCTGGAATAAAAAAAGACCCCAAATAGCTGCAGCAATCCTGAGAAAACACAAAGTAGGTGGGATCTCAATACCAGATATCAAACTGTATTACAAAGCCACTGTTCTTAAAACAGCTTGGTACTGGCACAAGAACAGACATATAGATCAATGGAATAGAATAGAGACCCCAGAAATCGACCCAAACCACTATGCCCAATTAATATTCGACAAAGGAGGCAAGAGCATTCAATGGAGTCAAGACAGTCTTTTCAATAAATGGTGTTGGGAAAATTGGACAGATACATGCAAAAAGATGAAACTAGATCACCAACTCACACCATACACAAAAATAAATTCAAAATGGATAAAAGACTTAAACGTAAGACAGGAAACCATAAAAATACTAGAGGAATCCACAGGCAGCGAAATCGCAAACATATGCCAAAGAAATTTCTTCTCTGATAATGCTCCTAGGGCAATGGAAACTAAAGAGAAAATAAACAAATGGGACTACATCAAAATAAAAAGCTTTTGCACAGCAAAGGAAACCATCAAAAAAACAACAAGAAGACCCACTACATGGGAGAACATATTTACCAATGATACCACCGATAAGGGTTTAATTTCCAACATATACAGGGATCTCATGAAACTTAACAAAAGGAAGATAAACAATCCAATAAAAAAATGGGCAACGGACCTAGATAGACACTTTTCGAAAGAGGACATACAGAAGGCAGAAAGACATATGAAAACCTGCTCAAAGTCACTAATTATACGAGAGATGCAAATCAAAACGACAATGCGTTATCATCTCACACCTGTCAGAATGGCTATCATCAACAAATCAACAAACAACAAGTGTTGGAGAGGATGTGGAGAAAAAGGAACCCTTCTGCACTGCTGGTGGGAATGCAGACTGGTGCAGCCACTGTGGAGAACAGTATGGAGCTACCTCAGAAGACTAAAAATGGAACTCCCATTTGACCCTGTGATCCCACTCCTAGGAATATATCCCAAGAAACCAGAAACGCCAATTAGAAAAGATATATGCATCCCTATGTTCATAGCAGCACAATTCACCATAGCTAAGATTTGGAAACAGCCTAAGTGCCCATCAGCAGATGAGTGGATTAGAAAACTGTGGTACATATACACAATGGAATACTATGCTGCGGTAAAAAAAAAAAAAAAAGGAACTCTTGCCTTTTGCAACAGCATGGATGGAACTGGAGAGCATTATGCTAAGTGAAATAAGCCAGTCAGAGAAAGATAAATACCACATGATCTCACTCATTTGTGGATTATAGAGAACAACATGGACTGATGAAAAAGGACAGACCCAAAGACTGAGAAACAGCAATCAGGCTATCAATCCCCAGAGGGAAAGTAGGGGAGGGAGGGGGTAAGGGGAAGAGATCAACCGAAGGACTTGTATACATGTATATAAGCCAAACCAATGGACATGGACAACGGGGGGATGGGAGCATGAGTTTGTGTGTGGGGGGGAGGTTGGGGGTTAAAGGGGGGGATGAGGACACATTTGTAATACCTTAACTAATAATAAAAAAAAAAGAAAATATTTCAGGTCAATAGGTGCTTTGGCTATGGGAAACTGATGCAATACAATTGTTCTAATGGTTAAGTTTAGACATATTTGTATCTATTTTAGGATCAGAAACCCCTTTTCTGTCACCTTCTCCAAATGTTGGCTGCACAGGAAAGAGAAAGGAATGAGGCTTGAAGCTGTCAATAGTCTAACATCTAAAATGGAAATCAGAGTCATTAATACACACTGCCAACCCTCACACAACACCGTACCCATCACCCCAACCACCACCATCCCCCCAGTGCCAAACACAAGCAGAAACAACTTCTTTTCTTCCTTGCCAGCATGATGAAGCGTTAAGGAAAAAATTCATCTTCGGTCTTCACCTTGTCCTTCTCCGTGTCTGACTACCTATGGAATGGCGGGTCTGGTGCCCAAACTAGTAGAATTCTCCGTCCCTCCCATACCTGCCCCCTCTCACATTCTTCCATACCTGCCCCCTCTCACATTCTCACATACCTGCCCCCTCTCACATTCTCACATACCTGCCCCCTCCTTTGCTCCCTCCCCATCATCAGAGAAAACACAAAAATACAAACACATTTGCTTTATTCACACGGGGTATTTATTCAAGGAGACCAGTTATGTGTTGGTCTCATAATGCCCATTTCTTAAGCATTATTTGTAGAGAGGCTACACTTGCTTAAGGGTCTTCTTCTGGTGGCATCTGGACATCACTCGTGGAAGAAACCACCGGCACTTCTTCTTCTTCGTCCGGTGCCTTGCTGACTGGAGGTTTTCGTCCCTTCCTGTAGGGAACTACAATTCTATACTTCTGTCTGCCTCTCTCCTTCTTGTCTTTATTCATCTTACGGACTGAGTTGACGATCTTTATTTTCTTCGTTATCTAGTTGGGAGACAAGTTAAACACAGACAGACATTGGCTTTGGGGAAGAACTCGGGAAATGGGTGGGAAAAGGGCTTGTAACAGACTGACAGTGGATTGAATGAGGAAGTGTCTGTGCCCAAAAGCACAAGGCCAGAGTCTTGGGTGAGGAATTATTGGGGAAGGGGAGGCATATGAGTAGGGCAGTCTGACCTTCTCCTTTTCCTGGTCATCGAGTGGGGAAACGCACTTCCACTTTCCTGTAGAACTGGAAGGTTCTTCGTCCATCCTTGTGGGTGGAGTCGGATGCGTTATCTAAACTAGTCTACACTCTTTTCTTCGTAACTTTGGGTTTTGTTGTAGCAACAGGCCCTACTCCAAGGGAGGGTCCTGGCCCCTATATATACTCTCCAGGACAATGGGGAGCCACACCCTCAGCTCTGATTGGCCAACAGTCAGGGGTTGCCATGGTGAGGCTGACATCACAAAGCCTCAGCTGGACCATCCAGGCGGGGGAGGTGGGAGAGGATGCAGAGGACTCAGATGCTCTTGTTAGAGAAAGGGGAGCTTCCTCGACCCTCCTAAAGTTTTTCCCAGACGGACCTGTCTCCCCCTCATGTCCTCTAGTTCAATGACTGTCCAGCATGTGGCAGGGAGGTGGTGGTTCCTCTCAGCCATTTCCCATACTCCCCCATCCTTTCAGTGGTCCCTTCTACCATCCCCCACATATTACCATTGCCTAGTGTGTTGTGTGTTGTTTTAATGGATGTTTTATTTAGAATGGTTTTAGATTTACCAAAAAATTGTGAAGGTATTACCCATATACCCCAAACCCAATTTCCCTTGTTACTAATATCTGACCTTGGTCTGGTGCAACTGTAACGTGTAGTGAACCATCAGTGAAACAGTTACAGCAAACCTCAGTTCTCTAACATCTCCAATATCAAACAAGTTGGTTCTAGACCAAGTTGTTCAGGGAAAAACTGTACCAGTTGTGGAATAAAACTTCAGTTCTTGACTGGACAACCCTTTCATGCTGACACCTCTGCCTGACACAAAGCGTCTCTCGTGCAACAAACCAAGCAGAGAATGTTTTTGTTGCTGTCCACATCTGATTGGCACAATTTTAAAACATGCAGATGCCATCGAGAGCACCAATGTTGGTCAGGTAGTGAAAATGCTCACCAAACAACAACCACAGGCAATTGAAGAGGCAGACAAACTGCTGTGGAATGGCGTGAATGAACAGTGGTTAGCCTGTGAGAGCATGTGGGAGGCAATGAAACGGGAAAAGTCCCAGATGCTGCATCTGGTCCTCTTGAAGGATATGCCTGAAAGGAGTGCGGAACGTGATCCCTGTAAGCTAGCAGGGGGTGGTTCCCTAAATGTAAGAAAACAAGTGTTTCTCTTTTGATTAAAGAGCACTTTACAGCTGAAACCTTCTTGGCTCAGTGGATAGGGTGTCAGCCTGCGGACTGAAGGGCCCCGGGTTCGAATCCAGTAATGGGCATGTGCCTGGGTTCTGGGCACATCCTTAGTGGGTGATGTGCAGGAGGCAGCTGATCAATGTTTCTCTCTCATCGATGTTTCTAGCTCTCTATCTCTGTCCCTTCCTCTCTGTAAAGAATCAATAAAGTGTATTTTTTTTTAAATAAAGAGAGTACTTTACACATATCCTAATATATGAAAACGTAGGGTCGATAACAACCAAAGGCTCAACCAAGTGGAAGTCAGTCCTGCAGTTAGTGCTGGGTTGCCATGGTCATACATCCCCTCCCGAGGGGTCCCTGATTGGAATGGGTGCAGGCTGGGCTGAGGGAACCCCCCCTCCTTGTTCAAATTTCATGCACTGGGTCTCTTGTATGATAATTTAGAACACTAGACGCCTGGTGCACGGTCTCATGCACTGGTGGGGTCCCTCTGTATGGCCTGTGGGTTTTGGGCCATAACTTGCAGAGCAACACCACCTTCCGCTCCCGCTCATCCCGGCCCCCCTTACGCCTGTTGCGGGCTCACACCCAGTCAGTCCCCAGCGGTGCGCACCAGCCGTGAGCCCTGCTTCTGGTGTGGGTCGGTCAGCTGAGCAGTGCTCCCACTGTGGGAAATGCACTGACTAACAGGGGGCACCTGCTGCATGGAGCATCTGCCCTCTGGTGGTCAGTGTGCATCATAGCGACCGGTCTTTTTATCACTTGGTCACTGAGGCTTTTATATAGAGAGATCATGTTGTTCCCCAAATATCAATGGCCACCATTATTTGTTGAATTATTGCTAAATGGGAATGGTTGAATAACTGACCTGATATCGTAGAGAGAAGTGGAAATAGAATTCAGCATCTCTTCCACTCCAAAGGATAAGATCTTTCTACCACAGTTGTACTCTGAAAGCAAAGTCGTTTAAGTTTTCTCTGTGGCTAAGGGATTTGGAACCAATTAAAATTATGGTGCCAGCCCTAGCTGGTTTGGCTCAGTGGCTAGATCAGGGGTGGGCAAACTTTTTGACTCGAGGGCCACAATGGGTTCTTAAACTGGACCGGAGGGCCGGAACAAAAGCATGGATGGAGTGTTTGTGTGAACTAATATAAATTCAAAGTAAACATCATTACATAAAAGGGTACGGTCTTTTTTTTTGTTTGTTTTATTCATTTCAAACGGGCCGGATCTGGCCCGCGGGCCGTAGTTTGCCCACTGCTGGGCTAGATCATCAGCCTGTGGACTGAAGAGCCCCAGGTTTGATTCCAGTCAAGGGCATGTACCTCAATTGTAGCTCAATCCCTGGCCCTGGTCCAGGTGTGTGCAGGAGGCAACCAATCAACGTGTCTCTCACATTGAAGTTTCTCTCTCTGTGTGTGTCTCTCCCCCTCCCTTCCACTCTCTCGAAAAATCAATGGGAAAATATCCTTGGGTGAGGATGAACAACAACAACGAAAGGCTTCAACTGACCACCGCCTCCCCCCCGCCCCACCCCGTTTATGGTCCTGCCACATAACCCACTATAGTCTCTGGCCCTCTGTTCAGTGATTCCCTTTAAGACCACATTGAATCCCTGTGTTGTGAGAGCATGCGGGACTGGGCATCAGGGGTGAAAGAAGAGCTGAAAGAGAGCCCATCCATCATAAATATCTTCTGAACTAAGAGGGGAAAGGCAAGCAACTGTCAAGGCAAATCGATTTGAATTGCATAAGAATATGATTTTTTTTAAAAAAAAATTGACTTGGGATGTGAACTGTTCTTTCTAACAACTTCAACTTGGCAGGTGACACTACCTGTCTCTTTCTAATCTCTTCCACTCTTTCAGCCTCCAAATTTATGTTGGCTTCAAGTTTTTTTTAATGTTTGAAAGCTGTTTCCAGCTCGCTGAGTTCCTCCTGTCATCGCACATGCCCCTGACAGCCGTGCCACCGTGGGAATGGACCTGGAATGGCACCAGCCTCTTGCAAAGGGTCTCTTTTAATTGCTGCCACCATCCCTTCCTTCCAAGGCCCACGACATAATTATTTTTAACCTGGAGAGATTTCATTCAGCATGCGTTGAATCCGACATTTCCCCCTCTTTCTTCTTCTCATACTCATAGTCGATGTTAAATCAAATTCTCATTCTTCTCTCTCTCTAATTCCTGGCCTTCGTTTAGACAGAAGCTGTATCAGTCAGCTATTGCTTCATAACAAGTAACCCTAAGATCTCAGTAGCTAATAACAACAAGCATTTCTTTTTTTATTATTGTGATAAAATATATATAACATGAAACTTGCCACTTTGCAATGTATGATTCAGGGGCATTCATTCCCCTAACCAATACCACTACCTGTTTCCAACACTTTTTCTTCATCCAAAACTGAAACTCTGTACCCATTAAGAGAAAATTCTGATCCTTCCTCCACCCCTTCTCTGGTCACCACTAATCTACTTTCTGTGTCTATGAATCGGCCTATTCCAGCTATTTCATATAAGTGGGATCATACAATATTTGTCTTTTTAAAAAATATTTTTATTGATTTCAGAGAGGAAGGGAGAGAGAGAGAGAAGTATCAATGATGAAAGAGAACCATGGATTCGCTGCCAATCCACACTGCGGATGGAGCCTGCAACCCGGGAATCGAACCATGACCTCTAGGTTCATAGGTCGACGCTCAACCACTGAGCCACACTGGCCAGGCTAATATTTGTCTTTTTCTGTCTGGAAATAAGCATTTTTTTCTCGTGCATCTAAAAACTGGTTGGCAACTGCCTAAGTGCCCATCAGCAGATGAGTGGAGTAAAAAACTGTGGTACATCTACACAATGGAATACTACGCCATTATAAAAAAGAAGGAACTCTTGCCTTTTGCAACAGCATGGATGCAACTGGAGAGCATTATGCTAAGTGAAATAAGCCAGTCAGAGAAAGATAAATATCACATGATCTCACTCATTTGTGGATTATAGAGAACAACATAGACTGATGAAAAGGGACAGGCCCAAAGACTGAGAAACAGCGATCAGGCTATCAATCCCCAGAAGGAAAGTAGGGGAAGGAGGGGAGAAGGGGGAGAGATCAACCAAAGGACTTGTATGCATGTATATAAGCCAAACCAATGGACTTGGACAACAGGGGGATGAGAGCATGAGTGGGGGGAGGGGAGAATGGTGGTTAATTGGGGGGATGAGGACACATTTGTAATACCTTAACTAATAAAGAATTTAAAAATAAAAGGGCAGTGTAAATACACTGAAAACACATTCAAACAGCTGTGTGGGGGAAAAAGACTATGTTGATAAAATAAAAACATTGCTGTTGTCAGAAAAATAAATAAATAAATAAATAAATAAATAAATAAATAAAATAAAAGAAAAAAATAATAAAAACCGGTTGGGCCCTAACCGGTTTGGCTCAGTGGATAGAGCTTCAGCCTGCAGACTGAAAGGTTCCCAGGTTCGATTCCGGCCAAGGGCATGTACCTTGGTTGTGGACACATCCCCAGTAGGAGGTGTGCTGGAGGCAGCTGATCTACGTTTCTCTCTCATGGATGTTTCTAACTCTCTATCCCTCTCCCTTCCTCTCTGTAAAAAATAAAATATATTAAAAATATATATTTTATATATATATACTTATATATATTTATATATTTATATATATAAATTATATATATTTATATATTTATATATTTATATATTTATATATATATTTTATTGATTTTTTACAGAGAGGAAGGGAGAAGGAGAGTGATAGTTAGAAACATCGATGAGAGAGAAACATCGATCAGCTGCCTCCTGCACACCCCCTACTGGGGATGTGTCCACAACCAAGGTACATGCCCTTGCCTGGAATCGAACCCAGGACCCTTCGGTCCGCAGGCCGACACTCTATCCACTGAGCCAAACTGGTCAGGGCAATAAAATATATTTTTAAAAAATAAAATAAAATAAAAAATATAAACCGGGGAGAAGAAAATGGCGGAGGTTTAGTCAGACGTGTCGGTGCCTTGTCCCGGAGCAGATAAGGGCGGGCAGCTGAAACGGGTAGCATACAGCCCGAATAAGCAGAGGAGATTCAGCTGAGACAGTCTGCAGCCAGGAAAGACAGAGAAATCCTAGATAAAGGGAACGGTTAGAGGCTGAGGCTGAAACCTCTCCAGGTGCGCCGGCACAGCCGCGGAGACCGTGCCATCTTGGGTGACTGTCACCGGCATCCAGAGACCAGCTACTAACCCGGCAACAATGGCTCTCAAGCAGCGCGACTACGTGAACTCAGAGGAACTCTGCTTCTCCCCACAGAAAGGTTAGACTTTCCCCAAAGGTGCGGTTTGCAGTTTAGGTTGGAGAGTGGAACGCGCGCAGGGGGGTGGGGGCTCTGCGCCCCACAAAGACCGCGGCCGTTGGAGCCAGCGTGACCCACGAGTGTGGAAGGGCACCCCCAGGGCTGCTGGCAGAAGGGAACGCTATAAATAAGCCCACAGTTGGACGGGACACAAACGGGCAGCCTCAGATTACGCCAGTTTGCCGGCTACTCGGTGCCAGGAGCCAGAGCGTGCGCAGAGACTTCGCGCAGATTTGGAAGGTGAAGCGTTGCGAGTTCGCACAACTTCCCAGGCTCTTAAATCTGTGAGTTTGATTGTTGAACCCAGTGCAAGGGACTACCCAGTTGGGGTCAGTCACAGAGCTTGTAAGGGAAGGCTGTTTGGGGGGAGCCTAGGAAACAGAGCGGGGAGTGACTACTGGAAAACCAGCTCTGGGCGGAGGACATTCCAAACCAGCTTCCAGTACAATAGAGAACACCTGGTCAGAGAGGTCCTATACCCTCAGAGGTCAATCCCGACGCACTGCCACCCAGAGGCAGAGCCACGAACTGACTCTTCTGTAAATACAGATAAGGGCTGTCTGGGAAACCGATGTAGCCTGCCTTAAAATCAGGACTGTGGCTTACAACACGGAGGAACAGTGTATCAGAGGGAAATTCAACATTCTCCTGAATACCTGGTGTGCCAAAAAGAGGAGCAGAAGATCTGAAGCACCTTCATTACAGCCCATTTTTTTTTTAATTATTTTTTTTAATTATTGTTTCACCTTTTAACTAAGAAACCATTTATTTTCTTTTTTCATCACCTGATTTTACCCTTTTAATTACTACATTTTTATTTTTAACCAGTATTATTACTGCTGCCATTTTACCATTTTTTTTTAAAGTGTCATTTTATTTTCTCTTTATTTTATTTTGGGACTAAGGTTCTCCATTCTATTTTCATCATTCCTTTAGCATCATTTTCCTCTACCTCAATTGTGCTGCCCTGCTAAAACTCTCTTCCCCACTTTTCCCCTTTTGCTGTCCTGTTTCTCTTACCCTATTCCTGCTTTAGATTTTCCCTATTCTTCGTACGCCCTGTCTAAATTTCACCCTACTTATATATCCCTTTTCTAATCACCTGCTCTAAATCCTTATCCACCTCTCCCTTATCTTTCTTCACTATCCAAATTTTTTATTCTCTCCTTTTCTCTATTGTTCTGTTGTTGCTTGCTCGATTGTTGAGTATATTGGAGTTTTTTTCTCTTTTCTTTTCTTTAAGGATTGTATGTGAGGTTGTTCTGCTTTTTCTTTTTCTTTTTCTGTCTCCCATGCCCCCCCCCCCCGGCCAGTTATTTTTGTGCTTCTGCTTTCCCTTGCCTCACTTGATATTATTGGCTGTTTGTAGTTTGTATTCACTCCAGGGATCCATTGCTGGAATTTGTTGGGATTAGTGGCGGTTCTATCGGAGTTTTCTCCTCATATGAATAGTCTCCTCCCCTCTTCTACTTCATTCTATTTTTCTTTTTTTTCTTTTTCTTCTTCTTTTTTTTTTCTCTTTGTTCTGTTTTTCTCTCTATCTTTTTCTCTTCTTTCTTCCTTACCCCCCAACTCTCTTAGCTCGGGTGGCCATCTTTATTCGGGGTTATTAATACCGCAATTCATTTGTGTTCAGTGCCTGGTACGTTGTGCCTTGTTGTGTTGTATTTTGTGCCTTTAAATCAACGCAGCAGATCCAAGCAACAGCGGGCTCCTGATCTCCACACGCTCTGTCTGAGGAACAGCTGCTGTGTGTGAAGCCTCCCTCCACCAGCCAGAAGAGCCACAACAGCTGTGAACAGCACCCATCAGAAGACCCGCTAACAACAGAGGAGCAGCTGCTACCACAACTGCCCAAGGAGCAACCACAGCCCAAGGAACCACTGCCACCTAGGGAGCAGCCACTGAACGACTCAATATCTATATACGTCAGTGAGATCAAACATGGGTAGACAAAGAAATCCCCAAAGGAAAGAAAAAGAGGACTCACCAGAAAAGCAGCTAAGTGATACAGAGGCATACAACATGACAGAAAAGGAATTCAGAATAAGGGTCCTAGAGTGCATACACCGGATGGAGGAAAAAATCGACAACTTATCCAAGAAGCAAGAAGAAACAGATGAAAAAATCGACAACTTAAGTAAGACCCAAGAAGAAATGAAGTGCGATATAGCTGCAATAAAGAACACCATTGAAAGTATCAATAGTAGACTAGGAGAAGCGGAGGACCGAATTAGTGAATTAGAAGACAGGGAAGCAAAACACACCCAAACTGTACTTCAGTTGGAGAAAAAAAATTAAAAGACAGGAGGAGAGCCTAAGGGAGCTTTGGGACAACATGAAACGAAACAACATACGAATAATAGGGGTGCCAGAACAACAGAAAGAGGAACAAGGATTAGAAAACCTATTGGAAGAAATAATATCAGAAAACTTCCCTGAGGTGGGGAAGAAAAAAGTCACACAAGCCCAGAGAGTCCCAAGCAAGGTGAACCCGAAAAGACCCACACCAAGACACATCATAATTACCGTGGCAAATATTCAGGACAAAGAGAGAATCTTACAGGCTGCAAGAGAGAGACGGAAAGTTACATACAAGGGATCTCCCATTAGATTATCAAATGATTTCTCAACAGAAACACATCAGGCCAGAAAAGAATGGACGGAAATTTACAAAGTGATGCAAAGCAAAGGACTGAATCCAAGAATACTCTATCCAGCAAGGCTATCATTCAAAATTGAAGGGGAAATAAGAAGCTTCACAGACAAAAAAAGGCTAAGGGAGTTTATCACCACCAAGCCAGCAATGCAAGAAATGCTAAAGGGACTGGTGTAAAAAGAAGAAATAAAAATCCCAGAAAGAAAACAGCCACACACAAAAAAAGAAATGGCTACAAACAAGTACCTTTCAATAATAACTTTAAATGTAAATGGGCTAAATGCTCCAACCAAAAGATATCGAGTGGCTGAATGGATAAAAAATCATGACCCATACATTTGCTGTCTACAAGAGACCCACCTCATTAGAAAGGACTCACACAGACTGAAAGTGAAGGGATGGAAAAATATCTTTCAGGCTAATGGAAAAGAAAAGAAAGCTGGGGTAGCAATACTTATATCCGACAAAATAGACCTCAAAGTGAAGGCCATAACAAGAGATACGGAAGGTCACTTCATAATACTAAAAGGATCAATACAACAAGAAGATATAACCCTGATAAACATATATGCACCCAATGCAGGAGCACCCAAATACATAAAAAATCTTCTGGAAGATATCAAAGGAGAGATCGACAACAATACAATCATAGTAGGGGACTTTAATACACCACTGTCATCACTGGATAAGTCCTCTAGACAAACAATCAGCAAAGATACAGCAATACTAAATGACTCACTAGATCAGATGGACTTAATAGACATCTTCAGAACACTTCACCCCAGTGCCACGGAATATACATTCTACTCAAGTGCTCATGACACATATTCAAAAATAGACCATATATTGGGTCACAAGCAAAGTATCCCCAAATTCAAGAAGATTGAAATCATAAAAAGCGTCTTCGCAGACCACGATGGCATAATATTAGAAATAAACTACAATAAAAACAACCCAAAATACTCAAACACCTGGAAGCTGAATAGCATGCTATTAAATATTGATTGGGTTACCAATGAAATCAAAGAAGAAATTAAGAACATCCTGGAAACTAATGACAATGAAAACACAACAATCCAAAACCTATGGGACACAATGAAAGCAGTCCTGAGAGGGAAGTTTATAGCTCTACAGGCCTATCTCAAAAAACAAGAAAAAATGGTAGTAAATCAGCTAACTCTACAACTCAAAGAATTAGAAAGAGAGCAACAAGAAAACCCCAGAGTGAGCAGAAGGAAGGAGATAATAAAGATTAAAGCAGAAATAAATGAAATAGAGACCAAAAAAATAATACAGAAAATCAATGAAACCAAGAGCTGGTTCTTCGAAAGGATAAACAAGATTGACAAACCTCTAGCCAGACTCACCAAGAAGCAAAGAGAGAGGACCCAAATAAACAAAATCAGAAACGATAGAGGCGAAATAACAACAGACCCCACAGAAATACAAATGATTGTTAAAAAATACTATGGACAGCTCTACTCCAGCAAACTAGACAACCTGGAGGAAATGGACAAATTCCTAGAAAAATACGACATTCCAAAACTCAATCAGGAAGAATCTAAAAATCTCAACAGGCCAATAACTATGGAAGAAATTGAAGCAGTCATCAAAAAGCTTCCAGCCAACAAAAGCCCAGGACCAGACGGCTTCACAGGGGAGTTTTACCAAACATTCAAGGAAGAACTAAAACCTATCATCCTCAGACTACTACAAAAAATTCAAGAGGAAGGAACACTTCCAAGCTCATTCTATGAAGCCAGCATCACCCTAATACCAAAGCCAGGTAAAGACAACACAATGAAAGAGAATTACAGGCCAATATCCCTCATGAACATAGATGCCAAAATCCTCAACAAAATCTTAGCAAATCGGATCCAGCAGTACATCAGAAAGATCATACACCATGACCAAGTAGGATTTATCCCAGGGATGCAAGGATGGTACAATATCCGCAAATCAATAAATGTGATACATCACATAAACAAATTGAAAGAAAAAAACCACATGGTCATATCAATTGATGCAGAAAAAGCATTTGACAAAATTCAACACCCATTTTTGATAAAAACTCTCAGCAAGGTGGGAGTAGAAGGATCATACCTCAACATAATAAAAGCCATATATGACAGGCCCACAGCCAACATCATACTCAATGGACAAAAACTAACACCATTTCCCCTAAGAACAGGAACAAGACAGGGATGCCCCCTCTCACCACTCCTGTTCAACATAGTACTGGAAGTGTTAGCCATTGCAATTCGGCAAGAAGAAGAAATAAAAGGCATCCAAATTGGAAAAGAGGAAGTAAAACTGTCCTTATTTGCAGACGACATGATATTATACATACAAAACCCTAGAGACTCCATCAAAAAGCTACTAGACTTAATACATGAATTTGGCAATGTAGCAGGATACAAAATTAACCCCAAGAAATCTGAGGCATTTCTATACACCAATAGTGAACTTTCAGAAAGAGAGATTATAAAAACAATCCCGTTTACCATCGCACCAAAAAAACTAAGCTACCTAGGAATAATCTTAACTAAAGAGGTAAAAGACCTCTACTCAGAAAACTACAGGACGTTGAAAAAAGATATAGAGGAAGACATAAACAGATGGAAGAACATACCGTGTTCATGGATTGGTAGAATCAACATCATTAAAATGTCCATACTACCCAAAGCAATCTATAAATTCAACGCACTTCCCATTAAAATACCAACGGCATACTTCAGAGATCTAGAACGAACTCTCCAAAAATTCATCTGGAATAAAAAAAGACCCCGAATAGCTGCAGCAATCCTGAAAAAGAACAAAGTAGGTGGGATCTCAATACCAGATATCAAGTTGTATTACAAAGCCACTGTTCTCAAAACTGCCTGGTACTGGCACAAGAATAGGCATATAGATCAATGGAATAGAATAGAGAGCCCAGAAATCGGCCCGAACCAATATGCTCAATTAATATTTGACAAAGGAGGCAAGAACATACAATGGAGCCAAGATAGTCTCTTCAATAAATGGTGTTGGGAAAATTGGACAGATATATGCAAGAAAATGAAACTAGACCACCAACTTACACCATACACAAAAATAAACTCAAGATGGATAAAGGACTTAAATGTACGACAGGAAACCATAAAAATTCTAGAAGAATCCAAAGGCAACAAAATCTCAGACATATGCCGAAGCAATTTCTTCACTGATACAGCTCCTAGGGCACTTGAAACTAAAGAGAAAATGAACAAATGGGACTACATCAAAATAAAAAGCTTCTGCACAGCAAAAGAAACCATCAACAAAACAACGAGAAAACCCACTGTGTGGGAAAACATATTTGCCAATGTCATATCTGATAAGGGCCTAATCTCCAAAATCTATAGGGAACTCATACAACTTAACAAAAGGAAGATAAACAATCCAATCAAAAAATGGGCAAAGGACCTAAATAGACACCTTTCAAAAGAGGACATTCAGAAAGCCAAGAGACATATGAAAACATGCTCAAAGTCACTAATCATCCGAGAGATGCAAATCAAAACAACAATGAGGTACCATCTCACACCTGTCAGACTGGCTATCATCAACAAATCAACAAACGACAAGTGCTGGAGAGGATGTGGAGAAAAAGGAACACTTGTGCACTGCTGGTGGGAATGCAGACTGGTGCAGCCACTATGGAAGACAGTATGGAGTTTCCTTAAAAAACTGAAAATGGAACTCCCATTTGACCCTGTGATCCCACTTCTAGGAATATATCCCAAGAAACCAGAAACACCAATCAGAAAAGATATATGCACCCCTATGTTCATAGCAGCACAATTCACCATAGCTAAGATCTGGAAACAGCCTAAGTGTCCATCAGTAGATGAATGGATTAGAAAACTGTGGTACATCTACACGATGGAATACTATGCTGCTCTAAAAAGGAAGGAACTCTTACCATTTGCAACGTCATGGATGGAACTGGAGAGCATTATGCTAAGTGAAATAAGCCAGTCAATGAAGGAAACATACCACATGATCTCACTCATTCATGGATAATAGAGACCATTATAAACTTTTGAACAATAATAGATACAGAGGCAGAGCTGCCTCAAACAGATTGTCAAACTGCAGCGGGAAGGCTGGGGAGGGTTGGGGGGCAGGAGGTAGGGGGGTAAGAGATCAACTAAAGGACTTGTATGCATGCATATAAGCATAACCAATGGACATAAGACACTGGGGGATAGGGGAGGCTGGGGGACTGTTTAGGGCGGGGGGATAAAATGGACACATATGTAATACCCTTTGTAATACTTTAAGCAATAAAAAAATAAAATAAAATAAAATGAATACTCAACCAAGAAAAAAAAAAAATATAAACCGGTTGGGATGGCTCTGCTGATCTTATTGGGACTTGCCTGAGAGCTGAAGATTCAGCTCATGTCTACTGCACCGGTCTCTCTTCCTCTGGGTCAGAGTGTGCTGCCCGTGGTGATACAGACAGGAGTGGGCGAGCGTGAGCACGCAAGGCCACTCACACAGCCAGCTCTCCTCTGTACCTCTTCCATTGGCCAAAGCCACTCATTGTCCGAGTCCAAAGGCTTTGGTCAGGCGAGTAGCAGCCTCCACTTTCTGGCCATACGACTTTTTTAAACTGCTGTCACCTATCTGAGCCTCATGTCCTTATCATTAACAGTGGGGTAACAGTATGGCCTACCTAGGGTGTTGTGAATATTACTGAAATGCTCTACACTTGCAATATAAAATAGAGGTGATATTATTGTCATTCTTAAAATATAAAGAATAAAAAAGCGCCCTACCCGGTTTGGCTCAGTGGATAGAGCGTTGGCCTTAGGACTGAAGGGTCCCAGGTTCGATTCCGGTGAAGAGCACATGCTCAGGTTGTGGGCTCGATCCCCAGTAGGGGGCGTGCAGGAGGCAGCCAATCAATGATTCTCATCATTGATGTTTCAATCTCTCTCTCTCTCTCTCTCCTCTCCTTTCCTCTCTGAAATCAATAAAAATATATTTTTTTTCTTAATTAAATCTTTATTGTTCAGATTATTACATTTGTTCCTCTTTTTTCCCCCCATAACTTCCCTCCTCCCAGTTCCCGCCCCACCCTCCGCCCTCACTCCCCACCCACTGTCCTCATCCATAGGTGCTCGATTTTTGTCCAGTCTCTTCCCGCATCTCCCACACCCCTTTCCCCCCCAAGAATAGTCAGTCCATTCTCTTTCTATGTCCCTGATTCTATTATGATCACCAGATTATTTATTCACTTGATTCTTAGATTCACTTGTTGATAGATGCATGTTTGTTGTTCATAATTTGTATCTTTACCTTTTTCTTCTTCTTCCTCTTCTTAAAGGATACCTTTCAGCATTTCATATAATACTGGTTTGGTGGTGATGAACTCCTTTAGCTTTTCCTTATCTGTGAAGCTCTTTATCTGACCTTCAATTCTGAATGATAGCTTTGCTGGATAAAGTAATCTTGGTTGTAGGTTCTTGGTATTCATCACTTTGAATATTTCTTGCCACTCCCTTCTGGCCTGCAAAGTTTCTGTTGAGAAATCAGCTGACAGTCGTATGGGTATTCCCTTGTAGGTAACTGAGTTTCTTTCTCTTGCTGCTCTTAAGAGTCTCTCTTTGTCTTTTGCTCTTGGCATTTTAATTATGATGTGTCTTGGTGTGGTCCTCTTTGGATTCCTTTTGTTTGGGGTTTTCCGTGCTTCCTGGACTTGTAAGTCTATTTCTTTAACCAGGTAGGGGAAGTTTTCTGTCATTATTTCTTCAAATAGGTTTTCAATATCTTGCTCTCTCTCATCTTCTGGCACCCCTATAATTCTGATGTTGGTACGCTTGAAGCTGTCTCAGAAGCTCCTTACACTATCTTCGTATTTTCGGATTCTTTTTTCATTTTGCTTTTCCGGTTGGGTGTTTTTAACTTCTTCGCATTTCAAATCTTTGCCTTGATTCTTGCGGTCCTCTGGTCTGCTGTTGGGAGTCTGTATAATATTCGTTATTTCAGTCCGTGTATGTTTAATTTCTAGTTGGTTCTTTATCATAACATCGAGGGTCTCATTAGATTTGTTGAGGATCTCATTAAGTTTATCAGCGGCTTCTAGACAGTTCTTGAGAGACCTTAAAAGTGTGGTTCTGAACTCAATATCCTCCATTGACAGTTTTGTCCTGTTTCTTTGTCTCTGCATTTTTTTATGTTTTCTTGGTGCACCCCCTAGTGGTCTTTGTGTGCAGTCCTCCTGTAGTTAAGCCTTGATTGTTGTAGTTAATACTAGGGGGATTTGACCTCCAGGCCAGCTGGCTGTGAGAATCCTGAAATCAATAAAAATATATTTTTTAAAAGAATATAAAAATAACCAAATCAAATAAAACTTTTTAAAAAATATATTTTTATTGATTTCAGAGAGGAAGGGGGAGAGAGAGAGAGAGAGAGAGAGAGAGAGAGAGAGGGAGAGAACATCAATGATGAGAGAGAATCATTGATCCGTTGCTTCCTGCACGCCCCCTACTGGGGATCAAGCCGGCAACCCAGGCATGTGCCCTGACCAGGAATCGAACCTGAGACCCTTCAGTCCATAGGCTTAAACGCTATCCACTGAGCCACACCGGCTAGGGCTCCAATAAAACTTTTCTCTTTGCTTTTCATTGAGGAAAATAAGCTCAAGGTAGAAGAGAATGCTGGACGCCTTTATGGAAATTGAGAATGTGCTTTGGCATTGCAGACAGAGGCCAGCTGGAATTGGAGGAACCCGTAGCAATCCTTCTGTCCATGGGTTTTCCTACTTGCTTCCCACAGTGGATTTCTTTCTTCAACAGAAACCTACCCCCCAATCCAGGCGCACAGAGCAGTGGGGGTTCTGGTTGCAAGGACACGGGTGTCCAGAGCCTCACCCTCTTGGAAGAGGTGAGAAGGGTTCCATGGAACCCCATGTGAAAACCACTCATTTAGTCCAAGCGCCTTCCTCTGCTAGATGAAGAAGATGAAGGCCAGAGGGCAATGTTGTTTCCCCAAAACTGTACAAGAATCAGAAGCTCCTTTAAGTACTAATGATGTGCCCCCCACTAGGAAGTGCTATCAGGGCTGCCTCAACGCCACTCTGGTGTCTTCTCGGTTCTGTGCTTCTAGACCCGTATCTGCATTTCCACAGGACACTTTAAGGGCCCAGGCTTTGGAGTCAGGAAGCACAGGTCCATGTTCTGGTTCTGCCAGTTACTGAATGTGAACTGGGACCATGTCCTTGATCTCGCTGAATCTCAGTTTCCTCATCTCTGAAATGGGCATGATGGTACCTTGTTTACCGGGTTATCAGAGGCTCGAATTACACAACACAGGTAACATGTAGGACAAGGTTGGGCACATGGTAATCATTCAGGACATATTCACTATTAATCAGCCTGCTTTGTAGTTGTTGCTGTTCCAAGTTTTGTCCAGTTTTACGTGCACTAGGGCACAGGGGGATATGTTTGCGGAGGTATTGAAATGGCATTAGTTGAAATCTTTAGAACTCATCATATATTTTTGGAAAAATATAGTACTTCTTAATTTTAGGGACAAACTGTTAAAACAATATGTTTTCAAGAGAATGAGCTGCTGCCCTAGCCAGTTTGGCTCAGTGGATAGAGCATTGGCCTGGGACCAAAGGGCCCCGGGTTCGATTCCGGTCAAGGGCACATACCTCGGTTGCAGGCTCCTCCTCAGCCCGGGCCCTGGTCAGGGCTCATGCAGGAGGCAATCCATCGATGTGTTTCTCTCACATCGATATTTCTCTCTATCTTGCCCTGACTCTTCCACTCTCCCTAAAATTCAGTGGAAAAGTATCCTCAGGTGAGATTCAAGAGAGAGAAAGAGAGAGAGAGAGAGAGAGAGAGAGAGAGAGAGAGAGAGAGAGAGAGAATGAATGAGAATGGGCTGCTGCAAGGTGTATGCGGTGGAATTTCACGTTCCTGAACATCTTTTCTATCTCTGGGAGCCTTCAATCAATCAGGTCCAGCTGGCCAAACTGCCCCCTCCTTTATTATTTTATTATTATTATTCTTTAAATCTTTATTGTTGAAAGTATTACATATGTCCTCTTTTTTTCCCCATTGACCCCCTCCAGCCCATCCCTTCCCCCCCCCAGGCCTTCCCCACCCTATTGTCTGTGTCCATGGGCCATGCATATTTGCATGCAAGGTCTTCTCTAGCCTCTGTGTGGGAGACATATTGATCCGTTTGTTCAGCACGATGCCTTTCAGTTATAAGAGCACTTGTCTCCACATGCACTCGAGAATGTGTGTTTAGATGGGACAGTGTGTATGGATGGACGGCAACCTGTTCCATCAGCCAGCAGAATAGAAACAGCTCAGTCAGACACTAAGAAGAGTAAAAGGATAAGGTACAGGAAGGCTAGTAGAGTTCATTGAATTAAAGAGATACACACGTCACAAGATCAGGAGGGAATGACACAGCTTCAATGCGTTGACCATGTTTGAATGTCTGGTCATTTGCTCACTGTTTCCATTCTCTCCAGCGAATGATTTCAGTGTCTGTGAGGAGTTGATATGGTGGATAATTATAAGCTGTTCAGAGTGTTGGGGAGGTCAACACAATGAAGCATTAACCCTCCATTCCAAGTGGTCCGGTGGCAACTTCTCTAAAAATGAAGGGCTTTGCCAGCAGTTGATGAGGCTGGCACTATGCCAGGGCTGGTTATCCGTCACAAGAAGCTTCGTGTACTTTTCACATCTCCAGGTTCAGATAGGAAAACAAGAGGCATCCTTTCCTAGTAGCCTCGCGATACTTGAAGAATGCAGCAAAGTGTCATTGGAGAAATGCTGTTAACGGGTTCTTTTTCCATCAACGGTGGCTATCCACCTCAGAGAGTTTAAGGCCTGAGAGGCACTAGCTTGCAAAAAAAGAGTGTTATTCTAATCTCTCTGGAGAACTCTAAAGTGCAAGAAGAGTCTTATGTTTGTGTGAATTTACCTTAGAAGTAATAGTACATTTCCTGTACCTTATCACCCGTCATCCTATATAATAAGAGCCTAATATGCAAATTGACTGAATGGTGGAGCAACCGGTCGCTATGATGCGCACTGACCACCAGGGGGCAGATGCTCAATGCAGGAGCTGCCCACAGGCCCCAGGCCAGCCAAGGCGGGTGCCAGCGGAGCTCCTCCTCTCCCCAGTCGCCCCGCAGAGGGAGGCGACCAGCAGCAGTGGCGGCGGGAGGCGGGGCTGGCGAGTGGGCAGCACCAGGCCAGCCAAGGCAGATGCCAGCGGGGGCCCCCGATCACCCCACTGATCAGCCCTGATCACCTGCCAGGCCTAGGGACCTTACCCGTGCATGAATTTCGTGCACCAGGCCTCTAGTTCCAAATAAAAATACTGCACATCAAGCTTTGGAGATACATTAGAATGTCATTTCACAGTTTACAGAGTCCTTTCATAGATAGCCCTGAATTACATCTAGATTTTGCCTTTGGTTAAAAGAAAATAGTTTTATATTGATTTGAGGTAGGGAGGGAGGGAAGGAAACATCAATTTATTTTTCCATTTATTTCTACACTCATTGGTTGCTTCTTGTATGTGCCCTGACTGGGGATTGAACCTGCCACCTTGGAGTGTAAGAATGATGCTGTAACCAACTGATCTACCCACCCAGGCTATATCTTGCCTTTTAGAAGTCTAACCTTTCAGCCTTCATAAATTGACTCCTTACTTCCACTTTTGTAGTTTAAAATCTTACAGTTCACTTATTTGGACTAAATTAAAGAAAATCTCTTGAATTTCAACAAGGTATTTCCTATATATTTTAGTTACTTTGTTTTTGCTTTGTCTTCTCAATCTCTGAAGAAATCTCCATGCTCTTCGCAACTCCATTAACTTCCTATCAGTCTCTGAATTGATCAAGGGATCCAGTGGGCCTAGAAGGGAAATATACACTAGCACAGGCCAATGTGATTATATTGCAATATTAAAATCATGCGAGTATAGAGCAGGAAGTCGGTTAAAGAAAGGTGCCAAGCTATGCTGCTCTAAGAAAAAAAAACATTAGCTTTAGCTTCATTGCTGAAAGGGATTTTATTTTATTTTATTATTAATTCTAAAGACTCAGTGCATGAAATGCATACACTCGGGGGGTGGGGGTGGTGTCCCTCAGTCCAGCCTGCGCCCTCTCACGGTCCAGGATCCCTCGGGGGATAAGCTGTCAGTCATACATCCTTAGTGCTGCCGCGGAGGCGGGAGAGGCTCCCACCACTTCTGTTGCGCTTGCCAGCCATGAGCCCGGCTTCTGGATGAGCAGCTCTCCCCCTGTGGGAGCGCACTGACCACCAGGGGGCAGCTCCTGCATTGAGCGTCTGCCCCCTGGTTGTCAGTGCGTGTCATAGCAACCAGTCATTCCGTGGTTCGGTTGATTTGCATATTAGCCTTTTATTATATAGGATATTTTTTATTGATTTCAGAGAAAGAGGGAGAGGGAGAGAGATAGAAACATCAGTGATGCCAAAGCCGGTTTGGCTCAGTGGATAGAGCGTCGGCCTGCGGACTGAAAGGTCCCAGGTTCGATTCCGGTCAGGGGCATGGACCTGGGTTGCGGGCACATCCCCAGTAGGAGATGTGCAGGAGGCGGCTGATCGATGTTTCTCTCTCATCGATGTTTCTAGCTCTCTATCTCTCTCCCTTCCTCTCTGTAAAAAATCAATGAAATATATTTAAAAAAAAAAAAAGAAAGAAACATCAGTGATGAGAGAGAATCATTAATCAGCTGCCTCTTGCACACCCCCCCACTGGGGACAGAGCCCACAACCCGCATGTGCCCTTGATTTGAATCAAACCCTGGACCCTTCAGTCCCCAGGCTGATGCTCTATCCACTGAGCTAAACCAGCCAGGGCTTGCTGAAAGGGATGTTAATACCAATAACCTCATTAGAATCGGAGCTGCTTCCTCACATCACTTTGCTTGTTGTAACAAAATCACAGCCAATGAAATTAAAAAATGGGACACAAACCATGACCTGCAGCCACTGATGCTGGTGTTCCAAAATGTTTCAAAGGACTCTCCATCACAAAAGGATAAGAAAAGACTTTTGTTAAAGGTATGAAGAGAGAGGAATTTCAGGAAAATTTGATAGGAGTCGCTTAGGGTACCTTAGACTATATTTTCCCCTGCAGGTCAGCATGTGACTCAGGGATTAAAACGATGTGTGTAACAAACTCAACCATTTAAAAAATATCGGCACTGCAATTTGAAATTATTCTCCAAAGTAGGAACTGCACTTGGAATTTATTATGAAATAATACTTCTCTGAATGTGCTTCTAACTGGATTTTTGAAGTCTCTAGCTGTTTGGGGCCTTCATAAAAAGAAGTTATCTGATTACTTGAACGTGGCATCATCCATTATCAATTCTAATTTTTCTGGCGAAGCTATTTTAAAACGGTTTAGATCTTATTTTCCTCCTAGGATCTTAGGGCTCGGGATTCTAAGGGATACAAAACATTATGAAGTTAATTTTTCTTGTCTGGCAAGTTATAATCCAATAATTATAGATGAGAGAAAATAGAAAAAAGGCGTGCTCGCAGTCTACGTGATAAATAACATTAAAATATTTTATATCAATTCAGATAACTTTGTTTATTCATTAAATGGTAACATTAAACATCAGTCTAGTTTATGTTGCAGGCAATTTGCCGAGAATTACTGTAGACACAAAGACTGTTAATGCCATAAATATAATAGACATTTTGAAAAATGCTTTCAAATTAACAAGGTATACTGAGCAATGCTTCTTTCTGAGGTTCTTGACCAAAAAAAATCTGTGGTGAATTCACAGGTGGATACTATTCTCAAGACAGTTATATTTTAATTGGTTATGAGTCTCTATTAGTCTGGCAGACAGAACTTAAGACGGCCCCCAATGATGCTTGCCTCCTGATAGCCATGGCTTTTATCTTCCCCTCTCTTAGTGTGGGTGGGACCTATGATTTGCCTCTAGCCAACAGAATACAGCAAAGGTGATGGGATGTCACTTCCATGATTATGTTACATAGATTGTAACCTACATCTTGCCAAAGAACTCTCTCTTTTGCTAGTTTTTAAAAAAATACATTTTAATGGATTTCAGAGAGAAAAAGGGAGAGGGAGAGAGAGAGAGAGAAACATCCATGATGAGAGAATCATGGATCGGCTGCCTCCTGCACTCCCCCTAGGGGAATCGAGCCCACAACCTGGGCATGTGCCCTGACCAGGAATCATGCTGTGACCTCCTGGTTCATAGGTCAACGCTCAGTCACTGAGCAACACCGGCTGGGACCAAACTCTGGGTTTTAAGACCTCCTTTGAAAGTCCTGCAGCACCCTGCTTTGGCGCGTAGGGGTGATTGGCATGTATTGGCATGAGGCCTCAGCTGAATGGATGCCCCATCTTAGCATCCTGGAACATGTGGATACATCTGGCTCCCATCTTTGTTCCCCCTAGAATTGGGTTAGGCATCCTAAGGGGCCCAAAGTGCTGTGGAATATCTTCTTCTTGTCTGGCAGGTGATAATTAGCCACTTAGAGATGAGAAAACAAGCAACAGCCCATTCCCAGAATCGATAGATATGACACTGCGATGTGTGACATCTATGATTCTATTTCTAACAGAATGGTGATCAACAAGCCCTCGGTCATGGTGGGAACCAGGACTGCTCAGGGGACCACCCGCATCTGTGCCCTTTCCTCTTACTCAGCCATGAATGTGGCTCTTTGGCTGTGTCTCCTAGTTCTGATTCTGGAGAAAGGGAATCTGATTGGCTTATTCCAACACTGGGCTCCCATCAGCTGTGACCAGAGTGAGCTCCGGGGGCCCATTGCCTGCTGCCGCGGGTTCTGGGAGCAGGCTGGGGCGGAAGAGGCCAGGCAGGATGGCCAGGCTGCCACACTCACGAATTCTTCAGTCAATGGAACTCTCTCCCATTTCTCATCTGCTGGATGTTGTGTTGGTTTCTGCATGTTCTTCATTATTAATATGTGTTTTTACTGATTTTTTAGAGAGGAAGAGAGAAGGATAGAGAGATAGAAACATCGAGGAGGGAGAGGAATATCATCCATCGGCTGCTTCCTGTATGCCACCCTACTGGGGGTTGGGCCCACATCCGGGGCATGTGTCCTGACCCGGAATTGAATCTGAGACCTCTTGGTTCCTGGGTCAGTACTCAACCACTGAGCCACACCCGCATATTTCTGCTTATTCATTTCTCTGTTGGAGAGAGCTGCATGGGCAGCAGTGGGAGCCCAGGGACTGTGTGGAATCAAGCGAAGCAGAGGTAGTTCAGTGCAGTGGGCCAGGCCCAAAGCGTTGGGAGGTTTTTCTCCATTGTCTTGGTGAGCAAATTAGGGATTATTTTAGAGATCTCCAAGGGCTGCTTCCCCTTAAACCATGGGTCCTCAAACTTTTTAAACAGGGGGCCAGTTCACTGTCCCTCAGACCGTTGGAGGGCCGGACTATAGTTTTAAAAAAACTATGAACAAATTCCTGTGCACACTGCACATATCTTATTTTGAAGTAAAAAAACAAAACGGGAACAAATACAATATTTGTATTTGCATGTGGCCCGCGGGCTGTAGTTTGAGGACCTCTGCCTTAAACAGTTTGGAAGTTTGCTGACATAGACCCTCCCCCCCTCCCCAATTTCATCTTCAAGTTCTGATTTTTTTTAAATCGCAGCTACAAAGAGTTGAATTCATCAAAGTCATCAATTCACGGCATAAATGATTATCATCACAGACCGTGCAAGGCCCGTCTCTGGTTTTATTTATTTATGCTCACACCCACTCTTATCTCCCCCAAGAGAAAACCATTCTAATATGTTTAGTGTGCATCCTGTCATTTTTTAGTGGCTTATTGCAAATATATTGTTGCTGTTTTGTGGGTGTATTTTGAGCCTGTGAAAATGGTGTTATATGTCATACTGTCTCGTGCAGATGCGCGTGCTGACATGCTCACCCATAATGCGTGATCATGCATCTTACCCACTGAATTCTCCTTCGCTGACACGGGGGCCCTGGTACCCCATCGAGTGGGAATTCTGGCTGGCTGCTCCATTTCCTGGGGTTCGCAGCCAGTGCTTGGCAGCTGGGAACTTGTGGGAGCAGATGGGCCACTCAGAGGCCTGGCTGCAATCATCCCAAGTATGGTCGCTGTTTCTCCAGTTCTTGGAGGTTTTTTAAAAATATCTCATTGATTTCAGAGAGGAAGGGAGAGGGAGAGATAGAAACACCAATGATGATGAGAGAAAATCACTGACTGATTGGCTGCCTCCTGCACCCCCCCACCCCCCACCCCCACTGGGAATCGAGCCCGCAACCCGGGCATGTGCCCTTGACCAGAATCTAACCTTGGACCCTTCAGTCCACAGGCCAATGCTCTAGCCACTGAGCCAAACAGGCTAGGGTGAATCCTTTGAGTTTTAGCCCTGCTCTTTCTGGTCTGCTGATTTCTCCCCCTCTCTCCTCCCCAGTCCCTCCCTCAGGGCTCACCCCACCCCACCCCCGACCCCACGGCTGCTGTGGAGTCAGTCGAACATGCTCCAACCCAGCCAGCCGGTGAGCGGGTCAAACCACAGGGCAGCTGGCGCGGGAGATGCTATTTGCAGCGGCTCCTCCGCGGGAACAGGCCCGCAGCAGACGCCCTCCGCTCGATTTGCTGGGGAAATAAATCCCAACGCAGGGAATTAATTACCGCCTGAAGTCGGGAGAGTCAGCTGATCCTCAGCAAAGTGGCAGCTGACCTTTCTCCCACTCGTGATAAAGAAGGATCAGAGGGAGGAAGGCAGAGAAACCGTGAGAGCCCATAATGTGATTTCCCCCCAGGGGTTGAGATCTTTGAAAGGTTCGGGTTACTTGGGGGAAAGGAAATAAACCGTTATATTACACCATTCTGCCTTTAGCCACCAAAGGTTCCCTATTGTGAAAATAGTTCCCAGCGAGGGCCTGTCTGAAATATGGATCTCCCAAGGTTGTAGGCGTCCCTACCGCGGACCCAGTAAGCCACAGTATGGGAAGTCATGTTTCCCGGGATGCTGCTTTTATTTTATTTTATTCATTTACTTATTGTTGTTGTTGTTGTTGTTAATCCTCACCCGAGGATATTTTTCCATTGATTTTTAGGGAGAGGGAGAGACAGAGAAACATTGATGTGAGAGAAACACATCGATTGGTTGCCTCCTGCACACGCCCCCACCAGGGCGCTGGGCTGGGGAGGAGCCTGCAACCAAGGTGCATGCCCTTGACCAGAATCATCCCTGGACCCTTTGGTCCGCAGGCTGACGCTCTATCCACTGAGCCAACCGGCTAGGGCTGGCATACTGCTTTTACATAAAAACCTACAGTGCCACTTTCTTCCATGATGCTGATCCTGGGAAACTAACGGTGTTCAATGAATGGATAGGATTTTTTGTAACTATGTTTGTATTGATTTCAGAGAGGAAGGGAGAGGGAGAGAGAAATTGAAACATCAATGATGAGAGAGAATCATTCATTGGCTGCTTCCTGCACACCCCCTACTGGGGATCAAGCCCGCAACCAAGGTATGTGCCCTTGACTGGAATTGAACCCAGGACCCTTCAGTCTGCAGGCCGATGCTCTATCCACTGAGCCAAACCAACGAGGGCAATGGATAGAATTTTAAAAATCTGTCCCCTTTACAGAAAACTTCACAGAAATTTTTAAGCAGCAAAGGAAAACCTGCAGGGGAAAATCAATTTTAAGAGCAGAGAAGAGTATAAAAAGACTGAGTTGATGCTTCTAAAACCAATCTTCCCTCCACGGATCTGGTTTTAAGACCCTGCCGTTTGGCATTGCAGATAGTATCACCCAGCGTAGACTGCGTGGGAAGCTTACAACTGGGTGGACACTTGGTTCTGGATTTCTCTCTGGTCTGCAAGCCCGCTTCCGAGCTGTTGGATTCTTTGCCCTTTGAGTCCAAGTGACATTCGCCACCGCATCACACATTTCATTCCCAAAGAGCCCTGTCCCCGTGCCTTTCATAAATGTGTTTTTTTCTCTTTTACAGAAGCTGCAAAGAATCGATACTGCTGACTGTCATCCAGCCTTACCCTGTAAGTGTCCTGCGAGTAACAGTGCCCTCGCCTGGTCTCAGGCTCCTGTGCGCCCCTCCCTCCAGTAAAACCACGATGAGAAATGACAGCAGAGAAAAAATAGCGTGCATCCGCGGCACCAGTCACGAATCGGGAGTGTTTGTATGTTGTACTTCACGGTAGCAACACTAGTCATTGGAGAGAAAAGAAAGTAGCGCCTTTTCTAAATACTGTATCTTACAAATCGCCTGTCCACTCCTATGAGACGCTCAGATCTGGAAATGGCACAAAACTCAAGACTTTCTTGAAGTTTCCAGCTTAAGTATCACAAGTCTAATGCGAATATCTCATAGTAGGGGGTTGAAGTGTTATGCCCAGAGCTCGGGGTCCCCAATAATCCACCACCAGGGAGCCTCCTCCGATGCAAAAGCAACGAATCTTTATTGATCAATTCTAGAATTGGCTCCCAGCCTCTATCCGGCACAGCGGTGAGGCGAGAGAGCGTGTCCCAGGAGAACAAAGGTTATATAGGGCTAGCTATTTGGGGTGGGCTTTAGGGGTGGCGTGAGTTACAGAGATTGGTCAGGGTTTTACAGCATAAGGGTCAGGAAGTGACCATCACATTCTGAAGGTTGGAGCCGTCCTCCACTATAGCCTTATTAGGACCGTCGCTACATTTCTGGAGCTTCATTGGTCCACTCAGGTGGGTGGTTGGGAGAGTTAGGACAATACCAGCATTCTTGTGGTCACTCTCGGCGGGGGGGGGGGGGGGTGGCTTGGGCTGAGGGCCCAGCCTTGCAAGACAAGATAGAGGAGAGGGAGAAGAGCATGTCTCTGCCTCGTCCTTGGAGAGGGAGGAGGGTGCATTTCTGCTTAGTTCTGCTTAGTTCTTTCAAGTTCCGTTCTGTCCCTTCAGAAGCATGATCATTTTTCTTTTCTTTTTTTAAAATATATTTTTATTGATTTCAGAGAGAAGGGAGAGGGAGAGAGAGAGAAACATCAATGATGAGAGAGAAACATCGATCAGCTGCCTCCTGCACGCCCCCTACTGGGGAAGTGCCTGCAACCAAGGTACATGCCCTTGACCGGAATCGAACCTGGGACCCTTTAGTCCGCAGGCTGACGCTCTGTCCACTGAGCCAAACTGGCTAGGGCAGTGGTCGGCAAACTGCGGCTCACGAGCCACATGTGGCTCTTTGGCCCCTTGAGTGTGGCTCTTCCACAAAATACCGGCTTCTGAGCATGGGCCACGAAGTTTCCATCGCTCTGTCTGTGCGCGCCCGCACGTGGTATTTTGTGGAAGAGCCACACTCAAGGGGCCAAAGAGCCGCATGTGGCTCACGAGCCGCAGTTTGCCGACCACAGGGCTAGGGCCATGATCGTTTTTCTTAACCCCACCTAGATAATTTGGTAGAGAACTCTAGATAGTTCTGTGAGACCCGCTTTAAAAGGTGGGTATTAGAGGTCATAGGGCCACCAAAATTTCATTCCGCAGCCTTCGTCAAGGGGATGGGGAGTTATTAAAATCGTGCTGCCTTCAGTTCCCATGATTTTGTTATTGTTGTTACTCCTCACCCGAGGATATTTCTCCACTGATTTTTAGAGAGAGTGGAAGGGAGGAGGAGAGACGGAGAGAAACATCGATGTGAGAGAGATACATCGATTGGTTGCCTCCCACACAAGCCCCTACCAGGACCAGGGATCAAGCCCACAACCACAACCGAGGTATGTGCCCTTGACCAGAATCTAACCCATGAGACTTCAGTCTGAGGGTCGAGGCTCTATCCACTGAGCCACACAGGCTAGGGCCCATGATTTTCTTTTAAACAACTTTATCATGGTGTAATTCACATATCATAAAAGTCACCCCTTTTAAATGTACAATTCAAGGGTCTTTATGGAATTTACCGAAGTACGCGGCCTTCATCACAATCCAGCTGGAAAACATTCCTTTCACCCCAATGCGATCCCCCTTCCCATTTGCAGTGAAACCTTTCCCGCCCTCAATCCCAGGCCGCTGCTGATTTACTTTCTGCTTCTATAGAGTTGCCTTCGCTTGTGAATTTCGCATGTTGTCAGTGGAACTATAAAATGCTGAGGCAAATTCCTTCAGAGATTTCTCAAAACATTTCCTGTCCGTAGCTGTGTGTCCTTCGCTGGGAGTAGCAGCGATTCCCACCTGGTTACACTTCTGTTTTCTTCCCCATAGAGCTGGAGTGTTCCTACATCAGTGAAAAGGCTCTGGTATCTGCCAATCTCCACCTTATGACCAAACTCTTCATCTCCTCATCCCAGAATGTTCCTCCTAAGCCAGTGGTTCTCAACCTTCTGGCCTTTAAATACAGTTCCTCGTGTTGTGACCCAACCATAAGATTATTTTCGTTGCTACTTCATAACTTCCATGTTGCTACTGTTAGGAATCGTCATGTAAATATCTGATCTGCAGGATGGTCTTAGGCGACCCCTGTGAAAGGGTCGTTCGGCCGCCAAAGGGGTCGCGACCCACAGGTTGAGAACCGCTGGACTAAAAGAAGACAATATTGAAATAGAAAGAAAGTTTGCCCTTACTGATCTAGTCTGAAGTGGCTCTTTTGAGTTGTAGGAGTGGAAATAATGTTAATTAAATAGATACATTACATGTAGAGAGGAGAGCAGATGAGAGAAGACATTTCAACATTTTACTTATATTTTTGGGTTCAGATTTTTCTGTAAGCAAATTGGTGGGGGGGGTTTTATTTCAGTTGAGTTTTATTTCTTCCCAAACATTCTCTTGGCAATCAGGATTGACATACAGAAACAGATGACCCAGCAGACCAAACGAATACCCATAAATGGGATTTTATTACGGACAATAAAAATTAGCATTTTTATTTCCTTGTAATTTGCTGGCCCGCATTTTTAATGTTGTGTTTCCTCTGCCTAATGAGGTCCAGTCTAGACAGCAAGCCGATGTTCACAACTGAGCTCAGGGCACCCCAACATCCAGTCACAGAAATCAGCCTCCAGGGAGGCCCAGGTCAGGGGGGCCTGGACGAAGATCGTAGGGTCCCCACAATTCTGTGAGAAGAAATCATTCTTAACAGGGTGTGCTGCCTTATATTTGAAATAATATGGAGGGCGCTCTGTCCACCATTTTTACTTTATTTCTTAGAGAAAAAAATTGTGCCAGTATAGAAGGAAACACAGAAGTAGACAAATATGTGTTGGAGAACCTTTCCCCTAGCGACAACCAATAGGAACATTCTGGCCCTTTTCCTATCAGTCTGTTTGTTCTATGCCTTGTCAACAATTGAGATCATATTGTATGTACAATTTTATTCTGCTTCTTTCACTTCATATATCCAGCATTTTACCGTATCATCAAGAATTCTGCATAAGCGTCATATACATGCCTATAAAACCTATGTTGATTTACTTAACCAACTCCGTATCATAGAACCCTTCATAATGCCTTTAATGTTTTGCTATTATAAATAATTCTGCAAAGAACATCTTTTTGTATAAATCCTATTGGTATTTACTAGTAGTAGTATCTATGTATTTAGTATTATTATTATCCATATCTAATAGTATTTCCTCAGTATGGAATTTTAGAAGGAGAATCTCTGCATTACTCGTGAATTTTATTTGTTTGGTTCTGATGTGCTGTCTTCTTTCCTTGTATGTGACTATTTTTTAAAAAAATATATAATTTTATTGATTTCAGAGAGGAAGGGAGAGGGAGAGAGAGATAGAAACATCAATGATGAGAGAGAATCATTGATTGGTTGCCTCCTGCACACCCCCCACTGGGGATCAATCCCACAACCCAGGCATGTGCCCCCGACCGGAATTGAACCTGGAACCCTTCAGTCCGCAGACCGATGCTCTATCCACTGAGCCAAACCAGCTAGGCCTGTGACTATTTTTTTTATTACAGATCTTTCTTGGCCAGCTTCTTTCTTCTTTTCTTTCTCCAGTTCCCAAGTCTAGAACTTCCCATTTCAGCCCTAGCTGGTATTGCTCAGTGGATAGTGTCAGCCTGTGGACTGAAGAGTGCTGGGTTCGATTCCGGGCAAGGGCACATGCCCAGGTTTCGGGCTCAATTCCCAGTATGTGGCGTGCAGGAGGCAGCCATTCAGTGATTCACTCTCATCATTGATGTTCCTCTCTCTCTCCCTCTCCCTTCCTCTCTGACAGCAATAAAAATATATTTAAAACAAACCAAAACATGTAGAACTTCCCAGTTCAACCTTACCTGAAACAAGGAGTATTTAAAGAGTCTCACCCCAGCCGTTGCTCAATGGTTATAGCATTGGCCCGTGGACCAAAGGGACATGGATTTGATTCCTGGTCAATGTCCTACCTTGTTTGCAGATCTGATCCCTAGTTGTGGGACATGTGGGAAGCAACCAACTGATGTCTATCTATCTATCTATCTATCTATCTATCTCTCTCTCTTCCTCCCTACCTTGGTTACAGGTCTGATTCCCAGCTCTAGTCGTGACACATGTGGGAAGCAACCAATCAATGTGACTCACATCGATGTTTCTCTCTCTCCCTCTCTCCATCTCTTCCTCTCTCTTCCTCTCTCCTTCACTTCCCCTCTCTCTAAAAAAATTCAATCAGGTTTCTTTGAGGGAACCACTTGCCTGCCTCTCACTTCCTGCCTACCTTCCAGCATGTTCCACACACCCGAGGGAGGCTCCAGACCTCCTCATGAAAGCCCCAGTAGCAGACGCTATTAGAACTGGAACCAGGTTCACTTGGCATGTGTCATGTCAAGCATGTCAACCCACTTTCCAACCAAGACAACCAGTGATTCCTTGCCTATGGGCTTCTGGCCGCAGGAGCATGCTCATGGAGCACACCGGAAGTGCCGGAAGTGCGGAGGTGTTACTCCTCCCAGAGGAACAGCAGCTGGTGGATAAAGGTCCCAGCTTCCCCTCTTCCTCTGTCAGTATAATTCTCAGGCCTGTGGTCTGCCTTGGTTCCCATGGTGGTCCAGTTGCTTTCAGGGGGTGCCTGCCTTCACAGTGAATGCTTTATGGGTTACCCCCCTTCCCTGCCTCCCTTCCCCCACTTTCCTACCTGTGCTTCCTGGGAGCGCCTCCCAACTCAGCTGCCTGCCTGTGAATCCTTGTCTTAGGGTCTGCTTTAGGGGGGACTCCAAACTAGTATGTCATCAACAGGCATTTTCCCAGCGCCTACTGTCTGAGTAGTACTGTAAAGCTATGGGGATTACAAGTTCAAGGCCTTACACTTCAGTTTCAGGAATTAATCTTATTGATGTCATTTGTTTCCAGCTCTGTTCTAGCGACTTCTGAGAGCATCTAACGCATCAGGAGCATGCAGCACACTTATCTTGGCCACCTTAGGAATAGCTGATTTGGAAAGGGGTGAAGGGTTAATTAGAGGCCTTCTAATCTCAAAATTAATTAACAGCAGGAGAATCTGATTATTCTAAATAGTAATTACTTATCATTTCCACCACAGGCTATGAAGTGCTTATGATCAGGTCTGCAGGTTGCTAAGAATTAATTCACCAGGTTTTGGAGTGGTGCACATCGTATATTTTTGAGCGGCAGAGAGAGATCTGAGTTAAAACTGCAGTTTCACCCTAACCAGTTTGGCTCAATGGAGAGAGCATCAGCCCTCGGACTGAAGAGCCCCGGTTTCGATTCTGGTCAAGGGTACCTACCTCGGTTGCAGGCTCGATCCCGGTTCTGGTCAGGGCACATGTGGGAGGCAACCAATTGATATGTCTCTCTCACATCGATGTTTCTCTCTCTCTGTCTCTCCCCATCTCTTCCACTCTCTCTAAAATTCAATGGGAAAATATCCTCAGGTGAGGATTAGCATAAAAAAATAAAAAACTACAGAAGTGACTCATTTACATTTCCCATGAACTCCAGCCACTGGAATAAGCCAGTACTTTGTTGATTCTAATTCAATGATCTTCAGACTTGAAGAGCTTATGGTTTTATGATCTGAATGTAATTTTTAAAAATATTTTATTGATTTTTTACAGAGAGGAAGGGAGAGGGATAGAGAGGTAGAAACATCGATGAGAGAGAAACATCGATCAGCTGCCTCCTGCACACCCCCTACTGGGGATGTGCCCGCAGCCAAGGTACATGCCCTTGACCAGAATCGAACCTGGGACCTTTCAGTCCGCAGGCCGACGCTCTATCCACTGAGCCAAACCGGTTAGGGCCTGAATGTAATTTTTAAAATGTATGTTGATGATATGAAATATGACTCCAGGATAAAAGAAAAAAAGCACTCCTATGGATTCTTAGTTAGACTTGATATGTATAACATGATATTTGCTTAACTACCTCGGCTACCTGGTGTGCTTTCTGGTTTTCCTAGATTACCAGGTTTGTTGTTAGTGCCTGGTAAATAGATATGGGAATGAGGCTCCGAGCAGTGGGCATGCTCTAGCAACAGGGAGAAGAGAGAAGCAGCCCATCTTTCTTTATTTAAAATATATTTTTATTGCTTTCAGAGAGGAGGGGAGAGGGAGAGAGAGATAGAAACATCAGTGATGAGAGACAATCATTGATCAGCTGCCTCCTGCCGCCCCCTACTGGGGATCGAGCCCACAGCCTAGGCATGTGCCCTGACCAGGAATAGAACTGTGACCTCCTGGTTCATAGGTCGACATGCAACCACTGAGCCACACCAGCCGTGCGAAGCATCTCATCTTGACAAGTTCTGCTAAACAGGGCCACTTGCCTTAGGGGCAAATAACCCTATATACGCCCATGGGGACATCACTGCATTCCAAGATCACACAGCAAATGATATGCATCAGAAATTACGTTCTGTTAAATATGCTTTTTTATCGAGGCAAGGAATTATGTAGAACTTCTTAGAAAAGTATGGTAAAATACTACATTTAAAAATTTAGATGCGCCCTAATTGGTTTGGCTCAGTAGATAGACCGTCAGCCTGCGGACTGAAAGGTCCCAGGTTCGATTCCGGTCAAGGTCATGTACCTTGGTTGCGGGCACATCCCCAGTAGGAGGTGTGCAGGAGGCAGCTGATCGATGTTTCTCTCTCATGGATGTTTCTAACTCTCTATCCCTCTCCCTTCCTCTCTGTAAAAAATCAATAAAATATATTTTTAAAAAAATTCAGATGCATAGAAGACTAAACCTCACACGTGTGAAACCCCTCATTCCCGAATAATGCCAGAGAAGGGGGTGTTCCGCCTTCTGACATCTCGCCTAATTAGGCAGGTCTGCGTAGTGTAGCTTTATTATAACCGCTTCACTTGTGCTCAGTTCATTGTGCCCGGTGTAAATACCGCCTGCTTCACATCATCGCGGGAGAATCATGTTTTCCCTTCAGCTAAAAAATTGCACATCAAAAGCGAATGAACTCACTGCTGTCTGATTTGTTCGTTAATCATCACTGAACTCGGCCTCTAATTGCCAAGATACTGATGAGAACACCGCTGTCATCCCTCCAGCTCTGCGGGAGGACTTGCCAAGGCACTCTGAGTGCGTTCAAAGCGCTTCTTTTTGAACAGCGGCCATTTGGAGTGGTTTTGTGGTATTTTGTGAATGTGTGTTTGTAAGGGCAGCCATTCTCTTAAAATATATCGCCTTGGTGGCGGAATTAAAGCTCTGGGGGTCAAACCATCCATCCTTCCAGTCCTCTGACATTTCTCAGAGCAAAGCATGGGGTGGGTATGGAGGGGAACTTTCAAAATAACAGGTTTCCCCAGTATTAAAGCAACACTCCACCCAGGAGTATACCCACACATGTTTTGTTTGTTTGTTTGTTTTTAAAATTATTATTATTTTAAAAGAATTCTTTATTGTTGAAAGTATTATATATACCCCCTTGTTCCCCCATTGACCCCCTCCAGCCCACCCTACCCCGCCCCCTGCCCCAGGCCTTCACCATCCTATTCCCACCCTCCCACACTCCCCACCTTCCCTCTGAGATTCCACACTCTGTTCCATGCTTCCATGTCTCTGGATCCACTCTGATCATCAGTTTATTTTGTTCATAAGATTCCACATATGAGTGAGATTATGTAATACCTGTCTTTCTCTGACTGACTTATTTCACTTAGCATACCCACACGTTTTATTGCGTTTTTAACAGTGATTTTTTTTATTGTAATATTTTGTATTATTATAGTAAAAATATTTTATTATTTATTGTATATATATATATATACACTAGAGGCCTGGTGCACGAAATCTGTGCATGGGTAGGGTCCCTAGGCCTCCTGGCGATCTGGGCCGATCAGGGCCTTCCGGCTGCTGGCCAGAGCCTTCCTTCCTTTCACGCCACCCCCTGGTGGTCAGTGCACATCATAGCAAGCAATCAAACTCCCGGTTGAACTCCTGAGGGACACTTTGCATATTAGCCTTTTATATATAGAGATAACATAAATCTACCATTTTAAGCATGTTAAAGGATACAATTTTGTGACATTAAGTACATTCGAAATCTTGTGCAACCATTGCCACTATCCAGCTCCAGAACGTTTGTCACCTTGTACCCACTGAGCAGTCACGCCCATTCTCCCCTCCCCTTGCCTCTGGCAGCCATTAATCTACTTCCTTCTCTAGGGATTTGCCTCATCTGGGTGTTTCATACAAATGGAATCAAATCATGCAATGGGTGGGCCTTTGTGCCTGGTTTCTGTCACTTAACATAATGTGTTTGAGGTCCATCCATGTTGTAGCATGTGTCTGAGCTTCATTCCTTTTTATGACTGAATGCAGTTTCATTGTATGACTAGATCACTAAATAAGTGCCTTGAGATTAATGCAATACACAGAAGGTTGCGCCTCTCTGTTCATTCTAGAGTCAATTACTATATATATATATATATATATATATTTGATTTCAGAGAGGGAGAAAGAGATAGAAACATCAATGATGAGAGAGAATCATGGGTCGGCTGCCTCCTGCAAGCTCCACATTGGGGATTGAGCCCGCAACCCCAGCATGTGCTCTGACAGAATCAAACTATGATCTCCTGGTTCATAGGTCGATGCTCAACCACTGAGCCATGCCAGCCAGGCAATTTCTAGAATTCTTTACACAACATCTTCAATCTCTTAGTAATACGTAGTATAAAAATCATTACATTGAACCATATGCAATTTCCAATATTTGACCATTTTAATCTATAAACAACTGTGTGATTCAAACTAAATATTTACCTCCATGTTAGGTTCAATAGAAAATGCAATTTTTTTTGCATTGTTATGATTCTTTTTTTTATTGTTTTATTGCTTAAAGTATTACAAAGGGTATTACATATGTGTCCTTTTTTTCCCCCGCCCTTGACAATCCCCTGGCCTCCCCTACCCCCCAGTGTCTTATGTCCATTGGTTATGCTTATATGCATGCATACAAGTCCTTTGGTTGATCTCTTACCCCCCTCCCTCCTGCACCCCAACCCTTGCAATTTTTATAAAAAAATACACCCAGCCCTAGCCAGTTTGGCTCAGTGGATAGAGTGTCAGCCTGCAGACCGAAGGGTCCCGGGTTCGATTCCGGTCAAGGGCATGTACCTTGGTTACAGGCTCCTCCCAGCCTGGGCCCTGGTCAGGGCATTTGCAGGAGGCAACAGTGCATGTGTTTCTCTCACATGGATGTTTCCCTCTGTCTTTTCCTCTCTCTCCCACTCTCCCTAAGAATCAATGAAAATGTATCCTCACGTGAGGATTAAAAAAACCCAAAAGGTGCCCTAGCCGGCTTGGCTCAGTGGATAGAGCGTTGGCCTGCTGACCAAAGTTCCTGGGTTGGATTCTGGTCAGGGCACATGCCCGGGTTGCGGGCTCGATCCCCAGTAGGGGGCGTGCAGGAGGCAGCCGATCCATGATTCTCTCTCATCCCTGATGTTTCTCTTCTCCTTCTCCCTTCCTCTCTGACATCAATTAAAAAATATATTTTTTAAAAAAGATAGAAACCAGCTGTTAAAAGCTCTGTATTATGTCATCAGTAACCCGATGAAATGTTTTCTGGTTTTCAGTCTCCCAAGTCAGCGTTCATTAGCGCCGCAAAGAAGGCCCGGTTAAAGTCCAACCCCGTGAAAGTACGCTTCTCCGAGGAGGTGATCATCAACGGGCAGGTGTCGGTGAGTGGACAGTCGCCTGCTTGTGACTGGAGCGAGTCACTGAGGCACTAAGCAAGGCCAGCACCCACTGGAAAGATGGGCCTGACACTGGTTGCTGGATTTCACAGGGGCGTCAAATCTCAGGGTCACCCGGTGGTGTCTGATAGGTCCCCCCCAGCATTTCCAGGATCCGGAAGAGTCCGGTATTTCCTTGAATGCTTCTGGCGTTAAAGACCTCACTTCCTTGCAAAGGAGTTCATTTGATTGGACGTCACTGGCATCGCCTTTTTTTGAGTAAAATGTGCCCCTTTGAAATTCCACCTGTTTCTTCCTGTTCTGCCAACTCAGCATTCTTCCATGGGAGCCTCTGTGTATCTTGAAATAAGTCTTGCATATCGACTAATATTTTTCCCTTATCCAGAATAAAACGCCCTATTGTTTTAACTAATCAAAATGGAAAGCAGTTAAAATGATGGAAAACGTTCATATATGCAACCAGGATTTCCATTAATAGCTCTTGATAGAAATCATGATTGCTCAGGCACATCATTGATCTTCTAAATGAATAATGCAAACATTGATAGGAGGCTTTATTTTCGATTTTCTCCAAAAAAAAAAAATAGCCTTTTGTTTTCTGTTTTGAGAAAGCTGTCATCTAGGGCACTAATTTCTTAGAACTTTGAAATGCCAGCTTTTTTTGTGGAGGGTTTATTGTTGCTCTTGCTATTATTAATCAGGGGTGGGGAACGTCCGGCCCGCGGGCCATACAAGGCCCGGGAAATCATTGGGTCTGGCCCTGCCAAGGCATTAGAGGTGAATTCATCAAATGTCTGAGCAAATAGAGCAGGCTCATTTTTCAGTTGATCATTCTATATGGCCCACGAATAGTGTTACAAATATCCCAATGGGTCTGGGCAGAAAAAAGGTTCCCCACCCCTGACAAACTGACACGGGTAAAATCTCTTCCATGTCATGCTTCTTATGGGTCGGGAACTCTCCCCTGAGCGCCGTCCTGAATCTGACTTTGAAGATGTAGCCTGCACATCCTGGGCCAGGCACGCGTGGACCAAGCATCTCCCAGCTCCAGCTTGCTGACCTCTGTCAGCCCCAGCTGGGCGCCAGGGGCTCAGCCGGCCCATCTGTCATACTATTGTGATGCTCGTGGGCGGCGGCATCAGGCTGCCACGGTGCTGCCCTGTGAGCATTTGCCTGTGGCCTTGGCCTCCCGATCGCCCCTCTATCATCTCATTTCCTCTCCCCGCTTCACACTGTGGCTTGTGCTGCACGGTTCAGTGGACTCGCGTCCCCCAGGATGGAGAGTTAGCATACATTATCATCTCAGAACAAGCCCATCCCAGCTGAAGGCTGGAAGGTTCCAGTCACAGAGGAATCGCTGTGTCCTGTGACATCCCCTCATCTTTTCTCAAGTTTCCGAGTGGGAGATGGGCCATGCGTTGATGCATCTTTAGAGAGACTATAGCTGGCAGCTGCTGGGCAGTGTCCCTGTGTCCCTGTATAGAACAGGGCTCGTTCCAGGCAGCTGGTGTGTGCGGACCCAGCCCGGGGGGCCCATCCTCTGGGCCATTTGGTCACGTGTCTGCTCCTCAGCCTCTGTGACCATCTTCACTCCCCGTCTGCTCTTGCTCTTCTGAGTTATTGTGTGTCATGCCTCCTGAACTTGGAGCCACATGAACTGGGCAGCACAGAAGTCCCGGGTGGAGTAGAAAGGAGAGGAACGGATTTCAGAGAAAGAAGTGGGAAGTGACAGACAGGAGCCTGGCCCTCAAATAGTCCCTTTCCTCATCTGTCCAACAGGGGGCGTGGGGTTGCACAGCTACTGACTTCCCCTCACTCCTGTGACTTCACAGCCAACCACATGTGAGCAACACAGCTCACCCAGGGATTCCTCCTTTTTTAAATATATTTTTATTGATTTCAGAGAGGAAGGGAGAGGGAGAAAGAAACATCCACGATGAGAGAGAATCATGGATCAGCTGCCTCTTGCACGCCCCCCACTGGGGATTGAGCCCGCAACCAGGGCATGTGCCCTTGACCGGGAATCAAGCCGTGACCTCCTGGTTCACAGGTTTGATGCTCAACCACTGAGCCACACCGGTCGGGCACATTCTTTAAACTATGATCTGTTTGTTATAGACTTAATGTTCTACTCCATTAACACACTACCCCATTCCTTTGAGTTTGGGGGAAATCTTCCTAAATGAAGTAAAAATTGTTTCACAAAATAACTTCAGCTTTGAAGCTGATCAAGGCTTGAGGTTCACTGTCGTGACCTGCCGGCCACCAGCAGGCGTCGCATCGCACTCCATCAGCCCGGGGCTCCTTCTCCCCAGACGCGCTGCTCTGCGAAAGCCTGGCCTTGACCCACACCCTGTGGCGTAGGTACAGGGGAGCCATTTCTGTAATGGCATTTTCCAGTGGGACACCTCGATTTAAAAATACTCCTCTATCCCGGCCGGTGTGGCTCAGTGGTTGAGTATCGACCTAGGAACCAGGAGGTCATGGTTCAATTCCCAGTCAAGAGCACATGCCCAGGCTGTGGGCTCGATCCCCAGTAGGGGGCGTGCAGGAGGCAGCCAATCCATGATTCTCTCTCTCATCATCAATGTTTCTCCCTCTCCCTTACTCTCTGAAATCAATAAAAATATACCTTTTTTAAAAAAACTCCTCTGATTGATCTTCTGATGGGAAAAGTTCTTTTCTTTGAATCAGCTGAGTTATTTGTAGGCGGAAAAGGATTTTTCTATGAACAACTGCATTTGGATATCAACAAAGGGACACCTTGGTTGGCCTCAGAGACTTCTCTTGGTCTTTGTTTTTATGTATGTTGTGCTCGGATACATTGTAGATATACGCGGCTATTGCGAAGAGCAGAATTATAATCCCACTGACTTTAACCCCTCCCTCTCTTTTGTTCTCAAACAGGAAACTGTTAAGGACAATTCGCTTCTGTTTATGCCAAACGTGTTGAAAGTCTATCTGGAAAACGGGCAGACCAAGTCCTTCCGTTTTGACTCGAGCACCTCCATAAAGGTAAGGGGACCGCTGAGCTCTGCCTGGACCCCCTCGGGCAGCGAGCGGAAGCTGCCCCCGTGTCTCATGGGGCAGGCCTTCTTTGAGAACTACTTGTCTATCGCTGAGAAGCGTTCGGTTGCTTCCCAATAAGGGAGTGTGTGAGGCCTGGCCGGTGTGGCTCTGTGGGTAGAGCGTTGGCCTGCGGACCGAAGGCTTCCAGGTTCGATTCAGGTCAAGGGCACATACTTATCTCGGTTACAGGCTCCTCCCTGGCCCAGGCCCTAGTCGGGGGCATGTGCTGGAAGCGTCCAATTGATGTGTCTCTCTCACATTGATGTTCCTCTCTCTCTGTCTCTCCCCGTCCCTTCCACTCTCCCGAAAAATCAATGGAAAGATATCCTCGGGAGGATTCAAAACAAAACAAAACAAATCAGGAAGTGTGTAAATACAAGACGAAAAGCTTAGCCTCCGAAGGTTCTGCTGTGTGTGTGTGTGTGTGTGTGTGTGTGTACGCAGACTGATAAGCCATCAGTGCTGAGCCAGGGCAGCCAGTCATTTGAATGCAACCATGAATGAAAGGAGCCCGAATGCACCAGGAAGGCTCGGCGCCCTGCCCAAAGCGAGCGGGGTCTCTCAGCGGCGTGAGCCCCAGGAAGACGAAGCCGTTAGCTGTTCATTGAGTATCTGCTCCTCTGGTGTCCAGCGAAAACAAGGGATGGCGCGATTCAGAGCTAACAGTGACTTTTCCGACTGGAACTGCTTTCATGGCAATGATGCATAAAGGGCAGGAATGAGGAAGAGCCACAGAGCAATTCAGTTACGGTAGCCCCCCCTTATCCATGGGACATGACTTCAGAGACCCCCCGCGGATGCCTGAAACCGCGGATGGCAACGATCTCTATATACACGGTGATTTTTCCCATACACGCATACCTTCCCTGAAAGGAAGCGCTTATGGCTTCTCTGAGGCTTATCCGGCTTCTCTGAGGCTTGTCCGAATGGCCGGCATCAGTGCTCTGTGCCTTGAGGCCATTAGGAAGAAAAACAAAGGCTTGAACACAAGCCTTGCGATGACAGCGGGCGATCCGATAACCCCTGCTAAGTGACTAACAGGTGGGAGTGTACAGATCATGGAGTCACCGGATAAATGGAGGAGTCACTTCCCGGGTGGAAGGAAGAACTTATGAATTGTTTATTTCTGGAATTTTCCATTCGATATTTTGGGGCTGCAGTTGACCGCGGATAACTGAAACCTCGGAAAGCGAAACTGCAGATAAAGGGGTGGGGGGGGGGGCGCTACTGTATTTCAGAGCCACAGGTGAGTTTGCATAATGGGCATTATTATAAAGCAGCGGTTCTCAGCCTGTGGGTCGCGGCCCCTTTGGAGGTCGAATGATCCTTTCACAGGGGTCGCCTAAGACCATCCTGTATATCAGCTATTTACATGACGATTCATAACAGTAGCAACATGACAGTTATGAAGTAGCAACGAAAATCATTTTATGGTTGGGTCACAACATGAGGAACTGTATTTAAAGGGCCAGAAGGTTGAGAACCACTGTTATAAAGCATAGGGGTTTCCTACCCCACCCCCAATGCTTTGTTCCTGGGGGAAAAAATACATATTCTCTTTTTTATTGGAGAAAAGTGTGTTCAGAGATTGATTGTTCCCTCATGCTCCATCCGCCTAAAATAGGCTTTCTTTAAATGCACAGGAAAAAAAGATTTTATTGAGGTTAAAAAAAAAGTCCCTAGTGATGATCTTGTGTAAGGAGTGTATCAAGCGACTATCAACTGTGTATTGAAAATGTCTATTCATCGTCAACCCCGAATTCTCAGTTTTTAAAATTAATCAGCACAAACCTGAGTGGGAGCATTCCTACCAAGGCCCACTCACTGTGCATTCTTCTTATCGGGATCCCAGCACGCAGCTTGTTTGGAATCGCTTTAAATCGGTAGCGGCTGAGTAGGTAATAGAGCAGACAAGAAGCGTAGATTGATGATCAAGCATTTAAAGCAGCCTTAAGTCATTCCAGATGAAATATGAACTTCCTTCATACCAGGCTGCTAATGTTAAATGCTGATGACGGCAGAAGTCTTTTATTTTATTTTATTCCTACTCCACGTCAGTTCACAGCGAGATGTTACTCTAAATATTAGTCAGCTTACCTAGGAGTTGGCAAGCGTTCCCTGGACAGGCCTGGAGAGTAAATATCGGAGTGTTTGTGGGACATTTGACCTGTTGCCACTCCCCGCCTCTGCTCCTGTCTCAAAGAACCCACTCCCAGATTCAATAATCCACTCGAGGGACCTCCCAGGACTCAGCAAATTGTCACACTCCCAGTTCCAGGTGATTGCAGCCACAGGAGACGGTGACATCAGCCACAGGAAAGCAGTGTCCCAGGCACAGGGCTTGGCCTGGGACTTCCAGCTGTCCTGTCCCAGGGGCCTGTGCAGACAGCCTTTTCTGCAGCAGTCACGTGACAACGTGCACAAAGTGCTGCCAGCCGAGCCTGCTGTCCAGTTGTTCCTGGCAGCCGGCTGCACAGACAGAGCTGACCAGCAGCCGGCCCCGCCAGAGGTCGAGCTGACCCCACAGGTCCCACGGTCCCCACCGGAGTCATGTTGTGAGCACACGCTATCTACTGTGGCCCCAGGTCCCCGGGGAAACAAAGCTACTCCTATCAGGCAAGGCTGTCCAAGGCTAGAGCAGTTCCCTCCCAAGAGCCAGGAGTAAAGAGGCAAAACTTTCTTTAAAAAAATATATATGTATTTGTATTGATTTCAGAGAAGAAGGGAGAGAGAGACAGAAACATCCATGATGAGAGAGAATCATGGATCGGCTGCCTCCTGCACGCCCCTTACTGGGGATGGAGCCCACAACCCGGGCATGTGCCCTTGACCGGAATTGAACCTGGGACCCTTCAGTCAGTAGGCTGATGCTCTGTCCACTGAGCCACACCGGCTAGGGCTTGAATGCATTTTTTAACCGAAAGAAATGGGAATTTAGAAGAGACTGCCTCCCGTTGTAGATTCCCTCTGGCCTGTTTATTATAGCAGCCCACACTAGACTAAGTTTGATTTCTCCGAGGACGGCAGATGAGAATGAGAAGACAGCAAGCAATGCAAAAAGTTCACATGAAATTATAGTTATCTTAGCTGGTACCTAACAGCCTTATTATCACAACAGACACGGGCTGGTGGGCACCAAGTGGAAATCGTCCAGTTTTGCAAGGATATGACAGTGTTTAATACAAATTGCCAGCATTCTTGCTACAGAGTCGCAATAGGAACAGTGTATTGCTATTGATTTCCCAGCGTCTTCCCTGGCGATTCAGGAGCTTTTAGAAAGTGTGTGTTGCGACACAAAGGCTGGCGTTGTTTTCTCTTCTCTGGGCCTGGAGTGAAAAATTATGAAACCAAACATCTTTTGATAAAATTCAATATAGTCACGGTGTTTCCATGGAATGATGATTTTTTTTGGTGGTGGGTGGGTGTGGGAATCTTTGTCTCCCAGGGGCCTGGAGACATTTTAAAAAGTCTTCAGAGAGGAGTCCAAACCTTGCTGTAGCCTTGCGTGTTGATACTTTGGGCCAGATAATTCTTTGTTGTGGGCGTGTCTTATACATTGCAAAACACTTAGCATCCCTCTGCGCCTAGCAACCCCAATCCTATTGTGACAACAAAAATGTCTCCGGAAGTTGCCGCCGTTGAATGCCACCCTCTTTGGGATTTTTAGAAATATATATTTTGTTGATTTCAGAGAGAAAGGGAGAGGGGGAGAGAGAGAGTAACATCCATGATGAGAGAGAGTCATGGATGGGCTGCCTCCTGCACACCCCACACTGGGGATCGAGCCTGCAACTTGGACATGTGCCCTGACTGGGAATCGAACCATGACCTCCTGGTTCATAGGTCGACGCCCTCCTGGTTCATAGGTCGACCACTGAGCCCCACCGGCCAGGCACTGCCTGGGTTTTGATTGCATCTTGTCCACGTTTCCTCTGTTAGGATGTCATCCTGACCCTTCAGGAGAAGCTGTCCATCAAAGGCATCGAGCACTTCTCCCTCATGCTGGAGCAGAGGACGGAGGGGGCCGGGAGCAAGCTGCTGCTGCTGCACGAGCAGGAGACCCTCACTCAGGTGCGGGGCTCCCCCTGATGATATGGCTGACGCACAGAGGCCACCCCACCCTGGCATCCCTCCTCTCAGCACCACCATCTGCCCCGGCATCCCTCCTGCCCCATTATTTCTCCTGCCCCCGGCATCCCTCCCATCCTACTTTCCTCCCTCCCCAGCATCCCTCCCTCCCCAGCATCCCTCCCTACTATCCCTCCCTCCCCAGCATCCCTCCCCACCAGCATCCCTCCCTCCCCAGCATCCCTCCCCCCCCAGCATCCCTCCCTCCTTACTATCCCTCCCACCCCAGCATCCCTCCCTCCCTACTATCCCTCCCTCCTCAGCATCCCTTCCTCCCCAGCATCCCTCCCACCCCAGCATCCCTCCCTCCCTACTATCCCTCCCTCCCCAGCATCCCTCCCACCCCAGCATCCCTCCCTACTATCCCTCCCTCCCCAGCATCCCTCCCTCCCCAGCATCCCTCCCACCCCAGCATCCCTCCCTCCCCAGCATCCCTCCCTCCCCAGCATTCCTCCCTCCCCAGCATCCCTCCCTCCCCAGCATCCCTCCCCCCCCAGCATCCCTCCCTCCTTACTATCCCTCCCCCCCAGCATCCCTCCCTCCCCAGCATCCCTCCCCCCCAGCATCCCTCCCTCCTTACTATCCCTCCCCCCCAGCATCCCTCCCTCCCCAGCATCCCTCCCCCCCCCAGCATCCCTCCCTCCCCAGCATCCCTCCCTCCCCAGCATTCCTCCCACCCCAGCATCCCTCCTACCCACTATCCCTCCCGCCCAGTGTCCTTCTGCCTGCAGATGCTTTCAATGTGTTCACGGCATCGCTGGGCAGCCGCACTAAGGGAAGTGCGGCGTTAATAATGGATTTTATGCCTCCAGGTGACGTTTCCCTTTCTGTCATTGTCCACAGACTGTCAGTTCACCTGAGAAACAGATTTGTCACTCACAGCCTCGGCAGCCACTCGCTGAGAACGCGGCTCTGGACAATTCCCTTTTCTGTCGTTAGAATGACTGGTCACCTGTTTTCATCATTGGCCTCCTGAAACTATGAAAGGAAATGGCCTCTGAGGTCCTTTAAGTTCAGGCGCAATCGGACGCGTGGCTTTAGGCGCTGGGTGTCTACTTCAGACTATTTTCGGGAGCCTCGAGTCCCTGCCCCAGCCCTGCCCACTGTGAACATGGGATCCAGCGCTGCGCCCCAGTTCCTGGTGGCCACGATGCCGCCCCATCTGTTCCCTGGGGAGGCGAGCCGGCTGCTTGGCTGCTACCTCCAGCCCCACACCCTGGCTTGTCTGTACGAGGGATTTCAAGCCATTGCTCCGTGTAGGAGAGTTCCTTGAGGAGGGAACTGGAGGCTCTTGGGTTCCTGCTGTGGTTTCTGCGTTCCTTTACCACCCGGCAGGGACCACGGCCCACAACCCTGGGTCTCAATCCTGCCCACAGCCATGAAGCTGGGTCCGTGTCACTACCTGCCACGGTGCCCGGTCACCTTTCAAAGCAGGGCGTGTTGTCCCGTTAAAATTCTACTCGACATGTAAACTGTAAGCACACACACACACACACACACACACACACACACACACACACACACGCCATGAGGCTCAGTAAAGCTATTGCTGTATTTATTTTGAATTTCTAAGTGGCAGTTCACAAACATTCTTGCTTTTCCAGATTTGTTCCCCGCATAAAAGTTGTCACAAGTCCATGAAACCGCGTGCACGTGCATAGAGAGTACATCCGAGCGCATAAACCTGCAGGCAGAACAGCTGTGCTGGCTGGGGCTGCCCGGCCTTACGTGTGTCGTGTTGGCCTCTTTTGGGGACATGGAAGGGCTCTTTCCCTCTTTCTTGGAGTCCAGGGTCTTTTCGTTCGTTCACCTGTGTGCTAAGCACCTGCTGTCCCCCGCTGATCGCCTTTGTGGCCAGAGGAGGTGAGCAGCGGCCGCAGTAGTTGCGCATGCCGCGCTGGCAGGGAAGGACAGCGAATCCGAATGAGCCGCGTCCCTGACCCTGGGGGACAGTGCTGGATTCCAAGCAACGTGGAGCGATTTGATTTGAACAAAGTCACGGCATCCGAAGTCCGCGGTCGTTTGGAAACTTGACTCCAGATTCAGTGCAGAAGCCCAAACTGTCTTCCCGCCCCCACCCTGGCTCTGGTTGCCATGACAACATGGAGCATCTTATCTTGGGGCGGGACCGCGCTCACTGGCGCACATTCTGTCCAACCTGCAATGCACTGGTCCCCCTGGCACAGCCCCAAGCCAAGCACCAGTCTGTGCTGCCCCAGGCCCCGTGCCTGAAGTTACCCCCCAAGGGCCGGGCTGTGGCTGAGCCCCCCTGGGGACCATGGGCTGGCCCCCCATCCTCTCCCGCCTGCTGCTCCTGGGGACAGTTCCTCAGCAAGTCCTTCCTCTCAGGGTCTTCTTGGGGGGCACCGGACCTACGTCCCAGGCTCGGTGCGTTTCCGGGGAATGAGCACCTGTGACAGACACTGGAAGAACTTGGCCGCCCCTTCCCTCCATGTCCCAGGAAAGTTGCCTCTGCTCTTGGGGCCCTCGGCCGCTTCGCAGTCCCCACTGAGCCTCCCTGTGGTCGCTCTGCTCTTCCAGGTGACACAGCGGCCCAGCTCCCACAAGATGAGGTGTCTTTTCCGAATCAGCTTCGTGCCGAAGGACCCCATCGACCTGTTACGGAGGGATCCGGTTGCTTTTGAATATCTCTACGTGCAGGTGCGTGAGCGCGCGGGCCTGTATCGTGCGAATGTTGTGGATAAATGAACTGGTTCCATCTCCCCCACCCCCCACTTCGGTGGGCTTTGGAAGAAAGTGTGGTCCTTACAGCTCAGCAGGAGGACTGGTGCTCAGGGAGGCACCCCGAGTCCCCAGGATCAGGGTCAGTAAACCCTGTTTATCAAGTAAAGAAATGTGAGTGGACTTTACATCGGTTTTGACCCAAAACAGTGAAACTGTCATGACTTGGGTTGTTGTGTTTTAATTTTTAAAAAATATATTTGTATTGATTTCAGAGAGGAAGGGAGAGGGAGAGCGAGACAGAAACATCCATGATGATAGTGAATCATGGATCAGCTGCTTCCTGCACGTCCCACACTGGGGATCAAGCCTGCAGCCCGGGCCTGTGCCCTGACTGGGAATCGAACCCTGACCTCCTGGTTCATAGGTCGACGCTCAACCACTGAGCCACACTGGCAGGGCGCGACTTGGGTTTTTTAAATGTTGGACTTTAGTCACCCGGACCTCTCAACAATGGCCCTTGTTCCCCAACAGGCCAGGGAACCCGCATGAAACAGCCTGATTGACAGCTGGTCTGTTACTGCGTCTTCCCCCCCATTCCTGCTGAGAACCAACCAGCGCTTTGCCTCGGCAGCCCAGACCTGGCGCGATGTTTTTTAGCGTGTTAGTTGCAAAGAGATAGTTACGGGTGCTGGGCAGGGCCTGGCCAGGCAGTGTGATCCATTGGGTTGCCGTTCTCACCAATTCTGCCCTCATCCTGTTAACACGATGATGCTTTAAAATATATTTTATTGATTTTTTTACAGACAGGAAGGGAGAGGGACAGAGAGTTAGAAACATCGATCAGCTGCCTCCTGCACACCTCCTACTGGGGATATGCCTGCAACCAAGGTACATGCTCTTGACCAGAATCGAACCCGGGACCCTTCAGTCTGCAGGCCGACGCTCTGTCCACTGTGCCAAACCGGTTAGGGCAACATGATGATGCTGTAAAGCCCTTTTGCTCGGCTTCCGTTTTAAACATCAAAATCCCATTGAGTGTGTGAAACACGGTTGCAGTTGTCCTGGGGAGGGGAGCCAGGAGCGCTGCTATGCATGGCTCTGCAGAAGGTGTGTTTGCCCAAATGGAACGCACTCCACAGAGAAAGACACATCTTATTCAAAAGACACATCTGCCCCCGCCGGTTTTCTCAGCGGTTAGAGCGTGGCCTGCAGACCCAAGGGTCCCGGGTTCGATTCTGGTCAAGGGCACATATCTTGTTTGCAGGCTCGATCCCTGGCCCCAGTCAGGGCATGTGTGGGAGACAACCAATCCATGTGTCTCTCTCACATCGATGTTCCTCTCTCTCTCTCTGTGTCTCTCCCCCACCCTTCCACTCTCCCTAAAAATCAATGGTAAAAAAATATCCTCGGGCCCTAACTGGTTTGGCTCAGTGGATAGAGCGTCGGCCTGCGGACTGAAGGGTCCCAGGTTCGGTTCCGGTCAAGGGCACGTACTGTGGTTGCGGGCACATCCCCAGTAGGAGGTGTGGAGGAGGCAGCTGATCGATGTTTCTCTCTCATTGATGTTTCTAACTCTCTATCCCTCTCCCTTCCTCTCTGTAAAAATCAATAAAATATATTTTAAAAAATACCCTCGGGTGAGGATGAACAGAAGACCCATCTTTTATTTATTCATTTATTTATTTAAAAATATATTTTACTGATTTTTTACAGAGAGGAAGGGAGAGGGATAGAGAGTTAGAAACATCGATGAGAGAGAAACATCGATCAGCTGCCTCCTGCACACTCCCCACTGGGGATGTGCCCGCAACCCAGGTACATGCCCTTGACCGGAATCGAACCTGGGACCCTTCAGTCCGCAGGCCGACGCTCTGTCCACTGAGCCACACCGGTTAGGGCAAGACCCATCTTTTATACCCCGGGATTGTCCTGAGAACAAGAAACCTGTCCAGGGATCTTGCCCCCGGAATAGACCTTCCCAAGACCCTGGGTGTTGCACGGGTGGTGGATTAGCGACCCCTTCAACGGGCAGCCCATGGGGGTTGTGGGTAGCCACGTGGGGCAAGTGACAGAGATCGAAACGAAGCTGCCATCATCACCTTTTCTCTCTTCCACTGAGAACAGGAAATGGGAATTTCTTGGACTCAGACCCCCTGCTTCCAAAGGCCTCGCAGCACACCATGTGCGGTGTGTCTAAAATAGCTTCCGCCTCGCGGCGGTCAGTGGCTGCGCAGATGGTGCTGTGGGCCCGTGTTGATTCGAAGGTGCTAAAAAGATGCAATAAAATTAGTCTAGAAAACAAAAGCGTAAGCAGAAGCAATATATATCACATTACCAAGACAAAAATGGCCCTAGCCGGTTTGGCTCAGTGGATAGAGCATCGGCCTGCGGACTGAAGGGTCCCGGGTTCGAGTCCAGTCAAGGGCACATGCCCGGGTTGTGGGCTCGATCCCCAATATGGGGCATGCAGGAGGCAGCCAATCAATGATCTCTCTCATCATTGATGTTTCTATCTCTCCCTCTCCCTTCCCCCCTGAAATCAATAAAAATATATTTATTAAAAAAAAAGAGAGAGACAAAAATGGACTCAGCCTAGCGGGCCTCTAATGAGGACAGTAGCCATTGACTACGGACCCTGGCAATGAAAACGGGTTTCAATGGTGATAATATTAATCACCTGGTCATTGATGGGACCTGAGGTTTGGCCGAGACTTCAGCGTCTGTAATAGCGTAAATCTTAACAATCCAGACTGTTCTCATTCATAGGTGTAATGAGCCACGCTCACATGTAGCCGTCCCCTATCCATTAAGAAAAAGATCGTTCCGCCAGTTAGTAAACAAGGTAGTACCTGAGGCTACGATGTGTTTTTCAACACGAGCGGGATCCGGTTCCTTTTAAACATCTAGCTGTTCATTGTAAATGAACTTCCTGTAGGACTAAACTGGAGTCTCTATTAGGAAGAATGCCCCCCATTTGCTTGTGTAACTGTATTTTAAGGAAAGGAGTTGAGGGTCATAAAAGCATGATTAGTACCCAAATATATAAGTCAGACTTCACATGAATTCTCCAGGAGTAGTCGGAACGAATTAGATGTAATCACATTATGTATAATGTAATTAAGTGGCTAATCACCTTGATAAGAAATTCACCCAGAAGTCCCTTTTAAATACAGGAGACACGCACAGCATAACAGTGATGGGAAACACAGTTCCAGTCACAACTCTTAGAAGCAAGAGTGATGACTCACCTTTGTAAGGCACATGACATTTGATGAAACATCCTTACAAGTATAGCAGCGAGCCTTGACTTAGCTGTTTTAGCCCATTTTTCATATATGAAAACCGAGACTTAAGAGAGACGAAATGTCACGTCCAAGGTCATTTGATGAATAGTTGACAGAGCCTAGGCTCGAACCTGGAGCTCTTGTCTCTGAATCCGATGCTAAAATCCTGTTTCCAGGCCATTGGGTGATAGCAGCCGTGGGGAAAAGTGCTGCATCACAAAGCCGAGTCGCGTGCCCTTTACGGCCTGGCACTGCGCTGGGGGGCTCCCTCCCCCTCATCCCGATGGGACTCTAAAATGACCCGCTCTGGGCCCCCAGGCCCATGCTGCTCCGTTATGGACAGCTCTGGGCGCTTGGAAAGAATTCATCAACCCAAGACTAGCAGATGCTCTAGTGCTCTCACGTGACATGCCCGCCTCGAGTCAGACCCACTTCCCCTGCACCCCTGACGGTGTCAGATCCTAAAGGGGAGCAAATGTTAGGGAGGCAAGGGGAGGGAATGACGTCACTCTTGGTGAAGGGGGGGAGGGGCACACACCCAGAGCACAGGGGTGGGAAGTGCATTGTTGGTGCCAGTGCACACAGACGAGGATGTTAAAGTAAACACTGTGAGGAACCACACAGGGGGGTGGGGACACACACACACATGTTCCCATTTAGTGAAATCGGTAGGTTTGGAAAGGAGGCAAACAAATGCTGACGCAGGTGTCTGCTACAGATTGTCTAGCCCAGCCGTGGGCAAACTACGGCCCGCGGGCCAGATCCAGCCCATTTGAAATGAATAAAACTAAAAAAAAATAGACCGTACCCTTTTATGTGATGATGTTTACTTTGAATTTATATTAGTTCACACAAACACTCCATCCATGCTTTTGTTCCGGCCCTCCGGTCCAGTTTAAGAACCCATTGTGGCCCTCGAGTCAAAAGTTTGCCCACCCCTCTAGCCCGAAGCCAGAACAAAAACAAGGACACGCACGTGCAGAATGGAGGTTAAGGCCAAGTTGCCGGAAACATGCGGTTGGTCCTTTGCTCCTGATGAGGGAGGAGGATGTCGCCACAATGGGTTCTTAAACTGGACCGGAGGGCCTGAACAAAAGCATGGCTAGAGTATTTGTGTGAACTAATATAAATTCAAAGTAAACATCATTACATAAAAGGGTACAGTCTCTTTTTTTCAATAGTTTTATTCATTTCAAAGGGCCGGATCCGGCCTGCGGGCCGTAGTTTGCCCACGGCTGGGCTAGACAATCTGTAGCAGACACCTGCGACAGCATTTGTTTGCCCACGGCTGCTCTAGCCACTGAGCCAAACCGGCTAGGGCTGAACTGAAGGTTTGACTAGCTCCCCTTTCCCAAATGCACGGTGCGCTGTGATAAAGCACTTTCTTTGCATCCCATCTGAGCCGCCACCACTACAGGAGGTGGTTGCTGTGAATGCCCATGTCACAGAGGAGCACGCTGAGGCTGCGGGAGAAAGCGAACGGGTCCAAGTTACACGCACAGGTGGTCCCGGGCCAAGCCAGGATGCCGCCCCTCATCGCCTGGCTCATGCCGCCTCCCGAAGCTGCTCTAGATGATGACAAAGAGGAAGGTGGCGGTGACGGCTGTTAGCACGTATGAGCGCTTTCACTTTACCAGGGAGAGTTGCCAGGGCTTTACATGCTGACTCATGTCGCCCTCACAACAACCCTGTGAACAGGGAGCAGTATCAACCCCAGTTTACAGAAGGGGAAACTGAGGCACAGAACCAGGCCCTTTCCCAGTGTCATGCCCCGGTGAGGCGGAGGGAGGGGATTGGAAGCCCGGATCCCCAGCCCAGCAGCCTAACTCCAGACACCACCATGCCCGCAGGGCTTCGTGTGTTCAATTGCAGCACCTGTGTTTGGCAATTCCATACCTGAATTCCTAATTCTTTCTACAAAAAGCTAAATATTGAAATAGCAGCTCGCTTGTCGATGGATGGTAAATATTTTGCGTGGTCTGTCTGTTTGTGAGCGCGATTCAATATTGACTGTTGCAAGCAGCTCGGGGGAGATGTTTCCACATTTAGCCTCCTTGCCTCTGAAGTGAGGGGGGATGTGGTCACCTGTTCCAGCCAGGCAGTGCCTGGGCCCATTCTTTGATGAGCTGCGCCCCCTGCTGGTCTCTCTGCAGAGTTGTAACGATGTCGTACAGGAGCGATTTGGGCCGGAGCTGAAATACGACATAGCCCTGCGGCTGGCGGCCTTGCAAATGTACATCGCAACCGTGACCACCAAGCAAACGCAGAAAATCTCTCTCAAATACATCGAGTAAGTGTTTCCTGGGATTCATTTCGGAGACGAAGTTGCTGCCCCCCTTAACGGTCAAGTGCATGTTTGACCTATGTCTATTTCCAAACTGGATCTTGGTTGTGGCAGACCATTGATTAAACATGGGAGAAATATACGACTGGCAGGTTCATTTGGGGTGGAAGAGATCCATTTCTTACATAATATACATTTGGAGAATTGCGGTTAAAATGAGGGTCAGGTTGAAAATGAAACACATTTCTAAACTCCTACACAGACTTGGTTCCAAGCAAACTTTGGTCTCGTCACTTTTCCGGCGTTAAGCTGCTTAATTCTCACAGCATCCCTGTGAGATAAGAAAGGTGTTCACTCCATTTTCTAGAGGAGCAAACCGAGGCACAGAAGGGTGAACTCATTTTGCCCCAGTCACACAGGCTAGAGAGGGTGGGATTCGAACCCAGGCAGGAAGAGTCCACGTTGCACTATAGTTTGTGTGATCATTCGAAGCACCTGTGTTTAGAGAGCGATCTGCACAGGCGAGGTCATTTTAGATGGTCAGAATGCGGCACGAATAGCTATGTCCTAAGTCGCAGTCGGGAAGGGTGGTGTTTGCAGTAATGAACTGTGACAGAGCGGGGAAGGATGCGACAGGACCATGAATCCGTGTTTGCCTGTCTTGCCGAGTACCCACTTACAGCATCAGTGTGCCACCGCTTTGACCAGAGAAGAACCCCTCTCCTTAGAAATGGCAGCTTGTGTCGCCTTTGGTTGATGAGTCTGTTTAAGGGTCGTCCTTGAAAAAGAGAACCCTCCGTCACCCAGTCTGCACAGTCCAAGCATGTCAAACTCGCGGCTGGCGGGCCACATGTTTGACATGCTAATAAACAAGGCATGTGGCCCGCTGGCCGCGAGTTTGACATGCGTGCACGCTCCCCATTGGTGAGTGATTCATACCCTAAAGCAGCCATACCTTCTTAATCCTGGCAGCTCTGATGCTAAGACAAAGGAACACACATATTTCAAAGTTCTTGGCAGGGCTGAAGCTACACCTCCATCTGACACTAAAAGCCTTAATGTTCCCTCCATCTCTTCCTCCAACAAATGTACAGGCTCATTGCAATCCCAGCTTCTGGTCCCAGGGGCTGCCTAAAAGCCATTCTGAATCCCATAGTGCCAGGGTGACCCCCAGGGGGCACTGTGGCTTCTTCTCCACAGGCCTGTGAGCTTGTGTTGAATTTTAGGGAATCTATCTTGGTTGATCATGTACCCAACCAGTGTCTTCTAAATTAGGGGAAGAACTTGAGAAGGTGCTGGCTATTTCTTCTGCTCTAGATCCTCTAAAGAAGGGTAGGAAGACAGCCAGCCAGCGTGGCTCAGTGGTTGAGCATCGACCTGTGAACCAGGAGGTCAGGGTTCGATTGCTGATCAGGGCACATGCCCGGGTTGCAGGCTCCATCCCCAGTGTGGGGCATGCAGGAGGCAGCCAGTCAATGATTCTCTCTCATCACTAATGGTTCTATCTCTCCCTCCCTCTCCCTTCCTCTCTGAAATCAATAAAAATACATTAAAAAAAAAAGAAGGGTAGGAAGACAGCCTTCTTCTACTGACTCCATCGCCACTGTTCTTACAACTCAGTTCTCCTCCAATACCTACAGAGAAATTGTTATGTGCAGCATGAGAACCTCTTCCAGTCCTGGCCACTCCTTTTCACAGATGCTTTCTCTCTCTCTCTCTTACCAAATGCGCTATGACTGTAGCCTGAGAGAGTCACTCCTATAGAGGTCTCGCACTCAGATGGACACATTCAGACCCTCACCCACTCCCCTTTCTGAAGTTGTTGGGCACGGATGAAAATGGCTCCCAGTTGGAAGGGTGGCCTGCACCAATTGAGATGAATTTTAGATATCCGAAATGTATTTCTGTCCGTACTCTCTGGACCCACATTTTCCCAGGTTGAACATGGTAGTCAAACATTTCCAGAGATAACTAACTTGACTGAGAATCTTGTAGCATCTACGAGATAATGTTCTCATTAATTATTCATACACCCAACAAATATTCATTGAGCATTTTATATTGTATTCACGCTGGGACAGTAGAAAGTAGAAAGTATGAATTATAATTTTAATCATCCATCAACCTGTGATCTGATCATAAAGACAAGACATAAAGATATGAAAAGTAATGACTTAAAATAATAATACAAGTAGAGTTATAAGGTAGCCCCTAAGGACTGCCAAATGATGGGTAAAGATAATAAGTACAGCCCAGCTGGTGTGGCTCAGTGGTTGAGTGTCAACCTATAAAGTAGGAGTTCAGGGTTCGATTCCCGCTCAGGACACATGGCTGGGTTACAGGCTCGATCCCCCACCCCCAGTGTGGAGTGTGCAGAAGGCAGCCAATCAATGACTCCCTATCATCATTGATGTTTCTATCTCTCTTTCCCTTCCTCTCTGAAATCAATAAATATATATATATACTAGAGGCCTGGAGCATGAAATTTGTGCAAGAGTAGGCCTTCCTTTCCCCAGCTGCTGGCATCAGCTTCCCTCTGCACCCGGGACCCGGGCTTCCCTAGCAGCCCTGGCTTCGTCTGGAAGGTTTTCCGGTCTAATTAGCATATTACCCTTTTATTATTATATATATTTTTTTAAAATAATAAGTACAAGCTGAGGAGGAGGAGGAGGGAGGAAATGGTGATTATGAAAAACACCATCTGAGCAGGTGAAGATGAAGGTTAATGGTGAAGTGGGAGGAGGAGGTTTTCCTACCCTTCTTCAAAGAGGATCTAGAGCAGGAGAGATAGCCGGCACCTTCTCAAGTTCTCCACATAATTCAGAAGACACTGGTTGGGCACATGATCAACCAGGATAGTTCCTAAAATTCAAAATAAGGAACCTTAGCATAGGGTAGTAGTCATAGGGAAATGACTTCTTGGTTAAAAAAAACAAACTATTAACCCAGTCCAATTTGTTTGTCTGTTTCCTAATATATCCATACCTATGAGATGTTTGTACTTTCCCATCATACCAGACGAACTTAAGGGTCATGAACCCCACCCTGACTCCACACCAGCGTCATTCCTCTTCATTTCCGCCCCAAGCCAGAGATGTTGATGGAAGGAGTTCGGTAGACATGAACTCGCCGTGTCTCCAGGGAAACAGCCATGAACAAGGGAGATGGAGAGGGAGGCATGGCTAGGGTATGATGAAGGAGTTGCGTCCGTCCTTTTCAGAGAAGAGAGACAGAATGTGGGCAGACAGGGAGAGGTGAGAACGAGAATAAACAAGGGATGGGGAGACATTGGTGTCGGAAATACCAGCTCAGATATGTGTGAACTTGAAGAGCCTCGGGGGTGGTTTAGATGGAGACTCTGCAGTGTCCATAAATCCCAAATGCCTCTTTGCTCTCTCTGGAGAGTGATCGATGTGTTTCTTTTAAAAATGCAAACATGGGTACGAAAGATCAAATAGTGTTTCCTGAGTGTAAATTAGAAGTTGCTTCCCGAACTGGGGACTCATCTCCTTTCCCTGTCTTGCCAAGACTTCGTTTGTTCCAACAAACAGCAGAGCACCATTTTGTCTTCGCTAACTCCCCATCAGAAGGATGTGAAATTAAAGCCATGCTCTTCATTGCAGAAAAGAGTGGGGATTAGAGACGTTCCTTCCCTCGGCTGTGCTGCAAAGCATGAAAGAGAAGAACATAAAGAAGGCACTTTCACACCTTGTCAAAGCAAATCAAAACTTGGTACCACCCGGCAAAAAGGTATCACATTTGCATCTTAATAGAAAATGGATTTTCAAGAGAGAGGCTTGCGTGCATTTTTTTTAAAACGTTTAAAATTAGCCCGTGAATAAAAGACTTAGCCCCGTATTTTCAGAAGCAGAAACATTCTAACCTTTTTAGTTTTAACCATTAACATGTTCCTAAAACTAATGAAAAATAAGTATTTTTATGGAAACCTATTTCTTTCTTCCAAGCGATAGGCTTGTATTATATGGGGGTGGGGGGGTGGGGGGGTGGGGGGGTGGGGGGGAGAGGGGGAGATTGTTGTTCACATGGGCCCGAAGGAGAACCTGGCATGACCTCTGGTTAGAGCAGTGGTTCTCAACCTTCTGGCCCTTTAATACAGTTCCTCATGTTGTGGTGACCCCCAACCATAAAATGATTGTCATTGCTACTTCATAACTGTCATGTTGCTACTGTTAGGAATCGTCATGTAAATATCTGATCTGCAGGACGGTCTTAGGCGACCTCTGTGAAAGGGTCGTTCGACCGCCAAAGGGGTCGTGACCCACAGGTTGAGAACCGCTGGGTTAGAGGCTAGACTTGCAAGAAAATTGTACATTTCCATATGCTCTTGCTTTCCACTCAGACTAGCTCAAGGGTGCAGCAGCCAACACGGGTCCCTGCAGGCCGGATGCCATGTTAACTAAACCAGGGTTCCCTACATCAGTACCCCTGACCATGGGGACCAGATTATTCTTTGTTGGGGCTGTGGCTGTCCTGCGCACTGTGGGATGTTTCACAGCATCCCTGGCCTCTACCTGTGAGAGGCCAGTAGCACCCACCCCCTCAATTGTGACAAACAAAGACGCCACCGGACATGTGTCCTGGGGCACAGACTCACCCCACGCTGACAACCAGTGAATGAGACCTGACTTTTGGAAGGACAATGAAATGATTTCTGTGTTCACCATCGTTCGAATTACAATCTTTTTTATTATCAAGTAGGAGAAACAAAGGATATTTAAAAATATACTATTGGTCAGAATAAAGAGCTGTGTTTATAGGTAATACAAAGCGCAGGGTTTCAGGAACCAGGGAGAGAAAGGCCTTGAAAATACTGGTCCTGTGAAACTGGAAGAAGCCCACCAACCCAAGGGCATTTTCCTGTTGACATTGGCCATAGGAACTCGGGAGATGCCAATACAAATCACTCTTTATATGGGCAATTCTTTGGTCTTAGGATCTGATCTTGAGTCATTTTTACTTGCTTATTGCTATTCCCTCCTCACCCTGTGGCTTTTTTAATTTTATTTTAATTTTTATCATTGTTCTATTTTGTTATTAGTTATTGCTGTTAATCTCTCAGTGTGCCTACTTTATAAATTATACTGAGTGGCCAGATTATTATGACCACCCCATCAGTACTTCACTGACACTTCCAAAAATACTGAATATTGAAAACTTCCTAAGCAAATACTCTCAAGGTTTTATTATAATTATTATTATTATTATTTGCATAACTAATTCACTTCATTGTACTGATGGGGTGGTCATAATAATCTGGCCACTCAGTATAGATATGTATGTATAGGAAAGAGCATAGTATATATAGGGTTCGGTACTGTCAAAGGTTTCGGGCATCCACTGGGGGCTTTGAAATATATGTCTTACAGATAAGGGGGGGACCATTGTACTCATTTTCTTTATACCAAGTTGCCACTTGTTTTTATTCAATTATATTGGGGTGACGTTAGTCAACACGAACATACAGGTTTCATGTGTGGATTACTAAGTTACAAAATCTGTATAGAGCATCATGTGCCCACCACCCAAAGTCACATCTTCTCCTGTCACCTCATATTAGGACCCCTTTCTCCCCACACCCCATGGCTTTTTTAAACAAATAATCCGATTCAACATACTATCCGCCCCTTCAACTTACTTCCGGTTCCTGGAACCATTCAGCTCATCGAAATGTAGCAGGACATCACAGATCAAGATTTTTAAAATTTCAGATCTGATTTGCCCAAAGCTCATTTCTTTTGACTAACTTGATAGGGGTTTTTCTCAAGCCTGGCCCACTGGTTTTTTAATTTGGATGCCTGCTGTAAGATTGATCTGTCTATAAAGGTCATTCCTTCTAGCCAAGAGTGAGTGGTTTGCTTTCGAATTGATTTGCAAATTGCTTGGGGTTTTTAAAAGAAATAGGATGGATGAACAGTCCTGAATGCCAGTTACATAAAGGGTAGTGCGCTTAGGTGAGTTAACCAATGAGTTGGCAAATCACCTCCGATTGAAAACAGTCACTGCTACTGAGGGTCTACGCTTGTTGGAAATCTCGCCCCCAACAAACATTCCTGGCACGTTCAGTATGAACCATGGACTGTTTATTTTAATCAAGTACTTTTTTATGACATGGGAATCTACATATTTAAGTCTTTCTGAAGATAAATTTCATCTGGATAAAATTTCATTTGTGAATCATTCATGAACCTCAATAGATTCCCGGAGTCGAATGAATGAAACAGGGACTTAGAGAGCAAGTTCCAGCACTCTCACAATGCTCAGGAAGTTCATTTTCCCCTAAAAACTTGCAAAGACTGTGAGAAACTTGACCTGGGCGTGTAGAGCCTGTTTAAAGGCTTTAGATAGATGTCAGGTGTGTATTCAAAACCGCTCCCTCAAACCGCATACAGGCAGGTCTCCTGTGGGTGGGAGAATGGACAACTGCCTTTGTCCCTGATTGCAATTGGAGACATCACTCGCCTTTTGAAACCTCCTTATGAGTAGCTGTTTCAGTGGAACAGCTTATCATCTTGTTCTCACTTTTTTAAAAAAATGTTTTTTAATTAATTTCCGAGAGGAAGGAAGAGGGAGAGATAGAAACATCAATGATGAGACAGAATCATTGATTGGCTGCCTCCTGCACCCTCCCCATTGGGGATCAAGCCCGCAACCTGGGCATGTCCCCTTGACTGGAATCGAAACTGGGACCCTTTAGTCCACAGGTCAATGCTCTGTCCACTGAGCCAAACCGACCAGGGCTTGTTCTCACTTTGCTGAGTGCCTGGCCCAGCGCACCTGTACTTATGAGTCCCCCATACGTTTCCCCAAAATAAAACAAATTTAATCCAAATGTCCTGCCACCGCCCTTCATCAGGAAGCCAAATACAGAGCGATTTTATTTCATTTTTCATGACGAGTCCTTGTCACATGCGCCTGTTGGCAGTCATCTGATTTGCCCTGGTTTTCAGCTGGTCTCCGGCAGGAATGGAGTCACACCCAATGGAGTTCACACCTGATGTCTCTTCTCTCCCCACAGCTCTCTGCCCTGCAAGCCAAGGTCCATTATCTCAAGTTCCTCAGTGACCTTCGTCTGTATGGGGGCCGTGTGTTCAAGGCAACACTAGTGGTAAGTTCTTTCTTTCTTTACTTTTCTTTCTTTTTTTGTTTTGTTTTTTGTTTTGCTTTTTCTGGAAAATCATGGAGACCTGGAAATGTCACTGCACGGGCTGTCTTGAATGAGTTGCTCTTGATGACAGAAACAAGTCAGCTGTGAATACTTGCCAGCCTTTGTTTCTAATTCACTGCACCACAGTCTGAACTGTGGGAAGAAATGTTAAACCAGACACGACACTGCAGCGTGCCCTGGGAAAAGGAGTGGGAAAACCCAGAAGTGTTGTACTCTGACCATGGCCCTCCTTTCAGTCATTGGGCCAAAAGTTGCTTTCACATAAAAAAAATTTCTCATTTCTAAAAACCTCTCATGATTATGAATGTACATGCTATGGCAACATTGACTTTCTACATTATTCTTAATTTATCAGAGCCTCAATGCAGTCATATATCTGGTTCTTCTAATTGGGTGACTTAGTACAATAAAACCTAGAAATGCTTTCTAAAGAAAATGGAGTTTTTCCCAGCCAGCATGGCTCAGGGGTTGAGCATCAACCTATGAACCAGGAGATCAGGGTTCGATTCCCAGTCAGGGCACAGGCCCGGGTTGTGGGCTCCATCCACAGTGTGGGGCGTGTAAGAGGCAACAGATCCATGATTCTGTCTCATCATTGATGTTTCTCTCGCTCTCTCCCTCACCCTTCCTCTCTGAAATCCATAAAAATCTATTAAAAAAGGAAATGCAGTTTTATAAACACATTCTCTCGGGTCTTAGAAGTCTAGGATTTTTATATTTTGTCAATGTCCCTTTCTCAGCAGGCAGAGAAGCGCTCGGAAGTGACCCTCCTGGTGGGGCCCCGATATGGCATAAGCCACGTCATAAACACCAAAACCAACCTGGTGGCTCTCTTAGCTGACTTCAGCCATGTGAACAGGATCGAGATGTTTACCGAAGAGGAGAGCTTGGTGAGGGTGGAGCTCCATGTGCTGGACGTGAAGGTAAGTCGGCCGGATGTTGGCACATGGCCTTGATTGGAGCAGCCCATTTGTGCTACGGCTGCTGCTACTTACTAAGCATGTAGAATGTCCATGTGTCCAGAGCATCAAAGATGCGATGTGGTACAGAAAAAAAACCACCCAACTCACAGGGACAAGTCGCTCTTCTTCCCTCGGCTCGGTTTCTTCTTGTCTATGTAAGAGAGCAAGCAAGTTCATTTCTAAGGTCCTTTCAGCTCCGGAATGCATGAGTCAGAGAGAGTGGGAGAGATTTTTCGCTTCTAACTTTTTAGAATGTATGCGTCTTGTATAGACAGGGAGATTTTCCCCAACTCTGATTAGAACTCCCACTCCCTTGCGTTAGATCTGGTCCCCTGTGTTTATGCTTTTGGAAAAGCTGAGCATTTTAGTTTGTCTGTCTTTTTATACTAGAGCAATGGGTCCTGATTCCTATGAATGTCATAGTCATTCCATTTAAAACAACAATCTGAGATCGTCCTCAAGGGGTAAAGCTTTCCTCCCCAAACAGAAGTTGTTAGGAAGTGATCGAGGCCCCTTGGCCCCACCTTCTTGTCCCAATAATGGATGAGTCGTTGGATTGGGCATTGTTGATGTACCCAGTGTTTGTATGGAGAAGAGGCACTGACCGGAAGAGAGGCAGTGACTCCACAAAGCAAACACTGTCAACCGGAAGTGCTCTGAGAACAGGCAGGGGTGACCCACTCCCACCATGGTGGCATGGGCAGAGCGGATTAAGAGGAACTGAGAATATGGGAAAGGGTTTCTACACAGCAGATTGGACAGCATCAGTGCTCTGCAGCAGGAAGAGATGACCTCGAGCCCTGACCGGTTTGGCTCAGTGGATAGAGTGTCAGCTTGCAGACTCAAGGGTCCCAGGTTCGATTCCGGTCAAGGGCATGTACCTTGGTTGCGGGCACATCCCCAGTAGGAAGTGTGCAGGAGGCGGGTGATTGATGTTTCTCTCATCGATGTTTCTCTCTATTCCTCTCTCTTCCGCTCTGTAAAAAAATCAATAAAATATATTAAAAAAAAGAGAGAGAATGTGCAGCTCTGCCATGTTGGCCATGGCCCATGGGATTTCATGGGCTAACCCCAGGGACTCTCTTTGTCTTCAATGTACAAGAGTAGACTTGGAATGCCTGCCGGGTCTATGATCAAAGATGCTGAAAACAATAGCTCATCATGGGAAAAGGATGAATTGGATGCAGTCATCACAGACCTGCTAACTAGGGATAATCTGTCCCAAACAGAAGTGGGTGGCGAGACCCTATCCATGGTTTCCTGCCCCTATAAATAATTGTGGGGTGGCTTGAGAGGAGACCTCAGTTGAAATGGGAGGAAAAGGCAGTTCAGTAACCAGTAGAGCGGCTTTGGGTGGGAAGTTAAGATTCCACCAGTGGGAGCGAAAGCAAGAGGCCTATCATCTCGCTATTTCTCTGTCTACCTGGGTGTCTGCTTGTTTGTTGTTCTCTTATTTCCCTCTTGCTTTGTCTCTCAGCAAGAGCACGCCAGCCCCTCTACCCTTCCTAACTCAATGGGAATAGTTGCTTAAATTGAACATTTCCTTCCCTATAGTCCAGTGGTTCTCAACCTTCCTCATGCCGCGACCCTTTCATACAGTTCCTCATGTTGTGGTGACCGCCAACCATAAAACTATTGTCGTTGCTACTTCATCACTGTCATGTTGCTACTGTTATGAATCGTCATGTAAATATCTGATATGCAGGATGGATTTTCATTGTTCACTACCCAAAGATCCATGTACCAGGAAATAATGACCTCACTGGTTCCAGAAAGTTTTATTTTTTAGCAAGGCCTTTTCTCATCTCTACTTTGACCTCCTGTTAATTGACGGTTTCTCTTAGAAGCAGCCTCTTTCTGGATCTATTTGACACTTTTTGTTCCATCTTAGCAGTAATTTCCACTTCATTTTTACTTCTCTTCAACACTAATTTTCATCCTGAACCCAAACTTCACTTCCTATGATTTTTCAGATTGTGGGTTCCGATCGGCTAACAAACTCCTTAACTATCACTTTTTTTAAAATGTTAACTGTTTGGGAACAAAACCAATGTTATTTTCTTTATGGACTTGGAAAAGATTCAAAATGTCTAGGTCTTAAAATGATGCCACTTACCTGTTTCTCAGTAAGGCTCTCTGTTACGCCTGACCTTTCCCCCACATTTCTGTTTTTCCGATGAAACGGTTGCTCAATGACTTTTTATTGTTTACATTTCCTATGCACAAATGCAGTCGCTGTCACCTGAGGGAAGAGAGCCAGGAGAGGTGGCTTTAACCACGTCGTTCTCTTTTGTGTAGCCCATCACGCTGCTGATGGAATCATCAGACGCCATGAACTTGGCCTGCTTAACAGCTGGATACTACCGGCTACTTGTGGATTCCAGGAGGTCCATCTTTAACATGGCCAACAAGAAAAATGCGGGAACCCAAGAAACAGGTATTCTCTCCCTAAACTCACGAAGCGGTGACTCCCCTTCCCACCCATTTCACCAAAACAATAAGGATCTTTTTTTTATATATATATACATATACTAGAGGCCCGGTGCATGACATTCGCCGTCCGGGAGCCCTTGGGGGATGTCCGACTGACGGGGAGTGGGCCTAAGCTGCCAGGCGGACAGCCTTAGCGCTGCCACGGAGGCGGGAGAGGCTCTCACCACCGCCGCTGCGCTCGCCAGCCATCAGCCCGGCTTCTGGCTGAGGGGCGCTCCTGCATTGAGCGTCTGCCCCCTGGTGGTCAGTGCGCATCATAGCGACTGGTTGTTCTGCCGTTTGGTCGATTTGCATATTACCCTTTTATTATATAGGATATATGTCTTTATTGATTATTACAGAGAGGAGGGGAGAGGGGTAGAGAGAGAGAAACATTGATGAGAGAAGAACATCATCGATCAGGTGCCTCCTGCACACATCCCCACTGGGGATCGAGCCCGCAACCCGGGCTCGTGCCCTGATTGGGAATCAAACTGGTGACCTCTTGGTTCCTGGGTCGACGCTCAACCACTGAGCCACAGTGGCCGGGCAGGATCTTTCTGGAAAAGTGAAAATCATATGCATAAAATCTAATATCCAGATTTAACACAAGAGCCTTCAAGTCCATCTTATATGGCCTAATTTTTTTCTCTGACAATGTTGATTTCAGCATCACATTTTACATGTCACTGGGAAATGCGGGGGTATATGCTCCAAAAGCAGGGATTTGATTACTGTGATGGGAGTGAGCGTCAGTCTGTATGGCTGGGTTTTAATGGCTCCCTCTCCAAGGAGTCAACATGCAGAGAACTAACAATAGGATGCCCCGTAGGAAGGGGGAGCCCCCACTTTAGGCCTTGTCCCTCCTTGAGGTGCTCTAGGACCAGACGCCTGGGACCCTCCTCAGGCATCCGACTTAGCTCCAGAATCTGGGATCTCTCCCAACAGGGTGACTTGGGTATCGCCCAGGACTTGGATTTGGGGCTTTAGCTCTGTATTGGGAGCTTGGAGATCACCAGCATATCAAATACTTCAATCCCGCCACTTGACAGGACGAAATAAACCCAGAGTGAGGACAAGGAGGGCTGCAACCGTGACATTGGCAGGTTCTCCGAAGGCGGGTGGTTTCCGTTTTCTTGGAAACTGTTTGCTTCAGTGTTTGACATTTCCTCCGTCTCCAGGGGACGCTCAGTAAGTGTGGCTGATGGACAGACACAACTCTTCGAGCCAAATCTCCTGACCCGTGAACAATGACTAATTGCATTTCGTAATAGTCTGATTGGGTCCCTAACAGGGCTTCTGTGGAAGACAGGGAAATTCTTAAGAACAAATTCCATCTTCAATGAACCATAAATGATTCCTCCAGAAATGTATTGTGATGTGTAAACACGCACACACAGACTCGCATGCAGGTATGTGATGATGGCTGGTTAGATGGCAGCCATGCCAGTCACAGGATCAGGGGAACCAGAGGGCGAGAAAGAGATGGACAAGGCTGCCCAAAGCAACTTGGACTTGAGACTAGATTTAATCCAGCCCCACCTTGAAATCCTGTGTTTTTTAAAATTTTTATTTATTTATTTATTTATTTGTGTGTTTTTAATCTTCATTGTTGAAAGTATTACATCTGTCCCCTTTCTCCCTATTAACCCCTTATTGTCCCCCCACCCCAGGCCTTCACCGCCCTTTCGGCTATGTCCATGGGCCATGCATATATGCATACAAGGTCTTTGGTTGATCTCTTACCACCCACCCACCCTCCCCCACCTTCCCTCTGAGATCCGACAGCCTGTTCCACGATTCCATGTTTCTGGATCTATTTTCTTCATAAGTTTAGTTTGTTCATTGGATTCCACATGAGTGAGATCATGTGATAATTTGGGTTTTTGCATTTGTAGAATTGGGATTTAAAACCCAGCTTTCAAGGTAAGAACTAGAAAAAAAAGAAATCTTATGTACCATCCCTAAAACAATGCTCAGTGCCTCTACTAATAATTGGCAGTGGGAAAAAAAAAACAGATGGAAAAAGTTCAGAATGAAAGTCACAGAAACACAGAAAGGAATGGAAGACAGACATAAGACAAGGAAAGACCCCGAGAGACACAGACGATTAGAAATAAATAGAGAGGGAACGAAACGGCGGTGGTGAGCATTGTTGGGTTTGGTGGGGAACATTTTTCTGACCACGTGTTTCCACTGACTAGGAGATTTAGAGCAATTTAATGCCAACCTTTGAAATTCCGAAGAGCAGTTCAGCAACTTAACACGATCCTTTAACATTTGAAAACCAGTTTTGGGGCTTTGTATTTTCAAATCTTAAAGTTTATCTTGAAAATATAACCTTTTGCAGGTGCATGAAGAGCAGACAGACCACTCTAAGACTGGCTACAGTCGTAAGGGCCTGGGTTCTGCCCACTTTCTAGTGCAGCCGTGGGCAAACTATGGCCCTGGGGCCGGATCCGGCCCGTTTGAAATGAATAAAACTAAAAAAAAAAAAAAGACCGTACCCTTTTATGTAATGATGTTTACTTTGAATTTATATTAGTTCACACAAACACTCCATCCATGCTTTCGTTCCGGCCCTCCGGTCCAGTTTAAGAACCCATTGTGGCCCTCGAGTCAAAGAGTTTGCCCACCCCTGCTCTAGTGACTCACAATGTAATGTTTAATGAAATTTCAAGAGGCAAAAACTTAGTTGCAGAAAGTATTAGCACCACGGGGAAAGGGTGGAATTTCAGCCTTTCAGTAATTTCTCCCAGTTCTACAGTGAGAATGAGGGTGAGGGCACGTGTTGCAAGTACCTCTCTCCACTCTCAGGGAGAAATTGAGAAGCAGAGAGCATGCGCATGAGAGAGAGAGAGAGAGAGAGAGAGAGAGAGAGAGAGAGAGAGAGAGAGAGAGAGAGAGAAATGACATACTCCAATTGCCTTGGTTTTAGCCTGCTGACCTGTTTAGTTTTCTTGTTGGTTTAATTCAGGAGTTGACAAGCTATGGCCCATGTGCCAAATCTTGTTCTTGTAAATAAAGTTTTATTGGCACTCAGCCATGCACATTGGATCAGTTTCTTAGGGCTCTGTAACCAAGTAGGTCAAACTTTCGGTGTCACATAAGAGAAACTAATCTCTTACAGTTTTGGCAGCTAGAGGTTCAAAATCCAGCTGTTGGCAGGGCCACGCTCCCACCAAGGGTGCTAGGGGAGAAACTTCTCTCACCTCTTCCCACTTCTCATGGGTGTCGCATTCCTTGTGGCTGTGTAGCTCCGATATCTGCCTCTGTCGTCACATCACATGGCCCTCCCCTTGTCTCTCTGGGGTCCACATCTCCCTCTGCTTTCCTCTCATGAGGACACTTGCCATTGGATTTAGTGCCCTTACAATAGTTGAGGATGATCTCATCTCGCGATGCTTAATATAATTACATCTACAAAGACTCTTTTTCCAAATAAGGTCACATTCACAGAATGGACATACGTTTTGCGGCCACCATCAGCCCACTACATCCATTTGTTTATGAATGATCCCTGGCTGCTTTCATGTTACAACAGGGTTGAGTAGTTGCTCAGCTGAGCAGTTGGTCCGAAAAACCTAAAGTATTTACGATCCGGCCCTCCCCTTACAGAAAAGAGTTGGCTGGACTCTGGCTTAAAGCCATCACAACTTTGCTGAACCACTTTAGCTCCCCTGATAATCCATACCCCTGACACACATGTGCATGTGTGTGTGTGTGTGTGCGCACACACAGCCAGTCATAATGTAGGTTGTCATTCATGAAACAATCCACAAAGCAGTATTGATAGTAACACACTGGCCCATCTTGTTAAATATAAGAACAAAATCTCCACCGCAAAATCCCTATAGAAAGACCCTTGAATTCCAGCTGGCGTGGCTCAGTGGTTGAGCATCAATCTATGAACCAGGAGGTCATGGTTCAATTCCCGGTCAGGGCACATGCCTGGGTTGCAGACTTGATCCCCAGTGTGGGGTTTGCAGGAGGCAGCTGATCCATGATTCTCTCTCATCATTGATGTTTCTATCTCTCTCTTTCTTTTCCTCTCTGAAATCAATAAAAAAAATTTTTTTAAAAAGAAAGACCCTTGAAGGGCAAACAAAACAATAGTTTTTAAATTAGGATTTTGCTGTTTTAATTCATGCAGGCCATCAAATAAGTCTTCAGAAAGTTCTCATGACACAAATAAAAATTGAAATTAGTCAAAGTATTAACTGTGCTTGGAAATAGCAGAGAGAAGTACATTACCTCTGTGTGCTCCACCTTCGGCACCGTATGCGCATGTGCGTACAGGCACGGTTACTAACATTCATATGGATATATAAAGAGCCACTAGGATATAAAAGAGCTGAAGAGAGGCTTTTGTACTATCATTCCAATATTTATTATTACATTATATTTTATTGATATATTTTATTTTGCATGATCATTACAATATCTTCTAAGATACATGGTAGAAGTATGTGGATTCTTGACTTTCTCTTAACTCAATGAGGAAAAAGGCCCACATCTTCCTCTACAAAGTGGGTAACGTTAGATCTCGCTTTACAAAGTAAAGGACAATCCATGTGGAATAACAGCCTATTGGCTTGCCACCTTTAAGGATTTGAAAGGCATGTTTTCTATTCACCTTCACAGATGGGCATGAGGTCTTTCAATAATAAAATAAAGAGCCAGATGGAATGAAGTTATAGTTCCCTACTCTCAGATGGTACTGGTATATTTTTATCAAATAGCAATGATAATTTATGCAATACCAATTCTGTTAAGGTCAATTCTCCTAACCAAGAAATCCTTACACCTGAGGCCTAAATCCACCACTGCCATATTTGGAAAGCTCAGTAACCCTGTTTTTATAAAAGTGATGTAACAAGCCATTCAATTAAGAAACAGCCCAGCGGGCATGGCTCAGTGGTTGAGCATCGACCTATGAACCAGGAGGTTCGATTCCCGGTCGGGGCACATGCCCGGGTTGCAGACTTGATCCCCAGTTGGGAATGTGCAAGAGGCAGCCAATCAATGATTCTCTCCCATCATTGATGTTTATACCTCTCTCTCTCCCTCTCCCTCCCTCGCTGAAATCAATAAAAAGATATTTTAAAAAACAACAACAAAACAGAGACGAGGCCCCCAGAAACCAGACAGCACTGTAATGTGTCTTTGCATGATTCTTTCTCCTCAGGAACTGAAAATAAAGGAAAACTTAACATCCTTGGCCCTGATTGGAACTGTATACCCCAAATGACCACGTTTATTGGCGAAGGGGAGCAAGAAGCCCAGATAACATATATAGATTCCAAACAGAAGACGGTGGAGATTACGGATGGCACCTCGTGTCCAAAAGACCACCGGCACGTGTACATAGCCAACACCTATAATCCTGATGACCTCAACCCTCAGCTGGCGCAGCCGGGAGACGCCCCGTGTGAGGCCGACTACAGAAGCCTCGCTCCGCGGTCTCTGTTGACCTTCTCAGGCCCAGAAACTCTCAAGAAAGCACAGGAATCTCCGAGAGGAGCCAAAGTGTCCTTCATTTTTGGAGATCTCGCCATGGACGAGGGGAGCAGTCCCCCAGCTCTCAGCTACGACAGACTCTTGGACGAGAATCCGGAGCTGCTGGAGAAGCAGGCGAATCTGTACATGAGAAGTGCCAACGACATGAAGAGCCTGGACCTCGCCCCCGACGCGGAGAACATCCCGTTTGGGGAAAATTCCGTGTATGCGAACATCGGCGACGTGAAGAGCTTTGAGGCCACCCCGGGCATCGAGGAGCCCCTTCTCCATGACATTTGCTACGCGGAAAACACCGACGATGCGGAGGACGAGGACGAGGTGAGCTGTGAGGAGGACCTCATGGTGGGCGAGATGAACCAGCCGGCCCTCCTCAACCTGTCTGGCTCAAGCGACGACATCATCGACCTCACGTCCCTGCCGCCTCCGGAAGGGGATGACAACGAGGACGACTTCTTGCTGAGGTCCTTGAACATGGCCATCGCCGCCCCGCCGCCTGGCTTTCGAGATAGTTCGGACGAGGAGGACTCTCAGAGCCAGGCCGCCTCCTTCCTCGACGGCAAGGAGCCGGGCGGCGGCCTGCAAAACGACGAGATCCCCGTGTCCCTCATCGACGCGGTGCCCACCAGCGCCGAGGGGACGTGCGACAAGGGACTGCCTAAGCCCGCCGTCTCCCCGCTGGGAGCTCTGGGAGCTCTGTCCGTGTCAGAGGAACAGCAGACCAGTAACAATTCAGGTTCTTTCACGATCGTTACGTTCATTCACTGATAAGCTCCTCATCACGCATCCCATCCAGCCATTTGCCCTCGGAGCCCCGTGTGTGCTGTTGTCCATCTCACGCATGTCCCATTTCATACATGTGCGGGCATCCCATCATGGCTTTTTTGTGTATGTGGTTTCTTTGCCTTTTTTTAAAAAAAAAATAAAATAAAATACATGTGGCACGTTCCCTCCCCCCCCCACGCCCCCCCATTTCTGGAACATCTGTGCAATAAACTCAGAGTCCTCCCCGAAAAGGGAACCGCTCGCTTGGTTTGGTTCTGTTCCGTTCTGATCACAATGATGCCATTCTCGCCCGCGTCCCCGGTGCCTCTTTGCATCCATTAATCGCCTCTTGTTTCTCACGGCATGCAGGTGTAGCCATCTTGAGGGCTTATAGCCCCGAGTCTTCCTCAGACTCGGGCAATGAGACTAACTCTTCTGAAATGACGGAGAGCTCTGAGCTGGCCACGGCGCAGAAGCAGTCCGAGACCCTGTCCCGCATGTTCCTGGCCACGCCCGAAGGCTACCACCCCCTCGCCGAGGAGCAGACCGAGTTCTCCGCCTCCAAGGCCCCGGCCGCGGCCTTGCCCCCCAAGGCCTCCCACGCCCTGGCCGCCCGGCCCGTGCCCGTGACCGTGACCGACGGGCCGTCCAAAGTCGTGCCTTCCAAGCAGATCCTGCACTCAGACCACATGGAGATGGAGCCCGAGACGATGGAGACCAAGTCGGTCACGGACTATTTCAGCAAACTGCACCTGGGCTCGCTGGCGTATTCCTGCACCAGCAAGAGGAAAGGCAAGCTGGCCGACGGGGAGGGGAAGGCGCCCGCGAGTGGGAACGCGCCAGGAAAGAAGCAGCCGGGGGCCAAGTCCGCCGAGGCCGAGGAGGACGCCAAAGGTAAATTTGGGACCGTGTCTCCCAGGGACGGTCCGCACCTGGGCGCTTTTAACCTGGAGAGAACTGCCTTCCGCAAGGACAGCCAGCGATGGTACGTGGCCACGGAGGGCGGGGCGGCTGACAAGGGTGCCCTGGAAGCAGCCACGGGGATCTTTCCACGCGCTCCTGGTCTGGGGCCACGAGAGGCCGAAGGGAAGGAGGAAGGGGCTCCCCGTGGGGAAGCCCCTGAGGTTTCAGGACTTGGCCAGCGGGACCACTTCTTAACTGACGCGACCTGTGTCCCTTCCGCCAAAGACTTGGACCACCCAGGGGATGCCGACCCGTCGACCTGTGACCATCCCTCCCAGCTGGCCGGCGCGGAAGAGAGCGTGGCCCATCTCTGTGACTACCACTTGGCCAAGCGCATGTCATCGCTGCAGAGCGAGGGCCATTTTTCCCTCCAGAGCTCTCAAGGCTCTTCGGTGGACGCGGGCTGCGGCACGGGCAGCAGCGGCAGCGCCTGCGCCACCCCCGTGGAGTCCCCGCTCTGCGCCTCCGCGGGCAAAGGCGGGCCTTACGGGCCTTCCGAGGAGAGAGGCCCCGGGCTGCCCAGCCACGGAGCCCCCTTTAAGGAATCACACCCTCAGCCGGAAGGGGTGTGTCCCCGGATGACAGTGCCTGCCCTGCACACAGCCATTAATGCTGAACCCCTGTTTGGGACTTTGAGAGATGGATGTCATCGACTCCCCAAGATTAAGGAAACCACAGGTACAGAAATGAGGGATTTCGCGCTTCGCCTGATACACCAGGAGCGTGGAAACCCAGCTCACAACAAACCTAAAAAAAAACGTGAAATCTCTGTCCTAGCCTGTGTGGTTCAGTGGATAGAGCATCGGCCTGCAGACCAAAGGGTCCCGGGCTCGATTCCGGTCGAGGGCAGGTACCTGGGTTGCAGGCTCCTCCCTGGCCCGGGCCCTGGTCGGGGCTCGTGCAGGAGGCAACCCATCGATGTGTTTCTCTCACATCGATGTTTCTCTCTCCCTCTCTCTTCCACTCTCCCTAAGAATCAATGGTAGAGATGGCACGGCTCTTTAGAATCTTGCTCTGTTCTTGCTTATAGAATCTGAGGGAGCAGTATTTGTTTCTAAATTCTAAATGCAGACTTTCAGCAGTGCCCTGGGTGACTTGTGATTACAAGATAATATTGCTTAGAGTCACAGAAGGGTTTGATTTCCTTTTTAAGGCGTTGGATTTCTGATTTTTGCCATTTCATTTTTGAGAGGCAAGGAAGGATCATAGAGCAAGGGGGTCAGGGAGATGGAGGGACTGGGAGAGATCATTCACCTTTCAGCAATAGTTACAAATTCCTCTTGACTCTGTAAGACTCCCAGCGGAATATTCTGACGTGTTAATGAGATCTTATATTGGTTAATGTCTATTCCTGCTCTTTTAAGATGATCTACTTTCTCAAAACCCACCACTCAATTAAAAAAAAAAAAAAAAAAAAAAGCCCTAGCCTGCTGGCTCAGTTGGTTAGAGCACCGTCCCCATACACCAAGGTCACGGGTTCAATCCTCGGTCAGGGCACATACAAGACTCAACCAATGAATGCATAAAGAAGCGGAACAGCAAATTGATCTCTCTCTCTCTCTCTCTCTCTCTCTCTCTCTCTCTCTCTCTGTCTCAAACCTAAAATCAATTTTTTAAAATATATTTTTATTGATTTTAGAGAGGAAGGGAGGGGGAGAGAGAGATAGAAACATCAGTGATGAGAAAATCATGGATCGGCTGCCTCCTGCACGCCCCCTACTAGGGATCGAGCCTGCAACCCGGGCATGTGCCCTTGGCTGGAATCGAACCCGGCCCCTTCAGTCCACAGGTCAATGCTGTATCCATTGAGCCAAACCAGCTAGGGCTAAAATCAATTTATTTAAACCCCACCACTGGCTTAACCTGCCATGGGAAACCCGCCAGTGAATTTACATAATTCATCACCGAACTGTTATCTTTATCTCTAAACTAATTAGAGCATGCTTTCACCAACTTACCTCTTCTCACAAAAATTCTGTGAAATGGAGATTTTCTTCACATAATTTTCCCAGTGTCTCCACTTCAAAACCTGTACGAGGAGACTTTCATGGGATCCTCTTTAAAAAGCGAGCTGATATAATTTGCATTCAGTAAATTAGGCCACTTCTTTATAAAAAATTAACAGATGCCAGGATTAACCTAACTCCCTTGAAATGAAACTTGAGTGTCATAAACATGTTTGAATAGTTTATACCTAGAATGTGCGTTTTCTAATTATGTGTCTAAACTTTGACAGGTAAATGGGAGCAAACCAATTCATGTAATTCCATTGTCTCCCTGGAAACATTGGGGATTTCTAGACAATTCCAAATGAATCAGCAGTTTAAGAAATAACAGATTACGGTATTTTTTTAATATGATCTCAGAAGTCAGTCTTTGGAAAGCGGGGTGACCCTGACAAATGGCAGCCCTTCTAGAATGCATCCTTGGGAAATAGCAATCATCACAGAGAGATGTAGCGAACTGACCGCCATACGATGTTTAATGATTCTCTCTGTTTTTCCTGCTACCCCTAGTGTAGCTTTGACAGAGTCTGGGAAGGAGAGACGAGGAGGCAAGCCTTCAGTGTGGTCTCAATATCCTGAAGTTGATCCCATCCTGCTACCATCAAACATTCACTCGGAATCAAAGGTGCCAATTCCAAATCAAGACCCCAATGATTTCTCCCAAGCATCCCAGGCCTACGGAGAGGCTGTGAGCTGGCAGCCACTGGATCTGAGAGGGGAGAGCCATGGGACACCCCCCAGCCAGAGGGCTCTGAGACGTAGCAGCAGCGTCCTCTCAGGATGTGTAGGTTTGGAGACCTTCCGAGAGAGAACCAAGGGTATGGTCAGCTTAAAGTGTCCAGGTGTCACAGAGGAAGAACAGGAGGCCACTTCAGAAAGGCGAGCAGAACTCCCCCTGGGAAAGAAGCTCACCAAAAGTTTTTCCCAAAGCTCGATGCACTTTAGCCCCGACGGGAAGGCTCACAAAAGGTCCCCGGTGGCTCACAAAGACTCAAAGCTGTATAAGACATTACCTTTGAGGAAGCTGGAGGGGAGCAATTGGAGATGCCGGGGACCTTTCAGCTACTGCTTCCTAAACCGAGGGCAGGATGAAGATGAGGATGAGGATGAAGAGGAGGGAGCACCCACCCACCGGGTCTCTTGCCTCTTTCCACTACAGATGACTAAAGCCATGCCGGAACCAACCAGCCCACCCCGGGCTGTTGGGATTCAGAAGCAAGAAGGGGAGCTGTCCAGGTGTCCAGTGCTGAAGGTCTGGGCCGAAGACCTGAGTGGCCCGGACGACACGAACTTCAGCAACCTGGCTTTTGATGCCCGGATTGCAAGAATAAGTGCCCTAAAGCAGAGCACATATGCAATGCCCGATGGGTTCCTCGCAGCCCAAAATGATGCCAATGAGCTGCTCTGCCTTGTCAGGGCAACCAAGGGGAAAAGAGAGGAGTCACGCCCTGAAGCATATGACCTTACACTTTCTCAGTACAAGCAACTGTTGTCCATTGAGTCCAGACAGTTAGGAAGTGCCTGTAGGAAAATGGCGATGGCCGAGAAAAGCCCAGAGGAGATGCTCGTAGCTATGACTTCCAGCTTTCAAGTGCTCTGTTGCCTAACAGAAGCTTGCATGCGATTAGTGAAAGTCGTGAGCTCCGAAACACAGCGGCAGGAAATTGTAGTGAAGATCGATGAAGTGGTCATAAACTACATTTGTCTCCTGAAGGCTGCCGAGGCAGCCACAGGAAAGACCACTAGGGATCCCAGTGTCGGGCTGTCGATGCGACCTTCAACCACCATGGCCGCCCTCGTAAGCACACTAACACGTTCTCTCAAGATGCTTTTAAATAAATAAAAGTGTGAAAGTCACATCATAATCTACCTTTGCAAAGCCATACATGAACTTTTATTTCCTTTCTTTCTTGTACGATGAACAGACGTCTCCTTTCTTCTCTCTGTATATTTTGTTATTTTGTATAAAAAGGAGATAAAAGAGTCACATTGGTGAGATGTTGAAATGTACTAATCAGATGTATTCTGTTTATATGATACATATATACATGTAAAAGAGCTATACGAGAAAGTGATGACATTTGACTATTTTTCATATAGTCGAAACTCGGGGTATATGAAGTGAAATTTTAAATTCTACTGTGTTAGAGCAAAACAATGAATCCTATCCCCTTTCCTTCCAAGTGGATATTTGGAGAACATGTCGTTCATATTTAGAAGTAAAAAAAAAAAAAGAAAAGAAATCACAATGTATATAAAACAGTACTTATGTTTTAAAATTATGATTTTTAAGCATTTGAAATAGCAAAAAGACATTTAAAATTCAAGAAGCTATTATGAATGATTAGAGAAGATATATAATAAATTAATTTTTTGCTCATAGCATTTGGTTATCTGATGCTTTCTTCCAGGAATTCTACATTTTTCATTTTGGCTTATTCCATTTGGGTTCAAAAAGGGTGGAGGTGGATTCTATTGTGTCAACACAAATGCTCTGCCAGATGTTCCTAGAATTAAAATACTTCCCAATAGAAGAACAGAGAGAATGATGAGCAGGTTCCTGGGTAATACCTAGTTATAGATTATCTAATTACATAAAATGAAAGAATAATACTAAAATTAATTTTTTGATGAAAAGACAGATCTGCTTTGACTAAATGTCAAAATACGTAAACCAAAGACATCATCCACCTCCCCAACTCAACCATGAAATTTAGAATTCCCTTAAGAGTGACAGAACATTTAGTAAAGTCTTTGCAAAATTACAAAAAAAGAGGAACATTTGATGATTCTTTAAAGCAAGTGCAGATCCAGTTGTGGAAAGCAGACTGCACCAGCCTGTGTCCCACGGCAGATCGCAGCTCTCAGCACCACAGCGCTCCATGCCGCACCTCTATCGGGGCCAATACTTCCAACCCAACTTGGAATTACAGCCTAACACTGGGACAAAATTTCAAATCCGCAATGTTCAGCAAATCAGAGAGAGATGGCTCTCTACTATAGAAGCCATGATTAAACAAATCATTACTTATGAAATGATCTAATCTGGATTGACCTATAGATATATGAAAGCTGAAAAAAAATAACAAGTGGTCAATTTGACCACGTTAGGTAAAACTGATAGAATGCAAAAAAAGGTTTTCAGAACTATCGTCTCTCTCAAAATGTATCTTTGGGTCAAAGCAAAAGAATGCAAACTCTGCAATTGTAAAATAAAATTGACATGTACATATATAGTTCATGGGTCATTTAGTGCTCAAGCTACACACACTCCTATTTATGTACGTGGCTCCTTAAAATACGACAGGAGTATATGCCAAGTACAGATATTTCCATTTTTGTAGCCTACTGGACAGGAGGCATAACACAGTCTACAGTCGCTGTCTCATCAGTCGTTCTATAGAGACTCAGTAACAAAAGTCACACATAGTTGTAGATGGTAGCATACAAAAGGATTTTAGACATGTGTTATTCAAAATAATGTTTAAATAAAACATTATTTTATTACAATTCTAAATATTGATGTTTGATATTGAGAAATCTTAATGGTGTTTACTGTGGAAATTTTTGGTAAATATTCTGTGTACTAAAATACTAACATTAATAGGATGTGTGTTCGATGTCAGACAATGTGCTAAACATATCACATATATTATCTCATTTAATCATCACAGCCATCTTATGGTTTGGACACTGCCATTAATTCCCTGTGGAGGCAGTATTGTTACGTAGTTAAGGGCATGGGGTTTGAGGTCAGAAACTTGATTTTCGTTTGAACTCTGCCATTTTCTCGCCCTCTCATCTTGGGAAAGCCAATCCATTTTTCTCTATGTCTCATACGGTTGTCATGAGTTTTAAGTAAACTTATGTATGTCAAGTTCTTACCATAACACCTGGCAGATTAAATAATTAATGTTGGATTTTATTATCCTCATAATGATTGTGTTAAATACAGTGCCCAAGATAATATGTGGGGATATTTGCTTTATATGCATATTATATCCTGACTCCATGTGCGGACTACATTATGTGTATTGCATATGTATAAAAGAAATGCTAAGGAAGTGATGCTCTTTGTTCAAATCACACATTCAGTTGGAACAACTTCTTTGTTCATTTCAGTTCTTTGAGAGGCCGCAGCGAAATCCTTCTGGGGCTTTCTAGTCCATTTCCCATTATCTGTGGGTGCTCCGATAAATTTCTGTTTCTTATCAGTAAACCTTTTACGACTTAGGAAACCTTAAGGGGCCCCCCGACTCACCTAGGGTCCATGTCCAGTAGAGTATAGGAAGAATGATTTTGTGTTGATTTTTCTCTAGCCTTTTTTATGTTTGCATATATTTTATAATGGCATAATAGTACAGTGGTATATGTACATCATTTTAAATAAATAAATGAATTAACAAGCATATGCCTGGTGAATGTATGCAAAAAGAGGATCACAAGTAGGGTTGCATTTACTAAAGTTTGGAGACCGCTGAAGTTAGAGAATAGAAATTCCTTGTACTTGAGCTTCTTTACATTTATTCCCCAGCCTCTTTTCAATTATATCACCTCTCATTTTTATTAATTTTTTTATCATAATACATTCAAGCATACACAAAAGTAGGCACAGTGACAGAATGAAGCAATATGTACTCATCACATACCAATTCATGTCTAATTTATTTTCTCTATTTCTACACATGTCCTTCCACACTGTATATATTAGCAAATCTCTGACATTATAGCACCTAATCCATGACTGTTTCAGTAGAACTTTCTATAGATAAGAACTTTTCAACTTAATCTCAATGCCATTTTCACACTTTTAAGAATTATTAAATATTACCGAAATAAATGATGAAGAAAGTGAAAATCCCTATAAACCCAACCCCAAAGACAGTCATTGTCAACAATTTAGGGCATCTTTTTTCAATTTTTTTTCTGTATATAGACTCATGTTATTATTTTTGTATGTGGTTATGGACTTAACTTTGGACTTAGAAAGTTCTGACCACACTTGCCTTTCTGTTTGAGTCTTAGATGCAACGATCTTCATTTATGTTCCTGTCACATAATTTCTAAATGCCAGCTATTTTTTTTTTTTTTTTGGTGTTACTTCTGAGCTCCTCAGGATGGCACTCTAATTCATTGCTCCTGGATTACTCTTGATTTGGCAATGGGAGAAGTTTGCTCTGTGACTCGTTTTCACCGTTCATAATTATGCTGACGGTTTTTGAAATCAGAGAAAAAGCAAAATCAGCCATGATTAGGTGATTCCTATGGCTTCCAGACATTTAGAAATCTTCACAGGGCTAAAAAATACATGGATATCACATTGTTTCTCTCTAACCTGATTTTGTCTCTGCTCAGAAAGTGTTCAGTTTTTTTTGGGGGGGCATATTTGGGTGGATAGAGGTTTGGGTGTGTAGAGATTTAGGGGAGGTGTTTGAGTAGATAGTTGTGTGTGTTTGGGTAGATAGTGGTATAGGGGAGGTGTTTGAGTAGATAGTTGTGTGTGTTTGGGTAGATAGTGGTATAGGGGAGGTGTTTGAGTAGATAGTTGTATTTGTTTGGGTGAATAGTGGTGTAGGGGAGGTGTCTGAGTAGATTGTGTGTGTGTGTGTGTGTGTGTGTGTGTGTGTGTGTGTGTGTGTGTGTGTGACTAGTTTTTGGCTTGGTTTCATGGATTTCAGAGTTAGTTACCCTCTGGCAGTCCCAAGGTGATGATAAAACTTTCTCTTTATAACATCCCAAATCTTTCTTTAAAGTTAGATGGCAGAAATCGCTTCTCAGCTTTGAAGGATCAAAGAGGCAGAACCTTCCCTTTTAAACTGCTTTTTCATTCATAACAACCTGAACCAGAAAACTTGGATACTCTTTAGTTATTTCACCTAGTCCCTGGCCAACCCCTCTCACTTTTTAATTTCAAAGTCTATATCTAGGAAATCCACGGAAGAACAATTCGTGTCTTTATCAAATATTTCTGCTGCACAGAATAATGGAACGACTTAAATCCTGCTCCGCTGAACGAAGTAGATAAGCCAGCAGCTTATCCCAACTAGCTCACTTCACCATTCAGCCTGCCGCCTTCAGCTCAGCTGACTCTAATCTTCCCTCCACAGTTTTAATTGCATCTCAATTTTCTGTTGCACATTAATTCTAAAGCGCTGAGGTGTGGCGTGTGTGTTTTTCATTGTACCTGCTATTTCTCATTTCCCACTCCGCACTTTGGACCAAAATTCTGTGCCATTTGTAGCAGCAGCATCCACACCTTGAGGCAGAAGGAGCTTTGGGATTCAGGAAGCTAAGCCTTCTTGGTAACCGCCGACCAAGTGATGTTCCTCCTGTTTTCATTTTGATTTGTACCCTTTGCACATCCTATCCTTTCGCTAAATGATCCATGACTCCTGTCCCCCACTTAGAATCTGGATATGTCCATTCGTTCATTCAAATAGCTACTAACAACTTCCTAATCTGGGCAGGCCTTGTGCTAGGTGCTGGGGGTGCGGTACAATGGAGAGCATCATTGACATGGTCCCTGCCGAAAATTCTAGAATGGGTAGTCCCTTGTCATGTGTGAAGAAAGGAAGGGACGCAGAGTGAGTCAGCACGCAGGCAGTGTTTACTGCGCATGTGCAGGACTAAAGATGCCCGTGGCAGCCCAATCTGTGCAAAGTGATCTTAATAAGCAGTGAACACAAACTGCAATTGTGCCGTGACCTACACTGATTTTTTTTTTTCAAAATATCACTCTCTTACTGTCAGTTATAAATGTTAAGGATGTGGGAAAATATAGTACAACATTTCTTTAGTATACGGTAATTTAAACATTAGAAACTTTAAGAATTAAAGTGGGTCTTCTTTGTAAAGCCTTAAAAAGAGTAGTCTGAACAGCGCTTGCCTTCTCTGAGTCATCATATAACTTCTATGGAGTGAGCATCTTTTCTGTATTTTGGCAAATCCTCTCTAAATTTGGATCCGCTTCCAACATGTTATCATTCGTACTTTTAATGTTGGCAAATATCTCCCAAGAGTTCCTCTCATGTGAGTGTCTTTTTCCCAGGGCTACTTCCTCTGGGACAGCTTCATCCTTTTCATCACAGCCACCGTGGTGATGTCTGTCGATAACCGCACCCTCTCTGCCCTCCTCTGGCCTGCACGGCTCCAATCTCCAATGCGGGGCCATGTCAGCAGTTCCATAGTCAGCTGTCTTCCTCCCCTTACATTTGCTGCTCATTTCGCTTCCCGTATTATCACTGTTTCTTTGCTGCACTTTCATCTGTGTTGGCCAGTTCCCTCTTTCAATCTTCCATTTTTAGGAGATGTTACGTGGCTGCTCTGAGGTCTTAAAGGCTGCAGTGATCCCTGCCATGGGGCCATCTTCGACGTGGCTGCTCATTTTATCAAGCCTGCAAGGAGAATCTCTGGTCTCAAGGAGGGCCTAGTCCTTCCCACTTTTGTGGGTTTTCACCTGATCAAGCCAGGCCCACCCAGGATAATTGTGCTTTTGGTTGACTCAAAACTAACAGATCCAGGTCCTTATGTCCATCTTCCTTCCCAGTTGCCATATTTCATTGTTTAGAAGCATGTCACAGGTCCTGGCCACGCTCAAGGGGAGAAGGCTGGGCAGGGCATGACCACTAGGGGCAGGAACCGAGGGGACCACCCAAGGGTCTGTCTGCCATGCCCTCTAAGGCTCTTCCCTCAGGGTAGCCAGTTGAAATACAGACGTGAAAGGCATTCGCAACCGCAGCCCTGACATAAGCCATCAAAATCCACGTGGGCAGCCTCCGGCTTTCTCTGCCCTGGCCCAGTCTATGGATGGATGTTTGTGTTAATATGCCAAGTTGCTCTGGGCTGGGAACTCCAATACTTTTGATGTACTGCCTGTACAGGTGGGGATTTTCTTAGCACGAGGTCCATAGGAAAGTGTTCTGAGGCAATATGACTGTATTCACTGCGCTCATCCCAGAGCCCAGTTATGACTTTGAGATCGGGTTAGACTGAATAATTCAACTGGCAGATGAATCACTAAAGACGTTGGATTTTAAGCAGCGGGACCATGTCTTTCTCAAGGATTTATGGGAAGTGGGATTAGTCCACTGATGTCACTTGCTCCTAAGTTGTTCATGTTGAATTTGGTCTCCAATCTATCGCCCGTACGATATTGATGGCATTAATAATAATACTGTCTAATATTTATTCATGCAAATGTGCCAGGTACTGTGCTAAATGACCTTCATGCGTCATTATCACATCTATTTCCTAGAACAACCTTTGAGAAATTCCCATTATCATCCCTTTTTTAAGAAAGAAACTGCGTTTAGAGACACCACATAGCTTGCCCCCAATCACGGCTGTTAGTCAGAATCAAGATTTGCACTCAGTAATGGCAGTGTCGTTCATCAGTTTTTGGCCAAGTAAATAGCGTCACTGTTTTTCATCTAACAAATACCAGCATGTATTTTTTTTTTTAATTTAAGTTCCACCAAAGAACTTAGGACAAAAAACAACCATCTCCTGCCCTGTAACTCCCCACCCGCCTTGCCAGTTCCCAGGCACAGCCCATTTCATCAGTTTGTGATTTTAGTTTTTCTCATGGTTTTCTCCTTCATTCTAACGAAGTTTTTGACTTACCAACTCTGGATGATGTCTGACGACTACCTCTTGAAGAAGAAAAAATTCACTCGCTTACGTTACCCCTCGACTTTTATTCTACTTCCCTAACCAATGTTTGATAGATAGGGAGATTATTATCATGTTCTATTCTTGGTTGCCTAGTGAACTTGAAAAATTATAATTGCAACTCTGCTTCTTGTTCGGTCATCTTTAAACGGTCTCTCTGGAGTCCTCATCTATGTGGAATGAAGCTGTGTGTTCCCTAGCCTGACTCACTTCTTCACTTCCTCCCCTACCTTAGGCCACCAGTACCTTCGCGTTTACATTGTTGTTAAAAGCAATGCTTCCTACAGTGTTTAAGGATCAAAATTGTGTAACCGCTGCAGCCTGGGAAAACAGTGTAGTCAACTGCTTTCTCAAGAAACTAAGTCATTCAGCGGCCGGAACAAAGAGCCCTCCACGTGGAAGGAAAGAGGAAAGAGAGTTTCCGGTGACCTCATAGTATCTTAAGCTGGGGGTTCTCAAAGGGTGGCCCCCGAACCAGCAGCATCAGCATCACCGGGGAACTTGGACACAGACTCCTGTGCTCGCTCCCAGACCTGCTCAGACCCTCTGAGTTTGGAGCCCAGCAAGCTGGGATCTCACAGGCCTTCCAGCTCATTCTAATGCATGCTCAAGTCTCAGGATCACTGTGTTAAATGATTGACAAGATTTCTCAAAATGATGCCATGTTTAGATCCCTTTGTATTTACTTTTGAGGTTTAAATCCCGCCCCCCCCCTGCAGTTTCTATTGATACATTAAAAAACACCCCAAAATACAGAAGCGTAAAGAACCATTTATTATGGTTCTTTAATAAGAACCCTCTCCTGGTCCTGGGAATGGGCTCAGCCGGGCGGTTTTCATGCACAGTCTCTCCTGCAGGTGCTGGCAGGTGGTGATGAGGCCAGAGGAGGCTTGGCAAGGCTCAGGGGGTTGGGGGTGCTCCTCGTGTGACCAGCAAAGGGCTGGGAGCTTACCTGAGCAGTCATACCTGTGACCTGTCCATGAGGCAGGCGCCATGGCATGGCGCCCTCAGGATAGCAGCACCTCCTACAGCGGGCTGGCCTCCAAAATGGAGCTTCTCAAGTATCCCCAGAGAAGCAGGCAGAGCTGCAATTCCTATGCCCCAAAGGCTTTTGACTTCCTTTTCTAGTATCAACCTGTTTTTATCGTAATAAACACCATCCCGGGACTTCCCTTCCCAGCATCCTTCGCATGGACCCCATGGTTTCCTGTACCCTATATCGCCCAGAGAAATGTTCCCCATAAAGATGACGTGGGAAGTAGCCTTTTGAATCTAGCCTGTCGGCAAACACCTTCACTCCGTCCTTCTGCCTCATCCATCATTTGGCTGCCTACGGGATTCTGGGTTCAAAGTCACGTTCCTTGAGAACCTGGGTGTCATTGCCCATCATCTCTTTGCATCATTTTGCTAAATGCTATTCTTGTTCCTTTAAAGGTCCCCCCGCCCCACTTCACCTAGAAGATCTGTTGCTTCCGTTCCCTCCAAGTGTGAATTTCATGAGGGTGCGTCTAGGTCTGGAATTTTCTTTCATTCATTCTGCCTGGAATTTAGTGCATCTTCTGAGAGCTCGTGCCTTTCAATTCTAGATTGCTTTTCTAGCCCGACCGGCGTGGCTCAGTGGTTGAGCGTCGACCTGTGAATCAGGAGGTCATGGTTCGATTCCCGGGCAGGGCACATGCCCGGATTGTGGGCTCAAACCCCAGTGTGGGGCGTGCAGGAGGCAGCCGATCCATGATTCTCTCTCATCATTGATGTTTCTCTCTTTCTCCCTCTTCCTCCCTCCCTGAAATCAATAATAAAAAATATATTTAGATTGTTTTCCTACTGTTTATTTCCCCCCTCGAAATTTTCTCTGTGGCCGTTATCTAGTGTTCAGTGAAGAGAGCACACCAGTTCCAGAGGTGTCAGCTCCATCGTTGTCATGAAAATCCTGTGTAGTGCACGACGGAGCCCTAGCTTGGCATTTTTATGATTTTGGTGACAACGTGGGCAAATGAGATGTGTGGACGTCCTGCCCTGGCCGTGACGGAGGTGTGTGTAACTAGGCGTGCAGGTCAGCTTGTTTGTAGCTCTACTTCAGCACACATTGGTTTAGATTTGATTTGTGTATACTTGAAGCCTACATTCTTCTCTGTACTTTTATGAAGTCGATTCCTGTGTACCACCCACCCGGATTGGTCAGATCCTAGCAACTGACCTTATCGTTTTGGATCTTTGTTTTAAAGAAATAAACAGAGAGAGTGGCAATGCTCTGAGCCACCTGCCCCAACCCCATGTTCCCCTCATCCTCCTCAGATATCAAGCCCGACGTTGCTTTTGTATCATTCCCATGCAGTTCTTCATAGATTGACCACATAATGAGATGTCCTTAACGATGTGTGATATTGTTTGGCATGTTTTTTGAACTTGATGTAAATGGTATCATACTGTACATATCCTTCCACACTTTGATTTGGTTATTTAACATTCGTTTTATAAGAACTATACCTTTTAATAGATAGCATTTTCATTCATTTCTCTTTATTGCTTTACAGTAGTCTATTGCATATTATAATTGAGATCTGCTGTTAATGGACATTTAGATTGTTTACAATTTTTTGCTATTAAAAACACTGCTGCAATGAACATTCTTGTACCTGTCTCTTTGTGCATATCTGTTGTGGTTTTTCTCTAGGATGTATGCCCAAGTGTGGGGTTTGAGAAATAGATGGGTATTCTTCAACATTACTGGATGGGTTCCCCTCCACGGGTAGGCCCAACAATCCGTGCTGATGGCAAGATCAAGGGACGCCATCCAAGCTAAGTTGGTCTGAATCTTCTTTCTCCAGCGACAGTTCCTGAATAGCTGAGGTTTCCTTACAGTCTGTGAAAACAGGCCAGCTGATTTTACAAGAGAGAGAGAGCCCTAGCCAGTTTGGCTCAGTAGATAGAGCACCGGCCTGCAGACTGAAGGGTCTCTGGTTTGATTCCGGTCAAGGGCACATGCCTGGGTTGCGGGTTCAATCCCCAGTGAGGGGCATGCAGGAGGCAGCTGATTAATGATTCTCTCTCATCATTGATGTTTCTATCTCTCCCTTCCTTCCTCTCTGAAATCATTAAAAATATATTTTAGAAAAAGAAGAGAGAGAGAAGCAGAGAGATATGGAGACAGAGATAAGTATATGCTGATTGCTCTCTCTGAAATTAATTATGTACTAGTATTTCATAACACCCATCATAACCTATGCCTGGCCAGCACAGCTAAGGGTTCGGTGAGCCTGTGGGGGGGGGGGGTTGGGAAGGATGTAGAAAAGACAGACAAAGAGAATAAGCTGGTTCTAGGTGGATCTCCTGTGCCTGGCTGAGGCCACAGAGAGATCCAGAGGCAAGTTGAGCCCAGGTCCTCAAGTGTACTTCTCGGTCTCTTGGTTATTGTAGGGAGTGGCTAGAGCAGTGGTTCTCAACCTTCCTAATACCGTGACCCTTTCATACAGTTTCTCATGTTGTGGTGACCCCCAATTTCATGGTTACAAATTGAACATAATGAAAGCATAGTGATGAATCACAAAACAATATGTAATTATATATGTGTTTTCCGATGGTCTTAGGTGACCCCTGTGAAAGGGTCGTTCGACCCCCAAAGGGGTCGTGACCCACAGGTTGAGAACCGCTGGGCTATAGGGTTAAGCCTCGGACTGACCTGTTGGCAAAGCCACAAACAAGTCCCAGCTTAGAGGGCACAGCCCTCTTAGCATAATTAGGCTTGACCTTATGAGACTCCCTAGATCTTACCTGGGAAGCTAATGGCTGTGGGAGGTGCAGCCAAGTGCTGCCAAAACAAGTGAAACTCACAAGAACATTGTAACTATGGTGACCACTACCTTGTTGCTCTTCATGACAGCGTGACGTTGGTAGTGGGGTTGTACTGACACTCAAAGACACATACTGGATAAATCAGATGAAGATGAGAGAAGGAAGGGGAGAGACGTGGAGGGAAAGATAAGGGAACAAAGGAGATTAAACGATCAGGTCAGGAGGCCCATCATCTGAAAAACATGTCTTCTGGAGAATTCAAAAAAAAACGTAGTGTTGTTTCGTTTGCGTGTATCATGACGATATAAATGGTACTGTACTGTAGATCTCATTCTAATGATTATATTGATCTTACTTTTCCCGTGTGGCTCACTGTGCTCTCCAGTCAGACCCTGGTTTCTAATTGCCGTATGATATTCCATCTTGGACATCCACCACCTTTATTTATCAACTTCCCCAGTGATGGACGCCTAGATGACCTCCAACGAACTGCCTTCCACAAGCAAAGCTGAGATGGATATCCCCATACAGCTCCCTGTGTAACAAGAAAAACAACACACACACACACACACACACACTCACACACACACACACTCACACTCACACACACTCACACACACACTCACACACACACTCACACACACACAATCACACACACACTCACACACACACACAATCACACACACACACGCTCTCACACACACACACACTCACACACACACACACACACACTCACACACACACACACTCACACACACACAATCACACACACACACTCACACACTCTCTCACACACACACTGGATCACAAAGCATATGTGTACATAATGTGACCAAGATGGCAGCACCCGTCTACCTACCCACAGGGCATTGATCCATGTATCCCACCAACAACGGGCATTACCCAGCACTATGTCTTGAGGGCTTTGTTTAAAAGTCCTCTCAATTCTTTTATATATATATTATATTTAATATTTAATATTTATATGTATACTAGAGGCCCAGTGCATGAAATTTGTGCATGGGTAGGGTCCCTAGGCCTGGCCAGTGATCAGGGCCAATCTGGGCCTCCCTTACCCCTCTGCCAGCCAGGGCCTTCCTTCATTCTGCACTGCCCCTTGGTGGTCAGCGCATGTCATAGGGAGCAATAGGTCTCCTGGTCGAACTCCAACATTTTGAATAGTAGGCTTTTATATATATATAGATATTTACTGATTTCAGAGAGGAAGGGAGAGGGAGAGATAGAAACATCAATGATGAGACAGAATCATGGATCAGCTGCCTCCTGCACGCCCCCTACTAGGGATGGAGTTTGCAACCCAGGCATGTGCCCTGACCTTCTAGTTCATAGGCCAATGCTCAACCACTGAGCCATGCCCAGCCGGACTCCTCCTCCATTCTTTGTGGGAAATGCATTTCCCCCAAGCTCTCTTCTATTTGCTTTGTGCTTGCACCATTCCTGTGTAGGCCTTTAATACATCTGAAACCCACCTTTTCACATGAAGGCGGGCAGGAACCTGCTTTTCTTTTGCTTCATGGCGTAGACAGTTTCCTCCACATCAAATCTCTGATGAGCTCCTGTGGGACAAGCAGCCTGTGATACTTAGCTGGCAAAGGGCAGACAGATTGGAGATGGTGACTGTCCCACTTCTAAGCTACCCACAGTTGGCCTCTGGTTCACTTGGGCCTCTGTAGGAAACACCAGGCATGGCACATCCCCCCGTGGCAGGTGGCCTGGGGGAAGGCTGAGGGGCTCCCCACCAGTTTAGAGGGAGTAGATCGCAGCAAGGATGCACTGAGGCAGGAAAACACAGTGAAGGTCCCGGTTCTGGGGCAGAACTGCTGATGAACTCGTGTGAGAGGCCACTGAGAACTGCCAGGAAAGACTGGGTGAGACAGTAACAGGAAAGAAAGATCCTACCTTACCGGGTGGGCACACGAGCAGCCCAGACACAGGAAATTTCCATTATTTTGACCCCTTCCAGAATCACACAGCTGGCAGACCAGGGGAAATGGAACAATACAGGGCGTGGCTCAGTGGTTGAGCGTTGACCTATGAACCAGGAGGTCACGGTTTGATTCCTGGTCAGGGCACATGCCCTGGTTGTGGGCTTGATCCCCAGTAGGGGGCTTGCAGGAGGCAGCCAATTGATGTTTCTGTCTCTCTCTCCCTATCCTTTCCTCTCTCTGAAATCTCCCTGCTTTAGGGAAGATAGGATTTACAGCTGGCTGCAAAGTGCTGTTTATCTGTCTTCGTTTTCCTATTCAGCTTGTCCTGTCTCAATGAGATGCCAAGCTCCTTGAAGACAAACATGAGTTTTGTTTAGCCCTAGCCCATTTTGCTCAGTGGGTAGAGCATTGGCCCGCAGACTGAAGGGGCTCAAGTTCAATTCTGGTCAAGGGCACGTACCCTGGTTGTGGGCTTGATCCCTGGCCCCAGGGTTGGGGCACGTGCAACCAATCGGTGTCCCTCTCTCATTGAAGTTTCTCTCTCTGTGTCTCTCCCTCTCCCTTCCACTCTCTCTAAAAACCAATGGGAAAATATCCTCAGGTGACGATTAACACACAATAAAAGATGAGTTTTATTTGTATTTATTCTCAAGCAACTAGAGGCACCCCTGGCAAAGAGCAGGTGCTCACTGAATGTTTATTATTGGATGAATAAAAATAATAAACCCTGGATTCCAAATAGCCCTTTAGGACCGGCTTTATGCTAATTCTCTAATTTCAGCTGCTTTGAAGTATTAGAAAAGAAAGTCCACCAAGTAGTGCTGGGGATAAGAGAAACAATTTAGTGCTTAATACAAGTCTCCAGGGACGAAGACTTGGCTGCTGAGCTATCAATGTGAGGTTTTTTTTAATTTTCAGATTTAATGATACGTAAACTTATTTTTGTGGGAGGTATTTTCACTGCTGCTCTTTATCACAAGCTGTGTGAAGGCTGTATGTTTTCCTATAGGGCGGTGGTTCTCAACCTTGGCTGCACATGAGAATCACCTGGGAATTGTTTTAAAATCCTGATTTCCGGGCCTCATACTCCGGAAATTCTGTTTCTTTGTTATGGGGTGAGGCCACAACATTAGTATAAAGCCGGTCCTAAAGGGCTATTTGGATCAGCAGGAGGCTGGGCCCGCAACCAAGGTACATGCCCTTGACTGGAATCGAACCTGGGACCCTTCAGTCCGCAGGCCGACGCTCTATCCACTGAGCCAAACCGGTCAGGGCAGAAGAGAAATTTGTTTATGCTTAGGTGTTTGCTTTTTAGATTTTAGAAGTTATATTTTAGCTAGAAACACTTTTCTGGTTACTAGAATAGTGAGTCCATATTCCTCTTTTTTTCAGCCTTAAACACTCTCACAGCTGAAAGCTTTTCCAAACGAAGGTTTATTGAGCCACGTAAGCCAGAAAGAGTCCCAGGTGCTGCGCCTGGGTCACCAGCCTCGGGGGTAGGAGGAAGGCCGCCTGGCCGCAGTCCTGGGCCGCCTGGCTCCTGGGCGCAGTTTGGGGAAGAAAGATGTAAGGGTTTTGTTTTGTTTTGTGTTTATAACTTTACACTATTTTGTTTTTCTCTTTCTTTCTTTTTTTATTCTTTATTGTTGGAACTATTATGTATGTCTCCTTTTTCCCCCATTGACCTCTCCCCGACCACTCCCACCCCCCAGTTCATGCCCTCGCCCCCCCCCCCCCAGTGTCTGTGTCCATGGGTTATGTTCATATGCATGTGGTTGATCTCTTACCCCCTCCACCCTCCCCCGCCTCCCCTCTGAGGTTTGGCGGTCTGTTCGATGCTTCTCTGTCTCTGGATCTATTTTTGTTCATCAGTTTATGTTGATCATGACCCCCTGGAAGGGTTTTGTGGGGGTTTTGGAAGAATTGACATTGGCTATAGATAAAGGGGGGGGGGGGCAGGTGAAGCCGGGCTGGTTCTGGGATAGGTGCGAAGTCCATAAGGAACAAGTGTTTGTTCTTTGGGATCAGTGTGGGCAACAGGCCCGAAAGTTCATGGCTGAGCAAGACGCGGTGGCTCCTGGGGGTCGGCCGCTCACCTATCCTCTTTTCTTTCTTTCTTTCTTTCTTTCTTTCTTTCTTTCTTTCTTTCTTTCTTTCTTTCTTTCTTCCTTCCTTCCTTTCTTTCCTTCCTATCCTCCTTCCTTCCTTCTTTCCTTCCTTTCTTTCTTATCTGGTTAATCCTCACCCGAGGATATTTTTCGATTGATTTTTAGGGAGAGTAGAAGAGAGAGGGAAAGACAGAGAGAAACATTCCTGCATGAGCCCTGACCAGGGCCCGGGCCAGGGAGGAGGCTGCAACTGAGGTGCGTGCCCCTGTCTGGATTTGAACTCGGGACCCTTTCGTCCGCAGGCCGACGCTCTGTCCTCTGAGCCAAACCAGCTAGGGCTTACCTATTCTCTTTAGATAATTGTGGAAATAGCCTCCTGGAAGTTAATTCAAAGTTTTAACAGACATTCAGAAGCATAAGCGGCCTTTTGTTGGTTTGCCCCACAGCTGTGTCTTCCTCCCGCCCTCCCACCTGGTGGAGTTAGGAGACTGCAGGATTCGCTCCTGGTCCAGCTCCACCACATTCCTGCCGTGACTTTGGTGAGTGACTTTGGGTGAGGTGTCTTATCTGTGAGCAAGAGAGGGATCAAACAGTCCCGATCTTACAGTTTGCATAAGAAATAAATGAGCAGCCCAGCCGGTGTGGCTCCGTGGTTGAGCATCCACCCATCAACCAGGAGGTCACAGTTGGATTTCTGGCCAGGTCACATGCCTGGGTTTTGAGCTTGATCCCCAGTGTGGGGCGTGCAGGAGGCAGCTGATCCATGATTCTCTCTCATTGATGTCCCTCTCTCTCCCTCTCCTTTCCTCTCTGAAATAAAATAAATAAATAAATATTTTAAAAAAACTGAGCCATTTTGACTCAGTGGATAGAGTGTTGGCCCAGGGACTGAGGGGTCCTAGGTTCAATTCCAGTCAAGGGCATATACCTTGGTTGCAGGCTCGATCCCCAGCCCTAGTTGGGGTGTGTGCAGGAAGGAACCAATCAATGTGTCTCTCGCACTTCGATGTTTCTCTCTGTCTCTCCCCCTCCCTTCCACTCTCTAAAAATCAGGTGAGGGTTAACAACAACAAAAACAACAACCCAGAAATATATGAGTTAATAGATGTCTTTAGAAGAGTGTCTAATATAATAAGTGCTAATAAATGTGACCAAATGTTGTTTAAGACTAGAGGCCTGGTGCATGAATTCGTGCACGGGTGGGGTCTGGCCAGCCCGCCCTGATGGGGGCTGATCAGGGCCAGGCCGGCTGTGGGGGAGGGGACACAGGAGGTGGGGGGACCCATTGGGGCCCCGATCAGGCGGTTGGCCGCTGTAGTGCGCGTCATAGCCACTGGTTGTTCGTTCTGGTTGTTCCGTTGTTCCAGTCGCTTGGCTTTTATATTTATAGAGTAAATGAACACATTTGCAGGAAGCTGCCGGCTCTCTAGCCATAGCCGGAAGTGATGTTTGCCTAACCCAGTTCATGGAACAGGAAAAGGTCTGCTTTGGGTAGTTCCCATGAGCACATACAAAGATGGGCTCCTGCTCTGGCCATTTTGGCTCAGTGGATAGAGCATCGGCCTGTGGACTGAAGGGTCCAGGGTTCAATTCTGGTCAAGGGCACATGCCCAGGTTGTGGGCTTGACCCCCAGTGGGGGGCATAAAGGAGGCAGCCAATCAATGATTCTCTCTCATCATTGATGTTCCTCTCTCTCTCTCTCTCTCTCTCTCTCTCTCTCTCTCTCTGAAATTAATAACATATACGTGAAAAAGGAGCAAATTGTTCGAGATGGGAGATGTTGGAGAAACGAGGTTCCACTGTACTATGGGACTGGATTGTCATGAGGACAAAGTGAGGGCATCACGTGGAAGCCTGCGGCCACTGTTATTGCGCCTGGTGGATTTACTCCCCTGAAATCAAATGACTGTGGAGAAGGAAGGCGTGGGGTGGGGTTTCCGGCTCAGCCCGACGTGGGTGTCCGTGGGCTCACTGCAGAGCCGGCAGGTGATGTGCGGCTTGGCCTTCTAGGTCACCACACGTCCAACCCAGAACAGCGGCCGGCTCTCCGGGAGACCCTCAATGAATGGTTGTCAAATAAATGAATGGGACTCGTTGCCACACTCTGCATTTCTTGGAGGGAGTGTTGGATTGGGGTGATGATGGAGAGGCGAGAGCTAGGAAGTTGCTAGCAGAAGTAGGCAGAGCACAACCACTATATTAACCCAGTCCCCACTGAGGTTGCCATGAGTCCATACGGCATCTTTGTGTGAATTAGGAAAAGGCATCTCTTCCTGGGGATGCCGTATGTGTTGGAAATTTGCCGACATACGCGGGATGTTTTAGGCCAGCAGTTCTCAACCTGTGGGTCGCAACCCCTTTGGCGGTAGACCGACCCTTTCACAGGGGTCGCCTAAGACCATCCTGAATATCAGATATTTACATGACGATTCATAACAGTAGCAACATGACAGTGATGAAGTAGCAACAAAAATCATTTTATGGTTGGGTCACAACATGAGGAACCACAAAGGTTTCTTGAACCTTTTTGGGCACAGACCAGCATTTGTTCCTGGTTTTATGTATGTATGTGTTTATTTATTTGTTATTAATAATAATAAATAATTATTATTTATTATAATTTATTATAAAGGGAGAGAGAGATAAACATCAGTTGGTTGCCTCCCGCACACACCCAACCAAGGCTGGGGGTGGAGCCTGCAACTGAGGTATGTTGACAACGATCGAAACCGGAACCCTTCAGTCCACAGGCCAACACTCTACCCACTGACCCAAACTGGCTAGGGCTCCTGGTTTTATTTTCATTTTATTTTTTAATTAGTTTTTATTGGCTTTCTTTTTTAAAACATATTTTCTTATTGGTTTCAGAGAGGAAGGGAGAGGAAGATGGAGATAGAAGCATCAGTGATGAGAGAGAATCATTGATCGGCTGCCTCCTGCACGCCCCCTACTGGAGAATCGAGCCTGCAAGCCAGGCATATGCCCTGACTGGGAATCGAACCATGACCTCCTGGTTCAGAGATCCACATTCAACCACTGAGCCATGCTGGCTGGGCTGTGACTGCCATTTTTAATTGTTCTGCCATTGTTAGTCCTACTTCTTTCTCCACCCCACGAGTGGCCAGAGTTCAAGTCCTGCTGCCTCTCACGGAAAAGTGAGACTAAAGAGAATTTACCATAAACAATGGGTTACATTTTTGAATCACCTGAAGGCTTTGGCTCGTTTTAGAGCAAGCTTTTCCTACATTTCACACAGCTTTGCCTGATCAGAAACAGAATGCACACAATATATTCGAACAGAGAATGCAGAGCTGGTAAATGTAATGCATTCTTCTGAAGTTGCTGGTGCATGGATACCCGCCAGCAAGTATGTTATCTGCCTGTGTATCAACCAGGTGGGAGGGGCCTCTGGCTCTTCTCTTAAAGGCACAGCCAGTGCTAGCTGAGGTTAAGCCTGTGTATTCCTATGCCTGAGATGAGAACCACGAAGCAATAGGCACAGAGACTAGAAAGAGCTGAGAGGCTTTCTCCCCCAATAGCTTACCTGAAGGTCAATGTCAACCCACAGGACGGGAGACCCGGCTGCATACGGGGAACTCAGCCCAGTAGCCGGGGAGTGGGAAAGCAAAGCAAAGTCCTATCACAGGAGCTTGTGGTGAACAGTAATGGGTGGAAGGGACATACCACCTCTCACCGAAAAGAAAATGAAAGAGAAGACCTAAGGGTATCCAATCTCAGCATTAGACCAAGACTTTCTGGAGCTAAAATCAAACCAAACAAATGATTTCCAAGTTTTAAAAGAGAATGCGTAGGCTTTGTCCACTGCTCTACGTCCCTATCCATTACACGTTTGCACAAATATTCAATGAAGAGATAAAATTCAATGGATTAAAGAGAAGAGGCGATGGGAACGGATGGCAACAGAATGAGTGGCCTCAACATGGACTCAAGGTCCTCAAACAGTGGAGCAAGCACAAATCACAACCACAGTGAGATACTTCACACCATTAGGATGATGGCTCTTATCAAAAAATAACATAAAACAAAACAGAAGACACCAAGCGTTGCGAGGATGAGGAGAGATTGGAACCCTTCTGCACTGATGGTGAGAACATACATTGGTACAGCTACTGTGGAGAGCAGTATGGGGGTTCCTTAAAAAATTAAGCAGAACTTCCATATGATCCAGCAGTTCCACTTCTGGGTATGCAGCCCAAATAAACAAAGGAGCCCGGCCGGTGTGGCTCAGTGGTTGAGCATTGACCTATGAACCAGGAGATCACGGTTTGTGTCCCAGTCAGGGTATGTGCCTGGGTTGTGGGCTCGATCCCCAGCAGGGGGTGTGCAAGCTTAGCATGTTGCCTTTTTGCTTTAGGGGTTGAGATGCTGCTTTTTGCTTCAGGGCGTGAGGTCGAAGCTCATCCAATGAGCCACTCCGGCCGGACTCCAGGCATGTTTGAAACCCACATCTCAGTCATTTTTGTCTGCAACTACTGCTTGCTTGTCACAACAGGGACAAGGATCGAATTGCTGGAAAGGTCCCAGGCCAGGGAGAGAAGTGTCTTCAATGTAGCGACAGGATAAAGAAGATCCCGGGGGAATTGCCCACAGGTCCCCAGGCGCACCGCCCAGGGCAGGGTACCAGCTCGCTGATCATGTGGTCCAGAAGTTCGGGCTTGCCTTTCCCTCGCGGCGTTTCATCCTCTCTAGCTTGCACCCCTCTCTCACCAAATGTTCCGCAGTCCTAGCCACGCTGCCCAGCTCAGGGTGCAAGCCACTGAGAACAGCCCTGCGCGTGGCGTGTTGGTCAGTGTTTACAGTGAGCCTGCGGGGTCAAAGGTCACGTCTCCAGCCCAGGGCTGCCTGCACCCTCCCAGCGCCTTCTTATCTACAGTCTATACCCTGCCCCATTCCAAAGGTTTGAGGCTACTCCCCCGAGCAAGCCAAGGGCACGGGGTGGGGGGGGGGGGATATTTAGAGAACAGAGTCACCCACATGAAGAGGACAAAGGAGCAGAGAATCACCCCGAAGCTCCACACTGCCTGATGGTGAACCCCCAAAGGCAAACCTTGGCATCTGTATTGTTTTTTATTCCTCCTCAGGGACCAACTGTAATGAAGGGCAGACACTCGGTTACAAAGGCCACCTCACACCTTTAACTACAGTTAAGTAAGAGCCGTGGGCCCTTCCATCGATCCTTTGTAAAGACGAAAGACATACCATGCCCATGGGGCTGTCTCTTCCAATCTTCTGTGTCCTAAATGAGTCCTTTTTCTGGTTCCTTCTCTGAAAAATTGGCTGAGTGGCTTTGATATGTCAGAAACTGTGCAGGGCGCTAACACAGCGGTCAATTTGCCCTGCAGGCCTCCCTCTGAAGCAGCGCTTCTCAAACTGGAGCAGCAACACTCTCCTGGGAGCTTGCTAAAGCCCTGGCCCCGCCCCCCGGGGCTCTGATTCCCCAGGTCTGGGTGGGGCCCAGGAATCTGCATTTCTAACCCATTTCCTGGATGAAGCATTACTCTAAGAGCCACTGTGCACATAGATACTCTAAAATGGTTTTAAGGCCCCATCCATGGGTGCGTCTCAGTGGTTGAGCGTTGACTTATGACCCAGGAGGTCACGGTTGGATTCCCGGTCAGGGCACATGCCTGGGTTGTGGGCTTGATCCCCAGTAGGGGGAAGTGCAGGAGGCAGCCGATCAATGATTCTTTCTTATTGATGTTTCTCTCTCTCTCTCTCCCTTCCTCTCTGAAATCAATAAAAAATACCCCAAAATTAGCAACAATAGAATCATAAAATGTGAGCACTGGAACAGACCCCCTGCAGTTGCATTGATTTACAGGTGAGAAGACAGATTCAGGGAGGTGAACTAGTCCAAGGTCAGGGGTCATGGGCAACGGGGGTGGGGGAGGGGCGGGGAGGATTCTCCAGGCCACTGATTCCCCTCTCAGGTCTGTGCCCACCGCCATGCTGCTATCCGCCTCTAACCTAGCGCTGTGTTTCAGTGGTGTCCGTTAGGTGAGTCATAAACAGTCACTAAGGTGAGGCAGTCAGGAATTAAAATCAGCAGGTGGCTAGGGGTCGCCAGGACTTCTAATTCAGCCTTCTACAGTGGAAGCTGTGAGCCATACAGCTCCCACGGAGCTGAAATTCCCAGACTCTTCCAGAACTCTGATGGAGTCCGCAATGCTGCCTTGGGTGTGATTTTCAGTTGCTTTGCGTTGGGAGGTATGACTAGCTTGCCCGTTACTTCATCAACCCAAGTGTATTTGCCCACTGGGGACCTATAATCTTCCCGAAGTAAGATTTACGGTGCCTGAGATCAAGAGTTCAGATATGAATCACCCACATGCTTTGTTATAAGCTAAGCTGCTGTAGCAGGTAGATCCGAGACTGTCATGGCTCCCACTCCAATGAGTTCCTGACTCAGCTAACACTGTGAAGGCATCGGAGTTGAGGGGGGTCAGTGGGGAGAGGAGAGAGGGGTGAGGGTTAGGGTTAGGGTCTAGGGCAGGGGTGGGCAAACTTTTTGACTCGAGGGCCACAATGGGTTCTTAAACTGGACCGGAGGGCCGGAACAAAAGCATGGATGGAGTGTTTGTGTGAACTAATATAAATTCAAAGTAAACATCATTACATAAAAGGGTACGGTCTCTTTTTTTTAGTTTTACTCATTTCAAACGGGCCAGATCCGGCCCGCGGGCCGTAGTTTGCCCACGGCTGGGCTAGGGCCATCAAAGATAAACCGCATTCCCCTTAACATACTACCTAAACCTGCCCAGCCCTCGTGTGCGGGCCATTTCTTCTTGTCATCAGAATACTCTGATTTAGTATGAACATTGGGCTGCTGTTCATTTTGATTTACAAGTTCCTGCCATCTAGTGGCAAAATTAATAACGCATCTTCTCTTTCAGACATGCCAATATTTGCCCCAAGACTCCATCATCTGCTCCTTAAAATGGGAGGTGTTTTTGTTTTGTTTGTTTTGTTTTGTTTTAATGCCTTATGCAGAGCAGATGTTTGAAAAATTTTTTTATATATTTTTATTGATTTCAGAGAGGAAGGGAGAGGGAGAGAGAGATACATCACTGATGAGAATCATTGATCGGCTGCCTCCTGAACGCCCCCTACTGGGGATCGAGCCTGCAACCCGGGCATGTGCCCTTGACCGGAATCGAACCTGGGACCCTTCAGTCCGCAGTCCGGCGCTCTATCCACTGAGCCACACCGGCTAGAGCTGTTTGAAAATATTTGATGCAAAAGTGAAATATAATCCAACCCAAAGTTTCAAGATCTGGTACATGACACACGAGAAAATGAAAGTTAAACAGACAAAATTGATGGCTGAGCCCTAACTGTTTTGGCTCAGTGGATAGAGCGTCGGCCTGCAGACTGAAGGGTCCCAGGTTCGATTCCGGTCAAGGGCATGTACCTTGGTTGCGGGTACATCCCCAGTGGGAGGTGTGCAGGAGGCAGCTGATCAACGTTTCTCTCTCATCGATGTTTCTACCTCTCTATCCCTCTCCCTTCCTCTCTGTAAACAATCAATAAAATATATTTCAAAAAATTGATAGCTGAGCTCCATGGTCAGTGTGTTATCATCCACTCAGGCTCTCATCATGAATGATCTGTGCGCGTCACCATGGCAACCATCATCTATGTACAAGGGACCAAGGACTGACTGGCCTATCAGCGGTTCTCAACCTCCTAATGCCGCGACCCTTTAATACAGCTCCTCATGTTGTGACCCAACCATAAAATTACTTTCATTGCTACTTCATCACTGTAATGTTGCTACTGTTATGAATCGTCATGTAAATATCTGATATGCAGGGTGTATTTTCATTGTTCGCGACCCACAGGTTGAGAACCGCTGGTAGAGCAAGGGGCGGGCTGGACTACAGGAGTGGTTGGGCCATGCATCTGCGCATTAGCCTCACCTCGGAAGCTTTTCAAAACTGCTAAAGCCCAGCTGGCGTCCCAGACCCATGAACTACTCACCCCGTTGGAATTTTGGAATCTCCCCCGGGGTTCCACTGTGCAGGCGCAGATGGGGAATTCAGCGCTGACTTCCTGGTGTCTTGCGCAAGGCGCTTCATGGTTTGCCAGGCCACTCTGGCATCGCTTCTCCCTTCTAACCCGCGTGCAATCAGCCACAATCATCTCCTCGGCTGCTCTTCGGCTTCTGGAGAGGCGGGCGTGGCAGGCCAGATGGCGGAGACTGGGGGGGGGGGGGGGGGTGTTTGCACAGGCCTGCTCCTCTCCCCTGTGCTGTGCGGGTGTGCAGAATGGCTGGGGGTGGAGAGCTGATGGAGAGTGTGGGGGCCTAGGCCTGCTCCCCCACTCCCTGCCCCCACTCAGGAATGATGTCTACTCTCTAGGCAAGGCAGCAGAGGGTCCTGTTTTCTTACAGGCAGCACAGGGGGTGCTTTGCAGGGGCAGCAGTGGGAGGGGCCGAGAACACGAGGGTCTGAGTGGGATCTTGGGCCTAGAGGAGAGAGCGGAGGGTGCATGTGCGCTTTCTGCTCACAGAGCACGTGTGCATTTCAGTGTCCTTCGTTTTAAACAAATTAAATGAGGGAAATCGGAATTTGTCTAACCATATAAGATGATGATTTACTTTGTGAACGGCTTCCTCTCTTTATGAAAAAAAAAATCACCCCAGGAATTCTTTTTTTGATTTTTAATATTTTTATTGATTTCAGAGAGGAAGAGAGCGGTAGAAACATCAATGATGAGAGAGGATCATGGATCGGCTGCCTCCTGCACACCCCACACTGGGGATGGAGCCCGCAACCTGGCCATGTGCCCTGAGCGGGAATCGAACCATGACCTCCTGGTTCATAGGTCGACGCTCAACCACGGAGCCACACCGGCCGGGCATAGGAATTCGTAAGATAACTGACTCCTTTTCTAGATTTTATTTAAAATATTTTTTTGTTTTAAATTACAGTTGATGTACAATATTATATTAGTTTCAGGTATACAACCCCATGCTTGCACAGATATATAACTTAAGAAGTGATCACTTTTTCAGCCCTAGCTAGTTTAGCTCAGTGGATAGAGTGTCAGCCTATGGACTGAAGGGTCCCGGGTTTGATTCCGGTCAAGGGCTCATGCCCGGGTTGTGGGCTCAAACCCCAGTAGGGGGTATGCAGGAGGCAGCCGATCCATGATTCTCTCTCATCACTGATGTTTCTCTCTCCCTCTCCCTCTCTGAAATCAATAAAAATATATTTTTAAAAAAATAAACATGAAGAATTCAGCGGATAGAAAGATCTTGCTTGCTCCTCTGAACATATACCAGGACCCTTTATGGACCTCCAGCGTCATTTTACCTTTATTCTCCTGAGCAAATACTGATTTCCCTTGTGTTCAAATGCAGATTTGACCTCCTCTCAAATACATGACCAGTTTTGTGTTTCAAATGGCCTTGGAAGTGTGTTTACTTGTGAGTGTAAGCTTCTCTCCGCTGGGCATCACAACACAGGTCCTGGCAGGGGAGGTGGGGGGGCCTTTCCGGCTGGCATGAACCACCTGACCGCGGATAATAGAGAACTCCTGAAATTGGCGCGCTCAGGACCGAGGTGCTGAGCTCCTCCAGCTCCTGGCCAGTGGCCCTTTCATTGCTTCCTGTGACCAGCTCCTCAGTACATGGCCAAAGCCGCCGTCTAGCAAATTCCTGAGTCCGGGGCCCTCCCCTCCCCCCTCCAGAGTTCCCCCAGGAATCTCAGGCACTGCTTTGCCTTCTCTGCCTCCCCTGGCTGCCAGGAAGCTCAGAGCTATGTGGGGTTTCAAATGTTCTCTTTTAATCTGGCTTACTGGTCGCGGTTCGATTCCCGGTCAGGGCACATGCCCAGGTTTCGGGCTTGATCCCCAGTGTGGAGCGTGCAATTGATGATTCTCTCTCATCATTGATGTTTCTGTCTCTCCCTTCCTCTCTGAAATAAAAATATATGTTTTTTAAAACGAAAATAAAATAATAATCTAATGCACTCCTTCCAAATCCATTAGGTCTTTAGGATCCTGAGTTTGGATGTTTGGTTTGGTTATTTCTGTGCTTTTTCTTTTCAAAATGTCCCAGATCCCTTTAGACATGGGAATAGAGTAAGCAAACACATGGATTGGACATATGCATTTCCCACTCTGAGCTTTTTTAAAAAAAATTGTAATTGATTTCAGAGAGGAAGAGAGAGATGAAACATCAATGATGAGAGAGAATCATTGATCTGCTGCCTCCTGCACGCCCTCCACTGGGGATCCAGCCCACAACCTGGGCATATGCCCTTGACCGGAATTGAACCTGGGACCCTTCAGTCCGCAGACTGATCGATGCTCTATCCACTGAGCCAAACCAGCTAGGGCCGAACTCTGAGCTTTTGAGATCTGGTCAGGAAGCAGGCGCTTGGGAAATCAGAGTCTAGGAGACCCCTGAACCCCACTTCCTGCTCATGGAAATGGCCGGAGTGGCTGGGGACAGAAGGTTGTTTGCTCTCCTTCTTCTTAACACCTAGGAATCATGGGACATCGAGCCATAACAGTGGCCAGGGACAGCGTCTGAGGTAGTTTAGGTGACTTGCTCCGGAGATCCGATACCCCAGGGTTCAAACCCTAGCTCTGCCACTGGCTGCTGTCCACCCCACACTGTCCATCACTTTACTTATTCCCTCTGCGCTTCAGGTTATTCATCTGTAAAACGGGGATAGTAATTCCTGTTTTCCAGCTTTTGTGAGCAATACTAGAAATCCTGGGTGCAAATGCTGAGCACAGTGTTAGAGAATACATCATATGGACTTAGTATGTATTATAGCCAAATACAGAAAGTCTAGTTTTATAATTCTGTTTCCCATAGAAAACTGGGTAACAGTATGTGATTATTAGTCATCATTTTAAAGAACAGGCAAATTATTCTTCTTTATACAAAGATATGGGAGCTATGGAAAGAAAAACTTCTAGGAAATCCTTATTTCTATATTCAGAAGTTTCCCTGGAATTTTTTCCAAATTTTCACATCTTTGTAGGGTAACTGTTCTCAAACATTAGTTCATTAAGACACTTAAAGATTTGATTGCACAGTAATCTTTAATTCAAGACAACAAGGTGCTATTCCTTCAGAGTTTCCCCCCAAATTTAAAAATTAACAATATAGCCCAGCTGGTGTGGCTCAGTGGTTGAGCACTGAACTATGAACCAGGAGGTCACAGTTGGATTCTGGGGAAGGGCTCATACCCAGGTTGTGGGCTCGATCCCCCGTGTGGGGCGTGCAGGAAGCAGCCAATCAATGATTCTCTTTCATCATTGATATTTCTATCTCTCTCTCCCTCTGCCTTCCTCTCTGAAATGAATTTTAAAAAAAGAAAAAAGAAGAAAATTTAGCAATATACGATCTCAGCACACATATCAATAACATAATCAAGACTTTCACCTGTGAAATGGGAGTAGCAGTTGTAGGATTTAAATGGCAAACACTCATAAGTGAGGAAGCATCAGTTACTATTATTCAGGCCATGTCTGAATATTATTATTTTTTAAATATATTTTTATTGATTTCAAGAGAAGAAGGAAGGAGAGAGAGATAGAAACATCAATGAGAGATAATCATCAATTGGCTGCCTCCTGCACGCCCCCTACTGGGGATTGAGCCCGCAACACCGGCACGTGCCCTGACTAGGAATTGAACCCAGGACCCTTCAGTCTGCAGGCCGACGCTCTACCCACTGAGCCAAACCAGCTAGGGCTGAATATTATTCTCATCAACTTCCTTTTGGTCTTCCTTCTGCCACAGCACGAGATGCAAATTCAATCATGTTTTCTAAGATGCAAATCCAACCATGTCCCCTACATGCTCTGTACCCAAACCAAACAGGCCTGTGTGCGCCTTTGCATGGCCGTCAGTAAAACAGCCTTAAATGTCCTCCAATGTTAGAAAAACAAGTTTGCTGCAAGTGGCTCTATTTCAGAAACGAAAATAGTTCCTTTCTTTCTACCTGCTTCACCATGAGACCTAGATAATTGCCATATTTTAATTTTTTCAAATTGCATATAAAATGCACAATAACATGGAAAATATTTCTAAAACAATGATGATACAATAAAAGCCTTTCTCTGGAAGAAAATTAAAGCAGAAACGTTTCTAAAATAAGTACTAATGAGGGAATCAAGCTAAACTTGCAAATCTCATGCTACGTATGTGTACAATTCAAATGAAAAGGAAAATTGCCCAGCAATCGTTTCTGAAACAAAAATCTAAATTGAAATCTAGGCCTGGCCTGTTTGGCTCAGTGGATAGAACATCGGCCTGTGGACCAAAGGGTCCGGTCAAGGGCACGACCTCAGTTGCAGGCTCCTCCCTGGTCCGGGCCCTGGTCAGGCATGTGCAGGAGGCAACCAATCAGTGTGTTTCTCGCACATCGATGTTTCTGTCTGTCTGTCCCTCTCTCTTCCACTCTCCCTAAATAAAAGATCAATGACAAAAATATCCTTGGGTGAGGATTAACAACAAAAAATAAAACTAAATAAAAATAAAAGTCCACTGGTACCTGGTGTCTTAGGGAGGCAGTAATCATTGTAAAATGGGCTCCTTATTTATGTCTCTATAAGTATAAGGCAGGGTGCAGATCCTTCACCAGAGAAGCACGTGACCTCTGATCCTTGGGGCCCCAATCCCCCCACCTCCACCCCCCACCCCCCACCCCCGACTGCATGGCTTGAGAGGCGAGTGCAGACCAGCTTCAGAACAGACTCCAGATCAAGGCAGCATTTGCCCACATCTATTTGCTAGGCTCTTTGCTGTGGTTTTTGTCAACAGTCAAAACGCGCTTCCTCTCCGGGAGGGTAATTACATTTCTCTCGGTGCACGTGTGCCCTGGGCGGCAGCTAGCTGCCCTCTAATTCAAACAGGTGCAAAGGCCTAGAGGTAGGCAAGCAAGGGCCGCGACAGCAGTGGGGATGCGTGACTGGGGCCTGGTGTGAGGACAATCAGAAGCACAGTCGTGATGAAAAGTGACAGTTGACATTTGGCCTCCCTGAGAATAAAACAGAGACTGCTGGGGCCGATGGCAGAGGGGAGATCCCTGACCCCCAAAAGGGGACACCTCGACTTGGGGACAAACAATTGTGTCTCGATGCAGAAGCAGGACCAGTGCTACTAGATCTTATCTATATCTCTAGCACCTATCTCTCTCTCTATTACCTATCTATCTATCTATCTATCTATCATCTATCTATCTAGATATAGAATGAAATCTATATTTTAATGAGATCTTTTTATATGTTTTTATTGGTTTCAGAGAGGAAGGGAGAGGGAGAGAGAGATAGAAACATCAATGATGAGAATCATTGATCGGCTGCCTCCTGCATGTCCCACACTGGGGATCGAGCCGTGACCTCCTGGTTCATAGGTCAACGCTCAGCCACTGAGCCACACCAGGTGGGCGAAATCTTCTATATTTCAAAAGTTAGCAACTCATTCAAGTGAAAGGCAACAACCCAGCAACCTCACTAGGATGACCCAGAGAAACAACTGCAAGATACTGGTTTCCTCGTTTGGGCTGAGAGTGTGAAGTTTTCTTCCAGACTGCATTTCCCCTTGAAATATAAATCAAGACGAATGCTGTTCTTCTCTTCTGCCTAGGAGAGATATTAAAGAGAAGAAATCACACTTGCCCAGCCAGCGTGGCTCAGTGGTTGAGCATCGACCTATGAACCAGGAGGTCACTGTTCGATTCCCGCTCAGGGCACATGCTGGGGTTGCGGGCTCGATCCCCAGTGTGGGGCGTGCAGGAGGCAGCTGATCCATGATTCTCTCTCATCATTGATGTTTCTAGCTCTCTCTCCCTCTCTCTTCCTCTCTGAAATCAATAAAAATATATTTTTAAAAAAACACAGGAAACACACACACACACACACACACACACTAAATGCAATATGGTATTCTGGCTTGGATCCCAGAACAGAAACAAACAAACCCCCGAAACAATGGTGGTAAAGTAATAAGATCACAGCAGGTCTGGAGTTTAGTTAGTAGCATTGGACCAGTGTTAATATCTTAGCTTTGACAGCTGGACGGTGGTTCTGTAAGATCTGAAGGTGAGGGGAGAGTGAGCGAAGGGTGGGTAGGGGCTATCGATAGCAGCTTGGCAACTTTTCTGTAGATCTGAAATTGTTCACTTAATAAATGTCCAGCCCTGGCTGTCGTAGTTCAGTTGGTTGGGCATCGTCCCATGCACTGAAGGGTTGCTGGTTTGATTCCTGGTTGGGGTTGCAGGTTCGGCCCATGATCGGGGTACAAGAGGCAACCGATCAATGTTTCTCTCTCACACATTGATATTTCTCGTGTGTGTGTGTGTGTGTGTGTGTGTGTGTCTCCCTCTAAAATCAGTAAAAACATATTTACAAAAATAAATAATGATTTGGAAATTATAAGAATATTCAATAAGCAATCAACTACCACTTAGATAACTTGGTAAACAGTTTGGGATTGATGCAGCTTAGTTTCTTTAGAGAATAAAGGGATCAAATTTATGATCTTATGTATATACTAGAGGCCCGGTGCATGAAATTCGTGCACTTGGGGGGGGGGGGCCTCAGCCTTGCCTGTGCCCTCTCACAGTCTGGGACCCCTTGGGGGAAGTCTGACTGCCGGGTTAGGCCCACTACCAGCAGTCAGACATCTCCTGAGGGGGCCTTAGCACTGCCCTGGAGGCAAGAGAGGTTCCCACCACCACCACTGCGCTCGCCAGCTGTGAGCCCAGCTTCTGGCTGAGCGGTGCTCCCCCTGTGGGAGCGCACTGACCACCAGGGGGCAGCTCCTGCGTTGAGCATCTGCCCCCTGTTGGTCAGCGCACGTCATAGCGACTGGTCATTCCGCCGTTCAGTCGATTTGCCTATTAGCCTTTTATTATATAGGATGTTTGTATGTTCTCATTGCAGTTGTAAATATACTCATTTCACTGGTGGTCTATGATCAGATGTCTAGAATCCTCCTGGTCCCCAAAGGACCGCTCCCCCTATCCTGCATTGAAGCGTGAGCAATATTCTTCTGTGTTTCAACGTAAAAAAACATGGAAAGTATAAACAGAACAGAGAAGAGAGTGTCAATCCTTGCCTGCCTGACGCACTCTCTCTGAGCCTCAGTGTCCTCATCTGTGCTGGAGGCGCCAGGGCCACCTGTCGCTTCGAAAACTACATGTGACGCATGAGACAGATTGTGGCCCAGAGAAGGGATTCAATTCCCTTCCGCGCTTCCCGCTAATGAATGAATTGACGAGCAACCTTTTTCTCTATGAAACTGGTAAGTTTTGTGCGTCATGCTGTGTATTTCACATAATACGGATGTTTATTCAACGTAATTGTTGACTTGATTTAAAGCACCGGGAATGGAAGGGTCTAAATCAGCCGTGGGCAAACTACGGCCCGAGGGCCGGATCCGTCCCATTTGAAATGAATAAAACTAAAAGAAAAAAAGACCGTACCCTTTTATGTAATGATGTTTACTTTGAATTTATATTAGTTCACACAAACACTCCATCCATGCTTTTGTTCCGGCCCTCCAGTCCAGTTTAAGAACCCATTGTGGCCCTCGAGTCAAAAAGTTTGCCCACCCCTGATCTAAATACTCCAGAGGAATGTGTGTGAGCTAAAATCCCTGTGTGTGGCTTGTTACAGCTCTTCTGTTACCTGTGATAGTATAACCTTGAATGAGTGCCAGTGGGTTAATCATTTATAAAGTGGGGCTCCCCCCCAAGACACTTGAGTGAGGCTTTTTCAAGCCTGAATAAGGTCACACTCTTATTACAACGATCAAGAAAATCACAGCATGCTTTGCAAACTGATAGGTACGTAGTTGTTATCATCAGTTGGCATTCGAGTAAATGAACATTTTTTGGTGAAAAGGCTGTGCTTGTAAATCAAATTCTTATACGTGATAAACCTCCTGAAAGTACATGCTGCATTCTTTTTACCACCTTTATGAGAAAAAGTTTTCAAAAGTTATTCATTTTCTCTTTTTAAAAAGTATTGTTTAAAAGAACGAAACAGTTTTTAGAAAACGACTCAGAAAATGTCGATTTCATCATTTCCCACTACCTTTGCTAAATTAGTTAGGCGGCGTAAACAGTTTGCATCTTTTTAACTGGCACCTGTGGGCCTGAGGAATAAATAGAAATTATGTTACCATCCCACTTAGCATAATGCTCTCCAGTTCCATCCATGACGTTGCAAATGGTAAGAGTTCCTTCCTTTTTAGAGCAGCATAGTATTCCATCGTGTAGATGTACCATACTTTTCTAATCCATTCATCTACTGATGGGCACTTAGGCTGTTTCCAGATCTTAGCTATGGTGCATTGTGCTGCTATGAACATAGGGGTGCATATATCCTTTCTGATTGGTGTTTCTGGCTTCTTGGGATATATTCCTAGAAGTGGGATCACAGGGTCAAATGGGAGTTCCATTTTCAGTTTTTTAAGACCATTATAAACTTTTGAACAATAATAGATACAGAGGCAGAGCTGCCTCAAACAGATTGTCAAACTGCAGCGGGAAGGCCGGGGAGGGTTGGGGGGCAGGAGGTAGGGGGGTAAGAGATCAACTAAAGGACTTGTATGCATGCATATAAGCATAACCAGTGGACATAAGACATGGGGGGATAGGGGAGGCTAGGGGACTGTCTAGGGTGGGGGGGGGGGGGAAGAAATTATGTTACCATCCCAGCCCTAATGACTGGAACTCATGGCTCTCCGGAGTTTCTAGGGGTCACGTGATACTGATTCCTGGTTTGTCTCCGGAGTGTTTATCACAGTGGCTGTGTCTGCGCGGCGTGGCTCTTTAGAAAGATGAAGGCACTCTTGGCTGCTGTCTACATTGATCACGTCAATTGCAAAATAATGGCGTTTTCGTTTAACTGTGAGCTGTGCCCTCTCTGAATGAAATTTCAAGAGCATTGGTTAGAGAACATTTCTTGTTTTTAAGTTCTTCCCTGCATGTCTTCTATTTTTTTTTCTTTATTCTTTTAAAAGGCTAGGAGGAAAGAAAAAGTTGTGGGAATTTGTCAGGCTGCGTGCTAGATGAAGGAGTAGCAAGCTGATGGCCTACAGGCCCGGGCCCAATCTCACGTGCCTCCCTATTTCTGGATAAAGAACACACACACACACACACACACACACACGCGCACACACACACACGCACACACACACAGGGATATTATTCAGCGTGAGAACGCAATCCTGCTGTTTGTAACAACTTGAAGGAACTTTGGGGACATTGTGCTGAGTGAAATAAGTCAGACAGAGAGACATATATGGAACCTAAAGAAGCTCAACTCCTACAGAGAGTAGAGTGGAGGTTGCCAGGGGTGTGGGTGGGGAGTGGTGAGTGGGGAGATATTGGTCAAAGGGTACAAAGTCCCAGTTATAAGATTAACAAGCTCTGGGATCTAACCTACAGTGCGGCGAGTGTAGCTAACAACACTCTCTTGTAGACTTGGCAGTTGCTAAGAGAGTAGATCTGAAATGCTCGCACAACGAAAAAGACATGGTATTCTGTGAAGGGGTGGAGCGTTAGCTAACACTGTGGTGGTAATCGCTTTGCAATATGTGTGTATGAATTCAGCACTTTGTCTACCTTAAACTCCCACAACGTTATATGTCCATTATATCTCAGTAAAAGGGGGGAAAGCAAGACTTCCTGATGGAGAAGCCAACTTTTTCTGTAAAGGGCCAAATAGTCAATATTTAGGCTTCAAAGCCACATGCTCTCTGCCATAACTTCTCAACTCTGACACAGAGCAGCCCCAGACAGTGTGTAAATAATGGGTGTGTGAATGTATAAAACTTTATTTACAGCCCTAGCCAGTTTGGCTCAGTGGATAGAGCATCGGCCCACAGACTGAAGGGTCCCGGGTTCGATTCCAGGCAAGGGAACGTACCTCAGTTGCAGGCTCGATCCTCGGCCCTGGTCGGGGGGTGTGCAGGAGGCAACCAATTGATGTGTCTCTCTGTCTCTCCTCCTCCCTTCCACTCTCTCTAAAAATCAATGGAGCCCTAGCTGGTTTGGCTCAATGGATAGAGCATCGGCCTGTGGACTGAAGGGTCCCAGGTTCGATTCCGGCCAAGGGCACATGCCTGGGTTGCAGGCTTGATCCCCAGGAGGGGGCGTGCAGAAGGCAGCCAATCAATGATTCTCTCTCATCATTGATGTTTCTATCTCTCTCTCCCTTTTCCTTCCTCTCTAAAATCAATAAAATATATATATTTAAAAAAATAAAATTAAATTAAAAATAAAAATCAATGGAAAAATATCCTCAGGTGAGGATTAACAACAAAACGGAAAAAACAACTTTATTTACAAAGCAGACTGTGAACAGAATTTGGCCTTCGTTTGGTTGGCCAGCCCCTGCTGTGGAGTTGATGTTCCCTTCGGGCCCTCAGCAGAGAGGACTGAGCTGGAGATGGAAACATTGCAAACCATCAGGATTCGGTCTTGGGGGAGAGCTTTTAAACAACAGAACAAAGAAGCCAGGAAAGCCCAGGGTGGTGTTTGGAGGCATCCCAACAACATTCCAAGAAATGTGGGTGAGCAGGATAAGTCTTATCGACCTCGCAGGATTACCTAGAAGCAGGCAACACCATCAGGAGGGAGAAATGCTCTTTTTGTACGCCACATTGATCTACAACGGGAAGCTTTCTCCAACTGCTCCCACTTGCATGGGAGTGAAGGAAGAGGCAGTAGATGCAGTCGTAAAATCTGCCTGGTCCCACCATTCAGCGGTGTGGCCTTGGGACCACCACCTTCCCTCTCTGTTCTTCAGTTTCTCTGCCTGGGAAATGGGAATGAGAGCCAGAAGACTGACCTCAGAGCATTGTTGTGAAGGTCGGCCATGCAGTAAGTGCTGCATGCATGTGCAAGATGATTGTTTCTTCTCTCAATGGCTCCCGTATTCTAGAAGGGTTCCCTTCCCAAGCTTGGCTCACACTAAAATGCAACTCAGTTCGACTTCACTGACTCCTCTCATCTGAACATCACCACTCCGCCTCAGAACTATGCAGATCCTCTGTCCCTTTAAGAACCTTCTAGATTCACCATTCTAGAATGTTCCCAGGCTCCATCTACACCCTGGCTGGGAATTCCTGGGACACTTACCTTGCCTTGAATGATGCATGCTGTCTCAGAGCGCAGACTACCTTTGATATAATTTCCAGAACTGACTAATGAGGCCCGTATAAAAGGGGTGTTTCCTTGGGCAATATCAGATTAGATGGACTTGCCCAAGAAATCGGTTCACTCCACCTTCCCCTTGCCTCTCAAGAAAAGATATGCTTTAATAACTGAGTTTCACGGAAAGGCGTTCCTTTCCTATCCATCTTCACTGGAGGCGAATGAAGGTGGCTTTTGCTTCTGTTTTGTTCTGGCTTTCATCTTAGCAGCGTTTGGACTCACTGATTTTTGTACATTTGATGCAACTGTAACCTCGTGAACATTTAATGGTCACACGCTCCTATGTTTGATAAGTAGTGGCCGCTGTCAGCTCCCTGCTCTATCCTCCAGACATCTCTTCCCCTTTTAAAAAAAAAGAATATTTTTTTAATTGATTTCAGAGAGGAAGAGAGAGGGAGAGAGAGAAACACCAACGATGACAGAAAATCATCCATCGGCTGCCTCCTGCACGCCCCACACTGGGGATCAAGCCCACAACCTGGGCATGTGCCCTGACTGGGAATCCAACCTTGACCTCTTGCTTCAAAGGTTGACCCCAACCACTGAGCCACACGAGCCAGGCTCCTCCTCGCCTTTGATACACTAGAGGCAAAAAACAAAAACAAAAAACGATGTCCTGGCCCAGGTCGTTGCTCCTGCTCCAGACCTTGAATCTGCCCCATCTCCTAGGAGCCCTGGGTACCTGCGCACAGGAGGCAGCATCTACACGACAGACTCCTTACTCTGCAGGCCCAGTGAGAAAAAGAAAGAAAAGGAAAACTTTGTCCTGATTTCCAGTCCAAACTGTTTGAGTGACCAAGTAGTTCCAGAAGACAAAGGTATGCTCTTCTTCGCTGGGCAACTCAGCTCATATTTGCAGAGAGGAAAGGAGATAGAACTAGAAAATTAACATTGGCAAGGGTAGGAAACAGTCTTATCATGAAGGAACCCAGACCATGGCCACCTTAAACCAATGATTGATCTCTACATCACTAATAGCAGGAGACCCTGGCATGTTAATATCTTAGATGTGGTCATAGTATCGGATTCACAGAGAAAAAATGTCTTTATCTTTCGTTAAAATAGCTTAGTGGGATGTAATTCACATACCATTCGATCCACCCATTTAAGTGTAAATTCAATGGCTTTCAGTATATTCACAGAGTTGTGCCTGTGCCTCCACAAGCAATTTGAGAACAATTTCATTACCCTCCAAAGAAATCCCTTAGCCGTCACACTCTAGTCTAGTCCCTCCATCCACACGTGCCCCTGCCCCCAACCCCAGGCAACCCCTAATTTACTTTCTGGCTCCAGAGCTGCCTATTCTGAATGTGGAATCATGCCAAATGTGGTCTTTCGTGACTGACTTCTGTCTTTTAAAAAATGTATTTTATTGATTTCAGAGAGGAAGGGAGAGGGAAAAAGAGATAGAAACATCAATGATGAGAGAGAATCATTGATTGGCTGCCTCTTGCATGCCCCCTACTGGGGATCGAGCCCACAACCTGGGCATGTGCCCTTGACCAGAATCGAACCCAGAACCCTTTAGTCCGCAGGCCGACGCTCTATCCACTGAGCCACACCGGCTAGTGCTCGTTACATCTTTTTAATGATAGCCATCGAGTGGGTGTGAAGTGGAATCTCACTATGGTTTCCATTGTCTTTCCCAATGGCTAATGATGCTGATCATCTCTTCGCGTGTTTATTAGTCATGTGTGTATCTTCTTTGGAGAAATCTCTATTCAGACCTTTTGCCTACTTCCTTCTTTTTTTAAAATGGATTTTATTTATTTATTTTTTAAGAGCTGTCTTGGGTTCTTAGCAAAATGGAGTGGAACGAATAGAGCGTTCTCACGTCCCGGCTGCCTCCACCCAGGTGCAGCTTCCCCCACTATCTGCTCCCTGACCAGAGGGGTACATTTCTTACTATTGAACCAAGATCGACACCTCACATTGACCAAAGTTCATAGCTTACATTAGGGCTCACTCTCGGTGTTGTATATTCTCTGGGTTTGGACAAATGTATACTGACATGTACCCACCATTAGAGTATCATACAGGATAGCTTTATTGCCCTAAAAATCTTCTGTGCTCCCCTAGTCATCTCTCCCTCCCCCACAACCCCAGGCAACCATTCATTTTGGAACTATCTCCTCAGTTTTGCCTTTTCCAGAATGTCCTGGAGTTGGAATCATAGACTGTGTAGTCTTTTCTGATGGGCTTCCTTCACTTGGCAATATGCATTTAAGGTTGCTGTGTGTGTTGTCACGGCTCCATAGCTCATTTCTTTTTAGCTCTGCGAAGTATTCCATTGTCCGGATGGACCGTGTTTATTTATCCACTCACCTATTGAGAGACATCTTGGCTGTTTCCAATTTTTGACATTGATGAAGAAAGCTGCTATAAACACCCACCTGCGGCTTCCTTTGCCCATGATAAAATGGCCTGTGTTTTTTTAAAGTTGTGGTTGCTTTTATGCATTCTAAATACCAGCCCCTCATCAGCGAGGTGAACGGCAAACATTTGCTCCAGCGCTTTGCGCTGTCTTCCCACTTTCTCCTTGGCAGCTTTTGAAACAGACAAGTTTGTCATTTTGATGTCCAGTTCATCTATTTTTGTTGTTGCTTTCGCCTTTGGTGTCCTAGTAAAGGAACCATTGTCTAACCCAAGGTCATGACGATTTCTACTGTGTTTTCTTCTGAGAATTTTAGCTCTTACATGAAGGTCTTTTACTCATTTGGAACTTTTGCACATGCTGTGTTATCCTTATCTTTTTATAGATACAGACTAAAGAATGTAGGTGGGAGTATCTGTTGACTGTAATAAAAAATACTTTAGAAAAATAGATGAAGCAAATATAAGTACAATTCTGATAGATGCTGTGTTTAAGGTGATGGGTTTATGGGTGGGTGCCCATTACACTCTTTTTTATTTTTTAATCCTCACCTGTGGACATGTTTCTCATTGATTGCAGAGAGAGAGAGGAAGGGGGAGGGGGAGAGAAACATCGATGCGGTTGCTTCCTGTACACGATCTGAAGGCGCCTGAAGGGGGATCGGACCTGCAACCTTTTAGTGCACTGGATGATGTCCCAACCCACTGAGCAACACTGGCTCTGTATTTTTAAAAACTCTTTAAATAGAAAGTAAATGGAAAAGATGGAGAAGTAAAAATCAGAAAAACTACTTGCTCTATCAGTGAACCTATGACTAATAGAAGAATAAACTTGCATTTATTTTAACTTGTTTTTAAAGTAAATTCTTTGTAAACTTCAGCATTTTATAATTAGTTGTCAGTTATTTGTCACGCTGCTAATAAAAACACATTATAGAATGAATGCCCCCACGGTACATTTTTTTGCAGTACACACCCATGAGAGGAAAGGAGTTCTTTCTTGAGGGGGGCATTTCTCTTCAGGGGAGTTCACAGGTCGTGTACTGTTATCACATAGACTGCAAATGTTCCCATGGGCAAAGCGTGCGTGGTTCCCGGGCGGCAGAGGCAGCGCCGTGGGCCTGGCCCTGGCCCACAGTTTGCAGACCTCTGTAGTTGGACCCCGTGGTAGGCAATGAGTGGGGGAATTCCGCTCCTGGTTGCAAGGCAGTCCATCGCCTCTTCCAGCACCTTCCTCGGTGCCCAGTTCATCTGGTTCATTTCCTTTCCCCCAGGAGGCAGGGCCCCATAGTCAAGATTTGTGGTCTGTGCCCTGACTGGTTTGGCTCAGTGGATAGAGTGTCGGCCTGTGGACTGAAGGGTCCCAGGTTCGATTCTGGTCAAGGGCCCATGCTCAGGTTGTGGGCTCCATCCCCACTGGGGGGCCTGCAGGAGGGAGCCGATCCATGATTCTCTCTCATCTCCCTTCCTCTCTGAATCAATACAAATATATTTTTAAAAAATATTTGTGGTCTGGGGCTCTCCTCGATGCTTCAGGACCAGCCAGAGCTTCGGAGCTGCCGCCCTGGGCCAGGGGTCAGCCAGGGGTGGGCAAACTTTTTGACTCGAGGGCCACAATAGGTTCTTAAACTGGACCGGAGGGCCGGAACAAAAGCATGGATGGAGTGTTTGTGTGAACTAATATAAATTCAAAGTAAACATCATTACATAAAAGGGTACGGTCTTTTTTTTTTTTAGTTTTATTCATTTCAAACGGGCCGGATCCGGCCCCAGGCCATAGTTCGCCCACGGCTGGTAGCCCCTGCCTCCCAGCCCCCTCCCGCTTCCCCTCCACCCCCGCTCCCGCTCTGCCAACTGCCTGGCTCCTCCCCTTCCCACGTTGCTCCTCCCCACCACCCCCGCTCCACCAACCGGGTCCGGCCCCTGAGCTTTCCCCGCCCACCAGGCTCCGCCCCCTCCAGCTCCGCCTCCCGTCGCTCCGCCCCCCGCAGCTACCCTGCCGGCTCATCCGTGGCCAGGCTGCGCGCTTTCCCGCTCCGCTCCGCCGCAGGCTCCGGTGCCCCCGCCGCGTCCGTCTCCGCTGCGCCCCGCGTCGAGCCCCAAGATGACCAACATCGTGCTGTTCAGCGGCAGCTAGGAGACCAGGTGGGGACGCGCGGGGCCGGGGAGGGCGCTCCCCCTTCCGGGGCGGGCCGGTCACGACGCGGCCTCCGCGCCACCGCCGCGGCGCCCCGGAAAGCCGAGGGCGGCCCCGGCCCGGAAGGGCGACCCGGGGGCGGTCGCAGCGTCTCGGGGCGCGGTGGGCACCGCCGGCAGGAACCGCGCGGGTGCGGGGCACGCGGGGAGGGCCGCCCTGGCTGTGCTCGCCCGGCGTGCGTGGCCCTGCCGGGCTGATCCCGAACCCCGCGTGCTCGGGAAGGGGCCTTCCACGTCCCCCTCCCCCTCCAACCCCCCCTATCCCCGGGCCGCGCGCTCGATTCACCTGCGGCGATTTCAGAGGCCGCTTCCCCGCCCTGCCCCGGAAGGTCGGAGCCCACGGGCCCGGGAGCAGCGTGGCGAAAGCTACCGGGTGACTCTCCCGGGCGCAAACCTTTGGGTGAACCAGCAGGTGTGGTTGTGCCAAGGTTTTCAAAAGCGTGGGAACGCTGGGGGCGCACGTGCTGGGTTGCCCTGCGCTTCCTCTAATTTTTCTGCCTCCGAGATGATGGACTTGCAGCTCCTTCGCGGTTCTGAGACTCCGCTGTGTCCAGCCACCAGGCCGTGGCTGGAGTGTAAGCGCCACCCATGTCGCGGGGCCACCAGGAGCGCTGGCCTCCGGGCCGCGAGGGCAGGCGGGAGCCCCTACCTCAGGCGCCGGGCCCGGGGCTCCTTTCCCACCTGCCTGAGTCCTCCAAGCTCTCTGATCAGTTTCAGGTTGGTCTCATTTCCTCGCTCTCCCTTTAAATGTCTAGCGCTGCACACGGTGTCTATTTCTTATCTTTGGCCAAGACCCACTTCAACATTTTCAACAAGCGCTGGTACCGTTAGTGCCAGCTGCGCAAAACAAAACAAAACAAAAAATCCCCTCTATTCCTACTTCCCGCTGTTTCAAAAATTAACTTGAAATAGGTCATAGACCTAAATGTAAAACCCAGAGCTAATCATTTCTAGATGAGAACATGGGGGACGATCTTGATGATCTTGCGTTAGGCAAAACATTCCTTAGATTCTGAGGTGTGACATGAATGCATGTGGGGAAGGTGGTGAGTCCCAGCTTTTCCCAAGAGGTGAGTCCCTGCTTCCTGTTGGGCATGACGCAGCCCTGCTGATCAGTGACAAAACATTTGTGACTGAGTAGCAGGTGGTATTAATGCTGGGAGCCCTTTGGCTAAAGAATTTGTCTTTGCAGAATGTTTAAAAAACACATTTTTTATGGATTTCAGAGAGGGAGAGAGAGAAACATCAATGATGAGAGAGAATCATTGATCGGCTGCCTCCTGCACGCCCCACACTGGGGATCGGGCAACCTGGGTATGTGCCCTGATGTGGAACTGAACGCTCAACCACTTAGCCACACTGGCTGGGCATGTCTTTGCAGAATTCAATAAAGAGGACCAGGAAGATATCAGGAACTCGGGGAAAGGTAAGTATAGCTAGGTTTGAATGCTGCAATGTTTTGCCAGTCCTATTTAAGTTTCAGTAGCCTTAGAACAGGAGAAGAATGGGTTCATGGTTTTTGTTCAGGAAGTGTTGTCATATAAGTAAAGGAGAAATTTCTGGGTGACGTGCACTTTGAAACACTACGCTGCTGTAAAAAAAGAAGGCACTCTTATCATTCGCAACAGCATGGAGGGACCTGGAGAGCATTATGCTAAGGGAAATAAGCCAGTCGGAGAAAGATAAATATCACATGATCTCACTCATTTGTGGAATGAACAACATAAACTGATGAACAAAAATAGAGCCAGAAATATCACATGATCTCACTCATTTGTGGAATATAATGAACAACATAAACTGATGAACAAAAACAGATCCAGAGACAGGGAAGCATCGATCAGACCATCAAACCTCAGAGGGAAGGTAGGGGAGGGTGGGGGTAAGGGGGAGAGATCAACCAAAGGACTTGTATGCAAGCATATAGGCCTAACCAATGGACACAGACACCAGGGGGGGCGAGGGCATGAGTGGGGAGGATGAGGAGTAATGTGGGGATAAGGACACATATGTAATAACTTAATCAATAAAAAAATTAAAAAAAAAATAGAGACAGAGAAGCATCGAACAAACAGTCAAACCTCAGAGGGAAGGCAGGGGAGGGGATAAGAGATCAACCAAAGGCAATGTGTTCCTTCTTACGTGTTATGTTAGTGCAGCCCAATGCTCTGCTGCTAAAGAAAGTGGTTAATCTAGATCTGAAGTCCATGGTGAAGTCAGGACTGGACTTCTGTGGGTGAAACTTCCTCAGACATCGATGTATTCAAGCGGACTCAATGTTATTTGCTTCTGAGTGGTTTATAACTACCCCTTGATAATTAGAAGTCATGAGGTCTCCTGAACCACTCTACACGAAGTCTTGGAATTGCTTCTATAGTTACATTCTAGACCAGCCGTGGGCAAACTGGCCCGCGGGCCGGATCCGGCCCATTTGAAATGAATAAAACTATTGAAAAAAAAGACCGTACCCTTTTATGTAATGATGTTTACTTTGAATTTATATTAGTTCACACAAACACTCCATCCATGCTTTTGTTCCGGCCCTCCACTCCAGTCTAAGAACCCATTGTGGCCCTCGAGTCAAAAAGTTTGCCCACCCCTGTTCTAGACTCTAAAGGTTAAGGTCTTGACTTTTCTCTCCATGAACTGTGTAGGTCGAGAGGTTGATGTCCACCACAGTTCCTCTCCGACCAGGCACTGTGCTAGTGATCCAGTTTCCACTGTGGGCCCCTAAGACCAGATGCAAGAGCAACAGGAAGAGAGAACTGATTCATTTCCTCTACGGGGCCCCTTCCTCAATCTCGTACTGAGCCAGGCCCAGAACGCCTGCTGCTCGCTGTCTCTCGGTCATCACTGTTCCCATTCCCCATTTTTCTTTTCTTTTTTTACTTTTCTTATATTTTTATTGATTTCAGAGAGGAAGGGAGAGAGAGAAAAAAAACATCAGTGATGAGAGAGAATCATTGATCAGCTGCCTCTTGCACTCCCCCACTGGGGATCAAGCCCACAACCCGGGCATGTGCCCTTGACCAGAATCGAACCCAGGACCCTACAGTCCGCAGGCCGACGCTCTATCCGCTGAGCCAAACCGGCTAGGGCCCAGTCCCCATTTTTCAAACACCACTGAATGGGACACAGAGCCTCCTGATTTTACCTTGTCATCTCTAAGTCATTCACATAGAGGGAGATTCTGTCCCGGATGTCATCCTAGCACTGATGATGTGTCTGAACAGCTGTTGTAGCATGTTATCCTGGTAGTTAACCTGCCCACAGAATCCTTAACTGTTGTATGACCCAAAGTTCTGGCTGTCTCTTGTCATGTAACAAACCCCCCCAGGACTTCGTGGCTTAAAGCAATAATGGTTTACTTGACTCATGTCTGCAATTCGGGCAGGGTGCAGCAAGGAAGGCTTGTTTCTGCCCCAGGTGGTGTATCTGGGACAGTCACCTGGGGCTGGAGAGCCACGGCCAAGATGGCTCACTCCCAGGGCTGGTGGGTGAGCACTTGCTTCTGCCTGGGAGCTTGGTTGGGAAGCTCAGTACCTGTCCACAGGGCTGCTTGAGCTTCCTGCTGGCATGGGAGCAGTGCCCAGCATGAATATTCCAGGATCCGGGAGCTGCCAGTCGCTGAAGGCCTGGGCATCATCATCTCCGTCTCATTCTCTTGCCAAGCAGAGCCCTCCCACATCCAGGGGGAATCTTCTTGATGGGAAAAGTGTTAAAGGGCCTGAGGCCACCTTTTAACTTCCACATCCATTCATCCTTGACTTCTTATTTCCTGATCAGTAAAGATCCTCTATCTCAGGGGTGGGGAAACTTTTTGACTCGAGGGCCACAATGGGTTCTTAAACTGGACCGGAGGGCCGGAACAAAAGCATGGATGGAGTGTTTGTGTGAACTAATATAAATTCAAAGTAAACATCATTACATAAAAGGGTATGGTCTTTTTTTTTTTTTTTTAAGTTTTATTCATTTCAAACGGGCCGGATCCGCCCGCCCGCGGGCCGTAGTTTGCCCACGGCTGCTCTATCTGAAGAGCAAATGGATGCTGCCTTCTGCTCACAGTTCTTAAAAGTCCTAGAGTAGCCCTGGCCAGTGCGGCTCAATTGGTTAGGCATCGCCCCTTGCACTGAAACGCACTGAAAGGTTGCCGGTTCGATTCCTGGTCTCAGGGCACATGCCCGGGTGCAGGAGGCAGCCGATAGATGTTTCGCTCTCACAACGATGTTTCTCTTTCTCTCCCTCTCTCTAAATAAATCAATAAAAAAAACTTTTTAAAAAAAGTCCTAGAATAAAGCTCAGTCGTGATCATCTTTATGAGTAGACGCAGGGATAGCTTTAGAAAAAAAGTTGCCATGGCAATCGCATTTTCTGGCCTCTCCTGAACTAGTCATATGGGGATTGAGGTTCCCGAGGAAAAATAGGCCAGAGAGGCTGAAACTCGGGGATAAGCGGGTATCACACCAGGAATTGGCAAACTCTTTCTGGCAGGGCCCAGATAGTGACTATTTTAGGCTCCGCAGGCCCCTGTCGTCTCTGTAGTGTCAGCCGGATCTGTGGGCGAGGAGTCCATCATGGCTCACTTCATTCCTCCTGGCGGCTAGAGGGGCGAGCCCAGCCTTTCGAGGCTGCCCGCGTTCCTCGCTCTCCACCGCTTCTTCCATCTTCAAAGGCAGCAACGGAGTCTCTTTCTGACCTCACTTCCGTCTTCACATCGTTCTTTGATCTGAGCCCCTCATCAGATGTCTCATCGCCAAACATGTTCTCCCGTGCAGTGGGCTCCCTTTTCGTTTTGTTTATGGTCTCTTTTGCGGTGCAGAAGCTTATATATATATATATATATATATATATACTGAGTGCCAGATTATTATGACCGGCCAGATTACTATGACCACCCCATCAGTACAATGAAGTGAATTAGTTATGCAAATAATAATAATAATAAAACCTGGAGAGTATTTGCTTAGGGAGTTTTCAATATTCAGTATTTTTGGAAGTGTCAATGAAGTACTGATGGGGTGGTCATAATAATCTGGCCACTCAGTGTATATATATATTAATTTTTTATAGAGAGGAAGGGAGAGGGATAAGAGAGTTAGAAACATCGATCAGCCGCCTCCTGCACACCCCCTACTGGGGATGTGCCCACAACCAAGGTACATGCCCTTGAGCGGATTGGAACCTGGGACCCTTCAGTCCGCAGGCGGACGCTCTATCCACTGAGCCACACCGGTCAGGGCTGCGGAAGCTTTTTATTTTGCGGTGGCCCCATTTGTTCATTTTCTCCTTGGTTTCCTTACCCCAGGAGATGTGTCTGTAAACACGTTGCTATGAGAGACGTCTGAGATTTTGCTGCCTCTGGTTTCTTCCAGGATTTTGATGGTTTCACAACTTACATGGGCCCTTGTGATTGTATTGGTCACCTAGGACAATCCAGAACAGGCTCCCTATTTTAGGTCAGCTGATTAGTACCTTAATTCCATCTGCTACCCTGGTGCCCCGTTGCCTTTTTCTTTTATTGTTTTTTACAAGGATTTAAATATGTTTTATTGATTTTTTTACAGAGAGGAAGGGAGAGGGATAGAGAGTTAGAAACATCAATGAGAGAGAAACATGGATCAGCTGCCGCCTGCACACTCCCTACTGGGGCTGTGCCCATAATCAAGGTACATGCCCTTGACCGGAATTGAACCTGGGACCCTTGAGTCCGCAGGCTGATGCTCTATCCACTGAGCCAAATGGGTTAGGGCGCCCCATTGCCTTTATATATATATATATAGAGAGAGAGAGAGTTGGTTTTTTACAGAGAGGAAGGGAGAGAGATAGAGAGTTAGAAACATCGATGAGAGAGAAACATCGATCAGCTGACTCCTGCACATCTCCTACTGGGGATGTACCCGCAATCCAGGTACATGCCCTTGACCGGAATCGAACCTGGGACCTTTCAGTCCGCAGGCTGACGCTCTATCCACTGAGCCAAACCGGTTTCTGCGTGCCTTTTAAACTTATGGATACACAGGTCCAGGGTAGTAGGAGAAAGATGTCTTTTTTAAAAATTTTGATTAAGTTATTACATATGTGTCCTTATCCCCATGTTACCCCCATCCCCCCACTCATGCCCTCACCCCCCTGTTGTCTGTGTCCATTGGTTGGGTTTATATGCTTGCATACAAGTCCTTTGGTTGATCTCTGCCCCTTAGCCCCACCCTCCCCTGCCTTCCCTCTGAGGTTTGATGGTCTGATCGATGTTTCTCTGTCTCTGGATCTGTTTTTGTTCATCAGGTTATGTTCATTATATTCCACAAATGAGTGAGATCATGTGATATTTATCTTTCTCTGACTGGCTTATTTCACTTAGCATAATGCTCTCCAGTTCCATCCATGCCGTTGTAAAAGGCAAGAGTTCCTTCTTGTTTACCGCAGCGTAGTATTCCATTGTGTAGATCAGGGGTCCTCAAACTTTTTAAACAGGGGGCCAGTTCACTGTCCCTCAGACCGTTGGAGGGCCAGACTATAGTTTAAAAAAAACTATGAACAAATTCCTATGCACACTGCACATATCTTATTTTGAAGTAAAAAAACAAAACGGGAACAAATATAATATTTGTATTTGCATGTGGCCCGCGGGCTGTAGTTTGAGGACCCCTGGTGTAGATGTACCACAGTTTTTAATCCACTCATCTGCTGATGGGCACTTAGGCTGTTTCCAAATCTTAGCTATTGTAAATTGTGCTGCTATGAACATAGGGGTGCATAGATCCTTTCTGATTGGTGTTTCTAGTTTCTTGGGATATATTCCTAGAAGTGGGATCACTGGGTCCAATGGGAGTTCCATTTTTAGTTTTTGGAGGAAACTCCATACTGTTCTCCACAGTGGCTGCACCAGTCTGCATTCCCACCAGCAGTGCACGAGGGTTCCTTTTTCTCCACATCCTCGCCAGCACTTGTCGTTTGTTGAGAAAGATGTCTTTAGGGGCCATTGCTCTGCCTACCCCTTCATTCTCAGCCCATGGGCTAGATTGTTGGCCCATGAGCTATGTAATAATGTGACTTCCAAATTGACTTTTTCCCACAGTTGGTGTGAGTTCCACAAGGAATTCCACTGAGCTCCTTTGTGCCTGAGATCGGAGGGCACATGGAATTCGTCTGTCTGTCTCACCCTGAGGTTGGCACTGTCTGCATTCATAGCGGAGCACATGCGAGAATATGACCCACTATTTCCCAAACTCATTTGCGGATCATGTCAACTTGGAAAACTTATTTTTTTTTGTCTTCTGATCTTCTTGACATTGGGTAGAAGCTTCTGTTATTCAGGTAGTCTTAACTAGATAGTCTCCCCAAAATCACTTGTTGAAAAAAATGCATAAATAGCCCTGGCGGCATGGCTCAGTGGTTGAGCATTGACCCATGAACCAGGAGGTCTTGGTTCGATTCCGGGTCAGGGCACATGCCCAGGTTGCGGGCTCGATCCCCAGTAGGGGGTGTGCAGGAGGCAGCCGATCCATGATTCTCTCTCATCCCTGATGTTTCTATCTCTCTCTCCCTCTCCCTTCCTCTATGACATCAATTAAAATATATATTTTTTAAAAAGCATAAATACTATAGTAAATGTGACGCTTTCTGTTGAAAAAGACCTGCAGCCGCTTGACGAAATAGGTCTGGGAAGGGTTGCAGCTTGAGTGGTGAGGAGTAGGAAGGAGGGCGATCTGAACTGGTGGGGGAAGTTGCCATGGCAGGTGTGGGTGCGGGTGGCTGCTGTCACGAGGTGGGTGTATTGGGAGCATTTCTCAGCATCTGTGTAGCTGGGTGAGGTCTTCTGCTTGCTCAGTTCAGGATGAGAGGCGGTGGCAAAGCAAATGCAAAATTCATGTTGCGCTCCAATTGTTTCTGATACATCAGTCCCTGGGACAGATTTTGCCTTTGGAAAACCAACATTGTAGCAGCGCTGGTGGTCCCAGGTTCTCCCAGGTTCTGCGAAGGACCCGCCTGAGCACACAGCATCGATTGCTTTCCTTCCCATGGAAGGCACGTGCCAGGCTGCCTCTCAGGTTGAACACTCAGAACTCAGCACCCAAAACACAGACATTTCCCAACATGCAGTTCTTAGAGACGTGCAAAGCTTCTGTTTACTCAGGGAGCTACTGGAGGAGCCCGGCCGGTGTGGCTCAGTGGTTGAGCGTCAGTCTATGAACCAGGAGGTCATGGTTCGGTTGCCAGGCAGGGCACATGCCTGGGTTGCGGGCTGCAGGCTCCATCCCCGGTGTGGGGCGTGCAGGAGGCAGCCAATCAGTGATTCTCATCATTGATGTTTCTCTCTCTCTTTCCCTCTCCCTTCATCTCTGAAATCAATAAAATATATTTTTAAAAATATATATATTTTTAATATATTTTATTAAAATATATTTTTGCTGACCGGGAGGGTGCCGGTCAGCAAAACAAGGAAGTACACCAAGAAAGTGTCCAGCAGTGGGAAACGGGTTGGCCGGGGGTGGAGGGAATCCCCGGGGGGCAGCTGGGCACTGGCCGGAAGGACCCAGGTCAGACAGGCCTGGGTGAGGCGAGGCAGGAAGATGAAGTGGATCCTGCCCTCGAGGTCTCTGACCTCGTGGGATTTAGGTTGTTAGCCAAGTGTTTAGACTGGAATTTGTATTGAGTGTTTAGAACTCTTAGCAGATGAAAAGATAGGATCATTTCCTCCAGGGCAAACAAACCCCAAAGAATGGTGCATAAAAGGGAAATACTATAAACTTTGCTTCACGTTGACAAAACGGGCTCAGTTCTGAGCAGCCTTTACACAGGTGCATGGGGCACTCATATTTGGTTAGAATGTTGATCGATATTGGGTTGAAGGCCGGAGGAGGCCGGGAGGTTGCATACGAAGCGGGTGATGGGACAGGGAGGAAATAGAGTTAAGTCCTCATCTTCATAGCGAAGAGTCAACACGTGATGTCTAGATAAGAAATCAAGATGAACCCGTACAAACATTAGCTAGAGGCTCGAAGATAAATATCAGAAAACCATGTTAAGAGTTGAAATTGGCCCTAGCCGGTTTGGCTCAGGGGATAGCGTGTCGGCCTGCGGACTGAAGGGTCCTGGGTTTGATTCCGGTCAAGGGCACGTGCTTGGGTTGTGGGCTCGATTCCCAGTGAGGGGCATGGAGGAGGCAGCCGATCCATGATTCTCTCTCATCATTGATGTTTCTCTCTCTCTCTCCCTTCCTCTCTGAAATCAATAAAAACAGATTTAAAAAAAAAAGTTGAAAATGGTTGCCTCTGGGCTGTTTGTTATAAGGCTTACAGAATGATCTGAATTTTTAAAGCAACATGCACATGTAACTTTAATAAACATAAATAATTAAATATAATATTTAGCAGAAAAGAGTTAACATAGCAAGACTGAGACAAATTTCTAAGGAGCATGTAAGATTCCCCTCATATAGGAAAACCGCCTGTTTGCAAGGTGGCCGCTGGGAACTTCGCTTTAGCCAGGGTCCCTCCACTCCCTCATGGGAGGGCCTCACTGTGAACAGCGTGCTTGATGCTCGGTGCCTGCGTGGCTGGTATGTGCCAGGCAGAAGGTAACTACGTCACCAGCCCCCTCCCAACTAACCCCCCCAGGCACTGAGTCTCTAATGAGCTTCCTTGGTAGACAGCCAGCACCTCACACGCCTTGTCACAGCTCATTGCTGGGGGAATTGAGCGCGACCTGACTGATCCCCTGGGGACAACTCTTGGAAGCTGGCACGGGATCCGCCCGTGGGCCTTTCCCCTTGGCTCACTGTGCTCTGTGTCCTCTCGCTGCGATAAATCTTAGCTGTGAGAACAACTGTCTGTAGTCCTGGCCAGTCATCAAATATGCTTTAGAATTTATATATATGTGTGTATACACACACACACACACACACACACACACACACATATATACTGAGTGGCCAGATTATTATGACCACCCCATCAGTACAATGAAGTGAATTAGTTATGCTAATAATAATAATAATAAAACCTTGAGAGTATTTGCTTAGGGAGTTTTCAATATTCAGTATTTTTGGAAGTGTCAATGAAGTACTGATGGGGTGGTCATAATAATCTGGCCAATCATAATAATCTGGCCACTCAGTGTATATTTCTATTGATTTCAGAGAGGAAGGGAGAGGGAGAAAGAGATAGAAACATCAATGATGAGAGAGAATCATAGATCGCTGCCTCCTGTGTGCTCCCTACTGGGCATTCAGCCCGCAACCCAGGCATGTGCCCTGGACTGGAACCGAACCTGGGACCCTTCTATCTGCAGGCTGACGCTCTATCCACTGAGCAAACCCGGCTAGGGCAGCGGTTCTCAACCTGTGGGTCGCGACCCCTTTGGCAGTCGAACGACCCTTTCACAGGGGTCGCCTAAGACCATCCTGCAGATCAGATATTTCCATGACGATTCATCACAGTAGCAACATGACAGTGATGAAGCAGCAACGAAAATAATTTTATGGTTGGGTCACAACATGAGGAACTGTATTTAAAGGGCCAGAAGGTTGAGAACCACTGGGCTAGGGCAAATACGCGTGAGTATTGACAGACGGCATTTTTCTCCTAGCGTGGAGATCGGTGAAAGCGTGAGAGGGGAGGATGTGTACATCATCCAGAGCGGCTGCGGGGAGATCAATGACAACCTGATGGAGCTCCTCATCATGATCAATGCCTGCAAGATCGCGTCGTCGTCCCGCGTGACCGCCGTGATCCCGTGCTTCCCCTACGCCCGCCAGGATAAGAAGGACCGGGTATGAGAGCTGCGCCCCATCGGGGGAACCCGCTCTGGGTTAACGCTGACATTTTTTTTTTTTTCCTTCTCACATTGGTTCTCAACCTGTGGGTCGCGACCCTTTGGCGGTCAAACAACCCTCTCACAGGGGCCGCCTAAGACCATCCTGCAGATCAGATATTTACATGACGATTCATCACAGTAGCAACATGACAGTCATGAAGTAGCAACGAAAATCATTTTATGGTTGGGTCACCACATGAGGAACTGTATTTAAAGGGCCAGAAGGCTGAGAACCACTGGCTTAGAATATCTAGAACATGTTTGCCTTCTATTTTAGTGATCGAGTAAACATGCTTTTTCACCTTGGCTTTGGCAAAGTTTGTCTTTGACCCAGCCATTGTGTTAATAGTTACAGATAGGGAAACAGATAAGGCATATTTTTGCAGGTATTAAAATACCATTACAGGCCAATAGCAGTGATTTTCAACCTCTTTCGTCTCAACAGCACACATAAACTGATTACTAAAATGCAGCGGCACCCCAAAAAACATATATTTTGCTCATCTGACAAAAAATAGGCATACTTTTTTATTTTTTTAAATAGGCCTACTTTTGATTCACTCCCACGGACGGCTGTTGTGAAGGCTGCATGGTCTCTGTGGTAACTACTTACTCTGGTTACATATCAGGCAATGACAGACAATAAGAAATGATTGGCGTGGCTGGATTCCAATAAAACGTACTTATGGGCCCTGAAATGGGAATTTCATGTAACTGTCACATGCCATGAAATGTTCTTCTGATTTTTTCCCAGCTATTTAGTCCTGTAAAAACCACGATTAGCTCACAAACAATACCAAAACAAGTGGCGGGTGGCCCGCGGGCCATAGTTGCGGACCCGCAGATTAGAGCATCCATTGGTTGTGTGTGTGCCTGTCACATCGTAAGTAGCTTCAGCTCAGGGCAACCAGGACCTTAGGCCTCATATGCTGCTATGAAGCGTATGACCTCCCACTTATTATTTATGGAGCTTCTTTTTTTTAAAAAAAATTTTTTTATTGATTTCAGAGAGGAAGGGAGAGGGAGAGAGAGAGAGAAACATCGATGAAAGAGAAGCATCAACATCGATAGGCTGCCTCCTGCACGCCCCACACTGGGGATCAAGCCTGAAACCTGGGCATGTGCCCTGACCGGGAATTGAACCGTGACCTTCTGGTTCATAGGTTGATGCTCAGCCACGGAGCCACACGGGCTGGGCTATGGAGCTTCTTTTATTCTAGACTTTTAAAAAATATATATTTTTATTGATTTCAGAGATGAAAGGAGGAGAGAGAGAGAGATAGAAACATCAATGATGAATCTTGATTGGCTGTCTCATGCATGCCCCCTACTGGGGATCGAGCCTGCAAGCCGGGCATGTGCCCTGACAGGGAATTGAACCTGGGACCCTTCAGTGCGCAGGCCAATGCTCTGTCCGCTGAGCCAAGCGTGCTAGGGCTCTTCTAGACTTGATTTGCAAGTTTTATGTGCATTTTCAGTTGCTGAATTTGTCTGTTAGTTCTGTCCCATCAGTGTAGTCTGTTGCTTTAGCTCCTCCTCCCGTCTGTGCTCCCACGGGATGGTTTAACAGCCGTGGGCAAACTACAGCCCGCGGGCCGGATCCGGCCCGTTTGAAATGAATAAAACTAAAAAAAAAAGACCGTACTCTTTTATGTAATGATGTTTACTTTGAATTTATATTAGTTCACACAAACACTCCATCCATGCTTTTGTTCCGGCCCTCCGGTCCAGTTTAAGAACCCATTGTGGCCCTCGAGTCAAAAAGTTTGCCCACCCCTGGTCTAGCACCACATCCTTGCCAGTGTCATAACAGAACTAATATTCTGCTACTAGTCTCCCCTGTGGCAAGAGGCTTAGTGAACTTATTCTGTAATTTGTAGTCTGGTCCTCCTTTCACCTCTAGTAGCTTTTGAACTTGGGGCTAACATATTTGATAATTGTATCTTCTTCAGTGATTCCTTTTATCATCGCAGCCCCTTTCCCACCGATTTGTAACCAAACGTTTCACTGATGAAAATATTGCGACTCCCACATCCTTCGGTTTGCAAGTATTTGCCACTGTTTCCCAGGTCCCACTTTCAAGCCTCGTTTCTTATGCGCATTCATAATGCAGTCTTTGTTGTACAGAGAAGCGGACATCGCCTGGTCTCCTGCCTCAGGGGCTGGGATGCGCTCCTGGCCTCTGGCTTGTCATGGCCAGCAGCAGCCCTTGCGCTATGCTGACAAGAGGAGCCCACAGGCCGGCGTGGCTCAGGGGTTGAGCATCAACCTATGAACCAAGAGGTCACCGGTTCGATTCCCAGTCAGGGCACACATCTGGGTTGCAGGCTCGATCCCCAGTAGGGGGCGTGCAGGAGGCAGCCAATCCATGATTCTCTTTCATCATGGATGTTTCCATCTCTCTCCCTCTCCCTTCCTCTCTGAAATCATTACAAATATATTTTTGAAAAGAAAAAGAGTCCCACAGAATCCTGTAAACCCTAGTGAGTTTGTTCTAGGGAACCGCGTCTGACTGGCGCCTTCTCCTTTGTCCCTCATTGTGAGGCATGAACATGGGTTTGCTGTTTGCAGCCATTTTACCCATTTTTTTTCCCTCCCCTTCACCCTTTCTTCATTGCTGTGCTGTACTTGTGTTTCCTGTTAGAGCAGCGGTTCTCAACCTGTGGGTCGTGACCCCTTTGGGGGTAGAACGATCCTTTCACAGGGGTCACCTAAGACCATCAGAAAACGCATCTATAATTACATATTGTTTTTGTGATGAATCACTATGCTTTAATTTTTTTCAATTTGTAACAGTGAAAATCCATCCTGCATGTCAGATATTTACATTATAATTATAACAGTAGCAACATTACAGTTATGAAGTAGCAACGAAAATAATTTTATGGTTGGGGGTCACCACAACATGAGGAACTGTATTAAAGGGTCGCGGCATTAGGAAGGTTGAGAACCACTGTGTTAGAGAAACTAGTAGAAAAGAAGGCATCACGGAGGGCTGTACGAATTGCCTGTTGCGGCCATTGTCAATTGCCTCAAACTGGGTGGACTGAAACAAGTATAGCCTGGCCAGTGTGGCTCAGTGGTTGAGCGTCGACCTATGAGCCAGGAGGTGAAGGTTCGATTCCCAGTTTGGGCACATGCCCGGGTTGTGGGCTCGATCCCCGGTAGGGGGCGTGCAGGAGGCAGCTGATTCATGATTCTCATCATTAATTTTTTTCTCTCTTCCTCTCCCTCTCACTTCCTCTCTGAAATCAAGAAAAATATATTTTTAAAAAACAAAAAACACAAACAAAAACCCCAGAAGTATGTTCTCTCCCACTCCCGAGGGCAGAAGTGGAAAATCAAGGTGGGGCAGCGCTCTGTCCAGTGGCTCCAGGGCAGGGTCCTTGCCTGCTGCAGCTTCTGGCTTGAGGCCACGTCAGCTGCCACCTCGGCTTCCATGGCAACATGGCCTTCTCCTTTGTCTCCATCACATCTCCCTCTTTTTTTTTCTTTTTTAAAAAAAATATATTTTATTGATTTTTTACAGAGAGGAAGGGAGAGGGATAGAGAGGTAGAAACATCGATGAGAGAGAAACATCAATCAGCTGCCTCCTGCACACCCCCTACTGGGGATGTGCCCGCAACCAAGGTACATGCCCCTGACCAGAATCGAACCTGGGAGCCTTCAGTCCGCAGGCCGACGCTCTATCCACTGAGCCAAACCGGTTAGGGCCACATCTCCCTCTTTAAGGGCCCATGTGACAGCATCCCCGCCCTGCAGGGTAACTGCCCTGTCTCAGACCCCTTCATCCCTCCCATCTGCAAAGAACCTCTTTCCAAGGAAGGTAGTGGTTCCCCAGGTTCTGGGGTTTGGGGCCTGATATCTTCGGGGCATGTTGGAGGAAGTCCCTGGTGTGTTAATAAGTGGACATTCTAAGGCAGTTCAAGCTTTGAGATGGCGTCATCATTACACCATTTATCATCTTAGCCAGGACACTTGAGAGCTTGGAGGGAGCCCTATGAATAATTAAACCAGGACACAAGCGTCCACCCCGCCTGTCCCGGGGGATCCTGACACACGGCCACCCTTCTGTGGGCCTCCAGCTCTGGGACTGACCTTGGAGCTGGCCAAGACGTACAGGTTGTTCTGGTACCGTTACTGTCATGTCTGTGTGGTCAGTGTGACTCATCCTATATAATAAAGAGCTAATATGCTAATTAGACTGGACAGTGGAACGACCTTCCAGAACGACCAGTGGGTGGGGGGCGGGGCCGGGAGGCAGCCAGGGCTGGGAGGCAGCTGGGGCCACCAACCTCTATGGGGCAATCGATGGTGGGTGGGGGGGGGGGGCTCCACCCACAGAGGGTGGTGGCAGCTGGGTCTCCGAGGGCTGAGCCCCTTGCATGAATTTCGTACATTGGGCCTCTAGTGTCACAATAAGTAGGGAGACATTTTCATTCTTTCACCAAACTGGTCAAAAGGGCAGTTCTTAATTTTGTCTGTCATTTGAGGTATGCCTTTGCATTTTTATTTATTTATTTTTTAAATATATTTTTATTGATTTCAGAGAGGAAGGGAGAGGGAGAGAGAGAGAAACATCAGTGATGAGAGAGAATCATGGATCGGCTGCCTCCTGTGTGCCCCACACTGGGGATGGAGCCCGCAACCCAGGCATGTGCCCTTGACCGGGAATCGAACCCTGACCTCCTGGCTCATAGGTCGATGCTCAACCACTGAGCCATGCTGGCTGGGATCTTTTTTATTTTTTAACTGAAAGAATTGAGGACCATTGTCCGGACACAAATTTCTGCAATCTCGTCTATTTTTCAAGGATGTCAAATTTATACTTTTAGCGGGTTGGCATCTGCTACATTGAATAAGATCTGAATAGCCGCGGAGTCTTTTCTTATGGTTGGGCTGGCCCATAAAATGTTTGGCCTTTATCCATTTTTCATAGAGTAGGCGAGCATTTTCTTTTTGATGACTGTACTGTTGAAATGTCAGAGTCATTTTTCTTTTTATTGGCTGTAAAATCAGTTCACGTGTAAGTCGTTTTTCCTGCGAGATTTAGTTGGGTATGAGGCCAGATTATGAAAAGCAGCGCGTGTAAGTCGTTTTTCCTGCGAGATTTAGTTGGGTATGAGGCCAGATTATGAAAAGCAGCGCAAGAGCCAAATTCATCAGCGAGGTCGCGTGGGTTGGATCTCAGAAGTAACTAATGCGCGATGCCACTGAGATGAATGGAGGAGTCCTTTGGCCGCTTATAAAAATGACCCCAAATGGAAGCGCCCCAAATGGACTAGTGTTGTGGGTCAGAAGCTATTATAATGAAGTCCCAGTGATCAATTGACCCTTTTAAATATCCCGAGATTTTGTTAAGCAATAATTTTCACAGTCAGTGAGGCTAATGGGGAAGCCTTGGAAACGTGGTGTTATAGAGATTCCACTATGAAGTATTTATCAAAAATACATATCGGCCCTGACCGGTGTGGCTCAGTGGGTAGAGCATCAGCCTGCGGACTGAAGGGTCCCGGGTTCGATTCCGGTCAAGGGCATGTACCTTGGTTGTGGGCACATCCCCAGTAGGGGGTGTGCAGGAGGCAGCTGATCGATGTTCCTAACTCTCTATCCCTCTCCCTTCCTTTCTGTAAAAATAAAATATATATATTTTTTTAAAAAAACATATTGTATGCAAGGTACAGAGCTATGTGCTGTAGGTAATGTGAAAATCTCCAAAACCGGTTCTTTGTCCTTGGGGACCGCATAGACAGAGAACTCTGACATCTGTATACATGACATCCTCTCATGGCAATCTTTCAGCAGGCGGTCCTAAATGCTGGGGGCCAGATGCATAGCTGGTGCCCTGTCCCTTTATTTGTTAAATTTTTAGAAAGGATATATTGATTAATTTTATTTATTTTTTATTTTATTTTATTTTAGAGAGAGTGGAAGGATGGGGGAGAGACAGCGAGAGAGAAACATTGATGTGAGAGACACATGGATTGGTTGCCTCCCATACTCGCCCCGACCAGGGCTGGGGATTGAGCCTGCAATCAAGGTACATGCCCTTGACTGGAATCGAACCCAGGACCCTTCAGTCTGCAGGCCGATGCTCTATCTATTGAGGCAAACCAGCTAGGGCCGCCCTGTCCCTTACAGTGGTTCTCAACCTTCCTAAGGCCGCGACCCTTTCATACAGTTCCTCATGTTGTGATGACCCCCAACCATAAAATTATTTTCGTGGCTACTTCATCACTGTCATGTTGCTACTGTTATGAATCGTCATGTAAATATCTGATATGCAGGATGTATTTTCATGGTTACAAGTTGAACATCATGAAAGCATAGTGATTCATCACAAAAACAATATGTAATTATATATGTGTTTTCCGATGGTCTTAGGCGACCCCTGTGAAAGGATCGTTCGACCCCCAAAGGGGACGCGACCCACAGGTTGAGAACCGCTGCTTTAGAAGGAACAGATCATTTCTTTCCGGCGTCCTCAGAGCGCCTCACAGGGGATTTGAACCAGATCTGGAGATGAAAGAGATTGGCTCAGCAGAGATGGGGTGGAGTGGAGGGGTGGCAGGTGTGCGGGTGTAGACAGCACGGAAGTGGCCTCCGGAGGGAGAGCAGGCCGCGGGCACATGCAGGGGGCCCCCAAGTGGCAGAGGCACGTGTGTGGAGGACCAGCTCTCAGGAGTGAGAGCCAGGCTGACCCTGGAACAGAACGGGAGTAAACAGTGAGGACTGGAATGATAATATGTAGTTAGTTGAAAACGTTGAAAAATGTTAAAAAATGGCAAAAAGATTTTCCCATAATCTCACTATCTAGAAGCATCTCCTATTAATATTTTGGCGCACATTCTCCAAGTCTTTGTGTGTAAAAAAAATGTGTGTGTATATATTTGTATATATATTTATATTATTTTAAAGTAATGTTCCTTTTTCTAAAGAAAAGGATGGTGTATTAGAGAAAATACAAATTATCTGTTAACATTGTGATGTAATTCCTGTCTGCGTGTTTTTGCATGAATATACTCTGTGTGTGTGTGTGTGTTTAACAGGGATCATTGTTTTTTGTTTTTTTTTACTCTTGTGAATGAAGTCTTTTTCAGCTTTATTAAAATATAAATGCCATATAACAGTGTGTCAGTTTGAATGAAATCTTGTAAGCTTATATTTTCTTTTTTGTGGCTGGTAATAGGAATACTATTGTTTACAGCAAAACGCTGGACTTTTTTTTCTAGGTCTAATCACGTCTGTTTAGTCTCTTGGATTTTTTTTATGTGGACAGAGTGATTGTCCATAGTTTATGACGTGGCCGCTGAAGCTCTGGAGAAGTCGGGTCACTTTAAGGATACACAGTCCGTAAACCACAATGCATCTGCTTCTCTACGTGTTGGCATTATTAATCATCTTGGGAGGTTCTGTCATCTGCCTGTTTTCTGTTTAATTTGTAACATTAAACATTAGCTCCCAGCGACAGAACAGAAACTTCTTTAGGAGGTGGCCTTGGCCTTCAGGGCTGTGCAGGGAGTAGCCCTGCCTCCCCGGCTGGCCAGCGTTTACACTCCCCTGGGCCACTGCCTGTGACCACACTGGACTTCGTTCAGTTTCTGGATGTGATCTGTGAGCCTGGGTGATGTCACACAGGCTGCTCTTCCTGGAACACGCGTCTGTCTCCCTGCCTCTGTCAGCCTTAAAGCGGCTTCCTCGGAGGGCCTCTGACAACCAGCCTCCTTGAACTTGATGTTCTTCATGCTGTCTCTCTGGGTACCTGTTCTGCACACTTGTCACGATTTGAATTATTCAAATTATGCTATCGCACTGCACAGTTCAGTTATTGGCTTCTTTGACATTTAAAAAATATTTTTATTGATTTCAGAGAGGGAGGGAGAGAGAGAAACATCAATGATGAGAATCATTAATCCGCTGCCTCCTGCACCCCTCCCCTCCCCCCCCCAGGGTATCGAGCCCACAACCCAGGCCTGTGCCCTGAACAGGAATTGAACCGTGGCCTCCTGGTTCACAGGTTGACCTTCAACCACAAAGCCATGCCAGCTGGGTGACATTTGCTCTCTATACCCAGTGTCAAGCACATTGTTTCACAACAGTATATGAAAATAGTAAATACTTGGTGAACTGAATGGGATGAATACTTTTTGTTGTTATAACATGTAGTTTTCTTCATTATTATTAACGGAATAATTTAATAGTTTCAAATTGTGGTTAATTTTCTTTATTACCATGTTATAAATCGGCTGTCAGCTTTCTCATGGAAACCTTGTGGGAAGAGTCTGAAGGTAGCCAGCCGTGTCTTTTCCTGTTATAACGTCCATGTCTTTATGTTTCAGAGTCGTGCTCCGATTTCTGCGAAACTTGTGGCCAATATGCTGTCGGTCGCTGGCGCAGACCACATCATCACCATGGACCTGCATGCTTCTCAGATCCAGGTTCTGGCATTTTCTTTCTTGCCTTTGGTTGTCACTGGGGGCTTAAGGCAAGTGCTTAAATCCTAACTGTTAAGGTAACTAATTTCTGAAGGAGGTAACGTGACTCGTGTTGGAGTTTGTCTATGCGACTCTCTTGGCTTCTCATCTGTACTGAATTGGAAATAGAATTTCATGCTGATATGGCTGTCTCCAGCACCCCCGTGTCTCCAGTCCGTTCTGGAGGAGTGGGAATGTCTTCCTGGTAGTAAATGCTCTAATTCCATCTCAACTCCGGGGAAATCATTAGAATGGCAGAGCCGTAATGTGTGTTTGTTAACCTCTTCATAGCTTAGTTCCTTCATCTAGCAAAGCAGCCCACGTGTCCGGTGCCTGCTCTGTGATATAATGAGTGTGACGTATGTGTAGCTTATCAGAAGGAACTTAAGCAACAAACCTCCCCCACTGCGGTGCACCTGTTCTGCATTCCTGGGAATATAGGTGATCAGAAGGTGATAGAAGTGTATCCCACAGGAAACAGATGGGACTGAAATATGCTCCTGAAACATAAGTGTCTTTGGATTTAATTCTGTTAAAATGAAGAAAAGGGAGTCTGTTGATAAGGCTTCCTTTGGATAAAAAATTTAAGTTTTAGCCCTAGCCGGTTTCGCTCAGTGGATATTGAGCATCGGCCTGCGGACTGAAGGGTCCCAGGGTCAATTCCGTCAAGGGCACATGCCTGGGTTGCGGGCTCGATCCCCAGTAGGGGGCGTGCAGGAGGCAGCCAATCCGTGATTCTCTCTCATCATGGATGTTTCTCTCTCTCTCTCTCTCTCTCTCTCTCCCTCTCCCTCTCCCTTCCTCTCTGAAATCAATAATAAATATATTTTGAAACATTCAACTTTTATTTACCGAAGATCATCTTTTCAGAAGGCACACCCCTGACACACTTCTCCCGCAGGGCTTCTTTGACATTCCGGTGGATAACTTGTACGCGGAGCCCGCGGTCCTGCAGTGGATTCGGGAGAACATCGCCGACTGGAAGAACTGCATCATCGTGTCCCCGGACGCGGGCGGAGCCAAAAGGTAGGCACGGGCCGCAGCACGCAGGTGTCTGCGCTCTCCGATGGCTTCTCCCTGTTCCTGTGCCTCGGCTAAGGAAGCGTGTTCGAAATGACGTAACATAGGGTGTCCCAAAATTCACGCAAGAAGTAATTTTGATAGAAAACACAGGTTTATAATGAAACATTGTAAATTTTTTATTGATTCATAAAGGATACAGTACAGGGTTATGTATGGAATAGGACATCGGGTCCATGGCCTCCGCGGCTTTGCTGGCACAGACGCAAAGCTGTGGTCCTCATTGGTCTTCCTTGTCCCTGCTCCTGGGCCAGCATTGGTACTTGGTGATGCTTATCAAATTGAAGGGATTGAAATCAAAGGGCAACAGATATTAGAATCTGATTCAATCAACCAAGTAAAATTAGGCTTTTATTTTTGTTGTTGTTGTTAATGCTCACGCAAAATTCAAATCTTGCGTGAATTTGGGGACACCCTATACTTTATTTTGCAAATGAGCAGGTAAGGAACAGTAGGCTTCGCCTCTGGAGCAGAGCGCTGTCCTCTGTCAACATTTCATCACTCGTGAGAGAAATGAAATTCATACGCTTGTATTTGTTTTCAGCAAAGAGTAGGTCTTGAGTTTTTAATAAGGTGTTGTTGTTTTTTTCTGATTATAAAAGCAATAGCCTAGCCCTAGCTGGTTTGGCTCAGTGGATAGAGCTTTGGCCTGTGGACTGAAAGGTCAAGGGCATGTGCCTGGGTTGCAGGCTTGATCCCCAGTGTGGGGAGCGCAGGAGGCAGCCAATGATTCTCTCTCATCATTGATGTTTCTGTCTCTCGCTCTCCCTCTCCCTTCCTCTCTGAAATCAGTAAAAATCTACATATATAAAAGCCTAAGTGACCAGCTGACTGGCCAGTAGCTATGATGTGCATTGACCACCAGGGGGCAGATGCTTGACGCAGGAGCAGAAACCACTGGCATGGAAACATGGAACAGACTGATGAATCTCAGAGGGAATGGGAGAGGCGGGAGGGTGGGAAGAGATTAACCAAAGATCTTATATATATACAAGAGGCCCAGCGCATCCATGCACCGGTGGGGTCCCTCGGCCTGGCTCTCGCAATCCAGGACCACTCGGGATGTTGGAGAGCCAGTTTCGGCCCAATCCCTGCAGGCAAGGCTGAGGGACCCCACCGGTGCACGAATCCGTGCACCGGGCCTCTAGTATATTAATAAAAGCAATAGCCTAATTGGAAAATAAGGCTTTTAATTAACAACATGATTGACTAAGCTGGTCCTTCCTACTACAAACACTTGGAAATGGTAGCCAAAATAGAGCAGAACCTTAAAGAAGCAGTAGGTGTTCATGGAACACCAAGAAAGAAAGGGATGCCCTGGCCAGTGTTGCTCAGTGGTTGAGCAGTGTCCCATGCTCCAAGAGGTTGCTGGTTCAATTCCCCATCAGGGCACATGCTAGGTTGCAGGCTCAATCCCCAGTAGGGGGCGTGTAGGAGGCAGCCGATCAATGATTCTCTGTCATGCATGTTTCTCCCTCTCCCTCTCCCTTCCTCTCTCTCTAAAATCAATAAAAACATATTTTTTAAAAAAAAAAAAGAAAGAAAGGGAGCTATGTGGGGCCAAAAAGAAAGGCTGAAAGCTGTGCTCCGATGGCCTGAGGGTCACGTGTCAGATCCAGGAAGAGGGTGGCGGCTCGGGTGTTGGCACCACATGGAAGCTTCCAGAGAGAAGGGGGCAGAAAGGGTGACCTCCCCCCCTGCAGCCTGGCGGAAGGCCAGGCTTAATGTACCAGGGCCTTTGAATGGGGGGAGACGTCAAACCGGAGGCCTGGGCCACAGGTGGATGTACGATGAGATCCCCACTCCTCATGGTGCGGGAACCCCTATGCTGAGAAAATTCCCATTAAAATGGGCCGCAGACTGCAAAGCCACTGCAGAGGGACAATTCCACAGGCCCCCTGCTTGTTGGTGAGCACTCCCGGCTGAAGTCGCCCTCAGCGCGCCTGCTAGGCCAGGTCACCGGGCAGCAGCCGGCCGGGTCACTGGGTGAAGTGGGACAGAAACTGACATGGCCCTGATAGCATCAGGCTGCGGGCGCACCGAGTGACATCAGTGGACGGCACGTGGCAGAAGATCTGGGGGGCTCTGTAGACTCAAGGAATTAGGGAGCAGTAGGTACAGGGCTGCTCTACTGCCTGCTGGGGCGACCTTGAAGGACTGCAGCTGCTGCCCGGGAAGGAAGAACAAGTGGAGTGGAGTTTTACTGCCCCGCCAGGTGCCGCCATCAGGAAGGGAGACGTAAAAGAGACCTCTGGCCCTAGCCGGTGTGGCTCAGTGGCTAGAGCATCAGCTTTCGGACTGAAGGGTCCCGGGTTTGATTCTGATCAAGGGCACGTACCTCGGTTGCAGGCTCGATCCCAGGTCTGGGTCAGGGCACGTGCAGGAGGCAACCCATCGATGTGTCTCGCTCACATCTATGTTTCTCTCCCTCTCCCCACCCCCCTTTCCACTGTCTCTAAAAATCAGTGGGAAAATATCCTCGGTGAGGAGTAGCAACTAGAAGAGGCCTCTGTCCAGCAGCCCGGGGAGAAAGCAGGGAAGCTAAATGGGGGTGGGAAGGGGGGAGACCGTGACCACCAAGCTCTGGGACGTGTTTAAATTGCAAATGCCTGTCTGTCATTTGCCTCTCATCCACCTGCGGCCCAACTGGGCACTAGGATTGACGCTCCAAGCTCCCGAGCAGCTCAGAAAGTACAGGTCCTGACTCCGAGGAGAGCCCCTTTGTGCCCTAATGTCACTACTGCTTAGGTTCCCAGCACAGATGGGCTCTCTGGACATTTCATATAAATGGAATCATCCATTATGTGGCTTTTGTGTCTCATATTTCTTTTTTTGCAACAACAAAATAAATTACATTGGCAGCTAATAAGCCAAAAGAATAATAGATTCCAGACACATTTGTGGCCTTTTCCTATCCCAACCCTACTTTTCAATATATAGTCTAAAAATAAATAATAACGGTCTTCGCCAACATTCAAACAGAGTAGCATCCCGTTTCCTCCTTTAGAGACTTCTGTTCTCTCCCCTGTCAGAATGACATTAATCTCCCTCTTCATTTCACACAATGGTAACGTGCTGTACATACGCCTTCGCTGTGCTTTTATTAAAACTTAATTTGCTCCATTGTTTTTTTTTGCTTCTGGGTAATATCCATGGTATGTGTACGTTATGATTCCTTTAACCAGTTCTGTTCTTCACTCACAGGTATTGTTTGTACTGTCACGTGTCGCTTAACGACGGGCATATGTTCTGAGAAATGCGTCATTAGGCAGTTCCGTTGTGTGAACGTCACAGAGTGCACTGTGTGCAAACCTAGATGGTATAGCTTACTACACACCTAGGTGACATGGTGTGACCTGTGGCTCCTGGGCTATAAGCCTGTACAGCATGTCAATATACTTGAGTGCAGTAGGCAATTGTAACACAGTGGTAAGAAAAGGCTCAGTAAAAATACAGCATGAAAGATACAAATGGTGCACCTGTATGGGGCACTTCCCATGATGCAGCTTGCAGGACCGGAAGCTGTCCTGGGTGACTCAGTGAGTGAGGGTTAGTGCATGAGAAGGCCTAGGACCCCACTGTACACTGCTGTAGTCCACGGTACATTTCAATATATTTTTAACATGTCTTCGATCATAAATTAATCTTAGCTTACTGTAATTTTTTATAAACTTTAAAATTCTTTTTAACTTCTTGACTCTTGTAATGACACTTAGCTTAGAACAAACACATTATATAAAAATATAGGGTGTCTCAAAGAATGTATACACACACTTGGAATAATTATAAAGGCAGTGTTTATTAAAAATACATTTCATTGTCAAAATTGAACTACCCGCCTTTAAAGTTTGTATACATTTTTGGAAGATACCCTGTATTTTTTTACATCCTTATTGTTATAAGGCTTTTACTATTTAAAAACGTTTTTTTTTTACTTTAAACTTTTTTGTTCGAGATTAAAGACACACACCGACCTTATTAGCCTAGGCCTGCACAGGGTCAGGATCATCAATATCACTGTCTTCCACTCCACATATTTTTTTAAAACATATTTTTATTGATTTCAGAGAGGAAGGGAGAGGGAGAGAGAGAAACATCCATGATGAGAATCATGGATCAGCTGCCTCCTGCATGTCCCCTACTTGGGATCCAGCCCACAATCCCGGCATGTGCCCTGACCCGGAATCAAACCGTGACCTCCTGGTTCATAGGTCAATGCTCAACCACTGAGCCGCACCGGCCAGGCCCACCTCCACATCTTGTCCCACTGGAAGATCTTCATCTCCTGTGACGACAGTGCCTTCTGGGACCTGCCTGGGGCGCTTCTTGAGGAGGTGTGGGGGGTGGTTTGCTTGGCTGGCTTCTCTTTTGCATCAGAGACTTGCTGGTGAGCACATACAACGGCGCGAACCTTCCTCCCTGTCAGTGAAAACCTTTTCACGTTGGGCTGCTGTGGATAAGGTCAGGCGCCCTTTCAGGCGTGTTTATTTTCCATGAAGGTCTGTTCCTACCTGTCACCGATTGTCCTGTTGGCTGGAGGCCTTTTAGTTTGGATTGTAAGGAGTGGCGCTCAGGGAGAGATCACGCCTTTGTTTCTTGTGTGCTTGGTTGGCGGGGGGGGGGGGGGGGGGGGGCGGGGGGGGGCGCTGATATTTCCCCAAGTTTTTCATTTCTCCCCTTTGTGTATTTTATTCTCTGCAGGGCTTTTCAAACATTCTTATGTAGTCCTATCTACTCTTCTTCAATGATGGCTCCTGGGTTTTTGAAGGATTCACCCTCTCACAACATTTTTCTTCTCCCATGATTTTATTTTAAGGGTTTTTTTTTCTTCTTTTTTTAATTGAATTTATAGGGGTGACATTGGTTAATAAGATTATATAGGTTTCAGGTGTACCGTTCTATAAGCCATCATCTGTATATATTGTATTGTGTGTTCAGCACCCCAAGTCATTCTTTTCTTTTTTCCTGTTCCCATTTTCTTTGACCTGAAAACTGTTTTTGGAATAAAGAGTGAAATAAGAATCCAACTCTCTTTTCCCCTCAGCCATCTAGTTGCTCTAAAACAGGGGTGGGCAAACTTTTTGACTCGAGGGCCACAATGGGTTCTTAAACTGGACCGGAGGGCCGGAACAAAAGCATGGATGGAGTGTTTGTGTGAACTAATATAAATTCAAAGTAAACATCATTACATAAAAGGGTACGGTCTTTTTTTTCAATAGTTTTATTCATTTCAAACGGGCCGGATCCGGCCTGCGGGCCGTAGTTTGCCCACGGCTGTTCTAAAACTACTGATGAGATAATCCAACTCTCCCTTATTGACATGAAACACTGTCTTTTATGGCAAGTTGCCTCGTCAACTCCTGCTTTAAAAAGGGCAAAATCAGCCCGAGCCGGTTTGGCTTAGTGGCTAGAGCGTCAGCCGGTGGACTGAAGGGTCCTGGGTTCGATTCTGGTCAAGGGCAATCCCCGGCCCTAGTCGGGGCACATGTCAGAGGCAACCAATCAAGTGTCTCTCTCACATGTTTCTCTGTCTGTCTCTACCTCTCCCTTCCTCTCTCTCTCTCAAAAAAAAAAATAAATAAAATCAAAAGGGCAGAATCAGCCGTCAGAGGTGGGGCCGGGCATTGAAAAGCTGTTGGCTCACAGCCCCTGCAGCCCCACCCCTGCTCCCTCTGCCAGGAAAGTCGGAGGTTGGTAGGGCTGTTCCTTTAGAGGTGTTTGCCACTGCTTTTCCCTTTTCCTAGTTTCTGCTAACACGTTATCATCCCCATATTCTGGAATCAGCTATTTCCCCATGGACAGAACAGCCTCGCAGGTAACACATGAACTGTGCAGTTTACATTACCTGTAGCTTCTTTTTTTAAAAAAAAAATATATTTTATTGATTTTTTTACAGAGAGGAAGGGAGGAGGATAGAGAGTTAGAAACATCAGTGAGAGAGAAACATCGATCTGCTGCCTCCTGCACACCCCCTACTGGGGATGTGCCTGCAACCACGGTACATGCCCTTGACCAGAATCGAACCTGGGACCTTTCAGTCCGCAGGCCGATGCTCTGTCCACTGAGCCAAACCGGTTAGGGCTACCTGTGGCTTCTTTACTTGATGCAAAAAGTCATATTTTCCAAGGAACATATACTGAGTGGCCAGATTATTATGACCACCCCATCAGTACTTCATTGACGCTTCCAAAAATACTGAATATTGAAAACTTCCTAAGAAAATACTCTCCAGGTTTTATTATTATTATTATTTGCATAACTAATTCACTTCATTGTACTGATGGGGTGGTCATAGTAATCTGGCCGGTCAGTGTATATCTATCCCACAATCGGGAACCTGCTGCCTTAGAAAAAGCTTCAAGGCTTGACTTGTTCCCAGTCAAAAAGTACTTAATGTCGCCACAAGAGGTCGCTCTTGGGTCGTTTTGGAAGCTTGAGTGGGTTGACAGCTAAGAACAAATAAACCTTAGAAGGAAACACATCTGCCACTGTTGAGATAGTCAATATTAACTGAAACTGGTACGTGAAGATGGTGAAACAAAGTGGTTCAGATTTAATTAAACAAATATTTTATTGACTTCAGGGAAGAGGGGAGAGAGAGAGAAACAACAATGATGAGAGAGAATCATAGATCGGCTGCCTCTTGCATGCTTCCTACTGGGGATCAAGCCCGCAACCCGGGCATGTGCTCCGACCAGGAATCGAACTGTGACCACTGAGCCATGCCGGTCGGGCCAGATTTAAATTTTGTTTTGCTTTTGGAAAGAGTGTAAATGTGTCCAGAAGAAATGGAAACCAAACTATGCATTATTTTTCTTCTAGCTTTTTCTGCTTAAGATTTCCAAGTGATACATTTCTCAACATTATTTGTTAGGATTATATAGGATTATATATTAAGTGTCAGTTACCCACATGCAAAGAAAGAGTTATGAGCTTTTTAGGAATAGGAATGTTCTAGCAACTCGAGCTTTTTGCAGGGATGTTTTCCTTTATTTCCTGCTTCTGGCATTAGCATTGGGTACCTGAAATGGTTGGGGTTCCCCACTCATGTCCCGTGTTCACCCCCATCCCTACAAAGCCACATAGCTCGGCTCCTTCCCTACCCCCACCTCTGGGTCTCCCCACTGGTCTGCTTGTTCACAGGGTAGGAGAGCAGGATCACCTGGCAGAGGTGTGAATGCAGGTTAAACTTGGACTTCATAGACACAGGGGCATAGCCTTAGGCCACGAGAGTAGAGATGGGCTGTGGCCCAGGGCCTTGCCGTATGGAGGTCTTCCTGGTCCTTACAAATAAACCAACACTGGAATCTCTATGCACATTGTATACTAGAGGCCCGGTGCACGAAATTCGTGCAAGGGGTTTGGCCCTCACAGCCACAGCCGCGGCGGCTTGCCTCCTGAAGGTTGTTCGGCTGTCCGGTCTAATTAGCATATTATGCTTTTATTATTATAGATAAGGACTTCATGAGTCTTGGGAAAAATCTGTCCTGTTTTCTGAAAAACTAGCTTTCTTGAATTAGAGTTTAAAATGGTTCCTCTTTTATGAAATTGGCATAAAGATAGTAGTATATGTTTTAAAGCGATTATGGGGCCAAATCTTTGTCAGTATTCAAAAGTAATTTTTTTGCTCAATTCAATCCTTCAATTCGGGAACCAGTGGTAAATAGATTTTGAAATGAAGGGTGGAGCTAGTGCAACTCGGTTTGGGTTGGAGGTGGAAGGATGCGTGTTTTGTTGTTGTTGTTTTTTTTTAAAATATATTTTATTGATTTTTTACAGAGAGGAAGGGAGAGGGACAGAGAGTCAGAAACATCAATGAGAGAGAAACATCGACCAGCTGCCTCCTGCACATCTCCTACTGGGGATGTGCCCGCAACCCAGGTACATGCCCTTGACCGGAATCGAACCTGGGACCTTTCAGTCCGCAGGCTGACGCTCTATCCACTGAGCCACACCGGTGCTGGCAGGATGCGTGTTTTGAAGGTAGAAAGCACGTGGGCCTCATCATGGAAGCGCTTCCCTCGGGTGGGTGTCCTCTTAGCTAATCTAACGGTCTTTGGATTTAACTGGAAAGTTTGGGCCTTTGTCTGTTACGATTACTGGCATTTTGCTTCATGACCACCGTCTTTTGTGCTTTAAGGTTGTTGTCCACTGTAGTCTCCCCCCCCCCCCAAATTAGACATTATCATTGTGGTTTTATACAATCAGCATTTACTTAGATCTGTCCACATATTGACTGCTGTCTTTGCTTACCTCTCCCCGGCCCACGGCATCTCAGTGCCTCTGTGACCATTTCCCTTTCCCTTGGAGTGCTACCCCAAAGTCTCACTTTGAATTAAATTCTCCACCTGAGGGTTTTCGTCATACACAGCATGGGGGTTTGGACGGTTAACCCGCAGGAGCACCCACGTGTAGTTTGCAACTCTCTCTCCACTAAGTATGGAGTTTGACACACGCATCCTCCCTGTCCGCACCTGGGCAGCAGGCTTACCTTTACTCCCTATGCTGTCCTCTCAGCTGAGCCCGAGGCTTTCTCTCACACCCCTTATCTCCTCCAAGATCATTTAAGGTTCCATAGACACCCTCAGGGCAGGAACTTAGCTGCATACCAGCCTCTCAGGATCCCCTACTTTTCCAGTCTCTGCATCTGCGGATCCCCACTGCTCTCCCAGCTCCGCGATGCATTGACAAAGACATTCCCCTTTGCCGTCTCCATTGTAGCCGCTGCCATCATGGACCAAAGGTGGCCTTGCCTTAGGTCTCATTTTCATTTCTGTCTTTGCTTGAGGTAACAGCTGTCACTGCGAATGTCAGTGTAGAAGCACCATTCAGATCGGAAAAAGGTGCCTGTAGTCTTTGATCAAGTTGGAAGCTGGTAAAATACTGGCCAAATAAGGACCCAATGTGCAAATGGCAGTTTCCGGTGAACTGGCTTCAGTTTGTGCCTGTGATTTTAAAGACTACCAGGCAAGCACTTTCCCTCCCAGGAGCATGCCCATGCCTCGCCCTCCCCCCCCCCCCTTTCCCCACAGGAACTCATCTCCTAAATTCTAAGGGACCCTGAGGGCTTGTAACCAGGGCAGCAGTGGGCAGCGGCAGCTTGTCCCAGGCTAACCCCTCAACCTGTCCCCAAGGCTTCCTTTTCTCTGACCTCTTAGTGAGCCACAGCAGCCCAGCCTCAGCTCATTTCCCCAAATAGTCCCTCTCCTGTTATCCTAGGCCAGTGGTCGGCAAACTGCGGCTCGGCAAACCGCGGCTCGCGGGCCACATGCGGCTCTTTGGCCCCTTGAGTGTGGCTCTTCCACAAAATACTGACTTCTGCGCATGGGCCACGAAGTTTCAATTGCACTGTACGTGGTATTTTGTGGAAGAGCCACACCCAAGGGGCCAAAGAGCCGCATGTGGCTCGCGAGCCGCGGTTTGCCGACCACTGCCCTAGGCCCTTCCTTGCTTTAGTGTCCCCAGCTTCAATAAAAAATCTCGTTTAAAAAGCAGCTACCATGCAACACCAACAAATTGAATATCAGTTTCTCATCCAGTAGCTTTATCCAGTGGTCACGGCCCCCTGACATTCGTCCCCAGCTGCCACAAAGGCTAGGCCATGTCCCTAGCACATTTCCCCCATGAGTGGCTCAGGAATAGCCCAGGCCAGGCGTGGCCTTACAAGTGAGACCTGATTCCTTCATTACCTTGAGTGCGGTTGGTTAGGACATTCCTAACATACAACTGGAGAGAACGAGATGTTTTGATGGATCATGTTTAACAAGTCCTTTTGCGTCTGCACAGGGTCACGTCGATAGCTGACAGGTTGAATGTGGAATTTGCCTTGATCCACAAGGAGAGGAAGAAGGCGAACGAAGTGGACCGGATGGTGCTGGTGGGCGACGTGAAGAACCGCGTGGCCATCCTCGTGGATGACATGGCCGACACGTGTGGCACCATCTGCCACGCTGCTGACAAGTACGAGGGGCAGTTTGGGAAAGTGTTAGGCTATCTCATTAAGAAGGGAAACATTTCAGCTTTAAAAAATAGGGCCTGTTTTTCTTTTTTTAAACATATGTTTGTTGATTTCAGAGAGGAAGGAGGAGAGAGAGAGAGAGAGAGAGAGAAACATCAATGATGAGAGAGAATCATTGATCGGCTGCCTCTTGCACACCCCACACTGGGGAACGAGTCCACAACCCAGGATATGCCCTGACCGTGAATCGACCCATGACCTCCTGGCTCACAGGTCGATGCTCAACCACTGAGCCACGCAGGCCAGGCACTATTTTTCTTAATTATTTCTGTTTGCTTAGCAGTGGCATTTCAGACCAAAGAAGATTGTAGGCCCATTATCTTTCCTTGGAAGGAGGAAGAACTTGGTCCTCTGTGGCCTGGTTTCCATTTTCAAGGTAGAGCTGTCAGCAGATATTATAAAGGGTCCGAGGTGGTGTCTCCCTTGAAACAGCACAGGAGGAAAGAGACCGTCTTGCTGGCTTTCTCGGGCCCCACTTCCTTCTGGTCAGCCTTCACTGCAGCCTTCAAAGACAGTACGAAACCAAGAACAAAAAGTCGCTCAATGGGCCCTGGCTGGTGTTGCCCAGTGGATAGAGCATCAGCCAAGGACTAAAGGATCCCGGGTTTGATTCCAGTTGGGGGCACATACCTCAGTGTGCAGGCTTGATCCCCGGGCAACCAATCCATGTGTCTCTCTCTCCCCCCTTCCCCTTTCACTCTCTGTAAAACTCAATGGAGAAATATCCTAGGTTGAGGATTAACAAAGCAAAATCAATGATTTTCTCATATTCATGTCAGAATGATAGTATTCTGGCGGTTTGCATTTAAACCAGTGGCTCTCAGCTCAGGGCAGTTTTGTTCCCTAAGAGACATTTTGGGTTGTCCCCGCTGAGGGGCGGGGGGCAGGGGGAATTGCCACAGTGCAACCCAGGGGTGCAGCGCAACAGAGAAATCCCGGGGCTCAAGGCCAGGGTCAGTAGTCCTGGATTCAAGGCAGGCAACGTATGTTGCCAGCATGTCCCTGAAAAACCGTTTTCGGCTAATCAGTGGGAGAGACATCATGCTTTCCTTTATGGGGCAGGCTTTTTGCTTTTAAATTCACACTAAGAAGAGACTGTTTGTTCATTTTGCGGTTTTGTTTTGTTTTTTTTGTCTTCTATTTTATAGGCTGATCTCGGCCGGAGCCACCAAAGTTTATGCCATTCTTACCCATGGGATCTTCTCCGGGCCGGCTATTTCCAGAATAAATAGTGCCCCCTTTGAGGCCGTTGTTGTCACAAACACAATCCCGCAAGAGGACAAAATGAGTCACTGCTCCAAGATCCAGGTACTGTCTACACCGCAGGCAGAGCCAGGCAGCGAGGCTCGTACCTTAGATCCCGAAAAGCAGCAGCGAGTCTTCGGGGTGTGACTGCTCCCCGAGGCCACTGTCTCAGCGGTCGCAGCGTCTCCCGTGGGAGGGCCTCATGCGTGTTAGGTCTCTGAGAAAGGCTGGGGCTGGCAGAGGTCAAAGTTGGAAATAGAAAGCGAATAAAACCACAATAGAGCCCTAGCCCTGACCAGTTTGGCTCAATGGATAGAGCATCGGCCTGCAGACTCGAGGGTCCCGGGTTCAATTCCGGTCAAGGGCATGTACCTTGGTTGCGGGCACATACCCAGTAGGGAGTGTGCAGGAGGCAGCTGATCGATGTTTCTCTCTCATCGATGTTTCTAACTCTCTATCCCTCTCCCTTCCTCTCTGTAAGAAATCAATAAAATGTATTTTTAAAAAAACCACAATAGAAAAACAGGAGGGCCCAGCCGGTGTGGCTCAGTGGTTGAGCGTTGACCTCTGAACCAGTAGATCACAGTTTGATTCCTGATCAGGGCACATGCCCGGGTTGCAGGCTCCGTCCCCAGTGTGGGGCGTGCAGGAGGCAGCCGATCCATGATTCTCTCTCATCATTGATGTTTCCATCTCTCCCTCTCCCTCTCTGAAATCAGTAAAAATAAATGTAAAGAGAAACAGTAGGAACAGGCTGTGCTGAAGCTAAACAGAATTAACATATGGCCCAACAAGTCCACCTGATTAGCCGCAGTTGAGAGTCTGCATGCAATGGCCCATGGGCCCAATCCAGCCCACCATCTGCTTTTGTAAATAAAGTTTTATTAGAACACGCCCGTTCATTTATATATTGTCTATGGCTGTTCTCACACTACAACAACTGAGTTGAGTCTGGCCTACAAAGTAGAAAATATTTATTACCAAGCCCTTTACAGAAAAAGCAGTTGTTGACTGGTCCTTGATTTAGAATCATGATAGCTGTGCTCTTAAGTTATACAGTCACTGCATTTTCTGAAACCAAGAAAGAGAAACCTTCCATATAATCGAATAAAATCAATTATATTGAAAAACAACAAACGGTTCCCGCCAGTTTGCCTCAGTGGCTAGACGAGCGTCGGCCTGCGGACTGAAGGGTCCTGGGTTTGATTACGGTCAAGGGCACATGCCTGAGTTGCAGGCCCGATCCCCAGTGTGGGGCGTGCAGGAGGCAGCCGATCAATGATTCTTTCTCATCACTGATGTTTCTCTCTCTCTCTCCCGCTCCCTTCCTGTCTGAAATCAATAAAAATCTATAAATAAACTAACACCCGAGAAAAGGATGTTTCTGGTTAGCCACGGCCCTGAAAAGCTTTTGAGTATCTGCCCTGAATGTCTTGCTTCCATAGGGCAGTGGTTCTCAACCTTCCTAATGCCGCGACCCTTTAATACAGTTCCTCATGTTGTGGTGACCCCCAACCATAATATTATTTTCGTTGCTACTTCATAACTGTAATTTTGCTACTCTTATGAATTGTAATGTAAATATCTGATATGCAGGATCTATTTTCATGGTTAAAATTGAACATAATGAAAGCATAGTGATTCATCACAAAAACAATATGTAATTATAGATGTGTTTTCCGATGGTCTTAGGCGACCCCTGTGAAAGGGTTGTTAGACCCCCAAAGGGGTCGCGACCCACAGGTTGAGAACCACTGCCATAGGGTTTGGTGTAACAGGTTGTAAATTTGGAGACTGGCCCAACGCCGTCTGTCCTCTCAGCACTAGGCGTGGGAGGTCTTGATTGAGCTCATCTTGCAGGTGGAGAAATACTGTAGGTTTTTGGGCTTTTATGTCTGTAATGAAATCTGATGCCTCGCTTTCCTGACCCCTTCTCTTTTTTTGGCACTTAGGTTATTGACATTTCGATGATCTTGGCTGAGGCGATCCGCAGGACCCACAACGGTGAATCTGTGTCCTACCTGTTCAGCCACGTGCCGCTGTGAATCCAGACGGGAGCGCGGAGCGAGCCTGCTGGCTTCTGACTAGTGTGTTTGTACCTGATTCTTAGCTTTAGGGCTCGGCAGTTAGAACGCAAGACATCAGATCGTTGTGCCCTCCAACACCTACTCTTTCTTCCTTTGCACCTCGAGACCGTTTCTTTCCAGTTTGGGGTGAGGGCGGGTTATTGATCTGTGCACTGTCATAAATCAGAAATATTCCTGTCATCCTGACTTGTTTTCACAGGTGACATTTCCCTTTGTCCTGTCAATATTTTGAGGCCTCAACTTTCAGGTATATAATTCCAACGTGTGGAAGTTCATAATTTATATATTTCAGGGTTGCCAACGGTGACGTTAGGATAAAGACTTCCATGCAGGCACACAATGATAATACTTACGGACATTTGGGTGTAGAATGAGCCCTTTTAAGAACACTTGAGAAAATTTATAATACCGTGATTTTTTGGTTTGGTATTGTGCTTCATTGGGACCAAATTTTATGTTGTGTGAGACGGCCAGTTGCTGTTACCACTTCTGAAAAACATGTAACGGTCACATTTTAGAAATCATCTTCTCAGATTCCAAAATGATGCTCAGTGAGACATGGGATTTAGAACCCTTTTCTGAGAGCGTGTCCGCGTTCACGGTCACGGCCACGTTTGCCTCTGTCCATCCTAGATGGACAGTTCTTTGGCATCTCCTGTCCTGGCGTCTTGTTGCCTTAGGTGACCTTTGTAGCTCTAGCTTTCACTTTGCCTTTTTCCCCAATAATTTCATGGTGTGGATTTCCACCGAAACGAAACCGTGTCAGCCCCCTCCGCTTGACTAATCGGATCATCATTTTGCTTTTGACATCAATAAAAAGGTGGATTTGGGCGAGTTACACCGAATGCGTATTTCCACGGCATTCGTTTTGATGTTGAATGTGCTTTTGTTTTTCCTAGTCGGAAGCAGCAAGTCTAGGCAACTGATTATTTCAACTAAAGCCACTACCTGAAAAATGGGGGGCAAGATGGGCCCACGCAAAAGATACCAATAAGCAAGCATTAATTCCTGCATTGAAATGATATTCAAATGGGGGCCCAGGAGTGGTGGTGGGGGGAAGATTGCTTGCTCCCCAAGATGGGCCCTTTATGACATCCTCCTACGTGAGGCATCTCCCCGACTCTGCAGAAGGCATGCTTGCCTCTTGGTGAATTTCATTGCGTGCACATCGGGGTGCAATCAACTGAATCCTCCAGCCCCACAAGAGGAGAACTTGCCCGCGTAGAGTCATAAGCGGCAGTCTACCCCGCTTCCTCTGCTGAATCTTAAAACTGTGAGATCGGAATCAAGTCTTTCAATTCTGCAGGTGCAAAAGGGGAATCTATTGAAGCCATTAACCAGTAAAGCAGCCTTTAAGGTCTCGAGCCCCATTGCAGCAGAGGTGAGGTGGAATGGAGGTGAGAGAGTGTCATTTTGGTCATCGCAGAAACTAGCATTTGTCGCACCTTTAAATGGATTTGGCGGGGCAATGGCATAGCCTGGGAAAGCCAGCTGTATACTACAGATGGCTGAATCTAGAAAGAGCCAACTTGAAATATGTAAAGAGTTTATTTAGATGTGTAGTTTTGATTTTTCATAAGTGAGTGATATCTGTATTTCTTGGAATCTACGCATAGAGAAGTGAAAATGTAGTGATGAACACGCATACTGCATACTTAGACAGCTAGGCATACGAGTGTGGACATGTTGCCATGGCTACAACCAGTTGATTTGAAGGTAATCATCTAACGTTGATAGTAACATAGAGTTAATTTTCCAATAATCTGCAGATTAAAACATGATAGAAAATCGGTTGTAATTCTCTGAATTAGGAACCGAGGGTGTGTGACATTCTTCAGCACCACGGGTGTGTCTGGGAGTGCTTCTAATACATTGACTAACTCTTTAGACTAGACTAGGCCGCACACACTGGCGGTGTGGAGATGAGCTATTTGGTTTCAGTTCAGCCCAGCACTTGTTTTTATTGCTGCTGATGCCGAAGCATTTAAGTGAGAACCCTGGCGATGTGGGTCCTGCCCAGCCCTGCGAAAGTGGGGGTACCTCTAACCAAAAAGGGGAGCCGAGAACTGTGGACATACCAGAATCGCTCAGCCTCCAACTTCATCTATATTCATACGCTAACTCATAGGCTAACTGTCCTTTGTTAGGGGAGATGTCGGCTAGGTTGGGAACATACCACTCGCAGTGCTTGTATTGGTTTGGAACATGCGATTGTAAGCTCTTCCAACGCTGTGCTAAAACATTTCAATAAAGTCATGCCGCTTCTTTCCTTCATGGTGTGTGTCATTGTGGAGTATGTGTTTGGGCGGAGTGACGAGTTCTCTGTGGCACCTGAAAATGTGTGTGCTACTTCCTGACTGTCGGCCGCCACAGCAAAGGACAGAAAAGCCGGAAGTGTTTTGAAGTCGGCTCTTTTCCATTTGGGTGGTATTTCTGAAGGATGGCTTCGCAGTCTCCTTGCCCCCAAGTATACAGCTGTGTCGCGTAAGGCGTCCAAGTTGGTCGTTCTAGATCAGCGGCTCTCAACCTTCTGGCCCTTTAAATACAGTTCCTCATGTTGTGACCCAACCATAAAATGATTTTCGTTGCTACTTCCTGTCATGTTGCTACTGTGATGAATCGGCATGTAAATATCTGATCTGCAGGATGGTCTTAGGCGACCCCTGTGAAAGGGTCGTTCGACCGCCCAAGGGGTCGCGACCCACAGGTTGAGCACCGCTGTTCTAGATGTTTCCTGTAAAATTGTAGATCACACAGTGTGTTTACGCAGCAAAGGAGTCATGCTCAGGATCCAGAAATAGAGCAGACCAAACCTAAGTGTAGGCCCCTAGAGGTTTTGCGCGTGCTTTGATTTCCGAAGTGCCAGGAAGTTTCCTGCTCCCTAAAAACAACTGTTCACTGATGCTTCAAGTTACCCCCATGGGGACAAAGTAAATTTATAATTACGTTTGCCCAGTAACACTCAATGTGGCTAACGGAGCATGGCAACCTTGTGAAATATAAAGAACTAAAACCAGGTTGATTGAGGCAGATCTATTTAAGAGAGAATGTGATAGAATGTACTAGAAGGGAGGGAGAACATGAAGGAGTGCTGGAAACACCAAAAGCACTTCAGTTCCACCTAGCAAGGCTGTCACACCTCTGGGAGTGTTCCACTGCTTGTGACAGGTCTCACCCAAGTGGACAATTTGCATATTAACTTTTTATATAGATACATATAATACAGGCGTGTTAAAATCTTGGCCTGATCTGGGCCCTGGTTGGGGCTCGTGCAGGAGGCAACCAATTGATGTGTTTCTCTCACATCGATATTTCTCTGTCTTTCCCTCTCTCTTCCACTCTCTCTAAAAATCAATGGAAAAATACCCTCAGGTGGGGATTAACAAAAAAATTTAAAAAAAAGGAAAGAAAAAGGTCATAGGCTCCCAACCTCCCCCACTGGGGCACCAGACATGTGAACAAAGCCATCTGACTTCAACCTCATGAGACCCCCCCAACTGAGACCAACAGAAGAACAGCCCAGCAGAGCCCCGCCAACCCACAGAGGGGTAGACACATAAAATGGTAGCTGTGTAAGCCGACAAGTTTCGCAGTGCTTTGTTACCCAGCGATAGATAATTGAAACATGACAGCATCCAATATGAATAGTTGCATCAAATATGGAAAATAAATCTTTCGAATCACAAACTCCAAAAAGCCTTTTTGTTATTTTCTAGTTCAGTGGCCGAGGACCTGGCAGATTAGATGACTTGCAGAAAGAACATGGGCAGTGGAGTCAAAAACACATGAACTGTAACCCAGTTTTGCATATTACTAGATCTATGAGTTCTTAGAATATCAGCTTCCTTGTGGGCAAATCTGGCTTCCACACCGGCTCCCACACAGGTGGGTTTTTTTGTTCTGTTTTAAATATTTTATTGATTTTTTACAGAGAGGAAGGAAGAGGGATAGAGAGTTAGAAACATCGATGAGAGAGAAACATCCATCAGCTGCCTCCTGGACACCCCTTACTGGGGATGTGCCCACAACCCAGGTACATGCCCTTGACCGGAATCGAACCTGGGACCTTTCAGTCCACAGGCTGACGCTCTATCCACTGAGCCACACCAGTCAGGGCTCCCACACAGGTGTTTTATTCTCCAGCTTTGTGAGTGATGGTGCTTCTAATGCAATGGAATCATCAATAGAATGAAGGAATGCACAGATGTGAGTTACCATTTTTACTAGGAAGTCACGTCTCTCAGACACAAGTGGCTGTTCTTTCCACTCTACCTGACTCCTAATGAAGGTACTTCACGGGTCTACGCAGGCCACGTGGCCAGACAGACTCTGTAATGCCCCCCTGGCAAAACTGCTTCTGATTATTCAAGGCAGCGGGCCTACTGCTGGAGCCCATGGCAACCATAAATAGCCTTTTCTCTTTTTAAGCAAGTCATCTCCTCCGTTATTTGCATCGGGGGCTTTTTTCTTTCAAAGCGTCTGACCCTTAAGACTCTTCAGGAGAACTCTGAGACTCACGTGGGACCAGTCCTCAATAGGAAAGAAGATTTTTGTCACACGAATTTGCATATCCTGTCAAGGACACCTTCAGAACACTTTCATTTCAAGGTAAAATGAAACTTACAGCCCTGAGCAGAGAGGTGCTGCACAATTCACTTTAAAAGGGGGGATGAGAAACAAAAGACAAGGTGAGCCCTGGCCGGGTTGCTCAGTGGTTGAAGGTATTGGCCTACAGACTGAAGGGTCCCAGGTTCGATTCCAGTCAAGGTCACATGCTTGGGTTCCATCCCTGGCCCGGGTTAGGGTGCGTGCAGGAGGCAACCAACCAATGTGTCTGTCTCACGTGGATATTCCTCTCTGTCTCTTTCCCCCTCCCTTCCACTCTCTGAAAATCAACTGGGAGGGAAAATATCCTTGAGTGAGGATTAACAACAACAAAAAAAACTCTCAAAAGACAAGGTAAGGACATGCTCCATACAAAGGAACTATGTAGCCTGTGTTGTGTGTCCACGTGTCATTTACAAAGAGCAGACTCATGGTATCTGCAAATTTCTAATAAAGAATATGATTTGTTCCAACTAAAAGAGTTAAAGCTGCAGCCTTGTTATAAAAAAATGCCATTAAAGCCCTCTCGCCTTTTCGTGAGGCAGCCCCCGACTTTCAGGATCTAAGAGTGGAAACAGGCAGCAGGAATTGGGGAACCGATGGGGTTAATACCTACTTCTCATGCTCACCCAAATCAAGCAACTTGCATAGAGAAACAATAACCCGAATTATTCTTCCCCAAGCCAGAAGCGTGGCATTGGGCGGACCAGCGCAATTTGCTTAAGCCTTAAGGGATTTATTTCAGTTCCCATCAGCTGTAGGCGAGTTTGTACCAGGATGTGGTTCTACTGAACCACTCTGATGTCTATGCTGGAGGCAAAGGGCAGAGATGGGAGTCAACCCTGGGCTTCTGTCCCCAGCTGTGGACTTGTTCAACCACCACTGTGGATGCTGGCTCAAGTCTTGCTTTCTTTTTAATTTCAGAGACTTAATCCCAGGAGTCCTTCAAAGTTTAAATCTCTAGATTAACACGACACTAAACTAGGGCTGCCAGATTAAATACAGGAAGCCCAATTAAATTTGAATTTTTGTTGTTGTTAATCCTCACCCGAGGATAATTTTCCATTGATTTTTCAAGGGAGAGTGGAAGAGAGAGGGAAAGACAGAGAGAAACATTGATGTGAGAGAGACACATCGATTGGTTGCCTCCTGCATGAGCCCCAGCCAGGGCCTGGGCTGGGGAGGAGCCTGCAACCAAGGTACGTGCTCTTGATCAGAATCAAACCCCGAACCCTTTGGTCTGCAGGCCGAGGCTCTATCCACTGAGCCAAACCAGCTGGGGCTAAATTTGAATTTTAGATAAACAGCCAAGTAGTTGTTAGTATGAGCATGTCCCAATTTGCCAAATGTAGCAACCCTACACTAAACCTTACCTACCCACCTAGGGCGGTTCCAGAACCACCAAAAAGAAAAAAACAAAATGCAAGGAGACTCAGAAAACCAAGCACGAGGCAGCCCAGCCAATGAGAGGCCTGCTTTCATAAGGCACATAGAAGACCTCTGCCTCTGCAGCCAATGATTGCTCTGGAGCTAATTAGCCTGCAGGAGACTGGGCCCAGGATGTGGCCATCTTCGGGGCCATCAACTAACTCTTCAGCAGGTCTTGAACGGGTTCAAGGTTAGTCATTGCACTGCTGCTTGTAATACCAAAGGTCTGGAACAGCCCAGCTGCCCAGCAATAGAGGGATGCTTCCGTAAAGCGTGGATTATCCACACAGCGAAGGCATTCTAGCTGTGAGAAAAGAGGAGGGTGCCCCTATAGAAGGTGTAGAAGGAACACCACAAGAAAAGACAAGTGAGGAACAAAGTAGGGGGAGAAGAGAGGGAGAAGGATTAACAAAACCTCTGGAAAGACAAATAAGGAACTGATAACAATGGTTTCTCGTGGGCATGGGGCAGGGGTGGAATTGGAAAGATGGCGCGTGACGAGATGACGATGTGTTCATTCTGTGTCCATCTACGCATGCACGTGTGTCTATATCTGAGCAGACGAGTTCACAGCAGGCCTGAGGCTGCTGTCATTAGAAAGGGCTGGATCCAAGGCTGGCCTTGGACTGGCTGCTGGGAACTTGGATTCCTCGTGGGGCCTCCCTATTCCCAGAGCTGGGAAGAGAGTGGCTCACTGTGGCTAAAATGTGTTTGCAAACGGTGTGACTTATACTCGACACCTGCTTCCCCCCCCCCCCCGGGTCTGGAATCTGGGTGCGAGTCAGGCAGAGGATGCCCACGTGACCGGCCCCACCGAAAACCCTGGGTGCCGAGTCTCTCGTGAGCTGCCCCGGAAGGCAGCATGTCCTGTGTGTTTTCTCAGCTGGTGCTGGGCATTGAGTGCACCCTGAGTTCGTGCTTGGCTCCCTCCATCGTTGCTCCCCGTACCTTTCCCGGGTACTCATTTTGGGTTGTATCTTTTCACTGTAATGAATCATAGCTGTGAGTCTCCCTAGTGAATCACTAAATGAGGGATGCTCCGGGGTACCACTGACAGCTATATAGCATCTATCTATTATCCTATATAATAAAAGTATAATATGCAAATTGTCCTCTCAACCAGGAGTTGTCCAGGAGAAAGGAGGGAGGCCCCGGCTGGAGGCAGCGGCAGGCGGCCAGGGGAAGGGAGGGAGTACCCAGCTGGCAGCCGCTAGGGACCCCACCAGTGCATGAAATTTGTGCACTGGGCCTCTAGTCTATATCTATCTATCTATCTATCTATCTAATCTATCATCTAATCTATCGTGTATCTATCCATTATCTATCACCTATCTATACCAGATGAATACATATTATCTATGAAAAGAAAAGAAAAATGAAAGTCCTTCACTTTTAATTTTCCTAACTAAAAGCCCCATTCGAAATGCTTTCAGAGAGAGAAATAGAAACAGAGAGAGATAGAGAGAGAAATGAAAGGAACAAAGAATGCAACACATTCCACTGCCTCAATCTATAAGGAGACCAAATTCGTGTAGCTTTTAAATGGCAGTGTTAGTTTTTGTCCCAGAAAAAAACGTTCTTTCAGATTTTACACATTAATGTTTCAAAATCTTAGGGTTTTGTTCTAGAAGAATATGTCCCTCTTTGAACATATAGAATAATCGGGCATATAACTAGAAATATAGGTCTGCCATTTAGAACATTTTCATCACAGAGTTTAAAGCAGGGGTCCTCAAACTTTTTAAACAGGGGGCCAGTTCACTGTCCCTCAGACCGTTGGAGGGCCGGACTATAGTTTAAAAAAAAACTATGAACAAATTCCTGTGCACACTGCACATATCTTACTTTGAAGTAAAAAAACAAAACAGGAACAAATACAATATTTGTATTTGCATGTGGCCCGCGGGCTGTAGTTTGAGGACCCCTGGTTTAAAGTCACCTTGGGGGTTGGGAGGAATATCACACATTAAAAACGTTTTTATATAAAGAAAGATTGGTTTCTTCTAGTACTTTTAATGTTGAATGTCCGCATTTAAATCTTTAAAAAATATTTTTTTATTGATTTCAGAGAGGGTGGGAGAGAGAGAAAGAAAGAAACATCAATGATGAAAGAAAATCATTGATCAGCTGCCTCCTGCACACCCCCTACTAGGGATTAAGACCACAACCCAGGCATGTGCCCTTGACCAGAATCAAACCTGGGACCCTTCAGTCTGCAGGCCGATGCTCTATCCACTGAGCCAAACCTGCTAGGGCTTCATTTAGATTTTTTAATTATATGAAACTAGAGTCCTGATTCACAAATTTGTGCACCGGTGGGGTCTCTCAGCCTGGCCAGTGATTGGGGCCAATCGGGGGCTGTCTTATCCAGTCCCGATCGGGGCCAATGGGGGCCGGCCAGCCAGGGAGGGACCGAGGGAGGTTGGCTAGCCAGGGAAAGGACCATGGGAGGGCTCCAGGGCATGTCTGGCCCATCTTGCCCAGTCCCGATTGGCTGGACCCCAGCAGCAAGCTAACCTACTGGTCGGAGTATCTGCCCCCTGGTGGTCAGTGTGCATCATAGTGACTGGTCAAGTGGTTGACCGAATGGGCGACCGAATGGTCAGACACTTAGCACATTAGGCTTTTATAGATTATTTTTGCTGTAAGAAACAAGGTCGGACTATAGCTTGTTTTTTAAAAAAATTTAGTCAGTTGCCCAGCATTATTTTAATTCCTTTTGCTATTGATGTGACTTTAAACTAATGTGCCATTAATTCCTCTTTCACTGATGTACTGGTACCGTACCATTGCAGGGAATGCAGCATTACAAAGACTTTATAGATCTGAAGGAGAACTCTTCCCCTTGTTACTTCTTATTTTTTTTTTAATATTTATTGTTCAGATTATTGCAGTTGTTCCTCTTTTTTCCCCCCATAGCTCCCCTCCACCCAATTCCCACCCCACCCTCTGCCCTTACCCCCCCCCCACTGTCCTCATCCATAGGTGTACAATTTTTGTCCAGTCTCTTCCCACACCCCCACACCCTTCCCCCCCCCCGCCCCGAGAATTGTCAGTCCACTCCCTTTCTATGCCCCTGATTCTATTATATTCACCAGTTTACTCCGTTCATCAGATTTTTTATTCACTTGATTTTTAGATTCACTTGTTGATAGATAAGTATTTGTTGTTCATAATTTTTATCTTTACCTTTTTCTTCTTCCTCTTCTTAAAGAATACCTTTCAGCATTTCATTTAATACTGGTTTGGTGGTGATGAACTCCTTTAGCTTTTTCTTATCAGTGAAGCTCTTTATCTGACCTTCAATTCTGAATGATAGCTTTGCTGGATAAAGTAATCTTGGTTGTAGGTTCTTGCTATTCATCACTTTGAATATTTCTTGCCACTCCCTTCTGTCCTGCATAGTTTCTGTTGAGAAATCAGCTGACAATCGTATGGGCACTTCTTTGTAGGTAACTGACTTTTTTACTCTTGCTGCTTTTAAGATTCTCTCTTTGTCTTTTGCCCTTGGCATTTTAATTATGATGTGTCTTGGTGTGGTCCTCTTTGGATTCCTTTTGTTTGGGGTTCTCTGTGCTTCCTGGACTTGTAAGTCAATTTCTTTCACCAGGTAGGGGAAGTTTTCTGTCATTATTTCTTTAAATAGGTTTCAATATCTTGCCCTCTCTCTTCTTCTGGCACCCCTATAATTTGGATGTTGGTACTCTTGAAGTTGTCCCAGAGGCTCCTTACACTATCTTCATATTTTTGGATTCTTTTTTTCTTTCCGGTTGGGTGTTTTTTGCTTCTTCGTATTTCAAATCTTTGACTTGATTCTTGGGATCCTCTTGTCTGCTGTTGGGAGTCTGTATAATATTCTTTATTTCAGTCAGTGTATGCTTAGTTTCTAGTTGGTCCTTTTTCATATCCTCAAGGGTCTCACTAAATTTTTGGCTGTTTCTAGAAAATTCTTGAAAAACCTTATAACCGTGGTTTTGAACTCTATATCCAGTCATTTGCTTTCCTCCATTTCTGTCATTTGTGACCTGTTTCTTTTTCTCCGCATTTTGGATGCTTCCCTGTGTTGATAGAGTGGCTTTGTGTGCTAGGTGTCCTATAGGGCCCAGTGGCTCAGCCTCCCCAATTACCTGAGGTGGACACTCTTGGTGCACCCCTTTGTGGGCTGTGTGCACAGTCTTGTTGTAGTTAAGCCTTGATTGTTGTAGGTATCACTGGGAGGAATTGACCTCCAGGCCAATTGTCTGTGAGAATCAGCTGTGTCTACAGTGGGAGAACTTCTGTGCTGAAGACACCCTTCTGGGGCAAGACTTGCTTCAATGGGGCTTTGGTGCTCACTGAGTCTGTCCCCTGAGTGTGTCCCTTATGGATCTGAGGAGTTGTAATCTGGATGGTCCCACTCTGACCACTGGGTACACTGGCTCTTGGATCTCTAAGGAGGTGCTAATTTAGCCTCTGCCTGAGGCTACCCAGCAGGAGCTAAGGAGAGATCTGCAGATTCCTCTTCCTTGTTTGGGGTTTGGAGGTGCCCAGATGGGGCCCAGCTGTGAAGCAATGCAAGCTGCTGTGGGGCCTTGGGCCTTCTTTTGGGTGTTCTGGGTCTCTCTGACCCAGCTGCAGTTTGTTAGGTAACTTTAGATTGCAAAGGGCCAGGCCATTCATATGCAAAAGCCTCTGCTAGTAGCTTGGGTGGGGCAGGGTCTCAGGGAATCAATAGGGCAGAGCAAACAGTTATGGCTGATCCTCAGCCCTGCCCTAAGAGGCCCCTGGGTCTCAGTGTCCCGTCTCAGTGTCCCACGGTAATTGGTAATTGCTGCAAGCACCTCTGAGAGAAAGCCGGCCTCGAGTTCTGCCGCTGCCAGACAGTCCAGTTTCTCCCCGTATGGGTCTGGGTCCCCAGAGTCTCGCCTGGAACTGGAGTTCAGAGCAGTTGGGTGCTTGTGTCTCCCTCCCGATTGAAAAAGACAACCTCATCCTCAGTTGCCAGCCCTTTCTGTGCACAGCCCTCCGTACCTCTGCACTTTACTTCCGCACTTCCTCTGAGTCTCAGTGTGCTTTTTTCTTTCCTTCTAGTTGTCGAATTTCCACTCAGCCAGCCTTCCTATGGTTCTGGATGATGTCTGTCTTGTCTTTTAGTTGTAGTTTTGAAATGGTTGTGCTAGGCAGCAATTTCAGGTGTTTACCTATGCCGCCATCTTGGTTTCTCCTCTTCTTCTTTATTCCGAAACTTCCTGACTATTCTCACATGTGGTCTTAACACAGTCATATCTAGTGCCTCATTTTTATAACTAATAGTTGGGAATATGCCCGTCACTGTATGAAAGGAGATGACATTTATGGGTATCATAGCCCCAATCTTGGTAACAAACAACAATGCCCAACCGATTGCCAAAACAACCCCAGCTGAGAATCAGTCTGGCAAGCTACTCATGAAATCCTGTGGGAATTTGGGATTGCACAGCATTTACAAATCAATGTAAGCAAAATTTTCATTTTTCTAAAACATTTGTATTGATTTCAGAGAGGAAGGGAGAGGGAGAGACAGATAGAAACATCAGTGATGAGAATCATTAATCGGTTGCCTCCTTCATGCCCCACACTGGGGATGGAACCCCCAACCCGGGTGTGTGCTCTGATTGGGAATCGAACCGTGACCTCCTGGTTCATAGGTCAACACAACCACTGAGCCACACCGACCTGGCCAAAATGTTCATTTTTTACGGTATTGTGCCCCTCAGCCCTGATAACGATATATTTCCCTTCATTTATTTATGCCTTCATTGCATCCTCCAGGGTCCTGGCAGGAAACAGACAGCACAATCAAGTAAAAAATTGATAAGTTGCTCTAGCCGGTTTGGCTCAGTGGATAGAGCGTCAACCTGCGTACTCAAGGGTCCCGGGTTCGATTCCAGTCAAGGGCACATGCCAGGTTGTGGGCTCGATCCCCAGTGTGGGGCATGCTGGAGGCAGCCGATCAATGATTCTCTCTCATCATTGATGTTTCTCTCTCTCCCTCTCTCCCTTGCTCTCTGAAATCAATAAAAATATATTTAATTTTAAAAAAAGCAATTGATAAGTTTAGCAAAGTGACTGTTAGACACAGTGGATAGGATTTTGGGAAATCAGAAAGGACGCTACAGCAGTTCAGGGTGGAGTCCTTACAACCCCAGAACTAAAATGGCAAAGGGAAGGAGTGATTAGTGGCATTTGGGAAGAGTGGCCATGAGGAGGGCATCAGCTGAAAAGAGTTTCATTAGTGGGTCGCAGCCAACCCACAGCCTCTCACAGGGGGGAGGGAGCCAAGGAGTTATACACTCGGACCCCATGGGAAGCTGTTGATGAAGTTCTTACAGCTCAGCCTCCAGGGACGCAGAGCAGGGTGGGAAGGCCTGCAGAGTGGATCTGGAGGGGAAATGGCCCACACACAGCCTCTAGGTAAAGCGTCATAGCCTCCCACCCTCCTCCCACGCCCTTCCTCCCCGAGCATTTCATGTCAGTTTTCTTCTCAAGTCTTTCATCACTTTATTACTGTTTGGAATGGGACCCGTCCTTCTACAACCAATCTGGATCAATGACTGTTTATATGGGAGAAGGCTACTGATTTTGACAAATTGTTTGCATAGCCAAGTGATTTGATAAGAAGGCATTTGACTTTTACTGCCTGTGTGAATATCATATGGTATGTGACCTGGGGAATGTCCATTATCTTTCCTGCATTAATTCCAACATTTGTGTTAAAAGGGGGGGGGGCGGTAATACAATATACTTTTTTAGTATTTAATGAGATAATACATATACAGCAGTTTAAACAGTGTCTGCTTCATAACAAATCCTCAGGAAAGACCATGCATTATTATTATATCTAATACTTTTCAGCTGATTTGGGGCACCATGGGCTTTTCAATTCAGCATATTAACCCTGATCATTATCAGCTGATTCCCCACGTCAAACTGCATTTTTCAAATTCTCCCCAGACGGACTGGGTGAAGGATTTTAACAAGAACTGGGTACAGTGGGGCCTTGACTTACGAATTTAATTTTTTGTGATGGGGTGGGGCCACAACATTAGTAACAAAGAAACAGAATTTCTGGAAGATGAGGCCCAGAAATCAGGATTTTAAAAAGATTCCCAGGTGATTCTAATGTGCAGCCAAGGTTGAGAACCACTGATCTAATGGGACCGGTCGGGGATGCTGCTAAACATCTTACAATGCCATAGAGGGTCTCTCAGAAAATGCCAGTAGCGCTGGGGGTGAGAAACTCTACTGTAAAAAAGAAGAATGATCAGCCCTAGCTGGTTTGGCTCAGTGGATAGAGCGTCGGCCTGCTGACTGAAGGGTCCCAGGTTCGATTCCGGTCAAGGGCACATGCCCGGGTTTTGGGCTCGATCCCCAGTGGGGGACATGCAGGAGGCAGCTGATCAATGATTCTCTCTCATCACGGATGTTTCTCTTTCTCTCCCTTCCTCTCTGAAACAATAAAAATATATTTTTTAAAAAGAAGCAGCATAAAGGAATGAAATAGAAATTATTTTTAAAAAGAAGAAGAATGATCAGTCCCCCAGGATGTGCAGATTTAGAGACGGCCTCGCCCCGGTTATGGAGGTGGAAATAAGAGGAACCTGGTATTTCTGCAAATCTCATGTCTGGGGCGGCTTGAATAGTCATGCTCCTCCCCCTACCCACCAACCTTGTCTTTGCACTTGGAAACTCACTCCAGGTCTGGCAGCCCGGAGTCTGTGACTTTACACCTCCTGTTCGTCCTCATCTCAGAAGACCCCAGACAGGGACCCACGCCACGCCACCAAGAAAGGTATTGGGAACTTTGGGATCATTTAAGTAACTGGATAGAGGAGCCATTCATTGTTAGGGAGCAGGGAGGGGAGGGAACGCAAGCCATAGGCCAAATAATGTTTTTTCGAACTTAAAGAGAAATGTGGGTAGTCGCAAAGATCAGTTCTTCGAAGAGGAAGTCAGACTTCTAATGATGTTAGGCCTGGCTCTCTGGAGTTTGTCTCTGATTTGTGTGACTTTGAGGAAGTCCATGCCATTGCGAGGAGCTCCCAGCAGCGCATGGTGGAGCAGTGTGCCAGCCTGTTTGAGGCTACGGTGCTGGGCTGGTGTTCTGAGTGGCCGGTTTGGTGTTCTCTTTCTCTTAGTTGATGCTATGGGGCGCCTCTCCGGCTGACCTGGACACCTGCTGGCTTCAACCAGATGTCTACACTTCCTTCCGGAAGAAGGCTAAACATGGTAAGACGAGCTTAGAGATCCCTAAAAGGTGTTATCTGTAATCTCGATGGGAAGAACTGAAATCAGCTGGCAAGAGCCACAGTGAGGAATCCGTACTTTGGCGATTGGCTGGGGACAAGTTCTCGGTGATATTTCACCATCAATATTAAGCACAGGGCATGTTGTAATTTCGGATTGATTAACACTCGCTCTGTCCGATTCCTGCGAGCGTCCATGTGTGCTGTACTGAGGAGGGGCAGATGTTTGCATTGGGAAAATAGCTTCTCTGGGTCCAATGCTTTCCATCCTACAGATAGATTTTCATGGATTTCAGAGCAGAAGGGAGAGGGAGAGAGAGAGAGAAACATCACTGATGAGAGAGAACCAGTGATCGGCTGCCTCCTGCATGCCCCCTACCAGGGATTGAGCTTGCAACCCGGGCATGTGCCCTTGCCTGGAATCGAACCCGGGACCCTTCAGTCTGCAGGCTGACGCTCTATCCACTGAGCCCAGCCGGCTAAGGCTTGTGTCTTCATTTGTATCGGCTGGACCTGACGTTCTAGAATGATGAGAGCACCTGAGCGAGAGGTGTGGGGGGTACATGACCCTGGGGTCCCATCATAGCAGGCTCCCTGATGGCAGTGTTTCACTGTCACCTGAGGTGACTGCCTTTCGTACAGTTGCCAGGCAGGGTCTGGGAGCACCTGCTTCTGAGCACGGAGGGGGGGGGGGCTTGTCCTACTTTTAGCCGTTTCAGTGCCGCTATGTCAGCATTTTCTCGATGTCACACTGGTCAGCTGTCGTATTTTGATGCCAGCAGAGTTTTAGGGATAAAATGGTACCTGGTCAAGATGAAGTGAGTTGGTAGCTGCAAACAAAGGTGTGTGGAGAAGTTCTGTCTGTGAAGAGCTAAAAAGAAAATTGAAGTTGATTTGAGCCCTGGCCAGAGTTGCTCAGTGGTTAGAGCATTGACCTGCTCACCAAAGGGTCGCAGGTTCGTTTCTCAGTCAAGGGTTGAGGGCACCTGCCTGGGTTGCAGGTTCAATCCCAGCCCAGGTTGGGGTGAGTACAGGAGGCAACCAATTGATGTGTCTCTCTCATGTCAATGTTTCTCTCTCTCTGTCCCTTTCTCTCTCTCTCTCTCTCTCTCTCTCTCTCTCTCTCTCTCTCTCTCCCCCCCCCCCTTCCTCTCTCTCTCCCTTTCTCTCTCTCTCTCTCTTCCATCCCCCCTCCCTTCCGCTCTCTCTGAAAAGCAACAGAAAAAATATCCTCAGGTGAGGATTTAAAAAAATGGGTTTGAAAAATGAAAGACCAGACACCCAGAGCTGGGCAGTAGTTAAAGCTATGAACGCAGACTGTCCAGGGACTATGCGAGAGGGGAAAAGAGAACTTGGCATAGAACTGGGCTCCCTCCCAAAGCCAGCAGACGAGTGGGGATTTACAGGCAAGGAGCAGAGGCAGGCTCGGTGGGTGGCAAATGACTAGGAGGGAGCGTCAGGGTTAGGGGCCTGTGGGAGAAACTTAGCTGCCAGGGTCCTCGCTGGGAGCGGGCCAGGGAGACCAGTTGTCAGCCAGGAGGGGGCAGGGATGAGGTAGGGATCAGATAGCAAGCTTGACCAGATAGCAAGGGTGAGGCATTCTCACTAAACGGATTGAGCAGGAATCTGAAAACTGGGCGGATGGACTCAGATGCCCCAAAGTCAAGGTCTGGTGGCTCAGGGGAGCCTGACAGCTTTGCCCATGAGCCTGTCAGTGCTGGCTGACTCGGTTGCTAGCTGGGGGACCTATCCCCCGAGCCCCCTGAAAATCAGTTTCTCTGATTATCGAATGAGCATTGGAATACCTTTCCGGTTGCGTCTTAGGGCCATTGTGGGGTTCAAATAACAGTGTCTCGGTTCAAGCCTTTTGCAAGCAGTGTGAGTTATGAGGTCTGCCGAATATTATCAGAAAAACACATCGGCGGCCTTTTTCTGAAGTGGTTCTGTCACCCGAATCAGACGTGATAGGATACGCTCACCAGGAGCCCACTCCGACTTGTAGCTCTGAAGGCTGGCGCCAGGGCTTCCCTGTGTGTCTAAGGTCTAACGAAGAGTTAACCTCGGGTTGATTATGTTACGAAGGAGACAACTGCTTAGAGTTTCATTTCCTAGAAACTCAGATGGCGATTTTTCTGCAAACCCATGCCCACACCAGCCTTTGCCCCTCGAGGGATGGCATGGAGGATGGATAGACAGCTCATGTTTGGTCCAGCCGGTGTGGCTCAGTGGTTGAGCGTCGACCTAGGAACCAGGAGGTCACAGTTCAATTCCTCATCCGGGCACAGGTCCGGGTTGCAGGCTCGATCCCCAGTGGGGGGCGTGCAGGAGGCAGCCGATCCATGGTTCTCTCTCATCATGGATGTTTCTCTCTCTCTCTCCCTCTCCCTTCCTCTCTGAAATCAATAAAAATATATATTTTTTAAAAAGGCAGCTCATGTTTGTTTACCACTTACAAGCCAAGCATCATGCTGAGGCCTTCATGTTTAGGGAGCAGCGCGTGAGGCCCTGAGGAAGACGCTCCAAGCCCTGGGGAGCTTGACTGAATGGCCTTGAATGGCCTTGACTGACCTTGACCGGGCACCTGACTCCGGAAGCCATGTGGGGGACCCAGCCCAACAGTTACCTAGCGAACACGCAGGGAATTCAGGCTTCCATTGTGATATCTTACTACTTAACAACAACAAAAAAGGAGAAGTTGGTATGTCTCTTTAAAGAGACGTGGAAAAATGTTTTAAGAGAAGCAATACAAGGGCCAGAAAGCACAGGAAATGATGGCACCTTCTTAATAGTTAAAGGCCTGATCTTTTGATATGGAAATCCCCCTTCTAAAATCTCTTGTTAAAGAACTGATCAGCAATGCGGCAAACTGTTTACAAAGGTAGTGTATGGCCCTGGCTGGTTTGGGTCAGTGGATAGAGTGTCGGCCGCAGACTGAAGGGTCCCGGGTTCAATTCCGGTCAAGGGCACATTGCTCGGTTGCAGGCTTCTCCCTGGCCTGGCCCTGGTCGGGGCTCGTGCAGGAGGCAACCGATCCATGTGTCTCTCTCACATCGATGTTTCTCTCTGTATTTCCCTCTCTCTCCCACTCTCCCTAAAAAATCATTGGAAAAATATCCTCAAGTGAGGATTAACAACAACAAAATAATAATAAAAAGATAGTCTATGCAGCATGGCAAAGGGAATCTCTCATGTCCAATGTTGGGGAGGGGTTCATTCATTGTACTTCACCGTTGAGTGGAATATTATGTAGCCATCAAACCATTTTTTAAAATAATACTGAATGACATAAGCAAATACACATGATATAAAGATAAATGAGCCGAAACCGGTTTGGCTCAGTGGATAGAGCATCAGCCTGCGGACTGAAAGGTCCCAGGTTCGATTCCGGTCAAGGGCATGTACCTGGGTTGCGGGCACATCCCCAGTAGGAGATGTGCAGGAGGCGGCTGATCGATGTTTCTCTCTCATCGATGTTTCTGACTCTCTATCCCTCTCCCTTCCTCTCTGTGAAAAATCAATAAAATATATTTTTAAAAAAGATAAATGAAAAAAAGCAAGCTACAGATGGGTAACTATCATATATTCCTGATGTTTTTAATACACATGCTAGATACTTACTAAATGCCAGTTAATCTGTGATGGTTTACATGAATAAATGTGTTATGTGGTTAAAAAAAATTCAACTGAGTAAATGTAAAGATCGAATTGGCTTTATTAAGCAATTCATGAATCCGCAGCATCCCATGTAACAAGGAGAAGGGTGCTCCAAGGGGTTGTACAAAATGGGAAGTTTTGCCTGGCTGGTGTGGTTCAGTGGTTGAGCATCGACCTATAAACCAAGAAGAGGTCACGGTTGGAATCCCGGTCAGGGCACAGGCCCGGGTTGCGGGCTTAATCCCAGTGGTGGGCGTGTAGGACGCAGCCAATCAATGATTCTCTCTCATCATTGATGTTTCTTTTCTTTTTTTGTTGTTGTTGTTCTCTTGATCTTTTTTCTAAATTTTAATTAAATCTTTATTGTTCAGATTATTACAGTTGTTCCTCTTTTTTCCCCCCATAGCTCCCCTCCACCCGGTTCCCAACGCTCCCTCTCCCTTCCTCTCTGAAATAAAAAATATATATATATATATTTTTAAATGGGAAATTTTATAGGAAGAAGGGTGGGGCAAGGGAGCTATTAACAAACAAAAGAAAGGATTATTCTATTTTATTAACGAGAGAGAGAGAGAGAGAGAGAGAGAGAGAGAGAGAGAGAGAGTTGCTGTTCCATTTATTTATGCGTTCATTCATCAGTTTGCCTCTTGTTTGTACCCTGACTGGGGACTGAACCCACAGACCTTGGCGTATTGGCCCAATGCTCCAACCAATTAAACTCCCGAGCCAGGGTGAAAGGACTATTCCTGTGCCCAGGCATCTTTCCTTGGGGGAGGAGAACCGGAGGGTTTGCCATGCAGGTTGCCTCTTCTTCCTGTGGGGGATGGAGAGCGCCCACCAGCACAGGTCACTTCACTGGTGCTTAAAGCAAATTCAAGACTGGGCGATTAGGATGATATTTCTGGGAGAGGCTGAAACTGCAATCAGATCAGGTGTGAAATCTAGCTTCGGTAGCATGGGCTTTTAGCACGAGTGACGCCATTTTGGACCTGTGGGTTTCTCTTTAACAGTTAGGTCCCCAAGAATAGATCATGTATGTCTTAGATGCCCCCCAAACTTAAGGGCTGGGCTTGGCACGTTCTGACTGTGGGCCAGACCCAGCCTGCCACCAGTCTTTGTCTAGCCCACAAGGTAAGAATGTTTATGTTTGAAGAGATTGAAAAAGTGAAAGGAAGAATATTCCTTCTCGACGTGTAAAAGTTGTGTTAAACTCAAATGTCAGTGTCCACAAATAGGTGTCTTATTTGTGTATTGTCTGTAACTGCATTTGCGCTGCAATGGCAGACTCCTGTGAGGGTCGAGTGGTTGTGACAAAGACAGTCGCCTGTGAAACATACACTGTTTGCTGACTGGGCCTTACAGGAAAAACTGTGCTGCTCGTGGTTTATGGAAAACAAGTGAAAAGGTGTAAGGTTAAATAAGTGTTGAAATCTTACGGTCTTTGCTGCCTGTTGTGATGCAGGACAGCTGGTGAGTTCCTAGCTTATGTAAGCCTGCTTTATATCATTTCCTTCTTTTATTTTGAAAGCGAAGTCTGTTGGGCTACAATGGTGGGAAATCGCTAACAAAAAATCTCTCTTTTTTTTTTTTCAAAGTAAGTGGGTAATATTCTTGTACTTTAGTTTGTGTTAGATAATGAGACTTGACCATTTGTGGTAATGTCACTCTACAGAGATTAGCCTATAATTAGAAATATTTCGAAATGTGCAAGAAGAGGATCTTTGGTCATAAATCTATTAGGGAAATTTCCAGTGGAGGTTTTTGTCTATAAAACAAATAGCACTTAAGTAACTTCCCTAATTCGAGATGCTCAGTTAGCCGTGAGGGGAGGTACGCCAGGCACATCTCGCTCTCAGGCAGCTCAGTGCCAGATCAATATGGCGAAAGGTTAGTGAATCAAACGGAAGGGTTTCCAACAATGGCGCCCCACTCCTCCTCTCTGCCCTGTCCCTTTCTTGTTACTCTCCAGCCAGCCCTCGCCTCTAGGTCAGCCCAGCCATCCACGTGCAGGCTCCCGCCAGGACAGGGTCCCCTGCTTCCACAGTTTGGCTCCAGTGACTTCCTCCACCGGAAATGCATATCCCAACACTTCCGTTTCAACTCGGGCAACTTGGCTTTTTGAAAAATAAGCTTTAATGGATTTTGAGAGAGAGAGGAAGGAGAGGGAGAGAGAGAGAGAGAAAGAGAAAAACATAGATGAGAGAGAAACGTCATCGATCGGCTGCCTCCTGCACGCCCCCTACTGGGGATGGAGCCTACAACCCAGGCATGTGCCCTGACTGGTAATCGAACCATGACCTCCTGGTTCATAGGTCGAGGCTCCACCACTGGGCCACACCAGCCAGGGTGGACTGTTAAACTAAGGATGAAATGTCTATGCCCCTAGCTAAGGCCAACATGCCCCCTGGTGCACTGGGTCTGCTTCTGCTCGCCTGCTCAGCGTCAGCACCTTAGCCTCCTTCCCTTCCTCTCTTACAGCATCATCCTCTTTATTATTCATGTATTATTATTTGCTCTCATGACCTGAAGGGTGTCATTCTCTCCAGCATTACAACATGCTCTTGCTTCTCCCATCGGAAAAGAAATTCACTTGACCCTACTGGCCCTGGGAACGCCTGCCAGCATCTTTGTTCCCCCTTGCAAGAAACTTCCCAGAAATCCACTGTCTCTAATCCCTCTCCTCACATTTTTCCAAGAACTTTGAAGTCATATTTCATTTGGCTTCACATTGAAACACATCCAGGACCTGGCAAGTTCTCTACCTTCACCCCTGCCAGCTGGGTTTTTTTGCTTGAATTACTGTAATAGCCTCTTTTTTTAAAAAAATTATATATATATATATATATATATATATATATATATATATATATATATAGTTGATTTCCGAGAGGAAGGGAGAGGGAGAGAGAAATAGAAACATCAACGATGAGAATCATTGATTGTCTGCCTCCTGCACGCCCCCTACTGGGGATTGAGCCCGCAACCTGGGCATGTGCCCTTGACTGGAATCAAACCCGGGACCCTTCAGTCCCCAGGCCAATGCTCTATCCACTGAGCCAGACCAGCTAGGGCTGTAATAGCCTCTTGACTGGTCTCTGGGCTTCCACCCCTGCCCCTCATTGTTTCTTCTCGACACAGCAATCAGCATATCCTTCTAAAATCTAAGTCAGACCACATCACTCTTCAGCTCAAAACCTTGAGTGGATCCTCATGCCCCTCAGAGTAAAAACCACCATCCTTGGAAGGGCTGAGAAGGCCCTACAGTCTCAGCGGCAGTGCTGCACCCCCCTCCCCCAACCTCCTTCGACTTCATCTCCTAGCCTTCTCCTCCCCTTGCACCAGGCCTGCTGGCTTTGTTGCCATGTTCATGAATGTTCCAGCACGTTCCCACCGTGGGGCCTTTGCATTAGTCTCTTCCCTCTGCTTGGAATGCTTCCTCGCTGGATGGAGCTGCACGGCCAGCTTCCTCCTCTCCTTGAGATCTTGGCTCAGATGTCAACTTCTCAACGATGCCACCCAACACACCCTACTGCTAGTCTCAACCCCATCTCAGATTCCTGATCCCCCTTACCCTGCCCTACTTTTTCTCTTCCCATAACACGTATCACCTAACAGCCCACATAATTTATTAGTTATACTAGAGGTTCGGTGCATGAAAATTCACGCACTGTGGGGGGGGGGGCGGTCTTCAGCCCAGCCCGCGCCCTTTAGCAGTCTAGGTGCCCTTGGGAGATGCCCCACTGATAGCTTAGGCCCTGTGGAGCAGGCCTAAGCCATCAGTTGGACATCCTTATCATTGCCGCAGAGGCGGGAGAGGCTCCCGCCACCACAGCTGCACTCACCAGCCATCAGTCCAGCTTCTGGCTGAGCAGCGCTCCCCCTGTGGGAGCGCACTGACCACCAGAGGGGCAGCTCCTGCGTTGAGTGCCCCCTGGTGGTCAGTGCACATCATAGCAACCAGTCGTTCCATCATTTGGTCAATTTGCATATTAGCCTTTTATAAGATAGGATAGTTTTGAGTTTAGTATTTGGAGACCATAATTTCCAGAAGAGCAGGGATCTTGTCTGTTTCCTCCACTGATGTGACTCAACACTTAGAAGCAGGTACCTGGCCCTAGACGGTTTGGCTCATTGGTTAGTGTTGGCCCTCAGACTGAAGGGTCGTGGGGTTGATTCCCTGTCAAGGGCATGTACCTCGTTGTAGGCTCCATCACCGGCCCTGGCCGCTGTGCATGTGGGAGGCAACCAATGGATGTGTTTCTCTCACATTGATGTTTCTCTCTGTCTCTCCCCCTCCCTTCCACTCTGTCTAGAAATCAATGGAAAAAATATCCTCGAGTGAGGATTAACAACAACAAAAACAGAACCAGGACCCCCAAAGGGGTCGCGACCCACAGGTTGAGAACCGCTGGCTTAGACCGGTTGGAAACATTGGCAGCCTGAGGTTCTGGGTGGCTCGGAAAGCACCCAGCTGAGGCCACATCCTGGCAGAGAAATTTCGGGGGGATCCAGGGCAGGCCTCGGCATTTTAATAAATACCTGTTGAGTTTTTCATTTTTCACAATTTCCTTCCCCATTATTATGATGAGATGAGGTTTTAGCACTTCCTCTGTAAATTATAGAATTTTTTTTAAAAAAAATACATATTCCTTGTAAAAGAAAAAAACTCAGAGTAGAGAAGGATATAGAAATCACTGTTAAAGTTTCTAATGTGTTCTCCCATACTTTTCTCTGTAACACAAAGCAAATGTGTGTGTGTGTATTCATCATAAAGGGATCATACACGATATGTTGTGATTCTCCTTTAAAAATGGACTTAACATTTTTACAACTTCATAGTATATCTTGCATAGCCTTTCATTTCAATACCTAGAGCTCTACCATCCTTCTAAAGGCAGGTCCCACTCTTGGTGGTTTCCCATTTTCAACCATTTCCCCAAATTGAGGGACCGCCATCCCGTTCTTCGCATTCTGACTGTTTCAGGGAGCGAATAACACTAGTCAACGTGTTTGAGCCGAAGACATGTGCTGCTCGCTATTATACAGAGGCGCGCTAGGTGCCTGTGTTTCCCCTTTCTGGGAAATCCTTAGAAGGTCCCTGGTGGTTGGAAGCTTTGCTTAGTAAGTGGTTCTCAACCTTCCTAACGCCGCGACCCTTTCATACAGTTCCTCATGTTGTGGTGACCCCCAACCATAAAATTATTTTCGTGGCTACTTCATCACTGTCATGTTGCTACTGTTATGAATCATAATGTAAATATCTGATATGCAGGATGTATTTGACTGGAATACAAATACATCCCTGTAGGCAACCCCTGTGAAAGGGGCGTTCGACCCCCAAAGGGGTCGCGACCCACAGGTTGAGAACCGCTGGCTTAGACCGGTTCGAAACATTGGCAGCCTGAGGTTCTGGGTGGCTCGGAAAGCACCCAGCTGAGGCCACATCCTGGCAGAGAAATTTCGGGGGGATCCAGGGCAGGCCTCGGCATTTTAAAATAACCACAATAGAAAAGGCGCACTGCCCTAGCCAGTGTGGCTCAGTGGATAGAGCATCAGCCTGCAGACTGAAGGGTCCCGGGTTTGATTCTGGTCAAGGGCACATGCTGGGTTGTGGGCTCGATCCCTGGTGGGGGCATGCAGGAGGCAGCCGATCCATGATTCTCTCTCATCATTGATGTTTCTCTCTCTCTCTCTCTCTCTCTCTCTCTCTCTCCCTCTCTTCCTCTCTGAGATCAATAAAAAAATATTTTTTAAAAAGAAAAGAGCCGAAACTGGTTTGGCTCAGTAGATAGAGCGTCGGCCTGTGAAAGGTCCCAGGTTCGGTTCCGGTCAAGGGCATGTACCTTGGTTGCGGGCACATCCCCAGTGGGAGGTGTGCAGGAGGCAGCTGATCGATGTTTCCCTCTCATCGATGTTTCTAACTCACTATTTCTCTCCCTTCCTCTCTGTAAAAAATCAATAAAATATATTTTAAAAAAATAAATAAATAAATAAAAAGGAAAGAAAAGGGGCACTGAGGTAAGTTAGTTCAACCTCCACCGTTTGCCGATGAGAAAGTCGAGATTTAGGAGGCTTTGGTCCGTAGCTCGGCCTCAGACAGTGGCTGACTCCTGATCTGACTTTCGGTTCAGAGGGTGCTAACCCCAGAAAGAATAAACATGAGAAGTCAGACTAATCCGGGGCTTCCTCTAACTCATTGTGAGATGCAAACCACTGAAGCTCACTTCCTCACTCTTGCCATCTGTCCTTCTGAGCCCTCAGATTGCATCTGTGCGTCTGTTGTGAACTTGCCAAGTCTCGGAGATAAAAATACTCTCTGCAGTTATAAACATCTTGGTGAATGTGTCTTCCTATCAGCCTCACGGCTCTATGACCACAGGCCTTCTGGTGGGAATCTAACATGGATGTAAAATCAGGAGAATTCAGCTCGGAATACAGGCTGGAGTCCTGCCACAAAAGTGATGCAACCAAGAAAATTCCTTTTGTCGCTCTGAAGGGTTGTTGCTTCAAGCTGTTGTTTGAAAGGTGGGTGGGCACATTACCTTTAGGCCTGAATGGCCTTGACCTACAACTTCTTATTCTCACTATGGATTGCCCTGGTGGCAGAGAGCCCTGGTGGCAGAGAGGTGGCTTGGCAATACACCTGGCTCCTGAGATGTGGCAGCAGGGCGTTTGGTCTCTAACTGCTCAGGAACGTTGTCTGACTCGTCACAGTTCCCTACTTTGCCTAGCACAGTGCCTTACGTAGAGTATGTGCCCAGTAATGTTTGTTGAGTGACTACATGAGCATGGAATTTTTTATTATGAAGGTAGAGCTCAGCATGCCTTTAAATATGCAACTTCAGAAACTATCCTGGCATAGCATTGCTGGGCATCAGATTCGATTCATAAGAAATATATCATCCATTTTGTGATAGCTCAAGCAGCTTAGTAAAGGCATAGAGGGAGAGAACTGTCTTCACAAAAAGTGAGTGAAAACAGATTAATTTGGAAAAAGCGAAGTGGGAATCCTTTCCAAGTTATATGTTCGGAAAGTATGGAGGCATGAGGAAGGACACTGGTGGGGAGTCTTGAATATTACCTTCTATGATATGTTTAGAATGACATCTGGGGAACTCCCAGAAAAAAAAATCATTCAAAGAGTCTCTTTTTTTCCTCACTCAAATCATGCCAGGGCTGACCAGCAGATCCTGAGCAATGGATGAATGATTACTCTGACACATTTACTGTGAAAGAGAAGCTAAGGGACTGCCTGGCTAAAGGAACCAGATAGCCTCGATTGCCTGCCTCTTTAGACTTTTATTGTAGCAGCAGTTTGAGATAAAGTTTATATTTTATTTATTTTTATTTTTATTTTTTTAAATATATTTCTTTATTGATTTCAGAGAGGAAGGGAGAGGGAGAGAGAGATAGAAACACCAATGATGAGGGAGAATCATTGATCGGCTGCCTCCTGCACACCCCCCAATGGGGATCGAGCCCGCAACCCAGGCATGTGCCCTTGGCCGGAACCAAACCCGGGACCCTTCAGTCCGCAGGCTGACGCTCTATCCACTGAGCCAAGCTGGCCAGGGCAAAGTTTATCTTTTAGATACAATCAGTAGGGTAAGTAATCTTGGGAGGACATGTGTGCCTGCAGTGTCCTTTAAGCAAGAACACCCAAAGTGTAAGTGTAAAGATTCCAGTAAACACCTGAGAGTCCGCATGTACACAGACTTGTTAGAAAAGGTCAAGGAACAATTAGGAGTGGCCGCCATTGGCCAAACTCCCCTAAGTCGGAATTCCCATAAACAGGGCAGGCCGCCTTCAGCCCACTCCTCTTTCGGAATTTCCTCCTTACTGATTTTCCAACCAAGACTCCCGTGCTTCTCTACAAAATCATAAATACCTTCTTTAGTATTTGGAAACTTTTCTATAACAACTCTAATACAACATCAAAACATTACATTACCAAGAACCATTTCACTGCAAAGGAAATTAACCAAGATGCACACTCGCATTATCCCAAGTGCATTGGCTGTAACTAGAGGAGGCAACTTGAAGGTGATTGGTCAAAAAAGAACTTGAATCTTGGTTTGAAATTGCCCCTCCAATCTCTGCTTCCTCATCAACAAAATGGAAATATTTATATGTTCTTAAATTTCATTGTCAGGGCTCCGTGATGTAATATAAATAGTGTGTTTTGCCTGGCTGGTGTGGCTCGGTGTTTGAGCGTCAACCAATGAACCAGGAGGTCACGGTTCAATTCCGGTAGGGCACATGCCCAGCTTGTGGGCTTGATCCCCAGTGTGGGGGTTGCAGGAGGCAGCCAATCAATGATTCTGTCTCATCATTGATGTTTCTCTCTCTCCCTTTCAGTTTGAAATCAATAAAAATATATTTTTAATATATTTTTATATTAAAAAAAAACCCACAAAAAGCTGTGTGTCTACCTCAGCACCTGGCACATAGTAAGCACATAGTAAGTATAAAAGGAAGCTCCTATAACAGAACAAAAACATGACTGATTGAACACTGTTCAATGTAGATTCTACATTTTCCATTTTAACAAAAAGAGATGATTTACTGAAAGAATAGAGCACCTGTGCACACAAAATCAAACATCCTCGTTTTTACCATAATTAGCTTGCTAATTGGGCATCCAAATTTATCCAGTGTGTTTGCATGTGTAATTAGCTATGATTCATTACTGAAGCTGGGCCTGTGTCATGGTGTATTACGCTGTTTTACATATCACGTTCTTAAAAGACTCATGTCTTTAGGCAATCGTGGCCCCAAACAGCAGGCAAAACCAAAATCATGTGGATTATTTGTAGCGAATGACAAAAGAGGTGTGGCTCAATGCTGAATGAACTCTTACATTTAAAAATAATGGTGGTTGAAGCTAAGGTCCCAGCTTCAGTCTGAAGCACGTAGTTTCCAATGGTTTAAAAGGGGAAATTTCCACACTTAAGAAAATTTCCAGAGGCCGTGCGGAGCGTGGAGCTGCTGCTATGGCTTCTAGCGGGGTCGGCGTGAGCGCTGGCAGCTTGGCAAGTGAAGCTCCCGAAATCCCAGACAATGTGGGAGATTGGCTCCGGGGCGTCTACCGCTTCGCCACCAACAGGAATGACTTCCGGAGGAACTTGATCCTCAACTTGGGACTTTTCTTCGCTGCAGGAGTTTGGCTGGCCAGGAATTTGAGTGACATTGACTTAATGGCACCTCAGCCAGGGGTGTAGCCAGATACACACATGGAACCCGAGATGTACTTGAACCTCCAAACACAGAGCTTCCAATCTGTGACCATCACAAGACTTTCCCTGATAGCAGCTGAAGTTTGATTCACATGGCTACCTTCCCTTCCCTGCCTGCTTCCCTTCGCCGGGTCTACGCAGAATTCATTCTCTGGTCAGCAGTCAGGCTTCAGCTGAAGTGTTGTCCTCTGTTTTGTAAAGTTCTGTACATAATTCCTAAGTTTTGGTAGAGAGTGATCTTTGCTCTTTTCTTGAGGAATAACCTGATGGTATTTTAACAATTATCTGAAATAAAGACTGCACACAGAGAAAAAAAAAAAGAAAAAAGAAAGAAAATTTCCATTGGAATCAAGAAATATTTCCCAGTTTTCTATCATCTTCTCAAGACTATCTTTTTTTTTTATTGACTTGAGAGAGAGAGAGAGGAAAAGAGAGGGAGAGAGAGATAGAAACATCGATGAGAGACATCAATCGGCTGCCTCCTGCATGCTCCTTATTGGGGCTTGAACCCCAGTCCCAGGCATGTGCCCTGACTGGGCATGGAACTAGTAACCTCTGGGTTCATGGGTCAATGTTCAAGCACTGAGCCACACTGGCCGGGTGAAATGATCTTTGATGTTAGGAAGCCTCAAAGGCCTTATTTCTCTTGGAGTAACACATTTCGAAAGGCTCCATTCATTCCCACCCTCACCTGCTTAATCAGAACCCAGCCATCTCATAGTTGATCTTCCCTTTGGCATGGATCTTGGAATACAAACTTGCTCTTTTCTCTGCGGTCCAGGATGGCATGCAGCCAGCAGAAAGCCAAGAGACGTCTGGTCTGGCATATAGCATCCCAAGGGCCAACTGAACTGGGGCTCGACTATTGAGCACAGGACAGGGGCAGCCCCATTCTGGCTGTGTCTGTTCCCAGGAGAGACAAATGAGCACCATGCTCCGCACTCTCGCTGGGGCTTCAGGTTCAAGGGGACAGTGTTCTGAGAAAGCTAATCTATAGGAGCCTTTCTGCAGCTCCACTTCCCATGGCCTTCTGCTGACACACCCTTTCCTTCTGTGGCACTTTTCCCACATCAACCCCTCTTCTTTAAAAAAAAAATATGTTTTTATTGGTTTCCAGAGAGAAAGAGAAAGAGAGAGAGAGAGAGAGAGAGAGAGAGAGAGAGAGAGAGAGAGACATTGATGAGAGAAAAACATCGATCGGTTGCCTCCTGCATACCCCAACTAGGAATGGAACCAGAACCGTTTGGTGCATGGGATGATGCTCAACCAACTGAGTCACACTGGCCCAGCTCAACCCTTGTTTAATTTTTTTATTTTTATTTCCTTATTTATTTTATTAATCCTCACCCGAGGATATTTTTCCATTGATAGAAAGATCGGAAGAGAGAGGGAAAGACAGAGAGAAACATCAATGTGAGAGAAACACATGGATTGGTTGCCTCCTGCACGTGCCTCATCCAGGGCCTGGGCTGGGGAGGAGCCTGCCGCCAAGGTACATGCCCTTGACCGAAATTGAACCTGTGATGCCTCTGTGTCAGTCACTGCAAATCTCTTAGAACTGGAATGAGGATGAAATGCTTGGCTAAATGCTATTGGTTGAAGTTAGCGGCATGTGAACCGACTTACAGGATTTGCAGGTAATGGGATTTCTTCTAAGATTCTGCAGTCTCGGACAGACTTTGCTTCAAGTTCATTCCATGGATAAGTTTACCGCAGCTTGAGATTTTTTGTCTGCACACCGCAGCCTGTGGGCCAAATCTGTCCCGCCACCTGCTTTTGTAGGGCTTGTGAGCTAAGAGTGGTTTTGTGACTTTAATTAGTTACATTCTAAAAGTTATTTAAGCATCCACAGAATGTTGCCTAAGTTAGTTACTCTACAGCCCTTTACAGAAAAAGTTTGCCAACCCCAATCCAGGCCAGTGTTCTTCAATAGAACTTTCTGGAATGAAAAAAAAGTCCTATAACTGCACGCTCAGACTCCAGTCTCCTGTGGCTTTTGAGCACTTGAAATATAGTTAGTGTCACCTGGCCGGTGTGGTTCAGTGGTTGAGCGTCAACCTATGAAGCAGGAGGTCTTGGTTCTATTCCCGGTCAAGGCACGTGCCCAAGTTGTGGGCTTGATCCCTAGTGTGGGGCGTGCAGGAAGCAACTGATCAATGATTCTCTCTCATCATTGATGTTTCTATCTCTCTTTCCCTCTCCCTTCCTCTCTGAAATCAATAAAATACACACACACACACACACTCATACACACATATATATGTATTTTAAAAAGTTCTCATCACCAGAAAAAAAATTATAACTACTTGAGGTGATAGATGTTAAATAGACTTACTGTGATAATCACTTCACAACACACACACACACACACTCATTATGTTGTCCACCTTAAACTAATACAATGTTATTTATGTCAATTATCTATATATATAAAAGGCTAATATGTTAACTGTCCAACCATCCAAATGGTCACTATGATGTGCACTGACCACCAGGGGGCAGACACTCAACACAGGAGCAGCCATGACGCATACTGGCCATTTACAGAGAAACAGCACCGTGGACCTGGTGCCAACAAAGCAACACTTGGCTTCCCCCAAGTGAGATACAGGCGCTGCCACCATCCTGGAACGACAACCCACCAAATCACAGCCAATGCTACCGAGACTCCATGGTGCAAAATGTAGCCCACAGCCAAACCCAGCCCCAAAACAGTGACTGTGGGCGCCGGGTAATGATGTCACATAGCAATGCCTGGCTTCCTCTCCCTAGTGACTAGCCTCCTTGGAGTTTCTTCAGCCCAGGAACACGACTTGCTTTATAGCCAGGTGCAAACATTTTACACTGTAACCAAATGTCTGTAAAGCATTTTCCCGTGCCTCATCTCATTTGATCCTCACAGAAGCCCTAGAGTAGACAGATAGGAGACTCAGTGGAATGCTATTGTCTTTTCATTAGCCAGAAAATGGAGATTTAGAAAGCTTAGAAAATTGACCCAATGGAAAAGAAGAAATGGTGAACCTTGAAAATGACTTCAGGTTTTCTCACTGCGCAGAATATAGTCAAACACTGCTGCAGTTAAATATTTTACCCTTTGTTCTCCCTGCATGATCTGTACTAATAATCTGCTTCATGTTGATATTTACTGCTGTGTTGCTGACAATTACCTGAAAGGGAAGTTGGGGTGCTTCACTGGGCTGGGTAAAGTTTAGCTACATCAGAAAGCAGGTCTAATTAAGCAAGTTTATTCTATATCTATAAAAGGCTAAATTGGCTTGTGCATGCGCAATACATTAAAGCTCTTGCTGGTGCCAATCACAGGCATGTGTTTTGATCTATCACTGTCGATTGTGAATTTGGTTGACACTTCTATTATAGAGAAAGGGCGAATAGCATTATTAAAATATTTCTTCTAATTAATTTCCTTTCAATATGCACGAATTCATGCACCGGGCTATTAGTATCTAAATAAAGTGGAAAAACAACAGTCACAGTTGGAATGTTCTGCCTTCCAAGACAGCATGGGTGGTGGTTGTGTCAAGTGTTTTGTGATGGCATCACTGGGGCCCAGCTTTCCAGCCTCCGATATCTGGGTCTTTCTTACTCATAGATTGATGACATCAATATCACATATTTTAGATTCTCTCATGGCAGCAATTTATTTCCCAGTTCTAAATTCTACACTGGCTAAAACTAGGTTTGCATTTATATCCAATAGAAATAAAATTTCCAATTAAAAATAGAGACAGGAAAAAAAATGCCATAGAAAATCCAATTAACACTGGCTTAGCATAATAATTTTATGATTTCTTATAAACTGGAAGTTGGCAGTTCAGAGCCATTATTGAGCATCGACCTATGAGCCAGAAAGGCATGGCTCAATTCCTGGTCAGGGCTGCGGGCTCGATCCCCAGTGTGGGGTGTGCAGGAGGCAGCTGATCAATGATTCTCTCTCATCATTGATGTTTCCATCTCTCTTTCCTTCTCCCTTCCCCTCTGAAATCAATACAAATATATTTTTTAAAAAGAAATAGATAGGAGGAAAGGGAACAGACCCACTGTTAAAGGACATGTCCCAGAAATTTCACATTTCATTTCCTTTCATTTCACATTGGCTGTAACTTAGTCTCTTGGTCTTCCTTAGCTGCAAAGGAGTCTGGAAAATATAATCTTTTTTTTTCAGAGTGGCATGTGCCCAGATACAAGTGGAGACTCTATCACTAGGAGATGAGAGAAAGGGGGGAAAGATATTGGGAGATATATAACAATCTCTGGACACTATGAGAATAGTAAAACGAATCAACTGGAAGTATCAGAAAATACCACATGGAATAAAAACATCATATAATTAAGCTACATGCATATAAGTGTTGGCATCTTAATCTGGAAAGAACTAATGGTCTTTCCACACTGTATTTTTAAAATTTATCTTTATTATTGAAAATATTAGAGATGTCCCATTTTTACCCCATTGGCACCCTCCTCCCCACTACTGTCCCCTCCCCAGGCCTTCTCCCCACTGTTGTCTGTGTCCTTGGGTTATGCATATATGCATACAGGTTCTTGAGTTGATCTCTTCCCTCCCCCACCCCCATTCCCTCTGAGGATCCTCACTCTGTTCCATGCTTCCATGTCTCTGGATCTATTTTGTCAGTTTTTGTTCATTAGAGTCCACTTCTAAGTGAGATCGTGTAATGTTTACCTTTCTCTGACTGGCTTATTTCGCTTAGCATAATACTCTCCAGGTCCCTCCATGCTGTCTCAATGTATTTTACATCTATATATTTCTCTCCTCCGCTAGATTTTGAGCTCTTTAAGAGCAGAGAGTATGTCTGCTTCCCCTGGTAGGTATTCAAGAAGTATTTATCAAATGAATGAATTAATATGAGTCAGTGGAATTCTGATTTCTTAAAATAAATTCTTTCTCACAGATACTTGGTACAATTCCTAGCTAAGGAATTGTTGCAGAACTTTCTGGTTCTGGTTCATTGTCTTGGTCCAGGAGGGTTGTCTGGGTCCTTGGCATAGCCCATGTCGTTGTTTCTGTGTCTGTCATTTTCTTGTAGGGGGTGGTCTTCTGAGCACAGGGCCTGCCTTAGAAGGGGACAAGGGTAGTGAACTACTGAGTCAGGACGAGGACCCAGTTCCTCCAACCCTCAATCCCGAGCTCTTTTCCCAAGCTCACTTGTGATCACTGCAATAGGAGATGTGGGTGGAGGGGTGACTTCTGTCTGGGTTGATCCCAGAAGGCTTCTTAAAGAAGACAGGCTTCAATCGAGCATTACAAAAGCAGATATTCTTACATCTTTCCTCCAAAAAATCCTGGAGCAAGTAGAAGCAGCAGAACATGACCCTGGGGAGTCTGGGGGTAGAGCCTGAAGCAACCTACTTCAAGGAGAACTTTCTTTTAAGCTTTATTCCACTATTCATTTACTCGTGCATTTAGCACACATCATGGAGCACTAATTAACTGCCAGGTATTGTTCCACACAAGGATAGGCGCAGCCCTGCTCTCTCTGGAAGCATATGTTCTCATGCAGAATGGACACTAAACATCTAAGCGTATCCATCACAGCGCATAAATTATCAGCAAGGTAATTTCTGATCGTGCTAAGGGCTACGAAGGACATCAAGCAGGGCCGTCAAGCACAGAGTACACATACCTCACTGTGCCTCAGTTGACTCGTCTGTGAAATGGAGATAGTGATAGAGGCCTGTGATTCCAAAATCCCCAAGCTGAAAGCTGTGTCCTAACTCCATGGATGGCCAACACACTGTGATCTGAGCTCACGTGAGGGTGAATCTTGACCGGAACTGAATGAGCTAGTTCTTCCTTTTCTCTTCTTTTTTAAATCCCACTTAAAGGGGGCAGTTTTGGGCTTCACTGAACAAATGGTTGTGTTTGATTAGGCCGCAGCGGTTCTCAACCTGTGGGTCGCGACCCCTTTGGCGGTCGAACGACCCTTTCACAGGGGTCGCCTAAGACCATCCTGCATATCAGATATTGACATGACGATTCATCACAGTAGCAACATGACAGTGATGAAGTAGCAACGAAAATCATTTTATCGTTGAGTCACAACATGAGGAACTGTATTTAAAGGGCCAGAAGATTGAGAACCACTGGATTAGGGAATGCTGTCCCAGGCCATATTAGGAGTATTGCATTGTATGGGGTACATGCAACATATTATCTTCTAAAATCTGAAAAACTCTGAATTCCAAAACACATCGAGCCCCAAAGTTTCGGGGTAAGGATTGAGGACCTTTAGTAGCACCTCATGTGGTTATGGTGATGATTAAATGAGTTAACGTATGCCAAGCACTGAAAATGATGCCCAGCATACAGTAGGTCAGTGATGGTGAACCTACAACACGCGTGTCAGAGGTGACACGCGAACTCATTTTTTTTGGTTGATTTTTCTTTGTTAAATGGCATTTAAATATATAAAATAAATATCAAAAATATAAGTCTTGCCCTGGCCGGCTTGGCTCAGTGGATAGAGCGTCAGCCTGAGGACTGAAGGGTCCCGGGTTCAATTCCGGCCGAGGGCACATGCCTGGGTTGTGGGCTCGTTCCCCAGTGGTGGGTTTGCTTGCAGGAGGCAGCCAATCAATGATTCTCTCTCATCATTGATGTTTCTATCTCTCTCTCCTTCTCCCTTCCTCTCTGAAATCAATAAAGAAGTATATTTAAAAAAATATATAAGTCTTTGTTTTACTATGGTTGCAAAGATCAAAAAATTTCTATATGTGACACGGCACCAGAGTTAAGTTAGGGTTTTTCAAAAGGCTGACATGCTGAGCTCAAAAGGTTCGCCATCACTGCAGTAGGTGCTACCTAAGGTCACAAATGTTACTGTCATTGTTATTATCACTATTATTACATGGGCGGAAGGGGGTGATTATTTGGCCAAAGAAAGCCTCTTTGATAATGTGTCAGTGAAGCCATCACCTCAAAGATGGCAATGACTTGTCTGTGAGAAGAGGAAGAAAATGATCATATCAGGAAGAGGGAACAGCAAGTGTCACAACTGGCTTAAATGCAGAACAGAAAGCAGGCCAGATGTCTGGCATGTGATCAAAGAAGGGGAAAGACGGTTCAAGGTCAGAGAGGTGGGCTGGAGTCAGGACATTCATGATCTAAGCCATGGTGAAGACTTTGAATTTCATTCAACGTGTAATAGGAAGCCATTGTACTTGATCTGATTCATGTTTACAAAAAACATGCTCTGATGCCATTTGATGAGTGGATTGTAGAGAAGGGGAATCAGAGAGACAGGCCCATCTGCAATCTAGTTGTCTGGAGGGAAGTATTGATAGAAATAATGAAACTTGAGAGCAAGTCCTTGGTTCAACCACCCTCAAAGGCAGGGCAGGTTTGCCCTAACCGGTTTGGCTCAGTGGATAGCGCGTCAGCCTGCGGACTCAAGGGTCCCAGGTTCGATTCCGGTCAGGGGCGTGCACCTTGGTTGCGGGCACATCCCCAATAGGGAGTGTGCAGGAGGCAGCTGATCGATGTTTCTAACTCTCTATCCCTCTCCCTTCCTCTCTGTAAAGAATCAATAAAATATTAAAAAAAAAAAAAGGCAGGGCAGCTTCAAGGTGATAGGGTGATTAGCAAAGTTCTTCAGTGCTTCCATATTCCCTTTTAAGGTCTTTCTCCCCAGGGTCCAAGTGTCTCTTGTGTTAAACCTGAATGCCCAAGAAACTTCATTAAGGGTAGGTTCCCAGATGTCCCAATTTTCCTGCCTTCACTCGCCTCAGTATCTATCCTGTTCCATCTGTTAGGGGCCACCTAGGCAATGCCTGACTCTCCACTCCTTTCCAAATTTATATAATATAAACTCAATGTGAAAATGTTCATTCCAGAATCACCTTGGTGATGATTTGCAAAAAACATCCAAGAGGAGCCCTGGCCAGGGGACTCAGTTGGTTGGAGTGTCGTCCCATACACCAAAGGGTTGTGGGTTTGATTCCCAGTCAGGGCACATACCTAGGTTGTGTGTTGGATCCCCAGTTGGGGCGTGTATGGGAAGCAACCAATCGATGTTTCTCTCACATCAATGTTTTTCTCTCCCCGTTCCCTCTCTATCTCTCTACCTCTACCTCTAAAAATCAATAAAAACATATCCTTAGGTGACGATTAAAAACATTGTTTTTAATCCAAGAGGAAAGCCAGTGGTTCAAATATTGTGAAAGATTCTTGTAATGTGTACCAGAGCAAACTTAGCAAGCAAACATTAATTGTACTAGAATCTTTTTAAAGAATTTATTGATTTTAGAGACAGAGGAAGGAAAGAGGGGAAGAGAGAGAGAGAGAGAGAGAGAGAGAGAGAGAGAGAGAGAAGGAAACATTGATTTGTTGTTCCACCTATTTTTTACGCATTCATTGGTTGATTCTTGTCCGTGCCCTGACCCGGGATTGAACCCACAGCCTTGGTGTATCGGGATGATGCTCTAACCAACTGAGCTACTTAGCCAGGGCCACACTAAAGTCTTAATGTTTTTTCTTTCCAGATGTATTTGCATTTTAACATTCCTTCACCCCCAAGTTTCACACTTTGGCAGCTAATTGATTTCTCTTCCATTATAGCACTTAGATAACGGTGAACAGGAAAATGCCGCTTCTAGCACCTGAAAAGCTATGTCACTGAAAGCTAAGATGCTAAAACCTAAATATGTAGTGGAATTATGATGAACCTCAGTGACTGACAAATACAATCATGGGTGGGGGGTGCTGTTTAGACAGTTGAGAAAATACCTGAGTTGCTTATTTTATTATTTCTTGAAAGAAGAGTTTATTGGTTTTTAGAGAAAGAGGAAGGGAGAGGGAGAGGAACATTGATGGGTTGCCTCCTCCACGATCCCGACTGGAGATGGAGCCTGCAGCCCAGGCCTGTGCCCTGACTGGGAATCAAACCTGTAACCCTTTGGTGTATGGGGCGACGCCCAACCAACTGGTGACCCTGGCCAGGGCTGAGTTGTTGATTTTAAAAAGAGAGACAGCAAACGGGAATGTTCAGTTCTGATTCTTGTTCTATTGTAGAATGGTGATCTGTTCTTTCTTCAACTTTCAGGTGTTTCCATTGCAGACTTGGAAGAGACAATTTCTTATCCTTTTTAACATGATCCTCATTTCCAAGCTTGGGGCCAGATGGTTTCCTAAAACTCTGCCCTGTGATGTCAGTGTGGATACTCCAAATGCCCAAGTGATTGTGGACTGCACGGACAAGCATCTGACGGGAATTCCTGAAGGCATTCCCACCAACACCACCAACCTCACCCTCACCATCAACCACATACCAGACATCTCTCCCGCCTCCTTCCAACGGCTGGACCAGCTGATAGAGATCGATTTCAGATGCAACTGTGTACCCATTCGACTGGGGCCGAAAGACAACATTTGCACCAGGAAACTACAGGTTCACCCCGGGAGCTTTAGTGGACTCGCGTATCTAAAATCCCTTTACCTGGACGGAAACCAGCTTTTAGAAATACCCCTGGGTCTTCCCTCCAGCTTACAGCTGCTGAGCCTCGAAGCCAACAACATCTTTTCCATCCATAAGAGTAATCTAACGGAACTGGCCAACATAGAAGAACTCTACCTGGGCCAAAACTGTTATTATCGCAATCCTTGTAACGTTTCGTTTTTCATCGAAAGAGATGCTTTCCAAAAACTGCTCAATTTAAAACTGCTCTCCCTAAAAGATAACAATGTTACAGCCGTTCCGGCGGTGTTGCCATCTGCTCTAACAAAACTCTATCTTCACAACAACATCATTACACAAATCCAAGAAGATGATTTTAAGAACCTCAATCAGCTGCAACTTCTTGACCTAAGTGGGAACTGCCCGCGTTGTTATAACGTCCCATTTCCTTGCACACCCTGTGCAAATAATTCTCCCCTCCAGATCCATCCAAATGCTTTTGATGGGTTGATAGAATTACAAGTTTTACGTCTCCACAGTAACTCTCTTCAGACTGTGCCCCAAAGATGGTTTAAAAACCTCAACAAACTTAAGGAACTAGATCTTTCCCAAAACTACTTGGCCAGAGAAATCGGGGATGCCAAATTTTTGCATTTTCTTCCCAACCTTGTCCAATTGGATCTGTCTTTCAATTTTGAACTTCAGGTCTATCATGAGTATATGAAACTGTCAGATGCGTTTTCTTCCTTGAAAAACCTGAAAGTTTTGCACATCAGAGGCTACATCTTTAAGGAGCTGAAATTCGTTGATCTCTCCCCAATCCACAATCTTACCAATCTTGAAGTTCTTGATCTGGGCACCAATTTTATCAAAATTGCTAACCTCAGCATATTCGAACAATTTCAAACATTGAAAAGGATAGACCTTTCCGTGAATAAAATATCACCTTCAGGAGATGCAAGTGAAGTTGGCTTCTGCTCTAACGCTAGAACTTCTGTAGGACCTCATGAGCCCCGGCTCTTTGAAGAATTACATTATTTCAAATATGATGAAGACGCAAGGAGTTGCAGATACAAAAACAAAGAACCGCCTTTCATGAGTTTTAATGACGAGTGTTACAAATATGGGCAGGCATTGGACCTAAGTAAAAATAGCATATTTTTCATCAGGTCCTCTGACTTTCAGCATCTTTCTTTCCTCAAATGCCTAAACTTGTCAGGAAATAGCATCAGCCAAACTCTTAATGGGAGTGAATTTCAGCCTTTAGCGCAGCTGCAATATTTGGACTTCTCTAACAACCGGCTTGACTTACTCTACTCAACAGCCTTTGATGGGCTGCACAGCCTGGAAGTTCTAGATATAAGTAGTAACAGCCATTATTTTCAATCAGAAGGACTTACTCACATGCTAAACTTTACCAAGAACCTCAAGTTTCTCAAGAAACTGATGATGAATGACAATGCCATCTCTACCTCCACCAGCAGGACCATGGAGAGCGAATCCCTGAGAACTCTGGAATTCAGAGGAAATCATTTGGATATTTTATGGAGAGATGGTGATGACAGATACTTAAATTTCTTCAAGAATCTGGTCAACTTGGAGGAATTGGATATCTCTGCAAATTCCCTGAGTTTCTTGCCTCCTGGAGTTTTTGATGGTATGCCTCCACAGCTAAAGACTCTCCTTTTGGTCAAAAATGGGCTCAAGTCTTTTAATTGGGGGAAACTCCAGTATCTGAAGAATCTAGAAACTTTGGACCTCAGCTACAACCTGCTGAAGACAGTCCCTCAGAGATTATCCAACTGTTCGAGCAGCATCCAGAAACTAATTCTTCACAATAATCTCATCAGGTATCTGACCAAGTCTTTTCTCCAAGATGCTTTCCAGTTGCGCTACCTGGACCTCAGCTCCAATAAAATACAGATCATCCAAAAGACTAGCTTTCCAGAAAACGTCCTCAATAAACTGGAGATGTTGCTTTTGCATCACAATCGCTTCTTGTGCACCTGTGACGCCGTGTGGTTTGTCTGGTGGATTAACCATACCGAGGTGACCATTCCTCACCTAGCCACCGATGTGACTTGTGTGGGGCCAGGAGCACACAAGGGCCAAAGTGTGGTCTCTCTGGATCTGTATACCTGTGAGTTAGATCTCACCAACCTGGTTCTGTTCTCGCTCTCCATCTCGGCCGCTCTCTTTCTCATGGTGGTGATGACAGCGAGCCACCTCTATTTCTGGGACGTGTGGTATAGTTACCATTTCTGTAAGGCCAAAATAAAGGGGTATCAGCGCCTGATCTCCCCAGACTCTTGCTATGATGCTTTTATTGTATATGACACTAAAGACCCAGCAGTGACGGAGTGGGTTTTGGATGAGCTGGTAGCCAGATTGGAAGATCCGAGAGAGAAGCATTTCAATTTATGTCTCGAGGAAAGGGACTGGTTGCCCGGGCAGCCAGTTCTGGAAAACCTGACCCAGAGCATACAACTTAGCAAAAAGACGGTGTTTGTGATGACAGACAAGTATGCAAAGACTGAGAATTTTAAGATAGCCTTCTACTTGTCCCATCAGAGGCTCATAGATGAAAAAGTGGATGTGATTATCTTGATTTTCCTTGAGAAGCCCCTTCAGAAGTCCAAGTTCCTCCAGCTCCGGAAGAGGCTCTGTGGGAGTTCTGTCCTTGAGTGGCCAACAAACCCACAGGCTCACCCGTACTTCTGGCAGTGCCTGAAGAATGCCCTGGCCACAGACAATCATGTGACCTATAGCCGGGTGTTCAAGGAGACAGTCTAGCTCAGTGATGCGAACCTATGACACGTGTGTCAGAGGTGACAGGCGAACTCATTTTGTTGGTTGATTTTTCTTGGTTAAATGGCATGTAAATATATAAAATAAATATCAAAAATATAAGTCGTTGTTTTACTATGGTTGCAAAGATCAAAACATTTCTATATGTGACACGGCACCAGAGTTAAGTTAGGGTTTTTCAAAATGCTGACACGCCGAGCTCAAAAGGTTCGCCATCACTGGCTCTACTCTGCAAAAATGTGACTGCCTAACTTATGAAGGAGAGGCTTGGCTGTCCAGACTCTCTCAAAGATGTCTCACCAGGAGTGGTTTTAAACCTCCAACACTTGGGATTGCCAACATCCGAAAGGCATCACCAATACATGACAAAGGAATTGGAAACTGGGATTTATGTAATGCAATGAGTCATCTTTCTCATCTCTCTGTGCCTCCACTGGCATTTGATTCTCTCCCTTCTGCTCCTGGATGAAATCCTATTGGGAGAAGGGTGGCAAGTAGAGGAGATGGGGCCCTGATTCTCCTGTACTTGTGGTTATTAAGTACACACGCAATCCTGAAATTAAGAACTATACTTCCACTTTTAGGAAGTACTGGCATGTATATAAATAGGGCATAGAAACACACACACACACACACACACACACACACACACACACACACACACACAAAACAACCCGGGATCTGTCTACATGACACGGAATGTACCAGAGTTAAATAGTGAAGTAAAAACCGTAACTCCTCAACTAATTACTTCAATGTCATCTAGCGCCCCCTTCTGTGCAGACAGAGTATTGGCTGCCTGTGAAAAAGCCACTAGCTCTTTTCCCTTGGGCCTGTGGCTGGGTTCCATGAGGGAATGGTGAGAAACAGCTTTCCCATCGGTGGGCACGGTCTGTTAACACATGGAAGCAAAGTGGTCTGTTTTCATACCGGGTGATGCTCTTTACCTTTGATAATCATTTACCTGCTTAGATATTGTATGGACTTTTGTTTGCTTCCTCCCCACCCCCCCGCCCCCATTCATAGGTTGCAATCCTAACCCTCAATGGGATGGTGTTAGGAGGGGGGGTCTTTGGGAGGTGATAAGGCCCTGAAAGTGGAGTCTTCGTGACCCCATTAGTGCCTTGATAAGAAGAAGCCAGAGAACTAGCTTGCTGCCTTTCCACCACGTGCGGATGCAAAGACAAGTCAACAGCCTGCACCCAGAAGAGGGTCCTCCCGGAGCCAGACCATCCGGGCACTTTGACCTTGGACGTCCACCCTCCAGAACTGTGAGAAATAAATGTTTGTTGTGTAAGCCACCCACCCAGTTTACGGTACTTTATTATAGTAACTCAGGCTGCTGTAGACAGATTTTTTAAAAAATATATATTTTTATTGATTTCCGAGAGAGGAAGTGGGAGGGAGAGAAATATCAATGATGAGAGAGAATCATGGATCGGCTGCCTCCTGCACGGCCCCTACTGGGGATCGAGCCTGCAACCCTGGCTCGTGTCCTGACCAGGCATCAAACCCTGACCCCCTGGTTTGTGGGTTGACACTCAAGCACCGAGCCACACCGGCCCGGCCATAGACAAATACTTTTAGCTGTATTGCAAAGTATTGTGTCTAAAATCGCCCCATCCAATGATCTTTCAAAATGCTTTGTTAACTACTATGGTCTATTTATAAGTATCTGCAACCTTGATCCACCAACATTCGATGATTTTGATGGTAAACTCTAAAAGAGGAGCCAAGAGCATGTATTTATTTGTAGTTATCAGGCAGGGTGACAGTGGTATGGCTTCCTTTAAATGTGGGAGGAAGGGGGAGGTTTAAAGACCTTATCACTGAGAGAGCTTCAGCCTTGAACTTCAGCTTTACAGCTCAAATACAACAGAAAGGACCAAGACATTCTGCAGACACACATTGTTTCAACTGGGTTGAAATTCACATGAGTCATTTAGTTTTGTATTTTGTCATAGATGGAAATGCTAGAAGTTTTAAGTATGGTTGTAAATACATAATATATGTATTATTCCCAAAGGACATGCGATCAATTACTGAGGCTCACAAATTCCCAAATTAATCTTTAGAATGGAGGGATGGTTACAGTGCCAGGGCCTCCTGTACTTAATAGATGCCTTCCCTCTTCAATGAAAACAAAGATAATAACATAGAACATTAGCTTTTGGCCATCCTAAATGTCCTGCCTTTCAAATACATGAAGTTGAAGCTATTTTGCCAATTTATAAACCATAAAGCACTTGACAGCAGCTCAGACATCTCCTGCAAGGCATCCAAGAGGAAGGGAAACAACCCCAGCCAGTTTGGCTCAGTGGATAGAGCATCGACCTGCAGACTCAAGGGTCATAGGTCACATGCCCAGGTTGTGGGCTCAATCCCCAGTGGGGAGCGTGCAGGAGGCAGCCGATCCATGATTCTCTCTCATCATTGATGTTTCTATCTCTCTCTCTCTCTTCCTTCCTCCCTGAAATTAATAAAAATATATTTTAAAAAAGAGGAAGGGAAACAGAAAATAATGCAACTTAGAAACCACAGCGCATTTTGTCACGGGATACAAGTACAGTGGTTTGTTATAGGAAACAACCCAAAACTCATGAACAGATGGTTTTAGTTTTAATGGTTTTAGTTTTAATTCCTTTGTAATCTTTTTTTCAAACAATAAGTCTTTTTTAAATGTCTTTTTAATTTTTATTTCAGAGAGGAAGAGAGAGAGAGAGAGAGAGGGAGAGGAACATCAATGATGAGAGAGAATCATTGATCAGCTGCCTCCTGCACGCCCCCCCCCCCCCCCCCCGCTACTGGGGATCGAGCTGGAACCCGGACATGTGCCCTTGACTGGAATCGAACCTGGGACCCTTCAGCCTGCAGGCCAACACTCTGTCCACTGAGCCAAACCGCCTAGGGCTTTTTGTAGTCTTGACAAGTCACTCCTTGAACCTTCTGAGGGCCCTCTGTGGAGCTCTGAGCAACTGGAGCCGTTCATAGATGGTTCCGATTCAAAGCCACCAAGTCAGGCCACAGGAGAGAGTGATGGCCTGGTCACCTGCAAAGCTCGGAATGTCCTGCTCGTCCTCTGACTCGCTTCTGGTTGGCTCCGCTCTGGAATGGACTCCCGATTCTCCCTAAATCCCACTCCACCATCGAGGCTTGGCCCCCAGCCCCTCTCACCCTGGACCTGGCCAGAGTGTGGCTTCCTCCTCAGATAGAGGCTGTACCTCAGCAGGACTGGGCCATTGGGAGGGTCCCAGACAAGGGGGGCATTGGGCAGGGCCGGTGCTGTGGCTGATGAAGAGGCAAAGGGCAGGTTCGCCGCTGTAGGGGAGTGGGAGGGGTCTGACCACAGCCTTGGTCCTGGGTCAGGCTCTCCAGCTCTGTCTGTCTGAACGCTCTTAGGTCTAGACCAGTGGTTCTCAACCTTCCTCATGCCGCGACCCTTTCATACAGTTCCTCATGTTGTGGTGACCCCCAACCATAAAATTATTTTCGTGGCTACTTCCTAACTGTCATGTTGCTACTGTTATGAATCGGCATGTAAATATCTGATCTGCAGGATGTATTTTCATTGTTACAAATTGAACATAATGAAAGCATAGTGATTCATCACAAAAACAATATGTAATTATATATGTGTTTTCCGATGGTCTTAGGCGACCCCTGTGAAAGGGTCGTTCGACCCTCAAAGGGGTCGCGACCCACAGGTTGAGAACCGCTGGTCTAGACGGTCTCTTACCAGTAAGTGTAGTTGGGGACACAGAGCACGTGACTTGAGAACCTGGGCATCTTGTTCCCCAGTCTCCAAGGAAACTGTTGTGGGGTGAGCAAGGGCGCACCTTTTTTTTGAGGCCATCCTCCCTCCCCCGTATCCATAAGACAGGCTTTTTATTGACTTCCTTCTCATCCTAACGAAGGAGAACCAGGCTGCATATCCTGCAAAGTATTCATGACCCAATTTTTAAAATTGATTTTTAAAAAAATATATTTTATCGATTTTTACAGAGAAGAAGGGAGAGGGATAGAGAGTTAGAAACATTGATCAGCTGCCTCCTGCACACCCCCCACTGGTGATGTGCCCACAACCAAGGTACATGCCCTTGACCGGAATCGAACCTGGGACCTTTGAGTCTGCAGGCCGACGCTACATCCACTGAGCCAAACCGGTTGCAGCGGTTCTCAACCTGTGGGTCGCGACCCCTTTGGCGGTCGAACAACCCTTTCACAGGGGTCGCCTAAGACCATCCTGCAGATCAGATATTTACATGACGATTCATCACAGTTGCAGCATGACAGTTATGAAGTAGCAATGACAATCATTTTATGGTTGGGTCACAACATGAGGAACTGTATTTAAAGGGCCAGAAGGTTGAGAACCACTGGGTTAGGGCTTTAAATTGATTTTTTAGAGAGAGAGGAAGGGAGAGGAATAGAGCGATAGAAACATCGATCAGCTGCCTCCTGCACACATGCTTCAGGGGATCGAGCCCACAACCCAGGCAGGTGTCCTGACTGGGAATCAAATCATGACCTCCTGGTTCATGGACCGAAGCTCAACCACTGACACCAGCTGGGCCATGACTCAGTGTTTAAACTGGGCTGGGGCTAAGGTTCTATTTGTCCTCCACCTGCGGAAGTGAGCAGAGAACACTGGCCATGGGCAGATTTCCTAGCCAGCCTGTGGGAGCGCCTCTCTCCTTGGAGCTTTGGGGTGCCAGGCCTCAGGAGTAGTTAGCCATGGGACACGCCACCGGTTGCCTCTGCTGGAAGACTGAGCCCTGGATCCGAAGGAATTGCCTGTATCTTCTGAATACAAACAGCAGCGTGGGAGGGAAATGAGCAAGAACACGATGGACGGGAACCGGAAGGACACGTGGTTTGGAGAGCACCTGGGCCGGAACTTAATCCATTTCACTGAGTCAGTGTAAGGAAGAACATGAGGCCAACAGCCAACCAACCGACATAGTGAAGGGAAAGGCTTACAAGAGAGAAAAAGCATGGGTGGCCCCTGTGTCACCAGGCCTTTGCCCACTCATGATGCCCACTCAGCACTGGGCCACCCATGCTGGTGACAATGACATGACAAGAGGGCGGCTTCCCACTGTTTTAGCTTTTCCGTCTTTTCCATCTTGGTTGGCCTCCCCTCCCTGTCAGTTCCCTTTTAGGCTTCAGACCCCCGTGGGGAGGCTCATGGGAGGCACCAGGTGAAGAGAAAGCTGTGGTTGCAGGTGGGCCCTTCTGTTTGGAAGCAGTGGTTTTGCCTGCACTTTGGTTGAACACTGATCTCTTCCTCCCCTCCTGCACCCCCCTCTCCCCCCGCCACACACAGTAAATCTCCAGCTGCTTCAGTGAGCTAGGACTTCTAAGCGGCTCAGTGAAACCTTCCCCGGGGGCCTCTGGCCTGACTCCCCACCGCATTCCCATTCCTATTCTCTCTCCTTATCTCAGCTTTTAAGCATGTGAGTTAAGACCTGTTGCACTGCCTTTAAGATTACCCCAATTTTCCTGACCAGCATGGCTCAGTGGCTGAACGTTGACCTATGAACCAGGAGGTCACGGTTTGATTTCTGGTCAGGGCACATGCTTGGGTTGCAGGCTCCATCCCCAGTCTGAGATGTGCAGGAGGCAGCCGATCCATGATTCTCTCTCATCATTGATGTTTCTCTCTCTCTCCCCCTCTCCCTTCCTCTCTGAGATCAATAAAAAAATATATATATTTTTAAAAACTTTAAAAAAAGATTACCCTAATTTCATGTTGTAATTAATTTCTTTTTAAAAATAGTTTTATTGACTTTTTAAAGAGAGGAAGGGAAGAAGAGAGAGAGAAAGAGAGAGAGAGAGAGAGAGAGAGAGAGAGAGAAAGAGAGAGAGAGAAACATCGATGAGAGAGAAACGTTGTTCAGCTGCCTCCTGCACGTCTCTACTGGGGATCAAGCCTGGAACCAAGGTACATGCCCTTGACCCGAATCAGACCCAGGACCCTTCAGTCTGAGGGCCGATGTTCTATCTACTGAGCCAAACCAGTTAGGGCATAATTCATTTCTAACATGTTTGTCATGACATTTCAGTGGTGCTATTTCTTTATATATATGCCCCTTGTCCCTCTTGGTGGTTATATTATTAAGTGTTTGGAAGAGCCCAGACTTAAACTTCCTGAGGAAGTTTCTCACAGTGTCTCACAAAGAGCAACCTTCAGAAATGTCTGGAAGGACCTGGAGGGGAAACAGAAGTCCTGATGGCCTTGCGGTAGTTTTCAGACATCCCTAGAGCCCACAGGGGACAGGGCAAGGTGGGGAGTTGCTTCCATACACTGAAAGTGGTTCTCAATGTTACTGTGGCCTGTGGCAACCCCTAAGCCTAAGGCCAGACAGCCAACTAGGATGCCATACTTGTTTTGTATGATACCTGTGATTGCCTCACTCAGGGGCTGAGGAGATGCAGTGGCTCATGGAGTCCACAGGCTTCCCTAATAGTGAATTGTGTGCGTTGTTGTTGTGAGCAATGGAAGTTTATAGTAACACTAGAGGCCCGGTGCATGAAATCGTGCACAGGTGGGGTCCAGCCAGCCCAATCGGGCTGGGCTGGCCAGGGGAAGGGGCCTCAGGCAGTTGACGGGCCAGCCCCACCTCCTGATAGAACTCCTGGTCGAGAGGACAATTTGCATATTAGCCTTTATTATGTAGGATCCCCATGAACTCAAATCTGAGGCCCATTGTCCAGGGGTACCACCCTGGTGAGAAGAGTGCATGGGCTCTCCTGGAAGTGAGAACTCATCTGCTGTCCTGTGGTTACCCCTGGAACAGTGTGTAACACTCCTGGGCCAGGTCCACACGGAGGCCCACCATGCAGGGCCTTGTGACCAGGTGACGGCCGTTAAATAAACGGTTCACAGTGCCCACCTCTCTCTCCCAAGTCTGCATTTCCCAGGATTTTTTGCCTTTTGATTGAAGCATCATGTTAGAAATAGCCAGTTCGTTTATAACCTGCCAGCGAGTGTTTGAACGCATTACTCTTATCCATTAGCGCATCATGATGGGTCAGTCTGTGAGATGATCACCTCTCCAGAACAGGCCGCCTAAGTGGACAGAACACAGGCAGCATGTTCTGACTGGAGAGGATGGATTTTAAAAGAATCACACATTTGGTTCCTACTCATGAGAGCGGGCCCCCAAAGGGAATAAGAGGGCAAGGAGGGAGTGAGGAGGGAAGCAGGGTGTGAGATGAAGTCACCGGTACCTGGACAGTGTTATTGAGTGGGGCGTGGTGGAGAAAGGGGAGGAAAGGAAGTCATGTTTCTTAAGCAGCAAATGCAAATTAAATGATTCATTTATTCCATTAAATCTTCACATCGCCTCTAGGAGGCTGGTATTGGAAGCTCCATCTCCTAGATCAGTGATGGCGAACCTATGACATGCGTGTCAGAGGTGACACACGAACTCATTTTGTTGGTTGATTTTTCTTGGTTAAATGGCATTTAAATATATAAAATAAAGATCAAAAATATAAGTCTTTGTTTTACTATGGTGGCAAATATCAAAAAATTTCTATATGTGACACGGCACCAGAGTTAAGTTAGGGTTTTTCAAATGCTGACACGCCGAGCTCAAAAGGTTCGCCATCATGGCCCTAGATGATGGGTCAACTCAAAGTTGAAGGTGGGATCAGAGGGGTTAAGTCAAATGCACGAGGTCACAGAGGCACTGAATGGCCCTACCCAAGTGACCCTGTTCTGTCCAACCAATCCAATTCCTTATCCAGTTTTCCTGGGACTGGAAGAACCTAGGGAGCTTTGAAACCATGTAGATTCCAGGTCCACACCCCATAGATCAGCCGTGGGCAAACTACGGCCCGCGGGTTGGATCCGGCCCGTTTGAAATGAATAAAACTAAAAAAAAAAAAGACCGTACCCTTTTATGTAATGATGTTTACTTTGAATTTATATTAGTTCACACAAACACTCCATCCATGCTTTTGTTCCGGCCCTCCGGTCCAGTTTAAGAACCCATTGTGGCCCTCGAGTCAAAAAGTTTGCCCACCCCTGCCATAGATGCTGTTCTCTGGTGCCCAGGGATCTGCATTCCTGAAAACAGCCCAAGTGCCTTTGCAGCAGATGGTCGCAGACCCCATTGGGAAAGACCACACCATCCTTTGGGGTACCAGGGATTGTTATACAGGGATCACCAGCAAGGAAAGCCCGCCCCTTCCCCACAGTGGCGTTCCATTTCTCTTTCTCCTGTGTGTAACCCTTGGTGCTCTTAACTCCACGCTGGGGACTGGACCTGCACTTCAACTCCAATTGCTTCCCACTTGGCACTTGCTTTGGAGGGATCTAATGAACTGTATGGAATTATGGAGGGAGTGAGGAGGGAAGGAGGGTGTGAGATGGCAGTTCTGTTCAGGGCTGCAATGTGAAGACAGCTTGGACAGGTACTCTGGGCAGATTTAGGTAGAGATTTAGGGCCACATGGCTGACTGATTCAGTCCATAGGTCCTGCTTACAGTTATGGTTTAAGGGATGTCTTTAGTGTAATCTTCCTAGTGTCTGAATTAGACGCTGACTGTCGTTCTATGTATGTGGCGGATGGTGCACCTAGCGGAGCCATGTGGATGTTGTTCAGCTACCTTGGCTGGGTCTCCAAAGAGGGGTGTGGGAAGAAAATATAATAGACTAGAGGCCCGGTGCATGGATTGTGCACTGGTGGGGTCCCTCAGCCTGGCCTGCGCCTCTTGCAATCCGGAACCCTTCGGGGGATGTCAGACTGCCAGTTTTAGCCTGATCCCCACAGGCCAGGCAAAGTATGCATAGATCTTTAGTTAATCTCTTCCCACCCCCCTTCCCTCTGAGATTCATCAGTCTGTTCTGTGTTTCCATGCCTGTGCGTTGAGCGTCTGCCCCCTGGTGGTCATTGTACGTTATAGCTACTGGCCGGTCGGCTGGTTGGCTGGTCAGCCAGTCGCTTAGGCTTTTATATATATAGATATAGCCATCTTTTAAAAGGTGTGTTTGTGGCTATTTTACCATGCGCCCAGTGTGTTAATACAGATATGTGTAGGGGTATGTGTCAAATGTTGTTTGTTGATGAGAGGGCAATATAAAAAAAAGGTTGAAGACCATACACTATCAAATCTTTGTTTGGACCGTTTGTTTCCATTGCTTTTGCTTCATGTCTCAAGAGGAGCTGGCTGGGTATTGCCCTTTGCACATGCGGGTGTAAACGAAAAACCCAAGTTAAGCAGCCCGTTCCCCCATGACATAATGACACATTTCCTTTTCCATAGAACATAGACCCCAATGTTAAACTGTGGTTTAAGTAGCAATAGAATCTCTCTTAGTCTCTCCCTCTGTGAGTGTGTGTCTTCTGTCCCTCTCTTCTCTTTATGTCTATCATCTCTGTCCCTGTCATATTTCTCCGTAATCTAACAACTAACCATTCTCTCCAGCCACCCCTTCCCACTCCAGCCCACAAATGGAATCTTTAAAGCCCACTGTAACTTGGTAGCTTGAGGGTTAGCAGTCCTTTCATTTTTTATTAATCCACACCCGAGGATATTTTTCCATTGATTTTTAGGGAGAGTAGAAGAGAGAGGAAAAGACAGAGAGAAACATTGATGTGAGAGAAACACATCGATTGGTTGCCTCTTTTTTTTTTAATATATTTTATTGATTTTTTACAGAGAGGAAGGGAGAGGGATAGAGAGTTGGAATCGATGAGAGAGAAACATTAATCAGCTGCCTCCTGCACACCCCCTACTGGGGATGTGCCTGCAACCAAGGTACATGCCCTTGACCGGAATCAAACCTGGGACCTTTCAGTCCGCAGGCCGACGCTCTATCCACTGAGCCAAACCGGTTAGGGCTTGGTTGCCCCTTGCATGAGCTCTAACCAGGTCCCGGGCGGGGAAAGAGCCTGCAACTAAGGTATGTGTCTTTGACCTGAATCAAACCCAGGACCCTTTGGTCCGCAGGCTGATGCTCTATCCACTGAGCCAACCCAGCTAGGGCTTAATCCTATTTAAGTATGAGTCCATGAAAACTGTTGTTGAGTGGGCATGATGTCGGTGTTTCCTGCCCGCTTCCCACAGACAAATTAAGCAGGTCAAAGATGATGCAACACTCACTTGCTGTTTTGAATATGTAAATATATATAACATTCCACATACGGTGAATATTTTTAATCTTTTTCTTTTAGCATACAGTATCTGGAAATTTTCTCCTCCTAACCATTTCTGCTTTGTACAAAGTTTTTGCTCAACTTTTCATGTGCCATATTTACATATTATATTTAAAATATTTTTTATTTAAAAGGTGACAATGTGTTAGCTCGTCCTTTCATTACATAGTCTCAATCACTGCTTGGCCTACTTTTGTTTTCTTTGGATTTAAGCCCATCCTACTTTCCAGAAATGTCTCAAATACCCAGAGCTCATTTCTGCAGGCTTTAAAAAATATGTAATTTTTTATTTTCCACAATCTTCTTGCTACCATGAGAACGCCGACCACTTCCTGCTTAAAAGTTGCGAGGGAAGTCCCTTTTTGCTGATCCAAGTTCCCATACATCCCCAGTTCTGCTTTTTCCTATGATCCTGCAAGAAGAAGAAAAGCCCGAAGTGTGAAGTGTTGCCAAATGCTGGTTTGCATGAGACCGTGAGATGGTTCTTCATCTGGAAGAATCAGGATGGCATTCTTTCCGCACTTACCCCCTCCTCTCCTGCTATTTCTCCCTGCTCCGGCTATAATTGGTCTTCACTGTCACACCTGAGTTTCTATTTTCCAGATAGAGCCTGTTGTCATAAAACTTCATTTAAAAAGCTCTGTTTAGATAGACCATGTCAAGGTTTATATTCCAAAATGTAAAGTGCTTTCTTCTGAGAACGTGATCGGCATGGTTTTTTCCTCCCTAAGAAAAGCACCAGTGCTCGTTCTTCCCCATTTCAGGACTTGATGTCAAACGTTAAGGAGAAGATACCAGGCCGGTGTGGCTCAGTGGATGAGCATCGACCTAGGAACCAGGAGGTCACAGTTCAATTCCAGGTCAGGGCACATGCCTGGTTTGTGGGCTGATCCCCAGTAGGGGGCATGCAGGAGGCAGCCGATCCATGATTCTCTCTCATCATTGATGTTTCTATCTCTCCTTCTCCCTTCCTCTCTGAAATCAATACAGATTAAAAAAAAAAAAAAAAAGGTAAGGAGAAAAGAAAACTCCCTCTAAATTACCATTCAGAATCAATAAGAAATGAATACAATGTCAATGAAATGGTCTATACCAGTGGTCGGCAAACTCATTAGTCAACAGAGCCAAATATCAACAATACAACGATGGAAATTTCTTTTGAGAGCCCAATTTTTTAAACTTAAACTATATAGGTAGGTACATTGTTATTAACTTCATTAGGGTACTCCTAAGGCTTAGGAAGAGCCACACTCAAGGGGCCAAAGAGCCGCCTGTGGCTCGTGAGCCACAGTTTGCTGACCACTGGACTCTATACTAATAAATTAGTCTACAAAACATCATGCCATGCTTGGATTCTGGAGATGAGGAAGACTCTTCTTTTTGGATCCTAAGAAACAAAACTTACAGATTCCCCACCCTTGGGTGTTGGCATCTACCTTACAGATTCCCCACCCTTGGGTGGTGGCATCTACATTACAGATTCCCCACCCTTGGGTGGTGGCATCTACCTTACAGATTCCCCACCCTTGGGTGGCTTCTACAGAAGATAGAGTCCTTACCTTTAGGAGCAGTAAAGCTATCATTTCTAAGACTCATCATTATTGATTGACTAGAGGCCTGTTGCATGAAAAGATTTGTGCAATAGGCCTTCCCCTCCCCTGGCTGCAGGCACCGGTTTTCCTCCGGCATCTGGGACCCAGGCCTTCGCTCCAGCCAGAGCCGCCTTCAAGCCTTCACTGCTCTGGCCGGAGCTGCCTTCAGCCTTCGCTCTGCTGCTTCGTGCCTACATATGCAAATTAACTGCCATCTTTGTTGGCGGCTAATTTGCATATCTCGCTGATTAGACCATGGGAGGTGTCGTGAAGGTACGGTCAATTACCATTTTTGTCTATTATTAGATAGGATTTCCATTGTTTCCATAATTTAACCTATAAGACAGTGTAGAATGTCATATGAAATTTGTCTTCTGCATTATGTAGATGTAGCGTTGAGAAGCTGTCAATTGCATTCATTCATTCATTCATTTTGTTCAGTCAGTCAATGAACATTTACTGTGTGCGCACCATGGCCAGGCGTGGTGTTGGGGGCTGAGGAGACACTGGTGAGCCGAAACCGAAATGCTCCCTGTTCTCCCAGAGCGTATTCAGAAACCATTAACCAGGTAACCACACGGAGGGAGCTTCAAGTTCTTTGAAGGAAAAGAAGAGGGTCCTATGAGATTATATCATTCTCATTCCAACTCAGGGAACTGAGTCAGATTGAGGAGGGGTGGGGGAAGGCTGCCTAAGGAAGGCCACTGGAGCTGAGATGTGAAAAAAGAGTTAACTGAACAAGACGACGCTGAAAGAGGACCATACTTGTGGGTGAGCGATCATTGGCAGGTGTCCAATACCCAGGCTGGAGATGCCAAGCCAGGAGTTGGCCATAGTCTATGGAGCTCAAGGACGAGAGCTAAGCTAGAGCTGTGTAGTTAAGTCTCCCGTGGCAATGACAGTAATGGGCACCTCGGGCAGGGATGATGTAGTCTAGGGCTTTGCTACTCAAACTGTGGTCCCTGCACCAGCAACATCAGCATCTCCTGGAAGTTCATGAGAAATGTGGGATCTCGGGCCCCGCTTCATACCTGCTAAATCAAATTCTGAATTTCATCAAGAGACCCAGCTGCCCTAGCTCAGTGGTCGGCAAATGGCAGCTTGCGAGCCACAGTTTGCCGACCACTGCCCTAACTGATTTGGCTCAGTGGACAGAGCATCAGCCTGTGGACTGAAGGCTCTCGGATTCAATTCCAGTCAAGGGCACATGCCCAGGTTGTGGGCTTAATCCCCAGTAGGGGGTGTGCAGGAGGCAGCCAATCAATGGTTCTCTCTCATCATTGATGTTTCTCTCTCTCCCTCTCCCTTCCTCTCTGAAATCAATACAAATATATATTTTTTAAAAAGAGAGAGCCCCAGGTGCTTCTCAGGCATGTTACAGTTAGAGGAGCGCTACCCAAGGTAGAATTTCTCAGCCTCAGCGCTATTGCCTTTTGGGGGCAGAACATTCTTTGTTGGGGCTGCGAGTGGGATTGTGGGGGGAGTGCTGTCCTGCACAGTGTAGCATGTTTAGCTGCATCCCTGGCCTCTACCCCCTAGATGCCAGGAGCAACCCCTACCCCCAAGTTGTGACAACCCATATATAGGCCAAGCCCGGCTGACGTGGCTCAGTGGTTGTGTGCCGACCTATGAACCAGGGCACATGGAGGTCAGGGCACATGCCCAGGTTGGGGGTTTGATCTCCAGTGGGGGGGCAGGCAGGAGGCAGCTGATCCATGATTCTCTCTCATCATGTGCTCTGACCAGGAAGCAAACCGTGACCTCCTGGTTCATAGGTTGATGCTCAACCACTGAGCCACACCGGCCGGCTGCCTTTACATTTTGTTGATGGTTTACGTTGCTGTGCAGAAACTTCTCAGTGTGATGGAGCCCCACTTGTTTATTTTTGCTTTTGTTGCCTGTGCTTTTGGTGTCATATCCCCCCCCCAAATCATTGCCAGGACCAAGATCAAGGCGTTTCCCCTATTTTCTTCAAGGAGTTTTATGGTTTCAGGTCCTACGTTTGCCTTTAATCCATGCAAACACAGTTGGAAGCAAACCCTGTCCCATCAATAACAAGGGCTGCAGCCCTAGCCAGTTTGGCTCAGTGGTTGAGCATCGACCTAGGAACCAGGAGGTCACAGTTAGATTCCAGGTCAGGGCACATGCCCGGGTTGTGGGCTCAAACCCCAGTAGGGGGCGTGCAGGAGGCAGCAGATCCATGAATCCCTCATCATGGATGTTTCTCTCTCTCTCTCTTTCTCTCCCTTCCTCTCTGAAATCAATAAAAATATAAATGTGAATAATAAGGGTGCAACCGAGAGAGAGGCTCCCAGGCTGTGGATGACTCCAGGATGTCCCAGAAGGGAGAACGTATTCACTGTGAGACAGTCCCGGGGGTTCAGACATCAGCTCCCTGCCTGTCAGGGTGGCTCTTGACCTTGGTTGCGCTTTGAAATCACCTGGGGAGCTTTAGGATCCCCAGGCCTGGGCCCCACCCACACAGATTCTGATGCAAATAGTCTGGGGCCAGTGGTCGGCAAACTCATTAGTCAACAGAGCCAAATATCAACAGTGCAACGACTGAAATTTCTTTTGAGAGCCAAATTTTTTAAACTTAAACTATATAGGTAGGTACATTGTTATTCACTTAATTAGGGTACTCCTAAGGCTTAGGAAGAGCCACACTCAAGGGGCCAAAGAGCCGCATGTGGCTCGCGAGCCGCAGTTTGCCGACCACTGGTCTGGGGTGTATGTAGCCAGGGTTTCGGGATTTTAAAGCTCACAGGGACTGCCCATAGGCTGGCGATGTGAGAACTCGAGCTTTGCTGTGCGGCTCTCAAACTTTATTGGTTTCCCTGGCCCTGCCCTGAGCTCCTGGCTCTCTGTGCTTGAGTCCTGACAGCTGCCTTTTAAATGAGAACCAGCTGATCCCCGTGCCAATGAGGCAAAGACAAACCTTTGCAAAACGCTGCCCTAGACTCCCCCGGTGTTTATGGCGCTGGGTGCTGAGTTGACCCCTGGGAGGGAGGGTGATCTGCGAGAAGGTCACCTCTTCTCTCCCTTTTCCTTTGCTCCCGTTCAAACTGACCTCAAGCTCTGCGCACGCTGCCTGGGGGGAAGGGGCGGGGCAAGTTCCTTGGGTTTTGTCTTCTAAAGGCCTAACAGGGGGCAGGGTGTGGAGGTAAAGCTACTCAAGGGCACCTGGGCCTCCAGGAAGGGCGAGGGAGAAGGCTGCTCCTCCTCACCCCTTGTGGAGAGAGAAGAGATGAGGGCTGCGGGGGTCTCTTGGTTCTGACCAAAGAGGGGACCTGCCAAGTTTATGTGGGAAAAGATTAAGAAGTGGATTGTGCATGCATGCGCACGCGCACACCACACACCGCCCTGGCCTGTCACCACATCAAACCCAGAAACTGTGCCCGGCCCTGGGAGGCCAGGGTCTCAGTCCCCTGGAGGTCTGAGTGAAGCTTCCGGAGAGTCAGGTAAGAGGGAAGCTCAAAGCCGGAAGGGAAACTGAGTCACGCAAAGTAAGGCCGTCTCTTTGCACATTGTAGCTGACAGACTGAGTCTCACCAGGGACATGCCGTGCAGGCCCGGCTATTTGAGCATTTCCCACCTGGCTACCTTACTCGTGTAAACTGGTTCGGTTTGGTTCGGTTTGGTTCGGTTTGGTTCGGTTCGGTTGGTTTGGTTTGGTTTGGTTTGGTTTGGTTCGGTTCGGTTTGGTTTGGTTTGGTTCGGTTCGGTTTGGTTTGGTTTTCTCAAAATGTAACTTGGTAAGTGGATATAGAATGTACACTGGGGAGTCTGAGCTTTATTTCAGATCATCTATAATTTTATGAAATTGACCTTCTCTAGCTCCTTTCTTAGTTAAAAGGAACTGTTCCCAAGTGGGGGAGCAAAAGCTTATTGTTTCACGGTGTTTGCTTTTCTTAAATCTTAAACTCTTTAAGACCTATGGGGCAAATTATGATTAAAATTGTTTTTACTTGGAAATGTGGGTTACCTTAAATGAAACTGCCCCAAGCCAGGAATAGAGCTTTTATGCCTGTGTAGCTTTTATGAACTTTTACAGCAAGTTAAAATTTTATGCTCATTTAATCCTGTACAATATCACACAATGACCCGGCTGCCTATTCAGAAAGTCCGAAATCCTGGGCGGGGAGCGCCACCTGCTGGCAGGATGGTTACTGACGCCTTTGCCCTTGGCTGGATCTTCAGGAAGTAATTTATGACCCTGAAGGAGGTTCTAAAGCAGCGGTTCTCAACCTGTGGGTCGCAAGCCCTTTGGGGATTGAATGACCCTTTCTCAGGGGTCGCCTAAGACCATCGGAAAACACATATATAATTACATATTGTTTTGTGATGAATCACTATGCTTTCATTATGTTCAATGTGTAACCATGAAAATACATCCTGCATATCAGATATTTACATGACGATTCATAACAGTAGCAAAATGACAGTGATGAAGTAGCAACGAAAAGAATTTTATGGTTGGGGGTCACCACAACATGAGGAACTGTATTAAAGGGCCGCGGCATGAGGAAGGTTGAGAACCACTGTTCTAAAGTTCCTTGGGGTGCGGGTGCAGAGAGGAAGAAACAAACATGGTTTTCTCCAACTCTAAAAGCACCATTTTGGCCCTAGCTGGTGTGGCTCAGCAGATAGAGCGTTGGCCTTCGGACTGAAGGGTCCCGGGTTTGATTCTGGTCAAGAGCACATGCCTGGGTTGTGGGCTCAATCCCCAGTAGGGGGCGTGCAGGAGGCAGCCGATCAATCAAGATTCTCTCTTTATTCATGTTTCTATCTCTCTCTCCCTCTCCCTTTCTCTCTAAAGTCAATAAAAATATATTTAAAACATCGAAAGAGACTCATCAATCGGCTGACTCCTGCATGCCTCCTACCAGGGATCGACCCCATAACCCGGCCATGTGCCCTGACCAGGAATGGAACCAGCAACCTGTTGGTGCAGGGGGCGATGCCCAACCACCTGAGCCACACTGGCCAAGGCAGTAATGGTTACCTTCGGACAGTGGGATTTGGATGGTTTTCGTCTTCCATGTTCCTGAGTTTGAATATTTAGAACTAGATAATAATATTATAATCAGGAAACATTTACATATGGAAAACTTCCCTTAATTCTCTACCAACATCCGATTCCGCGTCTTCCTGTCACTGTCACCAGCATTTATTGACCAGCGTTTACTGACGGGCTGGAAGAATAAAACTGCCCTTGGGCTCAGAAGGTTCAAGGTCTGGTAGAAAATATAAGATGGACCCACTGAGCTATAACCCAAGGCAGGGTGTGACACATTCAGCACAGCTTTCGGTTCAACGCAGGCAAACTACTGAACCTTTGCAAGCCCACTTCCTCCTCTAAAAGCGGGGATTCTAATAACCACCAAGAACAAGCGTGTCAAACTCAAAGGCTAACACGGGCCAAAGAAACAAGGTGGAAGTTTCTGTGGGCCGCCAAAAAACAAAAGCTTCCATTTTCATAGAAACGTAGATCTATTTCTATAGAGACATGCTGAATCCAAAGGGCTGAAATAAAGGAGTCATCGTGAACATAAAATAATAGAATATTTTAATAAAAATTAATATTTGTTCTTGAACATTCACTTACCAGACACTGAATAACTGCACAAATTAGTAAGTGTCACGCAAATGAACCTATTTTTCTTGTTCTCCAAAAGCGAAATATTTCCTGTTGCGCACACCAAACAAGTCAGTCCAAGACTAAGGACATGGCCATCGGCTGCTAAAATATTCGCTGCTGGTATTAGTGGAGAGAAATGGTTGCCTGTGCGTCAGGCACGTAAGGGAAATGAATGCAACACGATGATAGTCATCAGTCATTAGCAAACGTAGTATGTTATTAATAACTAGAGGCTCGGTGCATGAAATTCATGCAGTGGGGTTATCCCTCAGCCTGGCCTGCACCTTCTTGCAATCTGGCTTCTAACCACTGGCCTGCCTGCCTGCCTGATAGCCCCTAACCCAGGGGTGGGCAAACTTTTTGACTCGAGGGCCACAATGGGTTCTTAAACTGGACCGGAGGGCCGGAACAAAAGCATGGATGGAGTGTTTGTGTGAACTAATATAAATTCAAAGTAAACATCATTACATAAAAGGGTACGGTCTTTTTTTTCAATAGTTTCATTCATTTCAAATGGGCGGATCCGGCCCGTGGGCAGAAGTTTGCCCACGGCTTCCCTAACCACTCGCCTGCCTGCCCGATTGCCCCTAATTGCCTCTGTCTCACCCCCAGCACCGTGGTTTCGTCTGAAAGGACGTCCAGAATGATGTCCGGAATAACATCCAGAAGGTCGTTTGGCTGTCCGGTCTAATTAGCATATTACACTTTTATTATTACAGATGATGTATAATAGGATATTGTAAAAATTAGGTGACAGAATTTTTATTAAAACATTTAATACATACCGTTAAATTGGCTGGGCCGCAACAATATTCATTGTGGGCCGCGTGCGGCCTGTGAGCTGTGAGTTTGACATGCTTGAGCAAGATGAATGTGAGATGTCAGCGGGTGCAGCCTCCGTGGGTGCGTGGCACAGAGGAGATCAAATACCGAAGAGGCATGCAGGGGCCTGGGCACTGAGAGAGCTCACGTGTGCGGGCAACATGGGCGCCAGGTGAGACGTACCAGCTGTGCTCCAGATGCTCCCCAGATCACAGAATGCAAGCTGCCATGACTTACACAGGGGGGCAAGGGCGTGCAGTGGGGCCCGCGGAGACTTCCGCAGGAGGCATGGAGAACGCTGCGGAGTGGGGAGCGGCTCAGGGCATTGCCAAGGAGCAAAGCGCAGTCATGCCAACTGAGGCGCAGGGCCGAGGTCCAGGAATATTGCGAGGAAAGGTTGGGAAAAGACTGGATCTCGATTGCAGGAAGCTTGCATCCCCGCCCGGGGTCCATGCTTAGGGCAGCAGCTGGAGCCGAGATAATGGTACTCAGTGCGCTCATTCAGGAACGCGAATCCCTCCTCTTGGGGTTGGTGCTGAGTGAGCGGTGAGCATGGCAAAGAGAAGGTGACCGGTGACATTCAAGCGAGTAGTTTTGTTTGTTTGTTTGTTTGTTTGTTTGCTTGTTTTGTTGTTGTTAATCCTCACCCAAGGATGAGCATGGCTGGTCTCCTCCCCCACTACCCCTTAGGACCTAGCTTTTGGTTCTACCCACTGTCAACACCACTCATGTGCTCTAGCTGGTGAGGCTCAGTGGATAGAGTGTCAGCCTGTGGACTGAAAGGACCCGAGTTCGATTCTGATCAAGGGCACGTATCTGGGTTGCAGGCTCCTCCCTGGCCCAGGCCCAATCGGTGTGTTTCTCTCACGTCGATATTTCTGTCTGTCTCTCCCTCTGTCTTCCACTCTCCCTAAAAATCAATGGGAAAACATCCTTGGGTGAGGATTAACAACAAACAAACAAACAAACAAACAAACAAACAAAACTACTCGCTTGAATGTCATCAGTCACCTTCTCTTTGCCAAATTAAGTGACTTGGGATAGGTCCCTGCGGTCCTTTTTGTATTTTATTTTTTAAAAAATATATTTTATTGATTTTTTACAGAGAGGAAGGAAGAAGGATAGACAGAAACATCGATGAGAGAGAAACATCGATCAGCTGCCTCCTGCACACCCTCCACTGGGGATGTGCCTGCAACCAAGGTACCTGCCCTTGACCAGAATCGAACCCGGGACCCTTCAGTCCGCAGGCCGACGCTCTATCCACTGAGCCACACCGGTCAGGGCACTGTGGTCCTTTTGTTGTTGGAAGGTGGTTTGGTTTCCTCCCAGGAAAAATGGGACTCCCCCAGTCCCTACGTCACAGAGCTCCTGGGAGAGGTAAATGAGTTAATAAAGGAAAGCGCTGGACCATAGATGTTAGCGCTACTCTAAGGGCCATCTGTGGCTATGCGGTGCTTCCTGTCTTCCCCCACCTCCTTCCTTCTCCCTCTATCCCTCCCTCCCTTTATTCCAAAAACCTGTCCGAGCTTCTCTCCCACTGCCACTGGGCTGGGAGCACAGGGATAAAATGATGAAGTGCCTGCCCTAGGGAGCACGCAGGCCTGAGTGGGACACCTGGTCGTCACTTAATGAATGATAAGAGTTTTGAAAGAGGGACAGAGCCCTGGCTGGTTTGTCTCAGTGGATAGAGTGTCGGCCTGCGGACCAAAGTGTCCCGGGTTCGATTCCGGTCAAGGGCATGTACCTTGGTTGCAGGCTCCTCCCCGGCCCAGGCCCTGGTTGGGATGCGTGTAGGAGGCAACCAATTGATGTGTTTCTCTCACATCGATGTTTCTCTCTCCCTCTCTCTTCCACTCTCTAAAAATCAATGGAAAAATATCCTTTGGTGAGTAGTAACAACAAAAGAGGGACACAGAGGGTGGCCTGGCCCTTTGGGAGCGCAGAACCCAACCAGCTAGGGGTGGGGCTGGTTCAGACCCGGCACCCCCGAGTGGATAAAGTCCAAACTGGGTCCTGGAGGGCTCGCAGAAGGCAGCCATGTTTGGGTGGAGGGGTGAGATGGGGGCAATGTGAGTGAGTGCCCAGGTGTGTGTGAGCGGGACTTGGAGGCTTTTAAACAAGTGGCTTTTAAACCTCTGTTGGGTCAGAAGGAGTACTTGGTGTTTTAAGAGCTGGGAAGGGAGACAAAACTCATCAGAAAGTATCTTGTTTGTAATCCTAAGAAAGTTAGACTTGCCTGGCCAGCGTGGCTCAGTGGTTGAGCATCGACCTATGAACCAGGAGGTCACAGTTCGATTCCCGGTCAGGGCACATGCCTGGGTTGAGGGCTCGATCCTCAGTGTGGGGCGTGCAGGAGGCAGCTGATCAATGAGTCTCTCTCATCATTGATGTTTCTGTTTCCCTTTCCCTCCCCCTTCCTCTCTGAAATCAATAAAAAATATATATATTTTTAAAAGTTAGACTTTGCCCTAGCTGGTTTGGCTCAGTGCATAGAGCATCAGCCTGTGGACTGAAGGGTCCCAGGTCTGGTTAAGGGCACATGCCCGAGTTGTGGGCTCGATCCCCAGTAGGGGGCGTGCAAGAGGCAGCCAGTCAATGAGTCTCTCTCATCATTGATATTTCTGCCTCTCTTTCCCTCTCCCTTCCTCTCTGAAATCAATAAAGATATATTTAAAGAATAAAAATAAAAAATTGGACTTTATCCTGCAGGCAATGGAAAGTCCTCTGAAAAACTTTTGTAAAGGGAGGGGAGAGTCGGGAGGAGCGGGGGGCGGTGAGGTGTTGAGAGCTGCATGCTGGAAAAACCAGCTTCTTCCCCCTAATCTTTGCCATACTGTTCAGTCCTGATTCGCCCCTTCCTCAGTCACTCTTCTTCTGGCTCCTTTGACAGCTCTATTTCTATCACCCTCATTCAACAATGAAGTTTCACAGAGCCGTCACTGTAGGCCATGCCCTGTGCAAGGAATCACCTTCCAAAACTCAGGTAGGTGGACCTGATACCCTAGTAGGCCCAAACATTGAGACACGGGTGCTTGCAGAACAGGAAGGTGGGTTTGATTTGGACGGGGGAGGGAGGTCTCTCATTCTTCTCTCTCAAAAAGCAAAAGTAGGGGATTTTTTTTTAGGAAGCTAGAAAGTAGGAGTGGGAGTTCCAGGGAACTGAGAGAGAAGTCTGTGTTTCTTTGGTCCTAAATAATGCTTTTCTGTATCAGACTCCTCGTGGCCCTGGAGTTAGCTCCTCCTGCTTGACAAAGAAACAGTACATCAGCAACACAAAACTCTATTGTGAGAACAAGGGTGCTGGGTGGAAGAACCAAGATTCTGCAAGATATGCCATAAGTGTGCGTCAATGACGTCATCTTTAAAGCAAAAAGCAGAAACTAGACATTTTGTGGCTATTGCCATGGTTTGAGCTATCACTGTTTTGTAGCCAACGATCGATATTTTTCGCTGATCTCAGGCAAAGTGGACTTTGAAACATTGCTCCTGGAACTTGCTTCACAGGCAGGCCTGCAGAACAGGACTAATTAATGCACCTGCCTGATCATTGACTCTAAGCTACGTGACAACCAAAGCAACTAAAACCTTCAGTTAAAGCCTGTACCTATGTCCTAGTTAAGGACTAAATGATTGAATTCTAGCTGCCAGAAATACGAGGGGCATTGAAATCACAAAGGGTGCCCTAGCTGGTGCTCAATGGTTAGAGCGTCGGCCTGCAGACCAAAGGATCCCAGGTTTGATTCCGGTCAAGGGCACGTACCTCGGTTGCAGACTTCTCCCCGGCCCGGGCCCTGGTCTGGGCTCATGCAGGAGGCCACCCATCGATGGGTTTCTCTCACATGGATGTGTCTCTCTGTCTTTCCCTCTCTCTCTCCCACTTTCCCTTAACAAAATCAATGGAAAAAATATCCTCAGGTGAGAATTAACAAAAAAATTATATAAATAAATAAAACCTCAAGGGGCTCGGCTACCTGAACTTCATAGGCGTCCACACCTCCTGCCCTGGCTCCTCCCTGGAAAAAAAGCTTCGTTTCGCTTTCTTTTCTTTTCAGGCAAGAACATTCTCATTGTACTTGACATGCACTTGCATATGTAGCACAGAGAGAATCTTGACCTTTTTCTATGTACGTAGTCATTGACTTTCTTTTACATTTTTAAATCAACCTGGTCTTTTACAATAGTTTTTGGTTTACAGGAAATCTGCAAAGACACAAGAGTTCCTGTATCCCCCACACCCCGTGTCTCCTCTTGTTAGCATCATCTATGCCTGTGATACACTTGTTGCAACTAAGAAACCAACATCGTTCCATTGTTACTAAACTCCATACCCATTCAACGTTCATCAGTTGTCATGCGTCCTTAGGTTCCTCTGAGCTGTGACACTTACTCCGGGTTTCCTTGTTTTTAAGGACCTTGACAGCTTTTTAAAATTCTAGATTTTTATTGGTTTCAGAGAAGAAGGGAGGGGGAGAGAGAGGTAGAAACATCAGTGATGAGAGAGAATCATCCATTGGCTGCCTCCTGCACACCCCTTATTTGGGATCAAGCCTGCAACTGGGAATCCAACCGTGACCTCCTGGTTCATAGGTCAATGCTCAACCACTGAGCCACACCGGCTAGGCGAGGGCCTTGGTAGTTTTGAGTACTGCTCAGGCATATTGTAGTGAACCTCTCGGTTAGGGTTTTCTGATGCTTTTCTTATGATGAGACTGGGGTTATAGGTTTTGATACCCCTTCTCCTGACATCATATCAGAGGTGCCTGTTATCAGCAAAATTGTCTTTCTATTCATCCATCAGTATCTATATTAAGATAAATATGGGCTTATGCTGGTATCTCCTGCTCCAGCCCAGAGCCACGTGGTTTATTCTAAGCCTTCCCCTTTGTCTAAGCCAGCAGTTCTCAACCTGTGGGTCGCAACCCCTTTGGCGGTCAAACGACCCTTTCACAGGGGTCGCCTAAATCCATCCTGCATATCAGATATTTACATGACGATTCATCACAGTAGCAACATGACAGTGATGAAGTAGCAACGAAAATAATTTTATGGTTGGGGGTCACCACAACATGAGGAACTGTATTAAAGGGTCGCGGCATTAGGAAGGTTGAGAACCACTGGTCTAAGCTCTAGTTTTGACCAAGCCCTATTGTAGCTTTATAAATATTTTCTCTCCCCCTCCCCCGGTCTCCACCCACTGACAAGGATGGCTAACGCTCAAAGCTTTCAAGCTATAAAAACATTTCCATCTGACTGCGGGTGCAATGGAACAGTCACACAGGATCGCCTTGCTTTAGCGACCAGCTCACTCAACTGTGGCTGTCAGTTCACACTGCCGCCCACTGTCCCCTCAACCTGACCTTGAAACCCTCCCAGTCCCCAGCCAATGTTCACTCTCTCCTCTGCGGCATGTCCCTCCATTATAGTCTGGGGCTCAGAGGAAGCCAGGGCTGCTGTCTCGGGCCTGCTTTGGCGCAGTGTTCTAATAGAGGAGAGGGGCGTGGGAACTAGGTAAATTACGGTCCAATAACGTTAAGTCGGGGCCTGCTCCGTGCTGCCCAACACGGAGCTCGCCTGCCAGGAGAAGCGAGCAGACCTCAGGACAGAGAAAAGTCCTGCAAAGATTGATGAATAGCTCTTTGCCCATACCTTCTCATTACCCATCCCATAAAGGGAAAACAGACCACAGAATATACCTTGTCAAGGTTAAAGTTAATTCCAATGTTTTTTCTACTCTCTCTTTTCCCATACCAGTCATTTTCCATAGACACGGCAAACATATAAGGTTCCCGGCTGGCATGGCTCAGTGGTGGAGCATTGACCTATGAACCAGGAGTCACGTTTCAATTCTTAGTCAGGGCATAGGCCCAGGTTGCAGGCTCGATCTCCAGTAGGGGGCATGCAGGAGGCAGCCCATCCATGATTCTCTCTCATCGTGGATGTTTCTATCTCTCTCTCCCTCTCCCTTCCTCTCTGAAATAAAATAAAATAAAAAAGAGGTGGTGGGGGGGGGCATGGTAAGAAGAAAGGGTTGATGGGAGCCAGAAAGCCCACCTTCATCCTCTTCTCAAAATGCTGACTGAATGCTCCATGCTGCTGGCTCTTCCCTTGGGGCAGTTGTGAAGGGAGAAGTTGAGAAGGCGAGAGCGGAAGTGCAGCAGTGAGAGTTCAGTACTTCTTCCCGCCACTCTCTCCCCCTTGACCTTTGGCTTCAGTTCCCGCTTCCATGAAATAAGGGCTACTTCCAGCTCTAAGTACTGTGGGTTTTTTCAGGGGGGGGGGGGAGAGGGTGTGGGATCTTGGCCAATTCTTTAGGAGACGCTGACCTCAGGAAACACAGGGATGGGTTGCAAGTGATGGACAGACCGAGATTTTCAGATAACTGCTCTGCAACCTGGAACTGACTCAAAAAGGGAAATTGCAGAGGATGCCAGGGACCCTGCCTTGTTCCTGGATCTGTGCCCCCAGACAGGCCGTTGGAGGCCATGATCCCATTCGTCATGGTGAAATGAGCTTCCGTTTGGTTTAGCTGGGCCACTGTAGACAGGTGCACGGGTTGGCCACAGCTGAAGGTTAGTTGGCCACCTGGCCAAGTGAGGCTGTAATCCCTCCCTCCCTCCCTCCTCTTACCTAGCTCTGTGCTCAGATCTGGGGCTCCTCGGCCCCCTAGGAGGAGTGCCTTTGGCTGACTTGTTCACCTAGAGAGCCACCGTTTTTCCAATGGGCACCGAGGCATTGTGTAGACTAGCACTTTAAGCTTTTGTTTGAAATGAGAAATAATAGCACACATGGAGAAGAACGGGCTGGTGTTGGGAATGAGCATAACGGGGTAGGTGTGAGGCAGGGTGATGCTGAGACAGAGAGGGTTCGGGAAGACTGGGCTAAAGCATCCAGGAGGGAGGGAGGAAGGGAAGAGGGGAAGGAGGACCATGAGATCAACAGTGCCTGCTACTGCGGCTGAGCCCTACAGCCCATCTCACCCGTCAGCACAGGCTGACCAGGCAAGGGCAGCTTGCTGTCCCCTCAAGAGCTCTGTACCCCAATTTAAAACCAAGGTGCGCTCATATCAGATCTGCCTTGTGTAATGGAATCCTCTTGTGTATTTCTTCATCCGATCTCCATCGAAATCCTTTGCTTAAAAAATGTTTCTTTTACATGATTCTTTCCACTTGAGCCATTTCTCTCTCTCTCTCTCTCTCTCTCTCTCTCTCTCTCTCTCTCTCTCTCTCCCTCTCTCTCTCTCTGTTAATCCTCTCCTGAAGATGTTCTTCCATTGATTTTTAGAGAGAGTGGAAGGGAGCGGGAGAGACACAGAGAGAGAAACATCAATGTAAGAGAGACACATCAATTGGTTGCCTCCTGCATGTGCCCCAACAAGGGCTGGGAATCGAGTCTGCAACTGAGGTACGTGCCTTTGGCTGGAATCAAACCCAGGACCCTTCAGTCTGTGGGCTGATGCTCTATCCACTGAGCAACACAGGCCAGGGCCAGCCTTTTCTTATTTCATGTTGTTTTTTTAAATTAACCTATTCCCAGAACCTGGTACTGTCCTAGGTCTTGAGGCACCTCCAGGGTTCCATAGTATTTCCATCCGTGGACTTGGCCGCAGCCTGGATGTGGAGAACCCATCTGCTGCCCTGTGAGTGCTCTGGTGCTTAGCACCACCCCAAGGAAGGGTGTGGCCAGCGCCCTGAGAGTGGTACTCTTGGCCTTCTGTGGGCAGCAGCCAGTAGATGAATGGATTCCGCAGCAGGAGTAACAGTAGCACTAGCTCTACCTGTTGACCAGGCAGTAGATGAATGGATTCCGCAGCAGGAGTAACAGTAGCACTAGCTCTACTTGTTGACCAGCCAGTAGATGAATGGATTCCGCAGCAGGAGTAACAGTAGCACTAGCTCTACCTGTTGACCAGGCAGTAGATGAATGGATTCCGCAGCAGGAGTAACAGTAGCACTAGCTCTACCTGTTGACCAGGCAGTAGATGAATGGATTCCGCAGCAGGAGTAACAGTAGCACTAGCTCTACCTGTTGCCCAGCCAGTAGATGAATGGATTCCGCAGCAGGAGTAACAGTAGCACTAGCTCTACCTGTTGACCAGGCAGTAGATGAATGGATTCCACAGCAGGAGTAACAGTAGCACTAGCTCTACCTGTTGACCAGCCAGTAGATGAATGGATTCCGCAGCAGGAGTAACAGTAGCACTAGCTCTACCTGTTGACCAGGCAGTAGATGAATGGATTCCGCAGCAGGAGTAACAGTAGCACTAGCTCTACCTGTTGACCAGCCAGTTGATGAATGGATTCCGCAGCAGGAGTAACAGTAGCACTAGCTCTACCTGTTGACCAGGCAGTAGATGAATGGATTCCGCAGCAGGAGTAACAGTAGCACTAGCTCTACCTGTTGACCAGGCAGTAGATGAATGGATTCCGCAGCAGGAGTAACAGTAGCACTAGCTCTACCTGTTGCCCAGCCAGTAGATGAATGGATTCCGCAGCAGGAGTAACAGTAGCACTAGCTCTACCTGTTGACCAGGCAGTAGATGAATGGATTCCACAGCAGGAGTAACAGTAGCACTAGCTCTACCTGTTGACCAGCCAGTAGATGAATGGATTCCGCAGCAGGAGTAACAGTAGCACTAGCTCTACCTGTTGACCAGCCAGTAGATGAATGGATTCTGCAGCAAGAGTAACAGTAGCACTAGCTCTACCTGTTGACCAGCCAGTAGATGAATGGATTCTGCAGCAGGAGTAACAGTAGCACTAGCTCTACCTGTTGACCAGCCAGTAGATGAATGGATTCCACAGCAGGAGTAACAATAGCACTAGCTCTACCTGTTGACCAGCCAGTAGATGAATGGATTCTGCAGCAGGAGTAACAATAGCACTAGCTCTACGTGTTGACCAGCCAGTAGATGAATGGATTCTGCAGCAGGAGTAACAGTAGCACTAGCTCTACTTGTTGACCAGCCAGTAGATGAATGGATTCTGCAGCAGGAGTAACAGTAGCACTAGCTCTACCTGTTAACCAGCCAGTAGATGAATGGATTCCGCAGCAGGAGTAACAATAGCACTAGCTCTACCTGTTGACCAGCCAGTAGATTAATGGATTCTGCAGCAGGAGTAACAGTAGCACTAGCTCTACCTGTTGACCAGCCAGTAGATGAATGGATTCCGCAGCAGGAGTAACAGTAGCACTAGCTCTACCTGTTGCCCAGCCAGTAGATGAATGGATTCCGCAGCAGGAGTAACAGTAGCACTAGCTCTACCTGTTGACCAGCCAGTAGATGAATGGATTCTGCAGCAGGAGTAACAGTAGCACTAGCTCTACCTGTTGACCAGCCAGTAGATGAATGGATTCCACAGCAGGAGTAACAATAGCACTAGCTCTACCTGTTGACCAGCCAGTAGATGAATGGATTCTGCAGCAGGAGTAACAATAGCACTAGCTCTACGTGTTGACCAGCCAGTAGATGAATGGATTCTGCAGCAGGAGTAACAGTAGCACTAGCTCTACCTGTTGACCAGCCAGTAGATGAATGGATTCCACAGCAGGAGTAACAATAGCACTAGCTCTACCTGTTGACCAGCCAGTAGATGAATGGATTCTGCAGCAGGAGTAACAATAGCACTAGCTCTACGTGTTGACCAGCCAGTAGATGAATGGATTCTGCAGCAGGAGTAACAGTAGCACTAGCTCTACTTGTTGACCAGCCAGTAGATGAATGGATTCTGCAGCAGGAGTAACAGTAGCACTAGCTCTACCTGTTAACCAGCCAGTAGATGAATGGATTCTGCAGCAGGAGTAACAATAGCACTAGCTCTACCTGTTGACCAGCCAGTAGATTAATGGATTCTGCAGCAGGAGTAACAGTAGCACTAGCTCTACCTGTTGACCAGCCAGTAGATGAATGGATTCCGCAGCGGGAGTAACAGTAGCACTAGCTCTACCTGTTGACCAGCCAGTAGATGAATGGATTCCGCAGCAGGAGTAACAGTAGCACTAGCTCTACTTGTTGACCAGCCAGTAGATGAATGGATTCCGCAGCAGGAGTAACAGTAGCACTAGCTCTACCTGTTGACCAGGCAGTAGATGAATGGATTCCGCAGCAGGAGTAACAGTAGCACTAGCTCTACCTGTTGCCCAGCCAGTAGATGAATGGATTCCGCAGCAGGAGTAACAGTAGCACTAGCTCTACCTGTTGACCAGCCAGTAGATGAATGGATTCTGCAGCAGGAGTAACAGTAGCACTAGCTCTACCTGTTGACCAGCCAGTAGATGAATGGATTCCACAGCAGGAGTAACAATAGCACTAGCTCTACCTGTTGACCAGCCAGTAGATGAATGGATTCTGCAGCAGGAGTAACAATAGCACTAGCTCTACGTGTTGACCAGCCAGTAGATGAATGGATTCTGCAGCAGGAGTAACAGTAGCACTAGCTCTACATGTTGACCAGCCAGTAGATGAATGGATTCCGCAGCAGGAGTAACAGTAGCACTAGCTCTACCTGTTGACCAGCCAGTAGATGAATGGATTCCGCAGCAGGAGTAACAGTAGCACTAGCTCTACTTGTTGACCAGCCAGTAGATGAATGGATTCCGCAGCAGGAGTAACAGTAGCACTAGCTCTACCTGTTGACCAGCCAGTAGATGAATGGATTCCGCAGCAGGAGTAACAGTAGCACTAGCTCTACCTGTTGACCAGCCAGTAGATGAATGGATTCCGCAGCAGGAGTAACAGTAGCACTAGCTCTACTTGTTGACCAGCCAGTAGATGAATGGATTCCGCAGCAGGAGTAACAGTAGCACTAGCTCTACCTGTTGACCAGGCAGTAGATGAATGGATTCCGCAGCAGGAGTAACAGTAGCACTAGCTCTACCTGTTGCCCAGCCAGTAGATGAATGGATTCCGCAGCAGGAGTAACAGTAGCACTAGCTCTACCTGTTGACCAGGCAGTAGATGAATGGATTCCACAGCAGGAGTAACAGTAGCACTAGCTCTACCTGTTGACCAGCCAGTAGATGAATGGATTCCGCAGCAGGAGTAACAGTAGCACTAGCTCTACCTGTTGACCAGCCAGTAGATGAATGGATTCTGCAGCAAGAGTAACAGTAGCACTAGCTCTACCTGTTGACCAGCCAGTAGATGAATGGATTCTGCAGCAGGAGTAACAGTAGCACTAGCTCTACCTGTTGACCAGCCAGTAGATGAATGGATTCCACAGCAGGAGTAACAATAGCACTAGCTCTACCTGTTGACCAGCCAGTAGATGAATGGATTCTGCAGCAGGAGTAACAATAGCACTAGCTCTACGTGTTGACCAGCCAGTAGATGAATGGATTCTGCAGCAGGAGTAACAGTAGCACTAGCTCTACATGTTGACCAGCCAGTAGATGAATGGATTCCGCAGCAGGAGTAACAGTAGCACTAGCTCTACCTGTTGACCAGCCAGTAGATGAATGGATTCCGCAGCAGGAGTAACAGTAGCACTAGCTCTACCTGTTGACCAGCCAGTAGATGAATGGATTCCGCAGCAGGAGTAACAGTAGCACTAGCTCTACCTGTTGACCAGCCAGTAGATGAATGGATTCCGCAGCAGGAGTAACAGTAGCACTAGCTCTACTTGTTGAGTGCTCACTCTGTGCCAGGAGCTGTTCTAAGGCTTCCACATGCATGAACGCATGTAATCCTCAGAGCTGCCATGGGAGGATGGTTGTGTGACTCTTCTCCCATTTGAGAGATGAGAAAACTGAGTCTCAGAGAGGCTCATCTGCTCCAGCTGCTGATTGTGTGTCTGGGACATCCATGGTGCCTGGTAGGCTGGCCTGGCAGGGCCGCTTAATGACACATCATCTTCATTTTGAAACAAAGATCTGTGTCAGCGTGGATGACAAGTGGGAAGAACAAGGAAGAAGATGTCAGTTTCTGGGCTCAGACAGAGGGCTGGGTCCTCTGGCCACTTTCCTTAGGGGACCAGACTTCTGGTTTGCAGTGACTATCCTACTCTGCTATTGATTCCATTTTCATTTTCATCTTTTATGGGTACTGGTTGTGTGGAAAAACCTGAGAAGGCTCATCTGGCTTACCTCAGTAGCTCATCAGGTGCTAGACTGCTTGTAAGTGTACCCTGAGCGTGTGCCATGCATGCTTCATGAGATCCTAATTAACGGGTCTATAACTGGATGCCACATTGTGTCCCAGAAGCCAGAGCATGTGCACCTGACTTTTCTAGAAAGGCGGACCAATGCTCTAGCCTCAAAGGGTCTTCCTCAGTACAGATGGAAGCCATTGTAAAAAATATGTTTTTATTGATTTTAGAGAGGAAGGGAGAGGGAGAGGGAGAAAGAAAGAGAGAGAGAGAGAGATCAATCATGAGAGAAAATCATGGATCAGCTGCCTCCTGCACGCCCCACACCGGAGATCAAGCCTGCAACCTGGGCATGTGCCCTGACCAGGAATCGAACCATGACCTCCTGGTTCATGGGTCAACGTTCAACCACTGAACCATGCCAGCCGGGCCAGACTGGCAGTCATTTTGACTTACCTTATTAACCTTATTTCTGAGCAAAGGTTTCAAGGGAAACCAAGGGACTGGGTGGCGGCCAGATGAGGTCTTCGATCTCACAGTTGCCAAGGGTATTGGTGAGCATGAAGCCGCGGGCTGTGTTTCCTGATGTATGGCAACCCCTTCTCAAACTATGCACCAGGCCCTGGATTGCCTGAGGGACCAGTCATTGCGGGTCAGTTTAGGAATGGCTACCCAAGCTATTGATGACATGTTGTTGTTGTTATTAATACTCACCCGAGGGTATTTTTCCATTGATTCTTAGGGAGAGTGGGAGAGAGAGGGAAAGACAGAGAGAAACATCCATGTGAGAGAAACACATCGATTGGTTGCCTCCTGCATGAGGCCCAACCAGGGCCCGGGCCAGAGAGGAGCCTGCCACCCAGGTACATGCCCTTGACCAGAATCAAACCCGGGACCCTTTGGTCCACAGGCTGATGCTCTATCCACTGAGCCACATCGCCACGGCATCGATGACTCCTGAAAGGCATGCCTTCATAGCAAGGGTTTCCAAAGTCTGTATGTTGTCACAGAGAGAAGTTATGCCAGGGAGGGAAACCAAAGGCCTGGGGGAAAGTAATGATAACAGAGTGTGTGTGTGTGTGTGTGTGTGAATGTCAGCCTTATCCACACTGTCCCCAGTGTATGTGGTTTCCTCCAAATGAAGGTGTGTAAGGCAAGACGAAGCACATTCTGTTCCATTCCAAACGATTCCTTTGGCCAGGGGTCAGCAAATGTTTTCTGTAAAGGAAATAGTTTAGGCTTTGCAGGTTGAAAGGCAAATTGAAACTGCACAATTATTTAATGACTAGAGGCCCGGTGCACAAAAATTTGTGCACTTGGGGGGGAGAGGGGGGATTCCTCAGCCTGGCCTGTGCCCTCTCACAGTCTGGGACCCCTCGGGAGATAACGACCTGCTGGCTTAGGCCTGTTCCCAGGTGGCAGAGGGCAGGCCCAATCCCTAGGTGCAGCCCCTGGTCAGGCTCAGAGCAGGGCCGATTGGGGAGTTGGGGCACTGCCCCCTGTCATGCACAGAGCAGGGCGGATTGGGAGGTTGTGATGCCACCCTCAGTCATGCTCAGGGTAGGGCCGATTGGGGGGTTGGGGCACCGCCCCCTGTCACACTCAAGGCAGGGTCGATGGGGAGGTTGCGGCGCCACCCCCTGTCATGCACAGAGCAGGGCCAATCAGGGGGTTGGGGCGCTGCCTCCTGTCATGCACAGAGCAGGGCCCATCAGGGGGGTTGGGGCTCCGTACCCTGTCACGCACAGAGCAGGGCCCATCAGGGGATTGGGGAGCTCCCCCATGTCACACACAGAGCAGGGCCCATCAGGGCGTTTGGGAGCTCCCCCCTGTCACGCACAGAGCAGGGCCCATCAGGGCGTTGGGGAGCTCCCCCCGTCACTCACAGAGCAGGGCCGATAGGGGAGTTGGGGCACCTCCCCCTGTCACACACAGAGCAGGGCCGATCAGGGGGTTGGGGCGCCACCACTCTCACACTCAGGGCAGGGCCAGTGGGGAGGTTATGGCTCTACCCCATCACACACAGAGCAGGGCCCGTGGGGTTGGGGCGCCGCACCCTGTCACCCACAGAGCAGGGCCGATCAGGGGGTTGGGGCGCCACACCCTGTCACACACAGAGCCGCAGGGTGATCAGGGGGTTGGGGAGCTCCCCCATATCAGGCACAGAGCAGGGCTGATCAGGGGGTTGGGGCGCCTTCCCCTGTCACACACAGAGCAGGGCGGATTGGGAGGTTGTGGCCCCGCCCCCTGTCACACACAGAGCCACAGGGCGATCAGGGGGTTTGGGCGCTGCCCCTGTCACGCTGATCCCGGTGCCAGGAGGCCTCTCGGCTCCGCTGATCCCAGTGCTGGGAGGCATATTACCCTTTTACTATATAGGATAGAGTCCTGGTGCATGGGTGGGGGCCGGCTGGTTTGCCCTGAAGGGTGTCCTGGATCAGGGTGAGGGTCCACACTGGGGTGCCTGGCCAGCCTGGGTGAGGGGATGATGGCTGTTTGCAACTGGTCACACACCCTTCAGGGTGGGGGTCCCCACTGGGGTGCCTGGCCAGTCTGGGTGAGGGGCTGAGGGCTGTTTTCAGGGTGGTGGGTGACTGAAGCTCCCAACTGCTCCTTTTTTTCTTTTTTATTCTGGGCCAGCTTTAGCTCTGGCTCCAGCTCTGAGGCCTCTGCTGCTGAAAGCAGGTATCTGGTTTGTTTGTGTTCTATAATTGAAACACTGTATCAACTCCAGCTCTGAGATCCTGGCTGGCTGAAAGCAGGTTTCTGGGGTTTTGTTTAGCTTCTATATTTGTAACAATGTTTCAAACTGCAAGCTCAGAGGCCGGCAGCGGCAGGCGGGGAACGTTGGAGTCCTCCGTCCCTGAAGCAAGCAAGCCTCATGTTAGCTTCAAGCTGCCTGGCTGCCGGCCACCATCTTGGCTGGCAGTTAATTTGCATATCGCCCTGATTAGCCAATGGGAAGGGTAGCGGACATATGGCTAATTACCTTGTTTCTCTTTTATTAGATAGGATGACATTCAAAATATAATAATCAAGTGCAGCTTTGTGTAGTATCGGCCTAATAAGGAGAAGAATGGAATTCTTTTTTGTTGTTAATCCTCACCCGAGGATATTTTTCCATTGATTTCTAGAGAGAGTGGAAGGGAAAGAGAGAGAGAAACATTGATGTGAGAGAGACATATTGATTGGTTGCTACCCGCACGCGCCCTCACCTCAGGGCTGGGGATTGAGCCTGCAACCTAGGTACATGCCCTTGACCAGAATCGAACCCAGAACCAGGAGGTCACAGTTTGATTTCTAGTCAGGGCACATGTCCGGGTTCTGGGCTCAATCCCCACTAGGGAGCGTGCAGGATTGAGCCGATCAATGATTCTCTCTCATCACTGATGTTTCTATCTCTCTCTCCCTCTCCCTTCTTCTCTGAAATCAATAAAAATATATTTAATGAAAAAATAAAAGAAAGAAATGTGTGGAACAAAGATGAAGCAATACAAATATTATTTACGTCTAAAAATTATGTAACAAAAGATGAGTTTGGGTAATCCTAAGTGTACAAATTGATCCCAAACTTAAAAAAACCCCAAACAACCACACCCTAGCCCTGGCCGGTTTGGCTTGGTGGTTGGAACATTGGCCTATGGACTGAAGGGTCTCGGGTTCGATTCCCAATCAAGGGCACGTACTTCATTTGCAGGCTCGATCCCCAGCCCCAGTCAGGGTGAATGTGGGAGGCAACCAATCAATGTGCCTCTCTCACATCGATGTTTCTCTCTCTCTCTCTCTCTCTCTCCCCCTCTCCTTCCTCCCCTCCACTCTCTCTTAAAAAAATCAATAGAAAAAATATCCTCGGGTGAGGATTAAAAAGAAACAAACTAGCCCTAACTGGTGTGGTTCAGTGGATAGAGCATCGGCCTGCAGACTGAAAGGTCCCAGGTTCGATTCCGGTCAAGGGCATGTACCCTGGTTGTGGGCACATCCCCAGTTGGGGGTGTGCAGGAGGCAGCTGATCAGTGTTTCTCTCTCATCGATGTTCCTAATTCTCTATCCCTCTCCCTTCCTCTCTGTAAAAAATCAATAAAATATATTTTTTTAAAAAACTAAAAACACCCTAGAGTTTTCTAAGTAAAAGGACACATTTCCCCATTTCTGGCCCTCACTTTCCCCTAATTCCGCTCTCCGGAGTTCACTGCTGCTAACATTTCGGTGAGAAACCTTGCACCCGCCCTGCCCCCACCTACACAGACACACAAACTCTCAAAAATACACCGTCTCTGCCTGGCTCGGGGAATATTTAAATCATTTTATAAATAACTTTCTTCCACCTAGCTTCAGTTTTGAAATTTTCAAGCACAGTCAATAAATGATTTGGCAACAGTTAAGAAATCACAAGTTCCCCTCCGTCCCATATAAACTTCTGCAAACCGCATGCTACGTTCCACTGATGGTAAAGCGACCACTTTCAGGAAGTCCGCCCGTTTCTCTTCTGCGCCTGCATCTGCTGCGGAGCGGGTACCACGGCAGCGCTGCGTGCGGGCTATGCCATGAGAAATTAGGAGGGTCGACAGCAGAGAAGCGGTAAGCTGTTTCTATTCCTTTACCAAAGCTTTCCAACAAAATAGGTGATCCCTCCCCTCCCCCCCCCCCCCCCGCCCAGAAATATGGTTTGGTGGCCAATGGTGTGAACAGGGACAGCGGTGAATGGGTTTCGTGTTGAAACAACTCGAAGAGTAGGCACCGGGGCCTGGGGTGCAGATTTTCCCAATCAGATGCTCTGGTCTTACTATTTGGGGCAAGAGGAGAAGCAAATGCCGACTTAGGAGCTGCACTGGGCATTCCTTCCTGGTCCTGCCAGAAACAGCCCGCAGGGTTGGAGTGAAGTGGGTAGGACGTGTCTCTCCTGCTGCTTCTACAGAAAGGTCCACTGTCCCCTCCCAGGCCCGGGTCACCGCTGGAGCCCAGGCACAGCCGGACATCAGCGCAGTAAGAGGGGCTCAAGCTTACTTGAGTATCAGTTGCTACTTTCATTGTTGGGACCGTGTAAGGAACATGTTCCTAGTTCTACAATCATATTCTCTAGGGCAGCAGTTCTCAACCTGTGGGTCGTGACCCCTTTGGGGGTCGAACAACCCTTTCACAGGGGTCGCCTAAGATCATCGGAAAACACATATAGAATTACATATTGTTTTTGTGATGAATCGCTATGCTTTCATTATGTTCAATTTGTAACCATGAAATTGGGGGTCACCACAACATGAGGAACTGCATGAAAGGGTCACCGCATGAGGAAGGTTGCGAACCACTGCTCTAGTGTTTAGGCGGAGCCGGTGGTCAGTTTTTGTTATTGTTAAAAACTGCCAGATTGAAAAATAAACTTTATAATTTTTTTTGGTTAATCCTCACCCTAGGATATTTTTTCCATTGATTTTTAGAGAGTGGAAGGGAGGGGAGGGAAGAGAGAGAGGGAGAAAGAGTGAAAGGGAGGAAAAGAGAGAGAGGGGGGGGAGAGAAACATCGATATGAGGGAGATACATCGAGTAGTTGCCTCCCATACACACCCTGACCAAGCCCGGGGATCGAGCCTGCAACCCGCGTACGTGCCCTTGACCAGGAAGCCAACCCCCAACCCTTCGGTGAGCGTGCCAACACTCCAACCACTGAGCATACCGCCCAGGGCCAAACTCTATAATTTAAAAAAATATGTTTTCTAGAAAATTCAATGAGACCTAAGAACAACTGAAAAAGTCTGATTTCAAGAGAAGCTCATCTGAAACTTACCCTTTTTGTCCACACCTATTTAGTGCTTATTAAAGATCTTGGAGTCATTTCATCACCATTTAATGCATACTTACGTTGAAGTTAATTTTTGCATCCATTTGATGCCATTATAGAACTGGAATGTAAATGAATCGTGCGCTAAAATGTTGTAATGCTTTTAGAATGACCTCCATGGCCCACAGAGAACTGGGCCGTCGGGGCCGATGACGTATATGGAATGGCAATTGAAGTCAATGTCAACTTGATATTTGTCAAGTGCCTTGACTGTGTATCAGAATCGCACAGGGGCTTTTAGGAAATGTGCTACCAGGCTGAGCCCTGGCCCAATGCAATCGGAATCTTGGGGTGGGTTGGGGTGGGGTAGGGTGGGGTGGGGGTTGTAGCTTTCCAGCTTCCCAGGCATGTCAGCGTGCAGCCACAGCTGAGAAGCGCCGCCTGGAGCAGCACATGACGGCCCAGTGGTCCTTGCACTAAACAGCACGGTGTGTTTTAGGGGTGACGAGTCCTCGGGAAGGCCTGAAGCTTCTTCGTGAGCCCGTTAGCTTGATTTCAGAAAGTAAAGGAAAAGTTCCAGAGCCCTGGCCAGGTAGCCAGTTGGTTAGAGCAGCATCCCCATATGCAAGGTTTCGGGTTCGATCCCCAGGCAGGGCACATACCAAAATTAACCAATGAATGCATAAATAAGTGGAACAACAAGTCTCTCTCTCTCTCTCTCTCTCTCTCTCTCTCTCTCTCTCTCTCAGAAATAAATAAATGAATAATTTTTTTTAAAAGCCCATCGGGCATGGCTCAGTGGTTGAGCGTCAACCTATGAACTAGGAGGTCAGGGTTCGATTCTCAGACAGGGCACATGCTCGGGGTTGTGGGCTCGATCCCCAGAGTAGGGTGTGCAGAAGGCAGGTGATCCGTGATTCTCTCTCATCATTGTTTCCATCTCTCTCTCCCTTCTCCCTTTCTCTGAAATCAATAGAAATATATTTTACAAAATAATAGTAAATAAATAAATGGAGATGCTGGATTTGTTATTTTTGAACTATTACCCCCACTGTATGACTATTCAGGGCTATGAGGACACAGTAATGTAGATGCACAGCCCATGGTTCTGGGTCCGCATTAGCAAGCGCAGGCTGGTGGCCTGCTCAGGTGGCTACATGAGCTGTTGGTGGGCGTATAAGGCGAAAATCAGTGCATTTCCAGTCGTTCTACAGGATTACAGAGTGCTCCGTGATAGACTGAGGGGTGCAGAAAGGCATTGTGGGTAATCTGCCAGCACTTGAATCCTGAAGGTTCCAGGTATGGCTATGAGGACGTTGCTGATCATGGAAACCAGATCATTGCCAACTAGCCTCTTGGTTGCGGCCCTACCAATCTGTTAATTACGTGTAGGCTCAGTTTCAGCTCTGCCACCTACTGTCCGAGTGACGTTGGGCAAAGTAGACTCTCTGAGCCTCACGTTCCAAGTCTGTGAAATGGGAGCTTCTGATTTGTAGGAGAATTAAACAAGAAAGTGCGTTACTCGCACTCAACCCAGTGTTTGCCTCATGGTAAAGCACTCACCAAGTGTTCCCTGCCATATTTACCAGAATTCAAATAGCATAATTTTTCATATTTTTTAAAAGAAAGAATCCTTTTTTAAAAATATATATATTTTTATTGATTTCAGAGAGGAAGGGAGAGGGAGAAAGAGAAGCATCAATGATGAGAGAAAATCATTGATTGGCTGCCTTCTGCATGCCCCACACTGGGGATCAAGTCTGCAACCCAGGCATGTGCCCTGACCGGGAATTGAACCCTGACCTCCTGGTTCATAGGTTGACGCTCAGCCACTGAGCCACGCTGGCTGGGCTTTCATATTTTTTATTTATGTAAAATCAGGATCCATCTGTTCATTGATGTGTCCATTTAATGTGATAGAGGTTTCTTTCATCTTCCAAAGCTGTTCATGAGTCCATCAAATTTGGACAAAATATGGTATTTGTGGATAAAAGAAAGTATCTATTATTAATTGTAAATTTCATCTGAGGTGACAAATCCTATCTGCACAACCATTTCTTTATTAGTTTCTTTTCATAATATATCATCAGTGGTCAACATAAGCAACTATAAATTAATCAGCACCCATTAAAAAGTAGAAATAGCCCTGGATGGTGTGGCTCAGTGGTAGAGCATCAACCTGCACATCAAAGGGTCATGGGTTTGATACCCAGTCAAGGGCACATACCTGGGTTGCATGCTCCATCCCTGCCCCAGTTGGGGTACGTGTGGGAGGCAGCCAATCCAGGTGTCTCTCTTATCTCTCTCTCTCTCTCAAAATTAATTTTAAAAAAATCCTTGGGTAAGGATTAAAAAAGAGAGAAAAATATTTCTTTCTTGGCAAAAATTTCGTTCTGGTTGAATCCCACATCATGCCCAAGCAGCTAAGCAATCCAGTTGGGGGATGAATCACATCTTATAATCAATAGGTCCTCTTGACCCTATAGCAGGGGTGGGCAACCCCTGGCATGCGTGCCAGACATGGCACGCCAGTAACTTTTGCTGGCATGGGAAACCCTCTCTTATAATCTTCCATTTACAATTTTTTTCTTAATATTGACTTTTTTGTTTTTCAGATAAATTCAGTGTAGGTGCATCTTAGATAAATAAATAATTTGACGTAACATGTATACACTAAAAAATAAATGTATCTTTCATCATCATAGACTGTGTGTTTGTCGCTCGAATAAATTTTATTATTTCTTCACGGTTCTTCACATACGTACACCTTCAGAGATATCAAGTAGGCATAACATGTTCTCAAAAAATTAGGGTTGGCATGCAGAAGAATTTTGAGTCAGAGATTTTCCTGGTTTGGGAACGCACTCACAAAAAGGTTGCCCACCCCTGTCCTATAGTGTTAGGGGGCAATCAGCAGGACTCATGCTGAGAAAGGGGTGCAGCTGGGCACCTGGGAAAATCACATCTTGGTAAAGGAAGCCTTTAAAAGAGAGAAGGAAGGACGCTTGTTGCGACATCTCTGCTGGCAACCCAGGACATGGGTGTGAAAGGGTAAGAAGCGCTTGATCCCAGAAAGGCAGCCTTGGGCATCTGGTAGACCCCCCTTCGCCTCAGAGTGAGCCGACGGCCACCCCCAGGACCCAGCCCAGGAGGGGGTTGAGCGCTGAAGGCAGGGCAGTCTCTGGGCTGGGTCCTGGGGGTGGCCGTTGGCTCACTCTGAGTCCCAGAGATCCTCAGGTAAGGCAGACTTCTCTGAGCTGTTCTTCCAACTACGCTGGTCTTTTCAAATAGTGTTTTTGGGGTCCAAGTTGAGAAGGAAGGTTTAGACAAGGACTGAGACAGGTTGTGTTTTGTTTTTGAAAATATATTTTTTTTATTGATTTCAGAGAGGAAGGGGAAGGGAGAAAGAGAGAGAGAAACATCCATGATGACAGAGAATCATGGTTTGGCTGCCTCCTGCACGCCTCCTACTGGGGATGGAGCCCACAACCCAGGCCTGTGCCCTGACCGGGAATCAAACTGCGACCTCCTGGTTCATAGGTCGGTGCTCAACCACTGAGCCACACTGGCTGGGTGGGACAGGTCATTTTTATCATACTATTTGGCTCCTTCCGAACCCAAGGAGTTTTGGCTTTTCATGTGCCATGGACCCAACCAAAGAACTGACTCTGCACGGAAAATAGGAAAACAGTTGTGAAATCGCTTCCTCCGTAGCCAGCAACAGCTGGCTTGGGCCGGGAGGGGAAGTTAGGCAGATTGCTTTGTCTAAAGACACGGGTCTGGATTTTTTGTGGGTGTTCCAAAGCCACACCCAGTGAAAGGTCCCGACCACGCAGACTTGGTCACCCTCAGGGTGTTCTGCGCAATGAGCTCACCAAGGACATGTCCAGCCCAAGGGCTTTGTGCCGGCAGCTTGAACTTCTCTTGACAGTGAGTTCCATTAACACTCACTTACCCGCTCTCTGCTTCCCGCAGCTGCCATAACAGAATCGCCCAAACTTCGTGGCTGGAAACAATAGACATGTTTCCTCTCCCGATAGCAGAGGCCAGAAGTGCGCCATCTAGGTGTTGTCCATGGGGGAGGTCGGAGGGAGGGTTCCTTCTCGTGGGCTCAGCAGGAAACCGGGAAACCGTCTCATGCCTTTCTCTTGGCTCCCGGTGGAGCAAGCCAGTCCTCGGTGTCCTTGGCTTATAGCCGCCTCACTCTGATCTCTGCGTCCATCCTCACGTGGCCATCTTTCCTGTGTTTGCCTGTATCCAATGTCCCTCTTCTTCTTCTAATAGATTTTTATTGGTTTCAGAGAGGAATGGAGAGGGAGAGAGAGAGAGAAACATCAAAGATGACAGAGAATCATGGATCGGTTGCCTCCAGCACGCCCCCGACTGGGGATCGAGCCTGCAACCCAGGTATGTGCCCTTGATCAGAATCAAACCGGGACCCTTCAGTCCGCCGGCCAGTGCTCTATCCACTGAGCCAAACTGGCTAGGACCAAATATCCCTTTTCTTAGAAGGATATCAGTCATTGGATTGGGGCGCACACTAACCCAGTATGACCTTGATTCCATCTGTAAAGACCCTACTTCCACATAAGGCCGCATTCACATGTCCAGAGGTTCAAACTACTTCAGCGTGCCTTTGTAGGGGGACACGGTTCAACCTGCAACACTTTCCTTTTCTGACCCTCTGTTCTGCCACTTCCAGGCAATGCTGGTCCGTTATGTCACCAGCTCCCAGTCTAGTACTGAATCTACTTTCCAGAAAGTACCTCCTACTTGTCTCGGGGGCCTGATCTGAGCCGTTATGCCCTCATTGACAACCAGGGCCGACTTGTCCTTAGGCACAGAAGGCACAGGGCCTGGGGCTCATGATGCGTTTTATTGCTGTTGTTAATCCTCACCTGGGGATATTTTTTCCATTGATTTTTAGAGAGAGCGGAAGGGAGAGAGGGGGGAGAGAGAAAACACACACACATTGATGTGAGAGAGACACATCGATTGGTTGCCTCTCGCATGCGCCCCGATCAAGACCAGGATGAAACCTGCAACCCAGGTACGTGCCCTTGACCAGGAATTGAACCCAAGACTCTTGGGTGTGCAAACTGGTGCTCTAACCACTGCGCCACCGGCCAGAGCAGGTTCATGATACTTTAAGGAAATATTATAATTGCTTTAGAAATCAGCAAAATAATGAATATAATCTAGCCTGAATTATATTCATTTTTATTATCCTCACGCAAGGATATTTTCCCATTAATTTTTAGGGAGAGTGGAAGGGAGAAGGAGAGAGAGAGAGAAACATCCATGTGAAAGAAACACATTGATTGGTTGCCTCCCACACAAGACCCGACCAGGGCACAGGCCGGGGAGGAGCCTGCAACTGAGGTACATGCCCTTGACCGGAATAGAACTCAGGACCCTTCAGTTCGCAGGCTGATGGTCTATCCACTGAGCCACACCAGCTAGTGCTATATTCATTTTTTTACCAAAAGGATCATAAAATATAATAGTTACTGTGTTTTTTTTAATGGCAGAAGGGGACCATGGAGGCCTAAGTGCCCCAGGCCCATGAACGCCACAGCTTGGCCCCGCCAACAGCCATATTCTATTTCTTGATTTAACATACGCCAAGGAAAATTCAGGACTTGCTGACGTGTCTGCACCAAAGGAGATTGAAGTATTGATCCACAATCCCTGATCGGACACCTGTGGACCAGAGTTGTGTGAACGCTGAGTATTCTTATTTTAGCAAGATAACATGTACCTGCACGCTACATGACAGCTCACTCCCAGCGGCTCTGGGTCACGCTGCGGCTGTTTCCGCCGTGAAACCAGAGGCTCATGCTAAATGGCTAAATCAAGATGACCGTAGCCTTGGGTCCGTCCAGATCAGGGTTTGCTGCCCAATACATTTACAAAATCTTCTGGTGCTCAGGCCTTTTGGAATTTCAGAATGAAAAAGGGAATTGAGAAGCTGTGCCAGACAGGACCTGCGTGAATGAAAGAAATCCTGCCGAAACCGGTTTGGCTCAGTGGATAGAGCGTCGGCCTGCGGACTGAAAGGTCCCAGGTTCGATTCCGGTCAAGGGCATGTACCTGGGTTGCAGGCATATCCCTAGTAGGAGATGTGATGTGCAGGAGGCAGCTGATCGATGTTTCTCTCTCATCGATGTTTCTAACTCTCTATCTCTCTCCCTTTCTCTCTGTAAAAAATCAATAAAATATATTTAAAAAAAAAAAAGAAATCCTACACCAGCCCTGAGCAGTGGTTAGGGCATTGGCCATTGCACCCAAGGGCTGCAAGTTCAATTCCCGCTCAAGAGCACGTACCTCGGTTGCAGGCTTGATCACTGGCCCTGGTTGGGGCACGTGCAGGCGGCAACCAATCGATGTGTCTCTCTCACATTGATGTTTCTCTCTGTCTCTCCCTCTCTCTTCCACTCTCCCTAAAAAGAATCAATGGAAAAATTGCCTCAGGTGAGGATTAACAGTCAATCAATAAATTAAATTAAATTAAATTAAATTAAATTAAATGTTGCTCTCTGTCAAGTGTTTTAATTTTTTTAAATAGTGTTTATCCCAATGACTAAGTTTTGGGGTGTCCCCTTAAATTGTGGACTCGTGACCCTGCTACTGTGCCTGTCTGCCTTCCCAGTGAGATCCTCCAGTCTGCTGCTGGGGGCGCTGGAGTCAAAGCTCAGGAGCCCGTGGCTGCCGGAGTTCCCAGAACCCGGGGAGCCAGGAGGTTGGGGTTCCACACTCCAGATGCTGACTGTTCTTTCACCCTCGTGTTTTCTCTTCGGCAGTTGTCCGGGCCTTCGGTCGTGCCTGGAGGCCTGAACCCACGGCTCTGGATTCGACCTTTCGAGATAGTAAGTCTCAGGGAGGGGACCGGCAGGGCTCCAACCTCCCCTGAAGGCCCCTAGCCAGTCCCCTGCCATGGCTGCTGCCCCCTTTCCAGAGTCAGGCCCCCGGGATGTGAGTGGGCCTCGCTCTGGCTGACCTTGAGGCTTCTCTGCTCCATCACCGACGACCCAACCACCTACACTGGGCATCTTCCTCACCTTCCTCCACATCCCTTGTCTGCTGTGGTCGCCTCCTGTGCCTTCTCTGATCTTGGAGGGTCCTAGCCTTTACTGTCACTTTAATGGGAACCTTCAGTTGTCAGGCTCAAACAGCTGAAGTCTCTCTCTCTCTCTCTCTCTCTCTCTCTCTCTCTCTCCCTCTCCCTCTCCCTCTCGCTCTCCCCTCTCCCCCTCTATCGCTCCCCCTCTTCCTCTCCCCTTCCCTTCCTCCCTCCTTTTCTCCCTCCCTTCCTCTCGCCTTCCCAGCTTCTCTGTTTTATTTGCATAGTTCCACTTTTCATCTTCTTTGCATAATTGCCCTTTCCCCTCTATTTTATTTGTAGAGTTGCTAGTTCTCTCTTCTTTCTTTCTTCTTCTTTTTTTTCCCATTGTTGTTATTTCTCTCATTTACTGGCAGACTTGCCATTTGTCCCCTGCAGGCTGGATGGTTCCCTCTTAATGACAGCAAGTTCTCCCTGGGTTCCTTCTCACTCTGTCTGGGACCTGGTTTCCTCTGAAGTCATTTTGGAGCCACAACTCTTGGTAGCCAGAGGCCTGGGTGTGACCAAGAGGGAGAGAGAGGAACATCAATGATGAGAGAGAATCACTGATTGGCTGCCTCCTGCACGCCCCCTACTGGGGATCAAGCCCACAACCCAGGCATGTGCCCTTGACCAGGATTGAACCAGGGACCCTTCAGTCCACAGGCCGATGCTCTATCCACTGAGCCAAACCAGCTAGGGCCACACCCTGGCACTCTTGCTTCCTATCCAAGACTCCTCTGAAGGCACAGCATGGACAACTTGGAGGAATGCTCTCAGGGCCTTTGCATATGCTGGACCAGTCTTTGGACTTCTTTCTGCCCTATACATGCCAATCACAGCTCAGCTTCACTTCCTCAGGGAAGTCTTTCCCAGCCTCCCTGAGCAGGTCAGAGCCTCCTCTGTTTGGGCTCTTATGGTATCACATCCTTCTTGGTGTCACAGTTGAAATGGTGTGATGTTGAGTTTAACTCATGTCTAACTCACTAGACCAGCGGTTCTCAACCTGTGGGGTGTGACCCCTTTGGGGGTCGAATGACCCTTTCACAGGGGTTGCCTAAGACCATCGGAAAACACATATATAATTACATACTGTTTTTGTGATGAATCACTATGCTTTCATGATGTTCAATTTGTAACAATGAAATTGGGGGTCACCACAACATGAGGAACTGTATGAAAGGGTCGCGGCATGAGAAGGTTGAGAACCACTGCCCTAGACGGTGAGCTAATGACTAAGCTGTGCGTGGAATCACATAGACTCCCAGGCCACCTCCTAGCTAGGAAATGACAGGGAAGAATCGGGAAGTGCCTTCCGAATCCAGCTATGTTCACCTTGGAACTCACCCAGGCTTATGTGTGCTTAGATGCCAAGAAAATATAACATAACCCGGGTCACCTCCCAAAGTTGCTCATGTCCCCAAGCTTCATGGTCCCTTGGCGCCCCTGTGTCTCCCAGGGGAGACGCTGGGCCTGCAGACCTGGCGTGGCCCCTGCCAGTTTTCAAGCCATGAAACCTCTCTTCACACATGTTATCCAGACCTTTTTTCTATTTCTACATAACAAATAGCCCCCACATTTAGAGGTTTCAAATGTTACCCACTTATTAGCTGCACTTCCTGTAGGTCAGAGTCTGGGTAGGCGTGTCTGGCTTGTCTAGGTCTCATAAGGCCAATGTCAATGTGTTGGCCAAGCTGGACTTATAACTAGAGGCTCCAAGTTCATTCGGGTTGTCAGTCAGCTTTAGTTCTTTTTTTGTTTTTTTTGTGGGGGTTTTTTGGTATTGATTTCAGAGAGGAAGGGAGAGGGAAAGAGAGATAGAAACATCAATGATGAGAGAGAATCATTGATCAGCTGCCTCCTGCACGCCCCCCTACTAGAGATCGAGCCTACAACCTGGGCATGTGCCCTTGACCGGAATCGAACCCAGGATCCTCCAGGCCTCAGGCTGACTCTCTATCCACTGAACCAAACCAGCTAGGGCAGTTTTAGTTCTCTGTGGCTGTAAAATGTGGTGGGCTGGGGTGGCATTTCCTGTTGGCTGTCAGCAGGGAGCCGCTCAAGGCTGCCTGAATTCTTTGTCCAAACCCCCGTCCACCTTGAAGTCAGCATGAGTGCATCCCATTTTTCTCCTGCCTCCAATCTTTCTGACTCTCCCTTCTGCTACTAGCAGAGAAAACTCTGCTTTTAAAGGTGCATATGATTAGATTACTAGTAAGTCCAACTTGATCTTCTCCACCTTGCCACCAATGTAACATAATTACCACAGAAACATCAGGGGGCAAAAGGCATAGGGGCCATCTTCAAATCCTGTCTACCACACCAGCTAAAGCAGGGCTTTCTTTTAGTAAAAGTTAAGCATTAAGCGTTAAGTAAAGAGGACTTTGAACCATGAATATATTGGTCATGTAATAAAGTTATATCTTAATGGTCAGGATGCATATAAGAATGTGTTTGATTGGCTAATTCTTGGTACCAGGAATCCTTATATACAAGTATAGGAACCTGATTTTTTTAAAAGTCATGTTGCGCCTGGCCGGTGTGGCTCAGTGGTTGGGCATCAAACCAGAAACTAAGAGGTCACTGGTTCCATTCCCAATCAGGGCACATGCCCAGTCAGGGCACATGCCCAGGTTTTGGGCTCCATCCCCAGTGGGTGTGTGTGTGTATGTGTGTGTGTGTGCAGGAGGCAGCTGATTGATGATGTTTCTCATCAATGTTTGTATCTCTCTATTCCTCTCCCTTCCTCTCTCTCTAAAAATCAATTTTAAAAAACCCCATTTTTAAAAAGTCACTTTGGAACAAAAAGGATGATTAACTACTGTTAGTTATTTAATTTTTAAGTAAATCAACGAAAGTTATACCTATTTTTTGTCAGATCCGGAAAAAAATACGATATCATTGCTGGTGTGCCACAGCCCTTTGGTAGATGGTTTCTGTGCGCCACGAGATGCAAGCGGTTGGGAATGGCTGGTCTGTGTTTGAGGCGCTGCTATGGCAGAAAGATTTCAAAACGGGCTTGTGTAGCGTGACAACTAGTGATTACAAACAGGATGTTGGACTCACACTGACCCAAGCCCCACTCTGCAATATATCCCCTTCTGAGAGTTGCTTAAGCTCCGACTTTGTTCCTGCCCTTACACAATATGGACGGTAATAGAACCCGTCTGGCCGTGTCGCTGCGAGCATCGATACGGGTGAGAACATGTATGTGTTTCGCACAATGACGGGCACTTTGTTTGTTGTTGTGATTATCAACAGAAGGGATCCACTTTGCTGTCATGTAGTGATAAGAGAACTTAACATGTACCACCATGGAGGCGTAGAAAACTTGTGGGAAATGCCAATAGCGAGGCATGGCTGTGGAGATATGGTAGAGATCAGTCTACCTGGAGATCACGAATGATACTGTAATAGAAGCTGGATCTAAACTCTCCTTGGGACTGGCCAAAGTTTCATCAAGCATTATATTAACAGGTTGAAACGATAGCTACAGAGCTTGCTGTGCTATAGATCTCGCATGAGCCATGGTTCAGCATCAGCCCACTGGGGGGGGGGGGCGCGGGGGAGGCACCTTGATGACTATCTCTGCAAGAGTTTCCCAGGTTTTCTCATCATCAAAATCTCAGCTCCATCTTCAACTTCTTTTTGTAAATATATTTGTATTGGTTTCAGAGAGGAGGGAGAGGGAGAGAGAGATAGAAACATCAATGATGAGAGAGAATCATGGATTGGCTGCCTCCTGTACCCCCCACACTGGGGATCGAGCCCGCAACCTTGGCATGTGCCCTGACTGGGAATCAAACCGTGACCTCCTGGTACATAGGTCGATGCTCAACCACTGAGCCATGCCGGCCGGGCCATCTTCAACTTCTATAGCACCATGAAGCTGAACACAGTGAAAACTCACAATGGTTCTGAACCCATTTTAATGCAATTTATTTTGTGGTTAAGAGAACTGCTGCTTCAAGAGCCATACAAAGTATGGTGACCCCCTTGTTAATTTCCTCAGGAGACACCCGGCAGATATTGCTACTCTAATACTGTGCCCCCACCTCTGGTTTTCCTTAGGAAAACATGACCCTTCCGTCTTTGCTGCTGACCTGCCTTGTCCTGCTAACCTCGGATTCCTGTGGCTTCTCCACGGAGACCAATTATTTGAGAAGAAGCTTTCCTTGCGACGAGAAAATACAAAATGGCAGCTCTGTTATCGTGGAATGCAACAACCGGCGACTGCAAGAAGTCCCCCAGACCGTGGACCCAGATGTCACGGAGCTAGACCTCTCTGATAACTCCATCACACACATCACGAACGAATCCTTCCGGAGGCTGCACAATCTCACCACCATCAACCTCAACCGCAACGCCATGCTGCCGCCCTACTTTGAAAATTACCGGAGAAATAAAAAAGGCATGAACATCACTGACGGCGCGTTCCTCAACTTGCAAAAGCTAACGGAGTTACTACTTGAGAACAACCAGTTAGACAAAATACCCTCTGGCTTGCCGGGGTCTTTGAGGTGGCTGAGCCTAACTCAAAACGAAATCATTTCAGTCACTAAAAACAGCACTTCCGGACTGAGGAACTTGGAAATTCTCAATTTGGGCTGGAACTGCTATTTTGGCAACGTGTGTAATAAAACTTTTAACGCCGACGGGGCCTTCGAGGAGATGGCCAACTTGAAGGAGCTCACGCTGTCCTTCAATAACCTTTCCAGGGTGCCCCGCAACCTGCCGAGATCCTTAACGAAACTGTATCTTAGCAACACCAACATCAATGCCGTCCGTGGAGCGGACTTGGAGAACCTGGGAAATTTAACGGTCCTCGATCTGAGCGGGAACTGTCCAAGGTGCTTCAACGCGCCGTTCCCCTGTATACCTTGCCCAGGAGATGCTTCCATTTCCATAGATGGCAACGCTTTCGACAGCTTGACCAAACTTGAATATCTCAACCTCTCTAGCACTTCCCTCCGGAAGATCAATTCAAGCTGGTTTGACAATATGACTCGTCTGAAGGAGCTGCATCTTGAATTCAACTACTTGGTACAAGAAATCGCCTCTGGGGAATTTCTAACGAAACTGCCCTCCTTGGAAATACTGGACTTGTCTTATAACTATATAAAGACACAATATTTAGAGTTTATGACTCTTTCCCCAAACTTCTCGAAGCTTACCTGTCTCCGGTCTTTGCATTTAAGGGGTTATGTGTTCCAGAAACTTCGGTATAAAGATTTCCAGCCCCTGATGAACCTCTCGAAATTAACGACAATCAACTTGGGCGTTAACTTTATTAATCAAATCGATTTTACCATTTTCAAGCAGCCCGAACATCTGAACGTCATTTACTTGTCGGCAAACAGAATTTCGCCCTTGGTCAATGGTACTAGGCAAAGTAGTGCGCGTCTTTCTGCAGGCCGCAGTCACGTCCTCAAACCCCGCTCAGCCGATAGCGATTTTGACCCCCATTCGAATTTTTATCACAGCACCAAGCCATTAATAAAGCCAGAATGTGTACATTATGGCAAAGCCATCGATTTAAGCCTGAACAACATTTTCTTCATCGGGCAAAAGCAATTCAAAGATTTCCCTAAAATCGCTTGCTTAAATCTGTCTTCGAATGGCAATGGTCAAGCATTAAATGGGAGTGAGTTTTCAGCTCTGTCCCACCTCAAATATCTGGATTTTTCACACAATAAACTGGACTTTGATGCTGATAGTGCTTTCAACGAGTTGCCTGAGTTAGAAGTGCTAGATCTGAGCAACAATGAACACTATTTCCAAATCGCAGGGGTAACACACCGGCTGGGTTTTATTAAAAATTTAACGAAGCTGAAAGTTTTAAATGTGAGTCAGAACAACATTTATACCCTGACGGAGTACAACCTGAGCAGCAGTTCCCTGAAACAATTAGTTTTCAGTGGGAACCGCCTGGATATTTTGTGGAAGGCTGCAGATAAGAGGTACATGTGCATTTTCAGGAATCTCAACGTGCTGGAAGAGCTTGATATGTCCTTCAATAACCTTGAGCGTATCCCCAAACAAGCCTTCATTAACCTGCCCAGGAACCTCACCAAACTGTATCTAAATGATAATAAGTTACGTTTCTTCAACTGGACGCTACTCCTGCACTTTCCTCAGCTCCAGTTGCTTGACTTAAGTAGAAACTGTCTGTATTACTTAACGGATAGCCTATCTAAAATCGCATCCTCTCTTCAGACTCTGCTACTGAGTGAAAACATAATTGCCCATATTCCCTCTGACTTCGTTTCAGAAAACAGCAGCCTGGTAACCCTTGACTTAAGTTCCAACAAGCTCAAGATGATCAACAGATCGACGTTTCAGACGAACAAGAACAGCAACTTAGCCCTTTTGAGACTAGATGGAAACCCCTTTGACTGTACCTGTGACATGGGAGATTTTCTAAGATGGATGGATGAAAATTTGAATGTCACAATTCCTCGGCTGACAGATGTCACGTGCAGCAGTCCTGGGGATCAAATAGGGAAGAGTATTGTGACTCTAGAGCTCACCACGTGTGTTTCAGACACCATTGCGGCCATATTATGTTTCTTCACATCTTTCCTGACTCTCACGGTTATGTTGGCGGCTCTGGCTCACCACTGGTTTTACTGGGATGTTTGGTTTATTTATCATGTGTGTTTAGCCAAGGTCAAAGGCTATAGGTCTCTTTCCACATCCCAAACTTTCTATGATGCTTATGTGTCTTACGACACCAAAGATGCCTCCGTTACGGACTGGGTGATCAATGAGCTGCGCTTCCACCTGGAAGAGAGTGAAGAAAAAAACGTGCTCCTGTGTTTGGAGGAGCGGGATTGGGACCCGGGATTGGCCATTATTGATAACCTCATGCAGAGCATCAACCAAAGCAAGAAAACGATATTTGTTTTAACCAGAAAGTATGCCAGAAGCTGGAGCTTCAAAACAGCGTTCTACTTGGCCTTGCAGAGGCTGATGGATGAAAACATGGACGTGATTGTATTTATTCTGCTGGAGCCAGTGTTGCAACACTCTCAGTATCTGAGGCTACGGCAGAGAATCTGCAAGAGTTCCATCCTCCAATGGCCTGACAACCCCAAGGCGGAAGTCTTGTTCTGGCAAAGTCTGAAAAATGTGGTCCTAACAGAAAATGATTCGCGGTATAACAATTTGTATGTTGACTCCATTAAGCAATACTAACTGATGCTAAATCATGGTTTCTTACTGTAAGACAAAGGCACAGCAACGACTCTTCTGTCTTAGCCAGCTATTGCTGTGTAACAAATGACCCCAGAACATACTGGCTTAGAATGACAGAATTTGTTATCTTGTAGTCTCTGTGGGTCAGGAGTCCAGTCTGGCTTAGCCAGGTCCTCTGCTCGGGGTGTCTCAAAGGCTGCAATCTAGGTGTTACCAGGGCCACGGGCATCTCTTGGGGTTAAGACTGCAGTCTCTGAGAAACCCCAAGCTCACACTCATGTGGTTGCTTTCAGGATTCGCTTCCTTCTGGGCTGTTGGCCAAAGGCTGCTCTCAGTTCTCAGCCACATGGACTCTCCCACATGGCAGTTTGCTTCATCAAAGCCAGCAGGAGAGAGAGGTTTTTCTGTTTTGTTTTTTTTTGTTGTTTTTTTAAATTTATATTTTTATTGATTTCACAGAGGAGGGGAGAGGGAAAGAGAGAGAGAAACATCAATGATGAGAGAGAATCATGGATCGGCTGCCTCCTGCCCGCTCCACACAGGGGATCAAGCCTGTAACCTGGGCATGTGCCCTGAGCGGGAATGGAACTGTGACCTCCTGGCTCATAGGTCAACACTCAACCACTTAGCCATGCCGGCCAAGCCAAGAGAGAGAGCTTGCTGGCAAGAGAGAAGTCACCATTTCTTGTAACCTAATCAGGGAGGTGCTAGCCCATTTCTTTGGCCATATTCCATTTGTTAGAAGGAAATCACAGGTCCCACCCGCTCAGTGGGAATGGTCATCTCCGGGGGAAACTAGTCTATGACGAAGGTGGGGGGTGATTGTAACGGCCTCCATCAGAGATTGTGACTCTCAGGAGGTGGGGGTCATTGTCAGCCATCTGAGCAGTGGCCTACTCCACCTTCTTTTCACTAAGAACTTTGGGAACTGTAACTAGTAGTTCTGATGTTAAGTGGCTATTTCGATTTATCGTACATCCATGGCTGTATGATTTTATTATGCTGTGGTTGTGCTAGTCTTTCTCTTAGAGTTACTCTTATAAAAATTGGCTATAATATTTGCCTTCTAAGGTGTAGATGTCGTTTAAAGGCTTATGTAGTTTTTAAGTGGCTTACTTTTTTACTTCTTAACCATTTTTTTAGAGTACTTATCTAAATTAAAAGTATTTGGAGTACCTGTCAATTGTCATTGCTGAAAGTCTTGAATAATTAAAAATGCTTCATTTCACATAATGAGCATATGACAAATATACAATAGGGAAATTGATCTATAATATCAAAGAGATTGGCATCTACACTGGATTTTTTGAGAATACTTCTTTAAAATGGTTGGTAGAGCCCTAGCTGGTTTGGCTCAGTGGATAGAGCATTGGCCCGCAGACCAAAGGGTCCTAGGTTCAATTCCGGTCAAGGGCACATTACCTCGGTTGCAGGCTCCTCCCCAGCCCGGGCCCTGGTTGGGGCTCATGCGGGAGGCAACCAATCAATGTGTTCCACTCACAGCGATGTTTCTCTCTGTCTCTCCTTCTCTCTTCCACTCTCCCTAAAAATCAATGGGAAAATATTTTGGGGTAGCATTAATGAGAGAGAGAGAGAGAGAGAGAGAGAGAGAGAAGGAGGAGGAAAGAAAAGAAAAGTCTCTTCAGAATGAAAACAAGAAAACTCTCTAGTGCACCATCCTTCCTTAGGTACATGCAATCTCTTATTAATCTCGCAGGATGAGTTCTCTTTAAATCTGTTTTTCCGAGGAATTGAACAAAATGCTGTGTCCGAGTGGCACTTAGTATGGATACAGTGGAAGTCAGCACAAGTTTGCCAAGGACAATTTTAGCTTTAACATTGAACCCCGTTTGGTGACCATGTTTTGCTGGTGTGTGGGAAGGCCTGGGCACAAATATCTGAAAGCAGGATCATTCCAGGAAGGGGCAACCTGAAAAAGAATGGTCAGGGCAGTTACAGCTCGTCTCTGTTCATGGTCTGGTAGAAGCTCATGGCTGTGTTGCCTGATTTGGGGGTAAAATAGACATATAGGTTTTGGAGTAGCATTAATAATGCCGGAAGTATGTGAAACTCACACGCTTCGGTAGTGTTCTGTTGACAGAATCAAAAGTGGATAAAAATCACAGGCAGTTTTGCCTTTCTTGCAAATATCTTCGTAAAGTGAAGGTAGTGAAATCAGTGGTTAATAACATTTGTTTCCGAAACTCACTTATTCCTCATTTAAGGTACTGGTATGGGGAAATCAGACCTGTAATTTGTTAAAGAGAAAGTCACCTTGTTCTGTTTTTCTGTTATTTTTAAATGTAGATATGCCAATACCCGCATCTACGTCTTTAAAGTGCAAACTTTACAAAGGTGTACAGTGAAATTTAATCTCCCTCCCAATACAAGTTGGCTTCCTGAAGACACCCACTAGTAGAGATTCTTGTGTGTTCTTTTGTAGGATAGTGTACGGCTCAGTTGCCTTAACAAAGAGACCCCACAACACCAAAGTTTATTTCTCTGCCTAATGCTATGGCCTGAGTGGTTGTATCCTCCCAGAGTTTACATGTTGAAACCCGAAGGTGGTGGTGTTGGGAGGTGGGAAGTTGTGAAATTCACCCAAGAACTTGCCCTTGCTCTTCTGCCTTGTGGCGGCACAGGATGTGGGCTGTCACCAAACACCAAACCTGCCAGCACCATCATCTAGGACTTCCAACCTCCAGAAATGTCAGAGAGAATCACTGATCGGCTGCCTCCTGCACGCCCCCTACTGGGGACCGAGCCCACACCTGGGCATGTGCCCTGACCAGGAATCGAACTGTGACCTCCTGGTTCATAGGTCAAAGCTCAATCACTGAGCGTCTGTTGGGAAGGGGGAGGGGGGTTAAAAAAGCATATTTAGCATACGTATGGCTTTAGTTCCTGTGGTTGGAGTGTGCCCATACGCCAAGGTTGTGGGTTCTATCCCCAGTCGGGGCACATGCAAGAATCAACCAGTGAATGCATAAAGAAGTGGAACAAGAAATTGATGTTTTTGTCTATATGTCTCTCCCCTTCCTCCCCCCCCACCTCTCTCTCTCATCAATAAAAAATTTTAAAAACTACCCAATGCAAATTTCCATACAGTGTTATTGACTGATGGTGATCACGGCGTGAAGAGGGAGAAGCCCCACGGAGGACGGGTTGAGAGTCACTGAGAGAAGCGTCACTGAGCTTGATGTGATGACTCAGCTGGGTGATGATGGAGACAGGGACAGTTCCATGGAGGCAGGAGGGGAGAAGCCCGAGATGACAGCAAAGAGCTGGCTCGGGGCCCTGACTGGTATTCACACCATAGCTGCTTCGTGTATTCACTTTTTCCCTCGTGATCTCTGGCCCTGAAAGCCAATAGGTGCAGTTTCCTTAAAGCTGGAGAAACAGGCCCCTCTCACGCCGTTAGGAATCTAACATCTTTTCAGAGCAGCGCTAGGCTTTCTTTGCCTTGAAATCCACCTTGATCCTGGAACAGCCAGCTGAACCAAGCGCTTCCCACTGTCCTCAGCAAAGGACAGAGACGTTAGGAGGAAGGCCGAGTCTTCTCGCGGGAGAAGAATCTGCCAGGATGGAGTTCTTTCAGCGACCTGGGGAGTCAGACCCAGGCAGGTCCTCCGCGCTCTCAGAGCCTTTTGCTGCCAAGTGGAGACTCACTCAGAGGAATTCTCCCCTGTGTGGATGGCGCTTGCTCCTACTCATATGCTTCACTGTTCATGCAATAGAAACTAAGTGAGCACCTACTGTGTGCACTAGTTGTCATTGTGTCAAAGTGCATGTGTGGGGAGTCCTTGGACCAATGGTGACCCATCTTTCCTTCCCTCTCCAAGACCAGGCCTTGAGTGGGGGCGGGGGGGGGGGGGTAGGTGAGCATGTGTCCTTGGGGTGAAAGAGGAAGGAAGAGAGGGCTGTGGGAGAGGGGTCTGTGTTACACAGCATCTGTGTGTGAAGGACTCTCTGGGAGGTCTCCCAGGCCTCTGAGCTCCAATCAATTTTCTTTATTGATTAAGGTAGTACCTATGTGTCCTTATCTCCCCATTGCCCCCTCCCCCACCCCACTCTCGTACATGCCCTCACCCCCCTGGTGTCTGCGTCCATTGGTTATGCTTATATGCGTGCATACAAGTCCTTTGGTTGATCCCTTCTATTGAGAAAGAATAGGTCTCACACATTCCAAACTTCTTTTATTTATTTTCCAAGGCTCCATTCTCCCCTAGTACAAGCTTTGGGGAGGATATAAAATGATTAGGCCTGGAATATTTCATCTATCATCTCATCCATCTTCCACTTTCATTCAAAATTTATACTTAATAGACAAATGCTTGTTGCACAACTAACATGTTGAGTCCTAAGGTGGGTTCAAAAATGGCCAAAAATCCATCAACTAATCAAAAGGTAAATAAAACATGGTCCATGCATACAATGCAATATTATATGTCATAATGTTGAATAAAAAGGAATAAAGTGATAAAAATGAATAAAGTACTAACACATGCTACAACATGGATGAACCTTGAAAATATGATCAGTGAAAGGAGCCAGATACCAGCACCACATGTTGTCTGAGTCCATTTGTGTGAAATGTCCAGAATAGGCGATTCCATAGAGACAGAAAGTAGATGAGTGGTTGCCCGGGGCTGGGGGTTGGAAGGAGATGGGCAGTGACTGCTACTGGGCATGAGATGTATTACTGGCATGCTGCAAATGTTCTAAAACTGATTGTTGGGTCAGTCACACAACTCTGACCTACTGACGGCCTTCTTTCTCTACGTTGCCCCCCTTTTTGGTGGCTTTCCTAGCAGGCTCCCCTCCATGTGTGAAGCTCCTGGCATTTCCACCCTACACGTTTTTTGTTGTTGCTAATCCTCACCTGAGCATATTGTTCCATTGATTTTTAGAGAGAGGGAAAGACAGAGAGAAACATTGATGTGAGAGAAACACATCGATTGGTTGCCTCCTGCACCCACCCTGACCAGGACCCGGGCCAGGGAGGAGCCTGCAACCAAAGTACGTGCCCTTGACCGGAATTGAACCCGGGACCCTTTGGTCCACAGGCTGACACTCTATCCACTGAGCCAAACTGGCTGGGCTCCACCCCACGCTCTTGAAGTCCTCTCTATCAGCTCTCTCTGGTCCTCTGCTTTCTTCTTGGAGCTGCTCAAGATTTGCCAAATCCGTTTGGCATTGATCGCTGTCTGTTGGCCTCTGTAAAAACCAGTATAAAAACAACCAAACAACAAAAACATCCTGAACTGCAGGTATTAGAATATCCAGTTCTGATCACGCAAAGCAAAGGCTCTGGGCCAATCACTCCACCTTTCTGAGCAGAATTCCTCATTGTAAAATGGACTACATGATCTCCAAGGTATTTTCAAATATTGAACTGTATTAGCCTCCTAGGGCTGCCATAACACAGTACCACAAACTGGGTGGCTTAAAACAGCAGTTCATTGTCTTGGTTCCTGGAGATGGGAAGTCTGGAATCAGTGTCTGCAGGGCTACGAGCCCTCTGAAACCTGCTCTTCTAGCTCCTGGTGGCTGCTGGCAACCCTTGGTGTCCCTGGGCTTGTAGATGCATCATGCCAATGTCTGCCTCCATTGCCGCCTGGTTGAATTTCTTCTATGTCTCTCTTCTTTTTTTAAAAAAGTATATTTATTGATTTTTTTTAGAGAGAGGAAGGGAGAGGGATAGAGAGGTAGAAACATCCATGAGAGAGAATCATCAATCAGCTGCCTCCTGCACACCTCCTACTGGGGATTGAGCTCACAACCAAGGTACATGCCCTTGACTGGAATCAAACCTGGGACCCTTCAGTCCACAGGCTGATGCTCTACCCACTGAGCCAAACAAGTTAAGGTTCTCTCTCTTCTTATAAGAACACCAGTCATATTGGATGAAGGGTCCATCCTACTACAATATGACTTCATATTAACTAACTAGAGGCCCAGTGCACGAAGTTCGTGCACTGGTAGGGTCCCCAGTGGCTGCCGGCTGCTGGCTAGGTATTCCCTCCCTTCACCCAACTGCCTGCTGCTGCTGCCGCCCAGGGCCTCCCTCCCTTCCCCGGGCCAGTCCCACCCCCTGGTCTAACTCCCTGACAAACTCCCAGTCGAGGGGACAATTTGCATACTACGCTTTTATTATATAGGATTACATCTGCAACAGCTCTATTTCCAAATGAGATCACATTGTAAGGTACTGGGGGTTAGAACTTCCACATAAAATTTGCGGGGCTGGCATGCAGTGCAACCCATAACAACAACCATAACTTTTGTTCTTTAGAAATTAATCAGAAGCCCATGAAAGTTGAAAATGCCCTTGTGAGTGGGAAAGTCATTTATGATTGTTGTACAAATAAAGGCAATTTCCCTCTCAGCTATTAACAAAGCTGTTATGGTGATATGGCCAGGGTTCCACTGTCATTAGCCTTGAACTTAAAGCCATAACAAGTGCCCATTATTTCCGGTTGAGTACAAAAGATCACACAGTTGTGCTCTCTTCCTTTCTGCCCTGGAGCGTTTGCAGGGAATGGGGACATTGGTCCAGCCCTGTGTCTTACTCAGCCATCAGGTTGTAGTCGTGGAGGAACGAGGCAGGGGACAGCTGTGTTTGGAACCTGAAGAGGACATCTTAGGACTTCCTGTGCCAATGACCCAAAATGGAAAATGTGCCTCCAGGGTGCAAAGGGAGGGCGCTAGATTTAAAGTTCAGAAGACATCGCCCTGGCCGGTGTGGCTCAGTGGATAGAACATTGGCCTGTGGACCGAGGGGTCCCAGGTTTGATTCCTGTCAAGGGCACATCCCTTGGTTGCAGGGTCCTCCCCAGCCCGGGTCCTGGTCAGGGTATGTGCAGGAGGCAACCAATTGATGTGTTTCACATTGATGATGTTTTTCTCTGTCTTTCCCTCTCTCTTCCACTCTCTCTAAAAATCAACAAAAAAGTATCCTTGGGTGAGGATTTAAAAAAAAAATAAAGTTCACAAGACGTTAACAAACACAAAAACCTCCACTTATGAGAGCAGAATTTTGCCATTGGGAAGCTATTATCAGAACCTTGTGCATTTCTAGCGGCAAAGAGAAAAGACCCCTCGGTCTTACTTCCCAGTCTTCCTCCCATCTGACATGACACCTGGACTATTTTAGGGATAACGCCACTGTTACCTCAGCAATGATGGCACCAGAAGCTCAGAGATGATAGAGAACAGTGCCTGAGTTTGCCAGAAGAGCCAGAATCCTTAGGCTTATTGTTGATTTTCCATCTCCTTCCTAAACATTCAGCAACCACTCTTGATTTGACCTCCTAAATTTCTCTCACGTCCATTCTCCATTTCCATGATACAACTCCCTTGTCCAAACTACCAGCATCTCTCATTGGCTTCCTGGTATCCATTCTGGTCCCTCCAAATCAGTTGTAGCAGCTGGAGTGGTTTTTAGAAAAGACGTGACTTCTGAATTAAGTTTAAAATCGTAGTGACTTCTGAGTTCAGATGTGGCCTCTGAATTAAGTTTAAACTCTTGACCTAGGCTCACAAGGCCCTCGGTGACCTCCCATTTGCCTGTCCTCCAGCCTCCACTCTAAGCTGCCCCACAAATCGCCTTCAGTTCATGCTGAGAACACGCCAAACTCTCTTGCCTCAGCGCCTACACACATGGTACTGCCTGGGTTATCTCTTCCTCCAGACTTCACTTCCTGCTCATGCTACAGGGAGAGGTTAAATGGCACTTAAAGAGGCTTTCACCCTGATTGGTTTGGCTCAGTGGATTGAGCGTCGGCCTGCGGACTGAAGGGTCCCGAGTTTGATTCCAGTCAAGGGCACATGCCCACGTTTCGGGCTCCATCCCCACTGGGGGGAGTGCAGGAGGCAGCCGATCCATGATTCTCTCTCATCAATGATGTCTCTACCTTTCCCTCTTTGTCTCTGAAATCAATAAAAATATTTTAAAAAGAAAGAAAGTGATTAATATACAGAGCAACAGCATGAGATGGGGCCAGGTGCGGTTTACTACCACCAGGAGGCGCAGTTTGCTAACGCGTCAGTACCAATGACGGCCGGCAGGTGGCAGCAACACTCTACCTAAAGCTTGGTGTTTAGCTTCACCAGAAAGGCAGCGGCGAGGGGGAGGAGGGCGTCCTCTTTGTTTGCTCTGAAACCTGGCTTCTCACCATCCTGTGGACTCAAGTCCCACAACAACCTCGGAGCAAACGTGTGGAAACTAAGTTGATGAAAAGCTGGATCCCATGCTGATCAGAGAGTGGGCTCATAGAAGCAGCAGTTTGGGGAGGGGAACCTCACCCCAGGCAGTTGGTCCCGCAGGGGTCGCGACCCCTTTGGCGGTCGAACGACCCTTTCACAGGGGACGCCTAAGACCATCCTGCAGATCAGATGTTTACATGACGATTCATAACAGTAGCCACATGACAGTTACGAAGTAGCAACGAAAATAATTTTATGGTTGGGTCACAACATGAGGAACTGTATTTAAAGGGCCAGAAGGTTGAGAACCACTGGATCAATTTAGACATGAACCGGTAGACTCCAGTGGAGGTTTTTTATTTGCTCCTAGTGATGTCACACGAGCTGGGAGAACTGGTTTTCTAGGTGTGGGGTTTCTTTATTCCCTGAAACATCTTTTAGAAAAAAGGGGGGGAAAAAGCCCTGAGGCTAACTCTTGCGGAGCCAGGGCCTCCAGTTGTAACTGGATACTAAGCCTTTCCCAAACAGACTATTTATAAACAACAAGTCCCCCACAAACACCCCCGCCCCCCCTCAAGAAATAGAAATGTACGAGGCTGCACGTGGAAATCACCTGGGAGTTTCAAAGTGCACCTGCAGGCACCAGGCCCCGCCCCAGGGATTCTGACTCTCTGGTCTGCGCAGCTGGAGATTTTGAAAGATCCCCAGGTGAGTCCATCATGCAGCCAAGACTGGGAATCATTGTGAGAGGCGCAGCCTTTGGTCCTGTGTGAATTAAATCCTTGTGCCCGCGAACTCCGGACGCACCTCGTTTTAGTGCGCTTCGCTTTGTTGCGCTTCACAGGTATCGCGGGTTTTCCCCCGTAAAACTGAAGGCACCACCCTCCCCACCAGCAAAAAGATTAGACTTGCTTTATTGCGATACTTGCTTTATTACGGTGGTCTGGAAGCAAACCCCCAATACCTCCATGGTTTGCCTGTAGTTTAGTTTCCATGCCATGAGCAAATCTATCTATAATAATAAAAGAGTAATATGCTAATTAGACCAGATAACCTTCCGGACAAAGCTGGGGCTGCGAGGGAAGCCCAGGTCCCCGGTGCCTGCTGGTGGCTGGAGGGAAGCCCGGGTTCTGGGTGTCAGAAGAAAGCCTGGGTCCCGGGTGCCAGAGGGAAGCCGGTGTCGGCAGCCAGGGGAAGGAAGGCCTGCTTTTGCATGAATTTCGTGCACCGGGCCTCTAGTATATATATATATAAGGCTAAGTGGCTAGTAGCTCTGACGTACACTGACCACCAGGGGGCAGATGCTCAACACAGGAGCTGCTGAGCAGAGGGACAACTTTGCAGACTGGCCCCTTGAGGGATGTTGGACTGCTGGTTTGGGCCCGATCCCCACAGGCCAGACCGAGGAACCCCACCTGCCGGAGGGATCCTGCTCACTCCGCAGTCACCCTTCGAGCCCTGGCACCGCCCCAGGTGCGGCCGGTGGGAAGGGACTGGGGGAGGTTGGCTCCAGGGCATGTCTGGCCCATCTCGCCCAGTCCCGCCTCGCTGGCCACCTTCTAATTAATTTCCTTTCAATGTGCACAAATCCATGCACTGGGCCTGTAGTTTAAAATAAAACCCAAACTTAGTGAGAAAAAGTTAGCACAGGGTTAGAGGATTAGGGATCCGATTAAAATCGAATAGAAAGCAAAGTCAGGGTTTTTCTTCTCTCTTTTGAATTGCCACCATTCACTGCTCTCAAAGCATGCCAGCCTGATATGTAGCCATTACTGAAGGAAGCCTGGCATTTGCTGACCTTCAACTACTTCCAGGTTGTCTAAAAGGAAGCCAGCTGGGACTTGGACTTCGAGTGACCTGGCAATTTGTTGGCATCAAATCCCTTTAAAACCTCTGCAGTTGACAGCAGAGAACTGACTGTTGCCGTCTGCAGCCTACCCTGTTCCCTGGGAGGCTTTCAACGCAATTCAGGTCAAAGCAATTACACCGGAACCGCCGGTGTCAGTAGTGACTCCGGGGAGCTCCAAGCAGCCTTATTTCCGCAGCCGCACAGCCCCACCACCTTAGCTTATGGTTGCATTTGTGAACATGCTGCAGGTCCCACCGTGCTCGTGGGCAGTTCATTAGACTAAGCCGCTCTCGGGGTAGACAGAGTGGGCGGGTGCAAGGGTGTGGAGGAAGGATCAAGGCCTTGGACTACGCGACAAGCTGGCCTCGCCACTCTCACCACTGTGTGATCCTAAGCAGGTTTGTCACCGTCTCTGAACTTCCGTTTGTTCATCTCTACTAGGAAGGAGTCATAACCATTTCCGGTGCGTTTTCTTTTTCTGTTTTTTAAAATCTGCTTTTATTGATTTTAGAGAGGAAGGGAGAGAGAGAGAGAGAAACATCAATGATGAGAGAGAATCACCAATCAGCTGCCCCCTGCAGGCCCCACACTGGGGATCGAGCCAGCAACCTGGGCATGTGCTGTGACCAAGACTCGAACCGTGCCCTCCTGGCTCATAGGTTGACACTCAACTACGGAGCCATGCTGGCTGGGCAGCACATTGGGTATTTTTTCTTAAATAATTAGGATAAAATTGAGATGTGCTGATACATGTTTAACAACTGGGTGTGTGTGTGTATGTGTGTGTGTTTGGCGGGGGGGATTTGATTTGTAGTGTTTACCAATTTCCCGTGGTGTAAATACTCCCACTATGGCTGATTTTCAAGATACCAAGGTGGCACCAATGAATGTGGTGTTGGGAAGAGACTTCGCCATCTGGGATACAATTCCTATAGCCCCTCCCTACAATATGGCTGATACTCACAGAAGATGTCACTCCCCTTCGCCCAATGGGGACATTTATGCTGACAGGGGGCTTTGCCACGTGGAAACCTTTTACACACATCATCTCAGTCCAGCGCAGGGCAACACTGTGAGATGGCGGATGAGCACTGGTTCTGTTTTAGAGACGTGAAGCCTCGGGCTCACAGACGAACAAATGACTCAAGGCCACGCAGTGAGCAATCTGTAAAATGGGTGTAGTCAGCAGACTGATGGCCCCCAAAATGTCCACACCCTCACCCCTGAAGCCTGCGAAGGTGTAGCTTTCACAGCAAAAGGGTTGAAATTAAGGTTGCTAATCAGCTGTCCTTAAGATACAGAGAGAGTCCCGGATCCCCCAGGGGGGGCCAATGTAATCACCAGGATCCTTACACGTGGAAGAGGGAGGCGGAAGAGGAGAGCCAGAGGGAACTGTAACTATGGGGAAGGGTCAAAGGCAGGGGTACTCAGACTTTTTAAACAGGGGGCCAGCCCACTGTCCCTCAGACCGTTGGAGGGCCGGACTATAGTTAAAAAAAAACTATGAACAAATTCCTATGCACACAGCGGCGACAAAAACACCCAACGGGCCGGATAAATGTTTTTGGCGGGCCGCATGTGGCCCGCGGGCCGTAGTTTGAGGACCCCTGGTCAAAGGTATGCAGCGCTGCTGGCTTTAAAGATAGAGTCACAAGCCCTAGCCTGCTTGGCTCAGTGGATAAAGCGTTGGCCTGCGGACTGAAGGGTCCCGGGTTTGATTCAGGTCAAGGGCACATACCTTGGTTGCAGGCTCCTCCCCAGCCTGGGCCCTGGTTGGGACTCAAGCAGGAGGCAACCAATCGATGTGTTTCTGTCACATGGATATTTCTGTGTCTTTCCTTCCCTCTTCCACTCTCTCTAAAAATCAATGGAAAAATACCCTCAGGTGAGGATTAACAACAAAAACATGGAGCTGTCAGTGCTGCAGGACAAGTAAAAGCATGGCTTGGGCCCAGCCGGTGTGGCTCAGTGGTTGAGCGTCGACCTAGGAACCAGGAGGTCACAGTTTGATTCCCAGTCAGGGCACATGCTCGGGTTGCAGGCTCGATCCCCAGTAGGGGGCATGCAGGAGGCAGCCGATCCATGATTTTCTCTCATCATTGATGTTTCTATCTGTCTCTCCCTCTCCCTTCCTCTCTCTGATATCAATACAAATATATTTATATTTTAAAAAGACGTATGGCTGGGCCTTAACTACTGTCACACAGCTAACACCCTGAGAACAGCTGTGGCCACGTGATAAGAAGAGCCAGGGCTGCTAGGAAAGTTCACATTCACACGGGAGGGAAGTGAAAGTGAATGGCGTCACTTTCTGTCACGTGACAGCTGTGGGAGGCTGATCAAATTACTGAGCCTCTGCTTCCTTTGTGTGAGCTGGGGGCATTGTCCTCCCACGGACTTCCAACATCCACACGCCTGGCCCATTCCCAGCCCCACACCAGCGGCTCCCAGCGTGGGGAACGCACCCCACTGGGGGGCAATTTGATTGTTAAGGGGGGGCAATTCGAGAATGAGTTATTCACAGTGAAATCTGTGCATTTCTTATGGTCCTAGGGGCCTCATAGACAGTCTATACATGTATATTGTGACATGTTTATGCATTTCACTTCTCTATTATATGTTTTGGAACTTTATTCGCTATTTTTTCATATCACTTCATATTATTTTTTTAAACAATGTCTGAGTGATGTCTTCCTCAGGACTCCCACTGTCCTTTTCTTTGATTTTTCTTTCATGGAGGCCGTGTTCTTTGGAAGCGTGTTTAGACCAAGTGAATGGCCTTTTAGGCTTCCTCCACGTGACTGGGAGTTCACTTTTTGAAGAATAAGGATTCTATGCCACAGAGTGGGGGGGCATCGGGATTTTAGAGGTGCTTGGGGGGGGGGCGTGGCCAAAAGAAGGTTTCAAACCACTGTTCTACACCATCATCCTTATATCCCAGGCGCCCAGCTAGTCAGGCTCAGAATGGGGACTGGCTACCGAATGTGCAAGCCCAGTGCTGCCCTTCTAAAGTGACTAGAATGAAGCAAGCACAGGGCCCGCCGAGGGCGAGGGTGGCCCGATGTGACCGCACAGGTTGCAGGGCCATGAAGCCGGCCCGGGGCAGAGGGACTCCAGCCGACCTGCTTTGCAGAGGGGCCGGCTCGCCCGCTCTGGAAGTGGCGGCGGGGGGAGGAAGCAGACGGGTGCTGGTCGATAGCACGGGTTTCCGACTCAACTGTGGCGCTCCGAAGGCCAAGGAGAGGCCCTTGTCCTTCTGGGGCCCGTGGTGGGGAGAGCGGGAAGGGTGAGAAGCGGGTGAGGAGCACAAGGTCAGGGAGCTGACACCAGGGGGCAGTGTGGAGCAGGCCGACTAGGGCAAGCACACTTCCCAGAGGAGCTCTTCCTGTGACCCTGCAGGGCGCAATAAGGAGGGGCTGGGGGCTGGGGGGGAAGGAGTGGACAACTTTGAAGTAAATCCAGATTGCAATCTCGATACAGGGGATGCAGAGCAGCTTCTGAGGCCTGATGGCTTGGCCTTTTTAAAAAATATATATATATATTGTATTGATTTCAGAGAGGAAGGGAGAGGGAGAGGGAGATAGAAAGATCAGTGATGAAAGAATCGTGGATCAGCTGTCAGGGAGGAGACTGCGCTAAGGCCTGTCAGGCCCGGCCAGGCCCTAGGGAGTGTGGGGGGCTCAGGGGAGCCCTTTGGCTCACTTGTCTTGCCCCCGGCTCTCCTGGTCTGAACACAGGCTTGACTGGCGGCCCAGCTCCGAGCCTCGAGGGCCTGCTTGGCCTGTCCGTGGCTCCATCAGCTCTTGGAGTTCTCCTCCAGTCTCCACTGGGCTGCGCTCTCGGCCACCTCCCCACACAGCTGCCTTCTGCCCTCTTCTCTCCTCTCCTCCCCCCTCTTCCTTTCCCTCCTCCCCCACCCCCTCCTCTTCCTCTTCCCCCTCCCTCTGTCCCCTGTGCCTGAGGACCCAGCTGGGGCTGGGCTGGCTGGAGCCCCTAGGGAGAGAAATGAGAGTGAGGGACCTGAGACTTACTAAGCCCTCTGCGTGCATGTGTGCTTGTGTGCGTGCGTGCGTGTGTGTGTGTGTGCGTGTGTGTGTATGTGTGTGTGTTTGGGTGGATCTGGATGGACAGACAGCCAAAGTAGAGATCAGTCTGTGAAAAGGTCTGTTTCCCCCTCAAAGTAGATAAGCTATAGGATGCCTAGTTAAATTGGAATTTCAGGTAAATAATGAATAATTTTGAAATAGAAGCATGTCTCATATGTGACATGGGATCACTTACACTCGCGGGCTGTTGGTCCTTTATCTGAAATTCCCATTTCACTGGGCATTGTGCGTTTTCACTGGGGTGTGGTGGGGAATGCTGGGACAGGGCAGGGAAGACAGTGTTCCTTTAAGCTGGCACATGGCACCAGCAGGGAAACAAGCATGGCCACGCCTACACAGCTCATCACCAGGACACCAGATCGATGCCAATAACGGCAGAAGTGATGGTGATTGCAGGGCAAGTGTGTGAGGAGGCTTCTCTGCTCTGCCTCCATGGAGGTGATTGGCCAACACGTGCAGGGGTGGGGAACGTCCGGCCTGCGGCCCGTATAAAGCCTGAGAAGTCACTTGGTCTGGCCCTGCCAAGGCATTAAGAGTGAGTTAATTGAATGTGTGACCAAATAGAGCAGGCTCGTGTTTAAGTGGATGATTGTGTATGGCCTGGCAATGATGTTATAAATACCCAATGGCCCTTGGCAGAAACTAGGGTCCCCACAAACAGAAGGAACGGTGGCGGGGCGGGGGGGGGGCGGCTATGAATATGCTCCAGGCCCTTCTGACTCCCACCTGCTCTGTGGGACCCCTTCCTGTCCCCCGCACTGTGAGGCCCCACAAGGTGGACAGGCGCGAGTAACCAGGAAGCATGGGCTTGGATGAGAGGCTGAGAGCGCGGGCCAGATGGCACTCCTGCCCTGCGCCCAGCCCCTTGTCACCCCCACCGCAGGGCTCTGCTGGCACTGAACTCTCGAGGTAGGCAGGGGAGAAGCCAGTGGAAAGTTACTTTCAAATAAGCGGAGGGAAGTCTGATGAAAGCCCGGGAAACCACAGCTCCTCCCCTGCTGGGGCCCCAGGCCAGAAGCCAGCCTGCGGCTGGGGACCCATTTCTGGCCTCTGTGTGTCCCCAGAGGCCAGGGCAGGTCACTGACCACGTGTCTGTCTCATGTCTTCACTTGCTGATGGGCGCCAGCTCCCCCATCACACCCTCACGGGGCTGTCGGGAGGCAAGAAGGAGGCAGCAGATGCAACATAAGGGCAGCGTTTTCAAATACAGAGTCTGTACAAATGTGCACTTCTATGGCCATTCAACCCTACAGGCTACAGGCGCTTCCGCTTACAGGAATCCAAGGCGTGAACGTTCAGACCCGCACACACATCATTCTGTGACTCCAAGAGCGGGTTCCCTACGTCACTGAGAAGGGGATTCAGTTCACCCACATGGCATGAGCTCCCATTTCACAGGAAAACCTCCGAGGCGTCGCTGCTGTCATTAAGGATGGCCCTTAGCTGGGCCTGCGGTGGGCTGGCTGGCTGCACTCTGTGTGCCTCAGTTGCATTCTAGAAAGAAGGCCCGCTGTGGCCCTGTCTACAGTCGGTTTGATTTGGAATTAGAAGAGCCATGGTCTGCACAATAACTGTCCTCTGTCCCTTTAAGAACACAAGTTCCTTCCATTGTAGGCAAGCAGGAAGTGCCACCACTCTGTCCGGGCTGCGTGTTTCACTTCCTTTCAAAGGTATTTTCTTACTGAAGTAACCCCAAGTCCTATTTCTATTTCTTCCAAAGGCGCATTCAGCTGCCTTGGTGTTGGTTTTGTGCAATTGCTTGAGCAGACAGCTATACAAATAATATATAATTTTTATTTTTTAATAGACTTTCTTTTTCAGAGCAGTGTTAAGCTGACAGCTACATTGAGTGGAAGGTACAGAGATCTCTCATACACCCCCTTCGCTCAGACATGCGCAGCCTCCCCCATTATCGACACAAACAACATTTGTTAAATATGTAAGAGATGAGCCCTGGCCAGGTAGCTCAGTTGGTTGAAGCATCACGCTGATGAGCCAGGGTGTGGGTTTGATCCCCAGTCGGGGCTCATATAGGAGTCAGCCAGTGAGTGCCTGGATAAGTAGAGCAACAGATTGATGTTTCTCTCTCCCTCTCTCTCTCTCTCAAATCAATTTAAAAAAATAAAAGTTAAATATGTAAAAGATGAAAGTAAAACAAAATGATATTTAAAAGTAGAAAAGTAGCCCTAGCCGGTTTGGCTCAGTGGATAGAGCATCGGCCTGCAGACTGAAGGGTCCCAGGTTCGATCCCGGTCAAGGGCGTGTACCTGGGTTGTGGGCACATCCCCAGTAGGGAGTGTGCAGGAGGCAGCTGGTCGATGTTTCTCTCTCATCGATGTTTCTAACTCTCTATCCCTCTCCTGTCCTCTCTGTAAAAAAATCAACAAAATATATTTAAAAATAAAATAGAAAAATGATACCTGCTTCTGGTAAAATGTAAATGGTGGAAGATTTTCCACCCTCTTCCCCAGAGGCACCCTCTATTAATAGTTCTGAAAATTCCCTTCTGGAAATTGTCTCTACACACCTCGCTTGTTTATTACACAGAGGGCATCGCACACTCTGTATGAGGTTCTCTTTTTCCGCTTAAGATATACTTTGGACATGCTTCCGTGGCATCATGGGTAAATCCGCCTTGATCTTTTGCTAGTGACTGCGTGACTTTCCATCGTTTTTAGCTCCTCTCCTAATTAATATACAGTTAGGTTGATTCTAACTCTTCCTCTTACCTACAATGCTATGGGGAGAAAGCTATGCGTGTGGATATAGATGTAGATACATACCATTGGGTAAGTGTTGAAGGGGTTCAGAACAGGCCTCCCCCAGACCTGCCACTTGGGCCTGAGAATTATTTTGAGGTGAAGGCAAGGGAGCCCTTGAGGGCCCGTGAGAAACTTTGACTTCTCCCTTAAAGAATTTGATTAGGGGCCTTGCCCGTAATAAGAGTTATCACCGAAAATAACTTTTTATGGCCAACTACAGGGCAGGACAAACTAGTAATCACTGAACAGCTGCTCTTTTTTTTTTCTTTAAAAAAAAACATGTTTCTATTGATCTTTAGATAGAGAGGAAAGGAGAGGGAAAGATAGAAACATCAAACACCAATCGGCTGCCTCCTACTGGGGATGGAGCCCGCAACCGGGGCATGTGTCCTGACTGGGAATGGAACTGGCGACCTCTGGGTGCATGGGTTGACGCTCAACCACTGAGCCACCCCGGCCGGGCCACCTGCTCTTCTTGTCATCCTGCAATGACCTTCCTCCCCTCTGCAGTCCCAGGTGCCTTTCCTGAGGGCACTTTATCTCCCTGACTCCCCTTTCTGTCCCGGAACCTCTCAGATGTGGGGTCCCGGCCCCTCCCACGTACCCTCCTAGGTTCCTTTAGCCTGTCTCATGTGGACTTCACGATTAGACCGGCTGAAGGAACCTAGGAGGGTACAGGAAAGTCGTCCCCCCCCCCCCGCCCCCCGTGCCCGGTGTGGACATAGAAAACTGTTCTAGCAGTGGAACCACTGGGTCAGCTGGAAATGCTGTTTTCATTGTGGGAGCCACTGGTACCTCTGAAAAGTCCATACCAATTGACACTTCCCCCGAGGGCTCCTGAGAACTGCTTTCATTTTTGCTGCTTTCCTTTTTCTTTGTCTACCGCCTGGCCACCCTCAGACGTAACTCAACCTTCTCCTATTGTCAGTCTGAAAGGGGCAGAGAGGGCCTCCTTGTGTGATTTGCACGTGAAGGCCTACCGTCCAGGGGCCTCTTCCCACATGACTCACGCAGATGAGCCAGGGTTGTGGGTTCGATCCCAGGTTAGGGCTCATACAGGAGTCAGCTAGTGAGTGCCTGGATAAGTAGAGCAACAGATCAATGTCTCTCTCTCTCTCTCTCTCTCTCTCTCTCTCTTTCCCTCTCTCTCTCTCAAATCAATTTAAAAAAATAAAAGAAGTTAGTTAAATATGTAAAAGTTGAAAGTAAAACAAAATGATATTTAAAAGTAGAAAAGTAGCCCTAGCCGGTTTGGCTCAGTGGACAGAGCGTCAGCCTGTGGACTGAAGGGTCCCAGGTTTGATTCCGGTCAAGGGCACGTACCTCGGTTGCAGGCTCCCGGCCCTGGTCGGGGGCATGCGGGAGGCAATCAATCGATGTCTCTCTCATATCGGTGTTTCTGTCTGTCTCTCCCCCTCCCTTCCGCTCTCTAAAAATCAATGGAAAAAAATATCCTCGGGTGAGGATAAAAAAATGAAATTAAAATGAAATAAAATGTCAACTGTCACTTTAAATGGTTAGTCTTACTAGCGGAGCACCCTGGGGCACGTGACACCAACAAGCCCCCCAATTTCTTCCTCTGTAAGGTGGGGTTCTCACTGTCCCTACCCCAGCAGGTAATTTTTATTAAAATGTCCCATTATTTTATGTTCACGATGACTCATTTATTTCAGCCCTTTGTATTAAGCATGTCTCTATCAAAATAAACCTATGTTTCTATGAAAATGGAAACTTTTGGTTTTTTTGCGGCCCACAACCATTGAGCCACACAGCCAGCCAAAAGTTTATCATTTTTAACACAGAAGGCTATTGGGAGTTTGCACTACCTCTCCTTTCAATCTGTTTTTGACCTACTAATTTTTTTAAACCATTGTAATATGAATGACCGCTGGAAAAAATATTAAAGTAGCGTAAAGCTGTGTGAAATTGCCGATGTTCTAGATAAAAAATTCCCTGTATTGGGAGTGCACTGGGCTACGTACGAGGAGGCAAAAGAGCAGAATGGATTTCTATAATGACATAACTTGAAAATTGGAGCAGGCAGGTTTTTAATTGATGTGATCTCTGACTCCAATAGCTATGTTTAAAAGTTTTCATGCTGGAAAAGTTGGGTGATTTATAGAATGAAGTCTAAAGGCCTTAGCTTAGGATTCCAGAAAAGGTCTAAACGAGGCAGCTCGTGAGCCGGCCAGTCTGAGTTCAAACCCTGCCTCTGGCTTTCACTGTGTGGTTTTGGCTAAATTACTTCAAGGCGCCAGAATTCCCACGTCTGCAATGGAGGGAAGTTACAGTGCCTCTCTCGTAGGATTATGTCAGGGTTTAGGGAAGTTCCCAGGCATATAGAAATGTTTACTACCCCCGCCCTGGCCAGTTTAGCTCAGTGGATAGAGCGTCAGCCTGCCGACTGAAGGGTCCTGGATTTGATTCCTGGTCAGGGCACATGCCTGGGGTTGCAGGCTTGGTCCCTGTAGGGAGCTGATATAGGGTTAAGCCTCGGACTGACCTGTGGGCAAAGTCACAAACAATTCCCAGCTTAGAGGGCACAGTCCTCTTAGCATAATTAGGCTTGACTTTATGACACTCCCTAGATCTTATCTGGGAAGCTAATGGGCTGAGGAAGTGCCGGAAGTATAACCATGGTGTAAACAAGTGAAACTCACAAGAACAAAAACAAGTGAAACTCACAAGAACAAAAACAAGTGAAACTCACAAGAACAGTGTAAACAAGTGAAACTCACAAGAACAGTGTAACTTTGGAAACCACTACCTTGTTTACCTCTGACTATAAAATAAAGGCTCAGCTTGCCTCTGGATCTCTCTCTGTGGCCTCAGCCAGGCACAGGGAAGATCCATGGAGACAAAGAAAAGCTAGAGAGTTTTGAACGTTGTTTCCGTGTAAAACATTCTTCGCCGACTCCGTCCACACCTTTGGGAACCCCTGGACCCACTGGGGCTGGCCCCCAGCAGGTCCCCAGTAGGGGGCGTGCAGGAGGCAGTTGATCAATGATTCTCATCATGGATGTTTCTATCTCTCTCTTCCTCTCCCGTCCTCTCTGAAATCAATACAAATATATTTTAAAAAATGTTTACTACTATGAATGCCAGTACTAGAGTCATGATCGATGTTGTTGTCATTATTCTACAACCTGGCCCCTGCCTACCTCTCAGTGCTACTTTCTGTTCTGTGCAAGCCCCGGGCAAAGTAAGCTGCTTGCCGCCCCCTGCATACACTCCAGGGCTCTGCCTTCTTCCTGCTGCCTTGGCTGTGCGTAGTCTGAGTAACCACTTGGAGGGGATGTTGGAAAGGCAAACGCAATCCCCAGAAAGGAACTGAGTTGAATGCAAGTTCCTTTCGCTCTGAGATTCCATCAGATCAACAAAGCGGGCAGGAAATTTAGCAGCACAACATTCGACATTCTTGAGAGTGATCTTTGACTCCTATCATCCTCCACTCATTTTTATTTTATTTTATTTTTAAAGTATATTTTTTTTTATTGATTTCAGAGAGGAAGAGAGAGGAGAGAAAGAAACATCAATGATGAGAGAGAATCATGGATCGGCTGCCTCCTGCACACCCCCTCCTGGGGATCAAGCCCGCAACCCGGCATGTGCCCTTGACTGGAATCCAACCTGGGGGACCCTTCAGTCGGCAGGCCGACGCTCTATCCACTGAGCCACACCGGCTAGGGCCATCCTCCACTGAGGGAGCCTTATTTTCCAGCGCTCTGAGCCCACCATGGGGATCCTGGACAAGACATTTCAGCTGAATGTGAGGCAGGGATGGGCTGCGATGGAAGGACGCACGCCTGCTTGGCAGACAGACCTGGGGGCTTGATCTCCAGCAAGTTGCTTAAATTCTCCGAGCAGTTTCTCCAGCAGTAAAATGGGGATTCAGTTCCCACTGGAAAGGCTGGGAATTGCATTAGATGTTGTGTACAGAGCAGCCACCGTCCCTGTCCTTTCCTCTCCCTGTGGTTAAGGGGGCATTCAGGCTATGTCTTCAATGGAATTTAGATGAACACATGGGGATTGTGGGGCTACGGGGGAAGGTGGGTTGCAGGCAGGTTGGGGCAGATGGCAGGAGGCCTTGAAATGCAAACAAAGGGCCTTAGCCGGTTTGGCTCAGTGGATAGAACGTCAGCCTGCAGACTGAAGGGTCCCAGGATCTATTCCAGTCAAGGGCACATGCCCACATGGCTGGCTGGATCTCCAGTAAGGGGCACGCAGGAGGCAGCCCATCAGTAATTCTCTCTCATCACTGATGTTTCTCTCTCTCCCTCTCCCTTCCTCTCTGAAATCAATCAAAATATCTTTTTTTTTTTTTTTTTAAGAAAAGGGACCTGGGCCTGAGAAAGCAGAGTTAGGGGCCTGGCTCTTGTCACCCCTCCTCTGTGCCTCCTCCTCTTCCTTCTCTCCTCTGGCCAGCGCTCTGCGCAGCGCGTAACAGGTTAAAAATAACAGGACTGATCTTCATGAACTCAGACTAACACTGGAAATGGCTGCAGAGCAGTCCCAGGCCCACCCTGGAAAGAAAAGGAAAGACAGTGTGCCCTGAACCGCTTCCTGGTTCCACCGGGCACAGGCGTAGGGGGGAGGGGGGGAGCACCCGCCCATGCCGGCCCGGAGATGAGGAAGGCAGGGCTGGTACGGGGTGGGCTCTTTCCTCATCTCTCCCCGGGGCGCCCCGGCACCCCGAAGTTCTTTTGCGCCTGTGGGCTTCTGTGCTTTCCATTGGGATGGGAGGCCCGCACCTCCACCGTGGGTGTGCCCAGCACAGTCCCCACTTATCAATGGTAGCTTCTGGAAGCAGGACTTGTCTCTGCTGAAACGTCGGTACTGAGGATCCTGATGTGGGCAGGAAAGCACGGTGGCTGGGGCCACAGGTTCAGAGCTGGGGGAACGGAGTGCCAAGACCTTCCTCGCTTAAGCAAGTCAGTTCAGTATAATACATAACTGCTCACGGAGCAACTTCTGTTTCCTGGGCACAGCCGCCCTCGGGGGCGCGGGGTGAAGACCTGTGTGTACTCTTAGCATAAGGAAGAGAGGGTAGCCACCGGCCAGGTTAGCAGACAATGGACCTCTAACTAAGCCTCAGTTTCCCCGTCTGCGGGAGAGGCGCAGGCGTGAAAGGCCCAAACAAATGCAGAGCACATCCTACAATGTCTGCCTCTTAAAGCGAAGGGAGCTGTTTTTTATTTGTTGGAAAACCAGCGAAAGAGCTCATTGGTACTAGTAGTTTGTGAGGAATAGCTAATATGAAAACATCTTTTAAAAAACTAAAAACATCTTACATGTTTACTTCATGCCCAACATAAAAATCTTTTTTTTTTTGGTCATTTTTTTTTAACCTTTGATCCCAGGAAGAAGAAGAAGATAATGTGTGGACTGTCAGGCCCAGGCCTAAGCATTGAGGCCTCCACACCACCCTGTGAGGCGGGTAGTGAAATGAACCCCTTTGACAAATGAGGCCCGTCAGGCATAGAAAAATCGATGAACGTGGCCGGGGTCACGCAACACTTAAGAATATTCCCTGAGTTTGTATTTCCTTTCAGCTGCCTCACCGGCTCCTTTTCATTGTCTCTGGGTCCACGCAGTAGGCCTCCCTCCCTGGCCCTTCCTCTGTCTACCCCCTGCCGTCTTCCTCTCAGTATCCAAACACGGTGACCGTGACCGGCTGCTTGCTACCAAACTAGAGAAGCCCCGGGGCCTTTAGCAACGTCTACTCCTCCATCTCCCTTAGAGGCAGCGCTTGGGCAAGGCCTGGAGGAGCAGCAATGAGCCTGTGGCGGTATCTTTGTCATGGGCGAGCTGGGGAGGAAAGCAGTGACTCTTGATGGCCTTGGGGCGAGGGGGAGAGAGTCCCAGAACCTACAGAAATGGTGTGGGCCTGCCCTGGGGCAGCTGCCAGGGAAACCGGCCAGAAACGCACCCTGCGTGACCTTGACTGAGTTTTCGCAGCGAAGCGGCCGGCAGCGGGGCAGTCAGGGGTCCTGGAGCCAGAGACGTGACATCCTGTGTCTGCAGGGAAGGGCTCGCCGCCCCCCTTCCGAGAGCAGCCGCCCACCCGAGCGTGAACTGGGGAGCCAGACAGTCAGTCTGCCCCTCCCATGTCCCCCAAGAAGAAGGAAGTCCAGGGACAAAGAAATGGGGAAGTCCCGGGGGCCCTGCCTGGTTTTAAGGGTCCGTACAACAGTGGACCCCTGTCCCCTTGCAGACCAAGCCTCGACCATAAACGTGATCAGGAAGGATTTGGGGGAAACGCTCCTTCGGGGCACAGAAAAGTATTCGGGGCACTTTTCTGCATTTCCAGGCGGCCTCAAGGAGGCCTTTTCCAACCCGCAGGCCTTTTTTCTGGCCTAGCTCTTTGCAGGCGCAGGGCGTGGTACCTGTCACTCATTTCAGCAGCCGGGGGGTCAGTCGTGCAGAATCAGGTGCCATTTTGAAAATTGCTCCTGGCTGCCTACATTTCCGGGTGTAACTCCCAGGCGCACCTCGAAAATGTCTTGTGCTGCAAAAGCCTCCCTTCAAAATACAGAGTTCAATTTTTCAGGCTTGAGAAAGAAATGCGATTGCTCATGGTTGGCATTTGACGCAGGCCCCCTTCAGCGATCGCTTGTATAATTTGGGAAAATGAGGGGCAGGAAAGTAAAAGACCCTCCTTGCCATCAAGCTGCAAGTCCATAGCACAGCTTGAACTTGACTTATTTTTCTAAGGGAGTGGCGGTCAACTCTATAAACTCCAGATACATGGAACTCAAAGCAGCAAATATTGCTGTTACTTGGCTTGGGTGCACGCAAAAATGACAGCGATGGAAGAAATATGCATGTCGCCGTGCAGGAATGTTTTAAAATCACTTTATGGTGCTTTACCTCCCTCCCGAGTCACGGAGACCGACGTCGATGAGACAAAGAGGGCCGGGTGGGGCCCGATGCCCTCCGCTGGCCTGAGAGCTGAGTCACACGAATCGCACCCCGCAGTGGGCGAGGCCCCCCTGCGAGGTCACAGCGCACTCTCGCTCGGCGATGGCTCCATCGGACAAAGCCAGATTCGCAGGGAAGGAATGCCTGCCCCCCCTAGGTACCCCTCAGGCTCTTAGGTATCCTGCTCTGGTCCCCAAGACCAGGCTCGCGGGCTGTTGCAAAAATCCATGATGGCAAAACAGACATAAAAGGGGGAAAGCGCGTTAGGAAGGGCGTGTTGGAGGCTGGGGGTTGGGGTGGGGGGTTCTCGTCTTATGTTTCCACCCTCATTGCGGTTAGGGTGCATTGGTGGACGCAGGTGGGGCCCCCCCAAACGCCACGTAGGGCCCCCGGACGCCGACTGGGACCCCGGGCGCGAAGGAGTTAAGCCGACGCGCGGTGACATCACCTCATTTGCATAGGAGCGCGCATAAAAGGGGGCCCGCCGCCCCCGCCCGGCATTCGGCTGCCGTCCCTGAGCAGATCGACTTCTCTCGTTCGCGCACCTCGCTCGGGTGAGCCCTGGGGCCCCTTTCTCCCGCGCTTGGGTGGGTCCCCTTCACTCCCCGCATCCCTGCTGCGGCACCCCGAAAGCCCAGCCCCAGCGGCCCTCCCGGGGAAGGGCTGCCTCGGGGAGCTGGGCAATGTCAAATCCTTCCAGATGCCGGGTAACGGGGCGATTTTTTTTTTAAAAAAGAAAGATTAACCTGGCGTTTTGTTAGGCAGCTACCAGGGAGCAGGCTTTCCCTTCTTCCTCCCCGGGAAGGCTTTCTGCGTTGCCTCTTAGGCAGAGACAGATCAGGAACAGAAAGCCCCTTTGTTCCAACTCACACCCACCCGCCCGGGCTGCGACAATTGCAGCTCCCCGCCAGCCTCGGGGGGCTCCGTGGGCTGCATCTGGCCAGGTTGAGGGCGCCCGGGCAGCATGGAAAGCCCTCCTTGCAGGGGAATGCGTGCCCGAGGCTGCCGCCCCGCCCCGGGTTACAGATGAGGCGGATTTATGGGTGCGGGCAGCTTTGTGCGGCGCCCGCATTGTTGCGCGCCAGCGAGGTAGCGGGCAGGGCGGTGGTCGGCGCCGCAGCAGCTGCCGCCGCCTAAGAGACAAAAGAAAGCGGCGCGTTTGCGGGGCGAGAGAGCACTCAGAGGGAATGGAAACGGTGTGTGCAGCCCTGGCTTCATTTGAAGGCTTTTTCGCTCGCTTTTCTCCCCCCGTAAACGCACCCCGAGCCAGATGGTGATGGGGAAGCGCTGCAGTGAAACCCGCAGCGCCCCAGCGGTCTTCCCAGCCCGGCGCCCCGCGTCTCGAGAGATTGAAACGGGGTGCGGGGGGCTCTTTTCTGTAGAGAGAAAGGTCTCTGGCTGCGAATGGACGCGGGAGGAGGCGGAGGTGGGGTTTCAGGCGTGAGATGCGAGGGTCAAAGCGCACTTCGGAGCTTGGAGCGGGGAGACCGAGCGGGAGAACGAGCAGCTCCGCGCTCACCCTCCCTCCTCGCTTTGTATCTGCAGCTTCCTCTGCAACCATGTCTGATAAACCCGATATGGCTGAGATTGAGAAATTCGATAAGTCGAAACTGAAGAAGACAGAAACGCAAGAGAAAAATCCACTGCCTTCAAAAGAAAGTAAGCTCAACACCCCCTCCCTCCCCCCTTCCCCCTCCCCCCCTTCTTGAGAAAAGGCTGAGCGGGAGTGGCGGTGGGGAGGAGGGAGGATGGGAGGGGCGGGGGGGGGGATTGATGGGGGGGAGGGAGGGTGGGGCCAGAGCCGACAGTTGATGAATGTGGCCTGGAAAGGGTACTTAAAAATGGTCCTGCAGCTTTAATAACTCAATGAAGGAATGTTTAATATGCCATAGGCATAGGCGCAGGCTTTTATCTGTCTAATGTTCCTATTGAATAAAAGCCTTCGTGATGAAGTGCCTCGGCACTTGTAGAGTTTTCATCAGTCGGAAGGATATTTTAAACGAGCACTGTGCTCTTCTATACTAGGCTCCACCGGTTCCGCATAACTGACCGCCTCCGTCTTTTTTTTCCTTTTTCTCTCCAATCACAGCGATTGAACAGGAGAAGCAAGCAGGCGAATCCTAATGAGGCACGCGCCGCCAATATGCACTGTACATTCCACAAGCATTGCCTTCTTATTTTACTTCTTTTAGCTGTTTAACTTTGTAAGATGCAAAGAGGTTGGATCAGTTTAAGTGACTGTGCTGCCCCTTTTCACATCAGAACTACTGACAACGAAGGCCGCACCTGCCGCTCCCATCTGCCTGGCTGGCTGGCGGGGAAGGGAGACAGCTTGCATGTTGGTGAAGGAGGGAGCTGGATGGGACGAGGGTGAAATCTAGAGTTAAAACCAAGCTGGTCCAAGGGGTCCTGCGGGCTGTAAAATGCAGTTTAATCAGAGTGCCATTTTTTTTTGTTCAAATGATTTTAATTATTGGAATGCACAATTTTTTTAATATGCAAATAAAAAGTTTTAAAACCTGGCTGGTGTGACGTGTGTCGTGTCTGGGAGGGGAGCGCCTGATTCGCTGCGGAACCCTTTGGGAAAGGGTCTCCCTGGGGAGCAATAAATGAGGAACATCTGGTAAAAGGGGTTTCACGCTGGTGTGTGTGCTAGGTAACCCGGGAGGTCATTTTCTTAGGGTTGAGTTCCTAGCATGAATTATATAAAAACAGATAAAGATACATTTGCAGTTCTTTACAGAGTGACAAGCCAATGCTGAATTGTACCTGATTGAAAAAAAAAAAGATTATTAACAGCACAATGTCTTAAGTGTGAAACCGAACTCAGCTAGTGAGCGGATTACCAACACGGACACACACATTCCCATCCTTTAGGGAAAATACATTTTTAACAGCTGTTTCGTCAAAGGATTCCACACATGTTTTTCCTCATCTAATGGGTTCTAATTAGAGTTCAATATTTAAAACTGCTTTTAGAAAATAGGTGCACTTACAATGAATAGGATTTTAAAATTCTCACATAATAAAGCCGTTGGATGAAGCCGGGGCTGAAACTGGTGCCACGTTCAAGTCCAGTAGGACTGCATTGGCTCATCTCCAGGGCTTCTTGGCTTTCTTGAGTCCAGAACTTCTCAATCACTTTGAAGTGCCTATTTGAACTGGTGGCTTTGGGGGGAAAGCCAAGCTCTCTATGTGGGCATTTAGTGTACGGAAAGGGAGCTAGGGGATCAGTATCCAGTGGGAACATTTAGGGAGGGTCGTTTCCCCAATATCTCCGCAAAGCCAAGGTTCCCAGCGCAAGTGTCCAAGAAGTTCAACTCGCCCCCCCCCAAAAAAAACAAAACTGACTTATGAAAACCTCCTTATTGAAGGAGAGGTGGCGGGCAATTGTTGATCATTATTAAGCAGGTCCATTTCCTTTCCTTTGCTCAACACTTATTTTGAGAAATGCACAGGAAACCATTCACCTGTGGTTGAGACAAGCAACCGCAGCAGCAGCAGCTAGAAGCCTTTATCTGCATTGCAAGGGAGGGGACGTGTACCCGAGGCTACAAAACCCGACGGGCCACAGCTGCGCAGTGAGCACAGGTCTGGAGCCGGCCCTCCGGCCCTGCATTTTTTTTTCCTGCTGCAAGGAAGGGCGTGGGCAGATGGAGCGTGCCCCAGGCACAAAGAGACACCAGGCCGGCCTTTCTGTGTGCACTTTTCAAACAATGCAAAGATGAAGGAGGATTTGAGATGAACATGGCTCCAGGGCTCCTTTTAAAACGAAAAGAATGAGCATTAAGGGGGAAGGGGTGATCTTTGAAGTCCAGGGATGGATGGAAGAGGAGTCCTTTCTCTCCTGGGAGGTCAAAGCTAACATGGAGGGAGGAAAAAAAAGTGAAATGAACAATCTGGTAACGATTGCATTTTGGCTGCTTCGTGCGCGTGGGCAGGGCCAATTCAGAAGCTTCTGCACATACCGCCCTGAACTGCGTGTGGGGATGGGGGTGGGAGAGGCTACTCTTTATTTTATTTTAATTTGATGGGGGAAGTGAAGTCTGTTTTCTTCCCAGGAGAGAACCTTCCCAGAAGGGCCGGGGTATTTCTGAGCCAGTCGGGGCTTTTACGCTGCTACTTAGGAGATAGTGTTTGAAAAGGATGTCTTTCTCCCCAATACCAGGGGACCTGCGGTTCACCATTCGAATGGGGGATCGTCTCAAACGAAGGAGCCCCTGTATCCCCACATCTTTGAGTCCCTCCGCAGCCCCAGGAGGCAACAGGCCAAGGGAGGTGAAGTAAGAGCTGAAGGCCCCAGGGTCCTGCCTGGGACTTCTGCAAATTTTGAACCGACAGGCCTAATAACGCAAAATAGGGGAAGCAAGAGGCCCAGCAAAGGCTCCCAGGGCAGACTCACTCTTTCCTAAATCCCACAGATTCCTCAACCATCGCAGCCACGTTTGCAGCCCCCAAAGGACGGCATTTTAAAGCTACACGATTCTTCCAGAACAACACAGCTCTTGAGCTGCGCGTGCAAGGAGGGGGTGTATGCGGTGGGGGTTGTGTGTGTAGGGGAGAGGGGGCATGCAAAGTCCTAATGACCCCCGAGCCTCGCCCCCATCCAGGGCCTCTTCCAGCGCTGGCCTCCTCCCACACCCTGGGCCTTAGACACTGTCTCCTTTAAATGCACCAGGGAGATCAGTGGATTTCCCTACAGAAGCATCTAACTCCCCGAGACACAAAAAAGAACTTTCGATTCTTTCTCAATGTATGGGGCCAGTTTTCTGCTTACCAGAAAGACAGCGGGTTTTGAAACCAACATCACAGTCCCCCAAATAAAGAACTCTTCCACCTTTCTTAGCTCAAGAATGTGAATGGAAAACATACCGCTTCATACCGTTGAAAGCACTTAGAGCTCGATTTACCCGAGTAACACCCTCTCGGGCCTAACCAGAGAGAAAGAAAATTACCCTCCCCCACCCCCCATTTCTCACTTTTAAGAGAGACTTACACTGCAATCTAGGAGAATTAAACACACCAATTTGAGGTTCAACTGTATTTTATTTGCATGTAATGAGAAGAGGCTAAATTACAAATGTAAGACACAGATGTGCAGTGAAGTAAGCGAAGGAGAAAATACGTTTCGGAGACGTCTAGTTACCTGGCTGGTTTTTAACTCTTATCTCTCTAGTCACATTGCTAGCGCCATGCTTACTCGGTTTCTGAGACTTTTGTGGGCAGGGGCTGCGCCCTCCACGTTCATATTCGTATATTCTCTTATGCCCAGTAGTGGCTTCCACATACACCTTCCCCCCTTCATTGTTGGAGATGCTACTTAACATGGCGTTTTGGGGTAACCATCGAATACGTGAGTGTCGTGTGAGACACCACAATTTTAAATATATTTTTACAAACATTTAAAGAGCTTTGAATGCTCATTTGCCACTGTCCCTGGTTGTGCTGATTTTGAGTCGATGCTTATAGCCAACTACATGTTACTGAGCTCGTGCACTAGGTCATTAAACACCCCCACCCATATGTATTAACTGTGTAATGCCTGCCCGGTGTTTTATTTGCCACAGAGATACAGTTGTAAATAAGACATAGCTCCAGCCCTCACGTGTCTTTCTTGGTTAAAGGTGCTTTTTTCATCTGAATCTGAGAGGAAAATGCTAAGACGTTATTGTTTCCCATTTTTAGGGTGGATCCTGAACCTAAGGCAGTGGTTCTCAACCTGGGCTGCACATTAGAATCACCTGGGAATCTTTTTAAAATCCTGATTTCTGGGCCTCATCCTCCAGAAATTCTGTTTCTTTGTTACTAATGTCGTGGCCCCACCCCATCACAAAGAAACAGAATTTCCGGAGGATGAGGCCCAGAAATCAGGATTTTAAAAAGATTCCCAGGTGATTCTAATGTGCAGCCAAGGTTGAGAGCCACTAACCTAAGGGCTGTGGACTTCTCCCAAAATGTATCTAGAATGATCACCTTCTGATTCCTCGAAAAGGTCAATGGAGAGTGAAATTTGATGGAAAAGAATTGACTCTTTGCACCACAATCAAATATGTTAGCAGCATGGGAAGGTCGGTGGGATAGCTCTTGCCTGTTCTCTTTTGATAACCCTCTAGGAGGCATGCCCAAGAGGTAGGACATGATTTTAAAATCGATGTTCTTCTAGGTTTTGATGAGGTAGATGCTGAATTTCCAGAGAAACACTTCATCTTGCTAAACCCTTACCCTCCGTCAGCCATCTTTGTCCTATTTGACTGTTGAAATCCCTCAGCGGATGAAGCGCAATGATGACCATGTGAGGCTAGCCCAGTGGTTCTCAGCCTTCTGGCCCTTTAAATACAGTTCCTCATGTTGTGGCCCAACCATAAAATTATTGTCATTGCTACTTCATCACTGTCACGTTGCTACTGTTAGGAATCGTCATGGAAATATCTGATATGCAGGATGGTCTTAGGCGACCCCTGTGAAAGGGTCGTTCGACCACCAAAGGGGTCGCGACCCACAGGTTGAGAACCGCTGGCTAGCCATAAGTGTAGCACCTCGCCGGCTGGCAGCTGGGTCACATCTGTGTAGCAGGATCCCACAGCTTTGAGCTTCCACAGGGCGGGACGAGTTCTGCTCGAGATCTATTCAGAGCGTCGGGAGCTATTCCTGTGTCATTATTGTCAAACCACAGGAAATTAGGCCTTTCCTCATCACCACACTCGGCTCTGCTGGTGGCTGATACCCGCTGGCTCCTCAAAGGCCTTGAGATAGTGTTGTCCCAATCTCGAAACAAAACTATTGCCTAAGATGAAATATATATACAGTACAGCATCCTGTCTGCATATCCAGTGCTCTCCAGTTAGCTCAGTGGTTCTCAACCTTCCTGATGCCGCGACCTCATGTTGTGGTGACCCCCAACCATAAAATTATTTTCGTTGCTACTTCCTAACTGTCATGTTGCTACTGTTATGAATCGTCATGTAAATATCTGATATGCAGGATGGATTTTCATGGTTACACATTGAACATAATGAAAGCATAGTGATTCATCACCAAAACAATATGTGATTATATATGTGTTTTCTGATGGTCTTAGGCGACCCCTGTGGAAGGGTCGTTCGACCCCCAAAGGGGTCGCGACCCACAGGTTGAGAACCGCTGAGTTAGCTCAATCTGAAGTCATGGCTTGCATGGAAGGTGCAAAGACTCATTTTTTATTCACTCAACAAACTATTGAGCACCTCGGGGGGTGCCTAGCTCTCTCCTGGTTGCCGGGAAGAGAGACATGAGTCAGCTTGGGCCCGTGGGAGAGGCGGACCCGTGTGAATGACTAGCCATGGACGGCATGAGCCAATGAGCCACAGATCTGCTCGTTTACCCAGCGGCTCTTCACTGAGGTCTGTTTTCACGGGCGCATGCATCGTGGGGGGAGAGAGACTGGAAGCAGATGTGAAGGGCCCCGCCGCCTGACTCAGGGGTTTGAAAGTCACCTTCCGGCACTCGGGAGCTATCAGAAGTGCCATCGCTGAGCCCAGGGGAGGCAGCCTGGAGACTTCCTGTTCAGAATGCAGCTGCATGGAGCGAAGGGCGAAGTAGAAGCTGCCCATACTTGTCATTGTAACAGCAATGATCAGGGCTACATTCACCCAGTACGCGATGGCCATAAATCATGCGTTGATTGGGGTTGCCTAGGCTATATTTCAGTCCGACAGGCTGTGACACCTCCATAGTGTAAACACTTTTCCTGCTCAGTTGCTGCCGGTTATAACGGTGTGGACAGAGAGTTAGCATTTGAAATGCTTAAAATGATCATTTTGGTGGGATCTCTGAGGCTTACAGTGCCTTGCACCATGGTTCACACATTAGAAGCTGATCGGCCATCATGTATAGTTCCCTGAGGCTGCTGTAACTGATCACCTCTGTGTCTGAAAACAACAGAATGGCCCTGGCTGGTTGGGCTCAATGGTTAGTGCGTCGGCCTGTGGATTGAAGGGTTCCGAGTTCAATTCCAGTCAAGGGCACATGCCTGGGTTGCAGGCTTGATCCCCAGTAGGGGGCGTGCAGGAGGCAGCCGAGCTATGCTTCTCTCTTTGATGTTTCTATCTCTTTCCTTCTCCCCTCCTCTCTAATATCAATATTAAACAAACAAACCAACCCAGAATTCATTCTCTCCCATTTCCAGAGGTCAGATATCTAGATGACCAGAGGGAAAGGGGCTGGGGAGGTAGAAGAGGATAAGGGAGGGGGGATAAATGGTGATGGATGGAGGCTTGACTTGGGGTGGTGAACACACAAAACAATATACAGAAGATGTATTATAGAATTGTACATCTGAAACCTATGTAATTTTATTAACCAATGTCACCCCAATAAATTCAATAAATTTTTTTCTTTTTTTTGCCCTTTCATTTTTTTTCTTTATTAAGGTATTACATATGTGTCCTTATCCCCCCATTGCCCCCCCACCCCACTCCCGTTCATGCACTCACCCCCCCGCCCCCCGGTGTCTGTGTCCATTGGTTTGGCTTATATGCATGCATACAAGTCCTTTGGTTGATCTCTTCCCCTTACGCCCACCCTCCCCTACCTTCCCTCTGATCGATGCTTCTGTCTCTGGATCTTGTTCATCAGTTTATGTTGTTCATTATATTCCGCAAATGAATGAGATCATGTAATAGTTATCTTTCTCTGACTGGCTCATTTCGCTTAGCATAATGCTCTCCAACGCCATCCAAGTTGTTGCAAATGATAGGAGTTCCTTCCTTTTCACAGCAGCGTAGTATTCCATTGTTTGGATGTACCGCAGTTTTTTAATCCACTCATCTGCTGATGGGCACTTAGGCTGTTTCCAAATCTTACATTGTGCTGCTATTACAAACAAAAAGTAAGCCACCCCCACCCCCAAACAAGTGTTGGCAAGCCCTGTTCCCTCTGAAGACACTAGCAGTGGTCGGCAAATTGCGGCTCAGCAAACCGCGGCTCTGGAGCCACATGCAGCTCTTTGGCCCCTTGAGTGTGGCTCTTCCACAAAATACCGACTTCTGCGCATGGGCCACGAAGTTTCAATCGCACTGTACGTGCGCGCCCGCACATGGTATTTTGTGGAAGAGCCACATTGAAGGGGCCAAAGAGCCGCATGTGGCTCGCGAGCCGCGGTTTGCCGACCACGGCCTAGGGGAGGACGCTTCCTGCCTCTCCCAGCTTCTGGTGGCTCCAGGAGTTCCTTGGCTCGTGGCTGCGTCACTCCAATGTCCACCTTTGTCTTCACGTGGCCTTCCCTGCCTCTGTGGCCTCTATTCTTCTATCTCTTCTAAGGACACTGGTCACTGGACGTAGGGCCCACTGGGCAATCCAGGTTGATCTCATCTCATGATCCATAAGTACATTTGCAGAAACTTCTTTTCCAAATAAGTCAACATTCCCAAGTTCCAGGGCCTTGACATGGACAGAGCTTTCCCGGGCTGCCGTTCAACCTACTAGGAATGGTGCCTAGTAGGCCTTCAGGTGGAGGGATTGCACTGTGATGGCGGAGGTGGTGAACTGGTCAGTAGTATGCCAGCAGGGAGATTTTATTGAACGCTTGGGTTTGTGGAGGAGAGAGAATGATTGCAGTTTTCCGTTCTTTATACTAATCAGAAAGTTACTCCGTGATATAAAGATTAATAGGGAACCGTGAGTGAGCGGAGGCAAAGGGGCATGGAATGAAAGGAACAGCAAAGGTTTGGGATCGGTTATGTTTACTGGTACCGTGATTACAGAGATGAGTAGCAAGGGCAGACAATTGTGCTGGTATAGTAATTTGAAAGGTCCTCAAGGCGAATGAAAAATACCATCTGGGGATAAGTATATATACTCTTATAAGTAGTTGGAGAGGCCTGTCCTGAAAATTAAAAAGTAAGTAAAGTAAAAAAAAAAAAAAAAAGAATACAGACAGGATTATTTGAAGAAAGGATTATAATATACAACTCTGAACTTGGCATTTCAAAAAATTAATGTTAACTTGAGCAGGAAGATGAGAACACCACGAGTTCATATAGCCGAATGTCAATTCTCAAGGCCACAAATGCATGCCCGAGGTGTTCCCCTAAGATTCCAGTGTTTTCTCTGTAAAAGCCCCGTGTTCTAACAGAGATGCATGAACACACATACGCCCCAAGAACAAGCACAGTGGCAGCTAATGGCTTTTTGTTTGTCTGTTTTTGAATCCTCAACCTGAGATATTTTTCCATTGATGTTTTAGAGAGAGTGGAAGGAAGGGGGAGAGACAGGAGAGGGAAACATTGATGGGAGAGAGATACATCGATTGGTTGCCTCCCCTTCATGCCCCGATTGGGGCTGGGGATCGAGCCTGCAACCGAGGTACATGCCCTTGACCGGAATTGAACCTGAAACCTTTCAGTCCATGGTCTGAAGCTCTATCCACTGAGCCAAACCGGCTAGGGCGTGGCAACGAATGTTTGAACCTTCATCCAATCAGGGCTGCTTTTCTGAAACGGGCCCTGCATTTTCCCAGCAGGAGAGATGAACCAAAAAGGACAGCTAGTTAGGTGTTCCCAGGTGGGGTCAATGGAATCTAACTTAGGCTTCGAGAACCGTCTGCCCAAGCAAGGCCGCTCCACACTTTTGACCAGATTCCTTTGCAGCAGCTGGGTCCTCTCCCAGAAGTGGACCCCTCTGTGTGTTGACGTCTGTGAATGCTCAGAATTTCTTAGTCCTTTGGCTTGACAGAGGTCAGTCTTGATGGGCCCCTCACGCCATTCTTTGGACCACAGGGGATTCTGATGAGGACCTTGTTAGGGTGCGAGGGTATTTAGGGCGTTAGGTCACGGGCCCAGGTGAACAGACTTGAGGGGCCTCGGCTCAGCGAAGGAGAAGGCGGAGGGAGGAGGCTGCGGGCCAGACCGCTGAGTGTTGTTCTAGCCTCTGCTCCCCCGACCCCAGGGCCACCTCGCCGGACCACACCCTGGCGCGTGGTTTTCAAACCACGGGCGTGTCCCGTACCGGTTCAGGAAATCAATGTAGTGGATTCCTGCCAGAATGACAAACAAAAATGTAAAAGAAAAGCCAACAAGCCAAGACAAATCCCTACAGAGAAACGGAAGGGGAACGGGCCGACTCACCTGCGCGGGAAGGGTAGGGGCTGTTTCATCAGACTGTCAGTTATTTATGGCTGCGTGTGTGTGTGTTTACTGGCCTATGGTGTAAACTGTTTTTCTCAGTGTGAGTCACAGTCACATTTGTCAAGACACCCACCTCCACCTCCTGCCTCCTCATGACCTCATTTCCTTTCTTTTCTCAGTCTGGCTTCCCTTCCTGACCACCCCCTTCACGTGGGCCCTAACCCTCCTCCCCTCCGCCCTGCGAAGTTGCCTTGCACACCCCAGGCCCCAGTCCACTCCGAGCCCGTCTTGCCATTTCTTCACCCAGGCTCCCCAGCGCCAGCAGACGGAAGGGCACACTGCCAAGCTGTCAGCACTAGAACTTGTCACCTGTTCCCGGTCAGCTCCCCGGTAGCTGTGCCACCTTGCACAAACTCCATAACTTCTCTGTGCAGGCCGTTTGCCATCTGAGAACTGGGGGAGGGCATGGTCCTAACACGTGGTCTTGTTGTGAGGGGTGAAGGGGTATGTGCACCTGGAACATTCTAGGTGCCCGATCGATATAAGGAGGACATTCTCTTACATGAGGCCAGTACAAGTTCAAATTCAGGAAATTTAACATGGACGTAACGGTACCATTTATCTAATATAACGTCCATATTTAAATCTTGCCAGTTCCATTAATGGGATCCACTTCAGGGTCACACATTGCATTTAGTTGTTTTGTCTCCTTTTTTTAATTTTTGGTTGGCTAATCCTCACCCAAGGATAGTTTTCCATTGATTTTTAGAGAGAGTGGAGGGGAGAGGGAGAGACAGAGAGAGACATCGATGTGAGAGAGACACATCGACTGGTTGCCTCCTGCACACACCCTGTTCAGGGCCGGGGAACCTGCAACTGAGGTACGTGCCCTTGACCGGAATGGAACCAGGGACCTTTCAGTCGGCTGTGGGCCAATGCTCTGACCACTGAGCAACCCGGCTGGGGCTTGTCCTGTCTATTTAATCTGAAGCAGTTTCCACTGTACTTTGACTTTTAAGACATTCACATTTTCGAACAGGACGGACCAGCTGCTTTGCAGAATTCCTTTCAATTTGCGTTTGCCTTGGTTTTTCATGATTAGAATCAGCTCATTTCTGGTAGGAATACGCTGCAAGGGATGCCGTGTCCTCCTCGGGGCCTCAGGCAGGAGGGGGACCATCGGGTCAGTTTGTCCCCTTCATAGACGATGACTTTGATCTCTTCATTCCATGGCTGCCCCTGGTGTGCCTGCTATAAAATTATCGCTTTCCCCTTTGCAATTGTAATCTGTGCGGAGATGGTTTGAGATTCAAGCCACCTGTTCCTCATCACACTGGCACCAAGTGCTTCTCGAACTTCCTGATGATTCTTACCCGAATCAGTTATTTCTCTGATGTCAGCAACAAGGGGCATTTCTGACTCTATCATTCCTTCTATTGACGAGACTGTCTTGACTCCATCGTATGCGCTTGCCTCCTTTGTCAAATACTGAGCATAAGGCTTGGGTCGATTTCTGGGTTCCCTGTTCTGTTCCATTGGTCCATCTGTCTGTCCTTGTGCCAGTACCAGGCAGTTCTGAGAACAGTGGCTTGGTAATATAGCTTGATATCTGGTATGGTGATCCCTCCAACTTTGTTCTTCTTTCTCAGGATTGCTGTGGCTATTCGGGGTCTTTTTAATTCCAGATGAATTTTTGGAGAGTTTGTTCTAGATCTTTGAAATAAGCCATTGGTATTTAATGGGGATTGCATTGTCATTCCTTCTCATGTAACGTATTTTTGTGTGTTCCTGGTATGCATAAACCAATGAATGCAATTTCAGAATCTATATGTTCACCGAACTAAAGTGAAAGCGTCTTGCCCTAGCCGGTTTGGCTCAGTGGATAGAGCGTCAGCCTGCAGACTGAAGGGTCCCGGGTTCGATTCTGATCAAGGACACAGGCCCGGGTTGCAGGCTCGATCCCCAGAAGGGGATGTGCAGGAGGCAGCCGATCCATGATCCTCTCTCATCATTGATGTTTCTCTCTCCCTCTCCCTCTCCCTCTCCCTCTCCCTCTCCCTCTCCCTCTCCCTTCCTCTCTGAAATGAATAAAGAAATATATATATATTTTAAATGTGGCTGACAGAGGCCTGTGCTGTCATTTCCTGAAGTCAGCTTAGGGCTAGTTTGCAGCAGCCACCATTGTCACGTTATGACTGTGATTTTCAAGAAGAACCTAGATGCGTGCGTGCAAATCCCAGTCACATTCATTTCAGGCTAGAACTTTAACATTCATTCTGAGCAACTGCAGATGTTACCACCTGGCAGAGAGACTGCGCGTTGGAATTGCTGCGTGGCCACCGCAAAGACTGGAAGTGTCGCGGGACGGCGGAAGCGGACTTCCCAGGCACCTGCTGGACAAAGGGTGTTTGCTTTGCAAAGGGCAACGGGCCAGACCCGGGCTCACAGGCCAGGCCTTGAGCACCTGCTTCTGTAACTAAGCCGGGCAGAAGGCTGCTGCTCTTTCTCAGAGAATCAACAGTTGGCTTTGGGCGCGGGCTGGTTTGGCTCAGTGGGTAGAGCATCAGCCTGTGGACTGAAAGGTCCCGGGTTCGATTCTGGCCAAGGGCACATGCCTGGGTTGCAGGCTCCATCTCCAGTAGGGACTATTTAGGAGGCAGCCGATCCATGATTCTCTCTCATCATGGATGTTTCTCTCTCTCCCTTCCTCTCCCTTTCTCTTTGAAATCAATAAAAATACATTAAAAAAAAAAAGAGGTGGCTTTGGAACTGGGCCTTTGGCTTGAGTCAGGTGCCTGCGCCTGCGCGTCAGGGACTTGAACAAACATCACCTGCTCTGCTGGGCAAACACCTTCCCAGCGCTGGCCCAGAGGAACAGGAGGGAGAGCGTCCAGGATGGCTGGCCCGCGTCCATCTTCTACGTGGAAGAAGAGTGTTCAGCCAAAGGCTGCTGTTTGCTTGTAGCCATTGTGCCCTTTCCCTGGGAGGCCTGGGGCCCGTGCTAACACAGCTGCATGCCTGAGCGCTGACTCACCCCGTCGGCTGCCTGTGGGTGTGGAAACCCCGAGAAAGTCTGATTTGAATGGGGTCTCGCCTCAGAAGAGGCCGTCTCCAGTATGTCATCACAGCATAGAAACACTTGCTCCTGTTTTGTGTTTTGTTTTTTTTGGAGGGGGGAGGTAGCAGTTGACCTATTTTTTGTTGTGGTTAATCCTCACCCAAAGATATTTTCCCCATTGATTTATTTTTATTTTTAACTTCCTTCTTTTGTTAAAAAATTATGTTATTATTGAGAGTATTACAGATGTCTTCCAGTTTCCCCTCTTTGCCCCCCTCCACCCCTCTCCCACCCCATCCCAGACCTTCACCTGTCTATTGTCTGTGTCTATGGGCTATGACTAATTTGTACTTTAAATCCCTTCTCCTTTCTCACCCATCCCCCCAACCCTTACAGGAAGGAAGTGGGTGGGAGAGAGAGAAAGAGAGAGAGAGATTGGTGTCTCCTGCATGCACCCTGACTGGAGCCTGGGATGGAACCTGCAACCCAGGTGCATTCCCTTGACTGGGAATTGAACCTGTGACCCTTCAGTGGGTGGGATGGCATTCTAACCACTGAGCCACTTGGTTAATTTTGTTCATTAGATTTCACATATAAGTGAAATCATATGGTACTTGTCTTTCTCTGACTGCTTATTTCACTTTGCATCATACTCTCGATTATCCATACTGTAGCAAAAGAGAAATTTTCCTTCTTTTTTAGGGCCAAATAGTATTTCAGTGCGTACATGGACACAGCTTTCTTTATCCACTCATCTACCGATGGGCACTTGGGCTGTTTCCAAATCTTGGCTATTGTAAATAACACTGAAATGAGTAGAGGGGTGCATATATTCTTTTGAATGAGTGTTTTGAGTTTCTTCAGACATATTCCCAGAGGTGGATTCACTGGGTCATAAGGCAGTAGTTCTATTCTTAATTTTTTGAGGAAGCTCCATACCGCTTTCCACAGTGGCTGCACCAGTCTGCATCCCCACCAGCAGCACACTATAGCGCGGTGTTTGAAACCACTTGGATTTCACTGAAAAACAGCAGTAAACTGTATAACATTCCCTTTTCTCCACATGCTCGCCAGCACTTACTGTTTGTTGATGGTAGCCATTCTGACAGGTGTGAGGTGATACCTCATTGTGGTTTTAATTTGCTTTTCTCTGACGATCAGTGACGTTGAGCATCTTTTCATATGTCTCTTGGCCATCTGTATGTCCTCTTTGGAGAAGTATCTGCTCAGGTCCTTTACCTATTTCTTTCTTTCTTTAATCCTCACCAGAGGATATTTTCCCATTGATTTTTAGAGAGAGTGGAAGGGAGAGGTAGAGGCAGAGAGGGAGAGAAAATCATTGATGTGAGAGACACATCGGTTGTCTGCCTCCTGCACACACCCCTGACCAGGGCTGGGGATCGAGCCTGCAACCAAGTGTATGCCCTTGACCGGAATCGAACCCGGGACCCTTCAGTCTGAGGGCTGATGGCTCTGTCCATTGAGTCAAACCAGCCAGGGCAACTTTACCTATTAATTGGATTGTTTGTTTTCTTGGTGTTGAGTTGTATAAGTTCTTTATATATTTTGGAGATTAACTTTTTATCAGATGTATCATTGGCGAATACTAGTATGTTCTCCCACCCAGTGGGTTGTCCTCACTTCGTTGATGGTTTCCTTTGCTGTGCAGAAGCTTTTTAGTTGATGTAGTGCCATTTGTTTATTTTTACTTTTGTTTTCCTTGCCCGAGGAGACGTATCAGAAAAAAATATTGCTACGAGAGATTTCTGAGATTTTACTGCCTATGTTTTTTTTTTAAAATATATTTTATTGATTTTTTACAGAGAGGAAGGAAGAGGGATAGAGAGCCAGAAACATCGATGAGAGAGAAACTATGTTTTCTTCTAAGAGTTTTATGGTTTAACGACTTAGTAGTACATTTCATTCTTTTATCCACGCTGAGTTTGTTCTTGTGTTTGCTGTAAGGAGGTGGTCTGTCCAGTTTTCCCAACACCATTATTCCTAAACTTTAGCCATAGTAGTCGTAATCATGTGCATGTTTATTTAAAATAAATCAAACAATAGAGAATAGACTGAATGAAAAAGGGAACATTCCCTTAACCTCCACCTCATGTTCCAGAGGTAGCTACTGTTAACACTTTCATGTGACCCCTTCCAGATGTTTCCTAACCGTGGTATTAGTGGCATGAGCTCCTTGTGAAATTTTCCAGAAACGTGAGAGCTGGTTGTTAAACACAGGCAGTATTAAAAATTAAATTATATGAGCTTATAATGAAATAAGTCATTTTAAAAGTAAAGGTGGCGAATACTCATAACTCATCAGTGCCTAATTATTTTGCTCTTGGGTTCATTGCATCTATGGTGTGTACCTGCTTGGGGGAAATACTGCCAAATGGTGGCCATTGGTAATCTCAACTCCTCTTGAGGACTTTACACCTTTATTGGCACAGAATGGACAGGATAAGCCATGACAATTGAAAGCATAAGTTAGGTCAGTGGTCGGCAAACTGCGGCTCGTGAGCCACACGTGGCTCTTTGGCCCCTTCAGTGTGGCTCTTCCACAAAATACCGGCTCTTCCACAAGATATTGACTTCTGCGCATGGGCCATGAAGTTTCAATCGCAATGTGTGTGCGCGCCCGCACGTGGTATTTTGTGGAAGAGCCACACTCAAGGGGCCAAAGAGCCGCATGCGGCTCGTGAGCCGCAGCTTGCAGACCATGGAGTTAGGTAATGTAAAGAGGCAACTAACATGCTAAGGCAATTATGTTTCAATTGAAAGAAAACCAGCATTACAATAAATGGCATTGTGCTCAGTAAAGGAAAAATATGACTGACTCTCATAGATGTACAAATACCCTTTCCTTTATTTTTGCTTTAATTCAGATGCCCAAATCGACAAGATCTGTCCTCTAAACTCATTTAGTCTTTCTTTAAAGATTTATCCTTATTTAAAGTATTACAGATGTCCACCCCCCATTTACCGGCCCCACCTGGCCCCCGCCCCCCCCCCCCCCCCCCCGCGCGCCCTCCCCCCCCCTCCCGCAGGCCTTCACCACACTATGGTCTTAAAACTCATTTAGTCTTAAACCCATTTGTTAGAAACGTGTGAGCTTCCATGTACAGCTTTCCCCTCTAGTCCTTCCCCTTCCTTCAAAACTTTCTGTTGGAGGACAGGGGGTATTGACTTGTAAAGTTTCCCACAGCCAGAGTTTTGCTGATGTTTATGGAATGGTGTGGCTCAGGTGGTCTGCAGTTCCTACATTGTGGCTATTAGATCCCCAACTCACCTTCCTAAATGGAATCATTGAGTTGTTTTCAATTGTCAATATCATTGCTTGGGCAGCTCATCCCTACACCCCCCACCTGGCTCTGTCTGCTTACTTTGTTTCTCTATCCACTCCCTTTACCCTTACTCGAGACCAGCGGTTCCCAGCGTGGGGCGCACGCCCCACAGGGGGGCAATTTGATTGTTAAGGGGGGCAATTCGAGAATGAGTTATTCACAGTGAATTTCGTGCACTTCCTCTGGTTCTAGGGGCCTCCTAGACAGTGTATAAATATATATTGGGACATATTTATGCATTTCGGTTCTCTGTTATACCTTTTGAAATGCGATTTGCTAGTTTTCATATCACTTCATATTGTTATTATTTTTTTTTTAACAATGTCTGAGTGATGTCTTCCTCAGGACTCCCACTGTCCTTTCGTTCTTTGATTTTTCTCTTTCATGGAGGCCGTGTTCTTTGGATGCTGTGTAGACCAAGTGAATGGCCTTTTAGGCTTCCTCCATGTGACTGGGAGTTCACTTTTTGAAGAATAAGAATTCTATGTCAAAGGGCGGGGGGGCATCGGGATTTTAGAGGTGTGTAGGTGGGGCGTGGCCAAAAGAAGGTTGCAAACCACTGCTCTAAATGGTCAACCAACTTTTTAGGCACGTTCCATGTTGAGAGGGTGAAGATTATTCTGCTCGAACAGAACCAGAGTGTGTGTAATGGTCACACTGCTGGCCATAAGCGTTGTGTCGTGGCTCCTTCGACCCCACAGCACCACGTAGAGTCAGTTTTTGCTTCTAAGGGCAAAAACAGGCTTCTTCCCAGAGGCTGATTTTGTGTTCTTTTCCGCCAGGCGGTTCTCCAGATGGAAATTAGCCAAGATCCCAGTCTTTCCCTCACCAGGTGACAGGCTTTCCTCCAAGCATGGCACGCGTTGCCTTCAAAGAGAACTCTAAACCCGCTTCCGTGTGGTCTGGCCAGTGTGGCTCAGTGGTTGAGCTCCAACAAGGAGGTCACGGTTCGATTCCTGGTCAGGGCACATGCCCAGGTTGCCGGCTCGATCCCCAGTGTGGGGCATGCACGAGGCAGCCGGTCCATGATTCTCTCTCATCATTGATGTTTCTCTCTCCCTCCCTCTCCCTGCCTCTCTGCCATCGATAAAAAATAACAAAACAAATTAAAAAAAATAAATAAAACCACGTCCATGTGTGGGGTAACTCTTACCACAAGTGCCCCCAATCGGAAGGTTCTAAGGCAGTGATGGCGAACCTATGACTCATTTTTTGGGTTGATTTTTCTTTGTTAAATGGCATTTAAATATATAAAATAAATATCAAAAATGTAAGTCTTTGTTTTACTGTGGTTGCAAAGATCAAAACATTTCTCTATGTGACACGGCACCAGAGTTAAGTTAAAGTTTTTCAAAATGCTGACACGCCGAGCTTAAAAGGTTCACCATCACTGTTCTGAGGGCAAGGGTTGGAGGATTGGATGTGCGGTGTGAATACAGGCTGAGGTCTTCCGCGGGGTTAAAAGGGGTAAAAGAAAATAGAATTTGCAGAGACCCTCGGGATAGTAAAGCTCTGGTGGAAAAAAAAATCTATAAAACATCTGTAAAATCCCTAGTAAGAACGCATACTAGTAAAAAAACAAAATAGAATAACAATGACAACAAAATAAGAAAAAAGGAAGCTAGACAGAGACCTGCTGTTGTAGCTCAGAAATCATTTTCCCAATCAATGAAAGGGCCCGGCAGGTGTGGGTGGAGCGTCCACTTGCAAACCTCAGTTCTCAGGTTGGGTTCCCGGTCAAGGGCATGTAGCTGGATGCGGGTTCCATCCCCAGCCCTGGTCGAGGCGAGTGTGGGAGGCAACCGATCGATGGGTCTCTCTCCCATCGATGTCTCTCTCTCCGTTGCTCCCTCCTTTCCACTCTCTCTGAACACCCATGGGAAAAATACCCTCAGGTGAGGACTAACAACAAAGAAGACTATAAAGTTGATTTGGGTTTGTTAATTCTGTTGATTCCCTAGCCATAGTCTCAGGCCCAGCTGTGCCCAGAGAGAGCTTGTGCACATAAACCCTGGCTGTTTTACTTTTTTAATATATATATATATATTAATATATAATATATATATAATATATAATATATAATATATAATATATAATATATAATATATAATATATATATATATTTCTTTATTGATTTTAGAGAGGAAGGAAGAGGGAGAGAGAGATAGAAACATCAACGATAAGAGAGAATCATTGATCGGCTGCCTCCTGCACGCCCCCCACTGGGGACTGAGCCCAAAACCTGGGCATGTGCCCTTGGCTGGAATCAAACCTGGAACCCTTCAGTCCACAGGCCAACGCTCTATCCACTGAGCCACACCGGCTAGGGCCGTGGTCGGCAAACTGCGGCTCGCGAGCCACATGCGGCTCTTTGGCCCCTTGAGTGTGGCTCTTCCTAAGCCTTAGGAGTACCCTAATGAAGTTAATAACAATGTACCTACCTATATAGTTTCAGTTTAAAAAATTTGGCTCTCCAAAGAAATTTCAATGGTTGTACTATTGATATTTGGCTCTGTTGACTAATGAGTTTGCCGACCACTGGGCTAGGGCAACGCTGGGTTTTTTGTGTGTGTTTGTTGTTGTTGTTAATCGTCACCGGAGGATATTTTCCCATTGATTCTTAGGGAGAGGGGAAGAGAGAGGGAAAGACAGAAATATCAATGTGAGAGAAACACACCGATTGGTTGCCTCCTGCATGAGCCCTGACCAGGGCCTGGGCCGAGGAGGAGCCTGCAACCAAGGTACGTGCCCTTGACCAGAATCGAACCCGGGACCCTTCGGTCTGCCAACTGACACTCTATCCACTGAGCAACACCGGCCAGGGCTCATATATACTGTTTGAATCAGGGAGGGTCATTACTCACTGTGGTCCCCCCTGCCCCGGAGAACATAACGGGAAGCACGTCTCCTCCAAGGTGAGCCGGCAGCTCTATCTTTCCATATGAAGACCCGCTGGATCCTAATTAAAAGTTTCATTTGACTATTAAAATTAAAGAACAGCTATAAATGAAGGTAACCCTGTTCAAACCTCTGGGGGCAAGTCTAAAGAGCTGCTCTGTAATTAGAGAGCTGCAAACCTTAAGGAACACGAATTCTTCTGGGCGTCGAGGTCTCATTTTGTGCGGAAGCTGGTATTTTGTCAATCACAGGTCGTCCAGGCTGGGGACACATTTCGCTTCTTGCCTAGAGCGAGTGCCTGCAACGCGTTGCCCTTTGTGAACTCCAGTACCAGCTAGAGGACTGACTTCATATCCTGATTGGCCACGTGTGAATCTGGGTGGTCTCGGTCATGACTTTTCTAGATTAGAGTTGCCATAGCTCTACGGTTAGATGTCGGGTTACTAACCTTAACTTGACTCTCCTAGTTCGAAAAGCTTGAGGTTTTATTGTAATGATGGAAATAAGCCCTTCATGCAAGCTCTCCTGAAAAGCTGCAGGCATTGCCCTGGCTGGTGTAGCTCAGTGGGTAGGAATGGCATCCTGTACACCTGCAAGTCCCGGGTTTGATTCCGGGGCAGGGCACATGCTAGGTTGCGGGTTCGTTCCCAGTCCCAGTTGGGGTACACATGGGAGGCAACTGATCAATGTTTCTCACAGTGATGTTTCTCTCTCTCTCTCTGTCTCTCTCCCTTCCCTCCCCTCTCTCTAAAATAAATGAAAATGTCCTTGAGTGAGGATTAAAAAAACAACCTAAAACGGAAGGCATTAGTTGAATAGGTGGTGGGTTTGGTTATTAATTGTTTGAATATTCTTTTTTGCACTTGTCTATATTTTCCGTGTGTGTGTGTGTGTGTGTGTGTGTGTGTTCATCTATAATAATAAAAGCATAATATGCTAATTAGACCAGACATCCTTCCGAATGAAGCTGGGGCTGCGAGGGAAGCCTGGGTCCCGGGTGCCGGAGGGAAGCTGGTGTCGGCAGCCGGGGATGAAAGGCCTACTCGTGCATGAATTTCGTGCTTCGGGCCTCTAGTATAAATAGAAAAGCTATATTTGAAAACACAGTAAAGACGACATACACGTATAGGTTTTTCATTAAGACTTATTGAATTAAACTAAGGTATTGTGCTCAGGTAGGCCTTAATTCTTCACTTCAATGAGATTTTGCCAGTTGAACTTGCCCTTCAGTCCATTCCCTGACTGTCATTTTTCCGTTCGCCAGTCTTAATATTTGTCCTTTCTCTTTATAGAGCTTACTCCTCAGTTTTTATCTCTTTTTTTCCATTGGATTAAAACAAACAATGAGCTTTAAAAAGAACATTCTCATGGTAGATATCTCCAGAGAGCTTATATTTACTTTCAGCTGAATTCTTGCCAGACCACCCAGTGGATACTACTAATTTTTCATTATCTATCAACACGTTACATTGTAATGGATACAATGCCCTTGAAATGGGGTAGCCAAGCAACTCTCTGACAGCCCAGCTGGGCAATACAAAACCATAAGAACTGTTTTCTATCTAGTTGTAGAAAATAAACATTTAAAAAGTTTTATTTAATATATTTTGATTGATTTTTAGAGAGAGAGGAAGGGAGAGAGAAGCATCATCGATTGGCTGCCTCCTGCACGGCCCCCACCAGGGATCAAGCCCGCAGCCCGGGCATGTGCCCTGCCTGGGAATCGAACCTTGACCTCTTGTTTCCTATGTTGATGCTCAACCACTGAACCACACCAGCCGGGCTAGAAAAATAATTTATACTTTTCTCCCTCCCGCCCGCCCTCCCTCATTCCCTCCTTTACTTTTATTTTCCTTTTGAGGTTTGTAAAAGGCAAAATGATAGGTATAGTAATTTGGGGCCTAAGAATTTGAACTCTGGGGAATGGAACTGCCACTTGCCATGTTTCCCATCGGCTAGAGATGCCTTTTCCTAAGAATCAGTAAACATTACAATCCAGTCTCTTAGGCCGTTTAAAGTTTTGTTTGCTTTATAACATGACGCCAGCATGATGCTGTCTGACTCGAACACGGCATAGTGTGTGTTCAAAGTGTTGAATGAGGACATGGAAAAATTGGACATTGGAGCTTACCCATGATTATCTTCAGTGGACAGGTCTGGAGATGCCAGGCCACTTCTGGTTTGATTCTCTTGGCTGATTGTCCGCCATCACATCTATGGATTCTGCTATCGCATGGCCCATTTTTCACACATACTGATGTGTGTCTGGCAAATAGTGTAAAGGATTCTATGGTGATATTAACCTACGGCAGGGCGGGGTGGGGAGGGGAGGGGGGTGTCTCCCGCTGGGAAAATCAGGAGGTGCATCCCAGTTCTCTGAGTCGATTGGGCAGGATGAAATGCCCATACAGAACCGGTTCCTTTAGCAAAAGAAAGGTCAGCCCCCTCTTTGGCGATCCGGCCTGATTGGTTAACCTGACCGCTAAAAAGACATCTTCGCTCATTGAGTACATATCTATATACTTAGGACTTTTTTCATCCATAAGATTTTCATTTCAAAAGGGAAAATCACCCTAGCCGGTTTGGCTCAGTGGGTAGAGCGTCGGCCTGTGGACTGAAGGGTTGTGGGTTTGATTCCGGCCAGGGGCACGTACCTTGGTTGCAGACTCGGCTGGGGCGCATCCAGGAGGCAGCCAGTGGAATGTGTCTCTCCCACATCAATGTTTCTCTCTCTCTCCCCCTCCTTTCCACTCTCTCAAAAAAAAATCAATGGAAAAAATATCCTCGGGTGATGAGTAACAAAACACAGAGAGAGAACAATCTTTTACAATGATTAACTCTGATAATATCTCTGATAATAACTCTGATAATCTCTCTCACACGGGGAGTCGGCAAACATAACCAGCTACCTGTTCTTCTCAGCCTGAGAGCTAAGAGTGGTATTTATATTTTTAAATGAAAAAAAAAAAACAACAATCAAAGGAAGAGTGCTGTTTCTTGGCATGTAAAAATGCTATGAGATCAGATATCAGGATTCGAACATAAAGCTTGGCACACTAGTTCCCTGGGGCTTGACTGTGGCTCCTTTCATGTTCAATGCCAGGGTCGGGGAGCTGTGACAGAGGCCATATGGCCTGCGAAAGAGAAAATATTTACTATGTGACCCATTTCAGGCAAAGCTTGCTGCCCCCATACAGACAAAGCTATTTGCAGAAGGAGAATTGAGGCGCAGCGTGAAATGTGTACAGACACATAAAAATGACCACAGTAAACTGGCATGGATGATAAAGCAAACTTCTCATGCGATATCACTTTCAGTGAAGCAGGGAAAATAAACATCTTCACATTCAAGGACAAAAGAAGAATCCAAACCCTTAACTGTGTGTAGTGGGAAAGTTTGAAGAATCGAGTGTAAAGATGGAAGGCGTTTTTAATTTTTAAAATTTTTGTATTGATTTCAGAGAGGAAGGGAGAGGGAGAGAGAGAAAAACATCAATGATGAGAGAGAATCATTGATTGGCTGCCTCCTGCACGCCCCCCCCCCCCCCCCCCGCCACTAGGGATTTACCCCATAACTTGGGCATGTGCCCTGACCAGGAATAGAACTGTGACCTCCTGGTTCATGGGTCAGTGCTCAACCACTGAGTCACATCTGTTGGGCATAATACATTTTTATAGATTTGTGTGAGCAAACATTTTATTGATAGTTTTATTGGTGTTATCAAACAGTGCACATTGTTTGGTTTAATGTTCTATTGAAGCATAATAAATTATTACAATTTAGTGGCTTAAAGCAACACACTGGTATCTTTTTTTAAAAAAAATACATTTTATTGATTTTTTACAGAGAGGAAGGGAGAGGGATAGAGGGTTAGAAACATCGATGAGAGAGAAACATCGATCAGCTGCCTCTTGCACACCCCCTACTGGGATGTGCCTGAAACTAAGGTACATGCCCTTGACCGGAATCGAACCTGGGACCCTTCAGTCCGCAGGCCAACGCTCTATCCACTGAGGCAAACCAGTCAGGGCAACATACTTGTATCTTACGGTTTTCATCTGTTAGGAGTTGGAAGAGGCGTAGCTAGATCCTTGCCTCAGGGTCTCCCTGGGCTGCAATCAAGGTGTTCAGGGCTGGGGCTGTGTCCTCATCTGAAAGCTCAGTCCCCTTCCAAGCTCAAGTGCTCACTGGCAGAATTCTTTTCCTTGAATTTGTGTAATACATGGTGGCTTACTTCTGCGAGAGTCTGTATGACTCGGAGCAGGCCTAGGCCTTCTTTTAAAGGATGCCAACTGATAAAGTCGGGCCCACCCAGGAAAACTACCCTCTCATCACTGAAAGTCACAAGGATTTGGAACCTTCGTTACTCTTGCAAAATCCCTCCTATCTTGCCATACGATGGAACATAATCAAGGGAGTGATGTTATCACCATTGGCACACAATATAACCTAATCACAGATCACACCAGGGGGCTGAAATCGTAGGTGCCATCTTAGATTTTTTTAAAAAAATTTTAATTATTTTTGGTTAATCCTCACCCGAGGATATTTCGCCATTGTTTTTTAGAGAGAGTGGAATAGAGGGGTAGAGACATAAAGAGAAGCATCGATGTGAGAGAGACACATCGATTGGTTGTCTCCCACATGTACCCGAACCAGGGCCACAATCGAGCCTGCAACAGAGGTACGTGCCCTTAATGGGAATCGAACCCGGGACCTTTCAGTCTGCAGACCAACGCTCTGTCCACTGAGCCAAACCGTCTAGGGCCCATCTTGGAATTTTGACATCATGCTGTGGGCAAGAAAAGCAGGACTTTGAAGAGTTGGAGGAAGCCGACTGAGAATCACAGCTCTCCCACTTACCAGCTGTGTTACTGTACTTCTCCAGGCTCCGGTGCCTTTGACTGTAAACTGGAGATCATTCTAGCACAGCCCTGGGCAAACTACGGCCCTCGGGCCGCATCCGGCCCGTTTGAAATGAATAAAACTAAAAGAAAAAAAAGACCGTACCCTTTTATGTAATGATGTTTACTTTGAATTTATATTAGTTCACACACTCCATCCATGCTTTTGTTCCGGCCCTCCGGTCCAGTTGAAGAACCCATTGTGGCCCTCGAGTCAAAAAGTTTGCCCACCCCTGTGGCACCTACTACTTTGGGCGGTGCCGGAATTAAGATTAGATTTACAACCCTGGCCGGTTTTGCTCAGTGGATAGAGTGTCGGACTGCGGACCAGAAGGTCTCAGGTTTGATTCCGGTCGGGGGCATGTATCTTGTTTGCAGGCTCCTCCCTGAGCCAGTCCCTGGTCGGGGCACATGCAGGAGGCAACCAATCGATATGTTTCTCTCCCATCAGTGTTTTTCTCTCTCTCTTTCCCTCTCTCTTCCACTCTCTCTAAAAATCAATGGGAAAATATCCCCGGGGGGAGGACTTAAAAAAATAAATAAGCCCTAACCGGTTTGGCTCAGTGGATAGAGCGTCAGCCTGCGGTCTAAAGGGTCCCAGGTTCGATTCCGGTCAAGGGCATGTGCCTTGGTTGCGGGCACATCCCCAGTGGGGAGTGTGCAGGAGGCAGCTGATCGATGTTCCTCTCTCATCAATGTTTCTAACTCTCTATCCCTCTCCTTTCCTCTCTGTAAAAAATCAATAAATAAATAAAAAGAAAAAAAAAGAGTTTCTCAAACTCACTATAAAAAAATAAATAAAATAAATTGCACTTCTGCATACTAGCACCCAGCAATTGGAAATTAAACATTAAAAAAAAAAGATGATACTTACAGAGGGTCTAGCAGAATGACGCAAACAGCAAGTTGGGAATAGGGGTCAGATAGTTTCATTAGCTGTTGCTTTTCATTCATTCAGACATTTGATTTGTGCAATAAGAAAAAAATCCTGGCCATCACCAGAATGTGCCTCATTGGATCTCCAAGAAAGCAAGGCGAGAGGAGGGAAATGACGGCTGTAAATGACTCCTGGTTTATCACAGAAAGGGCTCGGTGAGGTGGGGACTGAGAGCAAGCGAGTTCAGTAAACCGTGCTTTCACACAAAGGAGATACTGTATGGGAAAGCGCCTACGCCCAATAAATATTAGTTGTATTTAAATCTGGCCAGAAGTCCATGCTTAAGAACTGTTCGTGGATGAATGGACGTGATTATCTTCTGAGAGTCAGATCACTTGCTAACCAAATTGTTTCTTTCCCTTCCCTGTTACCCACAGAACTATTTGAACATGACAAACATTGGATTTGCCAGACGGCTCCTCCTCCTTCCCAGATCTAAGGTAAGGCCTGTTAATATGAAACCAATAGAGAACGTCCAAGTGTGAGAACATTTGTCCAAAGATCTTGATAATGCGTAGAAATTAAGAAATACAAATATCAAGCCCGGCACCTCTAATTTTTGTGCTGAGAAAATGTTCTTATCTATCTCCGCGTCTCAAGTTCAAAGCCGCCGTGAAGGGGAGAAGAAAAAGAACGAAAACAAGCCTCCCCTAAACAAGAAAGCTCCCCCAAACGTCCCCCTCTAAATCTGCTCATGGCCTTGGAAATAAAAAGCAGCAGCTTCCCCTGGGAGCAGACTTCCTGAGACACAGAGCAGTCACACCCCCGCGACCTTGAGCTCCCAACAATGGGCAGACAGAAATGCACACAGGGCAGGCTTTGTCTTTGATATTGTCATCTTGTTCCGCAGGATGGCTTCGGGCCTGGTGACAGGGTGACAGCCCTCCCCAGCGTGACTGGGGTGGCTGTGGGTGGGTCTGGGGAGACTTGGGAAGGAAAATTCCTGGGGGCAGGGGCTGGAATTCCTGATGAGGCTGGGGCTTTGGGTTCCCTGTGTCCCTATCTGAGTGAACCAGAGAACTAACGATTCTAAAGTTTTATGGAGAAGGAGAGAGCATGAATATATGTAAGACAGGCCCTAACCGGCTTGGCTCAATGGGTAGAGCATCAGCCCATGGACCGAAGGGTCCTGGGTTTGATTCCGGTCAAGGGCATGTACCTTGGATGGGGGCTCCATCCCCAGTGGGTACAGTGGGGCATGCAGGAGGCAGCTGGTTGATGTTTCTCTCTCATCGATGTTTCTAACTCGCTATTCTTCTCCCTTCCTCTCTGTAAAATCAATAAAAATATATTTAAAAATATATATATATGAGAGAGAACGGCATCAACAGATAGCAATGTTCTGAGTCTCATTGTCAAGTATTGGCCAACTGCTCTAAGTAGCAGATCCAGATTTTGCTAAATGTCTCATAAAACAGGACTTTTTTTCGAGGGTGGGAGGAACAAAGGGACTGTAGCATTGGTGAGCCTTTTTTTTTTTTTTTTTTTTTGCTTTACTTCAGAACCTCTGTGTATGATCTTTCTACATTTTTATCATTAAATAATCGGAGGAAAATAGATTAATGGAGACAACCGTCCAGAAGTTTCCAGACATCGGGTGCTTGACATGGTGGAAATGTGTAGACACAGATGGTCTAGTCTTGACGTGGACTCATTAGCTATCGTTTTTATTCATTTCTTTATTTCTATGTATTTATTTGGAGGAGGTGGGATGGGGGAAGGGCCATGAACAGACTTTGTTCATTCAGCGCACACTTCTGAAGCAGCTCTATTGGGTGTAAGATACTGTGAAAGACACACAAATGAATTCTAAAGAGAGAGAGAGAGAGAATGAATATATATGAGAGAGCTGTGCTGGCATTCATTCACCTCACTCATCTTCCGGAAAAGTTGGTCAAAAGCATTCGATTGGCCTGACCGGTGTGGCTCAGTGGTTGAGCATTGACCTATGAACCAGGAAGTCACAGTTCAATTCCTGGTCAGGGCACATGCCTGGGTTGTGGGCTCCATTCCCAGCGTGGGGCGTACAGGAGGCAGCCGATCAATGATTCTCTCTCTCATCATTGATGTTTCTATCTCTCTCTTTATCTCTATTTCTCTCTCCCTTTCTCTCTGAAATCAATAAAACTATAATTTTTTTTTTAAAGCATTCAATGGGTTGTCTGATTCTAAACAAGAACAAGAGTCGCATTGAATTGACTTCAGCAAATGTGGTGAAATTAAGTGCCTTTTATTTTCCTTCTAAACATTTGTGGTGTTTTTCTTTTTGTTAATCCTCACTCCAGGATATTTTTTCCATTAATCTTTAGAGAGAGTAGAAGGGAGGCACGGAGGGAAGAAGGGAGGGAGGGAGAGTAGGGAGAGGAAGGAGGGAGGGAGTGAGGGAGGGAAAGGGAGAGGGAGAGAGAGAGAGAAACATCAATGTGAGAATGCACGGGCCAATGCTCTAACCATTGAACCACCGGCCGGGGCTTGTGGTGTTTTTCTTGAAGTAACAACCAAATATATATATTATTTGTCCCACCAGCAGCATGATTGCCAAGAAGAATCATCCACATAAAGGCCGAGGTAGTTAGCCTTTATATCTGAGCTGTGGGGACCCTTTGGGCAGCTGGCCCAAGGGTGGCCCGGCTCCTTAGAGCACCTTTGAGCACCTTACCGGGCGGCACATCTTAGCCAGGGCTGCCCCAGCTTCTGGCTATGAGAGCTCCTCGGATGATGAATCCAAACCCCACATTAGCCAGGCTGGCGTGGCTCAGTGGTGAGCGTCGACCTCGAACCAGGAGGTCATGGTTTGATTCCCGGTCAGGGCACATGCCCGGGTTGCGGGCTCCATCCCCAGTCGGGCATGTACAGGAGGCAGCCGATCCGTGATTCTCTCTCATCATGGATGTTTCTCTCTCTCTCTCCCTCCCTTCCTCTCTGAAGTCAATAAAAATATATTTTCGGAAAAAAACACCCACATGAATGAAATGTGTGCTTCCATGCGAGGTATAATGGACCACTTCTCTGTACTGCTTGGAGATGTGTCATGTGGCAGGGTCCCCCCTGAGAAAGGCGGCCAGGAAGGGACTCTGCTCCCCAATGCCAACGTTTCCCCATTGCTCTCTTCTGCTCAATCAAGGTTCGGAAGGAAGGGGGCCCTTTTGTACCCTTCTGCGCTGTTTTTCCAGCCAGGGCTCACACGCCTGCCATGCATTCTTCTTCTAAGCGCTGGCTAAGGAAGGGTTGAAAATAGCCCGCAAGTGCTTCTGTGTTGCTGCCGGTTCTCTGGCTAGGAAATGAAAACAAAGAGATGACATTGAACTTGGCGCTCGAAACTACAGCGCCCTTGTTTCTGTGCTGACTGGCTCGACAAGCCCACAATATTCTGGGCGCGGGAGCCGGTGCCCTGAGCCAGCTCAGCCATTTCTTCAGAATGAAAGCACGGGTGGCTGGCGGTAGGGCTTCCTCTTTCCGACCTGACCTGCGCCGCAGCAGGCTGGGCAGAAACACATGCAAATAAGAAGCAAGAAGCCCGCAGAGCAACCAAATCATTTCCAGAGGATCCGATAATGAACTTGAAGTCTTCAGCTCAAACATCACGGACTTAAACCCATCTGTTCTAGCTCTTTATAGAATATGAGGTTAAATACATAAACTTACAGTATTAGAATTCTCTTTGTACTGTTACTGGCATGTGACTTTTAAAAAAACTTTAAAAACTTTTAAAAATTGATTCCAGAGAGGGAGGGAGCAGGAGGGAGAGAGAAATATCAATGATGAGAGAGAGTCATTGATCCGCTGCCTCCTGCCCGCCCCACACTGGGGATCGAGCCCACAACGTGGGCATGTGCCCTGACCAGGAATTGAACTGTGACCTCCTAGTTCAAGGTCGACGCTCAACAACTATTTTTTTTAAAAGACAACATACAGTGATTTTTAAAAATCTAGCATTTATATCTCAGTAAAGCTGGGGCAGTGGGGAGTGTCTAGCACTGAATGAAAAAACTAAAATGCTTTTGGATTTCCTTTTTCTGATGTGGAAGGTGTTTTTCCCCCCTCTCCTTTATTAAGCTACATTAAAGATTTTAAAAGTTAAGCTAGGTAGAAGGAAGCTGCATCATCGCTTCCTTTGTGTCCCAGATGAGCAGAAATGGTAGCGTTAGCATGTGTTCAACGCGAGGATCCCCGGCCTCACCATCTTTTTCTCATTCTTCTCTTTAGGGTCACAGATTTGTAGGCAGAGTCCCCGGGTCACATTCAGGCGAGGTTTAGTCCACAGACATCTGAAGGCTTCCCTTTTCCTTGTGGCGGGAGATTTATTGAGAAAATCTGCCTGCAGCTATTGTGGCGGCTTGGCAGCCTCGCTTCTCCGGGACTTCCTGTTAATCATTTGCATTTCTATGGCCCATTATAGCTAAACGTTTCAAAGAACCCCGGCAACGGGAGGATTAATTTAATTAAACTGTACCTCTTCGGCTGGGGGACGGCTATGGCAATATTTTGCTCATTTCAGAACTGGGAGATGAAGGCTCAGAGTTGCAAAGCTATTTCTCTTTCCGAATTCCACATGTGTATGTGGTATGTGAACAAATCTTGCAGTACAGAAGAAAAATTCAGATTTTTTTTCCTTTGGGTTGGAAACAAAAACCCTTTTCAGAGATTTTGAGGGTGTTGTTTTTTTCTCTACCCCTTAGCTTTTATTCACAAGTCAGCTAACTAAACCGCCCATCCAAAGCCAACAGAACCATCTAATACCTCTGTGTTCCGGGAGGCCATAAAGAAATTAGCTACAGAATGAAAATCCTCCTTTTTAAGGACTTTCAAGATCTGCCTCCTCTATGAAAATCCCTTGATCTCTCCTTGTCAGAATTTTCCATGTATATTGCTGTGTCCATGATTCTGAACTTTTAAAAAGAGCCACCCCTTTTCCCACCCTACCTTGTTTGTGGCCTTTTGCACGATACTATGATTATTTTTTTAGAATTTTGAAGTTGATTCGAAAGAGCAGAATCTTCTAGCTAAGGAACTGCACTCATTTGGGCAAATATATGTTCGATATGGAATCTATCGTCCCTGTTAAAACTCTCTGAGCCAGTTACTGGGCTAAAGGAGTCCGTTTGCCCGAGCACATCAGAGCCCAAGAAGACACAAACAGGAGCCCGTGGCAAAGAAAGTAAGGGTTGCCCAGCCAGTGTGGCTCAGTGGTTGAGCGTGGACCTATGAACCAGGGGGTCATGCTTCGATTCCAGCTCAGGGCGTATGCCCTGGGGGAGTCCAGTGTGGGGCGTGCAGGAGGCAGGCAATCAATGATTTTCTTTCATCATAGATGTTTCTGTCTCTCCCTCTCCCTTCCTCTCTGAAATGAATACAAATATATTTTTAAAAAAATAAAAGGAAGTATCCTATATAATAAAAGGCTAATATGCAAAATGCCCCCTCAACTGGGAGTTCGATCAGGAGTTTGACCAGGGGCAGGGCTGGTCAACCAACCACCTGCAGCCCCTCCCTCTGGCTGGCTGGGCCCAATCAGCCCCTATCGGGGCAGGCCGGCTGGACCCCACCTGTGCACAAATTTGTGCACCAGGCCTCTAGTTTATTATAAGGAAGTGACCCATGCCCAGTGTCACAGGTAGCTAATGGTCCAAAACCTGGATGCCTGATGGTCTATATAGGAGAGAAATCCTTAATCATGGTGAGTAAGTTAGGGTTGTGGACTCGGCTATAATCTCTACTGATTGGTTGGCCCTGGAGTAGGGAGGGATTAGCTGACCTGTGTATCTTGTCCTGATGTCACCCATGGCGTTGCTTCTTCTGGTTTGGCTGCTTTTCTGGGCCTGGAGCTGAAACACAACTGATGCCTCAATGTTATCTCTGGTTTGACCAAAACTCTGTCTCTGTGGACAAAGGACCCCCGGCTTGGCTCCTAAGATGATTTGATGCCGACCAGAACCTCGTTGTCCTGAGGGCTCAGTGATCAAGAGAGTGGCCGTGCAGGGGGAAAGGAGGCAGGTGAGTCAGGTGCAGGACACAGCCAGTTTGAATCAGAAAGGAAACAAAGAGAAAAGGTCATATTGAGGGAATGAAGTTTCTATACGGTTACAAGCCTGCAGGACTCTGGAAAATAACCAGCGAAGAGTCTGGTTATTTTCACACAGCCGGTCGGGTGCTCCCTTGCCTTGTCTTCTAGCTGTTTCTTAGCGTTTAGCTTTCGAGGATGGGAGTTAGGCCACATTTTTCTCTCTCACAGGCTGGCCACGTGGGACTGCCTCAGAGACCAGCTGTCATTGCCCTGCCTGGTCATTCTCTCCATTCTCCTTCTCCGTGGGAAGAGACACTGCCCCGACCTTCCAAGCAAATCTTTGGGTGCTGTAACTCGCTTCATAGTTTACTACAAAGCAAAGGGCCTCTGGCCTCCATCTAGTGAGAATAGAACCAAGTATTGTTATATTATAAATCAGAAGACGCCTTACTCAATAAGCCAAGTTTCTTTGGAGTCCTTTTCATTTCGCTAGCGCTAGCGGGCCCAGAGGAACTCTTGCTTTTCAAATTCTGGGGCCCAATATGGTGGAAGTCTCCCTTATTTATACGTTTTTCAGCTCTTTGTCTCCCAAATTTGGAATGAGACTTCTGGACCGTCTGAGAAAAAGTCCTGTTTGCTGGGATAGGGCTGTGAGACCATATCTCAAGGCCTGGCCTGGTGCCAGCACTGACAGCTCTGTCTGGGGCAGTGGTCAGCAAACCGGCTCGGCAAACCGTGGCTCGCGAGCCACATGCGGCTCTTTGGCCCCTTCAGTGTGGCTCTTCCACAAAATACCAACTTCTGCGCATGGGCCACGAAGTTTCAATCGCACTGTACGTGCGCACCCGCACATGGTACTTTGTGGAAGAGCCACACTGAAGGGGCCAAAGAGCTGCATGGGGCTCGCGAGCCGCAGTTTGCCGACCACGGTTCTGGGGCATAGTTTATGGCCTCTCTGTAATGGGGAGTAGCCTTATTTTTCCCTATTATTTAAGCAAGCAAACGTTTACAGAAGCCAGAATAACAGGGTTAAAATGTCAAACAGCAGTTTTTACCCAAGATGGAGGTTGCTATGCTTCAGTATCTGTGGATTAACAGTTTCCATCTTTGCAGACTTTGTCCTTTGAAGCTCGTTTTGCTTTCTTCTCTTTTAATTTTCTGATGAGAATAAAGATCCCAAAGACCTACTAGTCCCTCCAGAAAGGAAGGTCAGGGCCACGTGGCTGGATGGATAAAGGGTCAGGCCTGATCCGTTGGCTGTTGGAATAGTCAAGTGGGAAAAAAAATGGCCCCATTAACCACCTTTGCTACACAAACTTGAGTCTTGGTTGCAAATTGTTTGTTTCTAATGTCTTTTCCTCAGAGTCTTTCCAATATTCTCGTCAACAAGTTATCCTGAAAATTGTTGAGAAGGCTCCATTAATACTTAGCGCAGAGCTAGAACCTTTGGATTCCTTTGTGACTGTTGCTTTGCTCTTAACATGTGGCTGGTATGAACTTGTTTTGAAAATCCTGACCCTACCACACATCTTCACCCAGCAAAGTCACCGGCACCTTCCTTATGGGCTGGTTTTAAGGGGCCTCTTCATCTAATTGGCCATGACCTCAGAACCTTATGTCCTCCACAAAAATTTCCAGTGTACACACCCCCAAGCCTCATCACTTCTTTAATTCTCTAGGTTGCTGGATGTTGAACGTGAGTCACCTTAACTGTGACTCCATAGAATTTGGTTTGGAATCCCGTGAGTTTCTGTGTAAGAATGAGGAACTCTTCATTGGGTCTAGAAACTGGCTTATGTTGCCTTCTCCAAAAATAAGTGTAATGCCTTTTCATTTAAAATAACATGTAGGGACTTGCCATGGACTCTAGGTATTTTTTAGTTGCATGGATCTCTGATGTTGCTGGAGATTCAAGTTCAGGCATACAATGTAACTGCAGCCAAGACGGATGGGTCTGCTCTTGGCTTCTCATTGGCCACGTGACTCTGGGTGGGCCACTCTCTGTGGCTTTGATTTTTCATTGGCAAAATGACGTCATTAGATCAGGTTCTTTTCAGGCCTGGTTCTGGTCCTTTATTTCTAAGGGTCTCTGATGACAGGGGAGCCACGTCATCGTGAGTCCCAGCACAGCGCCTAATGCCTTGCGCCTTCCTGGTACACACACATCTCCAAATGGGGCTCCCTGGCTTCGAAAGGAGGGCGAATGGGAAAGGAGACCTGAAACCCATGGAGTTTCAGTTCTGACTTGGTGAGTTTTGCATGGAAATGCGTTTGCATATGAAGCAGTGAGTGGGCAGGAGAATCCTACAGAAAGAGAGTCCTGAGGTTGGATGAGCAACGCACAACCCCTTTTTATGGATAATTCGCTTTGGGAGCAAAACACCTTATTACAACAAGCCAACCAAGGAAACAATAAGAATAAGTGGAAGAAAACAGAGAACCCAGCACACCACGTGAGAGGCATTTGTTGAGCCAAGAGAAGGAGAACATGCAGCATGTGTGTCCATGTAGGCTTTTGGCCCACCCACCACACTGGCCAGTGTGGCTCAGTGGTCGAGTGCCGACCTATGAACCAAGAGGTCGCTGTTCAATTCCCGGTGAGGGCACATGCCCGGGTTGTGGGCTCGATCCTCAGTGGGGAGGCATGCAAGAGGCAGCAGATGAATGATTCTCTCTCATCACTGATGTTTCTATCTCTCTTTCCCTTCCTCTCTAAAACCAATACAAATATTTAAAAAAGGGGGGGGCAATGTTAGGAGGGAACACTGTTCAGACCTATGCTACATGCTGTAGCATCTTCCAAGTAGCTCTGTGGGATGAATAGCACGTGAGTTGTGATGTGTGATCATGCCGGGACCAAGAATGGTGGGCTACAGTGCATCGCCATTGCTTCCTCCTAAGGGGTCTGACCACACTGCCTGCAAATAGTATGTTTTCTCCTTTTACATTCATTGGAGTCCTGACTGACAAATGAGTTCCAGGCAAATGGTTGTCTGCATGATCTTTCATAGATTTTTGTTATGCCAGCCTTTAAATGAAATACAAAAACCAGTTGGAGGGAGGAGGTCTGAAATGTTGCTTGGGAGTGTCAAGAGGAGATGGAGAGAGATGCTAAGGATTGAAGTCAAAGGAACTAGTGAGGAAAAACATATGACACTATTACACTGGAATTTTCCCTTTTTTGGCCATTCCCGAATTTCCATAACTATAACCATTCATCTCAAGCGATTCCTCTGATATTTGTAGGTCTTATGAAAATGAAGAGTTTATAAAAGGCAACATCTTGTAAACCTAGAGCATTTATAACTATGTGTTTTGTTTTTTTTTAAGATGTTGTTACTTATCTGCCAATGAATGCCTTTCTAAGCTTTCCTTGGATTGTTTTTTTTTGGGGGGGGGGCGGTGGAGGGGGATTTGAGGGGAAAATTAGTTTTTCTGTTTAAGTACTGGACCTTCTGGAGAACATCTGCTTCTCAGAGAGTGATAAATAAGGAAAGGAGATACGCATACAACACATTTTTAAAAATATCAGTTCCGCGAAAGAAAGCATGACATGAGATTTGTGGGGAGAAGGGTTCAAGGGAAGTCAAACCTCATGGAGAAGAGAGCATAACATGGCCTTGAGTGCAGATAAGAGACGTATCTAGAGAATCATAAAATAACTAGGAATTGCAAGTAATGTTGATTTTTCTCTTGGCTTAGAAACTTTGGGGAACCATTTAAAAAGAAATACTCCCCGGTTCTCCCAAGGAGAGTTCGAGATGAGAAAGAGATTCCTACGGGACAGCCCTCTGTATGCCTCGGGCTGTGCCAAGGCTTGGAGACACCGAGTGTGGAAAACACACACAGTTCCTGCTCCCAGGGAGCTTGCCTTCTAGCGAGGGGTCACTGACAAAGAATCACAGAGATATCTAATATGCAAGGTGCATTGGTAAACACTTTGGACAAAAGTAAAATAGGGTAGCCCTAGCCGGTTTGGCTCAGTGGATAGAGCGTTTGGACTGCGGACAGAAGGGTCCCAGGTTCGATTCCGGTCAAGGGCATGTGCCTCGGTTGCAGGCTCTATCCCCAGCCCTGGTCGGGGCCCATGTGGGAGGCAACTAATGGATGTGTCTCTCTCACATCAATGTTTCTCTCTGTCTCTCCCCGTCCCTTCTACTGTCTGTAAAAATCAATGGAAAAATATCCTCGGGTCAGGATTGAAAACAAACCATCAAACAAAAGGTAACATAGATGATGGGAGGGGAGAGATCTGTGCTATTTCCCATAGATTCTGATCATGGAGGTCATTAACATTCTCCCTCTGCACCGAGGTCCTGAAAGATGGCCCAGTGTCCCCACCGAGTAGTGGCCCATTGGGCACAAAGCCCAGCTCTCATGGCCCAAGACAGTCCCCTTTCCTCTGGCCGCCATCCTAGGCCTGCCCACAGCTGGAAATGAGCTGCTGCCATCAGGCTTGAAGTCTGTCTTCTCTCCCCTTTGCAATCGATTTATATTGATTCTCTTATGAGTACAAAATGAATCGTTGGACGCCATGCCCATTCGAACTTAGGCCAGCGGTAGCGGTACCTAAGAAAGGAGGGTCCCATATGCTGGTGGTGACTCGAGCGTTGTGTAGAGCTGACCTGGTCATCTGTGTGGCCAGTAAGCATCGTGAGACATTGAGGAGTGGAGCACTGTGACTCCAACTTTTAAAAGATATAGATATTTTTATTGATTTCAGAGAGGAAGGGAGAGGGAGAGAGATTGGCCGGCTGCCTCTTATACGTCCCACGCTGGGGATCGAGCCTGCAACCTGGGCATGTGCCCTGACCGGGAATCGAGCCGTGACCTCCTGGTTCATATGTTGATGCTCAACCACTGAGCCACGCAGGCTGGGCTGTCTCTCCGACTTGAATGTGCACAGGAGTCTCTGGGAAGTGGGTGAAAATGCAGATGCCGATGCAGTGGAGCCGAGGCGGGGCCTGGGGCTCCGCATTTGCAGCCGGCTCCCAGGGGATGCTGACGCCACTGGGCCACAGACCACGTGCTGCGTGGCCGGCATCTGAGCACAAGTGAGAAGGAAACCTCAGAGTTAAAGCTTGGATTTTTCTCTCCGCACCCACCCCCCGCTCCCCCCTCCCCCCATCGCCCTACTCCCCGCCTTTGGAAGAATCCGGCCTAAAAAAAGCCAACGTTACGCAACGCCAGTGCCAAGCCTGAATTACAATGTCAGGCACGTAATTATCTGCGCCAGAAACAGATGTCGCAGGCTGGGGCTTAGCCCGGCCTGTCGCCGGGGCCACGTGACGAAGCGGCTGGATGAGGCCACCCGGCAGATGTGCGAGAAAAAGGGGTCCGTGTGCCCGTGACTCGGGGATGTGAGACGTGTGCCAGGATCGCCGTTGCATAACGAGCATTGGACGCGTCCCTCTCCTAGCAGATTGCAAGCCGAGCGGCCTGCCTGTCATCTTGGCTGCCGGGCTGACTCAGTCTGTGTCTGTCATGGGAAGCTCTCCTCCTGGGCTGGGAAACAAAAATAGCCCAGAGCGTGGGCCACGAGGGGGCTTTTCCTGGGCGCAGGGCCTTCGCTGGAGCCGCCTTGAAGGAAGAGGCCTGAGCGAGGACCTAGCGGGTCAGCCTGCAGAACCTGGCTGTCGAGGCAGGCTTTGCGCATGACCTGCCTGTCATTGCTCTTTATTTTTTAAATTTTTGTTCATCCTCACCCACGTGTACTTTTTGATTTTTAGAGAGAGTGGAAGGGAGGGAAGGTGGGGGGAGAGGAGAGAGAGAGAAAAAAAAAACATTGATGTGAAAGAGACACGTAGATGGGTGGGGGGCATCAGGGATCGAACCTGTGTGCCCTTGACTGGGAATCGAACCCTGGACCCTTTGGTGTGCAGGCCGGCGCTCTAACCACTGAGCAGCACTGGCCGTGGCTCATTGCTCTTGCCATCTGAGCCTATTTGCTGGCTTGCTGCCCTGTCTCGCTGCCAGCAGCTATGTCTGACCCTGCATATGTAAATGCACATCCTTGGGACTCAGCCACCCGCTCAGGAGGGAAATGCCAGCCCCCCTCCATGGTGATTTGGCTGAGTTTGGGAGAATGGAGTTTCTTTTTTTAAACAGAGATTTAGAGAGCGAGAAAGAGAGAGAGAAAGAGACATTGATGTGAGAGCGAACATCAATCAGCTGCCTCCAGCCTGCAACCTGGGCATGTGCCCTGAGCAGGAATCTAACTGGCAACCTTTTGGTACATGGAATGACACCCAACCCACTGAGCCACACCAGCCAGGGCTGAGCTTAAGTCTTTCTGCAAGCTCAGTTCCTTCTCGGAGGAAAATGGTGACACTGATAATAAGAGAAAACTAAATGGACATCTCTAAGTGGATAGTTCCCATTATTCTCATGGAGGCAGAACCAGTTCTGGTGGGTCTGTCACAGCTACTGGGGGCTTCATTTTATTCTGAGACTTCGGACCATTTGGTCTATAAGACCCAGTGGGGGATGTGAGGATGGGGTGGCGAGTCAGTGGTAGATACGTGACCTTGAATATCTAGGCAAGTGCCCAAGTCTTTTAGACTAACTCACTCCTTCTATGATCAAGGCTGTGACCACCAGGGAAAATGGCCGTTTGCCTTGGAGCATATGAGTCTGTGAGACAAACAGAACTCTCTGGACCACCAGCCACTGGCCTCGGTACAGTGGTCGGCAAACTCGTTAGCCAACAGAGCCAAATATCAACAGTACAACGATTGAAATTTCTTTGGAGAGCCAAATTTTTTAAACTTAAACTATATAGGTAGGTACATTGTTATTCACTTCATTAGGGGACTCCTAAGGCTTAGGAAGAGCCACACTCAAGGGGCCAAAGAGCCGCATGTGGCTCGCGAGCCGCAGTTTGCCGACCACAGGCCTAGGAAGATGAACGTCACCGTGAGAATTTCTGCTCATCTCTTTGTTCAGAGTTGAACTAGAGAGGTGACATGGGAGAGGCGGACCCCTCTTAGAAAGACTAGTTCCCTGGCCAATAGCAGCTCCCCAGCCTTGGGCAAGGGAGCAGCAAAGGCAAACACCCCCTCCCCGTCCCCAAATCTCTATCCATTGCAGTATCTCAAGGACCGGCCCTTGGGCGGCTCAGCTGTGGCAGGCCTGGGGTGACTTCAATAGCTGAAGGGACCTTCATCTTTCTGAGCGTCAGATTTTTGTCTTCATCTACCCTGTCTATTCTGCACGGTCCTAGTGAGAATTTGAACACAAATGAACGTAGAAGGCATCGCCGGGTGTAACAGTACGCAAAAAAAGGGGGCTATTGTCCATATGACATTATGTATTGTTACAGAAGACTGGAGAAGAACCAAGCAACGCTTAGAGAGATGGAGTTACATTTATTATTATTATTATTATTATTACGCACGGGCCCAGAGAAAAATGTCTCTAGAATTCTGGGTGAAGTCGCACAGGAAGTTTCCTGTATTTATACCATTTTGTCCTCTTTGTCTCCCAAATATGGGGTTTTCCGGTCGCCTTTGCAAGTTCTTAAAGGGCCCTATGTGCTGGGGCTTTGAGACCTCGACCAAAGGCTTGGCCTGACACCAGCACTGATAACTTCATCTGGGGAAGGTTTAATGGCCTCTCTGCAATGGGAGTAGTCTTATTTTCCTTATTATTTAAGCAAGGAAGCATTTCCAGAAGCCAAAACAGCAGGGTTAAAATTTCAAACAGCAGTTTTTATATAAGATGGACGCTTCAGTATCATCAAAGAGCTCTTTCCTGCATGCAAATTCCTAGTAAACACGAAGGACTCTTTGCAGTAGAAAGAGAACACACTTTATATCACTAAGGAGAAAAATAGGTACTGGCCTGTTGTGGTAGAGAGAATAATGGCTCTACAAAGATGCCTATGGCTGTAGCTCCAGGCCCTGGGGACATGTTTTGTGACAAGGCAAAGGGGAACTCAGGTTGCAGATGGAATTAAGGTCGCTAAGCAGATGACCTTAAGGTGGGAAGACTATCCTGGAGTATTTGGTGGGCGCTGGTGTTAGCAAAGGGTCTTTTTTTTTTTCCCCTCAATATATTCCATTGATTTTTTTTTACAGAAAGGAAGGGAGAGGGACAAAGAGCCAGAAACATCGACGAGAGAGAAACATTGATCAGCTGCCTCCTGCACACCCCCCACTGGGGATATGCCCGCAACCAAGGTACATGCCCTTGACCAGAATAGAACCTGGGACCCTTCAGTCTGCAGGCCGATGCTCTATCCACTGAGCCAGACCGGTTCTGTCAGCAAAGGGTCTTAAAAGGGAAAAGAGGTAACTGTGGGCGACAAAACCAGAGAGATGGCCGTCTGAGGACTTAGCCTGGCCTCGTCAGCTTTAAAGATGGAGGAAGGGCCATGAGCCAAGGAATGTGGGCACCTTCTAGAAGCTGGAAGAGTTAAGGAAGTGGACTCTCCCCAAGAGCTCCCAGAAAGGATGCAGCCTTGCCAACGCGTTGAACTTAGCCCTGTGAGATCCACGTCAGACTGCTGATCTACAGAACCGTAAGCTTGACCAGTCGTGTTGTTTTAAGCCGAGTTTATGGTCATTTGTCACAGCAGCGATAGGAAACGAGTGTACCTGTCAGTAGACACCCGGGAGTCACGGCACAGCCTTGGCTGTAGGGATGAGATGTTTATAGCTACACAGCTTTTCAGGGGCCCCTTCATTCTTCTTCCCGTGGACAATTACAGGTGAATTAGTATTCCCCTCGCCCCCATTTGTTTAGAATGAATGGCAGTTGCTGAACTCAGAGCAGCTATTCACAGAGCTCTTTTTACTCTTCCTATGATGTTTGCAAACATGTATCTACAAAACAGTCGGGCCTGATTCGGGCAGGCTCCCTGGTCTGACTTTGGACAGGGTGTGTCCGGGCTGAATTAAAAGGGAAATTCCCACTCAAGGGCAAAGTGGTGCTGATAATTCCAACGGAAAATATTTACCGAAGAAAGATGGGGAGGGTCCTGTGGGCCTTTGTCCCTGCGATCTCCAGGACTCCCTGGGAGCGACGCGATGGCCTCCGTTTCCCTTTGCTGACTTTGTAGCCTAAAAGCGGAGAGAAACGGCAGAAACCCAGTTCGCACCGTCCCACCCCCCTTAGCCGGGCTCCGAGCGGGAGAGGCACATCCGAACTTCGAAGTAAACATCTGTAAAGGGATCTGGACCCCGGGAGAAGGAAGTTGGGAGGCCGGCTGAAGGGGAAGGAAGGCCTTTATTTACTGGCCACGGATTGTACTTCCTGTTGTGAAACTGACTCAAGGCTGTTTCATAACAGTGGGGGGCCGCGGGCTGGGGTGCGATGAGGAAGCGGCTCCTGGTTCCTCCATGTCACACCAGTGAAGGACCTCCCCTGGCCGGTGGGATCCGCGGAGGAAGGAGGAGGAATGGGCGCTCGCAGGAGCTTAGGCAGACACAAGACTGCGTTGTTTCGAATTGCAGAGATACGTTTTCGTAGGGAATATTCATGAGTATGCAGCATGTCATGTCCTCCGTTCTCGTGTGTGATCCTTGCTTGTCTGCAGATTCAAGTAGCTGAAAGCAGCAAGCCCCCCCCCCCCCCCCCCCCACACACACACACCGTGGCCCATGGCACAAAGTACGTGTCATCGCACAGTCAGGGGTTGCAAAAGCCAGCAGGGTTCCTTAAGAAAAGGAATTCCATGTAGGTCCTTCTTCTCATCTAACGCTGCCACCAATGCCAGAAAAACGGTTTGGCAGCAGCTCTGCCTGGAAGTTCAGCCAAGCAGTTGGGGAATGGGAGTTCCAGCTGGTGGGAACTGGAACCTGCCCGCGTGCGTCCCTCTGAGGATGAGTACGAGAGGGGCCTACCATACAGGGAGAACCGCAGACACTGCGCGAGGTCTCACTGGGTAAATAATACTCAAGAGCCTAGAGCAGGGGTCCTCAAACTTTTTAAACAGGGGGCCAGCTCACTGTCCCTCAGACCGTTGGAGGGCCAGACTATAGTTAAAAAAACAACAACTATGAACAAATTCCTATGCACACTGCACATGTCTTATTTTGAAGTAAAAAAACCGGGAACAAATACAATATTTGTATTTGCATGTGGCCCGCGGGCCGTAGTTTGAGGACCCCTGGTCTAGATTTTTCAGCACCGCCGTATTCTGTATTCTTCCCCCCTCTAACCTTCGAGCGTTGGTTTCTTTCTCTCCTTTTTAATCAATTCTTTAAAATGTACTGATTGATTTTTAGAGAGGGAAAGAAAGTGGAGAGAGAGAGAGCTGTTGTTCTACTTATTTGTGCATTCATTGGTTGCTTTTTAAAAAATATATTTTTATTGATTTCAGAGAGGAAGGGAGAGGGAGAGAGAATCATTGATCCACTGCCTCCTGCACGCCCTTGACTAGAATCAAACCCGGGACCTTTCAGTCTGCAGGCCGACGCTCTACCCACTGAACCACACCAGCTAGGGCCATTGGTCGCTTCTTGTATGTGCCCTGACCGAGGATTGAACCTGCAAGGAAACCAACTGAGCTGCCCGGCCAGGCCAGGGCCTGGTTTCTTATCTCCCTATTGGATTCTAGGTGTTCCAGGGCAGGGAGCTGAGGTGAGCTTTGCATTCCCTAGGGTCTCTCTCCAATCCAGCTCTCAGGCCATTGACACTTGGCCTGTTCGCTGTAAGTCTTGGCTGACATTTGCACTGATTCCATGATTAGGTGGCCTTTCCCTTGCAATGCACGCTTCTAGAAAAGGCAGGTTGCTGTCCCCACTGAGGGCTCTGGGGCAGGTGCGCCCATTGCAAGAGTGGCCCCTGACTGTTCTGCATTCTGGCCATTTCCCTCACAGCAGGTGACATTCTGGCCTCTTCCCCCGGACTCCGGTTCCATCTCAAAGCCCTGTCCTTAGCATTTTGTCACGGACCACACCGGAAACGAAACCCTCGGCTGGGTTTGCATGCGGGGACACAGTGTATAAGGAAGTAAAAAGGCAAAAGGAGAACAGATCTGCCTTGTTCCCTTTCGGCGCAGGTTGGGTGGGTTGCAGCGCGGGGAGGCCAGCAAGTGACACCAGGCCGCCGCCTCCGCAGTCTCCGGGGAACCTGGCGACCAAGTTCCTCTGCGGGGGACGGCGGGACAGTTTCAAACTTCCCACATGGAGCGCCTGGCCTGCGACATGGCAGGAACACGGGAGACTCGCCCGTTATAGTGGGCACAGGGCCCTGGCGGGGGCAGTGCAGGCCTCGCGCTGGCAGCCGGCATGGCATCTTCCTGCGTCTTCCTTTCTTCTGGACCAAGTTCTTGCTGAAACTTAGGGGATCCATTTGTTGAAGGTCACACAATTGCCTGTGATCCCGGCCTTTTCCAGCTTGAAGTTCAAACCTGTGGGGTCTTCTCTCCGACCCCACCGCAGAGTCAGATCGCTCGCCTTGGGTGGTCTTCAGCGTGGCCCAGAGGCCTCGGAGCTGTTGACCTGCAGGCCTTCCTGGGATGCCTCGCCCCCGCCATTCAGACCCTTCCACCCGCCAAGGGAGGTGCCACTTTTCTGTCTCAGCCCAGAATGGTTATTTCCTTCCAGAACGAGGAGGTCGGCCAGGTGGCCAGCCACGGCCAGGCCCACAGGCCCAGCAGCGCCTTACTCTTGGTGTGGTGCGAGACGGAGAAGAGAAGGGCGGATTGGCGTCAGATTTGGGTTCCAATCCTGCTCCCTGGCTCAGTTTCCTCATCTCTAAAATGGGGACGAGAATGCCCGTCTCAGAGGGTTGTTGAGTGAGCATGAATGGAGGAGGTCTCAGGCGAGGCATCTGGCAGACACAGCACTAACTGCACTTCGTTGTTATCATGAGTGTGTTGTTATTACCGTGGGCATCTTTCATAGGATTAAAAAGTAATAAGAACTTGTCAGGCCCGTCCAGCATGGCTCAGTGGTTGAGTGTTGACCTATGAACCTGGAGGTCATGGTTCGATTCCCAGTCAGGACACCTGCCTGGGTTGTGGGCTTGATCCCCAGTGTGGGGTGTGCAGGAGGCAGCCGATCAATGATTCTCTCTCATCATTGATATTTCTCTCTCTTTCCCTCTCCCTTCCTCTCTGAAATCAATAAAATCAATAATATATATATATATATATATTCTTTAAAAAGAACTTGTTAGGTGAGTCCTTACAATGATATGTTAAAACCCTAGGAAATAGTAAATTCCATTCTCTGCCAACAATCCCCTCATGTTTCTCCTTCCATTTTGGGGCCCAAATCATATCTTATTGTATAATTATTCTTTCTGCTGTGATCTCTACTATGTTTTCCTTTGTCATATTCCAGAGAATCTGACAAAGTGCTGTATTATAAAACACAGAACAGATTGAAAGGGTCATTTTTCACCTCACCAACCAGTCTCCTATGCCAAATGATCATGGTGACAATTTCCACCATCGCGATCAATGATCAGAGTGACCCAGCGAAGCAGCGATGGCCTGGGACGGTCATGGCCACATGCTGAGCAGCACGCCCGAGTTCTCATGGCCAATGTCGAGGAGACCACTCAGTTCTACACACACTCAGGAGCCAAGCCATTGAGGGCTGCTGGGAGCTGGGCCTGGAAGGGGCACAGAGGTTGAGCGGAAGTCAGAAGGTCCCTCTAAATGAGCGGCCACGTGGAACTGACGCCGGCCACACACTATTTCTCATCAGCCTTCCAGCCACCCTTAAGGCGGAGATTTTTGTCTCGCGTTGTCATGAGGACTCTGAGATCCAGAAGGGTGAAGTCACTTGCTCAGAGTCCAGCCAGGCCCTCTGACTTGACAGCCTTCACTTTCCCGCCCGGCTGTCTGGACTGATCAGCAATGCCAAAGGGGTTGCTTATCTCGCCCGGGCTCAGACGACATGCTTCGTTGCTGCATCACGCAGTTCTCTCGGAGGCGTCTTGGGCCTCCAATGACACCTTTCACACATTTTCACCTCCCTCTGCCTCCCTGGGCGTATCAGGAAGTCATTCATCGCCTGCGTTCCCGAATGAGGGCCCTGCGTTAGATTCTCCAATCGTAGGCTCACTGGGACAGAAGTAAGATCTTCCAATAACCCCACCCCCTCCCACGTACTTAGATCAATGTCCTTGGAAGTCAGGGACAGCTCCTGGTAGCAAAAAGCACTCGGAATTCCCCCGCAAACACAGATTCCCATAGCAACCAAACAAAAAGAGGCAAGAAAGGGGAAACTCACTCTCCAGCCACCAGCTGTCATGCCTTTCTGCTCAAAACTGCGGGACAATACAGATGTTACGTAAAACATTGTTATTTTTATGCCGGACACAGAGCATGACCCTTTTCTCTTGCTCTCTCTGACCTCTAAACGGGTACAGAGATACTGGGATATAATATCGATCCAGCGAATGAATCCATAAATTGACTTGAGTAATTTGACTGCGCTGGTCTGCATGGGCAGCAGTCATTTTGACTTTTTTCCATACACATGTATGTATTTCTCCCGACAGTCTTCATCCTTTCCCCCCAGTGAGACTCTCTAGGCTGGCGTGTCTCTCTGGCACAGTGAGGGAGCCGTTGGTATGTGTAGGCCAAAGTAATTGATCTATTTCTGGTCCCCCCCCTCTCCCCCCCTGAAAGCAACTCACAATGAATATCACTGATCGCGACCGATGATTGTGTTCAAAAAGGAATTCTGCATTTATTTTGCTACACGTGGCTCAGTTCCCAGCAGTGCCAGGGCCGAGGTCTACTTACCGATTCAATTGTGAGGCCCGTGACAAATGTTCAGAAGTCGGTGGTGAAAAGAGAGGTTTCATTTGGTCGCCCTCCCTGCCATTTATCTTGTGTGACAAACACCTTCCCCCAATGACAGTTTTTCCCCCCCCCTGTTTCCTGGACAAAGAACTTAGGAGTTTCCTGCCCAGTCCATTCTCCATATGCTCTTCTCCCTGGAGTGGTTTAAAAATCAGAGCTCGGGGGCCCATTTCTCTCTCCATAAATCACCCCAGAATCAGCCTCTGGCAGATGAGCAGTTGGCATGACTCCCAGCCAATCGTGGGATGATCCCTTTCTTCCCAAGGAGCGATTCCCAGTGCCCCGGTCTCCCCTCCCTATCGCAGCCACAGCCCACACGGCGCACTGTGCGGCCGGTTTAAGGAACTCAGGACATTTTGCCATCTCTCTTCCTCTCTGTGTGATGTTGTGTTTATTCTATGATGAGGTATGGAATTCCTCACTAGTTTTCGCTCAGAATAGCAGAGGCTTTTCTGCGGGAAGATTCCCCACCAGAATTTTCATAGTAGAAAATTTTTCAAAGAGAAAGTTTGAAATAACCCGCATACCCAGTGAGGGACAGTCGTCAGAGAAATTGCAGTAGAACAAAGTAGGATGTTAAGCGTCTGTTTAAAATGAGGTGCCTGAGGGTATTTTCATATTACGGAAAGTTTCTGATTCTGTCACTGGATCCTGTGTGCTTATGCAAGACATTCTGTAGGTTCCATTTCCAGGAGTGGAGTTGCTTCTGGAAATGTTGAATCACGTGCAAAGGCCCTGAGAGGGGGAGGGGGAGGCGGGGGTGAGACCATTTTCAGGCTTGTGGGGAAGGAGAGAAGATCTGTGTTGACTCCTGGGTGGTCCCAGAGTGTGATGGGTGGGGAAGAAGCCCGCAGGCCTTATGTGGTCACCATCCGATTCTCCTGGCATGGACAGTGGGGGAAGGTTCGAAACAGGAAAGAGAAGTGATCTGATCATTTGAAATAATAGAGTTCTAAAATAGTCACAGTATAAAACAGTACAGTGCATCTATTATGATTGGGTTTTGTTTTTTTTTAATCCATTTCAGAGAGGAAGGGAGAGGGAGAGAGAGAAATAGAAACATCAATGATGAGAGAGAATCATGGATCGGCTGCCTCCTGCACGCCCCACACTGGGGATGGAGCCTGCAACCGGGGCATGTGCCCTGACCGGGAACCGAACCATGACCTCCTGGTTCCTAGGTTGATGTTCAACCACTGAGCCACACCAGCTGGACTTTATGATCATTTTTGAAAGATCATCTTTCTAATGAGTTTAGGAAAGAAACCTTGGGCTGCGGGTACAGACTGCGAGACCCAATCGAGGAACAGGGATTAGAAGGGAGGGCAGGAGTTGGGGAGCCGGAGATACTGAGCACAGGCCGGGGCTGCAGGGTGGGAACATTCTGACTTCAGCTCTTGTGTTTGCTTTGCTTTAGGGTCACCACTGTTCTGCCCTTTGGCTACAATGAAAAATAAGAGCAACTTGAGAGGAAACACTCCCCCCCACCCCCCAGGGAACAACAGCTTGTTTACCTGGAATGGAAAATTCCTTGAAACAGATTTGCCAGCTCTCAAGGATTGCAACGTTGTGAGGTCAACGTTGTGAGGTTTTAACTTGGATAAGATCCGGATCGGCTAAACTGAAACCCGGCCCCAGCCTGGAGGGAAGGCGTCTGTTTTCAGAGTCCCTTCTCTCCAGGTTGGCTTTAGACCAGCGGTTCCCAGCGTGGGGCACGCGCCCCACAGGGGGGCAATTTGATTGTTTAGGGGGCAATTGGAGAATCAGTTATTCACAGTGAATTTTGGGCACCTCTTATGGTTCTAGGGGCCTCCTAGACAGTGTATAAATATATATTGGGACATATTTATGCATTTTGGTTCTCTGTTATGCTTTTTGAAATGCGATTTGCTAGTTTTTCATATCACTTCATATTGTTATTATTTTTAACAATTTCTTAGTGATTTCTCCCTCAGGACTTCGACGGCCCTTTTATTCTTTGGTTTTTCTCTTTCATGGAGGCCGTGTTCTTTGGAAGCGTGTTTAGACCACGTGAATGGCCTTTTAGGCTTCCTCCACGTGACTGGGAGTTCACTTTTTGAAGAATCAGAATTCTATGTCACAGGCGGGGCTCAGGATTTTAGAGGTGCTTAGGTGGGGCGTGGCCAAAAAAGGTTGGGAACCACTGCTCTAGACCTTCTATAACTGCTTGTAGCTCTCACTCCTCTCACGATTCCGTAATAGTTTGTGCATCAAATTTCCGTGACTTGCCTCCCTCCACACATTCTGCCCTGAAGCTGTTTCCACAACAAATCCACAGTGGATCGATCCAGTCCAATGATTGCTCACTAGAAGGCCAGGGAAGCCAGTCAGGGCAGGGAGCTGGTGTCAAGCAAACACAGTAACACGCTTCTAATTGAATGGGCTTTTTCTCTTTCTGGCCAGTTGTTTTGTTGTGTAGACAGAGTCCAGCCCTGGCTGGTTTGGCTCAGCGGATACAGCATTAGCCTGTGGACTGAAGGGTCCCAGGTTCGATTCCCAGTCAGGGCACATGCCTGGGTTGCGGGCTCGATGCCCAGTTGGCGGGGGGGGGGGGGGGTGTAGGAAGCAGGCAATCAATGACTCTCATCACTGATGTTTCTCTCTCTCCCTCTCCCTTCCTCTCCGAAATCAATAAAAATATATTTTTTAAAAGCAAATGTCAAATCTACCCAACTTAGGGCCCTTGGCCAGCTGTTTACCCAGCCAGTGGTTTCCCTGCTTCACACTGACATCCTCAGAGTGGGACATGTCTTCATGGGGTGCATGGAGCCCTTTCCAGTGCTGTGTAAGGGTCCTTCCTTTCACTCGTTCACAGTGATCCCAATTGTCCGCCCCCCCCGCCCCCCCCCCGCCCACTCCTTGGGAGACAAGGAGGATGCCCCATGCCTGTTTTCAATCTTACACTGAGCGTGGCCATTTGGTGCTGACACGTGTCAGAGAAAGCCACCTCCTAGACCTGCACATCTGGGGGAAATGGCGGTTTTCCTTTGAATTCAATGGGCAGATAATGAGTTTTCCAGCCCCCCAGCTCCGGGAGCTGCTGTTGTGTCTGCTGGTGGGGGTTTGCAAATATAAAGTGGTTGGTACACTTCCTTCCACTGGGAAACGAGGCTTTCTGAACTCACAAGTAGATAGCATTTATGGAGGTTTGATTCGATTTTGAAAATAATTTAGATTTGTGTGTGTGTGTGTGTGTGTGTGTGTGTGTGTGAGTGTAAGTGTAGAAAGAAAACTTTGTCCCGCCGGAGTGGCTCAGTGGTTGAGCGTCAATCTATGAACCAGGAGGTTGCAGTTCGATTCCCGGTCAGGGCACATGCCTGGGTTGAGGGCTTAGTCCCCAGTGTGGGGCGTGCAGGAGGCAGCTGACCCATGATTCTCTCCCATCATTGATGTTTCTCTCTCTCTCTCCCTCTCCCTTCCTCTCTGAAATCAGTAAAGATATATTAAAAAAGAAAGAAAGAAAGACAACTTATTGACATGAAACCACGGTGCTGGTAGAGGGTCTGGTAACCAGGAAAAAGGGTGGTCTCTTCTGTCCCTTGAGTGGCCATATTTAGGAGAGAGCTTGGGTTGGCAGGACAGGAAGTTGGTTCCACCTTCCCACTTTGGCCTCTTCAAAAACCTTTTTATAACAATAAAAAGGTGCATAGATCATAGTACAACAGGTCATAAAAGTCACCCTTGCCGTGTTCCACAGATGCCGAATTCTAGGCCACTTTATAAAAATGAGAGAAGGAGAGAGATTCTGATGTGAGAATAAATACGAAATAAATACATCTTATCTACAAAGCAATTCAATGAGGATCACAGCCAGAAAGTACTCGTTAGGCTAATAGTAAGTGATTAGAGAGAGGCGAAGGCTGGGTTGCGTGCAAGACCTTCACTTGGACACATGTTTGATTCCCTGTAAGAAAGGTGCAGAGTATCCATGACCTAAATTTCTGAACTTGGGTATTTCCAAGGAAACCACCCGACTTCCCCACTGTCTTAGATTTAACACAATTAATGAAATACCCGACAGGCCCTGGAGTCATTTGTGTAATTAGATCAACGGCAGTACCAGCAGCTAATATTTAGATTTCTCTTCAACTAAGACCCCTTAGACTTAGTAGCATATCCAAGTGGAAAGAAGGGGGGGGGGAGGGAACCCCAGAAAACAAACAAAAACAAATTAACCTGCTGCTGCAATTAAGAGCCTAGAATTTTCCCCAAGGTGAACAGCTGAACTCACATTACCAGTAAGACGAAAGGAATGCATTACTCAGAGTTTACTCAGTGTTAGGCACAATGCATTTTTGATGTAATAAAACATGGGTTAGTAGCAATAAAACCCTTGTGTTTTAATAAAATTCAGGTTAGTGCCCTAACAGGTTTGGCTCAGTGGATAGAGCATAGGCCTGCGGACTGAAGGCTCCCAAGTTCAAGGCATGTACCTCCGTAGCAGGCTCAATCCCTGACCCTGGTCAGGGTGCATGCGGGAGGCACCCAATCGATGTATCTCTCTATCCATGATTCTCTCTCTCTGTCTCTCCCTTTCCCTCCCACTCTCTCTAAAAATCAATGAAAAAGTATCCTCGGGTAAGGATTAGCAACAATAACAAAAAATCCAGGTCAGTATTATCAGCCTCATTTTACAGATAAAGAAACTGAGGCTCTGAAAGTCATCAGCGGTCCTGAAGTCTAAGAGATTGCACGGCCAGGGCTCGCCCAGGGCCTTGGACTCTAGAGCTGAGAGTATGTGTTATCTTCCTACCAGTCATAGCTTCACTAGCCTCACTGGAAAAGGGGGATTTCACATGCCATTTATTTTAAAGTGAGGATGGGGTGGGGGATAAAAAAGTGGCCCAAGCCCTAGCCAGTTTGGCTCAGTGGATAGAGTGTTGGCCTGCAGACTAAAGGGTCCTGGTTTGATGCCAGTCTAGGGCACACACCTCGGTTGCAGGCTCAATCCCCAGCCCTCCTTGGGGTGCATACAGGAGGTCCAATTGATGTGTTTCTTACATCGATGTTTCTCTCTCTGTGTCTCTCCCTCTCCCTTCCAGTGTCTCTCAAAAAAATCAATGGAAAAATAGCCTCAGGTGAGGATTAATGGCCCAAGAGTACCTCAAAAGGAAGACAGCTCATTGGCACGTCACATCATGAAATGAGACCAGGATGTGAACGTGAACAGATCACAATGCACACGGGAATGGCCCAGACACAATTGACTGCACCATCTGGAAAAATGGTGGAGAAAGAATGCCGAGCAGAACCATGATGGGGGTTTATGTCAAGCAAAGATCAACATCTCGTTTCTTTTCACTTGAAGTAGTTTTCCTACTTATGTCATATCCCTTGGCCCCGACTGACATGAGTTTATTGGTTGAGTGCAAAGCGGGAGGAAAACCAGCTGGGAAGTGATATTCTATTTCGACGCAGCCTCTACCCATGAGCCCCCAACTTGGGGCCAAGCTCCAGGATTTCCATGTCAGAGCTTAGTTTCTGAGTAAACAACTTTCAAAATCTTTCCTCATCTTTTGTTTGCCATCATTTTATCAGTGATTTATAGGTTGGAAGAGAAAACGCTGCTCTGTAGACTTTAAGATAAGCTGATGGAGAGGAGGATGGGAAAAGGGAGGTCAGTAAGGACCTGCAGCTTGGAAGACAGGATCAGAATTCAGAAGAGGCCCTGGCTGGTTTGGCTCAGTGGATAGAGCATCGGCCTGCGGAATGAAGGGTCCGCATGCCTGGGTTGCCAGCTCAATCCCCAGTAGGGGGCATGGAGGAGGCAGCCAATCCATGATTTTTTCTCATTATTGGGCATTTCTCTTTCTCCCTCCTTCTTCTTTGCTCTGTGAAATCAGTAAAAATATATTTAAAAAACAAGGAATTCAGAAGAAATTAAAAAAGGATTCATGAACAACACAGGATAGCAAGTACTTGTTGAGTTGATAAAAATGCAAAGCCACTCTTCTGGGGAAGATGGAGATGGGGAAGCAAGTAATAAAGCAAACGGTCTATGATCATAACTAGGATACCTTTGCTTCTGAAATAGAAACCCAAGATATGTCATGACAAGCAGAAATGTACTTCGTAATACCGGTGCCTGTTTGATTCATTCTGTTGAGATGCTGATGAGGCAGAGAAAAAGGAAAATGAAAATCAAAATGATCAGGTCAGCTGCCTTGTGGGCACTAAGAGGCTAGTTCTTGATTGGTGCATTAAAATGCTGTCATTTAGCATTTTTCAGCTCTAGGGGGGCGTAATTGACATACAGTAAATTGCATGTGTTTAAAATGCGCAATACAATGAGTTCTGATTTACACACACCTGTGAAACCATCTCCACAATCAAGATAATGAACTTATCTATCATCCCTGCAAATTTCCTCCTGCCCCTCCAACCTCGGTACCCAGGCAACCACTGACCTGTTTTCTGTTACTATCAATTGTACTTTGTGGGACTAATTTTATTTTTTTAAAATATATTTTATTGATTTTTTACAGAGAGGAAGGGACAGGGATAGAGAGTTAGAAACATCGATGAGAGAGAAACATCCATCAGCTGCCTCCTGCACACCCCCTACTGGGGATGTGCCCGCAACCAAGGTACATGCCCTTGACCGGAATCGAACCCGGGACCCTTCAGTCTGCAGGCCGACGCTCTATCCACTGAGCCAAACCGGTCAGGGCAGGGCTAATTTTATACACATGAAATCATGCAGTTGTCACTCTTTTTCAGGCTAACCTCTTTCATTCTGCATAATTATTTGGAAAGCCGTTCATGTTTCAAGTGTCAATATTTCATTTCTTTTGATTCCTAAGTAGTTCCATATAGTGGTTGTTTGTTTGTTTGTTTGTTTTTGAGGCTAAATTAATACTTTCCTGGTGGGGGGGCATGCAGGAGGCAGCCGATCAATGATCCTCTCTCTCTCCTCTACCTCACTCTCTGAAAGCAATAAAAAGATATTAAAAAAACAAACAAAAAACCAGACATGAATCCCAGCTCTCATGTTCTTACATTCTAAAGAGAGGAGCTGGGCAAGAACTACAACAAAACAAAAATCTTACAGGGTGTTAGAAGTCCGCATGTGCCATTTGGAAATAGCAGAACGGGGAAGGGCCATTAGACGCCATCCTAGCGATGCAGCCTGGACTCGGACAAGCGCCCGTCCATTAGACTGAACGGACAGTTTGGTGTGGTTTTCTAGGTCAAATGCAAAGTTTCATGGAAGTCACCATGGAACAGGATTAAAAGAAGACCAGGCCCCCACGAATGGCAGGAGTTAGAGGATGAGGGGCTCTTGCCATTGGTTCTGCCCCCAGGTATGAAGCTTTTGTGTTCACCATAGTCCCTTCCCCTAAGGTTAGGCATCAAGTCCGAGACTTAAAGTGGGAGACCAGCCTAGCTCTGTGGTCGGCAAACTGCGGCTCGCGAGCCACATGTGGCTCTTTGGCCCCTTGAGTGTGGCTCTTCCACAAAATACCGACTTCTGTGAATGGGCCATGAAGTTTCAATCGCACTGTACGTGCGCGCCCGTACGTGGTATTTTGTGGAAGAGCCACACTCAAGGGGCCAAAGAGCCGCATGTGGCTCACGAGCCGCGGTTTGCCGACCACGGGCCTAGCTGGTTTGGCTCAGTGGCCAGAGTGTCGGCCTGCAGACTGAAGGGTCCCGGGTTCAATTCTGGTCAAGGGGGTCAATAATTCTTGCTCATCATTGATGTGTCTTTCTCTCTCCCCCACCCTCCCTCTCAGAAACCAATAAAAATATATTTTTTCAAAATGGGAGAACATTCTCCCCAAACTCAAATCTCAGCACGTTGTGTTGGTAAACGTCCTATTTCAGTTCCAATAGGACCCCGACCCGGAATGCGTGCTTCGCTGATTCCAAGCCTCCATTCATTTGGTGCTGCAAGTTGGGCCGAGCCAAAGGTCTTGCTCAAAAACGGATAATACGGGCCCCAAGTCCATAGCCAAAGAATGTTGGACACGTTCCCCAGCTCAGAACGGTTTTTGCATTTAAACTTGGGCAGGTTTGGAGAGGAGGGTGCTGTAAGGAGGAGGGGGCCTTCTTGGCCTGCCTTCAGCACTGTTACTCCCCGGCCCTCTGGCCCCCGGCCAAGGCAGGCTGCACTTCTGAGAAACTTGATTTCCTGTTCCCACCGCCTGTGCTGGCTGAGGACGGGGCAAACTTCACCCGTGAGATTCTTCCAAATCTTCTGGGAAGACAGAGTTTTGTTTTGCCTCAGAGTCATTGAAATCATAAAACCGTCAACTTAGAACCCAGAGGGGGCCGTCCTATGACCTTGACTCTGATATTTTACAGAAGAGGCGAGGCCGAGTTCAGAGCTCTGAAGTGACAGGGGAAGGAGGCGGGATGGGAACAGGGTCGGTCTCGTTTTCCTGACTCTACACGTGGTGTCATTTCCTCCACGGATGATAGAAAATTATAATTCCAAATACTAGGCCTCGGGGAGTTTTACTCCATGCAAGTTACGTATCACAACCTAATTTAAAAAAAAAAACACCACCACCACAGGGTCTGTTACCCAAGTCTCCCCTTGAACCTGAGCCTGTTCGACTCCAGGGCCACGAGCATTCCTGCCCTTTGCCTCTCGGTAGCATTGTCACTACCGCGAATATGTAGCCCCTTTGGCGCCTTGTGTTTGAGGAGGAAAGTGAGGACTGAAGAGGCTGTGCAGCAAGAAGTCACTGACCCTGACCGTGGCCATGGGGGTGGCGTGGGGGGAGGCTTGCTGAGTCCTGAGCCCCAGGGGGTCCAGAGCTTCTGATAGTGCCGTGTAAATTTCACTTCTCAGTGAAATGAATCACTCTTCACATAGACGGATCCCTATGTGGACACCAGTTCCTGCATGGGGTTCAGGGTCAAAAACAAAACAGGGCTGGCGGGCATTGGGAAAGGGACATTTGGTATTCTCTTGGCTTCCTGGCTAATTACAAAGTGTTAATGACCATCACAGGAAACTGGCCTCCCTCGGTGGTGTACAAATAAGGAAGGGCAACAGAAGGCGAGCCAAAGGGGAGACAGGGTCCTCCAGGGAATTGCAAAGCACACCAGCCCCAATAATTTACAAGGAAATGGACACCCCAGTAGCTTGGAAAATCAGCACAGGCGAAATGAGGCAGGCCCAAGAGCTCTCAAACTAGTCGGAGCTGGGTTTCAAAGCCCGAGGATTGGTTATTGCCAACCATTTCTTCAACAGCGGTGTCTTTCTTAAAATCCATAGGAAACATATAAACATGACATAGAAATAATGTGCGGAAGAGGAATTGGGAAGCAGGAAGAGAACAGATAGAGACAGTACAGCTGTTTAACTTTGATCGGGACAGAAAATGTTCTCTGATAGTATTCCTTGAGAAGATCAACACAGCCCAGCCGGTGTGGCTCAGTGGTTGAGCATCAACCCATGAACCAGGAGGTCGCCAGTTCCATTCCCGATGAGGGCACATGCCCAGGTGGCAGGCTCGATGTGGGGCGTGTAGGAGGCAGCCGCTCAATGATTCTCTCTCATCATTGATGTTTCTATCTCTCTCTCCCTCTCCCTTCCTCTCTGAAATCAATAAAAAAAAATATTTTTTTTTTTAAAAAGAGAAGATCAACATAATATTTTGTTCCTTATGAATATTCTTGATGCATTTTGGTCTTGTGGTTCAAAACTATATTAAAGTCAAGATTTCAAATTTTTCCTTAGTAAGCATACCCTTGCCAGATGGGACCAATTAATTTTTATCCTTTCTACAGTTTGGTTTACATCAAATATGACTCTAGGCATTCTGGGGAGTGAAGCTTTCTAGTTGCCAGTACTTGGTACCGTGTTCTGCTCTCGTCCTGGAGTGAGATCGCCGAATGAATGGATTCAGCAACTTCTGAATTCCCCTTTTTGAGATTACTGCGTATTTTATTATCCTTATTCAATAGTTCTCCGGCCTCTCAACCCTTGTTCATCTGTTTTCTCCCTGTTCTGCTGCTTCACCCTTTCTCATCTCTAGCTTGCTCTGCAGGGTGTTTCTGTATGTTACATGGCTTTCTTTACCCAGGATTAAAACATGTCATAGGCAACAATTTCTAGACGTTCAAGTTCATCAAAATATTATGAAGACCACTCAGCCAGTGTGGCTCAGTGGTTGAGCATCAACCTAGGAACCAGGAGGTCAGGGTTTGACTCCCGCTCAGGGCACAGGCCTGGGTTGCAGGCTCGATCTCTAGTGTGGGGCGTGCAGGAGGCAGCCGATTCATGGTTCTCTCTCATCATGGATGTTTCTCTCTCTCTTTCTCCCTCCCTTCCCCTCTGAAATCAATTAATATATATTTTAAAAAATGTTATGAAGACCAAGGGTGTTCACAGTGATAACAGGATGAGTGAAAATAATCACCTGGTTCAGGGACTGGGTGCTTTAAGGAGACAGCACTTCTCCATGTTAGAAACTCTCTGCTTTGAGAAACGATCGACAGGCGATCGACCAGTTTCTGTTGGGCTTGCGTACCAGGGAGGAAGCTCCCGTGAAGCTACAAAGTTGAAGCCTTGCCCCACAAATGACTTGCAGTTCTCAGGGCAGGTAGAATGTTCTGGGAGACCTGCCCTACGTCTTTCTGCACCTTGGGCTTGCTTCACGCAGGCGCTGAGTTCACCATCATGTGAACTGTGTTGTTTCCGGAAGAAACAAAGAGCAGGAAACCATGATGGATGGGGGGCGGCCAGAGCACACGCTCTCTGTGGCCTGTCTCCTTCTGCAGGCCCCTCCCCCACGGTGCTGCTGCCTCGCCCACCCCTCCCTGTGCAGCTGAAGGTGCCTCCTGCAGGAAGAACAAGCAACCTGAGGTCCCTGAGCTCTGGCCACAGGCCGTTTCCTCTGCTAGGAACCTCCCGAAGATCTTTCCCACCTTCTAGACCAGCAAGGCTAAGGGTGGATTTGCATCATCCAGGCCTGTCGCTGGGCCAAGAGTCCATTCGGTCCCAAATAGTGGGCAGAGATTCCCCCAGGGACCAGAAAGGACCACCTGTCCAGCCCTTTCTGCATCTCCCTGGGGTCCCCAAAGCTGCCCCTGCGCCTGCTGCCCTGTGGTCCCCTCTAGGTGCCTATCGCTCTGAGTCCCTGGCTCATCTTGGACACCCCCCTCCTCCAGGGGCTCCAGAAGACACAGGTGCCCCCTGGGATGCACCGCTCCAGCCTGCAGCTCAATGGGCACACCTTCTGCTGAGATCTGTGCTGATGGGATCGTTTCTTTCCCTTGCTGGTTGGCAGCCATCTTCCCCCCCAAAAGGCAGCCCACCTTTCCACTCGGGAGTTCTCAGGAACCCGAAGGGAATCCCGGATCCCTGACGCTGCGCACCACCGACTGTCCCCGTTTCCCCATCATCCACTTGGCGCCCAGATGAGCCCATGAGGCATCTTGGGCAATTTTCCGCCCCAATTGCCTCAGGTTTCCCTCTATTTCGAGCTTAAGATGTGTAACAGGAAAGAAGGCACGTCTTGCTGAGTGCTTGGTGCAACCAGTCTCACTACTCACATCCTACCTGGATAAATGCAATTTATAAATGCGTCCTGCCCCACACGCTGGCCCAGGCCTGCTCTGCAGGCAGGAAACACACACTGCATCGCAGGATTCAGCTACGAAGCCAGCGCGGTCTCATTTTTCTTTAAAAGAATGACAAATCGCCCTGATCAGTGGATAGAGCATCGGCCTGCGGACTGAAGGGTCCCAGGTTCGATTCCGGTCAAGGGCATGTACCTTGGTTGCGGGCACATCCCCAGTAGGGGGTGTGCAGGAGGCAGCTGATCAATGTTTCTCTCTCATGGATGTTTCTATCCCTGTCCCTTCCTCTCTGTAAAAAAATCAATACAATATATTTTAAAAAAATAAATAAAAGAATGACAAGTCAAGGAGCAATTCTCTGCCATCAAGCAGGGCGAGGTGTCAGGTGGAGACAAATGAGAACCACAGAACTACTTATTCGCAGCAGCCACCTAGAAACAACCCGAAAAGGCCCGTGCCCGTGTGCGACAGACACAAGGCATTCTTTTACGAACAGCAAGTGCCCAAGTTACAAAACCCCCAAGAAAGGCTTCTTCTGAACTCTCCGATGGGGCAATTTATCTCCTTCCCCAGCTGGAGCATGTGTGAGCGGCCTCTCAGAAAGGGACATCTCAGTATGCAAATCTCTGGGCCTTTGTCGGGGCAGGAAGTCTATTTGAGGCTGAGGCGACTGTGGCAGGAGGAAGCAGAGGGACCTGAAAACGCATTTGTCACGTAGGTTTTGTGAACTAACCAAAGCCTTCAGGGTGACCATGGTCCTTTCAATTCCCCGCCCCCCTCCCCCCACTAGATGTTACCTTCAAAGACCACAGGAAATGTTTATGCAAGTCCAAAGGCGATTTCGCCAGAGTAAATAGGATTGATACAAAAATGGAGAGATTTGGTTTCTAATGATTGAAAGCCTGACCCTGCCTGTCCCCCACACCCTACTCCACCCCAGTTATGGGAATTGGCTAGTAAGTAATAATAATGCTTGCTAGTACTGACACATGTGGGCATGGCTTTTTAAATGTTCGCTCTTTTATTACTCTCATTGAGAACTGACTCCAAGAAACGGACCACGTGGCTTGGTAGACAGACAGAGGGGCAGACGGATGGACGGATGGACGGATGGATGGGTGGATGGATAAGCAAGGACAGCAAAATGTCAATGGTGAAATCTAAGTGGTGGGAACATGCGCGGCGTCTATAAAATTCTTTCCACTTTGCATTGTTTGAAATGTTTAATAATAAAATGCTAGCTTAGCCGGTTTGGATCAGTGGATAGAGCATCAGCCTGTGGACTGAAAGGTCTCCGGTTCCATTCCGGTCAAGGTCACAGGCCCGGGTTACAGGCTGGATCCCCAGTCTGGGGCGTGCAGGAGGCAGCCGATCCATGATTCTCTCTCATCATTGGTGTTTCTATCTCCCTCTCCCTTGCCCTTCCTCTCTGAAATCAGTAAAAATAGATTTAAAAAATAATAATAAAATATTAGGAAAAAATCTACCACTTATTTTGAAAATGGCTAGAACTGTTAAGATGTGACTCAGGCCGAGGGCTGGGAACGCCCATACACTGTCCCCTGAATCTGTGATTTCAGCTCCAACAGGACGGCCAACCAAAGCTTGCTAACCTAGCAAAGGGGGCTGGCGGTGCCGGAACTGGAGGGTTCCCTACCAGTAAGCCTCCGGTGGTTGGGTGCGCTTCACATTCACGTACATTTCAGCATTTTCTCCAATCCTCAGACTCTTGGCAAAAGTTTTCACTCGAAGCCAGCAGTTCAGTTTAGGCGCTGGCTCTTTAAGAACAAATGCAAGCATTCATCTCTTTCTGACAGCCTTTCCCATCCCCCCCCACCCCCCTTCTTCTGTGCTCTCCTCTGTGCGAATTCCACCAGGGCCTCCTCAGTGGGGTTTTCAGGAGTCTCTCCAACTAGATCCTAACTGCCTGGAGGGCAAGAACAGGGCCTTGGGCAACTGTGTCTCCAGCACTCCCTGCTTCCTGTGTCCGCACGTGGGTGGGTGAGCGCTGTGCACACACCGGACACCTAGGCCCAGGCCTTCCCATCAATGGCAAAGCCAACGCAAGTGTGCAGGTGGCACTGAGAGCGCCTGGGTTGGGGCGGCAGGGGTGACCCGGAAGTTTCACTCTCACTCGCTTTCATTTGATTCTCAGGTCCATCTGGCAGGTCTCCAGGGCAGACGCTATCATCTAAGCCAGTGGCTCTCAACCAGGCTGACCTGGCCCTCCAGGGGACAGATGGCAGTGTCTGGAGCAGTGGTTCTCAGCGTGGGGCACACGCCCCATGGGGGGGTGGGGCGGGGACTTGACTCTTAAGGGGGGTAATTTGAGAATGAGTTATTCACAGTGAAGTTTGTGCATTTCTGATGGTTCTAGGGGCCTCACAGACACTCTATAAATATATAGTGGGCCATATTGATGCATTTCAGTTCTTTATTACATATTTTGGAACTTTATTTGCTAGTTTTTCATATCACTTCATATTATTATTTTTTTAAACAATGTCTGAGTGATGTCTTCCTCAGGACTCCCACTGTCCTTTCGTTCTTTGATTTTTCTCTTTCATGGAGGCCGTGTTCTTTGGAAGCGTGTTTAGGCCAAGTGAATAGCCTTTTAGGCTTCCTCCACGTGACTGGGAGTTCACTTTTTGAAGAATCAATTCTATGTCACGGAGAGGGGGGGGGGCATCGGGATTTTAAGGGATGCTTAGGTGGGGCATGACCAGAAAAAGGTTGTGAATCACTGGTCTAGAGCCGTGGTCGGCAAACTGCGGCTCGCGAGCCACATGCGGCTCTTTGGGACCTTGAGTGTGGCTCTTCCTAAGCCTTAGGAGTACCCTAATTAAATTAATAACAATATACCTACCTATATAGTTTCAGTTTAAAAAATTTGGCTCTCCAAAGAAATTCCAATCGTACTGTTGATATTTGGCTCTGTTGACTAATGAGTTTGCCGACCACTGGGCTAGAGACTGGCTTGGCTGTCACATCTGGGGGTGGGGGCATCTAGTGGGTGGAGGCCAGGGATGCGGTTAATCATTCTATGGTGCACAGGGTGCTCCCGTCTCAAAGAGTTCTCTCGCCCCAATGTCAGTAGTGCTGACACTGAGGCACCCTGGTCCTTGGTAACTGTTCGATTCACCTCCTGGACTCACAAACGATCCAGGGTAGCCCTCATCACTCACGGGATCTCTACTCTGGCCCAGGGGGATTCCCCTTCCCCTGCTCCAAACCCAAACCAAAGCTGACCACCGCGCCCCTCCTCTGCGCGGCCTTGTTTCAAGAAGGTTTGCCGGGCACATGAATGAGCCAAAGTGACTTCGCTTCATGGCCTTTTCTGAAAACGTGGAGATTTCAGTGAAAAGGAAATCATTTTCTTTGTGCCTCCCTCCTTTGACAGGAATCAAAGGTAATGGCCTACGGTCAGGTTAACAGTTCACAAGAGAGAGTGAGGTTGCCAGAGAATCCGAATCACACAGTTTCCTGTTTTTGAAGATGTACTTCAACGTCACCGAGAGCTTCAAAGACAGAAGTGGCTGTTCGCCAGAGCCACTCGGCGGGCCTTTGTGCGCTCGATTGTTTGATGGCCAGGGGTCAGAGCCTCCTCCCCATTGTGTTTCCACCCCTGTTCTTGTTATGCTGCTCCGATTCCTGCTGAAAATTAAATTCAACTTCCCAATTTCCTCTTTGTCGATCAAAGCAACTAATTATAGAGAAATTAGAAGCGATTTGCAACACTAGGATATTTTTTTGGGTTTGCAATTGGCCACAAAAATGGGGGAATAATAGTTTAGAAAAAGGACAAATATTTATATGGATTTTTCATCAGTATTTATATATCTTGGCATCAAGATCCCTCCCGTTCACCCCATTTGGATTTGAAAAGATGTCTCTTACCAGCGCTGTAACCTACTTCTACTGTCTTCCTCCCTGTTCATCCTCACACAGCCCCCACGCTCTTTAAATTATGGCACGGGGGCTGTGTAGCATGTCATTACCACTTACACTCACAGCTTCAGCTTTGGCATGGTTGAAAATTCTTCCCAAGATGGGTAGTTTTTTCAGAGGCGGGCCTGCTGGGCCAACTCAGAGGAGCATGGAAGATTTTTAAATATATATATATATATATATATATATATATATATATATATATGTTTATTGATTTCAGGGAGGAAGGGAGAGAGAGATAGATCAATGATGAGAGAGAATCATGGATCGGCTGCCTCCTGCACACCCCACACTGGGGATCGTGGCTGAAACCTGGGTATGTGCCCTGACCGGGAATCGAACCGTGACCTCCTGGTTCATAAGTCGACACTCAACCACTGAGCTACACTGCCGGGCGAGCAGGGCGGATTTTGATGACATCTTTCAGTAGAGAGTGTACAAAGGGCAGCCATAGAAGGGTTGGAAGACTCATGACTAGAGGGCTCCCAAGATTACTTTGTGTGAATTGAAACTGCTAACAAGCCTATGAAATGGACCCACCGTCCTGAGCTTTGGGTCCAGATCCAAGCGCCCATCGTAGACTTGAACTTTGACTGGTTTGACCTCGGGCCACCACGATGGAAAATCAGACTCGAAGATGCTAAGAGTTTCGGGAGTCTTCTTGGGATGTGGAGGCTTCCCTTAGGCGCCCCTTTGGGTATGGTGACCACATGGTCTGAATTGAATTTCAGGAGTGTAAACAAATAGCTACCGACATGGCCATGTCAGTAGGGAACTGGTGTGCTATTGCCTCTGAACCAAGGCAACTTTCCCAGACTGTTGGGCATTTCTGTCATATGTCACTCCTGAGTCTCCCAGGAAGAAGCTTCTTCTTGGGCCTGGTTAGCCCTGTCTAGGCTGACAACCAATATCCGTACACTCAGAAACAAGATCTGGAGCCCGTGATGTCACACGGCGGGGGGGGGGGGGGGCTCAGAGAAAGACTGAGCCCTCTAGCCATCCTAAAGCGAAGGCGTGCAACCCATGAGAGAGCCAGCTAACCTGGCTGACCTCTGCAACCTGGAGAGTGTGAGTCTGGTCAAATAATTGAATCGCTACCCCCTCCCCTGGGAACTGACCTTTAGGCCATTTCACAACCAACATTCCCTTTCGCTTAGACCACATTCCACTTGCTCAGGCCATTATTTCTCCCCTCTGGACCTTCCCAGGATCCGGACCCACCCAGAGAATTCTCCACCCAGAAAAAGCCCGCCTAGAGTCCTTTAAGATGTCTGACTTCCTGTCCCTGGGTGCGGGCACCATTTTGGGGCTCAGCCCATCTGGTTTTCAGATGACCTAATGTAGTCATAATTCCTCACCACGTTGGCCTCGTGTGATCCTTCATCGGCGACCCTAACACTGACATAATCTAGAAGTCCTTGAGCTGAGGTGGAGCAACTGCCATAGTTATGGTGATCATTGTCCTCTTACTTTGTTAAATACCCATCAACCAGGATCTGGATAATAAGGCCCCCAATTTTAGCTAAGAAGATTTTTCTATAATTACTCTAAGGTCATCCCAGAAATCCTTTCTTTTTAAAGGTGCTTTATTTACAGAAGTTTGCTGTCCTCTTTATGATTTCAAATAATTGATTGCTAGTCATGTAGACTTAATCAGTGTTTAGTATCAAGCCATCTCTGAATCACCAGTTCTCATGACTTCAGGTGGGTCAGGATTCATGAGCACACTTGAACTTTGAACCCATGTAAGCTCATCACCACAAAAGGAACTGAGACACAGAGATGATCTTTGGCTCTTAGTATTCATCACAGCAATTCCTGAGCTACTCTTGAAACATCACAGCAACCAAGAGGTTATGGCTTAGTCCTATAAAATCACAATTATAAGGCACTTCAAGTCAGTATTGCTCTAAATCAGCATAATCAGTGTTTTCTATTTAATACAATCACAGCAGCTTTAACCATTTCTTTTTATAATTCTAAAAATAATATGGACTCAGGATAAAGACACCCTTTCTTAGTCCCACTCCTCAGAGGGATTAACACTACCTTATATAAGTTTTCAGAATCTTTTTTACTCCACTTACAGATATGTAATTGACATCAGTTGATTTCCTCCTCAGTGACCTTGTGAGTGGGAGCATACCAACGGGTATTTCTTTGTTTTCAAATACATAGGACCACACTGCACATCTGGAATTGCCTTTTTATTTAACCTTTTTATTTAACCTATATGACCTTTAGTGTCCTTGTGGGTTATTACATTGCATTTGCCTTATTGCATGGTCGCATGGTAGTCCATTGTATGGAGGTAACACATTTTATTTTTCAAAATATATTTTTATTGATTTCAGAGAGGAAGGGAGAGAGAGAGAGAGACATCAATGATGAGAGAGAATCATTGATCGACTGCCTCCTACACGCCCCCAACTGGGGAGCAAGCCTGCAATCTGGGCATGCGCCTTTGACCTGAATTGAACCCGGGGCTCTTCAATCCGCAGGCTGACCACTCTATCCACTGAGCTAAACCGGCTAGGGCTGGAGGTAGCATATTTTAGCCAGTTCCCTCCTGATGAGTATTCATGTTGATTCTAGCCTTTTTTCCTCTGCTGATGTAAACATGATATTTTCATATCTTTGTTCAGTTATGCAAATTCCTCGGAGAAAATCCTGGGCCAATTAGAGTGTACTTTAAAATCTTGAGATCTGTCCCATGTTTCAAGTTGGTGTGAAAGCCAATCCTAATATTTAGGAAGGTCAGGCAGAGGTATTGCCTGTGTTGGCAGAGGTATCGCTGAAGAGTTTAGAATAGAGCCTCCTCTCTCTCTCTCTCTCTCTCTCTCTCTCTCTCTCTCTCTCTTTCTACGGGTGAACTGATTAGCAGACATTTAGTATTTATAGCACTTTCAAACAGCATGCTATGATTATACTGGATTTTACCCTCATTCTTGATTATAGGACGCTCTCCACATACATACTGAACTTTGATTGTGAAGACGTGGCTTGATGATTTGGAGAACACATTCCACAAGATAAATGCTTAAGATCACAATTTAGAAAACTGTGGATTTGCTTATTTGGCATGTAGACATAGAATCATGAGCCTTGTCACTAGTACTACAAATACTCATACAAGCCTTTCCCCTAAATTTTTTATTATTCCTCAGAACTCAAGCCATTCTATGTGTCCATTGAATGGTCTTTCTGTAATGACATCGGCCATCAGGATTGTTGTTTATAAAATGTAGAATCCAACTTTGGGTAACTCAAGTAGAAAAGGAGTTAATTAGAAGGACAGGCTCATTCATATAATCATCAGAAAGTCAGAGATCAGGCTCAGAAAATAAACAAGAACCAACAGTGGGCCTGTTGGGCAAGGCCAAGGCCAAGGCCAAGATCATGCTGTGCTCTGCTTAGGGCCTCACTGCTGGCACCATTACTCCTGATCTCCCCAAACCTGTAGGCTCCTGAGCCCACCAGAACCACCAAGATAACCTCCTGCTCACCTCGCTCAAGTCTAAATCCCAGGTGGGACTTCCCAATTGGCTGAGCCTAGATCATGTGCTCAAGTCCCAGTCCCAGAGAACTCTGGGCGAGGGAATTACCTGCCACCCTTTGGCTTTCCCCTTGGAAAGTCTCCTACCACGACCCATACAATGAGGAATTGTTTCTAAACAGAGAATTCAATGCTTCATAACGGGGGAGAGAAATGAGAACTGATCACCACTGTGAGGTCTCCACTTCTGTTTCTGGAATGACATAATTTCTTTATGATTATCTTTACCGTGCCTCCTTAAAAGCTCCCTGCGGCCTCATCTATCCCCCATCCCTTGGTGTACGAGTATGTTGTTCCTGTTTTTAATGATTCTCAGCACTAACCATAATGCTTCCTGGTCACCTAGTGCTTGTGGCTTTCTGGATGCTTTTCCATACAGGGTGGCATTTACTGAAAGAGCCTCTGTGTAGTAGGAATAGTTCTTCCCATCATGTTTACTTTTTAAAAAAATATATTTTATTGATTTTTTACAGAGAGGAAGGGAGAGGGATAGAGAGTTAGAAACATCGATGAGAGAGAAACATCGATCAGCTGCCTCCTGCACACTCCCTACTGGGGATGTGCCCGCAACCAAGGTACATGCCCTTGACCAGAATCGAACCTGGGACCCTTTACTCTGCAGGTTGATGCTCTATCCACTGAGCCAAACCAATCAAGGCGATATTTACTCTTTTTGACATATCTTTTCTCTTAACCTTCTCCCAGTCCAAACACTGACCTCAACATTCCCACTTGCTTCCTCAGCAACAGTCAAGAGTTCCATAGGAATCACGGGAATGAAGACTTAGCTTTTCTCCCCCTTGATTTTAGGCACTTGCTGGATCCCACCTTTTCCTGCTCATCAAACCACAGCTCACCACCACAGACCATTCCTCCAGCCAGCGGGTCCATCCTGGTCTTTATACATATCATTGTCCTACATGGAAATAAGACCCCAGATTTTGATTGAAAACACACACACACACACACACACACACACACACACACATCCCATACTAGTATTTGTATTATTTTTTTCTTAATATTCCAGAAAGATGCAAGTAGCAATTTATTTTTTATAGTTTTCTATTTCGCACATCTCTTGTGTAAAAAAAAGCTGACATGGAATACTTTAGTGAATTCTGTAAAAACTTGCAGTAATCCAGCTCTGAGTTTTTTTTTAAAAGTAGAGGAGCTCTCTGGGCCTCATCTGAAAAGCTAAATGTTGGGCCAGGTGATTCCTGATTCCTCCTTCAACTGTCATCTTATGTATCTTTAAAAAATTCCATGAACAGAAGTAGAAGCTGACAGAGAAGGGCCCTCAAGGCAACATGTGAGTGGAACTTCCTCTTTCGCTGGCTTTATCGGAAAATGAGAATCTTGGAGTAGCTTGAGGGTAGATGAGTCAACTGACACCTGGTGAGTTAATCGTTGTAAGCTACTTGAAGACCTTTGTACACATATCCTGGAAAGCTTTCTATAATAAAAACCCTAGCCCAGCTGGCGTGGCTCAGTGGTTGAGCATAGACCTATGAACCAGGAGGTCACGGTTCAATTCCTGGTCAGCGCACATGCCCAGGTTGCAGGTTCGATCCCCAGTGTGGGGCATACAGGAGGCAGCCGATCAGTGATTCTCTCTCATCATTGATGTTTCTATCTCTCTCCCCCTCTCCCTTCCTCTCTCTCTCAAATCAATAAAAATATATTAAAAACAAACAAACAAAGACCTCCCCCCCACCCCCCGCCCAAAACAAAAAAAAAAACAAAAAACCCTAAACATGAAAGGCCCTAGTTTTGTTCTGGGCATCTCATGCTTTATTAAAATGTAATAGTAATTATTATTTTCAGGTATGATAATGGCATTGTGTTTATGTTTTTTAAAAACTCTTTATCTTTTAAAACAGGATTTCTCTATCTCTGCATTTAGGGATTATTCTTCACTGGGGTGGGGCATTCGATCCTTTCATTATAGGAGGTTTAGCAGCATCCCTGGTCTCTACCCACTAGATGCCAATAGTACCCCTTGCCCAGTTGTGACAACCAAACAGGTCCCCAGACATTGCCAGATGACCCTGGGAGAGGAGTGGGGAGCAACTTAACCCCCTCCTCCCCGCATTGAGAACCACTGTGTTAGAGAGAAGTTTTGGGATGAACTAATATGACTTTTGGTAGGGGTGGTGGAGGAGGCAGGTGTGAAAACATTGGCCAAGGGCTGATGGTTGTTGGGGCTGGGTGATGGGTCCTGGGCTTCCTTACACCATTTTGACTATTTTTGTATGTGTTAAAACTTCAAAAGCCGTTCCCAACCTTGAACCTGCAGAGTGTCTTGCTTTGGAGAGAACATAAAGAGCTGAGGATAGAGCCCGGGCTGGCTTGGCTCAGGGGATAAGGCGTCAGCCCGTGGACTGAAGAGTCCCGGGTTCAATTCTGGTCAAGGGCACATGCCCGGGTTGTGGGCTCAATCCCCAGTAGGGGATGTGCAGGAGGCAGCTGATCAATGATTCTCTCTCATCATTGATGTTTCTATCTCTCCCCCTCTCCCTTCCTTTCTGAAATCAATAAAAATACATATTTTTAAAAAAGAGCTGAGGATAGAGGAAGTGGGATATTATTCATGCTCTGGACTAGGTGGCATTGACCATTTTGGACACATGTCGAGTTCTGAATGGTTAAACTCAGCTCCTAAGGCTGCTTACTAGTATCGGGCCACGGTGACTGTTCCCTGCTCATCTGGACCAGCTCTAGCCAAATTGAAGTCCAGGACTCCGTGACCTGGGAAGCCTTCCATCTTGCTGGTGGTCAGCACGCTCCTTATTCAGGCCACCTGCATCCATGCAGCTCTAGCTCCATCCTGACGCTTGTCACAGCAGCATGTCCCTTATTAAAGGCTCATGGGCACAGACATGCCCAGTGAGAAGGAGGGGAATTGGGGGTGGGGAAGCTGAGCCTGGCTGGAAATAGAGGAACAGCAGCAGGGATCCAGCTAACAATGCACAATTACCTGTCGGCCTGAGCTGTTTGTAGCCTGGGAAACATAACCGGAACTTAGCCTGAGGCTGAGCAGAGCAACTCTGAGAATCTTTATTTTGAGGCTGAGGTCTGGGGTCACCCAGAGCAGAGCAGGAGCAAGTCAAGGATTGCTTCGGGGATGATGATGCATGCGGGGTAGGGATGAGCTTGAGCAGATTGGCAGTAGAACATCCAAGTGATTCTTTTTCGCCCTGGCCAGTTTGGCTCAGTGGATAGAGCATCGGCCTGCGGACCAAAAGGTCCCAGGTTCGACTCCGGTCAAGGGCACGTACCTCAGCTGCAGGCTCTTCCCCGGCCCGGGCCCTGGTCGGGGCTCATGCAGGAGGCAACCAATCAATGTGTTTCTCTTACATTGATGTTTCTCTCTGTCTTTCCCTCTCTCTTCCACTCGCCCTAAAAATCAATGGGAAAATATCCTCGGGTGGGATTAATGATAATGTTACAGAAGACCAGAGATAGCAACGCTTAGAGAGATGGAGTTACACTTTATTATTATTACACGCAGGCCGAGAGAAAACTGTATTTCAAATTCTGGGCCCCAACATGGAGGAACTTTCCCTATGTATATCTTTTGCCTTCTTTGTCTCCCAAATATGGGGTTTTTCCAGTTCCCTTTGCAAGTTCTTAAAGAGCCCTATGTGCTGGGGCTTTGAGACCTCAACCAAAGGCTTGGCCTGGCGCCAGCACTGATAACTTCGTCTGGGGAAGGTTTATGGCCTCTCTGCAATGGGAGTAGTCTTATTTTCCTTATTATTTAAGCCAGCAAGCATTTACAGAAGCCAGAAATAGAGGGTTAAAATTTCAAAGAGCAGTTTTTATATAAGATGGATGCTTCAGTAACAACAAAGTGATTCTTTTTCATATGTACGGGAAATTCTCGTGGCTGTCTAGAGAAACTGGAGATTCATAATTCTCACCGGCATAGAAAGAAATGAAGCTGTAACTGATTTAGAAGAGCCCAGAGCTACTTCCGGTCTTGAAGACAGTAGTGGGTATGGCTGAAAGGTGCCACTGGGGCCAGACCACCTGGAATTGAATTCTGAGCCCACCCCTTCTGATCCATGCTCCCCCCTAAGGCAAGTTACTGAATCCCACGCCCCTCCATCTCCTCACCTGCAAATGCAGAGTGACTTGCGCTCCTTTTAGGATCCTTGTGAGAATGACATGAGTTGGTCTACTGAAGGGTTTAGAATGGTGCCAGGCACAGGACAAGCAGCAGGTGTCGTGACCGTGAGCTGGAACTGGCCTTATCTGACCAGACAGAGCACACATGCTCTAAGCCAGACAACTTGAGCATCTGGGAGATGGAAGCTGCTGGGTCCTGGAGGGTCTGAGATACAAAAGACAGGGCAGGGATGCTGGGAGATGGGGAGGATCCTCAAAGGCCGAGATGATGTGTTAGAATTATTTCTGAGCTAAGAACCCACTGATTTTTTAAATATATTTTTCTTGATTTCAGAGAGGAAGGAAGAGGGAGAGAGAGATAGAAACATCAATGCTGAGAGAGAATCGTTGATGGGCTGCCTCCTGTGTGCCCCACACTGGGGATCAAGCCCACAACCTGGGCATGTGCCCTGACCGGAAATTGAAGCATGACCTCCAGGTTCAAAGGTCAACACTCAACTACTAAGCCACGCTGGCCAGGCAGAACCCCCCAATTTGAAGTGACTGGGTTACATTGAATGTGCCCATAGCTAAGGGATCCAACTATTCATGCAAGTCCATCCTTTATGCTGTTAATGTGTTAAAGACTCCTAAGAACTCCCGGCCTTTGAGACACTTGTTTTTTTTTAACTCCATCTCCCAGATGGCGTGCAGACCCTGTCTGGTGTCATTTCAGATCTGGAAGTGAATCTGGTAGCTATCTTTGTTGCTAGAGGTTTGTTTTTGTCCTTGTTGTTTTTTTGTCAAATGAGGTTATCAGAAATGTAAATGCTCCATATTTACATGTTCTTTATTCTGCCTTTGGGGGTTTACTTTGGGGCAAGCAAATTGTTCTGGCTTTTGTACAAATGCTGCTCCAAATCAGATCAAGGGCTTCTCCCTCCCCTCCAAGGGTGGCCCCACTGTCATCTCCTTTGCTTGTGTGCTCAGTGCGCTCTGCGAAAAGTTTCACCACTCAAAACCCCAGTCCCAGAGTGGTCCTCAGACTTCCGGCATCAGAAGACCCCAAGGGCGAATTAAAATCCCAGTTTCCACCCCACCTGCGTGGGTCAGTGGTTGAGGGTTGACCTATGAACCAGGAGGTCACGGTTCCATTCCCGGTCAGGGCACATGCCCAGGTGGTGGGCACAATCCCCAGTGTGGGGCGTGCAGGAGGCGGCCCATCCATGATTCTCTCTCATCATCAATGTTTCTATCTCTCTCTCCCTCTCCCTTCCTCTCTGAACTCAATAAAAAAATATTTTTAAACAATCACAGTTTCCTGACTGAACCCTAGATCTTCTGAATCTGAATTTTGAAGAGTGGGGCCCAGGAGACTGTATTGTTACCAAGCAACCCAAGGGATTCCGATGCCTACTGAAGCTTGGAAACTGTGGCCTTACACCTTACACGCAGGGTCTGCGCTCCCTGGAGCAGATTCCCCAGCATCTTCTGTCATCCACCCAGGAAGCTCTCTTCCCACGTAGGAATCCTGCATGGTGTTACCAAGTTTGCTTTCCCAGGAAGATATTCTTTTTATATTTGCTTTTCTTTACAGATATATTTTTATTGATTTCAGAGAGGAAAGGAGAGGGAGAGAGAGAGAAACATCAATGATGAGAGAACCATTGATTGGCTGCCTCCTGTATACCCCACACTGGGGATCAAGCCCACAACCAAGGCATGTGCCCTGACTGGGAACCGAACCACGACCTCCTGGTTCATAGGTCAATGCTCAACCACTGAGCCATCGCAGCCAGGTGGAAAATACTCTTGATATGACCTTTGTGTGAAGTTGAGAGGCTATATTTGAGTCTCAGACAGAAAACTTAGACAGGGCGAGTCATCCAAGAAAAAGGTGAAAAGATCTGCAAGCCTGAGCTTCCGGAAGCAACCTTATGAGTCTGTCTATGTGGACACATGCTCTTGGTTCAATAAATATTTGCAGAATGAAACAGATGATTTACTGATATGGACATGGCGAGACTGGTTGCTTCGATTATCTACCTGTGTACAGTGACTAACCCTGAGATTTCACTCAGTAAAATAGCTTGTGTGTCTTCCACGCTGACTACCAGCTCAGCCCTGACTCAGCCTCAATTGCTCTTGTTTTATGCATAATTCCAAGGAGATGGATTATCTGATTGCTCAGGCCACTGAAAATGAGAAGCAGCTGATTAGAGGTAGTTTGCAAGAACTTTGAGACAGCATGGAGGGACCTGGAGAGTATGACGCTAAGTGAAATAAGCCAGTCAGAAAAAGACAAGTATCGAATGATCTCACTCATATGTGGAATCTAATGAACAAAATAAACTGATGAACAAAATTGATGTAGAGACATAGAAGCATGGAGCAGACTGATGAATCTCAGAGGGAAGGCGGAGAGGGGGCATGGGAAGAGATTAACCAAAGAACTTGTATGCATATATGCATAACCCATGGACACAGACAATAGTGTGGTGAAGGCCTGGGGTGGGGGGGGATGTGGGGTGGAGGGACCAATGGGGGGGGAGGGGAACCTCTGTAATACTTTCAATAAGAGATAAATTTTTAAGAAAGAACGAGGGGAATATGCAGATACCATGACAAAGGCAAAACAACAACAGCAGGACTTAGAATTCTGGAAAACTTGGTTGTATAGAACCCATCATTTCAGGATTATGATATATGATTTAGGTGGGAATGTAATGACACCTGTAAAAATCGAGTACTCCCAACTTAAAGATTTTAAGAATCTTCTAGTTCTTAAAAAAAAAAAGCAGGCCATTGGTGATCAAGTATCACGTAGACTACTTGGGGATGGAGAAGTAGTAGGGCGATGAAGGGTTAAAGGCCTTACACAGGCCAGGGAGTAGAGTCAGCAATGATCCGGGGGCTGGGACTAGATCCCAAACAGGTCTCCCTGAGTTTATCGATTTTATTTCATAAAGGGAAAATGACAGCCTCGAAACCTACACTGGGCTTCTCTTCCGTTCAATTGACCCAAATTTCTCTTCGTTCTGGCTGATTACCAAAGCACTACATTAGCAAAATGCTTCGGGCTAGCGCTAGTGGATGGACATTTAAGCTGGAAAGATGATATTCAAGAAATTGGAATCAATGTTCTCTATACAACTAGAAGTGATAGGTCAGGCGTTTCTCTGCATGTGGGGAAGAAATAAAATCCAGTTCTGGCATAGTTCTGTAAATATTAGCTGATTTCAGACAATCTCAACCAGGCCATCCCAAGATACATGATGGAAAAGTCCAGATTCCCAAATGAAGTCGCAGACTGTTGTACTTAATTGTGTAAACCGTCTATTTGAGGTTATGCACAGAGAATAAACTTGGTGTTTGTGGTTATCTGAAGAAATTAGCTCAACAATCCAGGCAATGCCGTTGTGGTAGATAGTGTGGTGCATCGATGCAATTTTTGTCTCCAGAGGCCAACTATCCAAAGGAGAGCGCCTGCGGTGTAAGGGCTGGGAAATGGTTAGCAGTAACCAGCCAGGTGAGTTTCCATCTGAAATCCCAACCAGGAAATGGCAGAGTTCATCTCCTGTTGAAGAACATCTGTCCCGAGAACTCCAAAGAAGCCCGAGTACCTCTCTACCTTGGAGTTTGTCTATTTCTCTCTTTTTAAAAAATACATATTTTATTGATTTTTTACAGAGAGGAAGAGAAAGGGATAGAGAGTTAGAAACATCGATGAGAGAGAAACATTGATCCGCTGCCTCCTGCACACCCCCCACTGGGGATGTGCCCACAACCAAGGTACATGCCCTTGACAGGAATTGAACCTGGGACCCTTCAGTCCGAAAGCCAACGCTCTAGCCTCTGAGCCAAACCAGTCAGGGCTGTCTATTTCTCTTTTATTAAAATTAATTAATTTTTTTAAGCAATAAAACAAAATTAAAAAATTAATTAAGTTTTTGTTAATCCTCACCTGAAGGTATTTTTTCATTGATTTTTAGAGAGAGTGGAAGGGTTGGGGAGAGACAGAGAGAAACATTGATGTGAGAGAGACACTTCAATTGGTTGGCTCCCACATGCACCCTAACAGGGTCCGGGAATCGAGCTTGCAACCGAGGTACGTGCCCTGTGACCAGAATAGAACCCAGGACCCTTCAGTCCGTGGGCCGACGCTCTATTTACTGAGCCACACCAGCCGGGGTAGAGTTTGTCTATTTCTTGAGCCAGGACTCCCCATGAGCAAGACTCAAACTTTCCGAGGTCGCAATTTCTCCATTTGATAACCTGGGAATATCACTGCTCCCCGTGGTACAGCATCTCCCCCAATGTTAATGATGATCACACATGACCCTAAGTCCACACGCAGTTTCTGAAAGGACCGACAACACTTGGTTAGAGCGGTGGTCGGCAAACTCATTAGTCAACAGAGCCAAATACCAACAGTACAACGATTGAAATTTCTTTGGAGAGCCACATTTTTTAAACTTAAACTATATAGGTAGGTACATTGTGATTAACTTCATTAGGGGACTCCTAAGCTGGCCTTTGCTAAAAACGTCCTCAATCTGATGGAGGTACGTTGGCTGAGGTCGACCCCTTCCAACTCTCCCATCCACACTCGTCTTGTGCACTTGTTTCGTCCATCTCCTTTCGTTCATCCTCTCTGTGTCCAAACCATCTCCACATGCCTTTCTCCGTCCTCGACACTACATCTTCTTTCCCTCCACAACGTTCCCTAAAATTCACTTAATCAACTTTCCTTAAAGTTTTAAGTCAACTTCGCACTGTACGTGCGCGCCCGCACGTGGTATTTTGTGGAAGAGCCACACTCAAGGGGCCAAAGAGCCGCATGTGGCTCGCAAGCTGCAGCTTGCCGACCACTGGGTTAGAGTATTAGGGTCTTAGATCAGGAAAAAACTTCTTAGGTTTCATAGTGCTGTGCGCATTTGGTAGGTGAGGGACGGGGCAGAGAGGTGAGGTGGCTGCCCCTTGTCTTTTCCAGTATTTTCCATGCAGCATAATAATGGCCAGGCTGTGTTTCAGTCCGTTCTGGGATTTCCTTCAAGGCAGGGGGTATATCTTGATCATCTCCATGAACCGCTGTCCTAGCCCAGCACCAGGAACACAGCAGATGTTTGCTGTTTATTAGATACGTTGCTTAAGCGAAGTTACAATGGAGAAAGGGGGTGACCCTGGTAATTGGACTCCCAGCTGGTCTCGTTTCAGTGAATCTCAGCTCTGTAAACGTTCTTCACAAGTATGTCAGTTCAGAACATTCTGGACTCACGGAGGGGCTTGTCTCAGCTGTGTTTCACTGGATTGAGATGTTTAAATTCCTTTCTGGAAGGTCCTGACCCCATGGTCCCACAGGCCGTGACCAAGTCCGCACACAAATGACTGTGTCCCTGGGCCTCTTGCTCCCCGCCATGCATCCCTTGGGGACCGTGACCTTGTACTGGTCACCTCTGTGTCACTGGAGGCCAGCACATTCGGTGCCTGGTGCTCACTAGTGCTTCTGCGCGTATTAGCGTCATCTGACCTTGACCACTAACCATGCATCCGGCACCTTTCCAGAGCGCTTCCCCGATGAAGTCCTTTCATCCTCACAGCAGCGTTAGTGCTGCTGATCCAGTGCTGCAGCTAGAGAAGCAGGCACAGCGGAGTTCGGAACCTAATCCCGGGTCACACAGCCAGTCGTTAGAGGAGCCAGGATGGGAACCGGGGCAACTGGCTCCAGGGCCCACCATTGCGGCAGTTCCCAAAGTTTTGGTCTCAGGCCCCCTTTGCACTCTTGGACTTGATCGAAGACCTCAGAGAGCTTTTCGTTATGTGGGCCGAGTCTCTCAAAATGTACTGTAGTCGCAGTTAAAACTGAGAAACTTAAAAAGCTTTATTCATTCATTGAAATGTCATTGATTGGCTGCCTCTTGCACTCCCCCACTGGGGATTGAGTCCGCAACCCGGGCATGAGCCAAACCGGCCAGGGATCTTCATTTACTCTTTTTTTTTTTAAAAAAATATATTCTATTGCTTTTTTTACAGAGAGGAAGGGAGAGAAACATCGATGAGAGAGAAACATTGATTAGATGCCTCCTGCACACCCCTTACTGGGGATGGGCCCACAACCAAGGTACATGCCCTTGACCGGAATCGAACCTGGGACCTTTTAGTCCACAGGCCCATGCTCTATCCACTGAGCCAAACTGGCTGGGGCTCTTCATTTACTCTTAAACTATTTTGAGCGACTTTGGTTCCCTACCACCAATGACTCTTAACTAAGGCCAATGGTTTTAAAAGAAGAGCAAGAAGGAATATCACCTCCCAGGAGTGAAGTTGCCTTTGCAGACTGCAGTTCCCTGGTGATGAATGGGCTCTGTAACTTGGAATTGAGCCATTACCAGTCTGTACGGAGTAATTCTAGAGATGGATGTGTGCAGCTTAGCTCTAGCTAGCTACCATTAAAGCCCACTTCTGATGATGAATTCTGATTCCAGAAAGAATAGAGGCTGTATTAGTCTGTTCGGGCTGCCGTAACAAATCCCACAGACTGAGTGGCCTAAACAACAGAAATTTCTTTTCTCAAAGTTCTGGAGGCTGGAAATCCAAGACCGAGAGGCCAGTTGATTTGGTTCCTGGCAGAGCTCTCTTCTTGGCTTGCAGAAGGCCACCTCTTGCTTTGTCCTCACGGGTGGGGGAGGCGGGGGGGGGGGGAGGGAGATTGAGAGATCTCTTCCTGTCCTTATAAGGCCACCAATACTATTAGGTGAGGGCCCCACCCTTATGTCCTTATTTAAGATTAATTTCCTCCTAAAGGCCTTATCTCCAAATCCAGCCTCATTTGGGTATTAGGGCTTCAACATACAAATTGTAGAGGGACAGAATCCAGTCATTGCAGAAGCCAAAAACCATATGTGCCTCTGAGAAAACAGTGCCCAATTCTCCACCTATGAAATGAGGACATTCATAATTGTCACCTTCCTCCACGGGGGCTATGATGAAGACTATTGCTTCAGTTTTCCAAAGTCAATTCTTGCTTGTGAAATGAAGAACATCTGAGTGCTGCATGTGTGTACATATCCATATCTATAATTAATGCAGGATTTCTAGGCTGGGAGCCCAGAAACAGTTTTATGTAGGCATGCAGAAATGCACCTTTATTTTGATGATATTTAATTTCCTTTTAGGCAATTTTCTTCTTGAATACATTACTTGATGACTGTGTTTTTCCATGAAAGACGATGAGGAATGTTCCAGATTTACTCTCCAGTGTTTTAGAGGCACAGCAGCCTTGCCAGCAGGTGGCCTTGAATGTTCCGCATCTAGCTGGGGATCTGTTAGAACACTGTTCTCTATAGCTGCATTTTCTATACAGTACATACTAGTACATGTGACTACTGAGCAACTGAAATGTCAAATCCAAATTCAGACAATATACATACCCGATGTTGAAGACTTAGTACAAAAGAAGAATATAAAGTTTTAGTGCTCTAGCCAGTTTGGCTCAGTGGATAGAGCTGTCAGACTGCGGGCAAAAAGGGTCCCAGGTTCAATTCCGGTCAAGGGCATGTAACTGGGTTGTAGGCTCCTCTCCGGCCTGGGCCCTGGTTGGGGTGTGAGCAGGAGGCAACCCATCAATTTGTTTCTCTGACATCGATATTTCTCTCTGTCTCTCCTTCTCTCTTCCACTCTCTCTAAAATCAATGGAAAAATATCCTCGGGTGAGGATGAACAAAATAATAATAACAAAATAAAGTGTCGAGTAATTTCTATATTGACTGCATGTAATACAACATTACAGATAATATTTTAGATAGATTGCGTTAAATTGAATGTCTTCATTTCACCTGTTTCTTTATACTTTTTCAGATGTGGTTACTAGAGATTTAAAAATTACACATGTGGGTTACTTTTATGGCTCCATCATACTTCCAAGGGAGAGAGCTCTTCTATAGATTTGAATTCAGCCTTGAGTTTGTCGGGCCTCCAGCCATTAAGCTGGGAGCCTCGAGGCCCTAGATTAAGTATCTCTTCTCAGAGGCCCTAAGAAGCGAAGCGAGCGTTTGCCTTTGGTGCCTCTTTTCTTCACGTCTTTCTCAACTCCTGGACGTTCCTTGCTGCTCCCTAGGGTCCCTGTAAGAGAGCCCATCCAACATGCCCTTCCCAAAACACCCCCTGAGCTTTACAGTGGCTCATTATTCTGTTTCTTTTAGAGATACTTTTATTGATTTCAGAGAGGAAGGGAGAGGGAGAGAGAGATAGAAACATCAATAATGAGAGAGTCATTGTTCCGCTGCCTCCTGCCCACCCCACACTGGGGATCGAGCCCACAACCTGGGCATGTGCCCTGACTGGGAATCGAACCGGGACCTCCCGGTTCATAGGTCAACGCTCAACCACTGAGCCATGCTGGCCGGGCTCTTTTTCTTTTTCCTCTCCCCCAAATTAACAGCCCTTCAGCCTAGGGATCTCACAGAGTTGTTATGTAAAATGTGAGCTTTAAAATTGTCCCCACGGGAGTGTAAAAGGCATGCTCTCTATGAGCCTGTTGGAGGTGAGATGGTAAGGCTCTCTGTTGGGGTCATTTCTAGCAAAGTGTCCCAGTAGAAGGATGCATTTCCAACAGTTGTGAGGGAGGTGTTTGGAGGTATGTAAACCATGTATGTAACCCAAGCATGATTGGTGCACAGCTATTCTGTAAATATATCAACCTTCGCTCTGCTGAAGGCATGATGGCAGTTCTAGAATCAATATAATGTGGTCTCACACGGATTTCCCCTAAAATAATCTCTGCATGGCCCTAACCGGTTTGACCAGTGGATAGAGCATCGGCCTGCGGACTGAAAGATCCCAGGTTCATTTCCAGCCAAGGGCACATGCCTGGGTTGCAGGCTGAATCCCCAGTGTGGGGCCTGCAGGAGGCAGCCTATCAATGAGTCTCCCTCATAACTGATATTTCTATCTCTATCTCCCTCTCTGTTCTTCTCAGAAATCATTAAAAATATTTTTAAAATAATAATAATAATCTCTGCAGGTTTCTATATATGCCCCTGTTCTCCTATCCTCTACCGCCTTTAAAAATCTTTTAATTTAAATTTTTAAAAAAATATATTTTATTGATTATTTACAGAGAAGGGAGAGGGATAGAGAGTTAGAAACATCGATGAGAGAGAAACATCAATCAGCTGCCTCCTGCACACTCCCTACTGGGGATGTGCCTGCAACCAAGGTACATGCCCTTGACCAGAATCAAACCTGGGACCCTTGAGTCCGCAGGCCCACACTTTAGCCACTGAGCCAAATCGGTTAGGGCTAATTTAAATTTTTTTATTTATTGAATTTATTGGGGTGACATTGGTTAATAAATTTATATAGGCTTCAAGTGTACAATTCTGTATATAACACATCCTTTGTATATTGTATTGTGTGTTCACCACCCCAAGTCAAGTCTCCTTCCATCACTATCCCCCCTTTAACCTCTTCTATCTCCCCCCAAAATCTTTAAAAATCAGAAGATGCCATTATTGACCAAATCGCTTCTGTTGCAAAGCTGTCTATCAGATGTTTGTAGCTGTGCTTCATTACTGAGGACTTCGTCTCCTCTGGAGTGACATTGTTCTCATTCATGGCTTCATCCATTCAGTATTCACATGGCATGAGCATTCCAAAAGCTCTTGAAGCTATTGGGTACCTTTCATGTGCGTGCAGGCAGGTCATACATGCCATGCCCCTGTTGTTCTGCCAAACCAGGGCTCCTTCTCAAGAAAAGCAATTACACAGGCTCACCAGTCCTGCTGCCAACAGACAACAGGCCAGGGCCTTGGAGAATTCTTCAAGAGACGCAGGTCGAGAGCTGGGCTTTTTAAAAAGTCCCTATAAATGAACCCATACTCTATAAAAATTAGCCAAGACTAAAGGAGGTGTATTAAGCAATTTCCACAGCTAAAGCATTATATTTCAGGGAGTTTATGGGGATAATAGGTCTTTATTGGGCATCGCCATTAACATGGTCATTAGCTTTCACACCGTTAAATATCTCATTTCAAGGGCAATGATGTTGAACTCTATATTCATCAAGAAAATAATTGCAGAAAACTGTGCCAGCCACACCAGTTTTTCAGAGGCATCAGCCATACAAAAGGTGGACATCAAGGTGTATTATTTGAAAATTGTGCCATGGCAGTTTGGCAGGACTAATTCATAGATTTGCTTCTTTATGCCTGATGTTATATGAGCATCAAATTATCCAGCTTCTCTGTGGTTCTTTCTTTCTTTCTTCTTTTCTTTTCTTTTTTTTTGCAGGTAGGACAAGTATATTGTACAGAACACTTAGCACCAAGACTCCAATCTTAATGGAACTTTTTAAAAAGTTCTCTGGCCCCAGTCTGGCTGGCGTAGCTCAATGGTTGAGCGTCGACCTATGAACCAGGCAGTCACGGTTCGATTCCCAGTCAGGGCACATGCCTGGGTTTCAGGCTTGATACCCAGTAGGGGGCGTGCAGGAGGCAGCTGATCAATGATTCTCTCTCTTCATTGATGTTTCTCTCTCCCTCTCCTTGCCTCTCTGAAATCAATAAAAAAAATTTTTTTTTAAAAGTTCTCTGCCCCATAATGAGATATTCCTTTAAGAAACATAGTCTGAATTGAGCCATAAAAGCTTTACATTTATGGTACACTGCAATGGTAGAATGCCAAAAAAATTATAGTTCTTCAAAAAGAAACAATTCTTTAAAAAACATGCAGAGAAACAATCAAACTAACACCTTTACACATTCCCAATGTCTATGATTCTTTTCATCTGTTTTTCATAATTGGATGCATGTTTCTTGCTGCCAAGTTTAGTTTATATGGTGATTGGTGGCTTACTATGTATTGGAAGACTCAACCCATTAAAATAGGATTAGCTGTTGATGGGTGTGGTGGATACACCCTAAGATGACCCCCAATGAGTCACATCCTTATATAATCCTCTTTCCTTGAGTGCCAGACAACCTGTGACCTAATTCCAGCCAAGAGAATATGGCAAAGGCGATGGGCTGTCACTCCCTTGATTACATTATGTAGGACTTTCTTAGTGGCCCCAAGTAAGAGACTCTCCCTGGCTGGTCTTAAAGAAGTGGGCTGCCGTGTGGGGAGAGGTCTGGGAGAGGGCCGTGTAGTAAGGAACTGTGGGCAGCCTCTAGGCCAGTGATGGCAAACCTATGACACATGTGTCAGAGATAACACGCGAACTCATTTTTTTGGTTGATTTTTCTTTGTTAAATGGCATTTAAATATATAAAATAAATATCAAAAATATAAGTCTTTGTTTTACTATGGTTGCAAAGATCAAAAAATTTCTATATTGTGACACGGCACCAGAGTTAAGTTAGGGTTTTTCAAAATGCTGACACGCCGAGCTCAAAAGGTTTGCCATCACTGCTCTAGGAGCTGAGCCTGACCTCTGGCTGATGGTTAGTATGGAAGCAGGGACCCCAGTCATAGCTTCAGGGATGAGGTCTTTGAGCTCTAGATCCAAGCCCAGCTGATACCCTTTTAAAAATATATACATATTTTTATTGATTTCAGAGAGGAAAGGAGAGGGCGAGAGAGACACACATCAATGATGACACAGAATCATTGATCAGCTGCCTCCTGCACACCCGTAACCCAGGCATGTGCCCTTGACCAGAATCGAACCCAGGACTCTTCAGTCCACAGGCCAACGCTCTATCCACTGAGTCAAACTGGCTAGGGCCCCAGCTGACACCTTGAGTGCAGCCTTGTGAGACCTCGGCAGAGAACCCAGCCATGCTGTGCCTAGACTCCTGACCCATGGAAACTGAAAAAATAAATAGGTGTTTAGCTCAGTGGATAGAGCATCGGCCTGCCGACTAAAGGGTCCCAGGTTTGATTCCGGTCAAGGGCATGTACCTTGGTTGCGGGCACATCCCCAGTAGGGGGTGTGCAGGAGGCAGCTGATCGATGTTTCTAACTCATCGATGTTTCTAACTATCCCTCTCCCTTCCTCTCTGTAAAAAATCAATAAAAAATATATTAAAAAAGTAGTTTAAAAAAAATAGATGGACACTGTGTACGATCCTTTTCATGAATGTCCTTCTTTTCATGTTTCTCACAACTCTAAGAGCTTTACAAATCCTCCCATTTTGTGTGTGAACACACTAGGATTAGTGGGGTGAAGTAACTTGCCCAACTTGGTCACACAGCTAGTGAGTACAGAAAGCTGTGACCCAAACCCAGAAATCCCAACTGAACAGTATGATACTGCAGAATTCCTTTATCACTCATAATCATTGAGAACATATAATTCTCAAGTATCACGAATATGAGCTCTAATTAATTCCCGCCTACGACGTCCTACATAGGGAGTTTTCTGTACTCATGGTCCCTAAAAATGAGACCAATAATTTATGTCAGACTTGAGCTAGAGAACGACGAGACCCATGGTGACTTCTAAAAGGAAATGAACCGTGCTCTTGTTGATCTCTCTTCTCAAAATGTGGTGGTTCTTAGTAGCAGAATCAGAGATGCGGAAGAGGAAAGCAGGTGTGCTGGGTGACTTGTGCTCTGCCTTCACTTCCTTCATGGAAGTCTGTCAGAAACTCAAGAGTCACAGTTCCCATCAGAATCTCGGGGGGCGGGGGGGGGGAACTTTCACAGCTCCCGATGCCTGGCTTTGTCCTGGGGTTTCTTAGTCTCCTGGTCTGGAAGAGCCCAGAATCAGGAGCGTTTCCAAAGCTCCTCCGATGATCCTGCTGTGTAGCCAGGGCTGAGGATGGTTTTTAAGGAAGATGAGCATGAGACTAGCTGCAGCGGAGCCATGTCTGCTTCCCTCTGATGCCCTGATGCCCAGGGCTGTGTGGGGGCCACGTGGGAACAGCTTTCTGTCTAGCACTCATCTATGGGGCATACCCAGTTAGGACTGGGGCGACTCACAGGCCCATTTTATTTGAAGCTCAGGGACACTTCCACCAGCAACTGCAAGGGTCTCCAGACCCTGTCAGCACGGGCCTTTGTTAGCTTAGGTCTCACCTGCTGGGCAAAATCCCATTCAATTGATTTTAGTGTTGGAGGTTATCATTTGCGACAAAATTAGTCTTTTTTTAAATTTTGCTTTTTCAATGTGAGTTTATATACACCCTCATTCATGGCTTTAACCCACACTGTGGGGAAGAACTTTACTAACCCTTTTCGTATTTTTGCATTTTGCTTTGATCCAGCTTTGACTACAATTACAAATCATTTGCGATTTTGCTTTTAAGAATTTTATGTCATTTTTTCCCACATTAGGTTGGACACAATAGCAGAGCTGGGGTTGAGATTATCTTTCCCTCTCTTGCACTCTCTCTAAAAATCAATGGAAAGATATCCTCAGATGAGGATTTAAAAACAAAAGATTTATTCCGAGGACAATCATGAACCCTAATCAGATGTCAATCATCTGTCTTCTCTGTGTTTTGTCAGGGGCTATGTATTTTATAGACTGATAAGATGTTGGTTGTTTACAACTTAATTCACCCATCCATCCATCCCTTCCTACATTCATTAAAAAAAAAACAACAAAGAAAAAACAACAAAACAAAACACTTCCTGAAGACCTGCCCTCTGCTTGCCAGTGAGTATGTTAATGTCAGAGGTAGAATATTAGAATCCAGTGTGAGGAAGTTTCTGAGAAAGGCAGGTCCAGGTGCTCAGAATAGTAGACCCCAATGCCCTGAACTCCACCTCAGCTGCTGGTCTCATCCCTCAGTCCTCCCCTCCTTCCTCCAGCCACCAAAGAGGATGCAGAGGCTGGAATCTGTTCAGGGTAAAGATGCTGGAGGCTCTCTCTCTGCCTCCAACGCCCCCCCCTCCCCCCCCTCCCGCCCCAGCACAGCCTGTCCCAGGAATCACACTGCTTCTCAGGGGCTGATGGAGAGGCTGCTGGTGTAGAAAGATCTCAGACTCCTCGCTCCTTGCAGTGCTCCCTGGGGAGGAGATCTGACGGAGGCTCCCTGAGAAAGGGAGGTGCTTCCAGCTTGGGCTTTTACTCAGCGCTCAGCGGGGCCTTGCTGCCTCTCCATCCAGCCTGGGGTGCATACACAGTGGGGGCACCTGTCATTGTCCTTAGCAGAATGATTTCTGTGACTCACTATAGCAATGGTTCTCAACCTTCCTAATGCCGCGACCCTTTAATACAGTTCCTCATGTTGTGGTGACCCCCAGTTTCATTGTTACAAATTGAACATAATGAAAGCATAGTGATTAATCACAAAAACAATATGTAATTATATATGTGTTTTCTGATAGTCTTAGGCGACCCCTGTGAAAGGGTCTTTCAACCCCCCAAGGGGTCGAGACCCACAGGTTGAGAACCGCTGCACTACAGGTTGGCGGATGGAGAGCCAGGGAGCTGGAAGCTCCTTTCAAACCTGGGAAATCATTTTGGCTTGAAAATAAAGATGGATTCATACTGGTGGCCTGGACTGGAGCGTGGCACGGGTAAAAAGGACAGCATGTGTGTCCCTGAGCTTCTGAGGGCAGGTGGCATCACTCAGGCTCATTTCCCCTCCTCCCCCGAGTAATTCAGGTGCCCACGGCCTGCCAGGCATTGGTAGGCGGCAGAGAGCAAACAACAATGACATCCTCCCCTCCGGCACAGAGCAGCTATGAAAACAAAATGGGCCCAGAGGCCAGCACTTGGTGCCTAGGGAAGCCAAATCCTTACAGTGGCCCGCCACACCCTGCAGGATCTGGCCCTGTCCCCTTGTGCCCTTGTCCCCTCTGACTCTCTGTGCTGTCTGATTGGGCACACGGGCCTCCATACATGCTGTCTCCTACATGCCAGCCATGACTCCGAGCCCACTCCCCCTTGCACTGCTGTCCCCTCTGCCTGGAAGACACCTGTCCCCGTACCCATGTGGCTCCCTCCCTCACCTCCTTTATGTCTCTGCTCTGATGTCACCTCTCCAGGAGGCCTGTCCTGACCACCCTATTCCCATCACACCAGCCCCAGGTGTCAATCCATTTATTCTGCTGTACTTGCCTTCTCACAAAGGATGTGCTTTTGCTGACCTATTCTGTGTGTCGCCTGTTCTCTTTCTCCCCACCAGTATGTCTGAGCAAGCTGGGCTCCATTTGAATGATTTTTCAAATGTGTCCACAGAATCAAATAATAAGGAATTGAACATTACAGTAGATCACATGGATTCTGAAGGAAATGTCCACAGAGCCTGGCTGGTGAGCTCAGTGGTTGAGCATTGACCTATGAACCAGGAGGTCATGGTTTGATTCCCAGTCAAGGGCAAATGCCCGGGTTGTGGGCTTGATCCCCAGTGGGGCATGCAGGAGGCAGCTGATCCATGATTCTCTCTCATCTTTGATGTTTCTCTCTCTCACACTCCCTTCCTCTCTGAAATCAATAAACATATATTTTTAAAAAAGAAATGCCCACAGAAAATGAATATGAAACCGAACAGTAAAGCCATTACAGCTTTGAGTCTCTGCCGGTATCTCTACTTCCTGGAGGCGTACAAGCATTTAGGGTGAAGTTCAAGTTTTCCGTTCAGAAACTCCTCTCTTCCTCTAGTCTCCTCTCTCCTTTTTCACAAGTCACTTGAGTTTTGAACTTGAAGGAGGTACTTTGGGTGGAAAGTGATTGATTATAGAAGGTGCTGGAACTATAAAACATATTCTACTGGGTGAAGGTGACTTGTTTTTTAACAAATAGTTCTATCCTCTTGCCAGGATTGATTTGAGCTGTGACAGCTTTTATGGGGGGCACAGAGGGGAATATAAAAACCCATCTGCAATTGCAAGGATTAATCACCTCGGTGTCTGAGGGCGGTTGTGGGGGGGCTACGAACCCGGGTATCAGTATTTAAAGTAAGACAACTGGATTGAATCACAAGGGGAGTGAAAGTCTGAGAAAGAAAGGAGGAAAAAGCGGAACAGAGGCAAAAGAAAGGACGAGAATTTAGAAATAGAGAGCGGGCTGAAATATTTTTGTACACGGGCAGGAAGTTGCTCTCGCCGCAGACTCTTGCACAGACCTTGCACAAGGAGATCTATGATTAGCAAATAGCATGGTGCGCCTGGCGCTGTGGCATTTTCCAGATGCGCGTCTATGAATGGGGATCTAATTGTGGCCGGAGATCCTCCGATCTGATGCGAAAGCAAACGAGAAACGCTACCCCCCTCCCTCACACTTGGCATTAAAGCTGAAACCTGTTTCATGGGCGTCCATTCATCTCAGCGTAAGGAAATTGAGTCTCAGAAAGAAGTTGGCAGGAATTGACGACCGAGTACAGAATTCTGATGGGAGAGCCTTGAGCACCGTTTCCAACTCTGGATGTGGTGGGATTTCTATGCATCAGTTACCATTCTCCCCTGACAGGGGAGATGCTGCACGAGCCCACATTCCATTGTCCTGGCATTCCACTTGCGCACCCCACTCATGTGGATTCCATTGGTTCAAGAAGCAGAGGGCTAGCTGGCGTGGCTCAGTGGATAGAGCATCGGCCTGCGGACTGAAGGGTCCCGGGTTCGATTCCAGTCAAGGGCACATGCCCAGGTCATGGGCTCAATCTCCAGTAGGGGGCATGCAGGAGGCAGCCGATCAATGATTCTCTCTCTCTCCCTCTCCCTTCCTCTCCGAAATCAATAAAAATAAAAACAGAAGCAGAGGGAAGCTGGGATTTTCTGTGAGTGTCATAAGTAGCATGACCCAATATCGCCAGCCCTCCTGCCGCAGCTGTGCTCATGGAGCCGCATAGGAAGCCCTGCATGTCTGAGGCCCAACTGCCAGTTCAGGGACCAGCAGACTCGGGAGTTCAAAACCACATCTTGTAGCAAAGAGCAGAATTTGGTCTGCTGTTGAAAGAAACACTACTTTTCTTCATTTCATGTAATGCAAGGTGATATGAATGCTTTCCTTCCTTGTTTAACTGAAGTCTCCTCAAATATAGGGTGTCCCCCCCAAATGTATATGCACACTTTGAATAATTACAAAGGCAGTGTTTTTTTTAAAAAAATACATTTTTATTGATTTCAGAGAGGAAGGAAGAGGGAGAGAGAGAAACATCAATGATGAGCGAGAACCATGGATCAGCTGCCTCCTGTACGCCTCCTACTGGGGATCAAGCCCACAACCCGGGCATGTGCCCTTGACCGGAATCGAACCTGGGACCCTTCAGTCCACAGGCTGATGCTCTATCCACTGAGCCACACCAGCTAGGGCTAAAGGCAGTGTTTATTAAAATGCATTTCCAAAATTGAGCTATCAGCTATAAAAGTATGCATACATTTTGGGGGCCATGCTGTAGCAGCATGCATTAGTGAGTTAGATGGAAGATTAGTGATGCGTGAGGCAAGAGTCATCATTTAGGAGTTTTCACATGTCCTTGGAGCATAAACCAAGCAAAAATAACCCGAGAAGTCAATTCCTCTTAAAGCTCTTACAATGGATAGTGAAACTGCCTAGCAGACTCCAAAGATTGCCCAACCCAGGGTTCTCAACCAGGGCCAACTGGCGGGGCATATTTGGCAGCATCTGGAAACATTTCTGGTTTTCACGATTTGGGGGGTGGTAGTCATTGCTACGGTGATCGAATCAATAGAGGATAGGGCTGCTGCTAAACACCCTACCAAGCACCGGGCAGCCCCCACATCAGACCCAAAATGTCACCAGAGCCGAGATTAATAAATCCTCATCCTGCCCTAGCTGGTTTTGCTCAGTGGGTAGAGCATCACCCTGCAGACTGAAGGGCCTGGGTTTGATTCTAGTCAAGGGCATATGCCCAGGGTTGTGGGCTTGATCCTCAGTAGGGGGTGTGCAGGAGGCAGCTGATCAATGATTCTCTCTCATCATGGGTGTCTCTCTCTCTTTCTCTCCCTCTCCCTTCCTCTCTGAAATCAATACAAATATATTTTTAAAAAAGAAAGGAAGAAAAGAAGTCCTCATTCTAACACACGTCCTAAATGTAAACCCATTTGAAATATCCCTCAGTTGGTGGAATTAACCAGAACAACAGTCTGATAAACAAAAACCAAGCAAAAACTTAGTTAGTAGTATTTTCCCCTTTCTCTTACACACCCCATAGAAAATCAATGAACGTAAGCATGGCCTTTAAGAAAAACACACCTCTGTAAGCATTCTTCTTAAGTAAGTTTCCCTACACTTCCTGCCATTCTCCAGAGGCTATTATATTCCCAACTAGAGGCCTGGTGTATGAAATTCAAAGGAGGGTCCCTAGGCCTGGCCGGTGATCAGGGCTGATCTGTGGGGTGACCGGCGATGGGGGCCCGCTGGCACCTGCATTGGCTGGGGGCATCTCCTGCATAGAGCGTCTGCTCCCCTGGTGGTCAGTGTGCATCATAGCGACCGGTCGTTCCACCGTTCGGTCGATTTGCATATTAGGCTTTTATTATATAGGATAACATTATTGAAACCACCATGGTAATAAAAATTTATAACTGCATTAGCATCTCCTGGCTAAGCTCGTTGAACTGATAGGTGAGGGGGAAACATAAAAGACCTTTTAAGAATTCTAGCTTGTTCGATTGCTGCTTCCCAGTTCTAAAAGAAAGACTGGATGTTCAAACTGCCTTTCGACGCAGGGCAATCTGTGACATCTAGAAAGATTCAATTGGCCTGTTTCAGTCGGCCTGCTCTGGAATCTGTTGGCCAGAAGAGCAAAATGAGCTTCATGTGTGTTTCCTACTCAGGAAACCTGACGATTGTTATTGAAATATGAAGCCACAAATCCTTTGAGAATGTTCATACAGAAAGTCCTGCCGTGGCTTGGAGTTTTATGCCAAGAGCACTAATGGGGTGATTGGGAGGTGGGGCTTTTAAGACAATTGGTAACACCACTTACCTGTGTGACCTTGGTCTTCAGATTTCTCATCTAGAAAGCAAAGGCTCTGTGTGATGACCTCCAAGGTCATTTTCAACTAAAAAAACAATAGCACAGAAACAGTACAGGCTGACCTTGAGATTTCCAGGATACCAACAAATGCCTCCCTTTCATCATTTTTACCAATTTGGAAGTGGTTCAGTGATAGCTCATAGAGCTGTGGACTTACGCTTTCATACAACAGAGAAAAGAATAGCCCAGCTGGTGTGGCTCAGTGGTTGAGCATTGACCTATGAACCAGGAAGTCATGGTTCAATTCCTGGTCAGGGCACATGCCTGGGTTGTGGGCTTGATCCCCAGGCAGGGGTTGATCAATGATTCTCTCTCATCATGAAAGTTTCTATTTCTCTCTCCCTCTCCCTTCTTTTCTGAAATCAATATAAAGATATATTTTTTTAAAAAAAGAATAAATATCTGCTGTGGAAGGATTGTAAATAATTAAGACCCTCTTTCCTTCATCAGATAAACAAAACCAGGAAATCTGTGATGGAGAATGGATTATTTCTCCAGCATCCAAATCTATTTGTTACTCTGCAGCGGTTGGGATCTGGCATTTATGTAACCGTAGGCTATTTCTGGGTTGAATCTGCCTTGCCGACCCCCCTCAGACAATAGCACCTCTATCTTCCTATCAGCTCGAATGGTAATGTTAATTGGTTTAGAATTTTCCAAGCAGATCTGCATGCCAAAGAGATGGTCGGACAGCGTGGTGTTTCAGCATTGTAGAGAAGAATGACAGGCCCTTGAAAGCCCAAACCAGGAGACCACACAGGGCCGGAGTGCAGAAATCACTCTGTTTGCGCCACAGGCTGTCTGCCCCTGGAAGCAGGGCCACGGGGCAGGCGGGCAGCTTGCAGGGAGAAATGCACCCCCAAGGGCCCCAGAGGCCCCCAGGGAGCCAAGACTTGCTTGTTTCTCAGCCGGTTTTATTCCCCTGCCCACGCCCCGCCACCGAGAGCTCGGCGCTGTCTGGGTTATTCCTTCTGCAGCTCTTTGTTATCTCGGGACCTGGTTGTACAGTCTCTGCTTCACCAGCGACTTTGTCTTGCCTTTTGCGCTCTTCTTGGCCTTGAATGTAGATAAGACAGAAGAGCAAAGGGCATTGAATCCCAGACCCATTTGTTGTTGTCAATCCTCACCGTTGATTTTTAGAGAGAGTGGAAAGGAGGGGAAGAGAGAGAGAGAGAGAGAAAGAGAGAGAGAGAGAGAGAGAGAGAGAGAGAGAGAGAGAAAGAAACATCAATGTGAGAGAGACACATCCATTGGTTGCCTCCCTCACGCACCCGGACTGGGACCAGGGATCAAATCTGCAACCCAGGTATGTGCCCTTGACCGGGAATCGAAGCCGCCAGTCACCCTTACATCCTTGGGCCGATGCACTAACCACTGAGATAACCATCCAGGGCCCAAACCCATTTTTTTTAAAAAATATATTTTTATTGATTTCAGAGAGGAAGGGAGAGGGAGAGAGAGATGGAAACATCAATGATGAGAGAGAATCATTGATTGGCCGCCTCCTGCATGTGCCCTACTGGGGATCGAGCCTGTAACCCGGGCATGTGTCCTTAACTAGCATCAAACCCGGGACCCTTCAGTCCACAGGCGGATGCTCTATCCACTGAATCAAACCAGCCAGGGCCCATTTTTAAAAAAATTCATTCATTTATTCATTTTCATCTCAGCAAAAGCTTAGCGAGAAAGAGGGTTAAATAGGAGAGCAAAACAGTGGGTTTAGGAAACCATTCGTGAATCTGAAGAAGGCAGGCCACCATGGCAGCCACAGCTAGACAATGGCTGTAGAGGGCAATTTTTAAAAATTGAGTGCTGTCTGTTTAGAAAGGTCTCTGGGTTGTTTATCAAGGCGTGTGACTCTGAGAGTGAGGAATGGGAGAAAATGGAAGGAAAGTAAGAGAAACCACCTTTCATTTCAGATCTTGTGAACACAGCTCCCTTTCCTTTGCTAACTCTGTCTAAATTAAAAACAAACACACACACACACAAAACCACCTCAATGGGGAAATATACAAATCTTTACAAAGGCTTCCCCTGTGTATCTACAGTGCCCTTGTGCAAGATATAGCAACTTGTAGCCTTGCAGTGCGGTCATATTTGAAATAAATGGGGCAAGAGGTGATCTTCGTTCCTTCCTGTCTCTCTCTCTCTCTCTTCTCTCTCTCTCTCTCTCTTTCTTTCTCTCTATTTTTTTCTTTCTTTCTTTCTTTCTTTTCTTTCTTTCTTTCTTTTCTTTCTTTCTTTCTCTTTCTCTTTTTCTTTCTCTTTCTTTCTTTCTTTCTTTCTTTCTTTCTTTCCCTCTCTCTTTCTTTCTTTCTTCTTTCTTTTTCTCTCTCATTCTTTCTCTCTTCTCTCTCTTTTCTTTTTCTTTCTCTTTCTTTCTCTCTTTCTTTTTCTCTCTCATTCTCTCTTCTCTCTCTCTCTCTCTCTCTCTCTCTCTCTCTCTCTCTCTCTCTCCCTAACAGATGTGCAACCTGCTTCCACAGCCCGGGAGCATGCATCCCAAACGACAGGCTTCATCTGCCTGTGGAGGGGCGAACTTGCCCCGGCGCCTGGCGCTGGGAGCTGAAAGCGTGGCTGCTGGGAGTGGGAGTGCCTTAGGGGTGATTCCGGGCCGTGATAAATACCAGCCCTTGGCATTGAGACCCGCGTCAGCGTCAGCGCAGGAGGCAGACAGAAGGTGTTCTCTTTCAGCCTCTGTTCCCAAAGGGCGCTCAGCTGTGCGGGTAGGCAGAGCCTTCTTTCTCTGAGTGGCCTCTTTCGAAGTTGGGGGGTTGGTTGCTCAAGGGAAAATGGCTCAATCCGGGTCATTATTTAAGAGCAGCTGAGAGAGGGCTGTGGGCCGAGGCCTTTCCTCGGCGGGATCCCGTTTGTGGTCCTTTGCCTGGGACCCTGCAGACGCCGCAACGAGGAAAACGAATGCGGTGGGAGCACTCAAATGGCTTTTGCCCACGTTGGGAAGGCGGTGCGTGGGACTAGCTCTGGGGTTGGACGGCAGCCATGAAGGGTGTCTTGTGGGAAGGTTAGTGCCTGCACAACCTACCTGACTGTTGCACCGAGACCGCAGCGATCTCGCACATGCCGGCAGGAAACCCAGCGCTTCCTGTTCGCAGGCCCCTGAGAAGCGTTGCACAATGCAGGGCAGCTCTCCTGTCCCCGCCGTCTCCATGCCGGGGGAGCAGGGTTCTACATTGTCTTTTAAGACATCTGGGACCACTCCTTGTCTGTGACTCTGTCCGAGGGGTGCACATCCTGCCAGACAATGGAGAGGCGGCTGTGTGGATCTGGGTCGGCCACTCCATCTGGGACTGGGGAGGAGGGGGGGGGCTTGTAGGGGGAGGAGGGGGGCGGTTTGCAGGGGGACTTCCAAGGATGCCTCACGCGGAGGCAGGGGACCCGCCCGATGGCAGGGTGGTTCTGGGAGGGGCCGCAGGTGACGTGCATGGGCAGGTTGCTTTGTGAGGTGAGAAGGCTTGCAGCCTCCCCTACTGAGTCCAGTGCCCCCCAAAACTAATGAGGGGGCGTGGAGGAAGACGTGGTGTTGGGTGGGGTGCCATCAGACCTCCCGAGTCAGCTCAGTGCGCCCCCTAAGGCATGGCAGAGACCCCTGCAAACCACAAAGGACACATATTCAGTGCCGTTAGGACAAGCCTCTGGGCGCCCAGCGACCAAGGGCGTCGATGTTCTGATCACCAGGTGAGCGGTTTCCTGAAGATACACTTGGCCAGGGCCGCAGGTCCCCAAATCAGAGCTCTCCGGGGCCTGGGGTGCCTCCTGGCACTGCCCAGAGTTCGCAGCCATGTGCTCTGACAGGCTGAGGTGCAGGAGGGCTTTCTTGCGCCTTTGTTAATGCAGGGAAACAAAAATGTCCCCGCTGGGCACCAGCCACCTGGCCTGTCCCTTCCTCTCTCTGCCCGTCAGCTCTGGAATCCCTGCCTTCTCTCAGGCCCTGGGGACAGTGGGCACAGCACACTGTCCCTCCTCCACACGCCTGGGGACTTATATCTGAGCATGGAAATCGGGGCTCTGCATGGCACGTGTTGTATGTAATCACAATGAACCTTTTATAAGCAGCAGAGCGAGCTAAGTACAGGACAGAGTCAGGACTGATGCTCAGCCTCCATCAGGTCGACTGGACTATTATTAGCACACTAGAGGCCCGATGCACGAAGATTCATGCAAGAATGGGCCTTCCTTCCCCTGGCTGCCGGCACCGCCTTCACTCCGGCTGGAGGTGCCTTTCCACCTTCCTACTCTGCCCAGAGGCCCTGAGCAGCTGGGGCGGTACAGACCACCTGCATTGTCGTTGCCATGGCAATGACTGCAAGCATCCCGCCCGGGCTGCTCAGTGACAGTGTATGCAAATTAACCCGCCATCTTTGTTTGCATGCTCACTCCTGATTGGCTGGTGGGCGTCGCAAAGGTACAGTCAATTTGCATCTTTCTTTTATTAGTGTAGATTGCTTTTCTCTCCTTTTCATGTTATTAAGTGATTAAGGATATCATTTTCCTTATTTTTAAGTATGAAAACTATACTTAATAACTAGGGAATTTAAACAATACAGAAAAACACAACGATAAAAAAATAAAATCCCTCATGGATACCATCCTGAGCGAGCCAGAGTAGCTGTGAATATTTTGACATATTTCCTTCTAGCAGTTTTTTCTCTACCTGTACCTATTTTCATGAACACATGTCCCTCTTTTTACAAACCTTGGTCACTGTAGAGGATCAGTTGAGTTTCCCATTTTTTTTCATGTTCTGTGTATTTTAGCACATCATCCCCCTTTGCCTATAGCATGGTTAGCGAGGGCTATGTTTCTTGTAAGAACATGCCATACATTTAAAATGTGCTGTTGAGGGACAGTCAAGAGGTCTACAGTTTTTCTCCATGACACACAACACTGCAATGAACATCTCTGTCCATAGATTTTTAGACTGTTTCTCTGAATATTGGCCAAGTGTAGGATCCTTGAATTAAACATTTCAAGGTCAAAAGGTCTAAATCCCTTCAATGCACATTGTCAGACTGCCCTCCAGAATGGCTATCCCAATTTGCAGTCATATAAGGTTTTCTTTATCTGTATTGTCGGAGGGTCTCTGGTACCGAGGATCGGCGGTGGCCATGCACTGTTTTAAGTGAGAGTGAAAATCCCAGCCCAGCCCAGCCCTAGCCGGTTCGGCTCAGTGGATAGAGCGTCAGCCTACAGACTGAAGGGTCCTGGGTTCGATTCCGGGCAAGGGCACATGCCCGGGTTATGATCTCGATCCCCTGTGTGGGGCATGCAGGAGGCAGCTGATCAATGATTCTCTCTCATCACTGATGTTTCTATCTCTCTCCCTTCCTCCCTTCCTCTCTGAAATCAACAACAACAACAAATAGATATATTTGGGCCCAGGCAGGGGTGTGGAGGATGGGCTGAGACCCACTCCTATGCCTACTACAGCCTGGTGGCCCACAATTCCTTTCAAGGTGCATGAATTCGTGCACTGGGCCCCTAGAGTGTGTGTGTGTGTGTGTGTGTGTGTGTGTGTGTGTGTGTGTATGCCCAGACCTTCTCCATAGCTGGGAATGAGCAATCCCAGAGGACAACTGATCAGATGTGGAGCTGAGAGTGCTTCCCACGGCCATTCTCAAAGTACATGATCCCTCAAGGACCCTTTGGCAGAGATGGTGACCTTTACCAAACAGACCAGCCCAAGCTGCCCGGACTGAGCATGAAAAAGACACATACTTCACACCAAATTCCCCTTAATCCTCCACCCCACACTTCCCTATTCAAGTCAGGAATCGTCACAGGTAGCCCGTTAGGGTTGGAGGTTTCAGTAAGGCAGGGTGCATGCGGATATGAGCAGGTCTTGCAAGAAGGAAAGCGAATGTATAAGTTGACCTTTGAGGTTGCTTGGTGTTCACGAAGCAGTGGGCAACTCGGGGTGAACCACTCCGGGCCCCCTTCTGCTTCTGGCCAGAGCTAACTGCGTCACTGTTTGCTTTGCTGCTGGCGTACTAATACCCACTGGCTTTTTTTTGTGTCTGTTTTTATTTTTATTTTTTTCAATTGAATTCAGAGAGGAAGGGAGAGGGAAAGAGAGATAGAAACATCAATGATGAGAGAGAATCGTTGATCGGCTGCCTCCTGCACACTCCCCACTGGGGATCAAGCCCCCAACCCAGGCATGTGCCCTGACCAGGAATTGAACCATGACCTCCTGGTTCATAGGTTGGTGCTCAACCACTGAGCCACAGCAGCCAGGCTGGGGTGGAATTGTTTATCAAAGGTTTGGAACACAGGGCCTAACAGACTGTGCCAATGGCAGAGGGGGGTCCGGTGAGGGCCTGGACTCCTGGCTGTAGCTACAGAGACCTGGGGCTTCTCCCAGAACGAGGCTGGGGTTACTAGTCCTCACCCTGACAGACTTCCTGGGGGGGTTGTGCAAGATTCAGGGTCTGATCACAAGAGCAAAAGCACCTGTGTTGCCGATAACTCAGAATTACACAAGGCCCGGAAGGAGCACCAGTGTTTGAAAACACAGGGTGGGAACAGAAGCTTCAAAGCATTTTTTCATCTTAGGCCATCACGGAAGCTACCTGTACGTATCCTTTTACAAAGCACTGGGCTTGCTTGCTTTCTTTTTAATGTATTTTTATTGATTTCAGAGAGGAGGGGAGAGGGAGAGAGAAACGTCAACGACAGAGAATCATTGATCAGCTGCCTCCTGCCTCCCCCCCCCCCCCCCACTGGGGATGGAGCCTGCAATCCAGGCATGTGCCCTTGACCGGAATCGAACCCGGGACCCTTCAGTCCACAGGCCGATGCTCTATCCACTGAGCCAAACCAGCCAGGACGAGCACTGGGGTTTCAATGGGGCCTTGAGAACCCGCTGAACTGGAGCTGGCATTGCAGCCTGTCAACTGGCCGCCCACATTGGCAGCGTGGCGAGAAAGAAGGCTGAACCTCGACGACGGATAGAAAGCTCTTGGGACTCAGATGTCACCGACACTGGGGTGCGGCCTCGCCACTAATTATGTTCTGTCAAACAAGGGTTGAAATTGTCAGCCCAGACGGGAGGCGGGGCTTCTCCCGCAGCCAATAGCCGTGGACCTGCGCCCAGTTGAAATGATGAAGAAGGAGTTTGAAAAACCACTTGGTTGATTTCGAGACTTCCTGGGGGCAACTTGGAAACCACAATGTTCTCTTTTGGGGGCAGAGTTCAGAGCCAATCACAATTGAGGTTTCTTAGCATGTTCTGCCCATATTTGGCTGTACTCTGGCTTCATTCAACTAAGCTGATAATATATGCACTTGAAAAGCAAGGCTTTGAGAAGTGTTCCTCTCTCTCGGTTATAAAAGAAGTCTTATCTTGAAGCACTCAGGCCTGCCTGTGACCTGCTAGAATAGCTCCAAAGCAAAGAAAGGAGCCAGGATAAAAAATTGATTTTTCTACTTTTATTTGTTTAAAATAAGCTTGGACTGTAGCTTCTGGCTTTATGCTGTTGACATGAAAATACAGAGCAAACAAACGAGTTTTGCCCTGTGTCAAAATAACCGCAAGTGGCTCATAAGATTATGGGGTATTGAAGAAAGAAAGCCATGTGCATTACTGTATTGCATTCTCTGCGTGCTGTGGAGGAGACCCGATTCGCAGAGGTTCCAGGAAATAACTTCACCCCTTCAAGGTTCTTCTTAACTAAGGGTTGCTTGGAAAGCATGATCAGGTCTTGTAGAGAGACAGGACACAAACATGATAAACCTCACTCTTCCTTTTTCTTTTCCTTTTTTAAAAAAATTGATTTCAGAGAGAAAGGGAGAGGGAGAGAGAGAAGCATCCATGATGAGAGAGAATCATGGATCGGCTGCCTCCTGCACGCCCCGCCCTGGGGATCGAGCCTGAATCCTGGGCCCGCGCCCTGGACTGGAATCCAAGCTCAGCTTGTCTCAAGCCACTAGCCTAACGGATATGAGCAGGTCTTGCAGGGTTAGGCAAGTTCCCAGCGACCCCCTAGGACAGTGGTCGGCAAACCACGGCTCGTGAGCCACATGCGGCTCTTTGGCCCCTTGAGTGTGGCTCTTCCACAAAACACCGACTTCTGCGCATGGGCCACGATGTTTCCATCGCACTGTACGTGCGCACTCACACGTGGTATTTTGTGGAAGAGCCACACTGAAGGGGCCAAAGAGCCGCATGTGGCTCGCGAGCCGCAGTTTGCCCACCACGGCCCTAGGACATTGAGCTGTCTGGCCAGAGAGGAGCCCACGACCCACCAGCTGAGCCCTTCCCTCGGGCCCTCAGTTATCTCATCTCAGGAAACGGAGCTCTAGAGGGTTCTCAGTGGGACCGAGGAGTCACGGTCCTCTGGGTTCTCAAACCTGGGGAGGCCTGCCCTAGCCGGTGTGGCTCAGTGGGTGGAGCAACGGCCTGCAGACTGAAGGGTCCCAGGTTCGATTCCCCGTCAGGGCACATGCCCAGGTTATGGGCTCCATCCCCAGTGTGGGGCATGCAGGAGGCAGCTGATCATTGATTCTCTCTCATCATGGATATTTCTCTCTCTCCCACCCTCTCCCTTCCTCTCTGAAATCAATCAAAATATAATTTTAAAAAACACACAAAAAACTGGGGAGGCCTAGAGGAAGAGGCGGGAGGTGGCAAGGCAGCCCAGCCTCCCCTGGGACCGGAGAGAGGCCCCACCTCCTCCCTCCCTGGGGGCAGCTTGCCCGACAGGGGATGTTTGGCAATGTTTTGAGGCATTTCTGGTTGTCACAGCTGGGGGAGGTCCTGGCATCGAGTGGGGAGAGGCTGGGGATGCTGCCCAACACCCTCCCGTGCACAGGACGGCCTCCACTTAACCAAGAAGGAGGTGGCCTCAGATGCCACCAGTTCTGAGGTGAGAAGCGCTGCCCTCGGATCTCACCTGGGCGCACTGTGGCAGCTCTGGTCTGCGCTTCTTCAGAGTCATTCTGCAACCAGGAAGCCGGCAGCCCGGGCCATGAGGCGGAAGGCGGGAGGCGGGACCAGGCGCCTGGGTTTCAGTTCTGCATCTTTCTTCCTGACAGAGAGAGGTCAGTGTTGGCCTCTGGTTACAGGCAGCAGGGCCTAGGTAGGGGTGCCCCTAGGCAATCCCCTGAATAATGGCCCCCAAAGATCTCAGCTCCTACTTCCTGGGCCTGTGAATGTTACCTTACATGAAAAAAAATGGGGGCCCTGGCTGGTTTGGCTCAGTGGCTAGAGCATCAGCCCGTGGACTGAAGGGTCCCAGGTTCGATTCCGACCAGGGGCACATGCCCGGGTTGCAGGCTCCGTCCCCAGTAGGGGGCGTACAGGCGGCAGCTGATCAATGATTCTCATCCATGATTCTCTATCTCTCCCTCTCCCTTCCTCTCCGAAATCAATACAAATATATTTAAAAGAAAAAAAGATGGTCTTTGAAGGTGTGGTTAATTTGAGGATTTGGAGATGGGGAGATTATCTTGTAACATCTAGGTAGACCCTAAATGCAAGTGCAAGCACCGTTATAAGAAGGAGGCAGAGGAGATATGGCGCATGCGTAGTGGAGAAGGCGGTGAGATGAAGGAGGTAGAAACTGGAGCATTAAGGCTACAAGCCAGGGAATGTGGGCAGCCACCAGCAGCTGGAAAAGGCAAGGAACAGATCCCCCCCCCGCCCCCCCCCCCCCAGAGCCTCTAATGGGAGCGTGGCCCTGCCCACACCTTGATTTGGGCCCAATCACACGGATTCCAAACTTCTGGCTTCCACAACCAGGAGAATACATTTCTGTGGTTTTTAGCCACCAAATGTATGGCCATTTGGGACAGCAGCCCCAGGAAACTAAAATACTCCTGCCCCCACAGTGATGTGTTGAGACAGAGGGGCAAACCCTTCCGGCACAGACAAAACCAGAGCCCTCCTGGGCAGGATGTGAAGGGAGAATGCAAGTTGCCTTCGTTTCTATTTACTTACCTTTCCCACCTTCCCCTGGAAGCGCTCCCCTATGGAAACATGGCACCCGCCTTCCCTGTGCCTGTCTCTTAGCTAACGATTTCCAGTGAATAGTCTGCCAATCATCTGGCCACCCCACTGCGTGGTTTCAACCTGCCTGGGGCCGCCTGTCTCTGCCTTGATTTCTTGTCTATGTCAATGCGGTGCTTCCTGTGCTGGACTGTGAGCTCCTGGGGCGGACAGCCTGTTTGGTTTCTTATTAAGCATCCCAAGGCCCACAGGCGCTCAGTCAGGGATGAGGGCGTGCTTCGTCATTCCAATATGAGGAATGCTCTTTAGTTCTCGTTATCGTCTCCTGGTCAAGGAGCTCCAAGCCAAGGCCAATGCGTATAAGCAGAGATCCGCATGCATTCTGTCGGCTTGTAGCACCTGGACACAGGCACCATCGGTACTCTTGGTTTTTCATTGGAGTGTCTTACATACAGCAACATGCACATAACCTAAGCCATGATTGGCAAACTGTGGCTCCCGAGCCACATGTGGCTCTTTGGCCCCTTGAGTGTGGCTCTTCCTAAGCCTTAGGAGTACCCTAATTAAGTTAATGACAATGTACCTACCAATATAGTTTAAGTTTTAAAATTTGGCTCTCAAAAGAAATTTCGGTCGTTGTACTGTTGATATTTGGCTCTGTTGGCTAATGAGTTTGCCGACCACTGACCTAAGGGTACAGATTGATGGATGTTTACCTATACATACATCTTTTATTGTTGTTGTTGACTGTAAACCTATATGCACATCTTTTTTAAAAAATATATTTCTTTATTGATTTCAGAGAGGAAGGAAGAGGGAGAGAGAGATAGAAACATCAATAAGAGAGAATCATTGATTGGCTGCCTCTTGCACGCCCCCTACTGGGGATCAAGCCTGCAACCCAGGCATGTGCCCTTGGTCGGAATCGAACCTGGGACCCTTCAGTCCTCAGGCCAACACTCTATCCACTGAGCCAAACTGGTTAGGGCTCTACTCACCTCTTGATAGGGCTAGGCAGATCTTTTATAAGAAATTTTTTTATTGATTTCAGAGAGGAAGGGAGAGGGAGAGAGAGATAGAGACATCAGTGATGAGAGAGAATCATGGATCGGCTGCCTCCTGCACGCCCCCTACTAGGGATCGAGCCCGCAACCCGGGCCTGTGCCCTGACCGGGAATCAAACCGTGACCTCCTGGTTCCTAGGTCGATGCTCAACCACTGAGCCATGCCCGCCGGGCTGAAAGAAAGTATTTCAAGAGGCAAATGTGCTCTGTACTGAGGCCCTGATTGAAATGACAGCTGCAGGCAGCGAGAAGTATGTGGAGTATGCAGGGCGGGCAATCGGATCCTTCTGCGGTGCGTGCGCTGAGTATTTGAAAAAGTCCGATTCTCCTGCCAAGTCCATGGCTCTCCCCGCCCGCTCTCTGGGCTGCCAGCTCTCTCCCAAGTGAATTCCTGAGGACAGCTGCTCCCCACTCGAGTGCCATGGAATCTAGAAATCCTCAACAGCTTTGCAAGAGTGACTAGACCCGGGGAACTATTTTAAGACCCTGTCGTGTTGTCGTGACACTTCAGAATGAAGGCTCAGATGCCCAAGGAAGGAACAGCGGCGTCCAGGCCTGTCTTCCCAGGTGGTGAATTTGACAAGAGCCATCACTCATTACAAGTCAAATTCCTCCCACCCCAATAGGTGTTTCAGACAAGTTTCCTACTGGTGCACAGGGTTTGTTTTCAGATTAACTAACTTCCCACCCATTTTGCTAGTTTAAACTCTGGTCTAGCCCGGCCAGTGTGGCTCAGTAGTCGAGTGTCCACCCATAAACCAGGAGGTCAGGGTTCCATTCCCGGTCAGGGCACAGGCCTGGGTTGTGGGCTCCATCCCCAGTGTGGGGTGTGCAAGAGGCAGCCGATTCATGATTCTCTCTCATCATTGATGTTTCTCTCTCTCCCTCTCCCTTCCTCTCTGAAATCAATAAAAATATATTTTTAAAAAAGAAAGAAAAAACGTTGCTCTTTACCCGTGAGGGGCTTTTATGGTTCACCGAGTGGCAGCTTAGTGCAATTGGTTTTTTCTTAAGAAATCTGAGCTGCAGCTACTGGGATCAGTCAATTGTCTCATCATTCACGTGGTTTCCCTGAAATCCTCGTATGGTCCTTTGTCCCTTTCTTCTCATCCGTGGGAAGAATTGGAATGTATGCGTGGCTCCGAGCGGTCAGACCGAGTCAGCAAATAAGAAATATCCATCCCAACCCCTTGGCAGTGGGCAAGGAAACACCTGATTGGTGGTGTTGCTCTTACATCAGTCAGTGGTAAGCAGATGTGCAGTCCTTAGTCGTCCTAGCTTAATGCCTGTGCTGGTGGCACATAAAAAAATAAAAATAAAATAAAGAAAGAAAGAAATGTCAATCACCAGGATGTGCATTTGCCACCAGGAAATGAAAACAATGGGGTGATTCAAGATCCTTTTTCCCCCCGTTTTCATATTTTTCTTCATTTTTAAAAAAATAACATTTATTTTTCCATTGCTTTCCTGCTGTGTACATAGTCATTTTCTGGACAAAAATAAATCACCTGCTACTTGATCTTCTTTGCCATTGTTTTTAGTTTCCAACTATTTATTTCACAATTTTCAACATCGTTTTTCTTTTTCAGTCTTGATATTTTATTTCATTTACCTGACTTCTGGCCACCATACCTCATAGTTCACTGATATTTATTTTTTAAAATATATTTTTATTGATTTCAGAGAGGAAGGGAGGGGGAGAGAGAGAGATAGAAACATCGATGATGAGAGAGAATCATTGAACAGCTGCCTCCTGCACGCCCCACCCTGAGGATCAAGCCCGTAACCCGGGCATGTGCCCCAACAGGGAATTGAACTGTGACCTCCTGGTTCATAGGTCAATGCTCAACCACTGAGCCACGCTGGCCGGCCAATGTACATGATTTTCCATTGCTTTGCATCCTTGGCAGTATTGTCAGTTAAAAAAACAACAACTGTAGACATTCTTATGGGTTTGTAGTGGCATCTCATTGTGGGTTTAGTTCATATTTCCCTAGTGACTAATGATGTTGGACATCTATTCACGCGCTTATTTGCCATCTACATCTCTTCTTTAGTAAAGTGTGTGATCAGATCTTTTGGTCGCTTTTAACATGAGTTGTTTGTTTTTTACTGGAATGTGAAAGTGCTTTAGATGTTTCTGGATAGGAGTCCTTTATCAGATATCCAACTTGTAAATATTTTCTACCAGCCTTGTCTTGCCTTTCCATTTCTGGTGTCCGATTACACACTCTCATTTTCTGACTCTTGGCCTGGTTTCATCCCACCCTCCTGACCCCTCCGCCATCTTGGATAAGGAGCTAGTAGGTGCCACCGGCTTTGGGCCAAGCATAATACTGTGGCTATATGTTAAGGTCAGTCTCCTGAAAGAAGAATATTGGCCTAATAAGTGGACACTGCACTCTCTCACCCTAGTGTGCATAGAAGAATCTGGAATGTTCCGTTGCCATGCAAATTTCCAGGCTCCATTGTATTCAGCAGGTGTGAGGTGAGGTGCAGGTGGTTTCAATATTCAGCAAGCACCCAGATAATCCTGATGTAGGTGGCTTCAGGATGACATTTTGAGCAACCTTGAAACTCTAAGCCACTGACAAGGTATCACATCCGCTGTGGGCAGGATGCAAAGCCTAGGATTAGGCCTAATTGAAATGCTTTGGGATAAGTCAGAGGACGGAGGTGTTACCACACACCTTTGACACCAGGAAGAAACACCAAGAATGCAGGGATTTTAGAACAGTTTTACCAAACATTCGCGCATTCCTTCTTCCATCTCTCTCTGCTATTAAGGCATGTCTTAATTTGAGCAGATAGCTTTTAAAAGTGCCTTTCAAGTGTGATGCTTTATTTGAGTAGATACTGGAGGGAAAAGGTGGCTGATAAAGAAATTGGTATATGTCTCTTACCCTTTGAGACAGCATGGAGGGACCTGGAGAGTATCATGCTAAGTGAAAGAAGTCAGTCGGAGAAAGACAAGTATCACATGATCTCACTCATATGTGGAATCTAATGAACAAAATAAACTGATGAATGGAGTGGATCCAGAGACATGGAAGCATGGAACAGAGTGTGGAATCTCGAAGGGAAGGCGGGGGAGGATGGCTGGATGGGAGGTAATCAACCAAGGACCTTGTATGCATCTATAATAATAAAAGCGTAATATGCTAATTAGACCGGACAGCCGAACAACCTTCCAGAGAAAGCCAGGGCTGCGAGGACCAAGCCCCTTGCATGAATTTCGTGCATCAGGCCTCTAGTATATGCATAACCCATGGATACAGACAGTGGGGTGATGTGGGCCTAGGGCAGCGGGTGGGTGGTATACGGGCTGGAGGGGTACAATGGGGGAAAAAGGGGACATATGTAATACTTTCCACAATAAAGATTTTTTTAAAAAAATTGGTAAATGTCAATACATTCTTAACTGAGGTCCTGAAGAATCACTTTGCTCCTATGTCAGGCACTAGGCTGCCAGCTGTGAGGCTATGCTAGTTTCTGGTCCATTCTTTTTCAGATCCACTCTACTTACAAGTCATGCTGCACTTTGTCACCAGGGGTGTGTGGAACGTCTTTGGTATTACACTCATTTTGGGGGGGACAAAGGCAGAACTTATCCTGCGTATTTTCAAACAAATACCTGAAAGATGTTGGAGTATAGATCACCCCCCCCCCCCGCCTTTTTTTTTTATAAGAAAGGAAACAGACAGTAGCAACAAGACACCCAACTCCATAAAAATCAGGCATCCAGATTTCTATGTAATATACCAACCAGTCAGTCTGAGGTTTCTCCCGAATGCGACAAACTAGCCTGACGTTGTAGAATTACAAGCAGCGTGATTTCAGTTTTATCTGCAGACAGAAGCCAATGGGGACCCGCCTGGTTTGGTGCTAATGAATCAGCTGTTACTGTTCAGACTTGCTGCTGCCTCTCAGCTGAAATAATTTAAAAGGCCTGTTGTTTTCATTCCGCGGTGGATTGTTTCTTTAAATCACAACTAGTTAATGCATTTGCTAGCCAACCAGGGCGCCTCAGGCTCTAGCAAACATAAGTGATCAAGTATTGTCAATGGAAGCGGGTGGAGTAGGAAGAAGCCAGGAATGGGGGGGAGGCAAGAGATGCGAACCCTACTGCTTGCTTGAGCTGAACTGTATCTCCGTCAGCTTTCATGAGAATAGATACTTAAGGAAACATACGTTTGTAAAAAGGCTAAAACCTAAGGGGTTAACCGCTCTCTCTAAATATAATCCAACTCCGCAAAGCAAGCAGGGAAATCCTAACAATACGTTTATGTGTTTCCTATACAAAGGGGACCTGAATCCAGGAGGCCACAGGATTCTACGAAGTCAGCAGAGATTTCTTTTCTTTATTCTAAAACATTATTCAAGTCATGCATAATTTATGTGGAAAATCGATACATAAAATCAATGAAAATCCTCCTACTCAGGAAATACTGTTAGCCTAGCAGTGTGTATTCTCTCATGGATCCAGACATGTTCACGATATATGTATGTTTCAAATGGCTGCTGCTTTTTTGACTCAGTGCTGTGTTGTGACGATCCTTGCATGCCAAGCAATATGCAGCCAGCCTTAGCTGGCTGGGCTTAATGAAGACAGCATCGGCCTGTGGACCAAAGGGTCCTGGCTTCGATTCCGGTCAAGGGCAGGTACCTCAGTTGCAGGCTCCTCCCCGGCCCGGGCCCTGGTCAGGGCTTGAGCAGGAGACAACCAATTGATGTGTTTCTCTCACATCAATGTTTCTCTCTGTCTTTCCCTCTCTCTTCCACTCTCCCTAAAAATCAAAGGAAAAATATCTTCAGGTGAGAATTTAAAAAGGAAAGAAAAGAAACATGCAGCTTCGTCACCCATCTCAGTGGCCATAGTATACCCTACTCCACTCAGGGTTATAAATATTAACCACTAACACGCACAGTGCTTGCTGCGTGCCTGGCCCTGTGGGTAGGTAGCAGATTCCTCCTGCTTTACAGGTGTGGGGGTGGGGCGGGACAGGGGCTGAGTTAAAGAGGGGTTCATTAACTTGCTGTCTGGGATTTGACTCCAGGTGGTCTGGCTTCCAAGTCCAAGTTCCTAACACCTGGCCATATTGCTTGTCACCTCACCCCTTTGCTTATTTACAATAGTTCACTCTTGCCCTAGCTGGCTTGCCTCAATGGATAGGGTGTTGGCCTGTGGACCGAAGCATCCTGGCTTCGATTGTGGTCAAGGGCAGGTACCTCAGTTGCAGGCTCCTCCCCAGCCTGGGCCCCGGTCAGGGTGCGTGCAGGAGGCAACCAATCGGTGTGTTTCTCTCACATCAATGTTTTTGTCTTTCCCTCTCTCTGGGAAAAATCAATGGAAAAATATCCTCTGATGAGGATTAACAAAATAAATAAATGTAAGACTTCACTCGTTTACACAGTGAGGATCCATTCTAACTGCCTCCTCACCAGACTGGCCGTGGAGGGAGGCGGTGGAAGGAGGGGGCGTGGATAATGGATGATTTCTCCATAAGAATGTCCTAGGGCAGCGGTTCTCAACCTGTGAGTCGAGACCCCTTTGGGGGTCGAATGACCCTTTCACAGGGGTCGCCTAAGACCATCCTGCAGATCAGATATTTACATTATGATTCATAACAGAAGCAACATGACAGTTATGAAGTAGCAACGAAAATAATTTTCTGGTTGGGTCACAACATGAGGAACTGTATTTGAAGGGCCAGAAGGTTGAGAACCACTGTCCTAGGGGGATATTTTATTGGGTAAAACCTGATTACAAGGTGTTTACTCTCATGGTTACCACTAGGGAAGTCCATAAAGTCAGTGCAGTTCCGGGGAAGGGGGTGCGGGGCGGGGGGGTTGGGGGGTGTGCAGGCCTGCAGGAGAGGGACCCCACCAACTGCCTGACCCACTGTGTAGACTAGAAGTAGGAGTCGCCCTGCTGGTCCAAATCCGCAGCTAATCTTCTGGGGGCTGAACTTTGACCTGTTGCAAAGAGTGAGAGTGTTCTTAGTAATAAGAGTGTGAGCTTTAAGACAAGGAAGTGAGTGTTCATTTGGGACTGGGTGTGGTGGGAAGCAGAGCAAAGGATTACTCACAAGCAATCAGCAGACTACGGGCGGGGCAGGAAGGAGGGACGACCTGACTCCAGCCAGGCAGGCCCCTCTCTGCTTGGCTCACCCTGGACACCAGGTTTTCTTTTCTTTTTTTTCCTTTTTTTTAAAAAATATGTTTTTATTGATTTCAGAGAGGAAGAGAGAGGGCGAGAGAGAGAAACATCAATGAGGAGAGAGAATCATGGATTGGCTGCCTCCTGCATGCCCCACACTGGGGATGGAGCTGCAACCCAGGCATGTGTCCTGACCGGGAATCGAACTGTAATCTCCTGGTTCATAGGTTGACGCTCAACCACGGAAGCCATGTCAGCCGGGTGTCACCAGGTTTTCTTGTGTGTGCATGTTAAATTACACAACTGACATGGGGGCGGTGAAGGGGAAGATGGCTACTGAACAGGTAAATACATAGATAATAAATACATTCTGAAGAGTGATGAGAATCTGACTAGACCTGTCACCAAAGATCTACTCAAATTGCTAATATCCAGATGAAAAGATGCTCCACATCAGTAGATATTAGGGAAATGCAAATCAAAACCACAATGAGATATCTTCACACCCATGAGGATGGCTACTAGTGTAATAAAAAAGGCGGACAATAACAATTACAATAACAATAAGTGTTGATGAGAATATAGAGAAAATGGAACCCTCTTACACTGCTGGTGGGAATGTAAAATGGCATAGCACCTGGCCGGCGTGGCTCAGTGGTTGAGCGTCAACCTGTGAACCAGGAGGTCAGGGTTCCATTCCCAGTCAGAGCACATGCCTGGGTTGCGGGCTGGATCCCCAGTGTGGGGCGTGCAGGAGGCAGTCGGTCAATGATTCTCTCTCATCATGGATGTTTCCATCTCTCTCTCTCCCTCTCCCTTCCTCTCTGAAGTCAATAAAAGTATATTTAAAAATAAAATGGCACAGCCATGTTGGAAACCCTCAAAATGTTAAACATAGAGTTAACATATGACCAGCAACTCCTCTCCTAAGAGAAATGAAAAGATATGTCTACACTAAAACTTGTAAACAAATATCAGTAGCAGCAGTCTTGGTAATAGCCAAGAAATGGAAACAGCCCAAGCATCTATCAGTGAATAAGTAGGTAAATGGAAGATGATTCAGCCATAAAAAGGAATGAAGTTCTGATGCATGCTACATGTCTGAACATGGATGAACCTTGAACACATAATGCTGCGTGAAAGAAGCCAGTCACAAAAAGCCATGTACTATATGATTCCATGTACATAAAAAGTTCAGAATAGGCAAATTCACAGAGACAAAGAGTAGGTTAGTGGTTGCCAGAGGCTGAGGTATGGAGGCATAAGGGGTGACTGCAAATTGGTAGAGTTTCCTTTTGGGGTGATGAACATGTTCTAAAATTGATTATCACAATGGTTGCATATTACTATGAATATACTAACAACCACTGAATTTTATACTTTAGTTAGTTTAAAATATATTTTTATTGGTTTCAGAGAGGAAGGGAGAGGGAGAGAGAGAGATAGAAACATCAATGATGACAGAATCATTGTAAATGTTTTGGTCCATTGATTGATTTTTAGGGAGAAAGGAAGAGAGAGAGAAACATTGATTTGGGATAATGCTGTCACCAACTGAGCTACCTGGCCAGGATTAAGCTTTTGACTTTTTAACTGAACATATTCTGCTGGTTCTAGGAATTAACAACTGTAGGACATAAGGAGAGAATGAAACTCTTTTATCAAAGGCCAGTAGCATATTTATATTACACACAGATCCAGGTTTAATCATTTAAAGGAGCAAGTGGAAGCCTGTCTAACAGTTTGTGATGGGGTGGGCCAAAGCTTACCTGCATGTCAAACTCGGGATCATCGCCTATGTGCAGTTTATCAGGAATTGTTTGGCCTCTTGGTTGAACCTATAAAGAAGTTATTGGGACTGATACGTGCACATGAGAAGAGATGGGTTTTCCCAGCCTGAGGGAGGGCAAGGGAATATCTTAGGCAACGAGGATTACAGCTGTGTGGGAAGGGAAGTTAGCTGGAGGATGTCTCCACATCACGCGGCAATAACTCAGGGCCCAGGCAATGAAAAAGTTGTGGAATGAACAACGATGATGGGTATGCAACATTGTGAACACAGTTAACCCCAGGAGTCCTTCCTTCCTAACTACCTTTTTTCCTTCTTTCGTCTCCTTGTCTCTCGTTCTCTTTCTCTTTCTTCTTTCTTCATTGATTAGTTTATTTGCTTATAATGCATCTCCTATATATCACAGAGTTGGAAGCTGATGTTTTAAATTCAACCTGAGAGGTGTTTTAAAAGATAAAATTATGTTTATTTCATTGACCTCTATTGTTATACATTTACCTATGTTTGGTCTTAATTCTGTAATTCTATTTTAAACTATCTTCTCTGATTTTTAAGTATATGAACACGTGAGTTTCCCACCTCATAGTTTTGAAAATTTACATTCAAATTTTAGTGCCTCAAGGGGTCACCTCGCAAATGGAAATAATTTACTTACTAAATATTTTTATTGTTATTATTTTTATAAATGCTTTCAGAGAGGGAGAGGGAGCAAGAGATAGAAACATCAATGATGAGAGAGAATCACTGATTGGCTGCCTCCTGCACACCCCACACTGGGGATCGAGCCTGCAACCCAGGCATGTGCCCTGACCAGGAATGGAACCCTGAACCTCCTGGTTCATAGGTCAGTTCTCAACCACTGAGCCACACCAGCCAGGCTACTTACTAAGTATTTTAATGACTACAGAATAATCTACCCTATCATAATATTCTAATTTAATCTTTTCTTCTAAATTTAGATTGCTTCCAGTGCTTTGCTCATATGGGATAATGCCATTAAAGAATTTGAATATTGTAAACTCCTGCTCTCTATTGTAAAATTACTTTCCACACATTCTGTGATAATTTGTACTCCAAGCATTCACATCATTGGGAGGGAAGAAAGTCTTAGTTAATATAAGAAAGTTGCCCACATCTTAGCCTTAAGGCTGATGTGTGTAGCCTGAGGATAAAAATAGCCCCTAAGATTTGCCTTCTGAAACAAGCTCTCTGAGGAAGTTCCATAACCCGGTGAGCGAAGCCAATAACTTTGCTTCCATCACATTGTGGACTCCTTTTCTTTTTCTTTTTTTATTGACTTCAGAGAGGAAGAGAGAGGGGGAGAGAGAGAAAGAGAGAGAGAGAAACAACAATGATGCGAGAGAATCATTGATCTGCTGCCTCCTACATACTCCACACTGGGGATTGAGCCTGCAACCTGGGCGTGTGCCCTGACCAGGAATCGAACCGTGACCTCCTGGTTCATAGGTTGATGCTCAATCACTGAGCCAAGCTGGCTGGGCTGGATCCTTTTTTTTTTTTTTTGATGAAGAATTTCAGAGATGGTATCTCTTCACATTTCTGTGGATTTCCTACACCACAACTAGCCCTAATAACAAGCTACCTGGGTAACTTTTTAATTGCAGTGGGAAATGAAGAGTGTTCTGAAGATCTTTTAAGCAAACACAAAGAGATTAAGTTCATGGAAACATTTATAAGCTCAAGGAATCATCACCAGGTTGTCATGAGGTGCAAATAAAGTAATTGAAGAAAAATAGCACCACAGCAGTTCGGGCCTCTAGTTCATGTCAGCAGGCCTTAGTTCTTCCAGTGGTAGTGGGGGTGGGGGGAGGGCGGGGGGGGGGAGGAGAGTATCATTGAGTGCCTTGTGGTTAGGCTCCTTCGGCTCACCGTTTTAATAGATGACGAAATACCAGGTCTCCTTCAGATTAGGTCAAGCGATACGGTATCTTCAAGAGAAAAAGAATTCAGGGTATTTATGCTGGTGCTCACTTCTGTAATCTTGCTTGTTTACATAAACTCTTCAGAGTCTCCGTGTGAACTTTCCAAAGCATTCCTCAGGGCTGTTGGGTGATAAGGTCTCCTTTGCTGTATCGGTAATCAGAGCCCACATGAAAGGGAACCCGCAGTGTCCCCCATCAAAGTCCAGAGCCCGAAAGAGTAGCTTCCTCCAACATGTCCCTGCTTCTCTCCCCGTCACCTGCCACTCCAGATGTGAGCGGGAAGTATGCTGTGTTGCTTTCCCCTGTCATTTCTCCCCAGGCCGACTGCCTTCCTTGTAGAACAGGGGGCAGCAAACTCTGACCCCAGGCCCAAAGCCAGCCCGTGGTCTGTGAGCCTAGAATGGTTTGTTGTTGTTTTTATTGTTGTTTTTTTCTTGTTTTTTTGTTTGTTTGTTTTTTTTTTTTTTTTTTTTAGCTGAGAATAGCTTTTACATTTTTTAAAATATATTTTTATTGATTTCGGAGAGGCAGGGAGAGGGAGATAGAAACATTAATGATGAGAGAGAATCATAGATCAGCTGCCTCCTGCACGCTCCCCACTGGGGATTGAGACCACAACCCGGGCGGGCATGCACTCTGACCAGGAATCAAACCTGGGACCTTTCAGCCCTCAGGCCAACGCTCAATCCCCTGAGCCAAACCAGGTAGGGCTGCATAAGCCTCTTAAGCCTTCCTGTTCTCTTCTTACTCCTGGATCAATCCTCCCTCCTGGTTCCTTCCCCAACCCTTGGGCCTCCACAAGCCCTTCTGCACCCCAATCTGATGAGCACAGTCAGGAGTCTTAACCCTAGGGGGCATCCACTCCAGCGCCCTCATTTTGCAGGTGAGTGCAGCGGGACCTGGAAATTGGAGGTGATGCTCCCAAGGTAACCCAACAGAGACCAGGGAGCCAAGGCCCCCCACTTTCAACCCTTAGACTTCACTCCCTCCACCCTCTTCTGCTATCCCAGAAGAGCCCTGCAAGGTGGCCTACACAGGCATCAACAATGAAGTGTCCCATGGGCACCAGGGTACAGATGTGTCAGACTTCCCTGGTCACATATTCCCAGCAGAGCAAGATCTTTCTGGTGTGATTCTGACGATGGCCATGGTTTCAGATCCCACGATGGGATAGCTGGGACAACAGCTTTAAAGCTCTGGTAATTAGCTTTAAATCTCCACGGAGAAGGATCACACCCTTGGCTTACTATGTCCGAATGACAAGTTGAGGTCAAGTTCACATAACATAACATTTTTCAATGAACAGTTCAGTGGCATTTAGTGCCTTCACAATGTTGAGCAAAGATCACGGCGATCTAGTTCCAAAACTTTTTATCACCCCAAAGGGAAACTCTGTACTCATTAGCATTTATTCCCCATTTCCTCATACTCCCAGACCCTGGCAACCACCAATCTTCTTTTTGTCTCTCTGGATTTTCTTATTCTTGAAATTTCATACAAATAGAATCATATAATTTGTGACCTTTTAGCTTGGCTTCTTTCGCTTAGCGTAATGGTTTTGAGGTTCATCTCTGTGGTACCCTATATCAGTGCTTCTTTCCTTTTTATGGCTGAATAATATTCCATTGTATGCATGTCCCATAATTAGTTTATTCATCCATCCCTTGATGGACACTTGGGCTGTTTCTACCCTTTGGCTATTGTGAACGGTGCTGCCGTTAACATTGCAATGTAAGTATTTATTTGAGCCAATTTTCAAATCTTCTGGGTATATACCTGGGTGTGGAATTGCTGGGTCATGTGGTAATTCTAGGGTTAACTTTTTGAGGATCTGAACTTCATTTTAGTGGTTTTACTGTTCTCTTAATCTATCACACTATTCCACCATGAGGACAAATGAAATAATCAGGCAATGGACAAGAGTCTCACTATTTATTTATTTTTATTTTTTAAAACTTCACCCGAAGATATTTTTCCATTGATTTTTAGAGAGAGTGGAAGGCAAAGGGAGACACAGAGAGAAAAAAATCAGTGTGAGAGAGACACATTGATTGGTTGCCTCCTGCACGCTCCCCCACCAGGGCTAGGGATCGAGCCTGCAACCCAGGTACATGCCCTTGACCAGGAATCAAACCTGAACCCTTCAGTCCAAGGGCTGGTGTTCTAACCACTGAGTAATCAGCCAGGACTCCCATGTGTAGTTTAATGCTCTTCTGTCTTTGTCTTAAAAACCTTAATAATTTTTGAAGAAGGGGCCCCACATTTTCATTTTGCACTGGGCCCCATAAATTATGTCAATGACCTATCAAGAATTGATAGTTCCTATCTTCTACCCATCCTGCACCCTAAGCATCCAATTCTAAAATGAGAACAAAGAAAGATAATGTCTGTCACCCAAGGTGGAAGGATTCCGAATGTGGGTGGCTACTAAATAGAACGGCAATAGAATAACTCAACTGTCTTTAAAAAGCACAGCCAGCCAGAGTTTCCATAAATGAATTTGCTGCGCCTACTATTGTTGGCCTGAGAAATTAACTCCTAAAAGCCATTGCAGGAAACAGCCCACATAATAAAAAACAGCCGGCACATTCTGTTATTGGTGCAAGTGGGGTTCTAGGGGTGCCTGGAGGAAAAGAATTTCCTGAGAACCCCACGGGAGGACGGGGTTTTGTGGAAAGCTTTATTGATGATGTAAAATTCAGGGTGTTCCCCTCCAAGATCCCATGTCTGCCCATCTCGCCACGGAAGAGTCCGATCTCGTCTTTAGCAGGGTCAGAATGAAGGCCGCTGCTCAGAATTTCTGTTCCACATCAGAGCACCGTCCAGTCCTGCATCTGGCTAGCTTAGCTTAGCTTGTGTTCCCGGCTGCTGTCTATTGTGTGGGGGTCCCCAAGGCCAGGGGCCATGCAGCTGCTTAAGGCCACAGGCTATGGAGACAGAACAGATGAGCATGTGGGTGAGTGCGGGTCACAGAGCAAGAGAGAGAGGAAGGAGATCTTAGCTGTCGTGAATTGTGCTGCTATGAACATAGGGGTGCATATATCCTTTCTGATTGGTGTTTCTGTTTTCTTGGGATATATTCCTAGAAGTGGGATCACTGGGTCAAGTGGGAGTTCCATTTTTAACTTTTTGAGGAAGCTCCATACTGTTTTCCACAGTGGCTGCACCAGCCTGCATTCCCACCAGCAGTGCACGAGGGTTCCTTTTTCTCCACATCCTTCCAGCACTTCTCGTTTGTTGATTTGTGGATGATAGCCATTCTGACAGGTGTGAGATGGTACCTCGTTGTTGTTTTGATTTGCATCATTTATGGATAATAAAGACCATTATAAACTGATAAACAAAAATAGATACAGAGGCAGAGCAGCATCGAACAGACTGACAAACTACAACGGGAAGGTCGGGGAAGGTTGGGGGGAGGTAAGAGATCAACCAAAGGACTTGTATGCATGCAGATAAGCATAACCAATGGACACAAGACACTGGGGGGTAGGGGAGGCCGGGGGAAGGTCAAGGGGAAAAATAAAGAGACATATGTACTACTCTTTGTAATATTTTAAGTAATAAAACAAAATTTTTAAAAAAAGAGAGAGAGCAAGGAGAAAACAAAAGCAAACAAGCACAAGAGTGAGAGAAAGGGAACTCTTTGGGGATTTTAACCTCCCTAGACTTTGCGCTTTTCTGATGGGGTCCAGCCCCTAACCAATCCATTGTTCCCCAGGCTAGACTGACAGGCGGGCACCTCCCCTGCACCACCCTGACTTCTACTGCGCATGTGCCTATCTCCCCCTTCTCTCCCCAACCATCAGGATGGGGGAAGGGAGGGTGTTAATCCCTGGGAGGAGCAGCACTGTGGGAAGCTGTGGCTTCTCCATTTGCTTTCTTTCCTTCACTAATATTAATAACTAGCTAATTACAACGATAACCGTTCCTTGTGCTATTCAAGAAAAAGTGGGGAGGTTTCAGTGCTTATGGATTCGAGTAGATCTAAGCTGTGAATGCCCCCTGTGGTTGGAAGGGCCTGGTAAAATCGAGAGCAGAACACAGTCTCCAGAGATGAACTTGAGCGAACACGGAATTCTTGTGCAATCGGCTGCTAAGCCTTTTCATCATGTTTTGGTTATAATCGAGATCAGGCTTCATGGGCTCAAGGAAAAAGAAGTGTGTTCTCCACAAACCTCAGCCCTGCCCTGCCCTTTCCAGTATAAGCAGCAAAAGGAGGATCTGGATTTTGTCCTAAGATAAGAGTAAACAGGTTTTCCATTCAGGATGGAGTCACAACTGGCCAAGAAGCTGCTGGGGCCTCCTTATCTGCTCCATCTGCTGGCTCTGGACCACTTTGAGCAATCAGTTGTGATGTCTTTAAGGAAATCGTGCCAATCACACCCTTTCCCCAAACTTTCCTTAGTTCAAACAATCTACAGGGGAGGGCAGAGCCGCTGTATTTACTACAAGTGGATCTGAGTCGTATCCTAGGAGACGGGCCCTCCAGGGCAGTGATCAGCCAAACATTCCCTGTGATGAGTTTATGTAATTAATTACATGGCGTGTTGCAAGGAGACATCATAAGCGGCAATTGACAATTTGGCATCAGGCAGCAATTTGGGGTGTAACCTACATTAGGAGGAGCCAAGTTGGATACCGGAAGCAGAAGCGCTCACTTTTGTAGGGAAAGAAGAGTGGAGGAAGGTATTTGGTGATGGTGAGAAATAGAACATAATTTGTATTCTTTTAAAAAATATATTTGTATTGATGTCAAAGAGGAAGGGAGAGGGAGAGAGAGATAGAAACATCAATGATGAGAGAGAATCATGGATCGGCTGCCTCCTGCATGCTCCACACTGGGGATGGAGACCACAACCCAGGCATGTGCCCTGGTCGGGAATCGAACCGTGACCTCTTGGTTCATAGGTCTACACTCAATCACTGAGCCATGCCAGCCGGGCTATAATTGCGTTTTAAAAACACTTACCTGTCCCCCCCACTGGAATGCACTGCTTGAGGGCAGCTGTCTCATTATAGCGACCATTGTGTCCCCACAGCCCAGTTACAATGTTTAGCACAAAATAAATGCTTAATAAACATTTCCTGAGTATTTGCTGGTGGAATAGGGCAAACAGAGACTGTTTTAAGATCTTTTATAGCCCAGCAAGTATAGCATAGGGTTAGGCATAGAACTGGAATACCTGGTCTTGGTGGCAGCTCTGTCTCCTTCTACTTGTGACTATGCTTAAGTTACTTAATTTTTCTGTGCCTCAGTTTTACAGTCTTTAAATTGGGTATATTAATGAGATCTATCTTGTAACATTGTAGGGTTTAAATGGGTTAAATCTTAGAACATTGCCTGAAAAATGGTAGGCATTCAACTGTGCTGACTCCCTTCATTATTTAAAAAAATGTACTAACGACCCATTTCCATGTTCTTGCAGCCCTGTTCCATTCCCACTGCTTCCCAACAAAGTCATCCTTTGATAAAATATTTTCTCATAATTATTATACAAGGGTGGGCAAAAGTAGGTGAAATTACCAGCCATCATCACCTAAAAGATAAGTCATAAGTAAGGACACAAAATAATAACAATAATAATAATACAAATAATGCAAATAAATAATACAATAATTAACAAATCAATAATAGTACAAGAATAAACTGTTTTGTGTACCTCGCAATTGTAGACCTACTTTTGCCCACTCCTGTATATTCCATTATCTCCCTTGCAATTGCTGCATTTTATAGGGGGGGGGGGGACCCTACAGGAAAAATGTCTCCAAATCCACACTCAATGAGGCAACGCTAAATAAATAACCAACTGGCAAAAAAGAGGGGCGGAGGGGAAAGAAGGTGGACATTGGAGCTCTTTGAAGCTCTTAGTGACCTAAACATCCATAACATTGCATACATTTTGATGAACCATATTCTGGTATTGAATAGAAAAAGGATTTGCTTCTGCATGGCTGTGTTTGAGTAGATTTGGTTGACACCCCATATTTTCCATTAATTCTAAATGGTAAGATGGGGAACCAAGTCAGAATGAGTCATGGCTCTTTAAAAATATACTTCCTGACATCGCCACACTAGAAAATGTCTGCACGTGTCCTTGTGGAAAATCTGGAAGCTTATTCATATGTCAAATGTGTCTCGGACCATTCTTCCGAGCACACCTCTTGTGATCCGGGAAGGTCTAACTGTGAGTTATACTTGACTTTCAGGGGAAAAGGGCCCTGCAGTGATCTGACCTTGACCCAAAGCAGCCCAGATCAGGAGGCCAGTGGAGGAGAGCCTGGGCATGGTCGGTGAGTGTGGCTGAAACTTCTCTGAAACAAATCCATTCATTGGTGTGCCCTGAGCTTGGGCTCTCCCGGGGGATTCTGAGATGCCAGGCAACAGCCACCCCTGAACTCCATTTACCAACATCTGCTCGTCTCCCTGGTAAACCACCTCCTCCCTTTCTTCACATGTTGTCAGACTCCTCCAACAACACCCAGTGGCATTACTGAGAAAGAATAGGATAAGAAGCAATACATACAAAATGGGCTGAATTGTATAAAAAGAAAAAATCAGCCCAGCCAGTATGACTCAGTGGTTGAGCATCGATCTATGAACCAGGAGGTCATGGTTGGATTCCTGGTCGGGGCACATGCCCGGGTTGCGGGCTCCATCCCCAAAGGAGCGTGCAGGAGGCAGCCAACCAATGATTCTTTCATTGTTGATGTTTCTCTCTCTCTCTCTCTCTCTCTCTCTCTCTCTCTCTCTCTCTCTCTCTCCCTTCTTCTCTGAAATCAATAAAAAATATATTTTAGAAAAAAATTCTTGGGTGAGAATTAAAAAAACAATAAAGTTAGCTCAGTCAGTCACTAAGGGGGAATATCCACTCTCTTACTAGATGAACCAGAGCAATTTCCTCTCTCCAAAAAAAGGGAGAAGGTTATGATTTTATAGAAGCTCTTACTCCTTGCGCAGAAGATTCCTCTTGGTAAAGACGTTTCCACTTTCCTATGAACTTGTCTGTTGGCCTTTTGCTTTGGGGAAAGGGGTTTGGTGGACTCAAGTACCACTTATTTTTGAAGCTCTCGTGTGTGAAGCAATAGTTACAATATCGAAAGCCATTAAATATCCACTGAACCTTCCGAAGGCTATAGCATTTGTACAAACTCAAACGGCTAAGAAGACATGGCTTTCCAGGGGTGATTAGTGTTATTTACAGAACCTGAAGAAAACCCTTTGTGGTGAGAGGGGTTCCATTGGCTCCGTGGATCCCTGATCTGACCTAAGAGTCCCCTTCCCCAGCGGTTCCACCCAATTTGCCAGCGTTTGTCCAGCCTCCTGTCATGCCACCTCCAGGTCTCTCCTTGGCTGAAGCAGTTTGTGTGTGTGTGTGTGTGTGTGTGTGTGTGTGTGTGTGTGTGTGTGTTCCCTGTTCAACTGGAGCTCCTGGGGGCCAGAGTTAGGTCTGTTTCATTTCTGTGAAGTCCACATGTCAGTTCCTGGTCCAGACCTGTAGCTCAGTTATTTTCAAAGAAATGAATTATAAATATACTCTTCAGCCATTTATTCAGTCAGTCAGTCAGTTGCTCAATGTATTTTTTTTAAATATATTTTATTGATTTTTTACAGAGAAGAAGGGAGAGGGACAGAGAGTTAGAAACATCAATGAGAGAGATCGATCAGCTGCCTCCTGCACACCCCCCACTGGGGATGTGTCCACAATCAAGGTACATGCCCTTGACCGGAATCGAACCTGGGACCCTTGAGTCCGCAGGCCGATGCTCTATCCACTGAGCCAAACCGGTTTGGCCTCAATATATTTTTTAGTGCAGCTATATGCCAGTCATGTTTCAAGGTGCTGGGGACACAAACTTAAGCAGATTAGCCCTGGCCGGGTAGCTCAGTTGGTTGGGGTGTCATCTTGATGCGCCAAGGTTGCGGGTTTGATCCCCAGTCAGGGCACATGTAAGAATCAACCAATGAATGCATAAAGAAGTGGAACAACAAATCGGTGTTTCTCTCCCCCTACCTCCTCTCTCTCTCTCTCTCTCTCTCTCTCTCTCTCTCTCTCTCTCTCTCTTTCTCTCTCAAATCAATAAATAAAAATTTAAAAAAAAACAAAAAACTTGCCCTAGCTGGTTTGGCTTAGTGGATAGAGCATCAGCCTGCAGACTGAAGGGTCCCAGGTTCGATTCCAGTCAAGGGCACGTACCTCAGTTGCAGGCTCCTCCCCAGCCCGGGCCCTGGTCAGGGCGCATGCAGGAGGCAACCAATTGATGTGTCTCTCTCACATCAATGTTTCTCTCTGTGTGTCTCTCCCCCTCCCACTCTCTCTAAAAGTCAATGGAAAAATATCCTCGAGTGAGGATGAAAAAAAAACCACACACACAAAAAAGTAAACAGATCAGACTGAAATCCCCATCCTTTGGAAACTCACATTCTGTTGGGTTGGACCGATCACTGGGAAAACCTTGTATTTCTTTGTGTAAGTGTCTAATTGCTGATGTCTGGGGGTTCATGTGCAAAGAGGTAGAGGGATTTTCGGGGTGGTCTTTCCTTTCTCTAAGGATGTGGTCAGGATCAGGCAACAAAAGAGGCCCCTCCAGAAAACCTGGCGTTTCAGAATTTCGGTGCAGACTTCACGTGGCTGGAGGTGCAGCACCAGATAGAGCAGTGGTTAGCAAACTCATTGGTCAACAAAGCCAAATATCAACGACTGAAATTTCTTTTGAGAGCCAAATTTTTTAAACTTAAACTATATAGGCAGGTACATTGTTATTAACTTCATTAGGGTCCTCCTAAGGCTTAGGAATAGCCACACTCAAGGGGCCAAAGAGTCGCCTGTGGCTCGCGAGCCGCAGTTTGCCGACCACCGAGATAGAGGAAATGGTGCGCTGCGCATGGTGTGACGTGCAGGGGGTGAGACAAAGAAGCAGCTTGCCTGGGTAATGCAGCTTTACGTCGTCTCCCTCCTTTCCCTCATGGTTCCAAACTCAAGCATTTGGGAAGCCTGGGACTCGGAGAAAATGAGGAGTTAGGATAATGGTCTTGCGAGAAGGGAAGGGTGGCCGGCCATGTCAAAGGTTTCAAGGAGCTTAAAAATGACCCCGAATGAGGAAGACCCCTGGGGCCTGAGCCTGGGCTGCAGTGGGGTGCCAGGAGAGGAGACAGCCCCCCGGAGGAGGGAGATTACCCACTGGGAGTTCTCAGAACTGTTGGGATGGGTGCAAGCCTTCCTATAGGGTGTGTGGTTGAGCCCTGAGCAATTTCATTTATTTTCTTAATATATATTGTTATTAATTTCAGAGATGAAGGGAGAGGGAGAGAGAGAGAGAGAGAAACATCAATGATGAGAGGGAGTCATGGATTGGCTGCCTCCTGCACACCCCCTACTGAGGATCGAGCTCAAAATCCAGGCAGGTGCCCTTGACTAGAATCGAACCTGGGATCCTTCAGTCCACAGGCCGATGCTTTATCCACTGAGCCAAACTGGCTAGGGCTGAGCTATTTCATTTAGACATGAAAGGAGGCCTGGGCCTGGGAGACTGGCTGCCCGGGGAGCCCAGGTCACCCTGTGGGCATGGCCATCTTCCCCAGCCCGGGAGAGAGGCCCGCTGGCAGCACTTGAGAGGGCTCCCAGTGTGTTTACTTGGTTGGTCTTCTCGTTGCCTCACTTCCAGCAAACCCAAGAGCTTGCGAAGATCTCTGGGAGGAAAAGGGTCTCATTTCAAAGCCTTTCCCTCATAATTGGAAGCAAGCTCTGCCTAAGATGAACAGTAGACAGGCTGTAAATCTGAGTTTACATAATGTTCTGGACCAGTTCCTGTTGTCTTTGCGACACTGTTTTCAAGATACAGGGGCCTTGTGGGTTGCAGGAGGCCATCGTGTTTTCTTTGAGATGCAGAACTAACCCTAGGAGAAGGCAGAAGGGCTTTCCAATGCGTGGTTTTTGTTGTTTTCTTTCTTCTTCTTTTTTAAAAAAGTATTTTTATTGATTTCAGAGAGGGAGAGAGAGATAGAAACATCAGAGTCATTGATTGGCTGCCTTCTGCACACCCCCTCCTGGGGATCGAGCTGCAACCCGGGCACGTGCCCTTGACCGGAATCAAACCCAGGACCTTTCAGTCCACAGGCCAATACTCTATCCACTGAGCCAAACTGGCTAGGGCTCAAGTATATGGTTTTGCTGCATTCCTTGCCCACAAGAAGAAACTGTTTTCCGTGCAGAAATGCTGCTTAGCTATGAAACCGATTCATCAGCAATCTACCCGCCCAAGCCACTGTGTCTGTGCCAGCTGGAAATAAATGACATTGACCCAGATTTCCAGGAGTGGGGACAAGGTGAGGTATGGGTGGTGATGCCCTCCCTCTCCCAGCCTCTTCACCAAACCCCTCCATCCCAACCCTCAAAATCACACTAAGCCCGGCTGGAGTGGCTCAGTGGTTGAGCGTTGACCTATGAACAAGGAAGTCATTGGTTAAATTCCCGGTCAGGGCACATGCCCGGGTTGCGGGCTCGATCCCCAGTGTGGGGCATGCAGGAGGCAGCCAATCAATGCTTCTCTATCATCACTGATGTTTCTCTCTCTCTCTCCCTCTACCTTCCTCTCTGAAAGCAATATATATATACTAGAGGCCCGATGCACAAAGATTTGTGCAAGAATGGGCCTTCCTTCCCCTGGCTGCTGGCACTGCCTTCACTCCAGCCTGGAGCCACCTTTCTGCCTTCCCACACTGCCCAGAGGCCTGGAGTGGCTGGAGCGGTGTGGAATGCCTGCATCATCACCATGGCATCCCACCCTGCCCCCGGCCGCTAGGCACCTGTGTATGCAAATTAACCGCCATCTTTGTTGGGTTAATTTGCATACTCACTCCTGATTAGCTGGTGGGAGTCTTGAAGGTATGGTCAATTTGCACCTTTCTCTTTTATTAGTGTAGATATCACACTAAACCTAGGAACCATGAGGTTTCATGAAAATGACAAATTAAATTTGATCCAAATGAGCTCTCCCTTTCTCCAAAGATACACACTCCTGCACTGTTCCAGCTTGGAAATTAAACTTTGGGAATGAAGGTTTCAGAGATCCCCTTGGTTTGAGGGAGACCCATGTGGCACATGACCTCACCTCTGTTTTTGCAAAAAGTGAGGCTTCAGAGAAAACCTGGAACCCCGAGGCCCCTGCCTGAAGATGTAAACTTTTGCTGAAAACACTGTTCTTGCAGCAACAGCCTTAGCAGGTCATCCTGGCGACCCCCAGGCGGGTTAGCCACGTGCCTGCCCACGTTCCATTTGTGGCTTAGCCTCTAAATCCCGTTGGCTTAACTCTTCCCTTCGGAGGGTGGAAACCAAATTGAATAATGGCAAAGGGTTAGCATCAGAGGGTTTAATAACCTTTTCATCCCCGTGCGCCCAGAGCTGACTGGGAGAATGGTGATGCTTCTCCCATCGTTACCATTTAGCTCTGTACCTCAATGCTCCCTGAAAGCTTTTAATGGTCCCACATAAATCAGAGCTTTGACACCACCTGCCACTTTATGCAATGAGAATACTCCCTCCTCATCTAGGATCGGGCATGTCTAACAGTTCGCTTATTTTGTTGTTAATCCTTACCGAGGATATTTTTTCTATTGATTTTTTTTTTTTTTTTAGAGAATGGAAGGGAGGGCGAGAGACACAGAGACACATGGATGCGAAAGAGAGATATCCACTGGTTGTCTCTGACCCAGCCTGGGATCAGAGCCTGCAGCTGAGATATGTGCCCTTGACCAGAATTGAACCTGTGACCCTCAGTCCACAGGTCAACACTCTAACCACTGAGCAGCACTGGCTAGGGCAGTTTACTTATTTTTTTTTATCACATTCTGCTGTGTCTTTCTACCCTGCATAGAGCTTTCCTGAAACTGACAAGTTCACAGTTCCAGTTCAGCTTGCAATTGGGTTTTCCAGAAGTTTCCATGGGTTCCCCTTACGGGTGAGAAAGGGGCTGTCTTAGAGGTTGAGGCCTTAGAGATCATGAGGCATACCGGAGCTAAAATAAAACAAAACCCAAGCCCCTCGCTGCTCGTTCTCTGTCGCCCAGTCTCTTATCTGCTAGGGAACTTACTAGTCTCTGGGACTCAGCCCTGGCGTCACTGTGAAGGCTGCTGGCGCCTGCCCCTCCCGTGTACCTTTAAGCGCCTTGTACAATTTTCATTCCAGCACGTTCCTCAGGGTTTGGTAACTGTTTGTCCACTGTCTGTCATATCGAACATCTCGCACCCTCTCCCCTAGTCTGCGATCCTTGTGTGTATTCTTTTTTAAAAAAACACATTTTATTGGTTTTTCACAGAGAGGAAGGGAGAGGGATAAAGAGTTAGAAACATCAATGAGAGAGAAACATCGATCAGCTGCCTCCTGCATGCCCCCCACTGGGGATGTGCCCACAACCAAGGTACATGCCCCTGGCCGGAATCGAACCCAGGACCCTTCAGTCCGCAGGCCGACGTTCTATCCACTGAGCCAAACCGGTTAGGGCCTTGTGTGTATTCTTAGCGTGTCCTCAGCAGATGCTGTCTCCCCTCATTCCCAGGGGACACGGTTTCCAGATGGTTCTGTGGAGGGGCTGCCCCGTGCACTTAGATGTTCAGCAGCCTTGGCCTCTTCCCACTACATGCTGGTAGGAACCACCCCCAAATTGTCTCCAGACATTTTGTCTGCCAAACATCCCCCCAGGAACAAAATCTGCCCCCCCCGCCCCGCCCCCCCCACTGCTGTAGAATAAGACTAAAATGTGGGTGTGATGATTTAGTCCACATGCTCTTTAATCACTTGGACTCTCTGAGGCTATGAAAATGCCAGAAAGAAAGAAAGAAAGAAAGAAAGAAAGAAAGAAAGAAAGAAAGGAAGGAAGGAAGGAAGGAAGGAAGGAAGGAAGGAAGGAAGGAAGAAAGAAAGGAAGAAAGAAAGGAAGAAAGAAAGAATTTTACCAATGCAGCCTATGGGTTCTACTTTAAATATGTATTTTTTGCCTGGCTGGCATGGCTCAGTGGTTGAGCATCGACCTATGAACCAGGAGGTCAGGGTTTGATTCCTGGTCAGGGCACAGGCCCGGTTTGGGGGCTCAATGTCCAGTAGGGGCCGTGCAGGAGGCAGCCAATCCATGATTCTCTCTCATCATTGATGTTTCTAGCTTTCTCTCCCTCTCCCTCTCCCTTCCTCTCTGAAATCAATAAAAAATTATAAAATATCTATCTATCTATCTATCTATCTATCTATCTATCTATCTATAATCTATTTTTTTTTGAAGGAAAAGAGATCCCTGAGAGGTAGGTTTACTTGCAGGCTCTCCTGGGTAGTCCTTAAAGCACAGCGTGTGGGACTCACTGCTTCAGTTTGAAATCCAGTTCTACCCAAAGCTGTCCGGGTGGTCGTAGGAGTGCCAACCTCTCTGTGCCTCCTCAGTGAAACAAGAATCCAGTTCCTCTACATCGTAATCATGAAGCATCCTACCACCTGACCAAAAAGGTTATGGACGGGGTTCCTATTTGAGTTAATATCTGAAAAGCTCTTAGAACATTTTCCCACACAAAGTAAACATGAGCTCAAAGCCAAGAAGATGCGGTGGGGGGGCAGGGGGTGGTGTTCAGGAGGAATCCAATTAGAGCACATTGCTTTAGAACTATTTGGAAGCTTTAAATTTCTGCTGCCTAAGGGATCGGAATGTACAAAACATCTTTCTGCCTCTAACATTTGAGCAATAAATTGTAAACTTAAGGTCAGCTCTGTAAGCGTCTACTCTTCCCACTTGACCTTCCTTGTGACTCCACCTACTGATTTTAGGAAGAAGGAGATACAGTGAGTCTCCATAGACAAGAACCTGGCCAATCCCAGGGCAGTCCTGTGGGTCCTGGCCATTGGCTTCACCTTCATCTGAGAGGCAGCGTCACGGAGGGAAACCATTGGCCCCCATTTTTGATAATACATTTAAGTTGGCTTGGGTGCTCTGGGACACCGAGCCATTAATCTCCAGGGAACTTCCCCTTTTTAGTTGTTCTTCCCTTTTTGTATGTTAAAAAAAAAAAGAGTTTAAAAGCTGTCATGCTTTGGTTCTCACGGTGCTCAGTGGTTTAGACGGTCATGTGATCACAATGTCATCCGGTCCCACTTTCACTATTGTATTTTAGAGGCAGCGTAGTGCAGGGCTAACAGCATAGCTTTGGGGCTCTAGTTCCACTTCCGGGACGAAGCAGATGTGTCTCTTTGGGTGAGGCGCTCATCTCTATGGTTCAGTTTCTGCATGGACGAGGGCAGACAGTTTCTGTGGGACTGGACTGCAGGCTCCAGAGGTCGGCACAGAGCAGATGCATGGTTAAGGCTCAGTAGACATCAGCCATGGCCATTACCAGGTCTCAGAGCCGTGGATCAGCTTAATACTTTCAAGCAGGTTCACGTTCATTATCTCCCGTGACAGTGAGAGTTTTGTTCAGAAAGTGGGGGGAGGGATTTTAACCCCACTTTATTTTATTTTTTAAATATATTTTTATTGATTTCAGAGAGGGAGAGGGAGAGAGAGAAACATCAATGATGAGAGAGAATCATGGATTGGTTGCCTCCTGCATGTCCCCTACTGGGGATCAAGCCCACAACCTGGGCATGTGCCCTTGACCGGAATTGAACCTGGGACCCTTCAGTCTGCAGGCTGATGCTCTATCCACTGAGCCAAACCAGCTAGGGCCTAATCCCACTTTAGAGAGAAAGTGACTAAGACAAAAAGACGGTGAGGAGCCCTAGCTGGTTTGGCTCAGTGGATACAGTGCCAGCCCAAGGACTGAAGGGTTGAGGGTTCGATTCCAGTCAAGGACACTACTTGGGTTGCAGGCTTGATCCCTGGCCCTGGTTGGGTACATACAGGAGGCAACCAATCCATGTGTCTCTCTCACATGGATGTTTCTCTCTCTCTCTCTCCTCTTCCATTCTACTCTCTCTAAAAATCAGTGGGAAAATATCCTCAATAAAAAAGAAAAAGATGGCCCTAGCTGGTTTGGCTCAGTGGATAGAGCGTCAGTCTGTGGACTGAAGGGCCCCAGGTTTGATTCTGGTCAAGGGCACATGCTTAGGTTGCAGGCTTGGTCCCCAGTGGGGGGCATGCAGGAGGCAGTCGACCAATGATTCTCTCTCATCATTGATGTTTCTCTCTCTCTCTCACTCTCTCTCCCCCTCTGAAATCAATAATAATAATAATAATATATATATATATTTTTTTTTTTTTTTAAAAAAAGAAAAGAAAAAGATGGTGAGGAATTTGCCCAAGGTCACCGATGAATTAGCACCAGTTGAACCTGAAACTAGATCTCCAAGACCCTCAGTCTTGTGCAATACCTGTGGTTCGTGCCTCTGGACAATGAAAGTGCATTCCTATGATCTGGGAATTCTGCTCAAATGCAGGTTCTGACTCAGCAGGTGTGGGAGGGGCGGGCTGAGCGTCTGCATGTCTCACCAGCTCCCAGAAGCGTTTGATGGTACTGGCTCATGAGCCTCCCCGCCCCCCAGAACAGCAAAGTTCAATACCTGGTGGATCAACTCCTGGCATTTCTGGGGCACGGGGGGGGGGGGGGGGAGTGTGCAGAAGAGTCACAGAACATATCCTGGGGATAATGCTAAGAGTTATTCTCTCACCACTGCGTAGTTACAAGGCAGTTAATTCCCAAAATGTCCGTCGACCTTCACAATAACAGTACAAAAGGGGAACCCGACATTTTGCCAAAGCTCACAAGCAATAAAAGTCCCTGCTCTGTTGGCTGATGGGAGATCCCGCTGGGATCCACAGAAATCCCTCCATTTTCTTCCCTCCACTTAACACCAGGGAGCTCATTCCCAAAGGGGAGCCCCATCGGACAGAACATTCCTCGTTCCTCTGAGAACGGATTGCTCCCTCTCTGTGTACATTTGTTTTGCATTTACACAGACATTTCAGCACTGTATGCCTTGCGTAACCTAGGTAACCTGAACCGGCTAAAATAAGAACCACTGCCAACTTTTGCATTGAATTTCAAACCACACCTGAGCTTTCCACAGGTCACGTGGCAAAAAGAATGACAAGGTCTGGGGGAAGGTAGGCCTTGTTCGTCTGAGCTGGCCAGGGTGTCATGAACGTGGGTTCAAGTGCAGCTCAGGAAAATCAGCTCAGGAACGGCATTTCCCTCTTTTTTTTTCCATGGTGATTTTTTTTTGGTACTTTACTTTCAGAGTAAGCTGGTATTTGCATAGTGGCCAGAGTTGGCAAATGTTTCCTGTAAATGGCTAGATCATAAGCATTTTCGGCTTTGCGGTCCATACAGTCTCTGTGGAAGGGACTCAACTCTGCCCTTTTAGCTCAAAAGCAGCCACAGCCCGGCCGGCCTGTGGCTCAGTGATTGAGTGTCGAGCTATGAACCAGGAGGTCACGGTTCCATTCCTGCGCAGGGCACATGCCCGGGTTGCAGGCTCGATCCCCAGTGGGGGGCATGCAGGAGGCAGCCAATCCATGATTCTCTCTCATCACTGATGTTTCTCTCTCTCTCTCTCTCTCTCTCTCTTCCTCTTTGAAATCAATAAAAATATATTAAAAAAGGAAAAACAAAAGGCAGCCACAGACAATATGTGAAGTCGGGTGTGGCCGTGTTCCAATTAGGAACACGAAATTAGAATTTCAGTTCATTTTCACGGGTCACAAAACATTTCCCTTTTTCTTTTTTCTTTTCACCATTACCACGTGTAAGTCTCAGATCTCAGGCGGTAGAAAAGCAGGCCGCAGGCAGGATTTGTGTCACGGGCCGTGGTTAGCTGACCTCTGTCCTAAAGCCATGTGAGCCCAGCCAAAGGCAACAGTCTCCTATATTGTAATGTTAAAAATTAGATGCAGAAGACAGTTCCAGATTTCCTGCATTCCTGATGGCAGCCCTAAAGGAAACCGAAGCTGCGTGCTGGGAACCGTCCCGAGCGCTCCGAAATGTTTTTCATGCTGGCTTGGGCCTCTCATACATTCTCATTTCCTAGGGCTGTTTAGTTAGTGAATGTGAAACCACGGGCTTCCTGTGTCAATTTCAAGTAGCTAAGTTTCCTATTTGTTTAAATTCCTTTAGTGGACCCTCATCTTGCATTTATTTATTTTGGCTCCAAAGCCTGGCCATACTCATAGCAAGAGTTTGGAAACATAAGTAGTCATTTTCTCAAAGGAATATATTCTGACCGGCTCATTTCACGGCAGCTATGTGCTTCGATGCTAGTACTCATGATGGTTAGAAGGGCTTATGGTGAGGTTCTTTAGCCCTTTGGTTTGTATATGTTATAGCTACAAGTTAGATTTTTTTTTCATGGAGGAATTCCATGCATAGCCCAGAAATTGTTTTAGATGCAGACTGTATCTTTGTAACATGTAAAATGCATGGATCGGCCGGTGTGGCTCAGTGGTTGAGCATTGATCTATGAACCGGGAGGTCATGGTTCGATTCGTGGTCAGGGCACATGCCCTGTTGGCGGGCTTGATCCCCAGTGTGGGGCGTGCGGGATGTTTCTCTCTCTCACTCTCTCCTTCTCCCTTCCTCTCTGAAATCAATAAAAATATCTTTAAAAATAAATAAATAAAATGCACACATACTTTCTGGGTATGCACGGTTCTTCTTTTCTGTCAGATATTCTAAGCTTACTTTTCTTTTGAATATTTCTTTTCACATCAGCCACCATTGCCATCGGTTCCCTGTTACTGTCATCATACATATACTTACCCATTAACCTCAACTGCCTTAGCAGGAGGAATTTCTCTAAAGTTACAAAGTTCGCCCTAACCGGTTTGCTTCAGTGGATAGAGTGTCAGCCTGCAGACTCAAGGGTCCCAGGTTCGATTCCGGTCAAGGGCATGTATGTTGGTTGCGGGCACATCCCCAGTAGGGAGTGTGCAGGAGGCAGCTGATCGATGTTTCCAACTCTCTATCCCTCTCCCTTCCTCTCTGTAAAAAATCAATAAAATATATTTTTTAAAAAATAAATAAAGTTACAAAGTTAATTTTCTCCAAATACTTGATTGGTTTATTCTTCCCATTAGTAGCACTAACTTCGAGCAAGGCACACAGGTTTCTGACTTCCGTTTCTTCTTTTGTGGCTTCTGTAAACCATCACCCGTTGTTCAGCCGACAGATTGGCGCGGAGTAAGTTTATTAACCAGAATATCTTGTGACCCCATAAAATTGATTTATTTCGACCAAAAGATTTGATCTGGGGAGCAGGTCAGTAAGAAACAGCTGAATCATAATCTCTCTTGGAACAGCGCTTGAACTCCATAAAAGCAACATGAACTCAGAACCACTCCCAGAGCTGGTCCGAGGTGGGAGAATGGGCCGGGGTGGTGCTGGCAGCGGAATTCCGGCCCTGCCTGCCCACCTGAGAGAAGGAAGGCGTGTGGGTTAGTCCCTTCCGATCACTGCTTGTGTTCTGTGGCACCTTTGAAAGGGGCCTTGGGACACAGAGGCTTTGTCAGAAGAGGAGGGGCGGAGGGGGGGGTGTGGAGGCGAAGGCAGCAGCTGTGGCCCAGCTGATGAGCTCCGACAAGCGTTCAGATCCCTGCCATCTGCGCTTCCTTGGCCCTGACCTTTTCCCAGCCCTTCTCTGACTAGGGGGTAGTGCTCCCAAGAATTCAAGCTCATGTCACAACACCCTGTGCGATCAAGGCTGTCCCTGGGTGGCCTCGCCATAAAAGCAGTGTCCTGGAGGACAGAAAAAAAGGGGGGGAGCAGGGAGAGCTCTAAGGGAGCAATCCGCCGAGTTACCAGGGCGAAGCTATTCGGCGTCTGTTAAGTCACCAGTGCCTAAACCTGACAGGATGCAGAGGAGGTACATGCAGGCGACACATTTTCCCTTGTCTAAGGATTTGGAGCAGTGGTTCTCAACCTGCTGGCCCTTTAAATACAGTTCCTCATGTTGTGACCCAACCAGAAAATGATTTTCGTGGCTACTTCATGACTGTCATGTTGCTACTGTTAGGAATCGTCATGTAAATATCTGATCTGCAGGATGGTCTTAGGCGACCCCTGTGAAAGGGTCGTTCGACCGCCAAAGGGGTCGCGACCCACAGGTTGAGAACCGCTGCTTTGGAGAAAGTTGACTGCGAGGGACACACAGCATCTTCAAATACAGACGAGCAGCTGCAGCTCAGAACTCCAGGCTCTTCAGTTTGCCTGTGCCTCCCCCGCGGCAGAGGTGACACAGAGGTCACGTGGAGAGCCCCCCCGCCCCCTCCCCCGCCCCTCCCCCGCCCCCAGTGCTCCATGAGCTGCACTTCTGTTTAGCTCAGGAGGGGTGACATGATGTCTGGCAGCCGACGGACCCTCCTGATCTGATCCTGTTTGGTCTGAGCGCATTTTAAATGTGCTGGTGGGGCCTGACACACCTGCTGCTGAAATTTACAGGCACGAAGCTCCCGGGGCTGCCTCATTGCAACTCGGGTAAGTTTCCACAGGGGAGCCGGTGGGATTTCTCCTCTGAAGACGGTGCCCAGGGAGTCGGGTGTCTTTGCTTCCCAATTTGCTTGGCTCGTGGGACTGACCCTCATGCCCATGATGTGTCAAGACAAACAGGGAGCCGTGCAAAGGCCCGTCAGCCGTGGAGGTGCACAGGCCCTTTACTCTAGAGCAGGCTTCTTTAGCCTCGGCACTGCTGACATCTTCGCTGCATCATTCTTTTTATTTTATTTTTTGTTAATCCTCTCCCAAGGATATTGGGAGGGAGGGGGAGAGAGAGAGAGAGAGAGAGAGAGAGAGAGAGAGAGAGAGAGAGAAACATCGATGTGGGAGAGACACATCGATTGGTTGCCTCCTGCGTGAGCCCCAGGGACATGGGGATCGATCCTGCAATGGAAGTACGTGCCCCTGACTGGAATCAAACCCAGGACCCTTCAGTCTGAGGGCTGACGTTCCAACCACTGAGCTAAACCAGCTGGGGCTTCGCTGCCTCATTCTTTGTTGTGAGGCGCTGTCCTGTGCAATGCAGGATGCTCAGCAGTGTCCCCGATCTCTGCCCACTAGACGCCAGGAGCGCTGCCCGCGCCCCCCCCCCCCCCGCCCCCCGCCCCCCACACACACCTTCTTACAGCAGCCACAATTGTCAGATGTGGCCCAATGTCCCCTGGGGTCCCGATTGGGCACCTGTGCTCTTGTATGAGGGAATCACGGCGACACAAGACAACTCATGCTGTGCCTTTCAGCTTGGCTCAGGTGGAAGCGGCCATTGTTTTCCAGGTTGGAAGTGCAGGACAAGCTGCACGACGAAAGTGCCGCTGCTGTGTTCCTAGCTCCTAGCCTGGGCACCGGAAAGTAGGTGTTCAATGAAAGCGAGCCGAGCGAAATCGTACTTTCTTTTTTCCTGCTAATTCTGTCCTCTACTCTGCCCTTAAAGTCTAGCGCTGTGGATTCGCTTTTCTTGGTCACTGGAAGAGAGACACTTTAGGTTTGGACTCCCAATCTCAGATCTCTTTTTCCTTTTTTTAATATATATTTTTATTTATTTCAGAAAGGAAGGAGGGAGAGAGAGAGAGAGAGAGAGAGAGAGAGATAAAGATAGAAACATCAATGACAGAGAGAATCACTGATTGGCTGCCTCCTGTACACCCCCCACTGGGGATCAAGCCTGCAACCCGGGCATGTGCCCTGGTGGGGAATCGAACCATGACCTCCTGGTTCCTAGGTTGATGCTCAACCACTGATCCACACCAGCCAGGCTCAGCTGACCCTTTTTATGTGCATTTAAACCCTTCCTGAACACAGTGTCCATGTTCTCCATTGCATGTCCACAAAGATTTAGGGCACACACACAAATTCCCCAGAGCCGTGTCTATGGATCCTGGCCCAGCTAAGTTTAACTGCACTTTGAGATCCTTTAAACCAGTGGTTCTCAACCTTCTGGCCCTTTAAATACAGTTCCTCATGTTGTGACCAACCATAAAATTATTTTCGTTGCTACTTCATCACTGTCATGTTGCTACTGTGATGAATCGTCATGTAAATATCTGATATGCAGGATGCTCTTAGGCAACCCCTGTGTAAGGGTCGTTCTACCGCCAAAAGGGTCACGACCCACAGGTTGAGAACCGCTGCTTTAAACAGATGAGTGGCTCATACTTTATGCATTATCTTTAGGGGAAAGGGTTAATTTCATTATCTGAACAAATGCATATTGAGCGCTATTATGTACCAGGCACCGCACGATCCGTATTAGAGATATAGCAGCAGCACGATAGAAGCAGTCCCTGCCCTCAGGGAGGTAGGAGCCCGATCAGCACACAACTTGGAATGCAGCGGGGCCTTTGACCATTTTAAAACATAGAAGACACGAATTAGACTGTGCAAGTTTCGCAAGGAAGAATTCTTCCGTGGCTCTGAGGATCTGTACAAATCCGGCACATTTCTTTCCTTTCTTTTTCTTTTTTTAAATATATTTTATTAATTTTTTACAGAGAGGAAGGGAGAGGGATAGTTAGAAACATCGATGAGAGAGAAACATCGATCAGCTGCCTCCTGCATACTCCCTGCTGGGGATGTGCCTGCAACCAAGGTACATGCCCTTGACCGGAATCGAACCTGGGACCCTTGAGTCCGCAGGCTGACGCTCTATCCACTGAGCCACACCGGCTAGGGCTCTGGCGCATTTCTGAGTGGAAGCCGATAGCCTAAGAACATGGGGTCCGAGAAACCAAAGGCCCGAAAGGCGTGCGTGCCTGTTGTGTGGGAGAAGCTGACACGGGACGCCTGTTCCCAGTTGCTGACTTAGATGCCAAGCTCTAAGGCTGCTTTAGAAAATGTAAAGGAAAGTTGAAGAATTCGTTGAAGTACAAATATAAAGGTCTCCTTTGGAACTAATGGCGCCGGTGACTTTATTCTGATGGGAGGTGGCATGGCGAAGGGATGCAGATGGTTAAAATATCATTTTCTATTAAGCAGCACCAACGACAAAAATGTCTTGTGGTTATGTCTGTAGTTCATCGTGTTTTCCATCAAGTGAAAGTTGAGTTGTTGGCAGATCGAGAACGTGGCAGGGACGTAAATGGATTGCAGGCCTCAACGACAGTATTGCCACGTGGGGTTACTACTGATAGGCATTTGTCAGTTGCATATAGCACACATCCCGGAGCTCGGCCCTGGATTCTCCTCGCGCTCTTTCCTGTGGCCCATTCGGTGGCAATCACCCCGGCCTCCTCAGGGGTTAGGTCAGTGGTTGGCAATCTGGCCCCTTGAGTGTGGCTCTTCCACAAAATACCACGTGCGGGTGTGCACGTACAGTGTGATTGAAACTCCGTGGCCCATGTCACAGGGCCAAAGAGCCGCATGTGGCTCGCGAGCCGCAGTTTGCTGACCACTGGGTTAGGTGTTTTTCTGGGATAATATCACTCCTGGAGTCCATCCGATTGTCCAGACACTCCAGCCTCCCCACATGCCAATGCCTTACATGGGACCATGCGGTCGGGGACTGCAGGAACTCATGTGATGATGTGGTTTGGGCGATTACTATTTATAGCGTGAATTTCCCAACAAAGCACATGGGATCTTCCATGATCTCTGTTTAGACAGTTTCGGGAGAAGTGCCTAGACAAGAACCCTCATTTAGACACGCATGCATGATAATTAGCAGGACATCATTCGTCTGTTTCTCAGATACTCTACTCTCTCCCCAGACTCTGTCAGCGCCACTGCCAAGATGGTTAAAATGAATAAATACAGTTGTAATCCTTTCTCATTGGATCCCATGCAATTGTTTCTAGAACCTAGAACTTCGTCCCTGTTAGTGGACTGGAGGTGTCAAACAAGACAAGTGAAGATTGTTTGAGGTTGGTATCCACTCGAGGAGGCACTGGCTTCTGGGTCTTTAAAAAAAAAAGTTTTTATTGATTTTTAGGCAGAGGAAGGGAGAGGGAGAGAGAGATAGAAACATCAGCGATGAGAGAGAATCATGGATCGGCTGCCTCCTGCACGCCCCACACTGGGCATTGAGCCCGCAACCCAGGCATGTGCCCTGACCGGGGATGGAACTATGACCTCCTGGTTCATAGGTCAGTGCTCAACCACTGAGCCACGCCAGCCGGGCTGGGTCTTTATAATGTGTGTCCTCTCCCCTGGAGGAGGAAGAGATTGCTGTGGAGATTAGGGTAAAATATGCTTGATGCAGCTTGTTGTTCTCTGCATGAGAAATTCCATGCAATGCACATGACCTTGAAAGTAGGCTCTGGGCTTGGAAAGCAAGCAAGTACCTGTAGAGTCAGAATTTAGAAGCAAGAAGGATGCTGCCTGGGAGGCCACCACTGCGAGGTTCCATTTCATTTCTAAAACTGTAATTTCTGCGTTCGTGTGTTTGTTTGCATAAGGCTTTCTCATTTTGCATTGTTTTGTTTATTTGGCTTTTGCTCTGGAATCCAATATGAACACGCTGTGAGGAGTAGCTCCTAGACAGTGTTCATGACCAGCTGAAGGCCAGGATCAAGTTAAACAGCACATAGACTCCCAGTGGGGTTTTCTTCTTTGCACTTTCCAATCGTCGCATTGCTACCACGGCACTGCCAAAGCAAACTCCAAAAAGCTGGGAGCACAACCTCCATGCAAACATATGGTGAGCATGTACCAAAGACACTTCATTCGCTAATGAAGAAACCAGCATATAGGAGAGACTGATGTATATATAGTTTAAAAGAATGCGAAATACGTTAGAGAATGTTCAAGTATGATGGCAAAGATCGATACAAAAGTGTTTCATGTCCCACAAGGCAATAAAACTGGAACCTGTGAGGTTATCTTTCTTCTTCCTTTCTTTTTCTTTTTTTATAATTATATTTTGATTGATTTCAGAGAGGAAGGGAGAGAGAGAGAGAAACATCAATAATGAGAGAGAATCACTGATCGGCTGCCTCCTGCACATCCCACACAGGGGATTGAGCCCGCAACCCGGACATGTGCCCTGACCGGGAATCAAACCATGACCTCCTGGTTCACAGGTCGACGCTCACCACTGAACCACGCCAGCCCGGCCTTCCTTTCTTTTTCACCAAACAAATCATTTGCAACTCCATTGGACGAAAATCCTTGGTAATTTATCAGACTCTGTGTGAACATCTAACTTGGTTGAGTCCGGGCCCTAATCTGTGGTAAATAGGAAGTCAAACGAAGATGCATTTGCTTTGAGAATGAAATGCCCTGGGCTCAGTGGACAGTGCTCAGTGTGACTTTGAAAGGACATGCAGTCACCTTTTTTTTCATGTCCAGGCCTTGTATAGCTTTCCGCGCAGGGCCACGCACAAGGCGTTCTGTCTACCGTCCAGTGAATGGGGGTTTTATGGGTGCTGATCTCTGCCATTCCCTTATAGCTCCCCCAAGGCTCCGTCCTGAAAAGCGTCAGCAACCAAAGGGAAACCCCAATGTTTCACCAAAGAGATCTTGGGGGGTTTGTCCTTCTAAAAGCAAGCCTTTGCCGTGCACCTAAGGCAGAGGTGCCCCCCCCCCCCCCCCAGCACCAGCAGCTCCTATTGGAGGCCAGCAGTCTGCAGTGACCGTTTGTCAATGTTGCATCGTCCTCGGAGGTTTTGAGGGGCGGGACTGCCCACAGCTGGCCACAGCTCCTCTGCCCACATTTTGCTAGCTTGAGCTTGTGGCCAGAAAGTCCTTTAGAGTGTTACAGTGAGGAAAATTAGAGTGAGCCCTGCCAGATAGCTTAGCTGCTTAGAGCATTGGCCCCATGTGTCAGGGTTGTGGGTTCCATCTCTGGTCAGGGCTCATACAAGAGTCAACCAATGAATAAGTGGAACAAATCGATATTTCTCTCACTCTCTCACTCTCTCTCTTCTCCCCCCTTCTTCTCCTTTCCTCTCTCTCTCTAAATCTATATTAATAAAAGGGTAATATGCTAATTAGACCAGATAGACCAGACGTCTTCCGGACGTCATTCTGGACGTCCTTCCTGACAAAGCCAGAGCCCGGGTGGATATCCCCTGAGGGGTCCTGGATTGGGAGAGGTTGCAGGCCGGGCTGAGGACACCCCCCCCCCCCCCCGCATGAATTCCATGTACCGGGCCTCTAGTCAATAAATAAAAATTAAAAAAGAAAAGAAAACCAGAAGCCCACAGGCCTCAGGCAGAGGAAACCACAGACAGACTCGCTGTCTTCCACAGGCTCTCAGCTCAAGTTGACCCCGTCCGTTTCTCAGTATTGTAAGTCCTGTGACCTCAGCCAAAGTTCAACATGCAGTCTCTCCGAGCAGCAGAAGCAAATCGCACTCCTGGCCACGGGCACACGCATGAGATTCAAACTGTGTCCACCATGTCCTGGTCACTGCACTTGCTCTTCCTAGTCTCGGTTTTCTCCCCTGTACAGTGGGGCTGAGGAGACTTGCATAGCAAGATCCATGCGCCCCTTCGCCATGCTAGCATAACCTCACTGCTGTTTGTGGTAGCTCTCTTCCCCAGACCCTCCTGTAGCTCCGAATATCCACTCAACCTGATTCTGGGCGGTGAGACCTAAGCAAAGTCTGAGATGAACTTGGGAACGTTTTGTGCCCTATAAATATTTCTCTTTTCTGAGTCCAGCGTGGCTAGAGAGCGGTTGGGTTCCTGAGTCGGGGCGGCTAGGGATTGAGAAAATGAAAGAAAGAGACAGACACAGAGAGGGAAGGAAAAAGCTGGGGCCGAGTGGGACAGCTGTCCTCTGATGGAGAGACAGTGACCCAGAGCCGATACAGTGCATTTATTTTATACAGCAAAATACCAGGAAGTTTTACTAAAGTTCAAGACAAAGAAGATTATGTGCATTCTTGTGACTTCTTTGTAATCGTCACTTCTGGGTGGGCCTGGATAACTGTGTTTGTTCCTGGTGCTTGGCTGGATTTTGATAATGAAACCCACCCTCTGGCACCTGAGCTGAAGGTCAGGCTGACAACACACCTGCCTCTGGCAAGGTATGTTTCCGGGGCATGGCTCTGCCGGGCACCGCTGGATTCAGATGACTATCAGCTCAGGGGCCTTTCCCAGGCGCTCTCTACAGTGCCCATGATAAAAGGAGACTGGCCGGCTGGTGTGGCCTTTCCCTTTTCCCCTTTTCCTCCCGCCTTGAACTCACAAGTGGTGCTGGGGACCTGGAAAGTGAGGGAAAGACGCAAGAATGGCAGCGCTGGGGGCACAGCCTTGGAAAGGTGGAGCGCTTTGATCTGAACATTGAGAATGCCTAGCTCCAAACTGCCTGTTCTGTGAGAAAATGAACTAGTAAGACGCTCAGGGGGTTTCCATTACTTGCAGCTGAACACAGCACTCAGCGATGCAATGTACATGAAATGATACAGGAGCTGTCTCCTAGGTAAACTCTGGACTTTGGTGATAATGATGTGTCAGTGGAAGCTCATGCTTGGTAACAGTGTGCCCCTCTGGGGAGTGATGTTGATGGGGGAGGCTAAGCTGGTGTGGGGGCAGGGAGTAAGAGGAAAATCTCTGTACCTTCCTCTCAATTTTGTTCTGGACCCCAAAATGCTTTAAAATATTAAAATTGTCAAAAAGAAGGAGCGAGGTGGGGGGGGGGGAAGCTGTGTTTGTAGGAGTTTAAAGTCTGATTAATCAACTAATGCCACCTTCTCTGTGAAAGCCCAGAGGCTGTGAATTCTGGGGCCTGGCTTCCCATATGGAACTATAATGGCCTCTGTAACACTCTACCTCCCCCTAAAATATTTAAAAATTATCTTCAATGGTCAACTCTTCAAAATTAAGTATGTAATTCGTGCCCCAAACTAAGGTTGATTCATGACATGGAGCAACTGTTTTTGTTTTTTATTTTATTTTTGGTTAATCCTCACCCGAGGATATTTTTTCCATTGGTTTTTAGAGAGAGTGGGGCGGGGGGGGGGGGGACATTGATGTGAGAGAGACATATTGAAGCATGCCCATCGCGACGGGGGTGGGGGGAAGAGTTGAAATGTTACACTTTGCAGCCTTTTCAGATGAGCTTCTTTCACTTAGTAACAGGCATTTAATGTTCCTCCATGTCTTTTCATGACACGATAGTTTGTTTCTTTTTATGTTGAATAATATTCCATTGTTTGGATGTATCACAATTTATCCAGTCATCTGTTGAAGGACATCTGGTTGCTTCTAAGTTTGGGGAAATTATGAACAGAGCTGCTATAAACATTCATGTACAGATATAAGGCTTTTGTACATAAGTTGGTTGGAAATAAGTTTTGAACACTTTTAGGAAATAACAAGGAGCACAAAGTGCTAGAACCTAAGGTAAAAGTATGTTTAGTTTTATAAGAAACTGCTAGACTATCTTCCAACTGGCTGTACTGTTTTGCATCCCCACCAGCAACGAATGAGTTTCTGTTGCTCCACATCCTTGCCAACATTTGGTGTTGTCGGTGTCCCAGATTTTGGCCATTCTAATGGGTGTGCAGTGCTATCTAATTGTTTTAATTTGTGTATCCTAATGACATATGATGTGGAACATCTTTTCAGGTGCTCATTTGCCATCTGCATATCTTCTTTGGTTCTAGTAGAATATTTAGCATTCGATTCCCTGACTATCTCAATACCTGAATATACTTGAGTGACATTTTACACTTCAAAATTGGCTGTGTTGACCTCACGGCTAAGCACTTCGCTTAGTTTGGAAACAAAGAGCTTCAGAGATAGTGTGTGCGTCACACACTTTCCCATCTTTCAGCTGAGATGACTAAGTGAGCATTTACTAGGTGACTAGGGGGGTGCCTGGAGATCTGGCCCAAACCAGGCTGTGTTGTCTCAATATAGATTTTTTAATATTTTTTACACTAAATTGTAAATACCCAGCAGATGAATCATTAACCTCCTCTGGCTTATCTCATCCTGGATAAAGAACATGGGGTATGTCCCTACAATGGGAGACATCAGCCGGAAAGAGGAATGAGGTACTGGTACATGTTCCAATGTGGGTGAACTTAGAAAACATGATGCTCAGTGAAAGAAGCCAGACACAAAAGACTACATATTGAAGGAGTGGACTTACACGAAATGTACAGCACAGGCAAATCCGTGGAGCCAGAAAGCAGATTAGTGGTTGCCAGGGGCTCGGGGGAGGGGAATGGGAAGTGAATGCTCATGGGTTCAGGGTTCCTTTTGGGGGTGATGAAAAGGTCCTGGAATTAGGAAGTGGTGATAGTTGCACAACTTTGTAAAATGCTAAAAACCACTGAATTGTGCACTTTCAAAGAGCTATTTTGTGGCATGTGAATTATATCTCAATTTTTTTTTAAAGAAAGGAATCTTGGGTTAGTTATCTTTTAAATTATTTGCTAGAGGTCCTATAAAGCTGACTCTATCTTTTAGGAAATTGCATGCCATGGATTCCTTTCCCACCATAGTTTTCATAGTCCCTTAAAGGCAACGACATAGAATTTATATCCACCGTGTCTTTTATTCACCACCGTCTCCTGAGTTGTGTTTCCTTCCTTTCATGATGATATTTGGTGAGCATTTTTTACAACCTTCTTCTGGAAGTTCAAGAAATGCCAGGAAGCCCTGGCCGGTGTGGCTCGGTTGGTTGGAGACAGTACACCGAAAAGTGGCGGGTTCAATTCCCCGTCAGGGCACATGTCCAGGTTGCGGGTTTGATCCCCAGTTGAGGCTCCTGCAGGAGGCAACCGATCAGTGTTTCTTTCTCTCTCTCTCTCTCTGTCTCTCTCCTCTCTCCCTTCTCTCTAAAAATCAATCAACATGTCCTCAGGAGAGAATTTAAAAAAAAGAAAGAAAAAAAAATGCCAGGAAAGAAATGCCTAAGATACCTAGGGAAAATGGCCTCCTTCTAAAATATAGTGATTATTTTTTTTTCTTTGCTCTTGGAGTTTTGTGGGGTTTGTTCTTTGAAAGGTTTGATCCAGCTTCCTCCCCTTCCTCCTCTTTTCTTTCTTTTATGGTTAGAGGCCGGGAGGTGGAAGTAAGGGCCTTAAGACACACCCCGCCCAGGTACCCGGCTGGTTGAGCAAACAAGCGGCATTATCCAGAGATAAAGCCCGAGTTTGGCCTAAGGAGGCCGGGAAGGCAGCACCCAGGAAGGCCAGGCTCCGCCCACCATAAACCATATCCTGGGGCCTCTCCCATGTGCACTGGGCGGGTCAGTTTCTTGCCACCCACAGCTCCAATGACTCTATCAGCAGAGTGTCTCCAGGGTGAACCCTGACGCGGGGGGGTCGGTGCACCCCTGGGCCGTGTAGGTTTCAGACAACAAGCCTCCAGGATCTCAAAGGGCCTTTACAGCCTTTACATTGGGTCACAGCAAGGCGCTTCCCTCACGTGACCTCACTGATGGAAAGAGGAGCGTTTATTTCCAATCCTGGGGTGGGAAAGGGCACTTCTCTGTCCTTTGGGGCTGTGCATGGCGAGTTGGACAGGATCCAGACTCACTTTGCAGGAGCAGGTGGGTGACTGGCTGTCAGGACATGCTAATTCAGGAAGAGCCCTGCACCCAGGCTGACAGGGCCACGCCCAGCAGGCCCAGGACAGGCCACAGGGCGGGACTCTGTTCCTGTGGCAGGCTCCATCCTGAAAAGATCTGTTTCACTCAAATTACATTGGAGGGCCCGGCCGGCGTGGCTTGGTGGTTGAGTGTTGACCTATGAACCAGGAGGTCAGGTTCGATTCCTGGTCAGGGCACATGCCTGGGTGCAGGCTTGATCCCCAGTAAGGGGATGTGCAGGAGGCAGCCGATCAATCGTTCTCTCATCATTGATGTTTCTGTCTCTCTCTCCCTCCCTCTCCTTTCCTCTCTGAAATTAATTTTAAAATATTTTTTTAAAAATGAGGAGTGGGGGCAAGATGTTGACCCTCCCTATTCTGACCACACAAAGATAACTCGAAGTTAACCACCATTCAATTTTTTAAAATATTGGTATTGATTTACAGAAATAGGGTTAAAGTACTTTTTGTCATTGCCTTTTCAGATTAATATGTCACTGCATATTCCTGTATAACAATGGTTCCCAAAGTGTGGTCTGTGGACCAGCAACAAGCATCATCACCTTGGAACCTGGTAGAATGCGAATTCCCAGACCCCATCCTCGATTTTTAAAAAAATATATTTTATTGATTTTTTTACAGAGAGGAAGGGTGAGGAATAGAGAGTTAGAAACATTGATGAGAGAGAAACATCGATCAGCTTTCTCCTGCACACACCCTACTGGGGACGTGCCCGCAACCAAGGTACATGCCCTTGACCGGAATCGAACCTGGGACCCTTCAGTCCGCAGGCCGACGCTGTATCCACTGAGCCAAACCGGTCAGGGCCAACCTCGATTTTCTTAATCAGAAACTCTGAGGGTGGTGCACAGTAGTTTGTGTTTGATTTAACAAGCCCTCTGGGGGATTCTGATATACATTCAAGTTTGAGATGTGTTTTGTTTCATCACATGGATGTATTTTATATTGCCATTCCTCTTCTATTGGAGGCCAAGGAGTCACTGAGCAACTTTTAAAAATGTTGGGGGCCAGATGTAAGCTGGCAAGGTCCTTGCACCTGCAGGGGCTAGCAAGGCTGGGACCCTTACCCACACAGTTTTCCCAGACTTGTTTGGATGGCGATTATCAGTAGAATGAGAGCAACATTTGTAGAATGAGAACAGCCTTTCATAGCTTACCAAGACGTCTGTAACTATTTACTGAGATATGCTGTACTGAGAACTTGTCCTTCTGCTGTGTCTCTCCCTTAGAGATTAAGAGGAACAAAGAATACATTCCTCTGGACAGACCTCCGATTCAGTGTGTTGTGTATAAAGGGGATTGTGTAGCTAATAAGCTCGCTTCAGTTCATCAAGAGAACTGGGGTCCTCCCGACCCCGCTTTCCTGTCTTTCTTTCTTTTCTCCATTCCCACCTCCCTGCCTCAGCCCGGCTCAACCCTGTCAGGCTGGCCCTGACATAAAAAATATGTATTTTTATTAATTTCAGAGAGGCATGGAGAGGGAGAGAGAGAAACATCACTGATGAGAGAGAATCATTGATCAGCTGCCTCCTGTACACACGCCCCCCCACCCCCCCACTGGGGATCGAGCCCGCAACCCGGGCATGTGCCCTTGACTGGAATTGAACCCAGCACCTTTCAGTCCACAGGCTGATGCTCTATCCACTGAGCCAAACCAGCTAGGGCCTGAGAAACTTTTTTTTTCTTGTAAAAACTGCAGTCATAAACATCCTTAGGATCAAACCTTTGGGCATATCTATAATGATTTCTCCAGAACAGATACAAGAAGTGCAATTTCTAGGTCAAAGGCTATGTGCAGTTGCAGGACCCTCGCTCTTTTTTTTGCTGCAAGATCACGAGGTCAGCGCAAGGTGGACCGTGGGCTGGAACAGATGTCTGTCCAGGTGACTTCATCCCAGATAGGAACATTCCGCGGCGGCCTTGGAGCCGGCTCTGGGTGTCCAGGTGCCAGCGCGGGAAACGATTAAATCATGAAAAAACGTTCCAGGGCTTAAGGAAATGGAGGAGGAAGGTAAGAGATGAAATGCAGAGAGAGCTCCCCGTAAAGAGGCAGACAGGGGAGGAAATTAACCCCGATTCCGCTCACATGGGGAGGGCCTGTGATGACCTTCAAATGCGAGGCAGGTCCAAAGCAAGATATAAATTCACCAGTGGTGAGGAATTTCATATCGCTATTGCATTAAAACGCCTCGCTGCATACAGATCAGGAAATTATTCAAACAAAACATTCCAAGCATTGTCAATGTTTCCAGAGACATCTGAGTCATTTTATAAAAATAGACTATTTTTTTCTCTTATTACTGAGAGTTGGTATCAAAAGTTCGAAATAGAGCCCTGGCCGCTGATGCTTGCTCAGTGGTTAGAGCAATGGCCTGCACACCGAAGGGTCTCGGGTTCGATTCCTCATCAAGGGCACGGGCCATGTCATCAGTCTCCCGGTGAAACACTCATTTTTTATACGAATGGTGCTCTTTACCGTGACCTGGGCCTTTCTTGTGTTAACCGCACCCTGATTACATTCTACCTTTTCATGCCAAGGGGCCTTCCAAAAAGGACTTGAAAATGAACTCTGTCTCTACAGATGACACACCATTATTCCCGAGCAAATTGGAGCTTAAAAGTTGGTCCGTTTTGCTGATCCAATTAAGTCGTGGCCTTGCTTCTTTTGCCAGCAGCGTAAATGAACAAATTCCCTGTTCTTCTGGGTTTTGTTTACAAAGTGCTCTTTCCCCCCTACCAGGCTGTCTTTCTTCAGCTTGGATGCAATCCCAGAGGGCCTTGTCCCTGCGCATAATAGCGTTGCTACTGAACCTCCTGGCTACAGACATGGCTACTTTCTCAGTGGGGAGTGTTTCCCATAGTAACCCTCACATGGGACCTGTTGAGAGGGGAAGGCAGGAACATGATCTAGTCTGGCATTTAATAGAAGTCTTCCCACAATTACCTTCCGGGGTGGGGGGTGGGCCTATGACCAGCACGATGTAATGTGGGGTTCAGGGTGCAGACTTTTCTTTTAAAAAAATATATATTTTATTGATTTTTTACAGAGAGGAAGAGAGAGGGATAGAGAGTTAGAAACATCGATGAGAGAGAAACATCAATCAGCTGCCTCTTGCACACCCCCTACTGGGGAGGTGCCCGCAACCCAGGTACATGCCCTTGGCCGGAATCGAACTTGGGACCTTTCAGTCCGCAGGCCGACGCTCTATCCCCTGAGCCACACCGGTTAGGGCAGGGCGCAGACTTTTCTTCCCGTGGGTTCTAGTCTGACGAAGTTGAGAAATAAATTTGTGGACTCACATTTCTTTAATAAAAAATGTGCACGTTTATTGGAAGCAAATACAAACTCCATCTGGGCAGGGATATTCCCAAAGGGGACCTTCTAGGCAGGGGCCCGCAAATGGGAAAAGCCTGCTCGCTCTCTAATGGGAAAAAAAAAAATCCAAAAATCTAAAATCTAAATCTGGACATCTGCCTGGTGTCCCTTTGTTTCCGGTTTTTATATGCTGTCGTTCTTTGTCTGAACCCCACCTTTCCTAATTGGACCCTTCCTTAATTTAGGGCCAGTCCTTTCCTCATTGGTACTTTGCTATATAGTACATGTATCAGTTTCAAAATGCAAAGCCCATTTAGTTCCCCCCCTCTTTCTCTTCCCCTCATTTTGCAACATTTCTTTATCCTCTGTGAAAGCTTTCTGGCCCTCCTGGAGCTATTTCTGCCCTTCACATAGTAGCCATCTTATCTGTTCAGGCTGGACTTGCTTTTGATCTGCCTTTACGGTTGTTTTCATTGCTCAGGCCAGAGATACCTCTGTCCTTGATTTATGGCTGTTTTAGTTGCTCAGGCCAGAAATATTCCATCCCCCTCCCGGCATCCCCTCCCCCCCTTTCCTGTCTGCCTAATTAAGCTAGCTAGCTAACCCTTAGCCCAGTGGTTCTCAACCTTGGCTGCACATTAGAATCACCTGGGAATCTTTTTAAAATCCTGATTTCTGGGCCTCACTGCCCAGAAATTTCTGAGAACCACTGCCTTAGACAATCATAACTGACATGTTAGCGCATTGCATCTTTCTTCTGAGGATTTGTTAATACCTGGCGAACGGAATTCACCAGCAAGTGCTCCTTCCTGTATTCACAGATGGCCAGCATCAGGCTGTAGAGCTACAGCCTCCCTCGCTGGCTGCAAGGCGAATGGATTTCCAAATACCCCTGAGCTTCTCTTGAGTTTCACTAGCTTGCATAAACAACACACTGCCCGCTGACATTCACAAACTTGCTGCAATCGCCTGTCCTTCGGCCAAGAATGCACAGAAGAAAATGGGAAGAAATAATTCTGAGTTTCCCATTGCTGCTGAGCCGTAGGGTCAATTCTTTCGTTGTCCCTTTATTCCTCCCAACACCTGTTCTGCCAAGTATTCCCTTAGCTTGTCTGGGGAGCCCAGCAGGTAACATGGAGTATAGACCAAAGGGATAGAAAAATCCCGTTTGCTTTTGTATTGCAACAGTCAAGTTGGAGATATAAGACATGGCGAAGTTGGATATTGTTATGCACACTTGCTACATGAAGAAGTGGAGGCCGGAAGAGTTTAACTGATATGTCTGGGGTCACCCGGCTACCCAACATTGAGCTGACACTCAAACCAAAAATGCAATAAGTGCTCAATAAATGTTATCGAAGATGAGTTGGGTCATGGTTCCCATCATAGGCTGCTGGTGCCTGACTCAGAGCTTGTTATTGCTCATGGTGGCTCAAGCGAATCCCTGTCCTTCTCTCCCATTCCCAGTCCCACCCAGACCTCCTACTGCCCCCAGTTGCCTACATTCATGAGTGAGGCACAGAAGGGCTGTATGCTATGGCTATACAATAAAATGGATTGAGGAAGGAGAGAGAGAGAGAGAGAGAGAGAGAGAGAGAGAGAGAGAGACCATCCAGGGATGCCATGGTGATGAGCTAGACTATTAGAGATGTGTATTCAAGGCAGCATTAGTGAGTAAAACAGGTCGACCACCCATGGATTCTGTTGTGTGCTCCTTTGAGTGAAAAAGAAACATAAATTGTCAGTGCCCTGGCTGGCTTGGCTCAATGGTTAGAGCATCAGCCACTGGGAATTGAACCTACAACCTGGGCATGTGTCCTGACCTGGAATTGAGCCGTGACCTCCTGGTTCATGGGTCGATGCTAAACCACTGAGCCACACAGGCCAGGCAATTGAAAAGGTTTTGATGTGACTTCATGCCAATCTATTTTGACTTGGAAATTTTCAAATGTGCAGTAACATTCATATAACATAAAATCAACCACTCTAAAGTGTACAATTCAGTGGTACTTAGTGCATCCTCAGTGTTATGCAGCCATCACCTCTAGCTAGTTCCAGAACTTTTCCATCACCCCAAAAGGAACTCTGCACCTAATGAAGCAGGCGCTCCCAATTTCCATTTACGTCCTGCCTCTGGCAACCATCAGCCAGGCTCCTTTCTGTCCCCATGGCTTTGCCTATTCTGGACATTTCATATAAATGGCCCCATACAGTAAGGAATTGTGTGTGTCTGACTTTTGTTCCTTAGCGTAATTTTTGGAGATTCAGCCATGCCATAGCATGAATTGGTACTACATTGCTTTTTACAACTGAATAATCTTTCTTTGTATGGACAGACCACATTTGATTTAGCCTTTCCTTCGTTGATGGACATTTGGTTCTTCCGCCTTTGAGCAATTGTGAATAGTGCTGCAGGGCCCAGCCGGTGTGGCTCAGTGGTTGAGCATCAACCCATGAACCAGGAAGTCATGGTTCGATTCCCAGGAGGGCACATGCCTAGGTTGCGGGCTGAATCCCCGGGGGGGCGGGGGGAAGAGGAGGGGAGGCTTGCAGGAGGCAGCCTATCAATGTTGATGTTTCTCTCTCATCAATGTTTCTCTTTCTCTCCCTCTCCCTTCCTCTCTCTGAAATCAGTAATAATAATAAAAAAATAGTGCTGTATGAACATTCGTGGCCAAGTATTTGAGTATCTACTTTCAGTCCTCTTGGTAGCCTGTTCATGTTTAAACTGTGGAGCAGGTAGGTGTTTTGCTACGTGATCAGGGACCATAGGCTCCTCTCTCACCAGTGGGGTGAGCCCCACGCAGGCCCCTGAGAACCCTGCTCCCTGCACGGCATAGTCACAGTTCTGTGACTCTTGGGTCTCACGTCATTTCTCTTTTGTAAAAGCTCAAATGGCTACAACAAAGAAGGTGCCCAATTCATCTTCTGTAACCGGGGGTGGCGGGGGGAGGGGGGGTGGAGCTCTGGCCGCTTGCAAGTTCCATGAGAAGGCCTTCGAGCTAGCGAGCGTGGTGTCTACAGGGAGCTTTTTCTGGTTTCTCTACTTAATCACAACTTCCCGTTTTTTTGGGGGGGGGGAGGAACAAAAAGATTATTTAATTTAAAAAGGCACCAGACAGTAGACAGCAGCTAAGAAAACAAGTTCTGAGGCTGAGATTTTTAATGACCGAGAAAAACATTTTCAATCTAATATTGCTGCTAACCTAAGACTTGCAGCCGCGGGCCCACGCACCCAGCTGTGCTAAATCAAAATTTGCCTCGTTTGATGGTTTGCAAAGAAAACACTGTATCTCCAGTGGCTACGGACAGGAAACAAACACAACAAGAAGTGGAAGCCGCGAGATGCTAATATCTCTTGGGAGACTTGAAGCCGTGTCTAGGAGCGCGCTTCTCTTTGTAGTCTGGTTGCTATGGCTCTGGCTCCCTTTATTGCAAAATATTGCCTGATCCCCTCGGGGGAGACCCTCAACAAAACAGCCGATAACCCCAGTGGAGCTTGCGGATTCCTGTCTTTAAGGTTCCCCTCCCAGCCTCACGCTTTCTGACTCAGCCTCCACTCCCACCTCCTAAAGCAGCGGTTCTCAACCTGTGGGTCGCGACCCCTTTGGCGGTCGAACGACCCTTTCACAGGGGTCGCCTAAGACCATCCTGCAGATCAGATATTTCCATGATGATTCCTAACAGTAGCAACATGACAGTGATGAAGTAGCAACGAAAATCATTTTATGGTTGGGTCACCACATGAGGAACTGTATTTAAAGGGCCAGCAGGTTGAGAACCACTGTCCTAAGCAGGTGTCCTCAAACTTTTTAAACAGGGGGCCAGTTCACTGTCCCTCAGACCGTTGGAGGGCCGGACTATAGTTTAAAAAATAACTATGAACAAATTCCTATGCACACTGCACATATCTTATTTTGAAGTAAAAAAACAAAATGGGAACAAATACAATATTTGTATTTGCATGTGGCCCGCGGGCCGTAGTTTGAGGACCCCTGGTCCTAATGCTTCTGTAGTGGCCAGGGATGAAAGGGGCCTGGGAAGGAATCAGAGAAGATGCCACTGGGAACACAGCTGGGTGGGTGTGGAGGCTCTCGGGGGCTCCGGAATGCCAGGCTGAAGTTGGGCTGATTTAGTGGCACTAGGAGAAGGTTAGACTTTGCAAATAGTTGACCTGGATAGCACACTTTGTAGGTTAAGATGTGACAGTAACCCGGCCGGTGTGGCTCAGTGGTTGACTATCGATGTATGATCCAGGAGGTCACGGTTTGATTCCCAGTCAGGGCACATGCCTGGGTGGGGGGCTAGATCCTCAGTGGAGGGCGTGCAGGAGGCAACCGCTCAATGATTATCTCTCATCATTGATGTTTCTGTCTTCTCTCCCTCTCCCTTCCTCTCTGAAATCAATAAAAATATATTAAAAACAATAACATATTTTTAAACATTTAAAAAGGCCCTAGCCGGTTTGGCTCAGTGGACAGAGCATTGGCCTGTGGACCAAAGGTTCCTGGGTTTGATTCCGGTCAAGGGCATGTACCTCGGTTGCTGGCTCTTCCCCAGCTAGGGCCCTGGTCAGGGCTCGTGCAGGAGGCAACCAATTGATGTGTTTCTCTCACATCGATGATGTTTCTCTCTGTCTCTCCCTCTCTCTTCCACCCTCTCTAAAAGATCAATGGGAAAACATCCATTGTGAGGGTTAGCAACAACAACAAAATAATACAATAATAAAAGGATGTGACAGCGGGAGTCTCCAGTCTGCAGATGTGACTTGACTCCGTGGTGACCTGCGTGACTGCGGATATTCAAAGGAGACCGCTGGGGGCAGTAATGCAGGGAGCTTTGGGGAAGCATTCATAGAAATGGTGGCCAGCTCCCCTTTTCTCTCCGCCCTTCCCTCCTCTGTGAATGGACCCGAAAACATCTCTGCCTTGGCCTCCTCCCCTTCCTTCTCAGCGGAAGAGCACCCCCTCTTCCAGCCCACGGTACCCCAAGGATCCTCCCTGTATGTTTCCTTAGAAATCAGCTTTATTCAAGTTTAACGTACGTACAATCCATTGGCACCCACTTAACATGTACAGTTTGTTGAGTTCTGACACCATGAAATCACTGCTAAAATCAAGATGCAGATGATCTGCACCATTTCCTAAAGCAGTGGTTCTCAACCTTCCTAATGCTGCCACCCTTTAATACAGTTCCTCATGTTGTGGTGACCCCCGACCATAAAATTATTTTCATCGCTACCGCATAACTGTAATTTTGCTACTGTTATGAGTCGTAATGTAAATATCTGATATGCTATATGTGTTTTCCGATGGTCGTGACCCACAGGTTGAGAACTGCTGTCCTAAAAGTTCCTTGTGCCTGGTCGGTGTGGCTCAGTGGTTGAGGATTGACCCATGAACCAGGAGGTCATAGTTGGATTCTCAGTCAGGGCACATGCTCAGGTTGCGGGCTCCATCCCCAGTGTGGGGCGTGTAGGAGGCAGCTGGTCCATGATTCTCTCTCATCATTGATGTTTCTATCTCCCTCTCCCATTCCCTCTCCTACTCCCTCTCCCTTCCTTTCTCTGAAATCAATAAAAACATATATTTTTTAAAAAGTTTCCTTGTACCTCTGCTGTTCCTCCCTTTCTCTCTGCTTCTAACCTTAGACAGCCACTGGTCTCCTTTCTGTCACACCATCATAGATAACAGATCGAATTTTCCAGTATTTCATGTACATGGAATCATGTAGTATGGACTCTGGCTTTTTTCACTTGGCATCATGATTTTTTAAAAGAAATATTTTTATTAATTTCAGAGAGGAAGGGAGAGAGAGAGAGAGAGAGAGAGAGAGAGAGAGAGAGAGAGAGAGAGAGAAACATCAATGATGGGAGAGAATCACCAATTGGCTGCCTCCTGCACACCCCACACTGGGGACTGAGCCCGCAACCTGGTCACGTGCCCTGACCAGGAATTGAAACATGACCTCCCAGTCCACAGGTCGATGTTCAACCCCTGAGCCACGCTGGCTGGGCGGCATCATGCTTTTGAGATTCATCCATATCATTGCGCATAGCAGCGGGCCGTGCCTTTTATAACCGAGTTGCATTTTGTTGTGCGGATGCACCGCTTTTTGTTGCTCCATTTTCCTGGTGGTTGGGTTGCGTCTGGTGGTGGCTGTTATTTCTCTTCTATCTTTAATTGCTCCCTCTCCTTTGCCTGTAGCCCTTTAACATGAAGATATGCTCAGGTCTCTCCCATCTTAAAAAAAACACACACAAAAACATTCTTGCCCTAGCCCAGTGGTTCTCAACCTTGGCTGCACATTAGAATCACCAGGGAATCTTTTTAAAATCCTGATTGCTGGGCTTCATCCTCTGGAAATTATGGGGTGAGGCCACAACATTAGTAACAAAGAAACAGAATTTCCGGAGGATGAGACCCAGAAATCAGGATTGTAAAAAGATTCCCTGGTGATTCTAATGTGCAGCCCAGGTTGAGAACCACTGCCTTAGCTGGTTTGGCTCAGTAGAGCATGGGCCTGCAGACTGAAAGGTCCCGGGTTCGATTCCAGTCAAGGGCACATGCCTGGGTTGTGGGCTCGATCCCCAGGGGGGGGCGTGCAGGAAGCAGCCAATCAATGATTCTCTCTCATCATGGATGTTTCTATCTCTTTCTCCCTCTCCCTTCCTCTCTGGTATCAATAAAAATATATTAAAGCCGAAACCGGTTTGGCTCAGTGGATAGAGTGTCGGCCTGCGGACTGAGGGGTCCCGGGTTCGATTCCGGTCAAGGGCATGTACCTCGGTTGCGGGCACATCCCCAGTGGGAGATGTGCAGGAGGCAGCTGATCGATGTTTCTCTCCCATCGATGTTTCTAACTCTCTATCTCTCTCCCTTCCTCTCTGTAAAAAATCAATAAAATATATTTTAAAAAAATATATATTAAAAGAAAACAACAACAACAAAAAAACACATTCTCTTGGCTCAGCAACCTGATGTGCCTGGTCTTAGGAAAGCGATGACGTGGGCTTTTCTGGCGTATTCTGAGGATTTCTAGGCATAATTGAAATAAACCGGGCAGGCCAGGTTAAGTGGTCTCTCACAGTCATGGGCGAGCCCACCTTTGCCACAGAGTCCATCCAGTCTGGACGTTTCTCAGGGCTGGCTCACAGTCTCCATTGGGGGTGGCCTGGGCCTGGAAACCCCGGGGTTCTTTATGGACTAAATAACCATCACGTGCCTCAGTTTCCCCTTGAAAATCAGAATAAATGTTCACTTATCATTCTGAAAACTAGTCAAACCAAGTAAAAGTCAGAGCATGCAAAGGGTAGATATTTAAGACTTAGTCTCTTCCCAAGCCAAGCCATCGCCTTTGCAGTAAGAGGCGACGGGACTCACAGCTGTGGGACTCCCGGGGCGTCATTTAGCCTCCCAGAGCCTCAGTATTGTCATGTGTAAAATGGGGGTAACAACACTGGGCGCCAGTATTGTTTGAAAACGACACGCAATGACGGCTATAGAGTGTTCACTTCCCCGGGCCGACTATCGTCGGTGTTTAAGGGCGATGATGGTGATGATGCTAATATTTCAAGGAGGCCCACGCTTTGCTGCATTTCTGTGCTGGAATAAAGACCCCTGAAGGGGTCCATGTCTGAGTCCCTGAGGCCTGTGAGTCTGTTGCCTGGCAGGGATTTTGCAGACTGGCTAGGGATCTCGAGACGGGGAGATGCTCCTTGATTACGCTGTGGGTCCCCATGTAATAACAAGGGTCCCTATACAAGGGGGGTCGAGAGAGGTGAGAAGATGTGCAGCTTTGAAGGAGAAAGGAGGGGCCACAAGCCAAGGAATGCCAGTGGCCCCTAGGTAGTGGAGAAGGCAAGGAAATACAGCCTTCCCTAGACACCCCAGGAGGAGCCACCCTTGCTTACAACTTGATTTTGGCCCAGTACAAGCCATTTTGGACGTTCGATATACAGAACGATAACATAGCACATTGGTGCTGTCTTAAGCCACTCAGTGTGTGGTAACCTGTTACATCGGCCACAGGATACACATACAGTCTCTGAGGCAAAGCAAGTGTGATGAGCTAGGGTTCCAGTTCCTGAATCCTTGGTCACTACCATGACAGGGAATACACAGGGAGCGTTCCAAGCGAGTGGGGGAAGCTTTGACTGACTACAGCCACGGCCCCACACCTGTGGATGGGGCCCCGCACCTGCTATTTGGGGCAAGGTGGCCCAGGCCCTGGGTGGCCCTCCGGGGGCTGAGGAATCTTGGAAAGGAGTCTGTGAGGCAATCTGTGGAAGGTTGGTCTTTCAAGCACCCTGCTGTGCCTACAGTTTGACTTGGCATTTTCACTTGCTGAGAATTAGGTCATTCCAATGGAGGTACCTAAGAGGCAAATGATTTCTAACCTTCCCTGAAAAGACACTTCCCTGACATCAGAACATGTAATACTTAAAATATGGCTGCCTCTTCATTCTGAATAGGGTTCTAGGGTGGAAGGTTCTTTTGGAACTCTAGAATACTATGAAGGTCCCTTAACCTTTGAGCTGGGAGCATTCACTTGGATATAATTTATGGAATGGCTCTCTAGAGAATGCTAAACATGAGTAAGATTCTATTTGCTTCCATATACTTAATTGCTTGCTGACCTATTCAGTATATGTTGAATATAGACCAATAATATACCCCTTAATATTTTATTAATTGATATATTTCAAGAAACCATGTGCCAAATATAAACTTTTATTTTATTTTTTTAATATATTTTTATTGATTTCAGAGAGGAAAGGAGAGGGAGAGATAGAAACATCAGTGATGAGAGAATCATCAATGGGCTGCCTCCTGCACGCCCCCTACTGGGGATGGAGCCTGCAACTTGGGCATGTGCCCTAACCAGGAATCAAACCGTGACCTCCTGGTTCATAGGTCGACACTCAACCACTGAGCCACACTAGCCAGGCCCAAATATAAACTTTTAGTAAAAAAAAACAAACCCAATTGTTAGCTAATGGAATTTAGGGTACCACGTGCTTAGTTTGTAGAAAGCCAAACAGCTACACTGGCATGGTCATCTACTACTTATTGAATTTGCTTGAATAGTCTTTGGGTCCAACGCTATGCACATGATAGGTTCATAGTGGTCATGAATTCATAAGTTAAAGAGTATATACTTTGGCTTTATGAATGGGGAAGGTGGATCGTAAGCATACCCAAATAGCCTCATTTCCAGGCACTCTGCAATAGGTCAGGGCGACAGCCCCAGCCCAGCTTGTCAATGGCCAAGGGATGCACGATGGTAAAAGCGAGACGTGTCAACTCGCAAATGGAACCAAAGATGGGTGTGATTTTTCCCACCTCATCATTTTGCAGCAAGAATGGTAGCATGTGAGTTGTAGTTGACACACCCACACTGCATAACCCATTATCTCAAGCTCTGGCTTGCTTTCAATTATTTTGACTACACAGAATCATCTTCTGAATTAAATCAACAAACACAGGCATCTATATGTGAAAGTAGGAGAGTTTAAAATGTAGTTGGGAAATTACAATATAGGCAGAAAAAATTATAAGGTGGTATATAGTATCAACTGCATGGAACAGATAGCCTAGCTATAAAGTAATCTTTTCTTTTAAAAAAAATATTTTTATTGATTTCAGAGAGGAAGGGAGAGGGAGAGAAACATCAATGATGAGACAGAATCATTGATTGGCTGCCTCCTGCAGACCCCCACTGGGGATCGAGCCTGCAACCCAGGCCTGTGTCCTGACCGGGAATTGAACCATGACCTCCTGGTTCATAGGTCGCCACTTAACCCCTGAGCCTCGCTGGCTGGACAATAATCTTTTCTTTAACAATCAAATTATCATGATCTGATTTGGGGGAGAGACTTTCTTAAAAAACAACACAAAAAAACAGCTCTACTGAGATATAACCCAATTTACCCATTTAAAAGTATTCATTCCGTTCAGTGGTTTTCAGTGTGTTCACAGGGTTGTGCAACAGTCACCACAATCCATTTTGGAACAGTTTCATCACCCAGAAGGAGTAGCCACAACCCATTTCCTCCCCATTCCTTCAATTCCACCCCAGCCCTAGGCAACCACTCATCTACTATCTAGCTCTGTAAGTCTGCCTATCCTGAACATTTCACATACATGGAATCATACGGTATGTGACCTCTCACCCGGCCAGCAAGGCTCAGTGGTTGAGTGTTGACCTATGATTTGATTCCTGGTCAGGGCACATGCCTGGGGTGAGGGCTCGATCCCCAGTGTGGCGCATGCAGGAGGCAGCCGATCCATGATTCTCTCTCATCATGGATGCTTCTAGCTCTCTCTCCCTCTCCCTTCCTCTCTGAAATCCATAAAAATATATTTAAAACATATGCGACCTTTTGTATTTATCCATTCCTGGGTTGGTGGCCACTTGGGTTGTTTCCATGTTGGGGCTATTATGAATAACGCTGCTATGAACATTCGTGTATAGGTTTTTGTGTGGACATACGTTTTCGTTTGTCTTGGGTGTACACCTAGGAGTGGAATTGCTGGGGCATGTGGGAACTCGATGTTTAGCCTTCTCGGGACTGCCGACTGCTTTTCAAGCTGCACCATGTTACATTCCCACCAGCACTCCGAGGGTTCCAATTTCTCCCCATTCTCACGAATGCTAGTTATTGTCAGTCTTTCTATGATGGCCACCCTAGTGTGTGTGAAATGATATCTTTTCTTTTTTTAATCCTCACCTGAGGATATGTTTTTTATTCATTTGAGAGAGAGAGGGGGAGAGGGAAACATGGATGTGAGAAAGAAACATTGATCGGTTGCATCCCGTGACACGCCCCAACCGGGGACCAAACCCACAACCTAGGTATGTACCCTGACCGGGAATCGAACCCGCAACCTTTTAGTGTACGGGACAATGCTTCAACCAACCGAGCCACCTGGCCCAGGCAGAAGTGGTTGGCCATTAGCCTTTTGATAGGTCCGTGGATTTAGGGAAAGGAGTCCAGGGATTGGAAAGCAGGGGGGAGCGGGAAGTAGGAGATCTTGAACTAAGGCATAGAGGTAGGGATCCCCTCCCCCGCCTCCCCCGGCACATGCATTTCACCTGCCGAAGGCCAGGCATTCGCTTTGCACAGAGGATCTGTGTAGGGAAATAGAGATGAATCTAGAAAACTCCATCAGAGGGAAAACTACATCTAGACTAGCGGCGGATCCAGCAGGCTGGCTCAATGTGCGCAGGAAATGGTTGCTACAATAGATCAGTGGTTCCCAGCGTGGGGCATGCGCCCCACAGGAGGGCAATTTGATTGTTAAGGGAGGCAATTCTAGAATGAATTATTCACAGTGAATTTTGGGCATTTCTTATGGTTCTAGGGGCTTCATGTACAGTGTATATACATATATTATGACATCTTTATATATTTCAGTTCTCTAGTATATGTTTTGAAACTTTATTTGCTAGTTTTTCCATATCACTTCATGTTAATTTTTTTGTAACAATGTCTGAGTGATGTCTTCCTCAGGACTCCCACTGTCCTTTTCTTTGATTTTTCTTTCATGGAGGCCATGTTCTTTGGAAGCGTGTTTAGACCAAGTGAATGGCCTTTTAGGCTTCCTCCACGTGACTGGGAGTTCACTTTTTGAAGAATAAGGATTCTATGCCACAGAGGGTGGGCATCGGGATTTTAGAGATGGTTAGGTGGGGCGTGGCCAGGAAAAGGTTGCGAACCACTGCCTTAGTTCTAGGTGAAAGTCTGTTCTCTGAGAATTCTTTGGAGACACAGAACTTGTGCAAGAGAGAGGGACAGCTGCTGGAAACACCGCCTGCGGGTCAGCCATTAGACCGGGTGCTTGTTTTGTGTAGGGATGAAAAGTGGGAACTAAGATGACCCCCAGAATTCCAGCCTGGGTCCTTAGGAAAGTGCTGGTATCTGGAGAGGAATAAGGAAGCTATGTCTTATTCTGTGGGGTGCCTAAAAGGCAGGGCGATGTCCATATTATAAATGCCATGCCTCAGAGAGTTTGGGACAATAAAAGGACTGCAACATGCAGAGAGGTATTGGTTACAATACGGGGTTGACAGCCCTAGCCAGTGTTTCTCAGTGGTTGGAGTGTCAGCCCACGTGCCTGGGTTGCAAGTTCAATCCCCACCCCAGTGGAGGCGCTTGAGGGAGGCAACCAATCAATATGTCTCTCTCACCTCTCTCTCTCTCTCTCTCTCTCTCTCTCTCTCTCTCTCTCTCTCTCTCTCCTCCCCTCTCTATCTTCCTCTCTCTCTCCCTCCTTCCCTTCTACTGTATAAAAATCAATGGAAGAAATATCCTTGGGTGAGAATTACTAAAAAACACACAACACTCTCAAAATACAAAAAGAATAGGAGTTAACATACTGGCCCACAGGCCAAATCTAGATCACAGTCTGCCTTTGTAAGGCCCAAGAAGAATAGTTTTTACATTTTAAATCAGTGGTTCTCAACCTTGGCTGCACATTAGAATCACCTGGGAATCTTTTTAAAATCCTGATTCCTGGGCCTCATCCTCCGGAAATTCTGTTTCTTTGTTACTCATGTTGTGGCCCCACCCCATAACAAAGAAACAGAATTTCTGGAGGATGAGGCCCAGAAATCAGGATTTTAAAGATTCCCAGCCCTGACCAGTTTGGCTCGGTGGATAGAGCGTCGGCCTGCAGACTGAAAGGTCCCAGGTTCGATTCCGGTCAAGGGCATGTACCTTGGTTGCAGGCACATCCCCAGTGGGAGGTGTGCAGGAGGCAGCTGATCGATGTTTCTAACTCTCTATCTCTCTCCCTTCCTCTCTGTAAAAAAATCAATAACGTATTTTTTAAAAAGATTCCCAGGTGATTCTAATGTGCAGCCAAGGTCGAGAACCACTGTTTTAAATGGTTGGGAGGGAAAAAACAATCTAAGGAAGAAGAATATTTTGTGACAAGGTGACTATTACATGAAATGAAAATTTCAGTGTTCATCATTAAAGTTTTATTGGCACACAGTCAGGCCCATCATTTACACATTGTCTATGGCTATTTTCATGCTGTGAAGACGGAGTGGAGCAGTTTCAGCAGAGACTGTATGTCCCGCAAAACCTAAAATATTTACTCTCCGGCCCTTTGCAGAAAAAAAGATTGTTAGAGAGACATTTGGAAGGCGCGGCTTTCTAGTTGTGACACTTAAAACTGAAATAGTGAGAGTGAGCCGAATTGAGAGCGTGGAGAGGAAAAAAAAGTGAGCTGGGGGCCAGTCCTTGGGCAGTTTGATTAGGCGTCAGAGGGAGGTGGAAGGATCATGAAGACACTAGGTAAATAAGTTTATGTAAACCTCAACTTAATTAAACAGGCCAACTCCCAGACTATTTTATTGCTTGGTATTTTAAACACACTCCCAAGAGGAAGATGAATTAATAAAGTTGCCAGCTGTGGTAGCGAGCAGGTCCAACCCGTTACTAGAAGTTTGCCTTTGGCCAGTCCCCACCGCCAGCCTTTGCCTTCCGTCTTCCAAACACGGTGAGGTGTCTCATTGCTGCTTTATTCCGGGAAGGCCTGGCTTCTGGCTACCTCTCAGAAACGGGTATGAGGAAGCCTACTCCACCAGGGTAAATGTTTGATAGAAGTTCAAGTGCTCTCTCGGCCCTAAGATTTGGATCTTAATAGGGGGACTGTTAAAACACTCTAAGAAATGACTCTCAGCTCTGGAAATGGCAGGTACTTGCAAAGGGCAGACAGGGAGTTGGGTAAGAATAGAGGAAGGGGACCTGGCTGGTGTGGCTCAGTGGTTGAGCATCCACCTAGGAACCAGGAGGTCACGGTTCAATTCCCTGTCAGGGCACATACCCTGGTTGCAGGCTGACCGAGGGTAGGGCGTGCAGGAGGCAGCCTATCAGTGATTCTCTCTCATCATTGATATTTTGATCTTTCTCTCCCTCTCCCTTCCTCTCTGAAATCAATAAAAAAATTATTAAAAAAAAAAGTGGGGTTTGGGGCGCGTTCCTGCACTGTCCCTCCAACCAGGTCAGTGTGTGTGCTGGGATGTGGGGGCTGAACCCACCGGCTTGCCAAGTGGCCTTGGATAAGTAACTTCACCTTTCTGTTTCAGGAACTCATATGGAAAGAGGGAATGCCTTTTAAGTCACTATTATTTTTTTAATCCTCACCCGAGGATATTTTTCCATAGAGAAAGTGAGAGAGAGAGGGAGAGAAACGTCGATGTGAGAGAGGCACATCCACTGGTTGCCTCCCACACAAGCCCTGGCCAGGGACGGAGGTCAAGGCTGCAACCAAGGTACGTGCCCTTGAGCGGAATTGAACCCGGGACCCTTCAGTCCGCAGGCCGATGTTCCATCTGCTGAGCCAAACTGGCTAGGGCAGTGGTTCTCAACCTTCTAGCTCTTTAAATACAGTTGCTCATGTTGTGACCCAACCAGAAAATTATTTTTGTTGCTACTTCATAACTGTCATGTTGCTACTGTTATGAATCATCATGTAAATATCTGATCTGCAGGATGGTCTTAGGCGACCCCTGTGAAAGGGTCGTTCGACCGCCAAAGGGGTCACGACCCACAGGTTGAGAAACGCTGAGCTAGGGCCATTCTAATTCCCTTTTAAACAAGAAGCACAAACGCATTTGCGTCTCCAGGATTGGCTTCATTAAACACTGGTACTGGCTCGGTCAATAACAATGGAATTTAGAGGAAAATCCCTCCATTACAACTTGGCTGGAGTTGGAGGTGCAATTGTTTTCCCTTTCCTTGGACTTAACACGGGAGTAGGATCAGGAAACCATTCCCAGGAGTGGCCTGGCCCTCCCATCCCTGAGGATGTGGCGGGCTGTGGCTGTGGCTGTGGCCATGGCCGTGGCCGTGGCCATGGCTGAGCCCAGCCCAGAGCCACACGCACTGACCTGGGCCCTGGTAAGCAGGAGACACGTGGCCTTCAGGGACCCTGCTCAGCTCATGCGGGAGGCCCCGTGGCCCATAGTTCAGTACCGCGTCTGCTCTCTCCAGTCTCACCCCACCCCCTATTTGTTTCTGTGGCTAATCAGGAAGTACTGGCTGGTGCCAGGTGCTCCATGAAGTATGTATGAGTATGTAATACATTCTCCTTCATATCTACCTGTACACACCCCTGCTTGCAAGGCTTATCTCACCCGAGGGACTCGCAGAGGTAGAGAGCGGGCTTTACAACTTTGCTAGGGGAGATCACACCCTGGACTCTCCCTCCCCGCCCTCCCCACCCAAGTTAGTCCCCCACTCGGCTTCCTTCTGAGTGTGGCACTTCCGTGGCAAGTGCTCTGTTGACTGGGAGCTGATGAAAACGGTGCCTCAGTGCCCATCCAATATGGGGCCATCGAAACCTTCATCATTCATGTGACCTCTGACCTGGGAATGATCTTAGCAAGCAGCCGGTTCACCAAGCATTAACCCCCTTCCTTTCACAGATAGAGAAACTGAGGCCCAGAGTATTGAAGTGTTTGTAAAAGGTCATCGTCGAGACAAAACTTGGAATAAAACGGAAGGCGCCTTGACTCACAACCCAAACCATCTTTCCACCAGTCCCAGCTGAGTTTACACAGGCAAAAAACTTTGTATAAGCTCTTGTGTTGGTGTTGTTAATCCTCACCTGAGGATATTTTTCCATTGATTTTTAGGGAGAGTGGAAGAGAGGAAAAGACAGAAAGAAACATCGATGTGAGAGAGACACATCGATGGGTTGCCTCCTGCACGCACCCCAACCAGGACCTGGGCTGGGGAGGAGCCTGCAATTGAGGTACCTGCCCTTGACCTGGGACCCTTCAGCCTGTAGGCGGGTGCTCTATCCACTGAGCAAAACCGGCTAGGGCAAAAGTTATAACACATATCAAGATGTGAACGAGCGTTATTTGTCACCAATTATATCTTACCAGTCCTTCAGGATGCCACTGTGGGGTGTTGACAGAGACATTTATAATCCTGCCCTAAGAAAGTCTCTCCGGGGCCCAAGGAGGCACCAGCAGCCCCCATCTGGAGGGATGTGAGCGAGCGAGCAAAGGGGAGGCCATGGAATGTCACTTTGCAGCTGCAAACCCCTCTAGTTCTGTTTTTGTTTTAGTTAAACTAAAACAAATACAAAATCCCTGATTGCAAGAAAATTTTTCACAGACAATAGAACGGGCCCCCTTATCTGTGGGAAATACATTCCAAGACCCCCCAGTGGATGCCTTAAAACCAGCTGTGGGCAAACTACGGCCCGAGGGCCGGATCCGCCCGTTTGAAATGAATAAAACTAAAAAAAAAAGACCATACCCTTTTATGTAATGATGTTTACTTTGAATTTATATTAGTTCACACAAACACTCCATCCATGCTTTTGTTCCGGCCCTCCGGTCCAGTTTAAGAACCCACTGTGGCCCTCGAGTCAAAAAGTTTGCCCACCACTGCTTAAACCATGGCTAGCGCGGAACCCTATCCAGTATATACTGTTTTTTTCTATACATACATACCTGGGATAAAGTTTAATTTATAAATTAGGCACAGTAAGAGATTAACAGCAGTAACTAGTAATAAACTAGACCAACTATAATAATATACTAAAGTCCTAGCCGATTTGGCTCAGTGGATAGAACAGTGGTTCTCAACCTTCCTAATGCCGCGACCCTTTAATACAGTTCCTCATGTTGTGACCCAACCATAAAATTATTTTCGTTGCTACTTCCTAACTGTAATTTTGCTACTGTTATGAATCGTAATGTAAATATCTGATATGCAGGATGTATTTTCATTGTTACAAATTGAACATAATTAAAGCATAGTGATGAATCACAAAAACAATATGTAATTATAGATGTGTTTTCCGATGGTCTTAGGCAACCCCTGTGAAAGGGTCGTTCGACCCCCAAAAGGGTCGCGACCCACAGGTTGAGAACCGCTGGGAAAGAGCTTGGGCCTGCGGACAAAAAGGTCCCAGGTTCGATTCCAGTCAAGGGCATATGCCTGGGTTGCAGGCTTGATCCCCAGTAGGGGACATGCAGGAAGCAGCCAGTCAATGGCTCTCTCTCATCATTTCTATTTCTCTCTCCCTCTCCCATCCTCTCTGAAATCAATAAAAATATGTTTAAAATAATAATAATATACTGCAGTCAAAGTGATGTGAATGCAGTTTTATTAAGTAAAATAAGGGTGACTTGAACACAATAATTCTGATAATCAAGATGCCTACTAAGTGAGTATGGGTGAGGAACATCTATAGCCTGGAGATGCTGGACAAAGGGATGATTCATGTCCAGGGCAAGACAGCACAAGATTTCATCATGCTACTCAGAACAGCACACAAGTAAAACATATGAATTGCTTATTTCTGGAATTTTCCATATAATACTTTCAGACTGTGGTTGACCGTGAGTAACTAAACCTGTGGAAAATGAAACCACAGATAAGGGATGGGGGTTACTTTAAAAGGCTATAAATTCCCATGAGCTACCCTGCCTAGCAGTCACAAGACCCTGTCGATTAAATGTTGTGATATAGAGGAAGAGTCAAAACATCTGGTAATCAGTGAAAATGCAAACTTTATATAACAAGCCACAGAGCTATTTAGCTATATAAGGCTAGTTGAATAGCTGGGTAAAGAGCTATGTCAGTGGTTCTCAACCTTCTGGCCCTTTAAATGCAGTTCCTCATGTTGTGACCCAACCATAAAATGATTTTTGTTGCTACTTCATCACTGTCATGTTGCTACTGTTAGGAATCGTCATGTAAATATCTGATATGCAGGATGGTCTTAGGCGGCCCCTGTGAAAGGGTCGTTCGACCGCCAAAGGGGTCGCGACCCACAGGTTGAGAACCGCTGAGCTCTGTGGATGATGACTAGATGGAAGGATGGGTGGATGAGAAGGAAGGTAGGAAGAAGAAAATAGGCCACAATATTTGTTAGAGTTGATCTCTGGGTGGCAGGCAATTTTATTTTGATTTATTCATGTATTCATTTATTTATTTATTTAGGTTAATCCTCACCCAAGGCTATTTTTCCATTGATTTTTAGAGAGTGGAAAGGAAGGAGAGAGAAGGGGGAGAGAGAAACATTGATGTGAGAGAGACACATCGATCAGTTGCCTCCTGCACAGTCCCCCTGCCTCCCTCCTGCCCCACGACCCGGGCCAGGATAGGGCGTGCGACCCAGGAACATGCCCTTGACCGGGAATGAAACCCAGACCCTTTGGTCTGCAGGCTGGCACTCTCACCACCGAGCAACCCGGCCAGGGCAAGCACTTTTAATTCTCTAACTTTTGCTTCTCTGTATTTTATAAATTCTTCTATTTCTTTCTCATCAATAAACAACAGCAGTGGCGACTAACAAAAATTCGGTTTGTTCAAAGGGTTGAGTGACAATGACAAACGTCAACCCCTAGAGATTTCCAGCTCTGCTTCCCAGCAGTTCCGCCTTCACTTGGACTCTTCCTCATTCCTCAGCCTCACAGAGGTTTCCAGAACTCCTGCTCCATCGCAGTCCAGACCACATCTAAGAGTCAACAGCCTAGACGTCAGCCTTCCTCTCAGCTTTTCATGCACTTGGGCTCATTGGAGATTGACGACCGACCCACAGTTTATTTGCCTTTGGGTTCAGCCCCAACAAGCCAAGGCCCTGTTCTGTCATTCAGATGGACATCAATACAGTGGGGCCTTGACTTACGAGTGTCACGACTAACGAGTTTTTCGAGATACGAGCCGTCTCTCGGCCGATTTTTTGCTTTGAGTTGCGAGCTAAAATTCGGGTTACGAGCCAGCTTCAGATACCCCACCGCTAGTTGGCGCAGCGAACGTCACAGTGAACGCCACAACATCAGCCCAGCATCACGTGTCTCACTCATTCACAATTGATTTGACATACGAGTAATTTGAGTTACGAGCTACGTCATGGAACGAATTAAACTCGTAAGTCAAGGCCCCATTGTACTGGCTCAGTTCACCCTTTTGGAATGACCACCTTCACCTAGTGTAGTGGTCGGCAAACTGCGGCTCGCGAGCCACATGCGGCTCTTTGGCCCCTTGAGTGTGGCCACGAAGTTTCAATCGCGCTGTACGTGCGCGCCTGCACGTGGTATTTTGTGGAAGAGCCACACGCAAGGGGCCGCAGCTTGCCGACCACTGACCTAGTGCCTCCAGGTTAACTTCAGGTCCCTGAAGGCTGAAACCACTTGAGAAACCTCATTTGAATAGCAGAGCTGCTGGCCAAAACCCAAACCTTATCTCTTAACCCTGAGAAAGTAGCTGTACCAACATGCTAATCACAAGATCTCTCCCTTGGCTGTTCTATCTCTCATCTACAACCCTTAACAAAATTCCTCTGCAGTACTTTATTATTTGTAACTCTACAGTACTTTTAAGGCTAAAATATATGCTATGTATCCAGCTACTAAAAACTTCAGAAAATCATGAGCTTTGCCTCTAAAGTATGGGAAAACAGGAAAATGAAGGTGGTGGGGACATTTGGATCCAGTTCATTTTTACTGCTAAACCCAGATCAAAGATGGCTGCTACTACCAGAAAAATGTTAGCCAGCACGTTCTAGAAAATTCACTTTAGGGCTTTGGAAACATTCAGGTGGATTGGAGGCATCTCTGAGAAGCATGTACTATCATTTAATTTTTTTACCTTTTGCAAATTCTGTGACATTGTGTTTAATTTTGTTTGTTTCAGAGACTGCAACGATAGATATTTGAAATGTTAAATATGTCTTCATCTCTAATATGTGCTAGGAACTTTGTTATTATAAGGAAGTTAAAGTTGAATAAGACTTGGCGCAGGGCCTGGCAAATTACAGAGAGACAATCAATAATTATTCAGTGAATGACTGACTGCTATCTGGGCTTATTCGCATAAGATTGTGCGGACCAATAAAAGGGGTTCTTTGGAAAGTAACTTCACAAGGTGATCTGATCATAACTTCCTAACGGGCAGGTCGTGGTGGGTAGTCACGCCCAGGCCTATAACTTGTTTAGTGAAAGATTCTAAACCAGCCTGTCCATTGTTCTTCGCATCTGGTTTAATACACCTTTGAAATGGCAGAAATAATACCACGCAAAGAGGATGCTAGCCCTCCGGAGAGCACAGACTCTTGCTAACTAGCCTGTAATCCAATCCCCACCTTGCTTTCTCCAACCTTCCTTACGTTTCCCTCCTTAATTTCAAATGCATAAAAGAAGCTGCAAAACTGTTCTTGTCTGGAGCATTTGAGATCTTGCTCCCTGGCTCACATAATCCCATGAAAATTCTCTACAGGTTTGGCTGTTTCTTCCTCGGTAATTGAAAGTGTTAGCCAACTCTATTAGTAATAGAGTTCCAATATTTATACAGCAGAGTCCTGGAAGTCACACAAGCCACATCATTCCTTGTAGAAGATATTGTAACTATAGACTTTGGTCAACTAAGGCATAATGAATATGGATGTCTCTGATAAGCTATCTTAATATAGTAATAACTAGAGGCCTGATGCACAAAATTTGTGCAAGGGGTTCGGCCCTCGCAGCCCCAGCTGCCTCAGCCCTCGCAGCCCCGGCTTTGTTTGGAGGGTCGTCCGGATGGTCATTCTGCTGTTTAATCTAATTACCATATTAGCTCTTTATTATATAGGATGTAATGGGACAATCAATGGGTCTGTGCTGCCTGTCACTACTTGAGCCAATTAAGCAGAGACAAGGTTGAATCATATGTGAGGGTTTATTCCAATAATGCCAGCAGGATAGGGGAGCAGCAGGTCGTCCACAAAAATCCGCTCTGCCCCCCATAAACCAGCTGCTTATATTGGGTAGCAGGACACAGATTACATGGGGAGTAGGCAAAGGGTATGCCAAATGGGCAGTTTACAGGTAATGCAGGCTGAGGTCTGTGGGTATGCAAAGGCTGGGGGTCTTCAAAGGGCATGTGATATGCAAAGGGTGGGGGCAGGGTCTTCAAAGGGCTGGCAGCTTTGGTTTCTGCAACAAGGTTGTTAATCTTTCATGATAATGGGCAGCTCCCTGATGGGGAGGATGGGCTGCATTTCCAGGTGAGCCCCCAGCCAGGCTAGAATGTGCCTTCTTTAATCAGAGCAAAATAATCACAGTTACCAGAGCATGATTAACATTTCTTACAATTATAGTTGGTCCCCAACATTCTATTTCTGCTCCTATCAATAATAATAGTAATAATATCTAGCATGTATCAAATGCTGCCTTCTTGGAAAGTCTAGTTCTGGATGTTTTCCTGTATATCTCATTGAGTCCTCACAGTCCATATTGTTGTTGTTATTGTTGTTACAGAGGAGGAGATGACAGCACAGATGGGTTAAGTATGTTCCCCGCACCCAGGGCTAGAAAGTGTTGAGGGCAGGAACCAAATCAGGACTCAGATTTCAGGCTTCTAAGCTGCTTTGCCTGTGTTGTGCTATTTGTAAGGGCCCTATCCGGTTTGGTTCAATGGATAGAGCGTCGTCCGGTGGACTGAAGGGTCTCGGGTTCAATTCTGGTCAAGAGCACATGCCCGGGTTGGGGTCTCGATCCCCAGTAGGGGGCATGCAGGAGGCAGCCAATCAGTGATACTTTCTCATCATTGATGTTTCAATCTCTCTTCCTCTCTCTGAAATCAATAAAAAGATATTTTTTAAAATGTGAGGAAATTTGGTTTGTAAGGCCACTTGTTAGCCTTAGTTTAGAGTTTTCGAGTAAATCGCACCGTTGAGGTGATGTTATAGAAAGCTAACTCAGGCATGTGGACAGTGGACTGGGGCTACAGGAGCCTGGGCTGGTTGACCAGCACTACAGTCATGCAGGGGACAGGATGGGGACCTGAAGGGGGAGCTGGGAGAGAATGGGGCTAATGAAAGCAGTATTTCCAGCAGGATTTGCTAACTCCATTGGAAAGGGGAGAAGGAAAGTGTCTTACAAGACTTTAAGGTTTTTGCCCAGCTGGCATGGCTCGGTGGTTGAGTGTCGACCTATGAACCAGGAAGTCACGGTTCAATTCCGGGAGGTCAGGGCACAGGCCTGGGTTGTGGGCTTGATGCCCGGTAGGAGACATGCAGGAGGCAGCCGATCCATGATTCTCTCTCATCATTGATGTTTCTATCTCTCCCTCTCCCTTCCTCTCTGAAATCAATAAAATATATATTTTTAAAAAGTAGAAGGGCACGTCTATGGAATCTTAGGGTCGCTTTTAAGTTTGAACTTTCAATGATTCTAGGTAGGAAACCAAACTGAATGCTAGAATTCGATGCACTTCTACCAATTTTTATTCAGAAACAATGGGAGGCTCTCCATCAGCTCATGGAGTCACACAAAAGCCTTTCCTGGTTTTTGCCTGGATCATTTGTGCGATTCGTTTTCAGAGACACCCACTCTCCCAGGTGGAAAGAAAATGTCTCTCTCGCAGGAACGTAGAGGTTTAACATCCTGACGTTTGCCTGCTGGCTACTCTGCGGCTGTATTATGGCATCGTGTAATTTGGACTGAAATGTAAAATTACAGTGTAGGTTGCAGCTGCAGCCTGGGGCTTGGTACAAAGCCTGCCGCCCAGGCCCTTTTCTGCATGATATCATCGCCGTGGTAATTGCAGACAGCTTCGTCTTACTTCACACAGGTGACAAAAGAGCAAAACAGAACAGTGGGCGCCGGCAACAGTGAGGTCTTGGTGCGGAGAAATCAACAACCAGCCTCAGGCGGGCAGACGTCCTTATGCGTCGGGAACAGAAACATCCCTGGGACCCTGCAAGAGCAGCTGTTGCTCATTAAGAAGAAAAGTCCAGCCCGGCCGGTGTGGCTCAGTGGTTGAGTGTGGACCTATGAACCAGGAGGTCACGGTTTGATTCCCGGTCAGGGCACATGCCTGGGTTGTGGGCTCGATCATTGATGTTTCTCTCTCTCTCTCTATCTCTCTCTCTCTCTCTCTCTCCCTCCCTCCCTCTCTCCCTCCCTCTCTTTTCCTCTCTGAAATCAATAAAAATATATTTTTAAAAAAGAGTCCATTCTGCCCTGGTCAGGTGGCTCAGTTGGTTAGAGCATCATCCCACACACCAGGGAACTTGTGAACCTTGGACTTCCTGCTTGCAGAGGAAGTCTGCCTCTGATTCTCTGATGACGCTCCCCATTGTACCCACCTTTCAGCGGACTGTGGAGACTTGCCAGATCTTTCATTCGCCCTACACCTGTCCTGCTTTCTCAGCAGCCTAGCAGGAGACGGGGAAACCCACTGGTGTTTTTACAATCCACTGACGGTCTATCAAGCCAGACATTCACAGCTGAATTTCCACACAATTCCAGGGTTTGGGGGAAGAACAAAGGTCGGATTTTTAGCAAATGTTTTTGGTTTAGTCCCCAACTAGCAAGGCCATTAAAAAGGTAAAATATGTTCTTTTGTGTCTCAGGTGGGTATAAGGAATCCGTAGTCTCTAAAAATTCCTTCCTGTGTTGCTCGCGGTTTACTGCCCTCAGTGGCTCCTCCCACTGCGTCTCCACCGGGATCTGAGCAGTGACCTGTGAACGAGACCACAGAAATCCAGCTACACTTGGTTTTCTCTGGATCGGGAAATGAGGCCCTGGTCTCGCAAAGAATAGATGACTCAACGTGGGAGTCGGGAGGCGGCAGCAAATTGGGAGAAACTGAGGAGTTTTCTATTGACAGACACAAGATTTATCAATGTAAGGACTAGTTATTCTATGTAGAGTCCTATCTGCCTGGGGTAATATGGACTTTTTTAATGCAAAATAATATAGATAGGATTGAGTTTTGTTTTATTTTTATTAATCTTCTCCTGAGGATATTTTTTCCATTGCTTTTCAGAGAGAGTGGAAGGGAGGGAGGGAGGAGGAGGAGAAAGAGAGGAAACACTGATGGGAGAGAGACACATTGACTGGTGGCGTCCCACAGGTTCTCCTCAGTGGGGTGGAGAGCGAACCCGCAAGTATGTGCCCTTGACCTGGAATTGAAACCGAGACCCTTTGGTCCATGGCTCAGTGGTTGAGCCTCGACCTGTGAACCAGGAGGTCGCAGTTTGATTGCTAGTCAGGGTGGAGCGTGCAGGAGGCAGCCAATCAATTACTCTCACTCATCATTGACGTTTCTATTTTTCTCCCTCTCCCTTCCTCTCTGAAATCAATAAAGATATATATATATATATATATATATATATATATATATATATATACACACACATATATTTAAAACAAACTATACACGCTTGGGTTTTGTAGCAGGCAAATGTATTTCTTCCTCAGAAAGTTAAATTTACCAGTAAATCCTAACAATGCTAAACCTTAGAAGAATGAAAATACTTTGCAGTGTTGTTATGGCTAAACTAGCAAATCAAGTTGGCTCTCCTGCCAAAAGCTATAAAAAATGTAATATCTTTCCTTTTTTTCCCCGAGTCCACTCGTCTCGTATGTAAAATGAAAGTGTTTCATTTAATGTCGAAAGTCTCTCCTCTTTCCTATTGATGTAACTTGAATTCCTTGTGGGTGAATCACAGATTTTCAAGTCCGAGTGGAGAAGTAAATCTTTCCTTAAACTCTCGTTACTCTGTCTGGAAAGATGCTTTACAAATTCATATATTTCTAGTTTTTCTAAATGAAAAAATGTAAGAGATAAAGAAACCTAGCAAGAAGAAAAACAAATCCGTTGCGTTATTTCCAGGGCATTAGCAGAGAGCACTAGAAGGCAAGGGATCTTGATAAAAAGATTCCCTTCAAATGTCATTTTCTGACGACTTTCTTGACCCATCCTCCACTCACTCCTGCCAAGAAGAGCTAATAGTTTGTGTCTCTGTGTCAGCAAGCTTTGTCCGTGTCTGCACAACAGCACTCATACACCTTTAATGCAACCATTGACCTATACATCTCTCTCCTCTGCGGGCCTGGGTTTCCATGGTGCTGCAACACTAGGACCTGGATTGTGCCTGACATTTCATCAAATGTCAAAGAATCGTTAATGAATTAATCTAAGCTATATTTTTCCAGAATCTAGCCTAATAAGATGAATGAAATACTAGCAAAGGAAACTGTCTTTTGTTTCATGACACTCTAAATTCCAATGCTGACATTTACAAAAATTCCATTTCATTGTTCTATCTATATTCTTTTCTCTTTCTTTCTTCCTTTCTTTCTTTCTTTCAAATAATAGTTTATTGATTTTGAGAGAGAGAGAGAGAGAGAGAGAGAGAGAGAGAGAGAGAGAGAGAAGAGAGAAAATCCCACACTCCGGCCACTGGGGCTCCAGCCCACAACCCAGGCATGTGCCCTGACCAGGAATCGAACCGGTACCTTTTGGTGCATGGAACAGCGCCCAAACAACTGAGCCACACCAGCCGGGACCCTATATTCTTTTCTTTTCCAGCTGTTTTTGTTTTTGCTGAATAACCATGGGGAGTAAATGTCACTGATGTATTATTAATTTTTTTCAAAATAAAAAATTAATATTTTACTCTTCGGTTTTATCCAAGTGACATACGCACAGAGCTACTCTTGAATAGTGAATGAAAAGCATCGCTCCTCTGTGCTCACTCATCCTATACAGTCTGTCTTCCCGGGGGGGCCGTTTTCACATCTTTCAGCTGTTTCTTCTGGTATGTCATTCCACATTGCACATAAAACAAGAATAACAAAGCAGAGGCAAAACCCTGATTATTTTGCTATTTCTTAATTATTCAGTTTTAGGTATTTGTTCATTTCTTTTTTAATTTTCTTTTTCAATTTTATTTTACAGTTGACATTCAATATTATTTTATACTAGAGGCCCAGTGCACGAAATTGTGCATGAGTAGGGTCCCTATGCCTAGTCTGCCATCAGGGCCATCATCTGCCCGTTCACCAGTCCCCAGGTCTGCCCCACTGCCACCGACACCCACCCCGGTTCCCCGTTCGTCATCAGGCGATCTATCGGAGCCTGTAGGCCAGAGGGAGGAACCAAGAGGCCTGCCTTCCGCCTGCTCACCAGTCCCCAGTCCCGCCCCACCTCCACCCACCCTGGTTCCCCGTGGTTCCCTATTGGCTATCCAGCGATCGGAGCCACGGGCTGGGGGGAGGGACCGAGAGATGGTCAATGCACCTCATAGCGACTGGTCTATCGGTCGTTCTGGTCATTATGCCATTATGGTCGCTGGCCTTTTATTATATAGTATTAGTTTCAGGTATACAGCATAGTGGCTAGACAATCATATACTTTACACAGTGTTTCCCTGATATTTCCAGTACCCACCTGGAACCATAGTTATTGCAATATTACTGACTATATTGTCTATGCTGTACTTTCCATCCCCAGGACTATTCTGTAATTGCCGATCTGTACTTCTTAATCTCTTTATCTTTTCACTCAGCCCCCTGACCCCCCTCCCCTCTGTCAGTCATCAGTCTGTTCTCTGTATCTGAGTCTATCAATTTTGTGTGTTCCTTTATTTTATACTTTAGATTCCACATATAAGTGAAATCATATATCTATTCATTTTGGGTTTTTTTTTTTCCTTTTTCTTTTTTTTAATATATATATTCTAATATTTATATATTCTAAAGTTTTACATATGTCTTCTTTTTCCATGCTTGACCCCCCCCCACCTGAGCCATTCCCACCCTGGGCAAGCCCCCACCGCCCCAGTGTCTGTGTCCATTGGTTATGCTAATATGCATGCATACAAGTCCTTTGGTTGCTCTCTAACCCCCCTCCCCTGCCATTTGCCTCTGGATCTATTCTTGTTTATCAAATTATGTTGATCATTATATCCCACATATGAGTGAGATCATGTGATATTTATCTTTCTCTGACTGGCTAATTTTGCTTAGCATAATGCTCTTCAGTTCCATCCATGCTGTTGCAAATGGTAAAAGTTCCTTCTTTTTTATAGCTGCGTAGTATTCCATTGTGTAGATCAGGGGTGGGCAAACTTTTTGACTCGAGGGCCACAATGGGTTCTTAAACTGGACCGGAGGGCCGGAACAAAAGCATGGATGGAGTGTTTGTGTGAACTAATATAAATTCAAAGTAAACATCATTACATAAAAGGGTACGGTCTTTTTTTTTTTTAGTTTTATTCATTTCAAACGGGCCGGATCCGGCCTGCGGGCCGTAGTTTGCCCACGGCTGGTGTAGATGTACCACAGTTTTCTAACCCACTCTTCTGCTGATGGGCACTTAGGCTGTTTCCAAATCTTAGCTATTGTAAATTGTGTTGCTATGAACATAGGGGTGCATATATCCTTTCTGATTGGTGTTTCTGGTTTCTTGGGATATATTCCTAGAAGTGGGATCACTGGGTCAAATGGGAATTCCACTTTTAACTTTAGAGGAAACTCCATACTGTCTTCCATAGTGGCTGCACCAGTCTGCATTCCCACCAGCAGTGCATGAGGGTTCCTTTTTCTCTGCATCCTCTCCAGCACTTGTCGTTTGTTGATTTGTTGATGATAGCCAGTCTGACAGGTGTGAGATGGTACCTCATTGTTGTTTTGATTTGCATCTCTCGGATGATTAGTGACTTTGAGCATGTTTTCATATGTCTCTTGGCTTTCTGAATGTCCTCTTTTGAAAGGTGTCTATTTAGGTCCTTTGCCCATTTTTTTTATTGGATTGTTTATCTTCTTTTTGTTAAGTTGTATGAGTTCTTTGTAAATTTTGGAGATTAAACCCTTATCTGAAATATCATTGGCAAATATGTTCTCCCATGCAGCAGGCTTTCTTGTTGTTTTGTTGATGGTTTCTTTTGCTGTGCAGAAGCTTTTTATTTTGATGTAGTCCCATTTGTTTATTTTCTCCTTAGTCTCCCATGCCCTAGGAGCTGTGTGGGTAAAGATATTGCTACGACATATGTCTGCTATTTTGCTGCCTATGGAGTCTTGTAGGATTTTTCTGGTTTCCCATCTTATGTGTAAGTCCTTTAGCCATTTTGAGTTTGTTTTTGTGTATAGTGTTAGTTGATGATCTAATTTCACTTTTTTGCATGTATCTGACCAAATTTCCCAGCACCATTTACTGAAGAGACTGTCTTGACTCCATTGTATGCTCTTGCCTCCTTTGTTCATTTCTTAATAAGGAAATCCTCTGCTCCTCCTCCATCCTCCTACTATAATTACATGAAAATTTTTTATCCATCAGTATTCAGTGTTTATATTTTTATGACTATGTAAATAGTATTCATAGATATAATTGCATCTCCTTCCTACAATGGTTATTTCCAGAGTTAATAATTACCTTCTTTTACTTGTTTGGTTTTTATTTTTGAGAGAGAGAGAGAGAGATTTTGAGATTTTGAAGCCAACTGGGGAAAATTTGATTGTAGACTAGGTATATATTGGCTATTAATTTTCTTCAGCATGAATGATACAGTGGTTGTATATAAGAAAATGTCTGTATTTTTTTAGAGATGCATATGGAAATATTTAGAGGTAATATAACATTTGGGATTTGTTTCAAATACTTTAGCAAAGAGAAAAAGGGATATATAAATCAAGTGTGGCAAAATTTGATAATTGTTGAATCCGGGTCAAGAGTACAGTTCGCTCTACTTTGCATATCTTTGGAATTTTTCCTAATTAAAGTTGTGTCTCTTGCTGGGGTTTCAATAGAACCACATTTAACCAAAGCTCACCAGTAAAGTTTCGATTTGCAAGGAGTGACTATGATGTGGAAAATATAATGTTAATTAGAAATGTTTCTTGCTGAATAACCACACAGACATATGGACTAGGAATACAGAAATGTAAGCTTTTTAAAAATATATATATTTTTATTGATTTCAGAGAGAGGGAGGGAGAGAGAGATAGAGTCTTCAATGATGAGAGAGAATCGTTGATCAGCTGCCTCCTGCACGTCCCACACACACTGGGGATTGAGCTTGCAACCTGGGCATGTGCCCTGACCGGGAACCTAACCCCGACCTCCTGGTTCATAGGTTGGGCTCAACCACTGAGCCACTCCAGCTGGGCCAGAAATGTAAGCTCTTCATCTCAGTTTTGCTGCCACTACAATACATCCCGGGGCATCAAGGATAAAACAGGATTTGGCACCCTCAGCAAAATGATCTTTGGGGCCTTTTCTGCTCAAAGCTTCTTAACTATAGAGAACTCCGTCTACTGTACTTGCCTTAGTTTTAAAAAAATTCTCCTTTAGGCATAGAAACAGATGCCAAGTGGCAGACAGAAGATACGAGAGAACTGCAGACACTTAGGCTCCGACGGTACCTTACAAGTCGTGTAGCTCACATTCCTCCTCAGCGCAGGAGTCTTCCCTGTAGTAGATGGCCATCCAGACTTGAATTCCTCCAGAAAAGATGACCTCACTCTTGGGTGAAGCTGCCCATTCCTTTAGCGGACACTTTGATCCTTAGATGAAACTCATAAATTATATTTTTCTTTAATTGCCTAAACATGGGCACTTTCTCATTTTGGATAATGAATACCACATTTTAATATGCTAAAGAATTTTCAAGGTTTTCCAAAGCATTGAATTTAAAGTAATGACAGAGAAAAATTCTTTTCAATGCCACGGAACAAACTCTGTCTGTACAAACAAAGTTGGTCAAGGTCTGCTTCCTTCTGATGCTTTCCTCTCTCTTCCACCATTTTCTTTACCCCCCACTCTCCTATTCTTGTCTGTTTTTGAAGTCTCTATAAGCAAGGCGTGCATTTAAAATTATATTCACACAAATTCCACCAGGAGTGCTGTACCCAGTCTATGTTCTCGGTATATTGCCGTCTGGTTGGGCCAACACCATAGTCTATTCTGTTTTTATTTTTATTTTTTAAATATATTTTTATTCATTTCAGAGAGGAAGGAAGAGGGAGAGACAGAAACATCAATGATAAGAGAGAATCATGGATCGGCTACCTCCTGTACGCCCCTCACTGGGGATGGAGCCCACAATCCCGGCATGTGCCCTGACCGGGAATTGAACCCGGGACCCCTGGGTCCATGGGATGATACTCGATCCATTGAGCCACCACAGCCAGGCGTCCATTCTGTTTTTAGAAAGTGAAATTCTCTTTTCTCTCCAAATTCTGGATCCTCCCTTATTCATTGGATAACCTTTTTCATTCTTTGGATTGAAAGCCTGCTTCTCCTTTGGACTGGAAGCCTGGGTTACTCAGTTCAGTATTTTCCATGAGGATCAAGCCAGCGTTAGAAATTTCTGTCTATAATTGATAATTGTTATCAACTTAACACATTTAGAGAAATGTGTGAAGTAAACCATTGGATCAATTGAAGTTTCTTTTGGTCATTTCTCAGCCTTTACCCCTTTCAATGAAATAGGTTAAGGACTAGGTTATACTGACTGCTCATGCAAAACCTATATACATATATTTTAAAAATAATAATTTTATTTTCCAAAAACTTTTAGAGGTTTTTAAATGTTTTTATTGATTTTTTAGAGAGAGAGAAACATCATTGATTAGAGAGAATCATGGATTGGCTGCCTCCTGCACGCCCCCTACTGGGGGTCGAGCCCACAACCAGGGCATGTGCCCTGTCCAGGAATCGAACTGGGGATCTCTTGGTTCATGGGTGAAGGCTCAACCACTGAGCCACACCAGCTGGGCAAAACTTACATATTTTTTTAACATTGAAGGTCAAGCTCAGTATAAAATGTCCCCGAACAGAGCAGATAACACTGATTTCGTGGGTTGCTCTGAGTGCTAAGTGGGTCATAGCTGAGGGTTTGGCCATCCATTGATTTGTAGGTTAGAATAGCCCAGAACCATTTGCAGAGGGAGATAGTGATCCTTTCCACAGGCATGCTCTTCATTTGTCTTCTCAATGTGATGGCTATGAGGACATTCATCCAAACATCTGTCATGAGTTGGCATTTTAAATGTCCTAAAATGACCTAAACTCCGTCCTCTCTTGTATGGTGGAGACATATAGATGATCCCCTAATTAGCATCAGAAAATGTCTGGCACTGCGTTCACATCAGAGACATTAACCTTGAACAATCTGCTCTGCAAACCTTATCAAAAGCACATTGACATGAAATAGCATTATTGGAGGATGGCTGGAAGGAAATGAAGTCTGTCCTCAGGTATTCTAAAATGTCCCTTGGACCAAGCCAATCTGTTAGCAAGCTTTGCACCTGACCTTCATTGCTTGGACCCTGCATAGATCACTTAGTGAATTTCCTTCTACCTTATGTATTTATTCTATAACTGAGGACCCTTCTAAGAAACAGCCTTATGAAATTTATTTAAAAAATACGATTATTGATTTTTAGAGAGATAGGAAGGGAGAGAGAGAGGGAGATAGAAACATCAATGAGAGAGAAACACGGATCGGCTGCCTCCTGCAGAGTCCTCACTGGAGCCCAGCCATGTGTCCTGATCAGATACCAAACCAGTGACCTCTTGGTGCATGGGTTGATGCTCAACCACTGAGCCATACCAGCCGGACATGAAATTCATTTTTATATGTTGTAGAAAAGTTGTCAAAGATGCTGTACATACTTTTCAAAGTGTGGTCCCACGAACAGAAGTGTTTTGAAAAAATACATTTTTATTGATTTCTGAGAGAGGGAGAGAAACATCAATGATGATAGAAAATTTTTGATTGGCTGCCTCCTGCACGCCCTCCATTGGGGATCAAACCCGCAACCCAGGCATGTGCCCTGACTGGGAATTGAACCATGACCTCCTGGTTCATGGGTCAACACTCAATCACTGAGCCACACCGGCCAGGCAGGCAGTTTTGACCTCACCTGGGAGATTGTTAAAAACAGAGAATCTTGGGCTGCTCCCCAGAAGAGCCCAATCACAGTCTGCCTTTTAACAAGACTCCCGGGTGACTTGAAAGTTTGAGAAGTGCTGCCTTAAACTACATTCCTTTTGGCCAGAAGCTCAGGGAAAAACAATAACGAAACACTCATATTTCAGAATCTAATAAAGCTGGGCTCCCTCCAAACTCTTCTTACTCTTTAGCTTATTGTTTTTCTAATCTTGTTTTCCTTTCACCTAATTATTTCAACTGTGGTATGAGTTTATAGTAGTGATTCAGTTACCTGGTGCTGTGTATCAAACCGGCCCCAGATGTAGTGGCTGAAAACCACATCCATGTTGATTTCGCTCACAGACCTGGACTCCCGGCCAGGGCTTGGCAAGGCGGCTGGTCTCCGCTCCCCTTGGCAGCAGCTGGGCCTGCACCAAGGCTGGTGGCTGGGAACATCTGAAGGTTTGCTCACTCGTTTGTGTGGAAGTTAATGTGGCTGTTAGATGGGAAGACAAAAGCAGCTGGGACTACGGCCAGAACACCTCCGTGTCTCCTCTCCATATGGCCAGCATGGTGGCTGGGTACCAAGGATGCATATCCCAAGAAAGGGATTCATTTTTTTAAAAAAATATATATATATTTTATTGATTTTTTACAGAGAGGAAGGGAGAGAGATAGAGAGTTAAAAACATCTATCAGCTGCCTCCTACACACCCCCTACTGGGGATGTGCCCGCAACCAAGCTACATGCCCATGACCGGAATCGAACCTGGGACCTTTCAGTCCTCAGGCCGATGCTCTATCCACTGAGCCAAACCAGTTAGGGCACAATATGTTTCTTTGCATTAGGTTGAAGCATGTCTAAGATGTGTGGTCATGGGAATCTTATTTGCCAGGACCACTGCCCTCTCCCTAGATGGGAACCATGTGGCAGGAAGTATTTCGGAGACTCAGATCAATTGCTTCCTGAATTTTGAGGGCAAACCAGACAGCAGCCCATTAGAGATGGCTGATTCTCCCTAAGTCTACCCAGCAGATGAGCTTCTAGCTTCTTCTGCTGACCCTAAAGCCTCCTATTTGGATCCAGGCCCAGGTGATGGAGAGTGGCAAGAAATCCATATCTTGCCCGGCCGGTGTGGCTCAGTGGCTGAGCGTTGAGCTATGAACCAGGAGGTCACAGTTCGATTCCTGGTCAGGGCACATGCCAGGGTTGCGGGCTCAGTCCTCAGTGCAGGAAGCAGCCGATCAATGATTCTCTCTCATCATTGATGTTTCTATCTCTCTCTCCCTCTCCCTTCCTCTCTGAAATCAATACAAATACATTTTAAAAAAATAGAAAAAAATGATTTCTATGCATATTGAAGTTTTGAGAACCGGACCAGCAGCTCTCTGCAAACACTGGTCTTTTCAGTGGAGCCATCTTCTCCCTTTGATTCTCTCCTGAAATCCCACTGACCCGGCCTTTAAAGATTTCCCCTCTGCCTGGGGCTGTGCTACTGTCCCACTATATTGCGTACATACTATATATGACTGAGAGGCATCTGATCTGTTCCCAAGTATTCAGGATCTCAAAAATCCAGGAGATGTGGGTAGGAATGTTATACAACATTTCTATGTTGCGTAAGTTTTCATTGTTTGCACAACCATCTGCTGTAATGAGGCAAGAGTGCTGACCCTGTGCTCAGAAGATCCCGAGGGATCTCTCGGTGCAGTGAGCTTGGCCACTTATTGCTATACAGCATGTCAAACTCACGGCCCGTGGGCCGGATGTGGCCCACAACGAATGTTTTTGCGGCCCAGCCAATATAACGGTATGTAAGAAACGTTTTAATAAAAATTTCATAACTTAATTTTACAATATCCTGCTATACATTATTATTAACAACAAAACTACAACGTTCGCTAATGACTGATGACTATCATCGTGTTGCATTCATTTCCCTTATGTGCCTTACGCGCAGGCAACCATTTCTCTCCACTAATACCAGCAGCGAATATTTTAGCAGCCGATGGCCACGTCATTAGTCCTGGACTGACTTGTTTGGTGTGCGCAACAGGAAATATTTCGCTTTCGGAGAACAAGAAAAACAGGTTTATTTGTGCGACGCTTATTAATTTGTGCAGTTATTCAGTGTCTGGTAAGTGAATGTTCAAGAAAAATATTCATTTTTATTAAAATGTTCCATTATTTTATGTTCACGATGACTCATTTATTTCAGCCCTTTGTACTCAGCATGTCTCTATCAAAATAAACCTACGTTTCTATGAAAATGGAAGCTTTTCTTTTCTTGCGGCCCACATACACTTACACCTTGTTTATCTTGCCCATGATAGCCTTTGAGTTTGACATGCTTGTCTTAGTGTGTCTTGGCTACAGTGCATCCCAAGAGTCAGCCCTTCAGGGGAAAGGAAGGCTCACCGACAAGCCAGGTCACGTGGCAAGCATCTGTTCCCTCTGAAGGGAGGCACAGTGACAACCTGCCCATGAGCACTTGCGGTTGTCCGGTGATGAGGGCCCAGAGCACTCTTCTCCTGACCCATTTCAGAGGAAAGTCCAAACATCCAGGGAGTTCCAGAATTGATGGAGTCCAGAGCAGCCCCCATTCTCCAGACGAAGCCAGGGCTGCCCGGGTCCTGGGTGCCTGCCGGCAACTGGAGCAAAGCCTGGGTCCCGGGTGCCAGAGGGAAGCCGGTGCGGTGCCGGCAGCCGGGGGAAGGAAGGCCTACTCTTGCAAGAATTTCGTGCATCGGGCCTCTAGTTATAAAGTTTCATTAGAACACAGCCGCATCCATTCATATACATATTTTCTGTGGCTGTTTTCATGTTACAATGGCAGTGTTGAGTAGAGGGTAGGACCTTCTGGTTGGCAAAGTCTAAAATGTTTACTATCTGGCCCTTTGCAGGAAAAGTTTGCCTACCCTGATCTTAATTATGTATTAGGTTGTACCATATGAAATTGCCAACATTGGGCAGTTTTTTGTTGTTGTTGTTTGTTTTGTTAATCCTCACCTGATGATATCTTTCCCAATGATTTTTAGAGTAGAAGGAAGGAGCGGGGGGGCGGGGGGGAGAGAGAGAGACATCGATGTAGGAGAGACACATGGATTGGTTGCCTCCTGCACGCACCCTGACCGGGGCTGGGGATTGAACCTGTAACCCAGGTACATGCCCCTGATTGAGAATCAAACCCGAGACCCTTCAGTTTGAGGGCCGATGCTCTATCCACTGAACCACACCAGCCAGGGCACATTGGGCAGATATGACCTACACATTCATATGGTTCATTCTAAAAAGCAAGCGCTAATGATTCCACTGAAAATGGCATTTCTTTATTTTCTTGTAAGCGAACACGTGTAGTGACTTTCAGGGTTCCAAACAGAATTCCACAATGGCTATGTTTATCAATAAAATCGCTTTTTCATCTACAAAAAAGAAATGAAATAAAAATCACCCCTCCCCCCCCCCCCCCCCGAAAATGGACAAAGACTAGACTGCCTCACTGGCCTGCAAACAGAATTTTCTAGTGAAAGATTTTCAGCTCTCTAGCCTTAGAGCCCCCTTGCCCCACCTAGAAGGTCTCTCTCAACTGCAGTTAGTCATTTGGAAGGAGGTTTGATTAGCTTCCTCTTCCCAAGCATCTTCTATAAACACTTCAATGTCCATGCTTCACTTACAAGATGGCCCTACTAGGTTTGCATAATGTGGGTCATTACAGGTCATTGCTAATATAAAGGCGTGAACTCTGCCCAGATGGGGTCAAGTTACACCACGCCTAGCTGTTAATTTCTGGCTTCCTGTAGAAACATCCAGCATCACGAGAGAAGAGCTGAGGTGTGTGACTTGGACCAAGCTACTCTGGAATTCTGCCACTGCCTCTTACCAGTTTTATGAAGTTGGGCGAGTTTTGTAGCTTTGATGAGCCTCACTTTCCTTAGCTATAAAATGGGGGTGATGCCTATTTTGCAGAGGTTGTTACAAGGATGAATAGGTATGTGAACAAAATGCCTGACAATTAGCAACTAGGTAAGTGATACTACGTGGAACCATATGAAATTGCTGGAAAAAATGGCGGTGGCATGTCGTTTAATCTGAAGTTGTCATTGTTGGAATCGTGAGCATTATTGTGTGCACATGGGCCAGGCCTACCTGAGATGGACACAGCAGTTGGTGCCACTTGGAGCTTCCAGCCAGGGGCAGGGCTGTGGTGAAGCAAGTAAGGCACCATTTAAGGAGGCACTCACTCTCGGGTGAAGACCCTGTGCTAGCATGACTCTGAGAGCGAGTGCTTCCTTAAGTTTTCCATCTGAAGCACATCTCTTGACTCTCCCTGCTCTGTTGTTGGTTTCTCCTTATCTAGCAGAGAAATTCCTCATCTCCTTATCAGCACAGGTGCCTGGTGCCTCTTGCTAACCTGAAAACCACCTCTTGGATGACCCTTTAATAACTTTAGTAACTAAGGGATCGATGACTCATGGCAAATCATAACAGTACACCCTCCCAACGATGCTTGCTTCAAGAGAGAATTACAACCTTAATTTAAAAAGGCAGGATTTTAGGCATGACTTAGTCAGTTGGCAGGCAGTGTCTCAGCTCTCCCTGCAGGTCCAAACACATACTCATGGAGCCAGAGAGAGACTGACACACTGGGGGCTTCCATTGAGTCTTGAAGAATGACTAAATAGTCAGATGAGAAGGGAAGGCATGTGAGCATGATCAAAGACACATCCCAAAGGATGTGTCTTTCCTTTTTTTAAAAAAATATATTTTTACTAGAGGCCCAGTGCACAAAATTCGTGCAAGGGGCTTGGCCCTTGCAGCTGTGGTGGCTTGCCTCGGCCCTTGCAGCCCCAGCTTTGTCCAGAAGGTCATCTGGAAGGGCATCCGGAAGAACATCCGGAAGGTCGTTCAGCTGTCCGGTCTAATTAGCATATTATGCTTTTGTTATAGATTGACTTCAGAGAGGAAGGGAGAGGGAGAGAGATACAAAAAATCAATGATGAGAGAGAATCATCGATCGGCGCCTCCTCCACACCCCACACTGGGGTTTGAGCTGGAAACCTGGGCATGTGCCCTGACCTGGAATTGAACCATGACCTCCTGGTTCATAGGTCGATGCTCAACCACTGAGCCACGCCAGCCAGGTCCTCTTTCCTTTTTTTATTCTCCAAAAATGAGTTGACATGACAAAGGACTCAAGTGGTAGCCAGCCTCCAAGATTGCCCCCAATAATTCTCCTCATTTGATATTCACATTCATATGTAATGAATCCCTCTTCCCATTGAATTAAGGCGGGTCCAGTGACCATGGAATATGGTGGAGGCGAAGGTGAAGGTATGTGACTTTCCACTTTGCTCTTACATTGCTCACTCTTAGGGAAGCCACCCGCCATGTCATGAGGATGCTCAAGCAGCCCTGTGGAGAGGACCCCGTGGGAAAGAAGTTGAGGCCTTCTTCCAACAGCAGCACCAACTTACAAACCATGTGAGTAGACCATGTTGGAAGCAGATTCTCAGCCCTAATCAAACCTTTACAGCAGCGATTTTCAACGGTGTCCTACAAGAATTTTTAAACTGTGCGATACATGACTATTTAGTCAGGTGCCCTGACCTCTTTTTCCTTAGATCCGTGGTTGGCAAACTGCACCTCACGAGCCACATGCAGCTCTTTGGCCCCTTGAGTGTGGCTCTTCCTAAGCCTTAGGAGGACCCTAATTAAGTTAATCACAATGTACCTACCTATATAGTTTCAGTTTAAAAAATTTGACTCTCCAAAGAAATTCCAATCATTGTACTGTTGCTATTTGGCTCTGTTGACTAATGAGTTTGCCGACCACTGCCTTAGATCATCAAATAAGGAAATGACAGCCAACACAACAACACAACAATAGCCATCCGGTGTGAATGAATCAAAATTACACCTATTTTTTTGTCAGATCGGCAAAAAATACAATATAATTTTTCATGTGCCACAGAATTTTAGCAATTAGTTCGTGTGCTGTGAGATGAAACAGGTTAAAAATCGCTGCTTTAGAGGATTGCAGCTACAGCTGACATCAAACTGTAGCCTCGTGAGAGGTCTTCAACCACAACCACAAGCAGTCCACTCAACTATTCTCCATCCTGATCCATAGAAAATGTGAGATAATAAATGCTTATTGTTGCTTTAAGCTATTCAGTTTTAAGTAACATGTTGCCCAACTAGAAATAACCTCCTTAAATCAATAAGAAAAGGACAAACAAGTCATAGAACAATGGACAAATCTTGAAGAGACATTTCACAAATAAAGAATATCTAACTAGCCCAGCCAGTTTGGATCAGTGGTTGAGCATCGACCTATGATTCAGGAGGTCATGATGAGAACATCCGGAAGGTTGTTCAGCTGCCCAGTCTAATTAGCATGTTATACTTTTATTATTATAGATTGATTTCAGAGAGGAAGGGGGAGGGAGAGAGATACAAAAAATCAATGATGAGAGAGAATCATCGATCGGCTGCCTCTGCATGCCCCCCACTGGGCATCGAGCCCACAACCCAGGCCTGTGCCCTCAACCGGAATCAAACCCGGGACGCTGCATTGTGCAGGCTGACGCTCTATCCACTGAGCCACACCAGCTAGGGCTTCCATTGATATTTTAGAGAGAGTGGAAGGGAGAGGGAGAGACAGGGAGAGAAAGAAAGTAACATTGATGTGAGAGAGACACATTGATTGGTTGCCTCCCACATGGCCCCGACTAGGGCCGGGGATTGAGCCTTCAACCGAGGTATGAACCCTTGACCAGAATCAAACCCAGGGCCCTTCAGTCCGTGGTCCTATGCTCTATCCACTGAGCCAAACCAGCTAGGGCTCATTTACTTCTATATTATCTGTGGCTGCTGTGGCAGATATCGCATGGCCCACAAAGCCATGCGCTCTGATCTATTGAGAAGCTTCTGGTACTGTTGCGTCTCCCACCTCTTTATCCTCGTCACCCTTTGTCCTCCCTCTTTCTTGCTCATGCTCATGCATCAGGGCTTTTCCAAATGCAGACAAGCCCTGTGATGCTCCAAATAAAGGACAAATGGGACTAGCCCCGCGCTCGTCATTGCCCTGCCTCTGTCATAAAGCTGTCTGTTGGGACATGTGTTCCCGTGATGTGAGCCAGGACATCATGTTGTGTGTGTGTGTGTTTGTGTGTGTGTGTGTGTGTGTGTGTGTGTGTTTATTGATTTCAGAAAGGAAGGGAGAGGAAGAGGATGATGGAGAGGGAGAGAGAGATAGAAACATCAATGATGAGAGAGAATCACAGATTGGCTGCCTCCTACACTCCCCGCACTGGGATCGAGCCCAAAACTGGGCATGTGCCCTGACCGGGAATCGAACCCCAACCTCCTGGTTCATAGGTCGACACTCAACCACTGAGCCATACCGGCCGGGCTGGACAGAATCATTTTGATGACTCACTACAAATCTCCTCCAGCACGTGGATGTAGTTGGGTTCTGGATTCCATGGCTTTGTTTTTAGCTAAGAGTACAGGACACTGGCCAGTGTTGGCAATGATGTCTTGCGGAATGTGGTCACTCACTTGGAAATACAAAAATCATTCACGTTTCAATCAAGAAAATTGTCGCTGCCAGACAGGTTCTCTTCTGAAGTATTTCCTCTCCCCCATTTCAAATCAGCTGTAGTTTTGGCATCATTTTTTCCTTAAGAAAGGAGACACCGAAATGGAAGAACACAACTTTGGGAGAGATTGCCCAATAGTTAGAAGTCTAAGTTTCAAGAGAAAAAGTTGGCTTTTTTCTGCATTCCTCCCAAGGCTTTGCTCTGTGACCTTGGGTTTGCTTGGCCTATCTGGTCTTCCATCTGTAAAAAAACTGAATGTTGAAGTTCATGCTCACTCAACTACCTCAGTTCATCTAGGAAGTTACAGTTGTCCATGCAGTTCTTTTAGATGAAATGGATGGTGGAATTTTAAAATTAATCCCTGTGACAAGGGCCAGTACGTTTCCACTGCCAGTACCTTGTGATAACAAAGAGTGATGATTTGTAGCGCAACCAATGTGGCTCAGTGGTTGAGCGTTGATCCATGAGCCAGGAGGTCAGGGTTTGATTCCCTGTCAGGGCACAAGCCCAGGTTTCAGGCTTGGTCCCCAGCAGGGGGCGTGCAGGAGGCATGGTTTTCTCTCATCATTGATGTTTCTCCCTTCCTCTCTCTGAAATCAATGAAAAATATAGTTTTTAAAAAGTGATGATTTATATCCTTATTGCTCCTAATTTGCACAGTATCATTGTGTGATTCAATCATTGTGTGGCTTTATGCACCTTCACCTATAGGAGGAGAAGAGTCTGGGTAAAGAGAAGAAATTGTACAGAAGCACAAAAGGAAAGAGCTCCCAAAATTGTTTATTACTTCCTTTTTTTTTTTTTTTTGCTTGTATTGGTTGATTTTTCAATTAATTCACCAGAAACATATTGAACATATGTAGTATTCAAGGCCCTATTGTGGGTACAAAGACATTTTTATTTTTTTATTATTTTTTTTTTAAATATATTTTATTGATTTTTTACAGAGAGGAAGGGAGAGAGATAGAGAGTTAAACATCGATGAGAGAGAAACATCGATCAGCTGCCTCCTGCACATCTCCTACTGGGGATGTGCCCGCAACCCAGGTACATGCCCTTGACCGGAATCAAACCTGGGACCTTTCAGTCTGCAGGCCGACGCTCTATCCACTGAGCCAAACCAGTTTCGGCAAAGACATTTTTAAAAAATATATTTATTGCCCTAACCGGTTTGGTTCAGTGGATAGAGCGTCAGCCTGCGGACTCAAGGGTCCCAAGTTCGATTCCGGGCAAGGGCATGTACCTTGGTTGTGGGCGCATCCCAGGAGGGAGTGTGCAGGAGGCAGCTGATCAATGTTTCTCTCTCATCGATGTTTCTGGCTCTCTATCCCTCTCCCTTCCTCTCTGTAAAAAAATCAATAAAATATATTTTTAAAAATATATATTTTTTTATTTCAAAGAGGAAGGGAATAAGAGAGAGAGATAGAAACATCAATGGTAAGAGAGAATCATTGATTGGCTGCCTTCTGCAAGCCCCCAATTGGGGACTGAGCCCACAATCCGGGCATGTGCTCTGACCGGGAATGAAACCATGACCACCTGCTTCATAGGTTGATGCTCAACCACTGAGCCACGCCAGCCGGGCAAGTACAAAGACATTTGAGAAACCCTCTGTGAGATGCAAAGGCTTTCCCAGTAAGAAATCACAAAGTCAAATCCTGCCCACACTTTTTACTGGGCACATCACCTTGGGGAGCCTACTACTTCTAGCTGAGCCTTAATTTTCTCCTCCCAGCGTGGAGGTCGTCATTCCGCAGCCATCCCTTAGCATTGCAGTGAGGGAGCGGGAAGGAAGGAAGAGACCTGAAGTACTCAGTGCAGACAAGAGCCAGCAGCCAGCATGAGCCATATGATTGCTGTTATTTTAGAAAGCATTTCACAATTGAATCCATTCTCGTTAAGAGGCCATTTCCAGAAAGGGGGACACAGCAAGACTACAGTGTGCTCTTTCAGCGCCGTACTAGAACATTCTCTACAGGCCCACCTAAAGGACTGCCGCTGAATAAAGAGCCCTTTCTTTCCCTCTGGGTGGTCTTCATTTATTGCCACACAATAATGAGACTGAGTGAGCTTGCTTGTTATTATCACCACGCACCGGCCATTCTAAATAATTTCAGTGATATAATTCTCTTCCTGGGTGGACTCCTCCCATCACCCCGCCCCCCTGGGGCTGTAGAAAGGCACCTATGTTTGACTTGCTATTTACTCTCTATTAAATATGCAAATCACTTCTGACAGGTGGGAAGGGTGACCCCAGGGGTGACAGTTTGATTGCTCTGTAGGACACTGTGCAGCTTTGTATCTCACCGAGCAAGCTCATTCAAGCATGCTTCTTTTTTTCTTGTTGTTTTTTGTTTAATATATTTTTATTGATTTCAGAGAGGCAGGGAGAGGGAGAGAGAGATAGAAACATTACTGATGAGAGAGAATCATTGATCGGCTGCCTCCTGCACGCTCCCCAGTGGGGATCGAGCCTGCAACCCGGGCATGTGCCCTGACCGGGAATTGAACTGTGACCTCCTGGTTCATAGGTTGATGCTTAACTGCTGAGCCACGCTGGTCAGACAAGCATGCTTCCTTAATGCCTATAGATACGCAGTTCCTCCAAGGCTGTTTGAAATACCTTTACAATGTCATTGATGCCATCATTAATGAATTGGATAAAAACTTTTCTAAAAATACATATTTTTATTGATTTCAGGAAGGAAGGGAGAGGGAGAGATAGAAACATCAATGAAGAGAGAATCATGGATCGGCTGCCTCCTGCACGCCCCACACTGGGGATCGAGCCCTCAACCCAGGCATGTGCCCTGACCGGGAATCAAACCCTGATCTCCTGGCTCATAGGTCGACGCTCAACCACTGAGCCCCACTGGCTGGGCCAGGATTGGATAAAACCTTTGACAAGAATCATGTTTTGAACTTTTTAGAAACTGTGCTTTGAAAAGAGTCGGAAAAGTCGGCATCAGGGCCCATCACAGCAGATGCGTGAGTGAAGAGCTTCGGGTCCCTCGGTGCAGCCAGGAGTCTGTTCTTTCTGGCCCCCCCCTCTCCCCCCCACTCCCGCCCGCAGAGTTCCTTGTCTTCTGCCTATATTATTAGCTCCCTTTCAGGATCCGTGGCCCCGGAAAAGCTTTCCACAATGCTAATTAAAAAAGGAATCTGCAAGTGTAAATAACATTTGTGGCCTCAAACCCGCCCAGCCTGCAAAAGTACTGAGTACTGGCCGGAGGCCTTGGGGATCAGGCCTGTAAGTGGCACCCAGGGAACGCAGCCCTGGAACTCAGTGGGTGTCGGGGGAGGAGGGAGGGGTGGACAAGGTCCCCAGAATGCAAAGGAGGAAGGGTAACCCGCTTTTCCAAAATGCTGAGGGAGCAGGACAGCAAGGGGACTGCAGTTCGCACGCCCAGACACGAAGCCGGTTGCACGGCAAACCCAGGAGAAACCTTCTCCTGGTGGCGGGGAGCGCGCTCACTTCTGAAACTTGTTGGCAATAACCTATGTGAACAGCTGGGGCCCTGCTGTATTCTGACAGGGGCTGTTTTACACAAAGCTGTTTGTTCCTCCCGCACTCCAAAGGGGCAAAGATCTTCTGGTGTTTTCATTTCAAAAGTCGCCATTAGCCCCACTAGGTCAGCCGGTCGGCTTGTTTTCTGCCTTCGCAATGAACAGAATGCCTCATCACTCACTGTGCGTTGTCCATCAGCCACGCGTGGCCTTTTCTCGTTTCAAAGGCACTCGGTTCTTTGAAGGTATGGGAAGGCGTGCTTGTCTCTGCGTTGTAGCGCTGGCCTTTGGGCCGCTGTTTGTACCTTGGGCCGCTATTTGACGTGCTGTTTTCTATTTATCTGGCTCAGGAATTTGTCTACCAAGAAAATGGCTACTGGGCGGGTGACGATGGATCAAATGGGTTCAAATCATGCAGACCTCAAACTTGATGGAGGTTTTTTTTCTTCATTGTGTTTTGATTTCAAATATTAAGATGACAACATGAATGAAATGAAAATCTTATTTATTTATTTTTATTCCTCACCCGAGGATATTTTTCTATTGACTTTAGAGAGAGTGGAAGAGAGAGGGAAAGACAGAGGCAAACATCCATGTGAGAGAAACACATCGATTGGTTGCCTTCCTCATACGCCCTGACCAGAGCCCGGAACAGGGAGGAGCCTGCAATCGAGGTACATGCCCTTGACCGGAATCAAAGCCAGGACCCTTCTGTCCACAGACAGATGCTCTATCCACTGAGCCAAACTGGCTAGGGCTAAAATATTATTTTTTTTAAAAAAAAGTCTCCTTTGCTAAAAATACCCCGAGTTATTCCATATTTTGATAACTCTTTCACAAAGCTGTTTTGCTGTTATTAGCAGAATTAGCAAAAGGCTATCCCGGGCCTAGAGCAGTGTTGTTGTAATTGGTGGATGAATTTTCTTAAATAATCAAAACCACCTAAATGGTCAATTTCCATATGTAGTTCGTTTTGCCTTAGTCTGAGCATTGATCTAACCCAAAATACATCTAGAGAGCAAAGCTGAAGAATCAGGCAGGTCAAGGGTTTCATTCTTCCAATTCTGGGACCAAACCATACCCCCTTCTACCCTTTTACCTGCAGATGGTTTCCTGATCAGCCTGGCCAGTGTGGCTCAGTGGTTGGGTGTGACCTATGAACCAGGAGGTCACGTTTCAATTCTTGGTCCTGGCGAATGCCTGGGTTGCGGGCTCGATCCCCAGTGAGGGGCATGCAGGAGGCAGCCGATCAGTGATTCTGTCATCATTGATGTTTCTATCTCTCTTCCTCTCCTCTCCCTTCCTCTCTGAAATCCATAATAAAAAAAAATATATATATTTTAAAAAGGTTTCCTAATCAGGGCTCCCCTATGCAAGGTCAGCCCCAGAGCAGAGATGCGCCCCCAGTCGCTCCCTGCTTCCTGAACCAGTGACAGCCTGAACAGTCTGCCTTCCCCCGGCCTTCTCTGCCTTCCCCTCCTCCCACAGAGCATGCTCTTTGTCAGGAAGGAAACAAAGAGACATAAAGAACCTAAATGTACAGCGGTTTCCTTAAATGCCTTCATGCTGGTTGTTGTGCTATGGATTGTTTGAGAAAATCTCCCTGAAAAATTGCTGCTTCCTTTCTCGAGGTATTAGCTCCGGCTTTTCTCTGGCATTTTCCAGAGAATTCCATCTTCAAAGAGCTGAACGCTCCACTCTACATAAAAGCTTCGGGGCCTGCCTTTCCTCCTCTGGCTTTCCAGCTGCTTCTGACACTCCGATGACTTGTGCCGCCGGAGACCTTGACTTATGGCTTCTAATTGGATTTGTAAAGGGGCATTTACCGAAGAGGAGGGACTTGTCCGTTTCCCCCTTCAGCCCTGCCATGAGCTAAGCTTAATGGCCCCTCATAAGTTGCTGGTCTGTTCATTTCTCTGCCAACCTGCGAGTTCTGACCCCAAACACAGGTAAGGAAAGTGAGTGGTAGGAAATAGCATCTGATCACATTAGAATAGCTCTCTTGTTGCATCTGTCTTGAAACTGTGGAATTGCAGAGGCATCCCGGCCCTGGCCCACCCCTCCCCCCACCCCGAGTTCCACCCTTCTCATAAGCCTGCGGCCTTTCAGGGGGGCCTGGCTCCCTCTCACCTCCCCAGAGGCATGGAAGAAGGGGTGAGCTTCTCCCTCCATTGCATTATTTCAGCTTCTAGACTGTGTGTCTGTGAGCCACAGTGAGGCTGTTGAGCACTTAGAAATGGCCAGTCTGAATTGAGATGTGCAGTAATTATAAAATTCATACACGAATTTTTAAAAATATATATTTTTATTGATTTCAGAGAGGAGAGAGAGAGAGAGAGAGAGAGAGAGAGAGAGAGAGAGAGAGAGAGATATCAAGGATGAGAGAGAATCATCAATCAGCTGCCTCCTGCATGCCCCACACTGGGGATCAAGCCCGCAACCTGGGCATGTGCCCTGACCGGGAAGTGAACTATGACTTCCTGGTTCATAGGTCGACGCTCAACCGCTGAGCTATGCCAGCCGGGCAACTTCATAGCAAATTTGAAAGACTTCATACAAAATAAATAAGTAAAAGAATATCAAATACCTTAATGCTCTTATATTGATTATATGTTGGAATGACAATATTTGACCTATATTGAGTTTAAAAATGTATCACTAAAATTAACCTCACCAGTTTCTTTTGCCTTTTTATTTATTATTATTATTTTTTAACGTGGCCACTAGAAATTTAAAACTGCGTTTGTGGCTCACTTTCTATTCCCATTGGGAAGTGTCTGCCACTTCATTCAGCATCCATCTGCCTTTGCAGGCCACACCATTTGGTGTGCTGGCCCCTTTCCACCTGCCATGGCTCCCAGACACGCCTTAGTCATCCTCTAGGCTGCGATTACCCCTTTTGCTCCATCCAATGCCAAAGCACCAAGCAAGGCAATTTTAACATGTGTCTAAGTGAAGCCGGTAAACATTAATTAGGCACTTACTATTGTCAGGTACTTTGAGGCGCTGGATCTATACAAATATATTTTTTAAATATATTTTTATTGATTTTAGATTGGAAGGGAGAGGGCAGGAGAGATAGAAACATCAATGATGAGAGAGAATCATTGATTGGCTACCTCCTACATGCCCTCTATTGGGGATCGAACCCACAATCCCGGCAGTGCCCTGGACGGCAATCGAACCCGGGATCCTTCAGTCTGCAGGCTGACACTCTATCCACTGAGCCAAACCAGCTGGGGCTAGATCTATATGTTTTTAAAGAATAAGAAATCAATTGCACTCCCTAGCTGGTTTGGCTCAGTTGGTAGAGCATTGGCCTGCAGATTCCAGTCAAGGACAAATACCTAGGTTGTAGGCTCGATCCCTGGCCCTAGTCAGAGTACATGTGTGAGGCAACCAGTTGACGTGTCTCTCTCACATCGATGTTTCACCCTCTCTCTCTCTCTCTATCCCCCACCCTTCTACTCTCTCTAAAAATTAATGGGAAAATATCCTCGGGTGAAGATTGCGGGAGAAGGGATTATAAACTATGATGCCAAAATGAGAAAAGTTCTAGAATATATATAATATAAATTCCAACCGGAACCAAGAGGAATGCAATGAACTCTGCCTGTGACTCTCAGAGGCAACACCGAGAGGTCATGGTGAGGGCGTCTGTGGGAGGCAGAGGTAGAAAGGGCCCCTTACGACAGATGCTAGAGCTGCCTGTGGCCATGGAGCGGGAGGCTGCAGAGGTGTGATGGGACCAGACATTGGGTCTGGCTGAGGCTCTGGGTGACCCAGCTGCTTGGGACCACATGGCGGTGGTAGAGGAGGATGCGTGGCTGATGGAGCTCCGTGGGGCTGAGGGAGGTGAAGCTGCAGTCCTCAGCTATGGAGGCGGGAAGGGAGAGTTTTGGTGGCTACGTTGGAGCAGAGCAGGAAGAGGGCGAGTGCTTAGTGGTCTCAGCGCCCGTGCTGCATGGGCCTGGCCCTGGTCACACGTTTCTCTCTTTGCACACACGCTGGGCACTGTCATATCTCTCTCTCTCTCTCTCTCTCTCTCTCTCTCTCTCTCTCTCTCTCTCCTCCCTCCCTCTCTCCCTCCCTCTCTCCCTCCCTCTCACTTCCTCTCTGAAATCAATAAAAATATATTTAAAACAAACAAAAACCTTATTGGGGTGAAGTTTATTTCAAAGGAAAATTAGGGCAGAGTCTCTTCACCAAGCCAAGACCAGGTGTGGATCCTCTACTAGATTTTCGGCTCATGGGATTACATGGAAAATTTTAAAAAACCAAAACAAAAACACGACAAAGAGCCATGCCCCCGGAGATGCTGATTTAATTGGTCTGAATTCCTCTGCTGTTTTTTAAGAGCTCCCCAATGAGTCCAGTCTGCAGCCAAGGTTGGAAACCACTGGGTTAGATTTTAAACGTCCATCCATTTAAAAAAATTTTTTTTTTGCAGCGCACTTGGCACTGATTTTGTGCTTAAAGTGAAAGGAGGCAGGTGTCAGCTGTCACCTCCTCCATGAATCAAGAGGTCAGATCGCTGGTTCGATTCCTGATCAGGGCACATGCCTAGTTTAGGCTCGATCCCCAGTAGGAGGCAGCCAATTGATGATGTTTCTCTCTCATTAATGTTTCTATCTTTTTATTCCTCTCTCTTCCTCTCTCTCTAAAAATCAATAAAAACATATTTTCAAAAATGTTTTTATTGATTTCAGAAAGGAAGGGAGAGGGAGAGAGAGATAGAAACATCAATGATGAGAGAGAATCATGGATCTGCTGCCTCCTACACACCCCACTCGTGATCAAGCCCGAAACCCCAGGCACTGGTAATCAAACCGTGACCTCCTGATTCGTAAGTGGACGCTCAAGCACTGAGACACACCTGCCAGGCTAAAAACATATTGAAAAAGAAAAAGAAAATGCAGCAGAAGTATCAAGCGTTTTTCCTGAGCACTTACTATGTGCTTGGCGCCTTGCCAGACCAGGGGACCCAGGGGAAGAGCCACGCTCTGGGCCTCTGTTACTTGGCAGCCTAGAGAAAGAGTCCCACAGACAAAGCATGCCATTTTGGTAGGTTCCGTGGAGGGGCTGCTAGGTCTTCTGGGAGACGTACAAGGCTAGAAAGAGTGTGGCTCCCATCCTGACAATATCACAAAGCCATACAACAAGCTCAAACTTGCCTTGACTTCATCAGACGGCTGAGGTCACAGGGCGAACAACTAACCTCAGCTGGAAGGACAGACAGACATCCTGCAGGACAGGCTGGGACATTAGCCCTTGCTTACCTGGGGCAGATGCAGCAGGATGTGGGTAAAAGATTTTTTAAGGTTTTGTTGTGTGTTTTTTTTTTAATTCTCACCCGAGGGTATTTTTCCATTGATTTTTAGGGGGAGTAGAAGAGAGAAGGAAAGACAGAGAGAAATATTGATTTGAGAGAAACACACCGATTGGTTGCCTCCTGCATGAACCCCGACAGAGCCTGGGCCGGGGAGGAACCTGCAACCAAGGTACGTGCCCTTGACGGGAATTGAACCCGGGACCCTTCAGTCTGCAGGCCAACGCTCTATCCATTGAGCCAAACCAGCTAAGGCTTTTAGCGTGTTTTAAAAAATTCTTTTTTTTTTTGAGGTCCTATGTCAAGCCGTAAGGTAGGAGCAAGTGGAGAATCTAGAAAGAACCTGACCCTTCCGTTGCATCAGGGGCCTTCAAGCCAGGAACGAGACTGGGTGAGTTGGAACTGTTGGAGGCCGCCCTTGGTTTGGGTGCCAAAGGGCCAGCTGGAAGAAACCCATCTACGGCTCCCTTGTTAATTGTTGCAAGTGGTGTTTGTGCCAACAAGATGTCTGAAGCCCTAGGGCCGGGCCAACCATCTGGATCACCGAGGATCCTTTTTGCTAGCAATTTCTTCTACGGATGGGCTTGTCCCTTTGCAGATCTGGGCCCATCCTTAGCTCTCTTCTCTCCTGACAGTGTTTCTGTTCTAGCACCATCCTAGGCACAGCCTCGTGGTAAACCCAACCCAGGTGTTCTTAGAGTAATAGAAGCCGGGTGAATGCGGTTTCTTCAAAACTGCCCCTCATTGGACAGCTCTTGTAACGTTTTCTATACATAAAAGTTAGAGCCCTGTAGGTCTGAGATAAAACTGGATGGTTAACAGAAGCTTGAGATCTGAAGATATTTTTACTGGACTTTCTGAAATCCATGAGTGTACATCATCCTTTTTTCCTAGGGACTTTTGGATAACAAAAGAATCTAATGAGAGAATGTTTATCTTCCAGACAATGCTACTAACTGAGATTTGCTGCTTCTTAACGAGAGGCCAACAGGAGTCAGGCTAACTTGGAAGGAGAAAAGTCATCCTTCATCTACTTTATGTTCCTTATTCATTAGATCTTACTAGAGGCCCGGTACACGAAATTCATGCACTGGGGGGAAGTCCCTCAGCCTGGCCTGCGCCCTCTTGCAGTCCGGGAGCCCTTTGGGTATGTCTGACTACCAGCTTAGGCCTGCTCCCCACAGATATTCCTAGCACTGTTGCGGAGGCGGGAGAGGCTCCCACCACCACCACTGCTCCTGCCACCACCGCTGTGCTCACCAGCCATGAGCCTGGCTCAGGGCTTCTGGCTGAGTGGCACTCCCCTGTGGGAACGCACTGACCACCGGGGGCAGATCCTGCATTGAGCATTTGCCCCCTGGTGGTCAGTGCATTTCATAGTGACTGGTCGTTTCTCTGGTCTATTTGCATATTAGCCTTTTATTATATAGGATTCTTTTTTATTTTTTAATCCTCTCCCAAAGATATTTTTCCATTGGTATTTAGTGGAAGAGAGAGGGAGAGACAAAGAAATATCGATGTGAGAGGAACACATCGATTGGTTGCCTCCTGCACGTGCCCCGACCAGGCCCGGGCCATGGAGGAGCCTGCAACTGTTGTATGTGCTCTTGACTGGAATCACACCCAGGACTCTTTAGTCTGCAGGCTGATGCTTTATCCACTGAGCCAAACTGGCTGGGGCTATTATAGCATATTCTGCAGAGCTTTTAGGATCCCTGGGTGTCTCTGTGGTCCATACTAATTGGAAAGATTCCCAGCTCAGCTCTTCCTCAGAATTTGTGGGGAGGATTTTTACTTCTTATGAGTCCTTGACTGCCCAAACCAACCACTTCCCACCACGCAGCTTTGCCCACATCCAGGAACCCAGGGAAAGATGGAGGCCCTGGATGAAGAAATGCTCTTTCCCTAGTTGTCAACATAAAATAAACTTTCTAGTATTTCCCATAATGCATCAGTAACTTATGGTTCTCATTTCCCAGAGTCCCTCTTGCTGGTGAATTCTTGGTATTTCTTGGAATGGTTCACTTTCACTCATCCTCCCTTCCAGCCAACGGTACCCTCCAGAGAGGAATCAAACCTCCCAGATATCTGGAGTTGTGAGTCTTTTGAAGTCTGTCCTCACACTGAAATATTAGCTAACTGTCCCATGGCTTGTCCCTGGTCCCACCAACCTTGGATTGGACCTGTGGGAGTCTCACACGGAGGGCCTTTAGACCGGACAATCGTGATTCTGATTCTAGGTTTCATGTTCTGATCGGCACATCAACTGCCTGGCACACAGATCCCCATTTAATTCTCGGATTCTCTTGGAATGGACAACTTCTCCTCACCAGTCATGAACCCAGGCCCAAACTGGATGTCCTGAGCTGGCATTGAACTTCAGTTGACTTTTTGCATATACTGTCATTTTCACCACAGTCCTGAGGCTTGGCCATCACTGAGCCAGTGCCCAAGATCGGAGTGTGGTGAAAGTGGTCTGGGTGGAAAGTGTTTGGAAAAAATTCTTCCCACATTTTCCTGGCAGTTGTCTCACCAGTTTGGTTGGAGGAGTTGCTCTTTGGTCATGGGAATCATCCATGCTTTTACCAGAGATGAGCATGACATATGATTTCTTTCACTTGAACATGCACCTGGATTTTCTTAGAGTTCTTAAATATCACCAGATCTAATAGCCTTGTGTCCCAGGAGAATACATACATCTACACACACACACACACACACACACACACACACACACACCCATACACACAGACACGCACACTCACAGAATAAATCACAGAAGAGTATCACTGCATGGGAAAGGGATGACGTTGGGGAAATACTAAACCAAGTATCAGGGCCCATTTGCTCATTCTTGTTCGGATTAAACCGAAAGCTGTTGGTCTGCTCCAAATCGCACAGGGACATATCTTGGCTTTACTTTTGAAATAGAGTCTTGGCACAGTTTCATTGTTAGGGATAGAGGATCCAAGACCCAAAAAATGTGTCCTTAAGGAGCGTGCAAGAGTTATGTTCTTCAGATCGCTATCTATCTTGATGTTTTGAAAACGTGCTTTAGGAGAAATAACATAGGTCTGGAGTAGACAGACAGGAAGGAAGGGGGAGCTGAGGGAAGAGCCAGGAAGTTGGGATTGGAAGTTGTTCTATTTTTCCAAGCAGGGGAATAAAATTAGACAAGTTACAAATGCATGAGGTACAATAACAGCAGATCTGAGTGGGAGGGGCGGTGGTGAGTCCATGGAGCTGTGTATAAAGCATAATTAAAATTAGTTCATGAAAAGTTCATAATGATAATAAAGTTAATGTACTGCGCATGACTTTGATCTCTAATACAGGCTTTTCCTGCTACAATGTGTGAAGAGCATGCTGAGTTTAAATATATTTTTATTGATTTCAGAGAGGAAGGGAGAGGGAGAGAGAGATAGAAACATCAGTGATGAGAGAATCATTGATTAGCTGCCTCCTGCACACCTCACACTGGGGATTGAGCCTGCAACCCGGGCATGTGCCCTGACTGGGAATCGAACGATGACCTCCTGGTTCATAGATCAACGCTCAACCACTGAGCCACACTGGCTGGGCGAGCATGCTGAGTTTCTACCAGTTCTCCAGGTCTCTATCTCCACTGACTTCCAGTAAACTGACAGACCAGATAACAATTTCTTTTTATTTCTGTTTTGCAACATTGAACCAAGGCATGTTTAATGATGAGAACAGCTCCTAATGGAGGGCTGCAGGCCCGCTGACGCACCCACCTGGATTTGTTCTATTCAGCAGTCTTCATCTTGCCTTGTTTCTCGGCTCTTTCTCCAGACCCAATCACTGTGCACTACACAACGTTGCTCTTTGTACTTCAATTTTTTTCAATCCGAGTAGAGCAAACAGTTCTCTTAGGCATTTTTTTTTTCAATATAGACTTCATAAATGTGTATGCTCTTTTGTTTGCTTGGTTTCCCCCAGGCCTGCTGCTGTCTGAATTATGTGCGAAGAGTCCGTGGGGAAAAGTATGACTAAAAAGAGTCCTTTGGTCATTTCTTTTTCACGACTCAGTGGATAAAATGCTCAGACTGCATTTAACAAAATTACTGACTCCATCCTATATCCTAGCCACCATTCCAGGTACCGGACACAATGCAGCAAGTAGACGGAAACCCCTGGCCTCATGAAGCAGACATGCTACTGGTGACAGGGGAAAAAATGAAAGAAGGGAGACAGGTAGGGAATGCCCGGTCATGGTGGCAGTGCGATTTTATTGAGGTGGGTCCACGGAGGTTGTGTTTGCAGAGATAGTTTGAGCAAAGAACGGAAGGAGAAGAAGGGAGCCAAGTGGGTGTTGGGGGAAGAGCATTCCTGGAAGATGAGTGGGGGCCTGCCTGGTGCAATGGCAGAGCTGCAGGAGGAGTGGCTGCAGAGAGTGAGGGAGGAGAGGAAGCATAGTTTGAAATAATAATTCAAACGATGTAAAAAAAAAAACAATGTTCTTGCCCAGCTGGCGTGGCTCAGTGGTTGAGCGTCAAACTATGAATCAGAAGGTCACCGGTTCGATTCTGGTCAGGGCACATGCCGGGGTTGTGGGCTGGCTCAATCCCCAGTGCGGGGTGTGCAGGAAGCAGCCAATCAGTGATTCTCTCTCATCATTGATGTTTCTATCTCTCACTCTCTTTCCCTTCCTCCCTGAAATCAATATATATAAAAGATAGCCTCCCAAAGATGTCTCCTCACATGGCAAAGGGAGGGATTAAGGATGCGGAGAGAATTAAGACTGCTAATCAGCAGATTATTGAATGGACCCGCTGTAATCACGGGCGTCTGTATAAGTAGAAGAGGCAGGCACAGAGAGAGGCAATGCTGCTGACTTGGAAGAGGGGGGGAAGGGGCTACACGTGGAGGAATGCTGGTGGCTTCCAGAAGCTGCAGAGGGCGAGGAAGCATGCTTCCCTAGAAGGCATGCAGGTCTGCTCACACCTGGGTGTCAGCCCAGCGAGACCCCTGTTGGACTTGGGACCTGCAGAATTGGCAGGTAAGTCAGTGTTGTTTTAAGCTTCTAAGTTGGTAGTCATTTGTGCCAGCAGCAAAAGGAGATGAGCGGAGTAAGTCAGTATGGACTGTGTACCTAAGGGTCCATCATGAAAACATTCACGTGATATGTGTGAGGTCTGTGTGATAACTTGGAAAGTTCTCAGGACCCACATTTTATTTTTATTTATTTATTTATTTATTTATTTATTTATTTATTTATTTTTTAAAATTGATTTCAGAGAGGAAGGGAGGGGGAGAGAGAGATAGAAACATCAATGATGAGGGAGACTCGTGGGTCAGCTGCCTCCTACACACCACACACGGGATCAAGCCCACAACCCGGGCATGTGCCCCTGACGAGGAATCAAACCATGACCTCCCTAGTTCATAGGTCGGTGCTCAACCACTGAGCTACACCGGCCGGGCCTTAGGATCTACATTTTAGAAGCAGTATACAAACATGTATGTACAGGGTGGTTCATACTATGTTTGAAAAACAAAGAAGCAAAAACCTTAGTTCAATGGATATAAAACCTGGGAGAAAATTCACAGAAAAGTGAATGATGAGTGGTGTGAGTGGTGGAGCGATACTGATTCATTTTCCTTTTCTCTCCACTGTGATGACTTTTCCAAATTTTCTTAAATGGGACCAGTGTGGAGAAAATACTAAAATTATGTTTTAAGTGGATTTATAAAAATAAGAGTCCTGTTCAGAGAGTTGGAAGGATAATACATTGCCCAGGCAGGATGCCATCAATCATTACATCCGTGGTAAAATAGCAGTATTCTTCCCTATTTTATCTAGGTAGCCATGTGGAGAAACAGTTGTCGTCTTAGCAGCTGCACCAGAATTCCTGTGTGGGGAGAGACCCGCCCTAACTGAGAAGCTGAAAAGAATCTTTGTCAGGTTCACTGGACAGGCGGAAGGCCTTAGGCCTGTGTGTTGCGTTAATGCTCAGATTTCCTATGAGAGAAGGCAAGATCTGTGTCAAGGTTGACTTGGAGTTGAAACTGAGCTGGCCTGTGCAGATGGGGAGAGAGAGGCGAGACCTTAGTCACGTGCCCCTTCAAAATATGGTCAGCATGCGTGGGTGGCGTGCCTTCAATTCCGCTTGGCCCCCAGCACCACTGAGCTGGGCATGTGCGGCCCTTCCCAGGGTGCCTCCTGGCCTTCATGTATGTACCGCATGGAGCATTGCCAAATCACTCCATGCGGTACGTACATGAAGTGTTTACAGGGCTGTTTCACTACATTGGGTTGCATGTCATATATAGGGTGTCCCAAAATTCACGCAAGATTTGAATTTTGCATGAGCATTAACAACAACAACAACAAAAAATAAAAGCCTAATTTTACTTGGTTTATTGAATCAGATTCTAATATCTCTTGCCCTTTGATGTCAATCCCTTCAATTTGACAAGCATTACCAAGTACCAATGATGGCCCAGGAGCAGGGACAATGAAGACCACGGCTTTGCGTATGTGCCAGCAAAGCTGTGGAGGCCATTTACCGGATGTGCTATTCCATACATAACCCTATACTATATACTTTATGAATCAATAAAAACTTTACAAGTTTTAATTATAAACCTGTGTTTTCTATCAAAATTACTTCTTGCGTGAATTTTGGGACACCCCATACAAGATGACGGTAGAAGCCAGCCCTGGGGTTACTTGGGCTTTGTGCCAGGTTGTTGCAAGGCAGCCACTCCACGGATCCCCTGAGAACCTGGGGAAGGCTCCCCACTGATGCTCCTCAGGGACTGAGCAGCTACTCATTCTCCAGCCGGAGGTGGTATCCGAGCCAGGGGCCTGCAGCAATTCCAAGGAATAGTGGCCCTTGAGCTGCCCCCAGAAGCTCAGAAGATGCTGGGAGGGGAGGTTTGTTAGCGAGTCCCATGGGGATTCTGTATCCTCCAGGTGCCCGTTAGAGCTGAACAAACTTAACCCCCCAGACACTGCAGAAACAGCTCAGAGCTCTGGAAGTGCCCATGATTGAAAGCAGGGAGTCTTCCTTAGCGATCCTTTGGGCCAAATCCAGCTTTGCTCACCGTGGCCTCTCCTGGGTGGCGATGGCTTCTTATGTTGTCTCCAGTTCTATTTAGAGGGCTCCATGGCCTAGAACTCCCTTGGGGTCAGGTGACATCCCAGAGGCGTAATGTCTGCAGTGGGTGGCAAAACTTGTCACCAAAAATGTGGGAGAGTAGCCATGGCAATGTCCATGTGTATGTCTTCATGTGGACATACGTGTGTACACTTGTGCCTAGTGGGCAAGCAGGAGTGCAGATTTTGTGAGCCTGAAATTTATATAATTTTGAGGGCCCTTTAAAAGAAAAAGACACTATATTACAAATTCAAAGTTAGGTACAACAATTGAAATATATATTTAGAATGAGAAAGAAAGGTTACAATGAATTAGAAATAAAAAAATAAAAAAATAAAACCCTAGTAGCCCAGCCCTGGTCAGTGTGGCTCAGTTGGTTGAGCATCGTGCTGTGCACCAAAAGGTTGCTGGTTCGATTCTCGGTCAGGGCACATGTCTGAGTTGTGGCTCCGTTCCCAGTCCTGGTGTGCGCAGGAGAGATAGCTGATTGATCAATGTTTCTCTCTCACATCATTGTTTCCCTCCCTCTCTCTCTCTCTCTCTCTCTCTCTCTCTCTCTCTCTCTCTCTCCCTCCCTTCCATTCTCTCTAAAATCAATAAAAAATATTTTTTTAAAAACTAGCAAATAGCAAAGCCATCACCAAATCTAGAAAAATAACATATCTTAATTATTAACTCCCTGATAAACCTCAATAATATTTTTCCTACACTTTTTGGCTACATTTTCTTTGATTCACTCTTCAAATGATAATGATTTTGTAATATTCTTTGTATCAGAATTGAAAGTCTTCCCTCTATCTAACATGATTGATTAAATGTTAAAAATTGATAAATTAGAAAGTAAGTTTTAGCTTCCCAATTCACTTTCGAATTGAAATGGCATTCATTGACAAAAATGTCGTGTAAATTTTTAGAAGCTGTTGTCAAGTTTGGAAAACCTATCAAATTTCTTTCATGTATGAGCTGTCAGATTTCAGGGCATTTCAAATTCCCTTAAACATTCTTTAAACTGATGACACTCATTAAACAATTTGTCATTGATATCCTGGTTTCGTGGTATATTATGATTTTTGTGTCACTAATTGTTAATCTTAGTGTTTTTTTGTCAAATTGGCAAAACATTTCATTTTCTTCAAATGTGTTTTATATGATTTACTTCTTTTTATTAGCTGAACTAGCAGACAACCCAAGAGTCTATTCATTATTTCTATTCAAAATGTATTTCTTCCTCTTCATGTATTATTGACTTGTTATGATCTAAAAGAATCTTTCTGTTATAATTCATTTCTCCATATCAGTATAATTTCTATTGATTTTAAATATATACCATAAGTATGATACATATTTTTATTGATTTCATATATCACATATATTACATGTATATGTTTCCCTCATTATACAGTAAAATGATATATATGTAGTGAAATACATGTCATTTGAAAATATATTTCATATATTAGAAAATATATCATGAAATATATTTCACATATATCATTTTGCTGTATAATGGGTTTATAATTGTATATACTGATATACTATTCCTGATGAAAGACAATTTCCATTTTGACTTGGGATTACTGAAAAGGAAATCCTCTACTTATAACTCTACTCACTTCTTTTTGTTTGTTTTAAACTTTTTTAAAATATATATATTTTATTGATTTTTACAGAGAGGAAGGGAGAGGGATAGAGAGTTAGAAACATTGACCAGCTGCCTCCTGCACACCTCCTACTGGGGATGTGCCTGCAACCAAGGTACATGCCCTTGATTGGAATCAAACCTGGGACCCTTCCGTCCACAGGCCAATGCTCTATCCACTGAACCAAACCGGTTAGGGCTCTAGTCACCTCTTGATTGGAAGGTTTTCCGCAGACGAGTTTCTGGCTTTCTGTATTTCCAGCCTTCTGTCTCCTCTACACCCTCATACTTCTGGTGTTTGTAGGCATGGCAGCACACATTCATATTTTCATCTCTGGCCCTAAACGTCATGATTCCAGGTCAGCCGTGGGCAAACTATGGCCCGCGGGCCGGATCCAGCCCGTTTGAAATGAATAAAACTAAAAAAAAAAAAAAAGACCGTACCCTTTTATGTAATGATGTTTACTTTGAATTTATATTAGTTCACACAAACACTCCATCCATGCTTTTGTTCCGGCCCTCCGGTCCAGTTTAAGGACCCATTGTGGCCCTCGAGTCAAAAAGTTTGCCCACCCCTGTTCCAGGTGGACCAGCCCAGGAGATGGTAGGGGTATTCCTGAAGGCCATTTCTACATCAGGATGTCTAGTAATAACTTAAATATGAAGTATAAATATATCCCACTAGGCCCAATTTCTCCCTAATCCAACTTCACTTTAGTCAGATTTTTTAAAATGCCATGCTATCTCCAGTGCCCCCCAATACAAGGAAGGGAATCATGGTGGGAATAGATAGTAGTCTTTTCTTTTTTTAAAAAAAATATTTTTATTGATTTCAGAGAAAAAGGGAGAGGGAGGGAGAGATAGAAACATCAATGATGAGAGAGAATCATTGATTGGCTGCCTTCTGCATGCCCCCCACTGGGGATCAAGTCCACAACCCAGGAACATGCCCTGATCAGGAATTGAATCATAACCTCCTGGTTCTTAGGTTGATTTTCAGCCACTGAGCCATGCCAGCCAGGCATGTGTAGGCATATTTTTAAATACACACTCATACATGCCATGTCTCTTTCATTGCTGCGTCATTCCCGATTGAAACAGCTGTGCAAGAGCCATAGTTTAAAGCTATTTATTAGACACAGAGGCAACTTTTAAGCAGTTATTTTTCCCAAATGAAGCAAGGATTTTACTTTTCAAGTTGACAAAGAAATTTTTATTTGATGATTTCAATAAAACCAATACTTAGCCAGGAATATAGGAGACTTTAAAGGAAATAACTTAGTTCCATACTACCACAATGATATAAATTTCTGCTTATTATGAAAACAAGAGTTCAAATAAGGTGTAAAAAAAACCCAGCCGAAAGTTGTCTAGAAGGCTTTATTCTTTTGAATAACAATGCTTGTCAGTGTGAATAGATTAGCTTTTTCTTTTTAAATATCATCTAAAAAGCTTCATAAAATGAATCTAGATTTATTAATTATTTCTGTATCTTTCATCAGTGGCCCAAGAAATCTTAATAAAGACTCTACTGACATTAATAGATCCATGGCAAGAATAAAGACTCTCTGTGTGGATTCATAGTGGGGAGAAATGAACCTGTGTCCTGGTTCCTGGGATGTGTGTGTGTGTGTGTGTGTGTGTGTGTGTGTGTGTGTGTGTTACCCATGATCCAAACAAAAACTCCTTTTTCAAAATATTGTGGTCATCTGTATCTCTGTTGCACCAGGGGAATTCTCACCATTCTAAAAATAATTTCAATTCTATGGAGTCAGTGCTTTCAGTTACTGCTACACAAACAGTGGGGTTTCACCTCACATCCATTTTGAAATGTTATAAAAGACTCAGAAAGTGAAGGAGACGTGAAAAGTGATTTGGAAATTAGGGTAACTAAACCTGGTTAAAATAGACTTCTCTAATAACCAATGATGAAATCCTAGTGTTAATGGTTGATTAGAGGCTTGGTAGAAACTTGTTTCCTTCTCTTCCTCATGTTCTATTTGCCTTGTTTCTTTTAAAAATGTATTTTTTTTTATTGATTTCAGAGAGGAAGGGAGAGGGAGAGAGAGATAGAAACATTAATGATGAGAAAGAATCATGGATTGGCTGCCTCCTGCACGCCCCCTACTGGGGATTGAGCCTGCAACGTGGGCATGTGCTCTGACCGAGAATCAAACCGTGACCTCCTGGTTCATAGGTCAACACTCAACCACTGAGCCACGCCGGCCGGGCAACCTTATTTCTTGCTGTCTTTTTTTCTGTACTACTTTACCATCAGTTAGGACTGGTTTAAACTCAATGCTTAACCCCTTCTCTACCAGCCTTCATCAAAAATCCTAAACCTAGGAATAAGAAGCTAGGTAGGGCTCTAGGCGAAAGATATGCCTCAGGCAAGTTATTTCTGTCTTGTTTTCTTCCTAAGTCACCTGCTTTTGATTTAAAATTTTTGTATAGCTAGATTAAAATCTCCTCTCTTACTGGTACATATATTGTGATAGCTCTAAGCAATTTGTTTTAGTAATGCCTTCAACCATGCAAAATTAACTTTTCAATTTGATTCATGTCGCTTATAAATAGCACAGTGAAGACTAGGTACTGAGTTCTAACAATTGAAGAATTTTTATGAAAAGCGTGATGGTAAAAATTAATAAGCATGGAGACTGCCTAGGGAAAGTAAACTGTATTGCTTACTATAGATATTCATGGATTCCAGGTAAAGGATCTGTGTTGTAACTGACAGCGTTATTTAGGTATCGCCGCGTAACAAATAACCCTTCAGTTCTCAGGAGGTCCGGCAACAAACATCTATTTTTTTCATGGACAAGTCTACGGGTCAGCTATAGCTTGGTTGGATTCATCTGGGCTTCCGAGGACTTGGCTACAGGATTCAGGTATGTTTTTTCCTTCTCCTTGGACCAGCAGCTACTCGAGGCATACTTTTCTCATGGTGAAGCACAGGAGCCTAAGAGGTCAAGCTCAACCACACCTGTGCCCTTCAAGCTTTAAAGTTCTGGTTAAGTTTGCAAGCTTTCCATTGGCTGAGCCCAAAGTCAAGGGGCAGAGATGCAGACCCTGCCTCCACTTTTGCAATGCTAGGTCACATGGCAGAGGGAGCGAGGGAAGCATTAAAGACAGTAACCCAGTCTTCCGCACTGACCATTGTTAACCTGTCTGTGACTTGATTTCCCCATTTGTAAAATTAAAACACACAACAAATACAAAAAAAACCCAACTCTACCTCTTAGAGTTGTAAGGGTTAAAGCACTTAGAACAGTGCCTGGCACACACACACAAAATAAATAAAGGTAGCTATTATTATTGTTGTTGTTTTCATACCCCAATTATCCAATAAGAGGGAGAAGTTAAGTGTTATGAATAGCCATACCTCTGATCATTATGCAGCCATCAAAATCAGCTATGAAGGACTGAAATAATTTGGGGAAGTGTTTCTGCTGTAATAGTAAGGGGAAAAAGCAGAATATATAAAAATATGTAGATAATGTGATACCAACAATGAAAAAAATATGAATCAAAGATGTAAAGTCATTAAAGTGGCTGTTTCTGGATGGTGATTATTTTCTTTCTAGTTTTCTACACATATTTCCCAATTTTCTATAATAACATATTTTTCTCGAGTAACAGTAAGTTTAAAAAACATTGTTCAAAACACAAAGAGATTTAGGGTTTGAGCTCAGAATATGAGCATCTGATCCCAGCTATTAATTCTTTGTTTTTGGTTTTGGATACTTTTTAACCTCTATGCGTGTTTTCTCATCTTCTTATTAGGGAACAATTCTATTAGCGTGATTGTTCAGTTTTTTCAAATACCCAGTCCCTTTTCTCCCATATCTGGCTGTGGATTATTAGAAAGGTTAAATGAGGTGTTTTCCAGGGTTGGAAAAATACACAGCAGGCTCTCGGGGTGCTGTAAGCTTAAGAATGCAAGGAGGAGACACTTTAGGTTATAACACAACTCGTCCAAAGACCAGGTAAGTACAAGGGGGGCATCTATAGATATTAATAGATTACCTTTACATTATTTTTCTGTTTTAGGTATTTGTCTTTTTCTGGAGTCCCTATGAATAATGGTACTGACCTTTTCAGAAAAATGCTACACGATTATAATTATATTTGAGAAACAGAGTGTTGTTTGAACAGGAACCTCAATGTGATTCAGACATATTGTAATATTCCCAGGACTCAAAGCCTTTAAATGATGCAAACTTTTCTAACATTACTCATCACATTTAGTGTAGGCGGGTGGATTGTGGGCATGTTTTGAGCTCCTTTTGATAAATTAAATTGGATCGTGTTTTTCTATGCTCTTAGATTCTCAGAACTTCTGATTCCCAGTATTTTCTGAAATCCAAAGTCTGCTTATGTGGTAGCTTGAACATATGTCCACAGATTCTTTGCTGTTGCCTCCTTTAAAGGGTGAAGTCTAATTCCTCTCCCCTCAAGTGTGGACTTCCAACAACTCAATGGAATTAAAGTGACGGTGTGTGACTTCCAAGACTAGGTCATAGAAAGGCATTGTGGCCCCTCCTTGCTGTCTTCCTTCGGTCACCCATTCTTGGGAAAGCAGCTGCTGTGGGGACATTTAAGCAGCCCGATGGAGAGGCCCCTGACGCAAGGCAGAGAGAAGCCTCCTGCCCCAGCCTTGTGAACGCGCCATCTCAGAAACCGATCCTCCAGCCCCAGTCAAGCCTTCGGATGACTGCAGCCCGCTGATGTCCTAACTGCAACCTCACAAGAGACTCTGAAGCAGAATCGCCCAGCTAAGCTGCTGCCAAATTCCTAACCCACAGAAACTGTGAGATGAGAAATGCTCATTGTTTTGAGCCACCCAGTGGTGGAGTCGTTTGTTAGGTAGCCATAGGTAAGTCACACCACCTATCACAGAACTTTATTGCTGGAAAACGATCTTGAAAGGTTTCATATCCTGACCATGTAGTACCTACTATAAGACGGGGTCTGAACTACATGGCGGCTCTATAATGGTGAGGAAAACAAACCCAGACTCTGCCACCAGGAAATTTACACTCACACTCCACATGTAATGGGAGAAAAGGAGACAAACATTTTTGATGTTGAGAAAGTTACTTAATATCATGTATCCTCGGTTTATGAAATAGAGAATAATACCTACTTTAAGAATTATTGTGCGGTTGAGAAATAATATTAAATAAAGTACCTGGCATGCCAGGAGGGTGTGGCTCAGTGGTTGAGCATTGACCTAGGAACCAGAAGGTCACTGATTTCCTGTCAGGGCACATAGCCGGGTTGCAGGTTTGATCCCCAGTAGGAGGCCTGCAGGAGGCAGCCGATCAATGATTCTCTCCCATCATTGATGTTCCTATCTTTCCCTCTCCCTTCTTCTCTGAAATCAATTAAAAAAATATGTTTTTAAAAGCACTTAGTATGCAATGGGGGGGGGGGGAGATATATGTACTACTATGTGTAATACTTTAAGCAATAAAATAAAATAAGCCGAAACCGGTTTGGCTCAGTGGATAGAGCGTCGGCCTGCAGACTGAAAGGTCCCGGGTTCGATTCCGGTCAGGGGCATGTGCCTGGGTTGCGGGCATGTCCCCGGTGGGAGATGTGCAGGAGGCAGCTGATTGATATTTCTCTCTCATCGATGTTTCTAACTCTCTGTCTCTCTCCCTTCCTCTCTGTAAAAAATCAATAAAATATACTTAAAAAAATAAAATAAAATAAAGCACTTAGCACAGAGTTGACTCTCATAAATGCTTGCTGTTATTATCCTAGAGGTGGGTTTCTACCACCAGCTTTCTTTTTCCAACTTTAAGGTAGAGTCCCCGAATAATGCCAAAAATGTGCTGTCATTGCATGTGTGTGCAAGCCAGCATTTTCACTCATAGTTTTGAGAAGTTAGAGACTTTACCAGAAAAAGCTCTCCCCTGTCTTTCTCAAAACCCAGGGCTTGAAAACCTCGTAGGGAAATGCTGGTGCCATGGTTTCGATCTGACTCGGGGCCTATCCTAAGCTGGTGGGGAAAGGGTATTTTCCTGACTAATCATTTAGAATAATAAAGAAGCTAAGCTCCCACTCGGATGTGCCAACATCCTAAGTGTAACATTTCTCATGCTGGGCCACGTGTGTGATATTTTATTCCCAAGCAATCAAGCCTCTCATCACTTAGAAAAATAATTACCTCTCATCACATTATGTCATTTAAAATTACACGGGTTCCCCTTCCCCTGATTGTATTGCTTGCTTCATCTCCACCTCATCAACTATGCTGATTTCTTCCAGTGGTCGGCAAACTGCAGCCCCCTGAGTGTGGCTCTTCCACAGAATACCACGTGCGGGCGCGCACGTACAGTGCGATGGAAACTTCGTGGCCACACTCAAAGGGCCAAAGAGCCGCATGTGGCTCGCGAGCTGCAGTGTGCCGACCACAGTGTTAAACTATTGAGACCAGGGATACCTGACAGATAGGCTCCTTGGTCATCTTCTACTCGAATATTCTGGGACTTCTCCAGAGAAATGGCTCAGAATCTGAAGTTTAGATAGCTGGTTGGCAATTTTAAGAGCCCAAACGGAGATGATAGATAGACAAGGTGAGAGAACCAGGTGGTGATGAACAAGAGTTATTTCTGACCAGAGCAGCTTTCTCTTGCTGCCAGTTTCCTGACAGGCACCGTCACAGCCCCTGGGTTTTCCTGTTGCTATGGCAACCACCACCGTATATCACACTAAAATCTGGTATTGAAATATGCTGGAAGCACAAAGCATACATTTTTCATCTGTTTTCCAAGTTCATTTTCCTCATGGCTTCCTGCAGCGATTCAACATGAAACATTTATTTGAGCAGGAAAAAAAAAATCGTAAATACATATTCTCCTTCTTTGAGATTCCGAACTAGCTCCTGCGACTGAAATGGGAATTCGCCATCAAACGGATTTCATGCATTTCAAACAATTAGACTTTTTTTTCAAAGAGAGAAGGGGGAGGGCATTGCCCTTGGTGGTCTTCGGTGGCGCTAATCTATACACTCGAAGCAGCATTAGCCTTCAGATGCCAACCCGCAGTGAGACCAGGTGGGGAGATTTCAAACGAGGTGTGACATTTTGCTTCTGTTGACAGGCACGTGTTGCTCTGTTTAATTCATACTGTGAAGCGGGGGTGGGGAGGTGCTTCTTGACTTGAAGACTGGATCTTACAGAAGCTACTCAGGCTTGGCACTCGAATGAGACACACTGTTCTCATTATCAGAAATGCTGGCGTTCAGATAACGGGGATAAGGCTGAGGTTAGAGTTAAATACAGAGCAGTGAAACCAATTAAAAAAGAAACTGTCAATAACCTGATCCGGGAACGAGCAAGGCTGCCTCCTGGAAAAAAAAATCTTGTATGAAGTGTTCACATCAAGAGAAAGACCCACATCCATTTATTTCTCTGACATTGAACTCACAACGTTATTCCTCTTCCTTTCAGGAAAGATTATATAACTGAAAAGATCAAGAATGGAAGTAGAACGCAGGCAAAGCCTGCTGTTGAGTAAATTGCTGACCTGGTGTGAATTTCTGCACACGTGCCTTACATGCAAACTTAACAGGTTTTTTCAGTATTAATATTACAGTACTCACTGACAAGACTAGGTTATATTATTAAGTATTTGTAAAGAACTCAAAGTATTCGGAGTTTTAAACCGGCTTTTATAATGTTGGAGAGAATGTACTGGTTTTAACATCCTTGCCTGATTACTTTTTCATGGAAAGGCCATTCCAATCAACTGGACAATCTTATCAGAGGATGGCTCGAGAGAGAGGAAAGATTTTTTAAGATTTTTTAAATAGCTAAACACTCCTAGGATCCAATTTATGAACGTTTGAAATGGAAATTTGAAAAAAGATTAAATGAGCCCTAGCTGGTTTGGCTCAGTGGATACAGCATTGGCCTGTGCACTGAAGAGTGCTGGGTTTGATTCCAGTCAGAGCACATGCCCGGTTTGCAGGCTCAATCCCCAGTGAGGGACGTGCAGGAGGCTGCCGATCAATGATTCTTCCTCACTGATGTTTCTATCTTTCTCTCCCTCTCTGAAATCAATAAAAATACATTTAAAAAATAAGATGAAGCCCTAGCCGGTTTGGCTCAGTGGACACAGTGTTGGACTACAGACGGAAGGGTCCCGGGTTCGAATCCGGGCAAGGGCACATGCCTGGGTTGCGGGCTCGATCCCCAGTTGGGGCTGCACAGGAGGCAGCTGATCCATGATTCTCTCTCAGCATTGATGTTTCTCCTCTCTCTCACTCTCCCTTCCTCTCTGAGATCAATAAAGAAAATATTTAAATTTTTCTATTTTATGCCATACTTTGGACACACACAGTGAGAATCTGCATTTTTAACAGGATCGCCAGGAAATTCGAATGCGCTGTAAAGTCAAAACGATCTCATTCAGTGGCTCTCAACATTGAAGCTGCAGCAGAGGCACCCATGGGGCTGACCTCTTAGGCGGCATTACACGGCGCACCCCCAGATTTTCTGACTGAGGGGCTCTGAGAGGGGGCCCATTTTTTATCTCATATCTTAATACAGATAGGTTGATTGATTTCTGAGAGGAAAGGAAAGATAGAAACATCCATGATGAGAGGATCATGGATCAGCTGCCTCCTGCACACCCCTGACTGGGGACGGAGCCTGCAACCCAGGCCTGTGCCCTGACCAAGAATCGAACCCTGACCTCCTGGATCCTAGGTGGCCGCTCAACCCCTAGGCCACACTGGCCGGGCTATGCGTTTCGCGCACTTTCCCAGGTGCTGCTGATGCTGCCAGTTTGGGGCGCAGCTTGACCTGGGCCTCCTCATGCACCAGGGGCCCCTGAGCTCACTTCCCAGCCCTGGCGCTCACTTGCCCGGGGATCTCAGAGTCCCGGTTCCTTCTCATGTGCGCGGAGTAATGCGGTTCCTTCCCATGTGCGCGGAGTAATCACGGAGAATGTAAAGAGAGCTTTAAAAGCCCAGCCCCTCACCCTGCCTGGCCTCGGATGGGGCTTTCAAAATGGGGATCCGCAGGCCGGCAGCCCTGGCAGCCCCGGGAGCCCCAGGAAAGGCGGTCTCCGGCCCCCATCTCCGACCAGCAGGAGCAGAACCTGCATTTTCACAAGACCCTCAGGTAGGATGTAAGCGCCGGAAGGTCTAGGTCAGGGCAGTGCTGTATGTGCGCCGGGCCTGGTTTCAGGCGCAGCCAAGGGTATGGCCGCTCGGGGAATGGGGTGTCTAACCTCAGAGCGGGCCTTGGGAACCGGAACGCCTAACTCTCTCATCAGAGTCCCCCCGGCCCCCCAAATTCCAGCCGCATTGGAGGGAGTGATTCCTTGTCTCAGGCCTAGACACCCGCCGCGAGGGCCCTCTGGTTTGCAGAGCCCCGGGAGGCACCAAATGCAGAAAATCTGCTTTCACTTGCCTACCACCCCGGAGTTCACCAAGAAACAGATCCAGTCCCGGCCGGTTTGGGTCAGTGGCTGGAGCATCGGCCTGCAGACTGAACCGTCACGGTTTCCATTGCCATAAGAGCTTGTGCCTACATCGCAGGCTCGACCCCTGACCCTGGTTGGGCACAGGCAGGGGCAACCCATGGATGTGTGTCTCTCACATGGATGTTTCTCTCTCCGTGTCTCTCTCCCTTGCTTCTGCTCTCTCTAAAAATCAATGGAGCCCTAGCTTGTTTGGCTCAGTGGATACAGCGTTGGCATGCGGACTGAAGGGTCCCAGGTTCGATTCTGGCCAAGGGCACATGCCCGGATTGCAGGCTTGATACCTAAGAAGGGGCCTGTAGGAGGCAGCTGATCCATAATTCTCTCTCATCAGTGATGTCTCTCTCTCTCTCTCTCTCTCTCTCTCTCTCTCTCTCTCTCTCTCTCTCCCCTTCTCTCTTCCTCTCTGAGATCAATAAAGAAAATATTTGAATTTTTCTATTTTATGCCATACTTTGGACACACACAGTCAGAAGCTGCATTTTTAACAGGATCCCCAGGAAATTCGAATGCGCAGTAAAGTCACAATGATCTCAGTCAGTGGCTCTCAACATTGAAGCTGCAGCAGAGGCACCCACGGGGCTGGCCTCTTAGGTCACATTGCAGGGCGCACCCCCGGAGTTTCTGACTGAGGAGCTCTGAGAGGGGGCCCATTTTTTATCTCATATCTTATTACAGATAGGTAGATTGATTTCAGAGAGGAAAGGAGAGATAGAAACATCCATGATGAGAGGATCATGGATGGGCTGCCTCCTGCAGGCCCCCGACTGGGGACGGAGCCTGCAACCCAGGCCTGTGCCCTGACCAGGAATCGAACCCTGACCTCCGGGTTCCTAGGTGGCCGCTCAACCCCTGGGCCACACTGGCCGGGCTATGCGTTTCGCGCACTTTCCCAAGTGCTGCTGATGCTGCCAGTCTGGGGCACAGCTTGACCTGGGCCTCCTCACGCACCAGGGTCCCCTGAGCTCACTTCCCAGCCCTGGGGATCACTTGCCCGGGGATCTCATAGTCCCGGTTCCTTCCCATGTGCGCGGAGTAATCTCGGAGAATGTAAAGAGACCTTTAAAAGCTCAGCCCCTCACCCCGCCTGGCCTCGGAGGGGGCTCTCAAAATGGGGATCCGCAGGCCGGCAGCCCCGGGAGCCCCCGCGAGTCCCAGGAAAGGCGGTCTCCGATCCCCATCTCCGACCAGTGGGAGCAGACCCTGCATTTTCACAAGACCCTCAGGTAGGGTGTGAGCGCGGGAAGGTCTAGGTCAGGGGCAGTGCTGTGTGTGCACGAGGCCTGGTTTCAGGAGAAGCCAAGGTATGGCTGCTCGGGGAATGGGGGTGTCTAGCCTCAGAGCGGGCCTTGGGAAATGGAATGCCTGTCTCATCAGAGTCGCCCCGCCCCCCAAATTCCAGCCGCATTGGAGGGTATGATTCCTTGTCTGTTGCCCAGACCCGTGCCCTGAGGGCCCTCTGGTTTGCAGAGCCCCCGGAGGCACCAAATGCAGAAAATCTGCTTTCACTTGCCTCCCACCCCTGAGTTCACCAAGAAACAGATCCGGTCCGGGCAGGATTGTGTCAGTGGCTGGAGCATTGGCCTGCAGAGGGAACGGTCGCGGTTTTGATTGCTGGTCGCAGGTTCGATTGCCGTAAGGGCTTGTGCCTCCTTTGCAGGCTCGACCCCTGGCCCTGGTTGGGGCACGGGCACGGGCAGGAGGCAACCCATGGATGTGTGTCTCTCACATGGATGTTTCTCTCTCTGTGTCTCTCTCCCTTCCTTCCGCTCTCTCTAAAAATCAATGGAGCCCTAGCTGGTTTGGAGAGCATTGGCCAGGGGACTGTGCCCGGGTTGCAGGCTTGATCCCTAGGAAGGGGCGTGTAGGAGGCAGCTGATCCATGATTCTCTTTCATCAGTAATGTTTCTATCTCTCTCTCCCTCTCCCTTCCTCGCTGAAATCAATAAAAATACATTTAAAAAATAAGATGAAGCCCTAGCCGGTTTGGCTCAGTGGACACAGTGTCGGCCTACGGACTGAAGGGTCCCGGGTTCGAATCCGGGCAAGGGCACATGCCTGGGTTGCGAGCTTGATCCCCAGTTGGGGCTGCGGAGAAGGCAGCTATCCATGATTCTCTCTCAGCAAACATGTTTTTCTCTCCCTTCTCCCTCTCCCTTCCTCTCTGAGATTAATAAAGAAAATATTTAAATTTTTCTATTTTATGCCATACTTTGGACACACACAGTCAGAAGCTGCATTTTTAACAGGATCCCCAGGAAATTCGAATGCGCAGTACAGTCACAATGATCTCAGTCAGTGGCTCTCAACATTGAAGCTGCAGCAGAGGCTCCCACGGGGCTGGCCTCTTAGGTCACATTGCAGGGCGCACCCCCGGAGTTTCTGACTGAGGAGATCTGAGTGGGGGCCCATTTTTTATCTCATATCTTAATACAGATAGGTTGATTGATTTCAGAGAGGAAAGGAAAGATAGAAACATCCATGATGAGAGGATCATGGATCGGCTGCCTCCTGCAGGCCCCCGACTGGGGACGGAGCCTGCAACCCAGGCTTGTGCCCTAACTGAGAATCGAACCCTGACCTCCGGGTTCCTAGGTGGCCGCTCAACCCCTGGGCCACACTGGCCGGGCTATGCGTTTCACGCACTTTCCCAGGTGCTGCTGATGCTGCCAGTCTAGGGCGCAGCTTGACCGGGGCCTCCTCACGCACCAGGGTCCCCTGAGCTCACTTGCCAGCCCTGGGGATCACTGTCCGGGTATCTCTCATAGTCCCGGTTCCTTCCCATGTGCGCGGAGTAATCCCGGCGAATGTAAAGAGTCCTTTAAGAGCCCAGCCCCTCACCCCGCCTGGCCTCGGAGGGGCTCTCAAAATGGGGATCCGCAGGCAGGCAGCCCCGGGAGCCCCCGGGAGCCCCAGGAAAGGCGGTCTCCGGCCCCCATTTCCGACCTGTGGGAGCAGAACCTGCATTTTCACAAGACCCTCAGGTAGGATGTGAGCACGGGAGGGCTAGGTCAGGAGCAGTGCTGTGTGTGCGCGGGGCCTGGTTTCAGGGGCAGCCAAGGTATGGCCGCTCGGGGAATGGGGTGTCTAGCCTCAGAGCGGGCCTTGGGAACTGGAACGCCTGTCTCATCAGAGTCGCCCCGCCCCCCAAATTCCAGCCGCATTGGAGGGTATGATTCCTTGTCTGTTGCCCATACCCATGCCCCGAGGGCCCTCTGGTTTGCAGAGCCCCGGGAGGCACCAAATGCAGAAAATCTGCTTTCACTTGCCTCCCACCCCTGAGTTCACCAAGAAATAGATCCGGTCCGGGCAGGTTTGGGTCAGTGGCTGGAGCATTGGCCTGCAGAGGGAACGGTCGCGGTTTTGATTGCTGGTCGCGGGTTCGATTGCCGTAAGGGCTTGTGCCTCCTTTGCAGGCTCGACCCCTGGCCCTGGTTGGGGCACGGGCACGGGCAGGAGGCAACCCATGGATGTGTGTCTCTCACATGGATGTTTCTCTCTCTGTGTCTCTCTCCCTTCCTTCCGCTCTCTCTAAAAATCAATGGAGCCCTAGCTGGTTTGGAGAGCATTGGCCAGGGGACTGTGCCCGGGTTGCAGGCTTGATCCCTAGGAAGGGGCGTGTAGGAGGCAGCTGATCCATGATTCTCTTTCATCAGTAATGTTTCTATCTCTCTCTCCCTCTCCCTTCCTCTCTGAAATCAATAAAAATACATTTAAAAACTAAGATGAAGCCCTGGCCGGTTTGGCTCGGTGGACACAGTGTCGGCCTACGGACTGAAGGGTCCCGGGTTCGAATCCGGGCAAGGGCACATGCCTGGGTTGCGAGCTTGATCCCCAGTTGGGGCTGCGGAGAAGGCAGCTATCCATGATTCTCTCTCAGCAAACATGTTTTTCTCTCCCTTCTCCCTCTCCCTTCCGCTCTAAGATCAGTAAAGAAAATATTTGAATTTTTCTATTTTATGCCATACTTTGGACTCGCACAGTCAGAATCTGCATTTTTAACAGGATCCCCAGGAAATTCGAATGCGCAGTAAAGTCACAATACCATGATCTCATTCAGTGGCTCTCAACATTGAAGCTGCAGCAGAGGCTCCCACGGGGCTGGCCTCTTAGGTCACATTGCAGGGCGCACCCCCGGAGTTTCTGACTGAGGAGCTCTGAGAGGGGCCCATTTTTATCTCATATCTTAATACAGGTACGTTGATTGATTTCAGAGAGGAAAGGAGAGATAGAAACATCCATGATGAGGGGATCATGGATCAGCTGCCTCCTGCACGCCCCCGACTGGGGAGGGAGCCTGCAACCCGGGCCTGTGCCCTGACTAGGAATCGAACCGTGACCTCCTGGTTCCTAGGTGGGCGCTCAACCCCTGGGCAACACTGGCCGGGCCATGCGTTTCGCGCACTTTCCCAGGTGCTGCTGATGCTGCCAGTCTGGGGCGCAGCTTGACCTGGGCCTCCTCACCCACCAGGGGCCCCTGAGCTCCCTTCCCAGCCCTGGCGCTCACTAGCCCGGGGATCTCATAGTCCCGGTTCCTTCCCACGTGCGCGGAGTAATGCGGTCCCTTCCCATGTGCGCGGAGTGATCTCAGAGAATGTAAAGAGACCTTTAAAAGCCCAGCCCCTCACCCCGCCTGGCCTCGGAGGGGGCTCTCAAAATGGGGATCCGCAGGCCGGCATCCCCGGGAGCCCCCGGGAGCTACAGGAAAGGCGGTCTCCCGCCCCCATTTCTGACCTGTGGGACCAGAACCTACATTTTCACAAGACCCTCAGGTAGGATGTGTCGATGTGTGCGCGGGAAGGTCTAGGTCAGGGCAGTGCTGTATGTGCGCGGGGCCTGGTTTCAGGCGCAGCCAAGGGTCCGGCCGCTGGGGGAATGGGGGTGTTTAGCCTCAGAGCGGGCCTTGGGAACCTGGACGCCTAACTCTCTCATCAGAGTTCCCCCGGCGCCCAAAATTCCAGCCGCATTGGAGGGAGTGATTCCTTGTCTCAGGCCAGACCCATGCCCTGAGGGCCCTCTGGTTTGCAGAGCCCTGGGAGGCACCAAATGCAGAAAGTCTGATTTCACTTGCCTCCCACCCCGGAGTTCACCAAGAAACAGATCCAGTCCTGGCCGGTTTCGCGCAGAGGCTGGAGCATAGGCCTGCAGACTGAATGGTCGGGGATTTGATTGCTATTAAGGGCTTGTGCCTCTGTCACAGGCTCGACCCATGGCTCTGGTTGGGGTAGGGGCAGGAGGTAACCCATGGATGTGTGTCTCTCACATGGATGTTTCTCTCTCTGTGTCTCTCTCCCTTGCTTCCACTCTCTCTAAAAATCAGTGGAGCCCTAGCTGGTTTGGCTCAGTGGATAGAGTGTTCGCCTGCGGACTGAAGGGTCCCAGGTTCATTTCGGTAAAGGGCACATGCCCGGATTGCAGGCTGGATCCCTAGGAAGGTGCGTGTAGGAGGCAGCTGATCCATGATTCTCTCTCATCAGTGATGTTTCTATCTCTCTCTCCCTCTCCCTTCCTCTCTGAAATCAATAAAAATACATTTAAAAAATAAGATGAAGCCCTAGCCGGTTTGGGTCAGTGGACACAGTGTCAGCCTACGGACTGAAGGGTCCCGGGTTTGATTCCGGCCAAGGGCACATGCCTGGGTTGCTGGCGCGATCCTCAGTTGGGGCTGCGCTGGAGGCAGGTGATCCATGATTCTCTCTCCCCTCTCCCTCTCTGAGATCAATAAAGAAAATCTTTAAAGTTTTCTTTTTATGCCATACTTTGGACACACACAGTCAGAAGCTGCCTTTTTAACAGGATCCCCGGGAAATTCGAATGCGCAGTACAGTCACAGTACCACGATCTCATTCAGTGGCTCTCAACACTGAAGCTGCAGCAGAGGCACCCACGGGGCTGGCCTCTTAGGTCACATTGCAGGGCGCACCCCCGGAGTTTCTGACTGAGGAGCTCTGAGAGGGCCCATTTTTTATCTCATATCTTAATACAGATAGGTTGATTGATTTCAGAGAGGAAAGGAGAGATAGAAACATCCGTGATGAGGGGATCATGGATGGGCTGCCTCCTGCAGGCCCCCGACTGGGGACGGAGCCTGAAACCCAGGCCTGTGCTCTGACCAGGAATCGAACCGTGACCTCCTGGTTCCTAGGTGGACGCTCAACCCCTGGGCCAGGCCAGTGCCAGCGGGTCTATGCGTTTCACGCACTTTCCCAGGTGCTGCTGATGCTGCCAGTTTGGGGCGCAGCTTGACCTGGGCCTCCTCATGCACCAGGGGCCCCTGAGCTCCCTTCCCAGCCCTGGCGCTCACTTGCCTGGGGATCTCAGAGTCCTGGTTCCTTCCCACGTGCGCGGAGTAATGCGGTCCCTTCCCATGTGCGCGGAGTAATCTCGGAGAATGTAAAGAGAGCTTTAAAAGCCCAGCCCCTCACCCTGCCTGGCCTCGGAGGGGGCTCTCAAAATGGGGATCCGCAGGCCCGCAGCCCTGGCAGCCCTGGCAGCCCCGGAGCCCTGGGAAAGGCGGTCTCCGGCCCCATCTCCGACCAGTGGGAGCAGAACCTGCTTTTCACAAGACCCTCAGGTAGGATGTGAGCGCGGGAAGGTCTAGGTCAGGGGCAGTGCTGTGTGTGCGCGGGTCCTGGTTTCAGGCGCAGCCAAGGTATGGCCGCTCGGGGAATGGGGTGTCTAGCCTCAGAGCGGGCCTTGGGAACCGGAACGCCTGTCTCATCAGAGTCCCCTCCGCCCCCCAAATTCCAGCCGCATTGGAGGGTATGATTCCTTGTCTGTTGCCCAGACCCGTGCCCCGAGGGCCCTCTGGTTTGCAGAGCCCCGGGAGGCACCAAATGCAGAAAATCTGCTTTCACTTGCCTCCCACCCCTGAGTTCACCAAGAAACAGATCCGGTCCGGGCCGGTTTGGGTCAGTGGCTGGAGCATTGGCCTGCAGAGGGAACGGTCGCGGTTTTGATTGCTGGTCGCAGGTTCGATTGCCGTAAGGGCTTGTGCCTCCTTTCCAGGCTCGACCCCTGGCCCTGGTTGGGGCACGGGCACGGGCAGGAGGCAACCCATGGATGTGTGTCTCTCACATGGATGTTTCTCTCTCTGTGTCTCTCTCCCTTGCTTCCGCTCTCTCTAGAAATCAATGGAGCCCTAGCTGGTTTGGAGAGCATTGGCCAGGGGACTGTGCCCAGGTTGCAGGCTTGATCCCTAGGAAGGGGCTTGTAGGAGGCAGCTATCCATGATTCTCTCTCGGCAAACATGTTTTTCTCTCCCTTCTCCCTCTCCCTTCCTCTCTGAGATCAATAAAGAAAATATTTGAATTTTTCTATTTTATGCCATACTTTGGACTCGCACATACAGAATCTGCATTTTTAACAGGATCCCCAGGAAATTCGAATGCGCAGTAAAGTCACAATACCATGATCTCATTCAGTGGCTCTCAACATTGAAGCTGCAGCAGAGGCACCCACGGGGCTGGCCTCTTAGGACAAATTGCAGGGCGCACCCCCGGAGTTTCTGACTCAGGAGCTCTGAGAGGGGGCCCATTTTTATCTCATATCTTAATACAGATAGGTTGATTGATTTCAGAGAGGAAAGGAGAGATAGAAACATCCGTGATGAGAGGATCATGAATCGGCTGCCTCCTGCAGGCCCCCGACTGGGGACGGAGCCTGCAACCCAGGCCTGTGCCCTGACCAAGAATCGAACCCTGACTTCATGGTTCCTAGGTGGTCGCTCAACCCCTGGGCCACACTGGCTGGGCTATGCGTTTCACGCACTTTCCCAGGTGCTGCTGATGCTGCCAGTTTGGGGCGCAGCTTGACCTGGGCCTCCTCATGCACCAGGGGCCCCTGAGCTCCCTTCCCAGCCCTGGCGCTCACTTGCCTGGGGATCTCAGAGTCCTGGTTCCTTCCCACGTGCGCGGAGTAATGCGGTCCCTTCCCATGTGCGCGGAGTAATCTCGGAGAATGTAAAGAGAGCTTTAAAAGCCCAGCCCCTCACCCTGCCTGGCCTCGGAGGGGGCTCTCAAAATGGGGATCCGCAGGCCCGCAGCCCTGGCTGCCCTGGCAGCCCCGGAGCCCTGGGAAAGGCGGTCTCCGGCCCCATCTCCGACCAGTGGGAGCAGAACCTGCTTTTCACAAGACCCTCAGGTAGGATGTGAGCGCGGGAAGGTCTAGGTCAGGGGCAGTGCTGTGTGTGCGCGGGTCCTGGTTTCAGGCGCAGCCAAGGTATGGCCGCTCGGGGAATGGGGTGTCTAGCCTCAGAGCGGGCCTTGGGAACCGGAACGCCTGTCTCATCAGAGTCCCCTCCGCCCCCCAAATTCCAGCCGCATTGGAGGGTATGATTCCTTGTCTGTTGCCCAGACCCGTGCCCCGAGGGCCCTCTGGTTTGCAGAGCCCCGGGAGGCACCAAATGCAGAAAATCTGCTTTCACTTGCCTCCCACCCCTGAGTTCACCAAGAAACAGATCCGGTCCGGGCCGGTTTGGGTCAGTGGCTGGAGCATTGGCCTGCAGAGGGAACGGTCGCGGTTTTGATTGCTGGTCGCAGGTTCGATTGCCGTAAGGGCTTGTGCCTCCTTTGCAGGCTCGACCCCTGGCCCTGGTTGGGGCACGGGCACGGGCAGGAGGCAACCCATGGATGTGTGTCTCTCACATGGATGTTTCTCTCTCTGTGTCTCTCTCCCTTGCTTCCGCTCTCTCTAGAAATCAATGGAGCCCTAGCTGGTTTGGAGAGCATTGGCCAGGGGACTGTGCCCAGGTTGCAGGCTTGATCCCTAGGAAGGGGCTTGTAGGAGGCAGCTATCCATGATTCTCTCTCGGCAAACATGTTTTTCTCTCCCTTCTCCCTCTCCCTTCCTCTCTGAGATCAATAAAGAAAATATTTGAATTTTTCTATTTTATGCCATACTTTGGACTCGCACATACAGAATCTGCATTTTTAACAGGATCCCCAGGAAATTCGAATGCGCAGTAAAGTCACAATACCATGATCTCATTCAGTGGCTCTCAACATTGAAGCTGCAGCAGAGGCACCCACGGGGCTGGCCTCTTAGGACAAATTGCAGGGCGCACCCCCGGAGTTTCTGACTCAGGAGCTCTGAGAGGGGGCCCATTTTTATCTCATATCTTAATACAGATAGGTTGATTGATTTCAGAGAGGAAAGGAGAGATAGAAACATCCGTGATGAGAGGATCATGAATCGGCTGCCTCCTGCAGGCCCCCGACTGGGGACGGAGCCTGCAACCCAGGCCTGTGCCCTGACCAAGAATCGAACCCTGACTTCATGGTTCCTAGGTGGTCGCTCAACCCCTGGGCCACACTGGCTGGGCTATGCGTTTCACGCACTTTCCCAGGTGCTGCTGATGCTGCCAGTCTGGGGCGCAGCTTGACCTCGGCCTCCTCACCCACCAGGGTCCCCTGAGCTCACTTGCCAGCCCTGGGGATCACTTTCCCGGGGATCTCTCAGAGTCCCGGTTCCTTCCCACGTGCGCGGAGTAATGCGGTCCCTTCCCATGTGCGCGGAGTGATCCCGGCGAATGTAAAGAGTCCTTTAAGAGCCCAGCGCCTCACCCAGTCTGCCCTCGGAGGGGGCTCTCAAAATGGGGATCCGCAGGCCGGCAGCCCCGTGAGCCCCCGGGAGCCCCAGGAAAGGCTGTCTCCGGCCCCCATTTCTGACCTGTGGGAGCAGAACCTGCATTTTCACAAGACCCTCAGGTAGGATGTGAGCACGGGAAGGTCTAGGTCGGGCAGTGCTGTGTGTGCGCGGGGCCTGGTTTTAGGGGCAGACAAGGGTCCTGCCGCTCGGGGAATGGGGTGTCTAGCCTCAGAGCGGGCCTTGGGAACCTGGACGCCTAACTCTCTCATCAGAGTCGCCCCGACCCCCAAATTCCAGCCGCATTGGAGGGTGTGATTTTCTGTCTCAGGCCCAGACCCGCGCCCCGAGGGCCCTCTGGTTTGCAGAGCCCCGGGAGGCACCAAATGCAGAAAGTCTGCTTTCACGTGCCTCCCACCCCGGAGTTCACCAAGAAACAAATCCGGTCCGGGCAGGTTTGGCGCAGAGGCTGGAGCATTGGCCTGCAGACTGTATGGTCGCGGGTTCGATTGCCGTTAAGGGCTTGTGCCTAGGTCGCAGGCTGTTTCTCTCTGTGTGTCTCTCTCCCTTGCTTCCACTCTCTCTAAAAATCAATGGAGCCCTAGCTGGTTTGGCTCAGTGGATAGAGCGTTGTCCTGCGGACTGAAGGGTCCCAGGTTCAATTAATGAAAAGGGCACATTCCGGGATTGCAGGCTTGATACCTAGGAAGGGGCGTGTAGGACGCAGCTGATCCATGATTCTCTCTCATCAGTGATGTTTCTCTCTCTCTCTCCCTTCCTCTCTGAAATTATTAAAAATACATTTAAAAAATAAGATTAAGTCCTAGCCGGTTTGGCTCAGTGGACACTGTCAGCCTACAGACTGAAGGGTCTCGGTTTTGAATCTGGGCAAGGGCACATGCCTGGGTTGTTGGCGCGATCCTCAGTTGGGGCTGCGCTGGAGGCAGGTGATCCATGATTCTCTCTCCCCTCTCCCTCTCTGAGATCAATAAAGAAAATATTTGAATTTTTCTATTTTATGCCATACTTTGGACACGCACAGTCAGAAGCTGCATTTTTAACAGGATCCCCAGGAAATTCGAATGCGCAGTACAGTCACAATGATCTCAGTCAGTGGCTCTCAACACTGAAGCTGCAGCAGAGGCACCCACGGGGTTTGCCTCTTAGGTCACATTGCAGGGCGCACCCCCGGAGTTTCTGACTGAGGAGCTCTGAGAGGGGCCCATTTTTTATCTCATATCTTAATACAGATAGGTTGATTGATTTCAGAGAGGAAAGGAAAGATAGAAACATCCGTGATGAGGGGATCATGGATGGGCTGCCTCCTGCAGGCCCCCGACTGGGGACGGAGCCTGCAACCCAGGCCTGTGCCCTGACCGGGAATCAAACCTTGACCTCCTCGTTCCTAGGTGGACGCGCAACCCTTGGGCCAGGCCAGTGCCAGCGGGTCTATGCTTTTCGCGCACTTTCCCAGGTGCTGCTGATGCTCCCAGTTTGGGGCGCAGCTTTACCTGGGCCTCCTCATGCACCAGGGGCCCCTGAGCTCCCTTCCCAGCCCTGGCACTCACTAGCCCGGGGATCTCAGAGTCCGGATTCCTTCCCATGTGCGCGGAGTAATGCGGTCCCTTCCCATGTGCGCGGAGTAATCTCGGAGAATGTAAAGAGAGCTTTAAAAGCCCAGCCCCTCACCCTGCCTGGCCTCGGAGGGGGCTCTCAAAACGGGGATCCGCAGGCCCGCAGCCCTGGCAGCCCAGGCAGCCCGGGAGCCCCGGGAAAGGCGGTCTCCGGCCCCATCACCGACCAGTGGGAGCAGAACCTGCTTTTCACAAGACCTTCAGGTAGGATGTGTCCATGTGAGCGCGGGAAGGTCTAGGAAAGGGGCAGTGCTGTATGTGCGCGGGGCCTGGTTTCCTGGGCTGCCAAGGTATGGCCGCTCGGGGAATGGGGGTGTCTAGCCTCAGAGCGGGCCTTGGGAACCGGAACGCCTAACTCTCCCATCAGAGTCCCCCCGGCCCCCAAAATTCCAGCCGCATTGGAGGGTATGATTCCTTGTCTCAGGCCCAGACCCACGCCCCAAGTGCCCTCTGGTTTGCAGAGCCCCCGGAGGCACCAAATGCAGAAAGTCTGCTTTCACTTGCCTCCCACCCCGGAGTTCACCAAGAAACAGATCTGGTCCCGGCAGGTTTAGCCCAGAGGCTGGAGCATAGGCCTGCAGACTGAATGGTCGGGGATTTGATTGCTATTAATGCCTTGTGCCTCTGTCACAGGCTCGACCCATGGCTCTGGTTGGGGTAGGGGCAGGAGGTAACCCATGGATGTGTGTCTCTCAAATGGATGTTTCTCTCTGTGTCTCTCTCCCTTGCTTCCACTCTCTCTAAAAATCGATGGAGCCCTAGCTGGTTTGGCTCAGTGGATAGAGTGTTGGCCTGGGGACTGAAGGGTCCCAGGTTCACTTCGGTAAAGGGCACATGCCCGGATTGCAGGCTTGATCCCTAGGAAGGGGCGTGTAGGAGGCAGCTGATCCATGATTCTCTCTCATCAGTGATGTTTCTATCTCTCTCTCCCTCTCCGTTCCTCTCTGAAATCAATAAAAATACATTTAAAAAATAAGATGAAGCCCTAGCCGGTTTGGCTCAGTGGACACAGTGTCAGCCTACGGACTGAAGGGTCCCGGGTTTGAATCCGGCCAAGGGCACATGCCTGGGTTGTGGGCTCGATCCTCAGTTGGGGCTGCACAGGAGGCAGCTGATCCATGATTCTCTCTCATCATTGATATTTCTCTCTCGCTCTCTCTCTCTCTCTCTCTCTCTCCCTCCCTCTGTCTCTCTCCCTTCCTCTCTGAGATCAATAAAGAATATATTTGAATTTTTCTATTTTATGCCATACTTTGGACTCGCACAGTCAGAATCTGCATTTTTAACAGGATCCCCAGGAAATTCGAATGCGCAGTAAAGTCACAATACCATGATCTCATTCAGTGGCTCTCAACATTGAAGCTGCAGCAGAGGCACCCACGGGGCTGGCCTCTTAGGACAAATTGCAGGGCGCACCCCTGGAGTTTCTGACTGAGGAGCTCTGAGAGGGGCCCATTTTTTATCTCATATCTTAATACGGATAGGTTGATTGATTTCAGAGAGGAAAGGAGAGATAGAAACATCCATGATGAGAAGATCATGGATTGGCTACCTCCTGTAGGCACCTGACTGGGGATGGAGCCTGCAACCCAGGCCTGTGCTCTGACTGAGAATTGAACCCTGACCTCCTGGTTCCTAGGTGGCCGCTCAACCCCTGGGCCACACTGGCCGGGCTATGCGTTTCACGCACTTTCCCAGGTGCTGCTGATGCTGCCAGTCTGGGGCGCAGCTTGACCTGGGCCTCCTCACGCACCACGGGCCCCTGAGCTCACTTGCCAGCCCTGGGGATCACTGGCCGGGCATCTCTCATAGTCCCGGTTCCTTCCCACGTGCGCTGAGTAATGCGGTCCCTTCCCATGTGCGCGGAGTAATCTCGGAGAATGTAAAGAGACCTTTAAAAGCCCAGCCCCTCACCCCGCCTGGCCTCGGAGGGGGCTCTCAAAATGGGGATCCGCAGGCCGGCATCCCCGGGAGCCCCCGGGAGCCCCAGGAAAGGCGGTCCTCGGCCCCCATTTCTGACCTGTGGGAGCAGAACCTACATTTTCACAAGACCCTCAGGTAGGATGTGTCGATGTGTGCGCGGGAAGGTCTAGGTCAGGGCAGTGCTGTATGTGCGCGGGGCCTGGTTTCAGGCGCAGCCAAGGGTCCGGCCGCTGGGGGAATGGGGGTGTTTAGCCTCAGAGCGGGCCTTGGGAACCTGGACGCCTAACTCTCTCATCAGAGTTCTCCCGGCCCCCAAAATTCCAGCCGCATTGGAGGGAGTGATTCCTTGTCTCAGGCCAGACCCATGCCCTGAGGGCCCTCTGGTTTGCAGAGCCCTGGGAGGCACCAAATGCAGAAAGTCTGCTTTCACTTGCCTCCCACCCCGGAGTTCACCAAGAAACAGATCCAGTCCTGGCCGGTTTCGCGCAGAGGCTGGAGCATAGGCCTGCAGACTGAATGGTCCGGGGTTTGATTGCCGTTAAGGGCTTGTGCCTCTGTCACAGGCTCGACCCATGGCTCTGGTTGGGGTAGGGGCAGGAGGGAACCCATGGATGTGTGTCTCTCACGTGGATGTTCCTCTCTCTGTGTCTCTCACATGGATGTTTCTCTCTCTAAAAATCAATGGAGCCCTAGCTGGTTTGGCTCAGTGGATAGAGCGTTCGCCTGGGGACTGAAGGGTCCCAGGTTTGATTCCGGGAAAGGGCACATGCCGAGATTGCAGGCTTGATCCCTAGGAAGGGGCGAGTAGGAGGCAGCTGATCCGTGATTCTCTCTCATCAGTGATGTTTCTCTCTCTCTCTCCCTTCCTCTCTGAAATTAATAAAAATATATTTAAAAAATAAGATTAAGTCCTAGCCGGTTTGGCTCAGTGGACACTGTCAGCCTACAGACTGAAGGGTCTCGGTTTTGAATCCGGCAAAGGGCACATGCCTGGGTTGTTGGCGCGATCCTCAGTTGGGGCTGCGCTGGAGGCAGGTGATCCATGATTCTCTCTCCCCTCTCCCTCTCTGAGATTAATAAAGAAAATCTTTAAAGTTTTCTATTTTATGCCATACTTTGGACACACACAGTCAGAAGCTGCATTTTTAACAGGATCCCCGGGAAATTCGAATGCGCAGTACACAGTACCACGATCTCATTCAGTGGCTCTCAACACTGAAGCTGCAGCAGAGGCACCAACGGGGATGGCCTCTTAGGTCACATTGCAGGGCGCACCCCCGGAGTTTCTGACTGAGGAGCTCTGAGAGGGGCCCATTTTTTATCTCATATCTTAATACAGATAGGTTGATTGATTTCAGAGAGGAAAGGAAAGATAGAAACATCCGTGATGAGGGGATCATGGATGGGCTGCCTCCTGCAGGCCCCCGACTGGGGACGGAGCCTGCAACCCAGGCCTGTGCCCTGACCGGGAATCGAACCGTGACCTCCTGGTTCCTAGGTGGATGCTCAACCCTTGGGCCAGGCCAGTGCCAGCGGGTCTATGCTTTTCGCGCACTTTCCCAGGTGCTGCTGATGCTGCCAGTTTGGGGCGCAGCTTGACCTGGGCCTCCTCATGCACCAGGGGCCCCTGAGCTCACTTCCCAGCCCTGGCACTCACTAGCCCGGGGATCTCAGAGTCCGGATTCCTTCCCACGTGCGCGGAGTAATGCGGTCCCTTCCCATGTGCGCGGAGTAATCTCGGAGAATGTAAAGAGAGCTTTAAAAGCCCAGCCCCTCACCCTGCCTGGCCTCGGAGGGGGCTCTCAAAATGGGGATCCGCAGGCCCGCAGCCCTGGCAGCCCCGGCAGCCCGGGGAGTCCCAGGAAAGGCGGTCTCCGGTCCCCATCTCCGACCTGTGGGAGCAGAACCTGCATTTTCACAAGACCCTCAGGTAGGGTGTGAGCGCGGGAAGGTCTAGGTCAGGGGCAGTGCTGTGTGTGCGCGGGGTCTGGTTTCAGGAGCAGCCAAGGAATGGCTGCTGGGGGAATGGGGTGTCTAGCCTCAGAGTGGGCCTTGGGAACCGGAACGCCTGTCACATCAGAGTCCCCTCCGCCCCCCAAATTCCAGCCGCATTGGAGGGTATGATTCCTTGTCTGTTGCCCAGACCCGTGCCCCGAGGGCCCTCTGGTTTGCAGAGCCCAGGGAGGCAGCAAATGCAGAAAATCTGCTTTCACTTGCCTCCCACCCCTGAGTTCACCAAGAAACAGATCAGGTCCGGGCCGGTTTGGGTCAGTGGCTGGAGCATTGGCCTGTAGAGGGAATGGTCGCCGGTTCGATTGTTAGTCGCGGGTTTGATTGTCGTTAAGGGCTTGTACCTCTGTTGCAGGCTCGACCCCTGGCCCTGGTTGGGGCACGGGCAACTCATGGATGTGTGTCTCTCACATGGATGTTTCTCTCTCTGTGTCTCTCTCCCTTGCTTCCACTCTCTCTAAAAATCAATGGAGCCCTAGCTGGTTTGGAGAGCGTTTCCTGGGGACTGAAGGGTCCCAGGTTCGATTCGGGTCAAGAGCACATACCCGGGTTGCAGGCTTGATGTTTCTCTCTCTCCCTCTCCCTTCCTCTCTGAAATCAATAAAAAATATGTTAATCATAAAATAAAATAATAAATAAAAATCAATGGAAAAATATCCTCTGGTGAGGATTTAAAAAACGGGAGGAAAGAAGAAAAACAGATACAGCCCACGAGGGGGGAAAGGTTTCTAAACCTTAGCATTTGCTTCTTTGCGCTGTTATTGCTTGTGTTGGGGTTTCACATAGAGTTTCTCCTTGAATCCCCCGAGCAGGAGAGGGTTCAGGAAGGAGAAAGGATGGGAGAGAGGCCGTGTGGGGGCTGGAGGTTCCCACAGGGAAAGAAAGGCGACCCCGAGCTGCCCAGGGGGACTTGCTCCCCGGAAACTGGTTTCTGTTGGAACAGATGGCACAGCTGAGTTCTCACCGCAGGAGGCAGCCCCCTCAATGTTCTGGTGTGTGATTCTTTGGGAACAAAGTACTGTTTGGGAGTCATTACCATTTGTAGCTATTTTACTGTACGAACCGCATGAAAACGAATCCTTCCTGAACATTCTAATGAACAAAACAATACAGGGCTGACTTCAGCGGGGTTGGGAAGGCAGCGTTGCTTTTTGGCTTACTTCTGAATCATGAATGGCATCTGTAGCATCTTACAGGAATGCTAAAGTAAGCAGATTTGTCTGATAATGAACGGAATTCTGGAAACTCTGTCATCTCTCATGAAGTGGCCCATAAGTTTAAGGCTAATCGTGTCATTGAACTTGTTCTTTGAACCCTCTTACACTGTGATTGAAGGAGTTTGTTTTCTTTTCTCGTTTCCTTTTTTTTAAAAAAAATCCTCACCTGAGGATATTTCCCCATTGATTTTTAGGGGGAGTGGAAGAGAGAGGGAGAGACAGAGAGACATCCATGTGAGAGCGACACATCGATTGGTTGCCTCCTGCACAAGCCCTGACCAGGGCCTGGGCCAGGGAGGAGCCTGCAACTGAGGTACGTCTACAGATTTTGATAGAAAACATAGACATAAGCATGATAAGTTCCAACTAGATTTTAAACTTTCAGTCTCAATTTCCTTACTGAGCTATATTTTTTTCCTCCCTGGCCCTTAAGTACTGACACCTCCTGGATATAGTGCCAAGGTTAGGTCCATGAAAACAGGCAACTTGGGGGGAAATGGATTTCAGTTAGGCCTTAACCATAAGCCCACTTGAGACTGGGCAGAGCCCCTTTGGATAAATCCACAACTCACATCATTTCAAGAATAAGGACTCTCACCTGGCCGGCGTGGCTCAGTGGTTGAGTGTTGACCTGTGAGCCAGGAGGAGGTCAGGGTTTGATTCCCGGTCAGGGCACATCCCCAGTGTGAGGCATTCACGAGGCAGCCGATCCATGATTCTCTCTCATCATTGATGTTTCTACTCTCTCTCCCACTTCCTTCCTCTCTGAAATCAATATATATATTATGTATATATTAAATCAGAAATTTGCCTCCTTCCTAATTCCCAAATACTCTTCAAAATTAACAAGATGGGGAAATCAAACAGTGATTAGCTCTAGGGAGGAGAGGGTATTTTTGGCAGGAAGGAAGGGGCGAGGGGGAACTTCCTGGAGTGAAAGTAATGGTCCATTTTTATAGGGATTTTGGGTAGGTGGTGTGGTAAGCATTTGTCAACATTCATGGAGAGGTACATTGACATTTGTGTGTTTCTTTATATGTTCCTCTTACCGAAAATAAAACCCTATATAATAAAAGAAAGGGCCTAAAAAAAGATTTGGGTTACGGGCTAAAAGTATTAAAGTTGCATTTTTATCAGCTCTGTCAGCATCTCCAACCAACCACAAAACACAGACGCCTTTGCCCACTTCTGTAGAGGGAAGCAGGCGGAAGTTCTCCGAAAACCAAAACGTGTATCTGAAATAGAGGGATAAGTTCTGGGCTAATTGTGTTTCTGCTAGGGAAGCAGATCTTTGCCCCTGAACCGAGCAGGCTTCCGTTAGCAGTCAATCCATATGTAAAAATAGTTGCTAGGGTTTGTTTTTTTTTTATTGTGTGTGTGTGTGTGTAGGGTGGGAGGTGGGAATTGGGCATCCAGAGTCTCTGATATCTTTCCCCAAATAAATTTAGAAATGGGTCCAAAATCACAAAGAAGAAGCCCCGCTTCAAGCTAAAATCCATTACATTATGGCAGCGGTTCTCAACCTGTGGGTCGCGACCCCTTTGGCGGTCGAAGGACCCTTTCACAGGGGTCGCCTAAGACCATCCTGCCTATCAGATATTTCCATGACGATTCCTAACAGTAGCAACATGACAGTGATGAAATAGCAACGACAATAATTTTATGGTTGGGTCACAACATGAGGAACTGTATTTAAAGGGCCAGCAGGTTGAGAACCACTGCATTATGGGTTTGGGGAACATAATAAAAACATGCGGGTCAAAACTAAATTTTGTTAGACTTGTATTGTTTGGGAGTCTTTACCCTTCGGTTCCCACTTTGACTATCACTCGAGTTCTCCAATTTACCAACGTGGGTTTGCTTCTTTCATTTTATCATGAAATATTACAAGCACAGAAAATATAGAGAATCGTATAACAAAGAGCAATGTAGTCAAGATGCCATCTTGTCAGGTTACCTTTTTCAAGATTGAAAATGTGTTTTCATTTGTGGTTAGTAGTTAAATGATTAGTACTAAATAGTTCAAAAGAATCAGAGTTGTCCTTCCATTAGCATTTACCTGTTTGACTTTTTTCTCACCTTTATATGTTATACAAATTTGGACATAGGCATTTGGACATGAAATTGGTGATTGGATTTTACTCCTGTTTTCCTAAACAGGTGCATATATCCATATGAGTGACTGCTCTCAGCTTTTGTGATTTATAATTTATATAGTCAGACTTTTTACTTTATAGCGTTAAGATAATTGAGGTATATCTGCTTTTCCATCCCTACAGACTCTAGTCTGGCTTCTTTAAAAGAAAACACCACATATTTTTATCAGTTTCAGAGAGGAAGGGAGAGGGAAAGAGATAGAAACATCAATGATGAGAGAGAATCATGGATCGGCTGCCTCCTGCACACCCCACATTGGGGATCCAGCCCACAACCTGGGCATGTGCCCTGACCAGGAATCGAACTGCGACCTCCTGGTTCATAGGTTGATGCTCAACCACTGAGCCATGCCGGTCGGACTGGATTTATAATTGTATTTTTCAGCTTTATTGAAATACAATTGACATGAAACATTGCATAAGTTTAAGGTATACAACATCAAGGTTTGACACATGAATATCTTGCAAAATGATTACCACAGTAAGGTTCGTTAACGCCTTCATTGCCTTGCATGATTACCTTTTTGTTGCTGTGATGAACATTTAAGATCTCTCTCAATATATAATAAGTACTGTTAACTATAGTCACCAGCTATACATTACATCCCCAGAACTTATTCATTTTATAACTGGAAATTTGTACCCTTCGACCAACAACTCATTTCCTCCATCCCTCAGCCCATGGCTACCACTAATCTACTCTCTGTTTCTGATTTTGGCTTTTTCGATTTCACATCTAAGTGACATCATACAGTATTTGTTTTTCTCTCTCTGACTTATCTCACTTAGCATAATACCCTCAAGGTCCATCCCTGCTGTTGCAAATGGCAGGATTTCCTCTCTCTCATGGCTGAATATTCTATTGTGTGTATGTATCTTGTTTATTTATTCATACATCCAGGGACACAGGTTGTTTCTATGTCTGGGCTATTGTGAATAATCCTGCATTGAACATGGGTGTGCAGATATTTCTTTGAGATCCTGCTTTCATTTCCTTTGGATACACATCCAAAAGTGGGATTGCTGGGTCATATGGTAGATCAGTGTTTAATTATTTAAGGAACCGCCACACTGGTTGCCACAGGGGCTGCCCCAGGTTACATTCTCACTAACAGTGCACGAGGGTTCCTTTTCTCCACATCCTCTCCAATGTTGGTTATTTCTTGTCTTTTTTATTAGAGCTATTCTAACTGGTGTGAGGTGATAGCGCATTGTGGGTTTGATTTGCATTCTCCTGGTGATTGGTGATGGTGAGCACCTTTTCATGTACCTGTTGGTCATTTGTGTGCCTTATTCAGAAAAATGCGTATTCAGGTCCTCTGTCCATTTCAGAATCCGATTGCTTTTTGCTCTTGAGTTGTGTGTGTTCCTTATGTATTTTGGATCTTAACCCCATATTCTTTCCTTTGAAATTATTTTGTTTTTTCCCATCATCGTTTATCTCCTCTATGCCCTTTTCTACGTCCACCCCCCTCCCCAACCGCCACACTGTTGTCCCCATATTCTTTATAACACTCTCAGCAATTTCAAGTTTTAAACCAGAAATCGTTGTTTACAATGCAAGCAAGTGGTTCCTAAACATTTTGGTCTTGGAAGACATTTAGAGGCTACACATCAGTGAAGGCTTCGAAGAACTTGTGTTTACGTGGATTTTATCAATCCATATTTACTGTATTAGAAATAAAAAGTGAGAAAAAACTTAAATATTTATAATTCATTAAAAAGAACAACAAACGTTGTATATGTTAACATAACACATTGTTATGAAAATAACTGTTTTCTAAACTAAAAAATACATTTATTGGGAAGAACAGCATTGGCATATATTTTACAATCCCTAATGTCTGCCTTAATAGAAACAGCTATATTTTCACACTTGTTTCTGTATTCAGTGTGTTGTGAAACACTGTTTTGGTTAAAAATATTTAAGAAAAACCCAGCCTTATGTAGATATGTAGTTGGAAATGGGAGGAGTCATTAATACCTTTTTCAGATAGTTGTGGATATTCTTGTTTGGTACTATGCCAAATTGAGACAAGTTTCTTTTTTAAAAAATATATTTTTATTGATTTCAGAGAGGAAGGGAGAGGGAGAGAGATATAGAAACATCAGTGATGACAGAGAATTATCGATCGGCCACCTCCTGCATGCCCCCCACTGGGGATCAAGCCTGCAACCCAGGCATGTGCCCCTGGCAGGAATCTACCCGGGACCCTTCAGTCTGCAGGCTGAAATTCTATCTACTGAGCCAAATTGGGTAGGGCAAGACAAGTTTCTTAAAGAAAAGATGCATTATGAGATTTGAAACTGTAATAATGAACTTTTCATACTCTCTTACATTAAAATTTATTGATGTATTTTACATTTGGAATGAGTACTTTACTCATGCATGATTTTGTAGCATCATGTGGTTTGGTCATTTGGGAAATAGGTGTTCATTAAGATATGCAGATCTTTCTTATACAATATTAAAAAACCCACACTCATTAATAATACCACTGATCTCATCGGAGGTGTGTCTTTTTTTTTTCAATTTTACCTCTCCCCTTTATTTATTTGCTAAAGATGTCTTTTGGAAATAACACCATCACAAAAAAATTAACACAGACTGGCCCTATTTATTTGTGGGATTTCTGTTTGGAAAAAGTTAATTTAAGAGAGAATCGATCACATGCCCTTGGAGTAAAAGTAGGTGTGTCTACAAAAGACCCACTGATACTTAGACCCATTGAGGGGAAAAAAGGAAAAGAATTAAAATTAACCATTTTTTTTTAATCCTCACCCAAGAATATGTCATCAGAGATGTCTTTTAAGTGTGGTGAAGCTGTCAAGCCCATGGGGACAGATCCAAGTTTTCTAAAATTTTAATTGTCGCTTCAGAATTCAAATTTTATTATTGGCAGCAAATACTGCCAATTGTTTTCCTTAAAGTGACAGGCTCATTTTGTTCATTTTTGAGAAAATGTCTGCCTAACCCCAAGTCTGAAAAAAAAGGCCATGTTTGGCAGTTTCCCTTTCAAGTTAAAATGGTATTATACAAAAATAGCGGCCAGTTCAGCTGGCAACTCAAATACTGGTACCTCAACACTCACCCCGTGCTTTCCTGTGAGCCACTATAGGAACACTGGTGGGCAGCAGAAATGATGTAGGCTTACTTCTCATTTTGTCACCCAGAATTTAAGAAGATGTGTGCTCAAGGGGTGAAATGTACTAAAAGTAATACTTTTTCTGGCATTTGTTCTTCCTTCAGGTGCGTAGTGGTGAAGCACACGATCACCACTAGTACAGTTTGGTGCCACTGCCTTGATTCATGCTTAGTGCGTGGTCTTCTCCATGCAGAGATCCCATGGGCTTGCCCTACTGCCTGTGTTTGCAGCATCTTGTGTGTATTAAAAAGACAGTAACGTGTGGGCTTTTTAAAGCTGAAGCACTGTTCTTGATCTTGTAAGCCTCTTCCCCGGCTGCTCTGGGACAACTATTTCTGCCTTGTTGACTGCAGCAGTGGTTCCCAAAGGTGGGGTAGGAGAAGCGAGGGATGTTGTGGTGACTCCCAGAGGACATTTGCTAGTATCTGGAGACAGACTGGTTGTCATAACTTGGGCGGGGGGGATGTTAATGGCATCTAGCAGGTAGAAGGCAGGGATGCTATTAAAAATCCTACAATGCGCAGAGACCGCTCCTAAAACAAAGACTTACCTGGCCCCAAATGGCAATAGCGCTAAGTTGGGACTCCCAGGATTACACAGTATCATTGATATCATATAATTGAAAAGGTCAGTAACTACTTCTGGTGGGCTTTCTCATGGAGATAGTTCCCATTCTCTCTTTAAAAAAAAAAAATTTATTGGTTTTTTACAGAGAGGAAGGGAGAGGGATAGAGTTAGAAATATCGACCAGCTGTCTCCTGCACACCTCCTACTGGGGATGTGCCCGCAACCAAGGTACATGCCCTTCACCAGAATCGAACCTGGGACCCTTCGGTCCGCAGGCTGACGCTCTATCCACTGAGCAAAACCAGTCAGGGCAGTTCCCATTCTCTTGATTCCTGTGGCTTGTGATGCCAAATGCTACAATGGCCCCAAGGACAGGGTTCTGGAACTCTCTAGGGAAATCAGGGACCTCCGCCTTGTAACTCACTGATCCCACAAAGGCACTATCCCGTAAGGCCCTGGGGCATGCACACATCAGGGAGTAATAACATGGAAATTAACCCTCCCGTGTCCGGCACTGTGGCATATGCGGGCTGCTTTGCCTGGCCCACATAAGCAGTTAAAGAATGACAGTGCTATTCACAACATAAAAACAACATGATCTCTAAAGAAAGGGCATAGCACCTTATTCTTATCTTTTTTTTTTCTTTATCACTTCAAATGATTCTAATAATTGTATCATCCGTGACTTCATTCTGAACACAGGCTTACTTATTGATTTTTATTGACCTATTTATAGACGATCGGTCCTTTTACCTTACAAGGGAGACACTGGCTGTATGGATCGGTTTTGTTTTCTTTAGTAATATTTTAATACAGGTCAGACAGATGCTTTGAAAACAGGCTGTTGAATGGAAAGCAGACCTTCCATTTTAAAATCCTGTCGCAGTCTTTCTTGAAGAGAGCGTGAGCACGTTGCATAGAACAGCTGCGGATTCTTAAACATTCTGCTCATTATCCTGCAGAGGAGAGACAGTGTGTTCAAAACACCCTTAATTGCACATCCTCAGTTACCGTAGGAAACACCTTCAGTGATTGCTTACTGGCTGGAAGGTTTACTCCCTGAAAAATTATGCTTGGCCTCTCCCAGCGGAAAATACCCTGAAGTGAAATTCACAAACCCCTTCCGCTAAGAGCGGCACTCCTGAGGCCAGGGAGGCTGGGACTTGAGATGTTTGTGACTCCAAGACTATTGTTACAATAGAAAGTGATATATACATTTGGAAGAAATTAACAAATGCACAGGAGGATGGGTGTGAGTTTCTCAGCATGGAAACATCTGTTTCAACCCATTCTGAGCTGGGGAGAATGCGGGTCCAGCCATATATTTCTGGAAAACGCTTGCCTCACAGTCTTGACCTAAGAGATGGCATCTGGACGGGGGAGGAAACAGAAGTGGTCTTGCAATCACATCCTCTTCCCATCAAAACAAAACAAAAACCATGTCCTTATCATTTTTAAAGGGTTTCTTCACAGCATAAAAATTCCCCGAACTTCCCCTCTGTGTTTTTTTTTAACCCCTTACACAGTTTCTGCATGGTTCCCAACTTTCATCACCGCAGCATATTTGTCAAAATGAAGAAACTGACATGGATGCATTGTAATTAACCAAACCCCAGGCTTTATTTGGCTTTCACTAGTTTTTTTTTTTTAATTGATTGGCTCTGACTTTTTTTTTTAATTTTAATATATTTTTATTGATTTCAGAGAGGAAAGAAGAGAGAGAGAGAGAGAGAGAGAGAGAGAGAGAGACATCAATGATGAGAGAGAATCATTAATCAGCTGCCTCCTGCACACCCCACACTGGGGATCGAACCTGCAACCCGGGCCTGTGCCCCTGACAGGAATTGAAGCTGGGATCCTTCAGTCCACAGGCCGACGCTCTATCCACTGAGCCAAACCGGCTAGGGCGGGATTTCACTAGTTTTGCCACTAATGTCCTTTTCTGTTTGAAGATCCCATCAAGGACACCACATTGCGTCTAGTAACCATTTCTCTTAATCTTCCTTCTTGACTTTGAATGAGGCTCCTCTCTTGTTTGTTACTCAGACAGTAAGCTTCAAAATGGCATCTTAAGCCTTCCTAAACATACGAGAGCCAACTTTTCAATAGTGTCTGTTGTAGGGGAGGGAGAAAAGCAACAACTACTTTTCCTCTGCCCTCCTAGGTTTTGCAGTCAGGGCCCTGGAAATGAAACAGACAAAAATTCAGACTAATATGAGAGAAACAGATCTTATTAACAAAGCAGAGCACATGTGTGATGCAGGAGAAACTCAGTGATGAGTAACCCAAAGGGATAGTTAGAATTTGGGGCTTACAGAGCATCTTCACAAGAACAATAAAATCTGTAGTGAAGTAAACAAGACCCAGGAAAAGGGATGAAGGCTCTCAGCAGTGGCAAACTGGGGGAAAATACACTGAGTGGCCAGATTATTATGACCACCCCATCAGTACTTCATTGACACTTCCAAAAATACTGCATATTGAAAACTTCCTAAGCAAATACTCTCAAGGTTTTATTATTATTATTATTATTATTATTATTATTTGCATAACTAATTCACTTCATAGTACTGATGGGATGGTCATAATAATCTGGCCACTCACTGTAACTATATGGGAGGCAGCTAAGGGAAGATGATGGTTATTTAGAAGTTAGTTATCTGGATTCCGTTGAGAAGAATCTAGACTTGTCCCCAGAGTGAAGAGTTTAAGAATTACCCTCCTCTTCCTGGTGCGAGAGAGGAAAACACTTTTACGAAGGAAATTTTATGTTCTGCTCTTAGGAAAATGGGGGTTGGGGGGAGTAGAAAGTTGTTTTTAGCATCTGCTGTTTCTCAGTTTGCTTCAGCTCAAAATCATCCATATGCCAGTGGCATATTTGGAGATGGCATGTTCTGTTCCGCGACACTATAGCTCAAAAAACAAATAAACAAAAAAAAACAAAACAAAAACCTAGTGAGCTCAGCTGGCATGGCTCAGTGGTTGAGCATCGACCTATGAACCAGGAGGTCACGGTTCGATTCCCAGTCAGGGCACACGCCCGGGTTGCGGGCTCAGTCCCCAGTGGGGGACATGCAGGAGGCAGCTGATCCATGATTCTCATCATTGATGTTTCGATCTCTCCCTCTCCCTTCCTCTCTGAAATCAATGAAAATAAAAATGAAAAGCCTAATGAAAAAAATCTTTGGAAAATTGAAAAGTTCAGCCAAAAGGCTCTCCTGATTGCCATTTTTACCTACATAAAACCAGGCATCATCCTTTTCATGAATTCATTTCCTATGATCTTATTGGCTACTCTGATATAACTTAGTGTATAGCTGGATCGATCTCAGGGGTCAGAACAGAAGGTCATCGGGCAATAGGAATGACCACACTGGGAGAAGCAAGGTTGGAGAAATTAGACTTCCGGACTGGAGAAGAACAGAAGTTTGGACCAGACCATGTTTAACTATATGAGGGGAAGTTCAGAGAGCTGGGCCATATGCAGAGCTAGGGCCCCAGACGTGTAGCATCAGAAAGTGGAGCAAATAGCATGGGGGTGGGTTGGGACTGGTGGGCTGGCAGGCAGATAGGCTGGCAGTGAATGCCAGAGAGGGTTGGGTGATACGCAGGAGCCAGCAGGGAATGAGGAAGAAGTTTTCTAGAAAAAGCAGGTAGGACGTCAGCTTGGGCTCACACTGCTTGTCAGTCAGAGGCAGGATCCTGGTCGCAGCTCTCAGAGCCTGGGTTCTGAGTTGGTAGCTCTGGCAGGGTTGGGGCAAGCAAGAGCTACCCGGGAGCAAGATACCTGGGACCCAAGTGTGAGATACCTGGGGTACCAAGGTAGAGACTCGAGTACAGGAACTCTAGCCATTACAATCGGGGTGAGGTAAGAGCAGGGTCAAATCCCAGATTAACTTGAGGTTGAATGAACTTCCCTGCCGAACAAAAGATGCTAAATTGCCCCTGGGTTGGAGAAGAAGTAATCATGACCCTAACTCAGAGTTCCTGAACCTTGGCACCAATGAGATTTGGGATTGAATCGCTCTTTGATGTGGGGGGCTGGCTGTCTTGTGACACTGTGGACTGTTGAGCAGCATCTCCAGCCTTGGCCTACTAGATGCCAATAACACCTTCCACCTCACCTTCTGCGAAGTTGTGACAATCAAATGTGGGGAGCTGATATAGGGTTAAGCCTCCGACTGACCTGTGGGCAAAGTCACAAACAAGACCCAGCTTAGAGGGCTCAGTCCTCTTAGCATAATTAGGCTTGACCCTATAACACTCCCTAGATCTTATCTGGGAAGCTAATGGGCTGAGGAAGTGCAGGAAGTGTAACCATGGTCAAAACAAGTGAAACTCACAAGAACTGTGTAACTATGGTGACCACTACCTTGTTTACCTCTCACTATAAAATAAAGGCTCAGCTTGCCTTGGGATCTCTCTCTGTGGCCTCAGCCAGGCACAGGAAGATCCACGGAGACTAAGGACAGCTAGAGAGTTCTGAATGCTGTCTCTTTGTAAAACATTCTTCGCCGACTCCATCCACATCTTTGGGAACCCCTGGACCGCTGGGGCTGGACCCCAGCAATCAAATATGCCTCCAAATATTGCCAAACATCCCGTGGGACAAGATCACACCCCCATTGGGAATCACTGCTCTAAAATGAGACAGACCCCGTAGAAGACATTAAGAGGCTTCAGTTTAAGTAGGAACAATGTCTGGGAGAAGGAAACCAAGGCAGTTATTATATCCCACAAAGGAAATCAAAGGAAGTGATGTACCTAGGAAGGCAACGTGAACTCAGCCCTTTGCAGAGAGCCACTGAATAAGCAGGTGTGAGAATATTTTGTCTTCAGTGGAGGAAGTCTGGGATCGTAAGTTGCCTTGCTCCATAGAAACAACACGTATGGCAGAAGTGGGTGTGCATTCACTGATTTACTAGGTCGAATGAAAATGAGTTATGCTTAGAACTATGCATAAAGCCAAACGAAATGAAAATTTTCCTTGTGTTCTCACACCATGAAAGCCTCCTAGCCTTAACATGCCTTTGTCCAATGTAGGACATGATGGTACTTTATTGATAATGCCCTTTTCACTCTTTTTTATTTTTCAGTGGAGTCTTATAAGGGAATTTGTGTAAAGCTTTTTTAAAATCTTTTTTTAAAAACAATTGATTTCAGAGAGGAAAGGAGAGGGAGAGAGATAAAAACATAAATGATGAGAGGGAATCACGGATTGGTTGCCTCCTTCACACTCTACACTGGGGATCGAGCCCACAACCCGGGCATACAACCCGGGCATGTGCCCTGACCAGGAATAGAACTATGACTTCTTGGTTCATAGATCAACACTTGACCATTGAGCTATACCAGCTGGGCTAAAGCTTTTTTATTCCAGAGAATAGTGGTCATTTTAAGCATCTCGGTGCACTTGTTACCTCTTACCTATGGTTCTGTCCTTATTTGTTGGATTTTCTGTGTGCTGTGGATGTTTGGGATAATCTGGCAGAGAATAGTAATCTCCAAACACTTGGCTGCTTAAATCCATGTGACGTAAAATTTCATGCCATGTTGCACCATCACACTGTGGTTGGCAGCTTCCAAAATGGCCTCCATGATCCCTGCCTCCTGGTGGTCACACCCTGTACAGTCCCTGCCCCTTGTGTGACTTGCTGTTGGCACACAGAACATGGCAGAAGCGATGAGCTATATCATTCTACACTTAGATTGGTGGTATAATACTGTGTCATCAAATGTGGCAGCACACAGCTATGAAGACAAAACAGTTAAACTGGAACTCCGGCTCCTAATGGGTAGAGAGGGGCCCTGAGGTAGGGAGATAGCAAGTGTCTGTGACACACAGAACTGAAGGCTGCGGAGAAATGAAAGAGAATCTACTTGTGACATGGATCCAGGAAGTTCATCATTTCTGGCTACAAAGCAAAAAGTCCCCAAATATTTATAATCTGCCCACAGGGGTAGGCAGAAGCAAGCAGGAAGCCAAAGTGGCGCGATGAGCATTAGGCGACGTTGCGCAGTGGGGGAGGGGCACAGGGAAGAAAAAGACTCAGGTTCAAGGAGCACCAAGGATTCGTGGAGAGCAATGGTGATTGTGGCTTCGGGGGGAATGTGAAGCATGTTAAAAAACTGTATTTCCCAAATGTGATGTGTGAGAAGAAGTTGAACATCCCTGCCCGGCTGGCATAGCTCAGTGGTTGAGCGTCGACCTATGAACCAGGAGGTCACAGTTTGATTCCTGGTCAAGGGCACATGCCCGGGTTGTGGACTTGATCCCCAGTGGGAGGTGGGTGTGCAGGAGGCAGCGGATCAATGATTCTCTCTCATCATTGATGTTTCTCTCTCTCTCTCCCTCTCCCTTCCTCTCTGAAATGAATATATATATTGAACATCCCCAAAACCATGACCACAACATACACAAAAGAGGAACCTTTGCCTCTCAGCGCTCTAGGTGACTAAACTATCTACTGCTGGGTTTTCTGAGCAATGTCATAGGCCCGTCTGGCCAGGAAGGTCCTTAGCTGATGGAAGAAGGAGAGAGAGATATGAGGGTCCGTTCTGCGTAACTGCGCAAAAAACCTTAAAGCAATAGCCCCATTTATGGGTTGTGCTGCAAAACGCTTTACAGTTTCTTTAAAGTTGATGCTTTGCAGGTGAGGAAACTAAGACTCGTGGCGAGGTGTATAAATGGTAGAGCGGATAAAACCCAGGTCATTTTGAAGCGTCCATCTTATATAAAAACTGCTCTTTGAAATTTTAACCCTGCTATTTCTGGCTTCTGTAAATGCTTGCTGGCTTAAATAATAAGGAAAATAAGACTACTCCCATTGCAGAGAGGCCATAAACCTTCCCCAGATGAAGTTATCAGTGCTGGCACCAGGCCAAGCCTTTGGTCGAGGCCTCAAAGCCCCAGCACATAGGGGCTCTTTAAGAACTTGCAAAGGCGACCGGAAAACCCCATATTTGGGAGACAAAGAGGGTAAAAAGGTATAAATACAGGAAACTTCCTGTGTGACTTCGCCCAGAATTTGAGGGACATTTTCCTCTGGGCTGGTGCATGATAATAAATGTAACTCCATCTCTCTAAGAGTTGCTTGGTCTTCTCTGGTTTTCTGTGACAGTTTGACTCCTGAGCTTCAAGTTTTCCAGGGATGATAGTCAGTAGATGGAGCAATCAGAACATGATGGTCCTTGACCTGAGCCAGCCTGCTGGGCCATGCTGGCCGGGTCATGGGAGGCTGGCGCAGTGGCCCAGGGAAGGAGGGACATTGGGGTTGAACGGGTCAGTGTTTATTTCCTAACTGGCACTGAAGTTCTGTACCTTGATATATATATTTTTAAGTATATTTTTATTGATTTCAGAGAGGAAGGGAGAGGGAGAGAGAAACATCAATGATGTGAGGGAATCATGGATCAGCTGCTTCCTGCATGGCCCTACTGGGGATCGAGCCCACAACCCGGGCATGTGCCCTGCCCAGGAATCAAACTGTGACCTCCTGGTTCATAGGCTGACGCTCAACCACTGAGCCACACCGGCCAGGCAGTACCTCAATCTTTAACCATCCAGTCAGTTGTACTTGTGCATGTGGGCTGAGTATCGACTTTGTTCCCAACCACCTTCTCCCAGGCTTCCTTTCTGCGGGGTCCTGTCTCCACTTGTCAGATAAAATATGGAAATTTATTTCTAGCACAAACGAACTCAAAGTGAAGGGGAAACCAGATTGTCTGCTGCCTTGAGTGCTTGTAGATAGACAATTTTTAAATAGAAGCTCACACATGGGATTCCGACAGCTGCACGGGCACAGTGAGTTCTGGTCAGAGATCCTTCTAGAAAGAGACACTGACGCTCCTGTCTTGCCTCTTGAAAAGGGGGTGGTAGATGCGGTGGGATTCAGCTATTCAGGGAAAAGCTGATTTCTTTTTTCTTTTTCTTTTTTTTAATCCTCACCTGAGGATATTTTTCCATTGATTTTTTAGAGAGAGTGGAAGGGAGAGAGAGAGAGAAACATCTATGTGAGAGAGACACATCCATTGGTTGCCTCCTGCATGCACCCCAACCAGGGCTACGGAATCTGCAACCAAGGCACATGCCCTTGACCGGAATCGAACCTGGGGCCCTTTATTCTGAGGGCCAACACTCTATCCACTGAGCCAACTGGCTAGGGCAGAAAAGTTGATTTCTTTGTTTCATGTGCAATCACAAGGTTATGACATAAACTTAAAATAGTTGTAGGTTGCTCTCCTCCAGCCTGGCTGGTTAATTGATGGTGAGTGTGGATCTGTGGCTTTAGGTCAGGGGACCAGACTGGAGGTAGAATAGAAAGCAGCACTTCTCAATTGTATAGTCACCCTCAGGAGATTCTGATCATGGGCTGGGTGTGGCCCGGTGGTGGGTTCAAAGTCCCCCCATGATGCAATGCGGCCCAAGTGGGCATCACTGATCTTGGGAGATGGCAGCACCTTTTCAGGGACCACAGCTAGGATGGGCTTCAGTTTTTCCACTTAGGTGTGTTGAGAAAATGACCAGATTAAATAAAACCCAGGTCATTTTCCCAGTAAGCCACCCCAGTATTGGCCCAACCTTCCCCCTTGGATACCGGGAGTGAATTGCAATGTTTTCTTTGTGACTCGCCTCTCTGCCATTTCCTGTTTTTCTCTCAAGGGAGAATGAATGATTAAGCCTCTCTGAGCATTAGTGTCATCCAAAATGAGAACAGTCTCTCTTTTACGTGGCGGGCAAGGCACAGGGGCGCTGCTGAAGGGGTGGTCAATGGAGAAAGTGTACAGAAACTGCAGAGTGGCAAGTGTGCAAGCCTTTGTCGCCTGCCACATTCTGGCATGGCCGTGTCAGACCCCGGAGAGGAGGCCACAGCCTTGGGCTACGCAGCGGGGTTAGGGAAGCCCGGGCCTTTCCTTGTATGGAGGGTTCCAATGTGACTGTGATATGACAGAATAGAACCTTCTCGGTGACAATTGAGCTGGCCTGTGTCAAAACACTTCCTCTACTAAAGCGTTATACAAAGGAAGAGGTGATTGCTGTACTAGTCTCCTGTGTTTTCATGCCTACCGTATTCCTACCCATCTTTGACATGGCTGGGGCCATTCTCTGCTAGTCTAGTCTGGCCTGGCTTCTCAGACTTTGGGATGCATGCTGATCACCGCGGGCTCATATTCGAATGCAGATTCTGACCCAGTAGATCTGGTGGGGCCTGAGATTTTGTGTTTCTGTGTTTGGTGCTACCCAAGTGATTCTGAAGTTTCGTCTATAAAGAAGGTCTCAAGCATTGTTCCATGTGCTTTGTCTCAAGGCACACATCATGGCCATCAAACATGGCCATCTTTCTTTTTCTTAATTTTTTAAAAAGTATATTTTTATTGATTTCACAGAGGAAGGGAGGGAGAGAGAGATAGAAACATCAGTGATAAGAGAGATTCATCGATCGGCTGCCTCCTACACACGCCACACTGGGGACCAAGCCCACAACCCAGGCATGTGCCCGAACCGGGAATTGAACTGTGACCTCCTGGTTCACAGGTCAACGCTCAACCACTGAGCCATGCCAGCTGGGCCTTAATTTTTTTTTTTTTAAACATCGCCATTTTTCTCTGGTGTGTTGGCCTCCATGTAGGGTTGCCAGATGAAATATGTACGTGTAGAACATACTTAGGTAAAAATTATTCCCTGTTTACCTGAACCTCACATATAACTGAGCTTCCGACAATCTGGCCACTCAAAGGCCCCATGAGCTTCTTCCCACTTCTGATTTGCTGCCTCTAATCTGTTGGGGGAGAGGGGATTGAAAACAGAGCTTGAGATTACGGAGCTGCCAAGAGTAAGAAGTGCTCAGTTCTCTGCCATCTACACCTGCTTCCCTGAGCTTTAAATACTGCCTCTCCTCACCAAATCTATTTCTCCAGCTCCTCTCTCCCAAGTTCAAAGACTCTGTGACCCAGTTGCCTTGCTATCTCTACCGGACCTCAAAGCTAATCTGCCCAAAGCAGGTCTCTTGACCTTCCCTCCATTCCACCCGTTTTTCCTCCCATCTCCTATACCCCCAGTACTTGGCACTGAGGGCCTAAAACCTAAGAGGCAGTTGGGGTACTGATTTTTTCCACACACCCCCCTTTCCAGTCCACCAACTGGTCCTGGTGGCTCTGTGTCTGTAAACATTTCTCCAGTCCATCCTTCCCTCTTCCTCCCAATTGCTAAAATCCCTGTCTAGGCCATCATCCTGTCTTGCCTGGACTAGTGCGGTGGCCTTAGCTGGCCTTGAATCTCTTCTCATGTCTTTTTCCCCGCTTCCCACACAGCGTAGGTTCACATACTCAAAGCCTTCCAGTAGTTCTCTGTTGAAACTGTTGGAACTGTTGGCTAGAAGCTGGTAAGCCTGCCACAGAGGTTCTGAACTGGGGGAGATTTTGCCCCCCATGGGCAATGTTTGGAGAATTTTTGGTTGTTACCCCTAGGGGAGCATCTAGTGCAGTGATGGCGAACCTATGACACGCGAACTCATTTTTTGGTTGATTTTTCTTTGTTAAATGGCATTTAAATCTATAAAATAAATATCAGAAATATAAGTCTTTGTTTACTATGGTTGCAAATATCAAAAAATTTCTATATGTGACACGGCACCAGAGTTAAGTTAGGGTTTTTCAAAATGCTGACACGCTGAGCTCAAAAGGTTCGCCATCACTGATCTAGTGGGTGGAGACCAGAGAGACTGCTAGATATCTTACAATGCACAGGTCAGCCCACCAAAACCAGGTGAAATATGTGCCAAACACCCAGCCCCCAATGTGCATAGGCTGAGAGACCTTGGGCTAAAGTAAGCAGTAGGGCCCTTACTGGTGTGGCTCAGTGGATAGTGCGTTGGCCTGCGGACTGAAGGGTCCCGGGTTTGATTCAGTCAAGGGCACCTGCCTGAGTTGTGGGCTTAATCCCCAGTAGGGGGTGTGCAGGAGGCAGCCGATCGATGATTCTCTCTCATCATTGATGTTCCTATCTCCTTCTCCCTTCCTCTCTGAAATCAATAAAAAAAAATTTTTTAAAAAATAGCTCTATACTTTAAGCAATAAAAAAAAATAAAAAAATAAAAATAAAAAATAGCTCTAGCTGGTTTGGCTCAATGGATAGAGCATCAGCCTGTGGACCAAAGGGTCCCAGGTTCGATTCCGGTCAAGGACACATACCATGGTTGCAGGTTCCTCCCTGGCCTGGGCCCTGATCAGGGCTCGTGCAGGAGGCAACCAATCGATGTGTTTCTCTCACATCAATATTTCTCTGTCTTTCCCTCTCTCTTCCACTCTCCCTAAAATCAATGGAAAAATACCCTCGGGTGAGGATTAACAATAAAAGTAAAAAATATAAGGGAAGGAAGGGAGGAAGGGAGGAAGGGAGGAAGGAAGGAAGGCAGGAAGGCAGGAAGGCAGGAAGGAGAGGAGAGGAGAGGAGAGGAAGAAAAGAGAAGAAAGGAAAAGAGAAGAAAAACAAAAAGAGAAGAAAAGAGAAAAGAAAAGAGAAAAAGAAAGCAATAGGGTTGGTGTTGAAGATGAGTGAGGGACAGGGCCCCAGCTCCAGCTGGCCGGTTCCTGTGCTGCCGGCCACCCCTCCACACTGATGAACACCCCCATCCAGTTGCCAGAGGGAGGGCCAGCTGCTGCCTTGCACAGCCAGATGCAGCCAGGAGAAGCTGTGCCGGGAGCCCTGCGCGCTGCTCCCGAGCAAGCAAGCATGACCAGGGTGCTTAGAGCTGACATAACCTCAAGCCAGTCTCACTTCCTAGCAAACAGAGGCCCCAGGGGACCCGGATGAAAGCCTTGGACCACAGGACTGTCTGGGCTGCCCAGACAATTAGCAGAGAACAAAGACCTCTGCTGCCTCCCCCCAGCTGTTAGCTTGCAGTGCAAGCAGGGCCAGCAAGTTCCCTTCCGTGTCCCCTGACAATGAAAGGAGAACGTGTGCAATGTGTTTTGATCTTTTACCAAAACGATGACACTTCTTTTTCCTTCTGTTGAAATGTCTCTTCCAGGGACATTTCAACCAATTAACGAGGGCAACTTCAGAATGTGTGGTTTTTTTACACATAAAAGATGATGCAAAAACAACTGTTGCTCTTCTCTGCCTCATTCAGCTAAAGACTTGATGTAAGGCTGGCCTTTCTGGCTATGGAGTAATGCTATGTTGCAGGAATACAGCTCCCGAAGTACTAATAGTGGCTAATTATCTCCCTCAACTAGCTTTCCTGTTAACCATTTTTAACTCGGGTTTCCTGACGGGTAGGCAATACTGAAGGGTGGTTTACCAGAGAACCCTCTGTACCTATCTTTGGCCGACAGGTTTCGGGAGCCCCCCCCCCCACCATCCCACTCCACAGTGGGAAATCAACTAAGTAGAAAGGCGGGGTGCAGGGAGAAGATGGGTGGAAGTTGTGGTGGAGGATTTCATGAGAGATACCAAATGCATGCTTACAGGGTCAAATATTTGCAGGGTGTGGGATGTTGAAGATTGCACCCTTTTAAAAAAATTTTAATATATTTTTACTGATTTCAGAGAGGGAGGAAGAGGGGGAGAGAGAGAGAGAGAGAGAAACATCAATGATGAGAGAGAGACATTCATCGGCTACCTCCTGCACATCCTACACTGGGGATCAAGCCCGTAGCAACCCAGGCATGTGCCCTGATGGGGAATTGAACCATGACCTCCTGCTTCATAGGTCGACCCTCAATCACTGAGCCGCCATGTTGGCCAGGCAGCATCCTCTCCTTATGCTGCTAGTTACTTCTCAACTCTGGCTACATATTCAAGTCACTTGAGAGCTTTCAAAAAGCACAGATGCCTGGGCGGGGCCCCCAGCCTCAAAGTTTCTGATTTACTTGGTCTGGGGAAGGCCCAGGGCGGTGAGACTTTTTCAAAGTTTCCCAAGTGACTCTGATGGGCCTTGAACCATGAGAAGCTCTGCCCTAGAGCAGCTTTCTCCGTCTCAGGGCTGGTGACATTTTGGATCAGGTTGGTCTTTGCTGTGGGCTGTCCTGTGCACTGTGGGCTGTTGAGCAGCCTCTCTGGTCTCTGCCCATTAGATGCCGGCAGCCCCTTCCCCCAGCTGTGATAATCCAAGTACATACACTGTCATGGCCACTGCAGAATGGAGTTCACTGGCAACTACAAGATAATTGGGTGGGTGGCTGGGTGGGTGAGTGGGGTTGCAGGCTCAGCTATCTAAATACAAATCTGAGGAATAAAGAGCTGTTCCATGTCCCAGCCCCAGCCTAGAGGCAGGGTTAGTGGTGAGCTGCATAGCTTTCCAAGGGAATACCTTTCCTCTCCACTAAAGACATCTGTAACCGGGCAATCAGTGGGTCCCTGCTGCTTGTCACTACTTGAGCCAATGAAGCAGAGACAGGGTTGAAATAATCTGATGCCAGGGCTGACCAGCAGCCCCTGGGTGACGGAGGACTGGATTACTCTGACGCAACATTTGCTGTGAAAGAGAGGCTAAGGGACTGCCTGGCTATAGCAACCAGACAGCCTTGACTGTCTTCCTCATTAGGCTTTTTATTGTAGCAGTAGTTTGAGATCAAGTTTATCTTTAGATACAATCAGCAGGATGAGTAATCTTGGGAGGACACATGTGTACATTGTCCTCTAGGCAAGGGCATCCAGGGTTTAAGCAGAAGGATTCCAGTGAACACCCAAGGGTCTGCATGGAAAGGTCAAGGAATAATTAGGGGCACCGCCTTTGGCACTCCCCTAAGTCTCCCCTAAGGCGGAATTCCGATAAACAGGGCAGGCGGCCTTCCACACACTTCCCTTTTCTCAGAATGTCCCTCTTACAAACTTTCCAACCAAGTCTCATGCTTCCCCACAATATGAGCGTTTATTCCAATCCTGCCAGCAGCATGGGAGAGCAGCAGGTCATCCACAAAAATCTGCTCTGACCCCCACCGTAAGCCAGCTGCTTATATTGGATAGAAGGACACAGATTGCATGGGGAAGTAGGCAAAGGGTATGCCAAATGGGCAGTTTATAGGTAATGCAGGCTGGAGATTTGCAAAGGCCTGCGGTATGCAAAGGCTGGGGGTCTTCAAAGGGCTGGAGGCTCTGATTTCTGCAACAAGGTGGTTAATCTTTCCATGATAATAGGAAGCTTCCCGATGCGGAGGATGGGCTGCATTTCCTGGTGAGCTCCCAGGTCCCACCAGGTTAGGATGTGCCTTCTTTAATCAAAACAAAACAATCACGATTAACAGAGCATGATTAATAGTTCTTACAATTATAATTGGTCCCCAATATTCTGATTCTGCCCCTATCACATCCAGACTAAATTGGTCCTAGATTACTTATAGTCTATATTTGAGTACACAAATCCATGGTCAAAATTATTTATGTGATGTTAAAGATCTATGTCTGAAAGAGAAAGCAGACGAATTATTCTCTCTCCAATTGAGTGATTTTTTTCCCCGGTAGGCAGCCTTCTCTCCTCTTGTCCATGCTCCTACTAGGGTGACTTCCTAGCTTTTAGGCACTCTGATCTGAAACTAAAATTCATCTAGATTAGTGGTTCTCAACCTTCTGGCCCTTTAAATACAGTTCCTCATGTTCTGACCCAACCATAAAATTATTTTCGTTGCTACTTCATAATTGTCATGTTGCTACTGTTATGAATCGTCATGTAAATATCTGATCTGCAGGATGGTCTTAGGCGGCCCCTGTGAAAGGGTCGTTCAACCGCCAAAGGGGTCGCGATGCACAGGTTGAGAACCGCTGATCTAGATGAAAGAAAAGTAAAAATTCGGTTCCTCAGTCACACTAGCCACATGTCAGTTGCTCAGTAATCACCTATGGCTGGTGGCTACAGTATTTTAATGCAGATATAGAAATATTTTGATTGTAGAAGCAAGTTCTGTTCGCCTTAGCCGGTTTGTCTCAGTGGATAGAACATCAGCCCACAAACAGAGGGGTCTCGGGTTCTATTCTGGTCAAGGGCACATACCTGGGTTGCAGGCTCGATCCCTGGCCCTGGTCAGGGCGTGTGTGTGTGGCAGGGGGGTGGGGGCGGGTGGGGAACCAATCCATCTGTCTCTCATCGATGTTTCTCTCTCTCGGTCTCTCCCCCTCCCTTCCACTCTCTCTAAAAGTCAATGGAAAAATATCCTCCAGTGAGCGTATAACAACAACAACAAAAATATTTTAAAAAATTAACGTTCTGTTGGACAGATTTATTTAACCAGAGAATTTGTAGTGACCTTATCATGCTTAAAAATCCCTGTTAGCACCCCGCTGCCTCTAGGATCAATTTCAACCACTTTTGTTCAGCATGTAAGATATTTCCTTAGCTAACCCCAGCTGTCTCTTCTAACCCCCTTTGTTCCCTGGTTTCCTTTGTATTAGCTCATCATTATACCAGTGATGGCGAACCTATGACACACGTGTCAGAGGTGACACGCAAGCTCATTTTTTTGGTTGATTTTTCTTTGTTAAATGGAATTTCAATATATAAAATAAATATCAAAAATACAAGTCTTTGTTTTACTATGGTTGCAAATATCCAAAACTTCCTATATGTGACACGGCACCAGAGTTAAGTTAGGGTTTTTCAAAATGCTGGCACGCCGAGCTCAAAAGGTTCGCCATCACTGCTCTATATGAAGGACTCATGCACATCTCAACTTCTAACCCTTTGCTACCGTTGTTTTCTTTCCCTTCTCTTGAACTTCACTTTGAAAACTCGGACTTGATCTTCACGTTCAGTTCAAATCTTGCTCCAATTCCGCTTCCCACTCCCACCCTCTGGGTCCCAAACAATTGCTCCATTCACTGTTGCCCCACAAGGCTTGAATACCTGTCCCTCACACACTTGTCTCCTCTTATCATATATAGTTGTTCCCTTATGTGTCTCCTCTACCAACTCAAGAGTTCTTCAAGGTCAAGGAGTGGCTTTATTCCTCTTAGCATCACCAAAGGCTAGCACAATACAGGCACTCACATTTCAAGTGAAATAATAAATCAAGCAGCTAATGAATGAAACGGCATGATTAGACACATTTAACACCACAGAATTCCAACAACCCACACCTCCGTGAAATTGACGGCTTCTCTTGGGGCTAAGAAAATCTGCCTTTCATTTTCTGAGCAGCATGCGTGTATCTGGTGACTAGAGGACTCTTTACTGGGATAGAAGAGAAATTCATATAACGGTTGTGTCTGATGCATTCAGAATCACAAAGAGTAAGAAAGAAAATAAAGAGAATTTATTTTTCTCTTACGTGGATTTCATCTCTTATATCAGTTCAACAGAAATATCTCAAGAGAAAGAACATTTAAACGGAGGGGAAAAACCCCCAGCTATACAGTGTTTCTTCTCTAGTATGTCCTTGACTCTCTCTAAAGGGTAGTTTGTCTGCAATACCAAACCCAGAGTTGTATCTTATACTTCCTTTCTCTTTCCTTAGACACCTAACACAGCTGGTGCTTAGCTTACTCACCTCCTCCAAGAAGTCCTCCGTGATTTCCCCGTGGCTGGTTTTTACCTTTCTTTTGTGATCCTACAGAACCATGTGCACTGTTTCATCATGCACTTACCACATTGTATTATATACTATCTCCTCAATGTGACTATGTTTTTGCCACGGTCAGAGACGAGACTATATATATTCTTTGTCTTTCGTGGCCTATTACAGTACCTGGTACTATAATAAATCATGGTCAGCAGGCAGTCCAAGATTTAATGGAGAACACCAATATTTCTTTGCAATGGTTAATAGTATTAGTAGGAACTTCTTGAATTTGGAATGAAAAGTGGGGGGACTTTATGATTCTGGATACCTATATGGGGTATTTTTAAACCGTGGCAGTCACGCTGGGTGGATTTCAAAGAAGCAGGCAATATGGTGTCAGAACTGGCATGGATGCCCTTCATCACGGCTTCACTCCAAGCCATTGCCATTGGGTCATTTTCCGATTCAGGCCACAGGTTCATGGCTTCTCCCCAGAGGGTACTGGGCAATCATGTGCCACTTGGCAGTTTTCAAGGTGCTGTATTATGCTCAGTCCATTTGTCTAGCAACCAGAGGGTTAATTGCCCTTTCTTAAGTGCACACACACTCTCAAGTAAGAGGTGCTAGGAAGGGCTGGAAAGAGGAGCCTCTGACAGGCTGAGTCGCTGTACAGAAGTTGGGACTGTTGAAAGCCTTTTCAGCCACACAAAACCCTGGGGTTCCTCATTAGCATATCAGAGGTGGTGCAATGGTGGGAAATGCTGAAGCAACAAAGGACCCAGCTCAGTGCATTGTCTCATTGGTGCTTAGAGAAGCAGAACAAATGATAATCTGGCCAGGGCTGCAGTGATGGACAGATGTGGACATTTTCTTGGGTGTCCAACGTCTTCCTCCCACCCCCACCGCTTGCTCTGTACTCAAGACTCCCCCCGCCCCCCCTCAGCTCCCCAAAAGCACAGTTCCTAGAAGAGCCATGATCCATTTGAAAAGATCTCTCCAGCTGCGGGTGATTCTGCCCCCAGTGAACATTGGACACGTCTGGAGACGTTTCTGGTTGTCACAACGAAGCGGGGTGTGTGCTATTGGCATCTAGCGCAGCGGTTCTCAACCTTCCTGATGCCGCGACCCTTTCATGCAGTTCCTCATGTTGTGGTGACCCCCAATTTCATTGTCACACATTGAACATAATGAAAGCATCGTGATTCATCACAAAAACAATATGTAATTATCTATGTGTTTTCCGATGGTCTTAGGCGACCCCCGTGAAAGGGTCGTTCAACCCCCAAAGGTTGAGAACCGCTGATCTAGTGGGTGGAGGCCAGGGTTGCTGCTCAACACCCTACAGTGCACGTGACTGCACCCACAACAAAGACATTTGGCTCAAAATGTCAGTAGCTCCTTGTGATTGTCACGTCCAGGTTCTCATCAAGACAAATTGCTCTTGATAAGTGGGCACCGTGAGGGACTTCTGTCCCCGTGCTTGCGCTGTCGAGAGTACTGAACAGACTTTGATAAAGAAACAGGACCCACATGGTTTCTCATCTTTGGCTGCATCACTGAAAGATTTGATCGAAGCAGCGGGTGTAAAATTTTGGAAAACTTTCTCTTGAGCACAGGGTGGTGAACACTTTCCCCCATGCAGTCATTTCACTTTCTTGTGGCCAACAACATGTCTTTTGCTTCACGCTCAGCTGAATCTTACATATACTCCAAATGGCATAACATTTGATTGAAGAATTCTTCCTCCTTACTTGGAAATATTTATAACCTCTTAGAAAATGACACATTGGGGTACAACATACATTATTCAAGTACATATATACTTGTATATATATGTATATATGTATATATATATTCAAATTTACATTTAAAATTACATGTTATAGTAGGCTTGTGTTCTTTAATATGTTTTGCTGGATCAAAATTTTTTTCAATTTAATATCTACAAATCAGAATATTTATAATCCTAAAAATACACATATATATGCGTATATAAATAGATATAGATGCATAGAAACACATATATTGTTTTCCTTAGATGCCAGTTCTGTCCCCTACATGTTGACCAAACCATTCCTGATTCCAAACACTATTCATCCAAAGACTATTCATCACTGGTTATTATATTCATTGGTATACATAGATACAATCTATGTATCTTTCACAGGGAGAAGTAGATTTTAGGTGCCAGGAAAAAAAATCACAGATGATTATAATGATCTTAATAAAGAGGAACATAAAATGGACACTGAATTGAATTGCCTTAATCCATCTACAATTATCTTATGATATAGTCTTTATAATATACAGTTTTTTTCTTAGAAGTTCCTAATTAAAATTATTCTATTGTTTAGGAATCAGTCAGGCCCCAGGCACTTCCAGTGTTTTCTGGTGAAGATATTTCACCGTTTGTAAAAATAGTTTTACTTTGTGTAAAGCACAGTGTCATGTAATCTAACACAGTGGTTCGTATTACCATCAGTTGAGCCTTAAAGACATACTCATTTCTTAGGCTCCAGTCAGACTGGTTGACTCAGAATATCTGACGATGGTATTAGATGGTATTAAAACAAAACAAAACACACATGCACACACAAACACACACCAGGGGATTCTAAGGAGCCGCTGTGGTAAGAAGGCTGGTCGATGTGGGGTTAAAAAAAATAATACTTAAAAAATAACACTCCTACCTTCGAAGTTCTTCTCGCTGGGTTAATAATCAAAATAACAGAGACAGTGTAACAGGAGAAAAAAAATATATATGTGCCTGAGGATCTGTTTTAATTGATTTGAGAGAGAGAGAGAGAGAGATCCATGTGAGAAACACCAATCAGTTGCATCCCATACGTGCCCTGACTAGGATCGAACCTGCAACCTAGGTATGTGCCCTGACTGGGAATAGAACCCGCAACCTCTTTTGATGTGCGGGACAATGCTCCAACCAGCTGTGCCACCACCTGCCCGGGCGAAAAACAAATTTTTAATACATGAGCATGGGGAATTCATATCAGCATGAACATTCCAAGGACAGTGAGGCAACATTGGGGATAGATGACATTTGGGACAAAGGAGAACAGGAAGTCTTAGATTTCAGAAGTGAGAATGGGCGATTTACAGGGAGTTGAGGAAGAGGGGAACACACAGGGCAGGGAAATCCTGGCTGGGCCCCCCAGGAACAATGGGGCACAGCAGGCCCCTAGGTAACAGCCCCCTGCCTGAAGCCCTCTTGTTTACATACTTAATGCAAATGAGGCTAAAGCGACTTCCTCAGATCTCCTTCCTGAAGCAGGTTTCTGTCTGAATCTGTTGGGCAGGAAGGGGGAGGGGGTGGGTTACAGGGACAGAAGGGGGGGCGGGGGTGGGGTTAAAGGTTCTTTCTGAGTCTTGTTTCTTAGTAACCAGCTTATAAAGCCCTGCATGGTGAAATAACAGAGAATGTATCAAGGATTTTTGGGGCAGTTTGTAATGAAGACATACATTTCACCCTATCAGCAAGATAGGCCTAGTGCTTTGGCTGTAAGATTTCTATAGCTTAATATATCTTAGCCTGGAGCTCAGCAGACTTCTCTGTAAAGGAGCCTATAGTGAACATGTCAGGCTTTCGGGGATTGGCTACAGAAAATCTCTGTTGCAGAATCTTTAAAAAAAATCATTTTAAAATGTGAAAAACTGGTGATGGTCAGGACGTGCTGCTCCCTGTCCTAAACAATTAAAATGTGGTTTTGCCTAAAAAAGCAAATTGCTTGCTTTTACATAACAACAAAAAATGTGCCAGAAGCTACTGTCTCCTGGAGAGATTGGCGCAGGGCAACAGAGAAGCCTGCTGAAGAACTTTTCTTTTCTTTTCTTTTTTTTAAAATATATTTTATTGATTTTTTACAGAGAGGAAGGGAGAGAGATTGAGAGTTAGAAACATCCATGAGAGAGAAACATTGATCAGCTGCCTCCTGCACATCTCCTACTGGGGATGTGCCCGCAACCCAGGTACATGCCCTTGACCGGAATAGAACCTGGGACCTTTCAGTCCGCAGGCCGACGCTCTATCCCCAGGGCAGTGTCACCCAGAACCTGCTTGGCTTTAGCCCTGAAGTCCTGGGTCCCAGGAGCCTGGGATGGGAGGTCCCCATCCCTCTCAGGCGCCTGGGTAGTTCTCTCATGTGGGAGAAAGCTAGGACCAACTCAAAAAGTCAAAGGCTTGCCATGGAAATGCTTTTAGGAACTTGAACATGGAAACACTGGGCCGGGGCCCCAGCTGGAAAACGTGTCAAAGAATATTCTGTCGTCTTTTTTTGGAGGAGCCTCATTCCGCCTTCCCTCAGCAGCCGCCATGCAACGGGCTGCGGAGGAAGTGGCCTGTTCGCAGGTGTGATGGTTGTGCAGCGCACGCGTGTACATCCTCAGGATGTGATCAGGGCTGCAGGCCACGGGGAAACAGGGCTCAGCCTGCTTACTCAGGAATGACAGCGCTTGCAATTGCTTCCTGGGTTTGTCTGCAGGGGACACGTGGCACGAAGCTAGCTGGGAGCCTAACTTGGAAAAAAAGCTTAGTGGCGGGGCTGGCTTTTGGAAAAAGGCAGGAATAAAAGAGGGACCAGTTTTCTCCACGCGCTTTTATTATGTGCGTTGCTTAGCATTCATTTGGCGCTCAAAGCTCAAAGGCTGCTTTCTCTTAGGAACTTGCCTTGAGATTAGGTACACCCCCCCCCCCCCCACCAGGAGCGCTTTATGACCACGTGGTCTGCCATTAGTACTTTATAAAACACGGGAACCCATGTTAAAACATAAATATTAACAACAACAACAAAACCCCATCCACATAAATATTAACAAACAGATCTGAGAGCTTGAGAGAGGACACCCATTGAGCAAAACAAAATCGAGGATCTGATTTAGAGCCTTTTGTCATATTGTGCCATTGTTATCCATTGATTCCGGTCGGGATCCTACCTTCGGGCCTGTGCCTGTGTCTTTGCGACTCACCCTGTGGGGGTCCTAACGGTATCTTCTTCTCCGAGCTTCGGGTCAGCTCGACATCAGAAGTTCCTGCTCCCTCTGAAGCTGTGGCTCTGGGCAGTTCTTAGAATCCGCTTCAGCAGAATCCATGGTGCTGAAAAGTGCTCAGACATTTCTCAAAATGAATCTTCCTTCTGCTTCCGGGGTATAAAATCAGGGGGGAAAGAGGGAAGGCCCCTTTAGGTAGTGGCTCCATGTCTTGGTTCTACTAGAAACGAGCGATGAATGTCTTCCCTAAGTGGGAACCGACTGTGCTTTTCTGTAAGGGGGCAGGGGGGATGCGGTATTAGGACCTCAGACTAGGAAAGCTCAGAATGGTTCCAGTGATCATGAAGGACAGAGGACCAGGGGGCACTTGGGTGTACTGGGTATGGCCATGGAGGGCCCAAGCAGTGGGATTTGAAGGGAGTAGTAAAGCATTGCTTCGCCAGCTCTCTTCCAATGGATGTGAATGTATATTCCCATACAAATGCAAGTGGAATATTTGTGTCAAAGGTTCTGTTAGTTCCTACTCGCCCATACCATTTGCTCAAACTCAGAAGACAAGTAGCCACCAACTTCCTGTTTCACCTAGTGACACATCCGGAAAGTCTTCATCATTTTCCATTGCATTTTATTACCTGCAAGTTACATTTTTCTTTTCTTTTCTTTTCTTTTTTGGTTAATACTCACCCAAGGATATTTTTCCATTGATTTTTTTAGAGAGAATGGAAGGGAGAGGAAGAGGAAGAGGGGGATGGGAGGGGAAGGGGAGGGGGGAGGACGAGGAGAGGGAGAGAGAGGGGGAGAGAGAGAGAGAAACGACTGTGTGAGAGAGACAGATCAATTGGTTGCCTCCCCGGAAGCGCCTGGACCAGGGCCGGGGATTGAGCCTGCAATTTAGGCATATGCCCTTGACCGTGATTGAACCCAGGACCCTTCAGTCCCCAGGCCCACTTTCTATCCACTGAGCCAAACCAGCTAGGGCACATTTTTCTAAATTATTTTCTGAGCTAAACCTAAATGCAAGAACTTCCTTTTCTGATGGCATATGTAAATAATACATGAGGACTGCTCCCTTACAGAGTTTCCCACTGAGCAATGTCTAAACCTGAGCCCCATTCAAACCCAGCCTGGAGGCCTCAGCCAAGCTGCCCTACTGTCCCTGATGCCCTGTGCTTTGCACTGACCCCAGGGGGGCCAATCCTTGGCTTAAATATTTTTCACACGAGGGTCTAGTCCAGTGATGGCGAACCTTTTGAGCTCGGCGTGTCAGCATTTGGAAAAACCCTAATTTAACTCTGGTGCCGTGTCACATACAGAAATTTTTTGATCTTTGCAACCATAGTAAAACAAAGATTTATATTTTTTATATTTATTTTATATATTGAAATGCCATTTAACAAAGAAAAATCAACCAAAAAAATGAGTTTGCGTGTCACCTCTGACACGCGTGTCATAGGTTCGCCATCACTGGTCTAGTCGGTGGTTGGCTGCTGCCCTTAGCCCTTAGGCTCACTCAGGCCCACAGCCCCCTCCTTTGTGTTTCATCTCACTAGAGGAGTTGTTAAACCCCAGTCTCTCTGCTTGAGCCCTGGCTTTCTGTTCTGTGCCCCCTGATGCTGGGCTGGAACTCTGCAAACCTCATTGGCCCTTTGCCATCTGCCTCCTTGTTGGGCTGTGCCAGTAAGACGTACTAGGAGGTAGAGGCATGAAGGCGGGAGGACAGGCCTTCTCCCATTGGTTCTACTTACTTCCACTAACAGTTGGTTCCAGTGTCCACTGTTACTCTCCATCCCCTTGAAAGTACCAGCTCCTGCCGAAACCGGTTTGGCTCAGTGGATAGAGCGTCGGCCTGCGGACTGAAGGGTCCCAGGTTTGATTCCGGTCGGGGGCATGTGCCTTGGTTGCGGGCACATCCCCAGTAGGAGATGTGCAGGAGGCAGCTGATCGATGTTTCTCTCTCATCGATGTTTCTAACTCTCTGTCTCTCTCCCTTCCTCTCTGTAAAAAATCAATAAAATATATATATATATATATATATATAAAAAGAAAGTACCAGCTCCAGCCAATGAGTAGCTGCCTCCTCAGAGGTCTGGCCCCAGCTCTTGCTCATAGAGTTTAGGTTCTGATTGGCCATAGCTTCCAGTCGCAGCGACTCCTTCTGGTTACCTCAGTTTCCCTCATTGTCTTTATTTTTTTAAAATATATTCTATTGATTTTTTTACAGAGAGGAAGGGAGAGGGATAGAGAGTTAGAAACATTGATGAGAGAGAAACATCGATCAGCTGCCTCCTGCACACTCCCTACTGGGGATGTGCCCGCAACCCAGGAACATGCCCTTGACCAGAATTGAAACTGGGAGCCTTCAGTCCGCAGGCCGATGCTCTACCCACTGAGCCAAACCGGTCAGGGCTCCCTCATTGTCTTTCTAATGCCTATTTAACGGAGGCTATGAAATCTGTTAAATGACTGGTGTGTTTCCTCCTTTTTCAACTGCATCTCGACAGAGACTCTTCTCTGGAAGCTTCTAAGGTTCTGGTTCCTCAAACCTGCCACGTATTAATAGAAGGGAGCATGGAAGTACCCCTTCCAGCGCTTCTAGAGCTGACTGTGCCCTCTGAGGGATCTATGTGCTTACTTGAAGTGGGCCCTCCTCCCGCAACATACATTCCTGTTGCCTCTCTGCACCCTCTGCATGGCCTGGCCGCGCACCAAGCATTCTGCCCCAGCGTTCCCTTTGATCTTTGCTCAGAAAAAAAATGAGCCTGTCTGATTCCATCCTGGCAGGATGACCTATATCTTACTCAGGGTCCGTCTGCATTCCATTCTGTCGATTTAGGAGTGAGTTGGCCCCTCCTCAGAGAGCCACATACTAGCTGATCAGAAGGCTTCTAGGCAAACTCTAAGGTTCCCCATTTTAGCCCCATGAGTCACTTCTTCGATACTCGTACACCCTTAAAGATAAAACGGACCTTAAAATGTTTCTATCATCTATTCCAACCTTTCATTTTAGGGAGGATCTATACCAGCCGTGGGCAAACTACGGCCCGCGGGCCGGATCCAGCCCGTTTGAAATGAATAAAAAAAAAAAAAAAAAAGACCGTACCCTTTTATGTAATGATGTTTACTTTGAATTTATATTAGTTCACACAAACACTCCATCCATGCTTTTGTTCCGGCCCTCCGGTCCAGTTTAAGAACCCATTGTGGCCCTCGAGTCAAAAAGTTTGCCCACCCCTGGCCTATAGCCTGCTCCCCCCCCCCCCAGGTCTCCACCACCCTACTGTCTGTGTCCATGGGTTATGCATGTACGCATACAAGTTCTTTGGTTGATTTTCTCCCACCCAACCACCCACCCCACCTTCCCTCTCATCTGTTAGTTTTCTATTGCTATAGAGCAGGGGTGGGCAACCTTTTTGTGAGTGCATGCCAAAAAGCAGCAAAATTTCTGACTCAAAATTCTTCTGCATGCCAACCCTAATTTTTTGAGAACATGTTACGCTTAGTTGATATCTCTTAAGGTGTACGTATGTGAAGAACCTTGAAGAAATAATGAAATTCATTCGAGCGACAAAAACACAGCATATGCTGATGAAAAATACATTTATTTTTTAATGTATACATGTACACTGAGAGTCCGACAGAAAACTTTATGACTCTGTTTGATATTATCAGTGGGACTTTTGCTGCTGCATCACTGATGACAGAGATCTTAAATCAGGTTTATATTTCGTGACCTTCAGAGATATGCACGAGCTACTACTTTCATCTGTCAGGCTACTCCTATTATGAGACTTAACAAAATTCATCACTGAGAACAAAGATTCACAAGCATATGTGGATGAAAACATGGGGAGTAACGCTGTTGCAAAGTTTTTTAAACAGAAAAAATTTTCTGGAATGGCATTCCAAGTCCTCAATAGTTCGTTTTCGGCACTATTGAAATTGCTCTTCCCCTCTCTCGTCAATCCGTGTCTATGGTCTTTAAGATAACTTGTTATGTAAAATTATTTATTTATCTAAGATGCACCTACATGGAATTTATCTGAAAAATAAAAAAATCGATATTAAGAAAAAAATTGTAAATGGAAGATTATAAGAGAGGGTTTCGCGTGCCAGCAAAAGTTCCTGGTACCATGTTTGGCACGCGTGCCAGGGGTTGCCCACCCCTGCTATAGAGCAAACTACTCCAAATCTTAGTAGTTTAAACCAGCAAATATTTAGTATCTCACCATTCGTGTGGATCAGAAATGTAGGAGCACCTTAGCTGGATGGTGGCTCACGGACTCATGAGGTTGCAATCAAGCTGTTCACCAAGGCTGCAGTCATTTGAAGATTTGGGGTTCAGCCTGCAGGCTCACCTGCATGGTTACTGACATGTCTCGCTTCCTAGTGGGCCGTTGGTCAGAGGCTCCAGGGCCTCCGGAGGCCTCCTCAAGTCATGTCACTTTGCTTCCCCTTGAACCAGCAATCTTTGAGACCCCACTTTCAGTTCCTTTGGCTGTCTACCCAGACGTGGGATTACTGGAGCATATGGTAATTCTATATTTAACTTTTTGAGGAACTGTCATCCTATTTTCCATAGTGTTTGCACCATTTTACATTCCCATCAGCAGTGCTCAAGGGTTATAATTACTCCGCATCCTCACCAATACTTACTTCCTGTTTTCATTTTTGTTTTGATGTTAGCCATCGTGATGAGTATGGGGTGGTATCTCACTGTGGTTTTGCATTTCCCTAACGATTAGTGATGTTGAGCATCTTTTCATGTGCTTGTGGACCACTTGTATGTCTTTGGAGAAATGTCTGTTCAAGTCCTTTGGCCATTTTCAAATCATGTCATTTGTTTTTTGTCGTTGAGTTGTAGAAGTTCTTTAAATATTCTAAAAACCCATTATCAGATATATGATTTTAAAAATATTTCTCCCATTTCGTAGGTTACCTTTCTACGCTGTTGATTGTGTCTTTTGATGCACAGATGTTTTAAAGTTGTATGCAGCTCCATTTGTCTATTATTGCTTTTGTTTCCTGTACTTTTGGTATCATGTCCAAGAAATCCAAAGTCATGAAGCTCTTCCCTTATGTTTTCTTCTGGGAGTTTTATAGTTTTGGGTCTGAAGTTTAGGTCTTTAATCTGTTTTCAGTTAATTTTTGTATATGGTTTAAGATAATGGCTCAACTTTATTCTTTTGCATGTGACAATACAATTTTCTCAACACTATTAGTTGAAAAGACTGCCTTTTGCTCATCATTTGTAAATGGAATATTTTTTCCTTAATATCCTTTTCAGATTGTTCATTGTCAGTGTGGAGAAACACAATTGATTTTACTAGTAGTGTGTTGTATATCCTGGAACTTTGCTGGATCATTTAAATAGTTCTACATTTTTGTATGGGGAATTTTTGGAGTTGTTTTTTTTTTTTTCATATAAGATCATGCCATCTTCAGAGATAATTTTACTTATTCTATTACAATTTGGATGTCTTTTATTTCTTTTTCTTACATAATTGCTCTGGCTAGGACTTCTAATACTATGTTTAATAAAAGTGGTTAGCGCAGGTAAATTTTTCCTGTCCATGATCTTAGAGAAAAAATACCTTTGTCTTTCACTATTGAGTATGATGTTATCTGTGGATTTGTGTTTTTTTTTTTTTTTTAAATAGGGCCTTTATTATGTGCAAATAGTTTCCTTCTATTCCTAGTATGTTGACTGTTTTTTGTCATAAAAGGGCGTTGAATCTTGTAGAATGCTTTTCTGGATCAATTGACATGATCATGTAGTTTTTGTCCTTCATTCTGTTAATGTGTTATATTACATTGATTAAATTTAATGTGAACCTCTCTCACATTCCAGAAATAAATCCCTCTTAGTCATGGTATGTAATCCTTTTAATGTGCTGTTGAATTAGGTTTGCTAGTTGTTGAAGATTTTTGAGTATGACCTCATTTTAAACTAATTACATCTGCCATGATCCTATTTCTAAATAAGGTCACATTCTGAAGTGCTGTGAGTGAGGACTTCAACCTCTCAAACTGCTGTGATTTCCACCCGAAGGGCCCACATGCTTTATTTATTTTGAGTTCTGCAGTTCCCGAGAATTGCTTTTCATTGTTGATAGAGGTCCTTTGAATGCAAACCATTTGTATCATTCCCTTGAGCCCCACTTTTATACAGCGAGTTCATTTTTAATTCAAGAAAATAAATGATTGGTATGTAGGTCAGTTCCTAGTCGTGCCTTGATTAGTAAACAAAGGCTCAGGGCCCAGCTAGAGCGCACAGTTCAATTATCTTTAATGTGATCTTCCTATAGATGCTCATGTGCATTTCACCTCACTCCTTCCTTGTGACCTAGAGATAATAAGCCTCCAACGATCTGGCGTGAGGCTAGGGAACAAGTTCAAGTTTATCACAGTTTGATTAACTCTTATTTGAGGATTTTGAGAATCTTCTTCTGACCTCACTAAACCTGCTTGCTTTCTCAATTCAGGCATGGATTGTTGTTGTTTTTTTAAATATATTTTATTGATTTTTTTACAGAGAGAAAGATAGAGGGACAGAGAGTTAGAAACATCAATGAGAGAGAAACATTGATCAGCTGCCTCCTGCACACCCCCTACTGGGGATGTGCCCGCAACCAAGGTACATGCCCTTGACCGGAATCGAACCTGGGACCCTTCAGTCCTCAGGCCGACTCTCTATCCACTGAGCCAAACCGGTTAGGGTGGCATGGATTATTTAAAAATGAGCTTCATATGGTTATTTAAAAGAATGTATTTTTCTGCCAGCCAGATAATTACTGTAAGATTTTAAACATATTTTTGAGACTTTAGTATATAATCTCTCAAAACATTCAAGGAATATATAGGGTCTTTGGTTGCTTTGTGGTACCCTTCTCTTTTTAAAAAAAAAAAAAATATTTTTGTTGATTTCAGAGAAGAAGGGAGAGGGAAAGAGAGAGAGAAATATCAATGATGAGAGAGAATCATTGATTGGCTGCCTCCTGAATGCCTTCTGCTGGGGATTGAGCCTGCAATCTGGGCATGTGCCCTTGACCAGAATCGAACCTGGAACCCTTCAGTCCACAGGCCGACACTCTATCCACGGAGCCAAACCTGCTGGGGCTGTGGTACCTTTCTCTTTAGGAAGTCTCCCTGGTGCCCTGATCTCTCACTCATGACACCCTAGAGCTCTGACCAGAAGCTACAGCTTCTAGACTATTCTCATGCACCTCACCAATTGAGAGCCTTCTATTCAAAGCTTCAACTAGTTGGGAATACATTTTGCACTGTGGGGATATTTTCATATTTAAAATTAAAATTGCAGCACAGCTCTGGGGTTGGAAAAGTAGCATTTTTAACTAAGGTGACACCAAGTCACACACGATACAGATGAATCACTTTGTGGTGTTTGCTATACTTGACAGACAGAGCAAGATGCTTCTGAAAAATTAGGCACTGGCTTCTCCCATTTGTCCATACAAATCTGTTTCTTGAAAAATGTTCATATCCGACATTCTTTGGGGAGATTAGGAAGTAACAGGATGACTTTTAGCCAATCACATATCAGATTTTCTTATGACTCAGGAAGAAGGTCATAACATTCATTTAAAATGGACTCCTTATTTATAGCATTTTGTCCAGTGGACTACTGGAACCTGCTTATCCTGGCCCATAAGAGCTGATGGTTAAAAATTCAGGAATTTTTTGCCCGGCCAGTGTGGTTCAGTGGTTGGGTGTTGACCTATGAACCAGGAGGTTACGGTTTGATTCTTGGTCAGAGCACATGCCTGGGTTGCAGGTTCAATCCCCAGTGGGAGACATGCAGGAGGCAGCCAATCCATGATCCTCTCTCATCGTTAATGTTTCTATCTTTCCCTCCCTCTGCCTTGCTCTCTGAAACCAACAAAAATGTGTTTTAAAAGACATTTAGGAATTTTGTGAACTGACTGACATCATGTTGGTAGCTTGAAATCGGCTATGGTAGAAGTATTCCCAGCATAGGAACTAGCAAATGCTACAAATCGGGGTTTTTGCAAGCACACCATTGTTTTTGCCCCTGCTTTCAAAAACCTCACAAGCAATCAACTTTATTCCTGAAATGCCTACCATGTCCTTTTTAAGATGGTAGACCGCCCCCCCCCCCAAAAAAAGCCATTTTCCCCCATGGAATTTATAAGCTATTTGAGAAAAGAAAACAAATGGCCCATCAAACAAAGGAGTGTAACATTAACCATGAAGACAGCAGGAGGCCAAAGAAGGGAGAGAAAGGAGTGGACACACCTATGACAGAGACTTCTTGAAAATATTGAGCTTTGGGTTAGGCCTTGAAGGACGGATCGGAAAGGCCAATAGACAGTTGAGCTGCCAGGAAGTCACAGGACGGAAGCCATAGTCAGGACTAAAACCTACTGTGAATGAGAGAAGCGAGCGCGGAGTGAGAAGAGCAGTGAGGTGGGGGTAGCTGGCAATTGCCTGACACTCTCTTGTACAGTATCTCACTCTAACCTTCAAACCTGGTCTGAGAGATGAGGGTGACCGAGGCACAGAGAATTTGTACAACGCAGCTGTATGAGCCTGTGTTTGGGACCAAAGACAATGGCTTTTTATCCCCGGTTCAGCCTTCTTCCCTCTGTACCATGTTGACTCTGCTCAGTTATATTTTAAAGCATGTAATAGAAAAGCAGTAACGAAAAACATTGTAAACAAGTAATATACTTAACACCCTGTGGTTTACTCTAAATGTGCAGATATGATGTTCTGGGTGGCTTTAAATAACAGTGAAGTCAATCTTCTAAGCATAATTGCTTTCAAGAGCTCACGTACAATTTCTCTGCAAGGCATCCGGCAGGCATACCCAAGCCCACAGCTTTATTGCATTCAACCCTCACTCTTGACAGGAAACAGATTTATAACCAGAGCAGGATTTTGTAAGAAAAAGAAAACACAGAACAAGTAAAAAATAGTGCTATCTAAACTATGAGGGCTGCGTTCTGCGGTCCCCTGGGAGTTAGCTTTTCTAAAAGAAATATTTTTGTTCTCTCTATACCATACACTAACTCTCAAAAGGGATAAACAAGAATTGAACTTTGAGTTTAAAAGTTTCCAGTAACCCGAATCTCACAAACATAGTGTTGAGTGAAAGAAGGCAGACACAAATGCAGCACTTGAGGATTGCATCTGGATAAAGTGTAAAAAACCAGGCAAAACGAATTTGTGCTGTGAGGAGTCAGCCTCAAGACTGCCCTTGGCGGTGCAGGGGCACGATGACAGGAAGGGGTCACCATAGGGTAGGGGGCTTCTGAGGTGTAGGTCATATTCACTTTCTCCATCCAGGTGCGGTCTGCACAGATATGTTCACTTTGTCAAAATTCATCGGGCTTGCACATACAACTTGTGCCTTTTTCTTTCTTGTTATATGTTGTACTTCAATAAAAAGGCACTTAAATATTTCCTGCATCCTTAAACAGGATAGAGCCCCAATTATAATACTTTAAGAGACAAAGAATTTTTGACGCTGGAAAAATGCTCAATGATAAGAGAGTTGAGTATTGGAAGTCTGGCTCCAGCAGATGCGGGGCCGGGGCAACCTTGGGCGGGCCCGTGGAAGAGGGCCATGTAAACAGAAGCCCTGGGACATTCCAGCCTCCTGAATGGGAGCAGGAAAGCAGCTGCAGGACGCTGGAGAGAGAGGATTAGAGAGATACGAGGAGGCCCAAGATGACATATACACGTAATATTATAACACATAACATCAGGATGTGGCCCATTTGGGGGCCATTTTCTCATAATTACCCAAACATCAAATGAACATGTGGTTGTGGGAAAAGCTTTAGCATTTGAGAAAGGACTACAGTGGGGCCTTGACTTACGAGTTTAATTCGTTCTGAGACCGAGCTCGTGAAGGAGCTCGTTAACTCAAATTACTCTATCAACTCAATGCAAAAAGTCGGCGGAGAGACAGCTGGTATCTCAAAAAACTCGTTAGTCGGGACACTCATAAGTCAAGGCCCCACTGTACTCTGGACTACTCTGGCCGTGAGCTCCAGGAAGCTTACTGAAGAAAAATCACGTGACGATCACGTGCTTAAAGTTCATAGTGCATGCCTGCCTTCTGAGGAAAATAAAGTGATGCATTTTGAAAATGAAAAAAAAAAAGAAAGAAAATTAGCAAGTTAATGCCTTTCATAGACAATCTTCTGCACCGGGGATAACGTGTAAGTGCCTAGTACAGGTCCTGGTCCGTGCTGAAGGCTCGGTTGTGGTGGCTCTTATTGTGTACTTCCTCTTTCAGGAAAAGCTGCCTCATTAAGTCACCGCCACGACAAGGCATCTGGAGATGACACTACAAGAGAAATAAGATGCCTTTCCAAGGGCTTCCTTTTGTTTATGCGGGCTGTGAGATTTCCTGAGCTCCTTCAATATTAGCAGCGAGGTGTTTGCAGCTTGACAAATTCAATCGATATGCTATCCATGACAGACAGAAAAGACAGTTCTGTTCCACCCTTCTCACACCATTTGGCTACAGCTATATAAAGCCTGCTTTTTAGACCCTTCTTTTTTTTCCCCCCACAAAAGTCTGGCTCTACATACATTTACCCCAAAAGCCTTCACATCGACTGTTTTGGGCCTAGCCAGCTACTTCTTGGGTTTACTCCCACGACTCCACTCCTTCCCATACAGTTCCTGTCTCCTCAGTCTTGTGATTCCCCAACCCCTGAGTCACTCAATAACAATTACTTTTCATTGCCTCCCTAAGCAGTGTTTCTTAGTATCTGTAATTCAAATCAACTCCTCTGATTTTTCAGGCATGAATTAAATTGACAGCTCTCTGTGTTGTAGTGACAGTAAAATTTGAATTAGCTGCAAGCATCAATAAGCAAGTATATTTTAATTTAATTTTTATCCAACTCAGTATGAACTTAAAAATCATCCTGTTTTCAACTCTTCCTTTCATGCATTAGTTCCATAAGTTTTTTGTCTTGACATTTAAGTCTTTGGAAGTGTGGGTTTGTGATTATTAGCATAACTTTTCACTTATGAGGCCTGCAGGAATTCATAAAGGAAACACAGAAAATCCAATCTTCTTGGCATACACTGGCTAGGTGTTGATCAAACTCCTCTCCTCTTCCTCTTGGGCACCCACACTTTTCCAGCTGCCCCTGCAGTTAGATGGGGTCATGTGACTGCCTTCTGGTTAATGAAATGCAGATAGTAGTAAAGATGCATTCCAGGCTTGGCCCATTAAAAGTCCTTCAAGCTACATCCTCCAGACCAGGGGTCACCAATCTTTTTGGACCTCTCGGACCATCAGTGGCGACCGCTGCTCCAGACTATGTCCCATTGCCCCATGACCTTGAAGGGCATATGTTGAAAATGGCAGAGCCACAAGATGGAAGAAACCTAGATGCCAGAATTACCACTTGGGAGAATGCCTATCAAGAGTACCCCTTCTGGACTTTACATGAAAAAGAAATAAAATTTTATATATTTTTAAAACATTTTTTATTGACTTCAGAGACAAAGGGAGAGGGAGAAAGAGAAAGAAACATCAATGATGAGTGAGAATCATTGATCGGCTGCCTCCTGCACACCCTCCACTGGGGATGGAGCCCACAACCCGGGCATGTGCCCTGGCTGGATATCGAACTGGTGACCTCCTGGTTCATAGGTTGACAATCAACCACTGAGCAACGCCTGACCGGGCTAAATTTCTATTTTTTTAAAGCCACTAAAATTTTGGATTTAATTGTTATGGCATAGTTTTACCTTAACTAGTAAAGCTTAGGCCTCATTTAACACCATCTGTTCTTGGAAACTACAACATGAAGCGAAACAAAACCAATTTGATCATAGGCTGATTGATATAAACAGTTAAGTTCCTGGTCACCAAACTTCTAAATCAAGACCCAAAGCATTTCTAATATGGAACACTGAAATAAATGTGAGCTATAAATACATTTTAGAGAGACGAATAAGCCAGGCTATGTGGCTCAGTGGTTGAGTGTTGACCTGTGAACCAGGAGGTCATGGTTCGATTCCCGATCAGGGCACATGCCTGGGTTGTGGGCTCCATCCCCAGTGTGGGGTGTGCAGGGGGCAGCCGATCCACGATTCTCTCTCATCACTGATACTTCTATCTCTCCCTCTCCCTGAAATCAATAAAAATACATTTTTAAAAAAGATGAATAAAAACAAGTATGAAATGATTTTCCAACCCGCATATTCCACTTCAGAGTCCAGTTGGCTGCATCCTCTCCTGGCAGCTCAGGGTACGAGGTGGAATCCACACTGGAAAGGATGCCTTTCTATAGCAGGGCGGCCTCATACCCACTCCCACACTCACTCAGACAAACACGACAATTCATCGCAGGGGCACATCTTTGGGATGTGGGAGGAAACTAGACTCCGGGGAGCAAACCCACACAGACGTGGGAGAGCTGCAAACCGCACACAGACAGGGGTCCCTGCCGGGGAATGAAGTTCTTTTTTTTCCTCATCAAGTTAGAACAAAACAACATTGAACAAAACAACAGTATTAAGAGGACTTCTAAAACGCAACGGTCATTTCCTCCAGTGATAACAGAAATGTATTTTCATGGTTTACTATGTGGAAAATACTCCACGCTGGCATGGTAATATCATCTGAAAAAAAATGCTTTTAGAAAGAAATCTGTGATAAGATGTTTGCTAGTCATAACATCCTTTCTTCTTCCTGAACATGTAAAGTTAAAAAAAAAAGACCCCCTCAATTGAAATGCATTCTTCTAATTAATGTCTTAGCAATGGCACCGGTTACTCTAATAAGTAAAATAACTCCACGGAAGAATTAATCAGTTTTGGTGCAAAGTGCAGCTGCTGTGGCTGGGGAACACCTCACGGGCTCCTGAAACTACGGACTCGGATTCCATCCTTGCGCCACTTCCTGACTTACTGCGCCTGCGTGTACTTCAACTGCGCGCAGGCGCGCGAGACATCCGGGCACCTGACAATATCCGGGCACCCAAGGACTGTTAGGGCCTTCTTCCTGTGCGCCTGCGCAGATCCTCCCGCCTTTCCTTTGTGACTGCGAGGTGGACTGGCGATGGCCACATCGGGGAGAAGCAACTAGAAGGTACATACCCGAATAAATTTGCTTGGTACCCCTAAACCGCGTGTCCCCCCCCCCGCCCCCGCCTCCCCAGTTCTACGAAATAATGAGCCTCAAACGTTTTCTCCCTCCGTGACTGGCGTACATTTTGTTAGGATCCGCCATTAAAAGGGGGAGAGCGATGGCCGCTGAGCGGATGTAACCGCTAACGGTCGCTCCAGCTTTTCCCACGCGGTGAACTGTGCTTGGAAGATTCAAAGTCTAAGTACATTTATCATTTAGCCTAGGAAAAGCAGAGAAGCCACTCGGAGACTAGAGGGCCAGTGTTTAAAGGAACATTCCAGAGCACCGGGAAGAGAAGCCATCTTTGGCGAAGCGAAGACAGTTTTCTTGAGTCTGCGAGAGCCGTTTCTTCTTCAGGTTAGAAGCCCCTTACCCTACCACCCTGACCGCCACATTGATAAACGTTGTGTAATTCCTGTGTGTGAGCAACCAGTGTTTTAGATTTCCAAGGTGACGAATGCCGTAGGTTTTCTGGAGAAATGATTAGCCAAAGGTCATGATTGGGCTTCTCCTGGGTGTCGCAGAGTAACGGCCTACACAAAAGAGCAAATGTAATATTTTGAAGGGGGAGACTGTGTTTGTGACTCAATAATTCTTTATCTAGTCGTGTGCAATCCACAGAAATAATTCTACGCTATGGGCTTTGAAGTTGCCGCCCTGTCTGAGAAAATTCGCTCACAGACGTACTGTAAATGAAAAATTAATAAAAAGAAAGACCTCTGAAGTAGATGTGCATGGGAGCAGTCCTGATGGTGAGTGTAAAATCAATTAAGTTAGAAAGTAAGGCTGAATAATCATGTAAATATGGTTTGAAAGCACTGAAAATGTTTTTAAAATTCAAATTTTAACCCTTTTTTTCTTTAAAATATTTTAATAAAAATAACTTGGTTCAATTAAAAGTATTGAGACTTGGGAAACTTTGAATTAGAACTACATACTAGATAATAGCACTATGTATCACTCTTAAGTTTTCTAAATTTGAGGATTGCACTGTGATTATGTTAGCATTATTCGGAGAAAATAAAAGTGTCACTGGGTTAAACATCAGTAACCAGTGAGGCTGGGTAAAGGGTATATGGGAGTCCTTTGTGTTATTGCACATCTTCTATGCGTTTGAAATTATTTCAAATTAAAGTATTTAAAATAGGTGTGTGTGTTTTTTTTAAAGTGTTGGATTGGGATGTTATTAATATTCTGGTAAGAGCCATTTCCATCAGAGGTTGGGGCAGAAGCAAGTCTGAGTGAGTTTATGGAGCAAAAGATGAAAAAGTAGAGAAACCAGGAGGTGACTCTTGGCCCAAAAGTACATGTTTTGCCTGCTCGAGTATTGGGTTTTCATGGTGGGAGTTTTCATAGGCAGATCACACATGTAAACTCAGTGATTAATGTGCCCATATACACCGAGTGGCCAGATTATTATGACCGGCCAGATTATTATGACCACCCCATCAGTACTTCATTGACACTTACAAAAATACTAAATATTGAAAACTTCCTAAGCAAATACTCTCACGGTTTTATTATTATTTGTATAATTCACTTCATTGTACTAATGGGGTGGTCATAATAATCTGGCCGGTCATAATAATCTGGCCACTCTGTGTATATTTTTTCCATGCTATGATATATAAATTCTTCAGGGCCGCCCTTGTTTCAAATAGGACGTTCCAGTGAATTCCTAAACTGAAATGAGAATTCTGGCAGAGCTGTAGGACCAGGTGAGGAAAGAAAAGTACCAGCATCCACGGATACCGAGGTTTTGGTACCAGTGACCAGGATGCTGCATTCTCACCCTTCTCTCCCCTCCCTGGAAAGTAGGTAGTTCCTTCAAATCAGAGGAGGATTCTTATGTACAGATGAGATGCTTGCTTGCTTGGATCTAGCCCTCAGTGGTTACATAAGTATACTTTTTACTCATGAAATAGAATGGAAGTGATTGTGTAAACACATCACATGCCATTACCAAAAATCTCAACGTGGCTTAAACCTGATGCCTAGCTAAATATCTAAATTATCCACTTTGCCATGGAGGGGAGAAAACTGGACCCAGGGGAGAAAAGGGAAGAGATTTTATCAAGATAAGATGTTTATGGGAACTTCTATTTGTGATTAAAGTGCTTTTAAAATATGTGAGGGATATTTAAAATGCATACATAGTTCTAGTATCTCAACAACATAATGATTTTCATTCACTTGGAGTTCTTACAAACTTTTCTCCATATGGACACATTGTTTCTAAGTACATCAAACTATATTCTACATTTTTATCAACAAATTTTTCTTTAAAAAAATTATTGATAGCCCTGGCTGGGGGCTCAGTGGTTAGAGCAGCAACCTGCAGACCAAAGGGTCGAGGATTCAGTGCTTCAATTATGAGTTCACACTCTACCCCTGGTCTTGGTACATGTGTGTGGGAGGCAGCCTGGTACATGTGTCTCACATCGATCTTTCTCTCCCCTGCTCCTCCCTCCCTTTCACTCTCTCTAAAAATCAATGGTAAAAATATCCTCGGGTGAGAATTAAAAAAACGTTTTCTTAAGTTTTATTGGGACACAACCACACTTAAATGTTATAGTCTTTTTTTTTATTTTAAGAGTTTTAGAGTGGAAGGGAAAGGGGATTGGGGGGAGGGAGAGAGGGGGAGAGAGAGAGAGAGAGAGAGAGAGAGAGAGAGAGAGAGAGAGAGATCAATGTCAGAGAGAAACATTGATTGGCTGCCTCCTGCACAACTGAGCCACACTGGCCAGGGCTATCATAAATTTTTAATAACTGTTACATCTCATTGTACTTATACATTATATATTTACTTAATTTCCTTATTATTGGATGCAAATGCTGGTATTTTAAAATTATGAGTAACTGCTATAAATGTCTCATTTGTATGGATTTTTCTCCTTTTGAATTTTTGTATTGCCTCCATTCCAAGATACAGATTTTTCTTCTTTTAGTATGATCCAATGAATTCAAAAAGAGTCTAGAGGCTTTGCTAAAAATAAACGATAGAGATTTATTCAAGGGTCTTAGAGTTTGCAAATAGGAAAGAAACACAGCTAGAAGAAAAACCAAAAGTGTTCCAAAGAAGAAAGTTGAAAGTTCTCTTAGTAAAAAGCACCTTTTTGAGAATTATCAGTCCTGCATTCTTAGCCTCTGGATGGTTATCAACTAGATGTCATGCAGTCAGGATGATGGATGCCAGGTGGTCCAGAAGATGAGCGCCGGGAGGTCGGGTCAGGTCTGGTCTGGGTGTGAGTGAGTCCTTCAGGGGGTTTCAGGTGGCCTGGATCTGAGAGTCCTTCAGTGGGAAATCAGAGGCCTACCTGGAGGTCCAGGCATTGAAGCAGCACCGGAAAGTTCAAAGTTAAAGTCCCCAGGCCAGTTAGAACAAGAATGCAGGCTTTCCTCCTCCCTCAACCCTCTTAATGTTAGTAATTTTAGCTGCTTGCTTAAAAGTGACGCCATTGTATGTATTCCCTATCTTCACTCCTTTCTCTCCGGATTAGAGTAGAACTGATATTTTCTAGCTGAGTGACTTACTAAGTCCTTTAACTTTCCTGAGACTTAGTTCCTTTATCTGTACAATCTGGGTTGTCAGACACACCTTAGAAGGCCGCTGAGGATGAAACGAATAAAATATGGAGAGGTTCTGTGTAACTTATCTTCATTCTTTTCTCAGTATATAACGGTACATTTTAGTATCAGATGGAAGACAGTATTTGTTTTCTCCCTTTAAAAAGTTATTATTAAACTGATGTTGCATCTTAAAATTCATACTGTATTAGAATTAGAGAAATACAATAACATAAATTCTATAACATAAATTCAGAATACAGACAGTCCTTGGGTTACATTGGACTCGATGTACGTCGTTTCATGGTTACATTGCCATCTCCCATCCTATCTAATAATAGAGAAACATGGTAATTAACCGTAACTTCGCTAACCTTCCCATTGGCTAATCAGGGTGATATGCAAATTAACTGCCAACTAAGATGGGTTAACCGCCAACAAAGATGGTGGTTAATTTGCATATGTAGGCACAATGCTGGGAGGCGAAAGGGAAAGGACGGAAGAAGCCCCCTGCCACTGACGGTGATCGGAAACCCAGCCGTGATCGGAGAACTGGGCGCCTTTGCTGCCCCGGCCAGTGATAGCAGGAAGCAGGGGTGGAGCCGGCAATAGGAGCTGGGCAGAGGCGGAGCCAACAGTCCGGGGAGCTAGGGGTCCCTTGCCCAGGCCTAAAGCCTTGGCCAAAGACGTTAGGCCTGGGCAGGGTTGGAGCCTGCAATCGCAGGGAGCTGGGGGTCCCCTGCACAGACCTAATGCCTGGTGCCAGGTTGGGGGTCCTGAGGCCGTGCCTGCTGCCCTGGCCCAGGGGACCTCAGGTCACGCCCTCTCCGCCCCCACCCCGGCACCGGGCCAGAGGACCTGAGGTGGCAACCCCACCCTGGCGCTGGGCTGGGGAACCTGAGGCCACACCCCCACCCGGCAGGGATTGACGGGGGACCTCAAGATGCGCCCCCCTTCCCTGATGCTGGGCCAGGAGACCTCAGGCTGCCCCCCCCTCCCAGCGGGGCTTGACGGGGGACCTGAGGCTGTACCCCCCTCCCAGCAGGGCTTAATGGGGGACCTGAAGCTGCGCCCTCCTCCCAGCGCCAGGCCGTGGGACCTGAGACTGTGCCCCTGCCTGGTGGGGCTTGATGGGGGACCTCAGGCTACACCCCCTGCCCCAGCACAGGGCCAGGGGAATGAGGCCACACCCCCCGCCTGGCCTCCTGCCGTGGTGCTGGGCCGGGGGACCTCAGGCTGTGCCCCCCAACCCAGTGGGGCTTGGCAGGGGATCTCAGACTGCGTCCCCGGCCCAGCAGGGCTTGACGGGGGACCTTAGGCCATTCCCCCTACCCCGATGCCAGGCCGGGGGAACCTCAGGCCGCATCCCCCGCCTGGTGGGGCTTGACAGGGGACCTCAGGCGGCACCCCCCCCCCCTGCCTGGCGCTGGGCCAGGGGACTTGAGGCTGCAACCCCACCCAGCAGGGCTTGACAAGGGAGGGACCGGCCGGGTCTGGATCTAGCCCAATGGGGGTGGGGCCGGCTGGGTCTGGGTTGCGATTTTGAGGCAAACGTGGGCGGGCGGGGACTTGATTCTGGGTCCCGTGGTGTGCCCCAGACTGACAGGAGGAAGATTTTCATACATATTTTACTAATTTTCTTTCATCTCTGACACTTATAGAGAAAGGGCAAATAGCAATATTAAAATATTTCCTCTAATTAATCCCCTTTTAATGTGCACCAGGCCACTAGTTTATTTATAAAAAAAAGTTCCGTCATTTCGACATATGTACATATGTGCTTTATGTTTATTTACCACAAGTAAAGGTCAGGAATTGTTATCTTTTAAGTTTTTTTACTTTTTCACTTCATTACTGCTGTGTGTATGCTCCATGACATACACACAGTGACATAGGTGCTTATGTAGGTGGGTTCCAACTTACAGTGAAAATCACGTTACATTGCACAGTAGGAATGCATCTCTGACGTAACCCGAGGACCTACTGTAGGGGTTTACTGAGTCAAAGCAGGTTTATGATACTTGATATGTGTATCAAAATGTCTTCTAAAAAATTTTTGCCAGTAACATCAATAATATGAGGGTGTTACTATTTTCCTACAATTTTGCCAGCATATGAGATTTGACTTTTCTCTTGATTTTAAATAGTCTTAGGTTCAGATTGTTTCTTCATTACTATTTTAATTTTAATATATTTAGCTAGCTATCTATATAAAAGGCTAATATGCTAAGTGTCCTTCTCTCCGTCTGGGTAATGACGTCACGTAGCAATGTCTGGCTTCCTCTCCCTAGTGACAACTAGCCTCCTTGCAGTTTCTTCAGTCCAGGAACACTTTAGCCTAGTGGAAACACTTTACACTGTAACCAAATGTCTGTGAAGCATTTTCCGTTGCCTCATCTCATTTGATCCTCACAGAAGTCCTGGAGTAGGCAGATAGGAGACTCGGTGGAATCCTATTTTCTTTTCATTAGCCAGAAAACAAAGACTTAGCTTAGAAACTTGACCTGACTGAAAAGAAGTAAGAAATGGTGGACCTTGAAAATGACTTCAGGTTTTCTCACTGTGCAGAATATAGTCAAACACCGCTGCAGTTAAATATTTTACCCTTTGTTCTTCCTGTGTGATCTATAATAATAACCTGCTTCGTGTTGGTATTTACTGCTGTGTTGCTGACAATTACCTGAAAGAGAAGTTGGGGTGCTTCACTGGGCTGGAAAAAATTTAGCTAAATCAGAAAGCAGGTCTAATTAAGCAAGTTTGTTCTATATCTATAAAAAGCTAAGTTGACTTGCGAATGCACGATACATATAAAGCTCTCGCTGGTGCCAATCACACGCCTGTGTTTCCATCTGTCATTGTTGATCGTGAATTTGGTTGATACTTCTATAATAAAGAAAGGGCGAATAGTGATATTAAAATATTTCTTCTAATTAATTTCCTTCAATGTGAATGAATTCGTGCACCAGGCCACTAGTTTGTATATAAAGGAGCTATGGGTGTAAAGAAAACAAAAGGCAAAATTTGAAGATATCTCAGAAACCATTCAAGAGAAAAGGAATTGCTGTTTAGTCAGTAATTTAGAATGGAACAAGTAAGAGGTACAGCCTGATTCTTGGCTCTTTCTTGCTCAGTGTTGTTAGTTCTGTTCTGCTGCCATATGCAAACCTGGAAGAAGGCAGCGATTTCTTTGCAGAATCCCAGAATTTTTAACTAGACGAACCCTTAGGGATCATCTTGATCAGACCCTTCACTTTACATATGATTAAGAAAAAACCCAGTGAGATTCAAATTGTTCAAGATTTTGCTACTAGAAAATGGCAGGGCTGAAATTAGAGACCAAGATTCTAGGCTTTTCCACCAGGCACCCCCCTCTCTGGTGCAAACTCCATTTGAAGGTTAATGGCACAAGTACTAGTACTTGACATTAAGCTGGGCAGTACAAAATTTAGGCTTAGGATATTTCTAAATCTTACGAAATAAGTCAAGAAAGCGAATTCATATGATCTGTTTTAAAAGTATAGAACCAGCCCTAGCTGTCTGGCTCAGTGGATAGAGCATTGGCCTGCAGACTGAAGGGTCCCAAATTCAATTCCGGTCAAGGGCACATGCCCGGGTAGTGGGCTCGATTCCCAGTAGGGGGCGTGCAGGAGGCAGTCGATCAGTGATTCTCTCATCATTGATGCTTCTATCTCTCACTCCCTCTCCCTTCCTCTCTGAAATAAATAAAAAATATATTAAAAATAAATAAATAAAAATAAAAGTATAGAACCAAACATGAAAACAAAATTGCCTGTAAGTGAATATGTGGCACAAAACTAAAAGCACATGTCATGCGCTCCCTGTAATTGATTTATGTAATGAATTTCAAGTAGGATGTCTCAGGTCTAGTCATTCAGATTTGTAGGCAATTAAGCCCTCCAGAGAACTGAATCACCATGCTTTTGAATTTTTCTCACTGTAGATTCAGTCTCATTGCTATTAAATATTGATGCTGTGCTTACATCTTCCAAACCAGATTAACACTCAAATTTTATATGTAAAGAATGGCATTTTTATCCCATTATCTTGATCATTATTATTTCCAGCCTTTCATGATTTTATAAAACGTTCCAACAATGATTAACCCAAGTCTCAGGCTTTATCAGGCTTTGCCAACAAGACTGAGTCGCACTTATGTCTCAAACCCAAACTGCTTTCAGGAGCTCAAATCAGCAAAATTGCTAGAAATGGACCCTCTTCAATTTGTTTCCCAACTGATTCTGAGGTCCCTTGGGTAATCACTCAAACACCCAGACTGGTCACCATCTTTTGTCCCTGCCTCTATTTTTCTTCTAGACAATAATGCTGCTTGGCAACCTCTGGTGACCGCTATTGACCCATCCCAACTGTAGTCTCAAAGTAAGGTTAGTCCCTCTCCAAATCCCCCCTATTTACAACTGTGATAGATTATACTTTTCAAAAACCATGTCTTGAAGGCTCTGGGAAAAGGATACTGAAAACAGAATAACTTACAACATCCAGGAACAGTAGATATCTTTAGAGATGACAGCTCCAAACCCCAACCCTGGAATCCTGCCTAATTCTCAGCAGTCCCTCACACGACAGGAAATTGGCTCAAAAGGAAACAGGTGACTCCAGGTATCACCCTACCTTGGAGTTTGGGTCCCATAGCCCCCAACTTAGAGAAAGGAGAAATCTAGACTCCGTGAAGCTCTAGCGTGGCTTTCTTTTCCTGCCCCTGAATTTTTCTCTTCTCAGAATGACAGACAAGGGGAGTACCCATTTCTTGGGGTTTGGGGGAAGGAGGTGTTAAAAACCTTACATCCACTCTAGGCTTGATCTGGGCTTCATCTATATAGTAAAAGCCTAAGTGACCGTAACGGCAGAACGACCAGTCGCTATGATGCGCACTGACCACGGGGGGGGGGTGGAGGGGGGCAATCACTCAACTCAGGAGCTGCCCCCTGGTAGTCAGTGCACTCCCACAGGGGGAACCCTGCTCAGCCAGAAGCTGGGCTCATGCTGGTGAGCAGTGGTGGCAGGAGCCTCTCCCACCTCCCTCCGCTGCAGTGCTAAGCCTAGCAGTAAGGAGCAGCGAGCAGGTGGGCGGTAAGGAGTGAGGGGTCCAGGACTGCAGGAGAGATGTCTGCCTGCCCGCTTAGGGCTCCTGGACCACAAGAAGGCACAGGCCGGGCTGAGGGGACCACCCCCTCCCAGTGCATTTGTGCACTGGGCCTCTAGTAGTTTAAATAAGATCACTATAATAGTAGGCAGTCTAGTTTCCAGAACCTGGCTTAGTCTTAAAATCATTGAATTGTGGGGGGAAATTTGAGCTGCAGTGGGAAACTGGACTTTCTAGAGTATAGGACAGCTCTGTGGGTTATCCAGTGCTATGGGAGCTATTTGACAACTTTGTAAATTGTTAATAACTGAAAGCAATGTAAAATAGTTGTTGTTTACAGACATCAAATCATGTCCTATCTGCTGGAGGCGTAGTGGTTTAATTGACTTCACTCCCCTAGTGTATTAGAAACCAGTATTCTCTCAATTTGCACATTCATTTTGTTACTGGAGAATCAGATTTCTCCTTTGTTCATGGGAGTGGAGTGGCTCGTGGGGTACCGCTGAAATAAGAGTTTTCAGAAGCCCCCACAGGAGAATGAGATGTGGTAAATGAATGTGTGGATTACATTCCTCGGGCTGCAAAGTCCCATGCCCTTTAAACCAGTCCCGAAAGAGGTGCAGCTGGGGTTCCAGTAGAGCCGAAAGGAAGGCCAGTGTCCAGAGCTTCAGTTCCATGTTGGAGCTGAGTCTAGCTCAGCATTCGAGCTAATTAAGTCCATTAGTCCATTTTGTGGAGTCAGTCTCACATGGCCGTGAGCCACATGGGCACAGGGGAGTGTGCACCCCGTGCAACAGGAGTCACGGAAGTGCAGGCAAGCAGGTAAGAGAGTATGCTCTTTTGTCTATAAGCTTAAATATTCAGTTTTCTCGCCCTTGCAGTGGCCACGCCCATTCTGGCCACTGACTAACCCCCAGGTGTGATTGACAGACAAGTACCATTCCAGGTCACACAGACCTTACTGGGCATGTGTCCAAACTGCCTTTGTCCAGTTCCTTCCCCCATCGATGAGTGGGCAGAGACTTGGAGAGTGTTAAATTGGCAAGGCTGTATAAATGGCATGCCTCAGTGATCTAGTCTTTCCCTTTCCTCCTTTCCTGTGAAATAATAACCCAGTTATCACAACAGCATCAATGTCGTTACTCCTCATCTGTAACTAATAAATCTACACTGATTCTGCTTCTGGTCACGCACTAACAATTCTGATTCCAACTTGGATGTGTATATGGAGGGCTTCCCACACCACCAAGCTATTCTCCAGCACTGGGTGTCCTACACTTCAACTCAATTCTGACACCGCCTACCCTGAGATAGCATCTGATCCCACAGCTTAAAGGCTTGGTTCTACAAGACTGCCCCACCCCCCTCTTCAGATGCCAGTCACAAGTTCAGATTGCCACCTGGGCTTCTGACCAACAGCTATAGATCAGAGATTCCAAAGGCCCCTCCCCCTCCTTGGGTTGAATTTATTTACCAGAGGAGCTCAGAAAAACATCTTACTTACTAGATCACTGGTTTATTATGAAAGGATATAACTCAGGAACAGTCAGATGGAAGAGGTGCGGAGGGCAAGATGTGAGGAAAGGGCATTGTGGAGCCTCCATGCCAGTGGTTCTCAACCTGTGGGTTGCGACCCCTTTGGCGGTCAAATGACCCTTTCACAGGGGTCGCCTAAGACCATCCTGCATATCAGATATTTACATTATGATTCATAACAGTAGCAACATTACAGTTATGAAGTAGCAACGAAAATAATATTATGGTTGGGTCACAACATGAGGAACTGTATTTAAAGGGCCAGAAGGTTGAGAACCACTGCTCTATGCCCTCTCCTAGCCCACCACTCTCCCCAAATCTCCATGTGTTCAACCTGGAAGCTCTCTGGACCCTGTCCTTTTAGGCTTTTATGGGGGCTTCATTACTTAATTATGATTAAGTCATTGGCCATTGGCGATTGATTCAACCTCCAGCCCCTCTCCCATCCCTGGAGGTCAAGGGGTGGGACTGAAGGTTCCAACCCTCCAATCAATTGGTTGGTTCCCGTGGCAACCAGCGCCTATCCATAGGTGCTTTTTAAGGGTCACTTCATTAACATAAACTTAGCTATGTTTGTTGAAAGGAGTTTGTTATGAATATCAAGACACCTTTATAGCTCTTATCACTTAGGAAATTCCAAGGGTTTTTAGGAGCTCTGTTCCAGACAAGAACAAAGGCCAAATCTATATTTCTTATTATAAATATCAGAATAACTGTGTCTGTTCTTTGGGTTTTCCTCTGAACTGGCTGTCATACCTTAGCATTTTCCTCATTAATGAGTTGAATGAGATTTTAACACATGCTCATTTTTATATCTGTGTGAGTCATAATTTTACCACTAAAAATATTATCCTTTAACACCATGTATGAGACCCTAAAGCATAGTTCGTTTTAGCTAAAGCAAATGTAATTTAGTTTCTTGCTGTATTTTTCCATCAGCCTGAGGAATAGAGATCAAGTTTGTGGGTCCCCTCCCCCAACCCCTGCATAATATTGTCTCTCACACACACAATAAGCATGCACATACATACAACTCTCAAAATTAAGCAATGATTTTTTAGCCATACAACAGTGAAAAAATCCACATTCAAGAAGAAAGTACTTTCTAATGCAATAAAGGAACAGTTGTGGTAATCCACCAGGCAGAGTATGTGCTGTCTCAGCTAGAAGGGAATGTATTTGGGTTATTTCCTCGTATCTAGAAAATTCTTCAAGAATGTAGAGCACTTGGCTTTCATCTGTATCAGGGTTTGTCAGTCTCAGCACTGTTGACATTTTGGACGAGATAATTCTTTGTGGGACCTGTTCTGCATTGTGGGATGTTTAGAAGTACCCTAGGCCTCTACCCACTAGATGCCAGTAGCACCTCACCTCCAGTTGTGACAACCCAAAATATCTTCAGATGTTGCCAAATTTCACCGAGAGAAGCAAAATCACCCCCAGTTGAGAATCACTGGTCTGTTTTATTAAAAGTCTTTCAAAATGGTTCTTTTCCGAGTAAAGGGATGATCTCCCCAAAGATAAATGAATGCGCTCAATTAATATGTCTCAGCATGGATGGGTTTCAGTAATAGTGTTGAGGGAACACAGAAAGTTGCAGAATGCTTTGCACAGCACAATACTATTTATGTACATCTTAAAATCACAAAATCTTAAATGTGTGTTGCTTATAGATATATGCGTATGGAATAAAAGTATAAGACGATGAAGAATATGAAGACTACACACTAATTTAATGACAATGGTTGCCCCTTAGGAAAAGAGAGAATTTGGACAGGCTAAAATTGCAAAAGAAAACTCAGTTGTACTATCTGTAATATTTTGCCTTTTTTTTTTTTTAAAAAAAAAAGATCTAAAACAAGTCCTGCAAAATGTTACCATTTTTTCATTCCAGCTAGTGCATATATGCATACTGTTACTCTACAAACTTTATAGTATTTTTGAGAAAATTTCATAGTAAAATATGAAAAATACAGCTTAAATTTTATATAATGTTCTTTGAAGCATCTGTCATTAATTTTTCAATTATTGACTGCTTATATGTTTTGTACTGCTACTTGCCTCCACCATTATAGGTAGCTGTGAGCTGGTGATGTGTTGTTTTTTTTAAATATATTTTATTGATTTTTTACAGAGGAAGTGAGAGGGACAGAGAGTTAGAAACATTGATGAGAGAGGAACATTGATCAGCTGCCTTCTGCACACTCCCACTGGGGATGTGCCCACAACCAAGGTACATGCCCTTGACCAGAATCGAACCTGGGACCCTTCAGTTCATAGGCCAACACTCTATCCACTGAGCCACACTGGTTAGGGCGCTGGCCATGTTTTATAGAGCAATTTCCAGGCTCACCCTACTGACAACCATAATTAATTAATGCTCACCTTATATTTGTGGAGTGCTTTCTCTTTTTCCAGGACTCTTACCTCTGTCTTCTTATTTTATATTCACAATTTTTATCACCACCAATCTTAGGCTTAATTCTATACACCATGAAAGGATTGATTTGCCTGCATGCATCAGAGCCCACTAAGGATCTTGTAGCAAGAAACTAAGGGTTTATTTTTAGGACGTGGCTTACACCCAGAGACAGGTTAGCTAATGCTCAAAGACCTGGCTCCCGGATGGCTTCCAGGGGATGGGTTATATATGGGGAAAATCATTAATCATGGTGAATCAGCGAGTTAGAGCCGTGGTCAGGATTGTGATCTCTACTGACTGGTTGGAGCTAGGGCAAGCGGGGGGTGGGAACTGATCAGTGCTTCTATTCATGGCATTGCTTCATCTGGTTTTCCCACTTTTCTGGGCCTGGAGCTGAAACACAACTGAGGCCTACATGTTATCTCTAGTTTTACTGAAACTCTGTCTCTAGAGTCATCGACCCGGAGGTTTGGTTCCTAAAGATGAATTGATGCTGACCAGAACCTCATTGTCCTGAGGGCTTAATGATTAAGGAAGTGGAAGTGCAAGGGAGAAGGAGGCATGTGAGTTAGGGTACTGGATGAAGCCAGTTAGAATCAGAAAGAAAGGAGTAATGGTCGTACTAAAGAAAGGCAGTTTCTGCACAGTTACACTTGGTAATTCCAGAATCGGTGTCATATCTGAGTCTGGTACTGATGCTTGCTTTGTCTTTTTAGATTATATTTTTTTCTTGCCTTTTAGCATACCTCATAATTTTTTGTTGAAAGTGGTCATAATTTATCTAGTAACAGGAACTGAGGTGATCAGCATGTTGATGTGAAATTTTATGTAAATCTGGGCAGTGTTTAATGCTTAGCTGTATATGACAGCTTTCTCTAGTTTTTTTATTTTTTCCTACTTCCATGTTGTCTTTAGGTTTCCCTAAGAACACCTTCTTAAATAGGGTCTGTGTCTTACAGATCTCTCAGTTGATGATATGATGGTAAGGTATTGAGGAGGGAAGCACTTTGTTATAATCAAGTCTTTGATTTTTAGTGGGCCTGAGTCATTGATCTGTGATCTTCAGAAGCATTCTTACCCCTTTCCCCCCATCCTATTATGTGAGGGAGGAAAGCTAGAGGGGACTGTACTTATAATTGCCCTTCCCCTTGGTCAGATAAGGTCCTAGTAAAAGAGTTTCCCTTGAGGGCAACTCTTTGTTACAGAGAAGAGAACACTGGGCTTATTTTAAAACTCATAATCCAGGACCCCTTGAGGGATGTCAGAGGCGGTGCACTGATTTGGCCCGATCCCCGCAGGCCAGGCCGAGGGACCCCACTGGTGCACACACATCTGTGCACCGAGCCTCTAGTATGCATATAAGATCTTTGGTTAATTTCTTCCTGTTCTCCCTCCTCCCCCCTTCCCTCTGAGATTCATCGATCTGTTCCATGTTTCCATGCCTGTGCGTTGAGAGTCTGCCCCCTGGTGGTCAGTGCACATCATAGCTACCAGTCAAAGAGTGGAACGGTTGGATACTTAGCATATTAGCCTTTTATATATATACTAGAGGCCCGATGCATGAAATTCTTGCAAGGGACTTGGCCCTCGCAGCTGCGGCAGCTTGCCTCAGCCCTCGCAGCCTCAGCTTTGTGTGGAAGGGCGTCTGGAAGGTCATTCGGCTGTCTGATCTAATTAGCATATTATGCTTTTATTATGTTAGATAGATGGTTTCTTCCCTCACCCTCCCATCCTTGCCCATAGCAATGGAGGTTGTTCTCCCATATTATATTCACTCCTAGTAGTACTCCTGGAGATAAAACCCACAAATCTGTGGGAGGCTCCCTACAACTGGGCCATCAGGATTTTTAACAGCCTTCAGCAATTCATCAGTTACTATTTAAGTGTTCCAACCAGTCTGGCAACAGAGGTCTCTGCTCTCAGTAAGCTCTGCTTCTCTGTATTTACATCTCTCTCCAAGTTTCAGGGTGGCAGTTTGCCCTGTGACCTCAATTCTCTAGAGATCCAAGAAAAGATGTTGATTTTCAGTTTGTTCAGCTTTTTTCTTGTTGTGAGGGCAGAATTGATGACTTCTAAGCTTTTTACATGTCAGAGCTAGTCGGGAGGCATGATCAGTATACAACTAGAGCCAGGCATACTGACATTTAGACATAATTAGCTTATGGCTCATGGGGATCACACATTGATTACTGTGAGCAGCCACTGACCCTTACACAAAGCTAACTTGTCAGCTATACTCTACAAACACAGTTTTTTGCTTAGTAAATTAAATGCAGTTTCAAAATAGAGATCTTTTAGCAATGTTTTGGTTTTATGGTTTGAACCAAATTTTATTTCCACTGTATCAAATCCCAATGGCCTTTTCAGTGACAAAATAGGTTTCTTGCAAAATCTGTGGATTTTAGTTGTTAATTCTTAAGTTTCTCTAGAATATGCTTTCTCTGCCTCATAAGCAAATCTCTACTCCACTGTATGACTTTCCAGATCTTTCCTCTTGAATCTGAAACACATTCTTAAGTTCCAGCCCATGAGACCTACAGCTTGTGTTACTGGACTAAAGGGACCCATTTTCCTGTGCCCAGAGTCACAGGCGAGCTAATGTTCAAAGACCTGGCTCCCTGATGGCTTCCAGGGGATGGGTTCTATAGGGGAAAAATCATTAATCATGGTGACTACGGGAGTTAGGGTCATGGTCAAGGTTGTGGTCTTTGCTGACTGGCGCTAGGGCAGGGGGTAGCTGATCAGTGCATCTCTTCATGGCATCGCTTTATCTGGTTTCCCCACTTTTCTGGGCCTGGGCTGAAACACATCTGAGGCCTAGATGTTGTTCTCTCTAGTTGAACTGCAATTGTCCCTGGGGTCAACATGGGACAGGCCAGTAAGCCTGTGGCAGGGATGGGGGTGGGAGAGGGTTTATGAGACTGGCCAGTAAGCCAGGACAAGTAGAACAGGGAAGCTGAGACAGAGAGATGAACAAACTAACAGAGCACTTTATAGCAGCCACAGACGGTCACCTCCCTATAAATAACCTCTAGGCTTCAGTTGTATTTCAGCTTCAGACTCAGAAAAGCAGCAAAACCAGGTGGACTACCCCAGGACCAGCTGCAGTGACTAATGACCCCCTCCTCTAACACTGACCAATCAGTGGAGACCATGGCCCTGAAGGAGCACACCTACTGATGAATTTTCTATTGAAAATTAGAAAAAAATTAGAAAATTGAAAATTGAAAATTAACCACCCCTGAGATTCCCACCTGCAGGAAAAAGAGGAAGCCTCATGACAAAGGACCCAGTGCGCTCTCCCAGTGCGTAGCCCCCACCATTCCACCATTCCCTTTCCCCTCTTCTTCCCCCACTTCTTCCCCCACAGTCAAGCATCCCCTAAACTCTAAGGGACCCCACAAGACTTGCAGTCTGGGGAGCAATGGGCAGCAGCAGCCCAGCCTAAACTTTCCCGATTGCTTCTTCTGTACTGAGCCCTTTCTTGTTTTAGTATGCCCACCTTGAACAAATGTTCCCTCATAGTCACCTGGACTCTTGTTGTAATATTTTTCCTGCAAGAAGTCAAGAACCCATGCGCCACCGGCTGGCCCTTGGCAGACCCACTCAGGGCCAGGTCCCCTTTCCGGTAACAAACAGACCTGAGGCTTGGTTCCTAAGATTATTTGATGCTGACCAGAACCTCATTGTCCTGAGGGTTCAGTAATTAAGGGAGTGGAAGTGCAAGGGGGAAGGAGGCAGGTCAGTCAGCTGCTGGATGAGGCCTATTTGAATCAGAAAGAAGGTAGAAAAGGTCATATTGAAGAAATGAAGTTTCTGTGCAGTTACACTTGATGACACTCTTCTTAGGATGACTAAGCAGTGGACTAGAGACAAGAATTACAGTTGTTACCCAGCCAGCGTGGCTCAGTGGTTGAGTGTCAACCTGTGAACCAGGAGGTCATGGTTTGATTCCTGGTCAGGGCACATGCCCAGGTTGTGGGCTCGATCCCCATTGTGGGGTGTACAGCAGGTAGCTGATCAATGATCCTCTCTCATCATTGATATTTCTGTCTCCCTCTTCCTTCCTCTCTGAAATCAATAAAAAAAATATTTAAAAAAAGAATTAGTTTTTTATTCAAGTGGCTAAATCCATAACTATATCTTTCTAAATTGAGTCTGTTTTATTATGACCTGTCCCTAGATTTTCATTATCAGTCTTATTGGTCAGATGATTTAAAGAAAATATAAGAACATTATGCTTTTAATTTTTCTTCCTGTAAGCCAATGGTTCTCAACTGGTGTCAGCTTCATCCACAAAGGGGCATTGGGCAATGACTGGAGACATTTCTAGTTGTCACAGCTGGGGAGGTGGGTGCTACTGGTGTCATATGAGTAGAGGCCAAGGATACTGCTAAACAGCCTACAATGCACAGGAACGTTTCCCACAACAAAGAACTGTCTGCAAAAATTATCTGTGCCGAATTATTAATAGTGCGGAGGTAGAGAACCCCTACCGTAATCTGAATAATTAGTTACCACGGCCTATCTCCTCAGCTCTGCTAGAATCCTAATGATCTCATTATCCTTATCTCTTTATCTATTTTTACATTAAAGGAAACATTAAAAGATAATGCTTCTCTGTGGGCTAGATTTTCTTAAGGCCCAGGAAGTTATTCTTGCAATCCTGCCCTACAGATCAATGATTTACAGTATCATCTACTTACTGGATTCGGGGTCCTAAGAGTTAAACACTCTTGCCAAAATTAGTCTATTTAGCATACAGGTTATACAAGTAAAAATGAGTAATAACACAAGGGAACTTCACATTGTTCCACTCTCAAAAGTAAGTGTTTAGTATATTACTTTGCAACTTATATATATATATATATTTTTAAATATATTTTATTGATTTTTTTACAGAGAGGAAGGGAGAGAGATAGAGAGTTAGAAACATCGATGAGAGAGAAACATCGATCAGCTGCCTCCTGCACACCTCCTACTGGGGATGTGCCCGCAACCAAGGTACATGCCCTTGACCAGAATCGAACCTGGGACCTTTCAGTCTGCAGGCCGACGCTCTATCCACTGAGCCAAACCAGTTTCGGCTGCAACTTATATTTTGCATGAAAAATGCATTTTAAATATAATTGAGTTTATAATGTATGTATCACATATCTTTTCTTCTCCTTACCATATTAATGGGCATTTTTTAAGGTCAGTCGATACTTTCTAAAGTACGTTTTTAATGGTTGTATAATACTTCATAATATATCTACTACATGTTTTTAACCATTCTCTTTGATGTGTGTGTGACATTATTTTTCTGTATACAAGAAAAATAAAGCAAAAGTTCCTGAATAGCACCAAACACTAAACTGCCACAAGAAAAAATAAGAAATACTACCACCAAAACAAAAGATAAACAACTCTTTGACTTTCCATTCTGTCTAATGATAGCATTAATTTGTGTATCAGGACCCACAAAATGAAAGCCACCCCAGTGGCCCAGCCCATGTCACAAATCTAAACGGAAGTTGGCCTGCATTTGTGGAAATGTTGGAGGCAGTTAAACAGACATGAGCACAGCAAGGACGTGATGGGTCAGGTAAAGAAGGTCACCAGGGCGGAAAGCCCCGGATGTCTAACAATAGGCAAAACTGGGAAAAACAAGGACCTTATCCCCCAGGGTAACTTTTTCTCCCCTAGCATACCGCAGGTCACTGGTTTAGAGCCCCTGACCTTTCATATGGATGATCATGAAGCTTGGACCTTCCCGACCTCTCCTCTTCTGAAATGTCGCTAGTCATTCAGGGACTTAGAGGCCGCACAAACAATGGGGCCGGAGAATAGCCCTTAAGCATTAAGCCCCCAGGACAATGAGGTTCTGACCTGCATCAAATACTGCTGGGAGTCGGTCCATCCTTGCTGCTTGACACAGTCGCTGCAGGGAAGGAACATCTTCACAGCATATGTTTCAAGGGACCTGGTGTATATGGCATACTGTTCTTGATATGTTTGCTCACCTTCTTGGCGCTATGTATTTTAACCAAGGTCACCTCTCTGAGAAAGGTTGTTTCCCCAGGTAGGGATTTTCCCCCCGAAGTTAGGGAGGGGATAAAACCCCTTAACTAAGTGCCAGGCGGGTAGTTAATCACTAACTACAAACAATCACGCTTAAGCTACATAATCTTTACTCCCTGGAATGGAGATAAGAAACACCCTAACCTTTGGAGTAGAGATTGATAGGATTGGAATCAACTGGTATAAATACAGATGTAACAAGACAACAGGACACAGAACCTAGACACAGAACCTAGCGAGAGAACATGACAAAAGATCCTGGACAGAACCTGGCTACAGAACTTGGCTAGAGAACCTAGACAGAACCTGGCTGAAGAACCTGGCGACCAAACCTGGCTGGAGAACCTGGAGAACCTGGCTGGAGAACCTAGTGAGAGAACCGAACCAGAACTTGGCTGGAGATTCTGGCTAGGCTGCTCATCAACTGAATGCTGTCTTCCGTGTCATTCCTTCTTTGCCAGCTCCGTCCACACCTTTGGGGACCCCTGGATCTGCTGGGGTTGGACCCCAGCAAAATACATCGAGGCCTCAGTTGTGTTTCAGCTCCAGGCCCAGAAAAGCAGCAAAGCCAGACAAGTGATGTCTTGGGTGACATCAGGACCAGCTGCATGACTAATGACCCCCTGCCTTGGAGCACATGACCAATCAGTATAGACCAGGGTGGGTAAACTTTTTGACTCGAGGGCCACAATGGGTTCTTAAACTGGACCGGAGGGCCGGAACAAAAGCATGGATGGAGTGTTTGTGTGAACTAATATAAATTCAAAGTAAACATCATTACATAAAAGGGTACGGTCTTTTTTTTTTTAGTTTTATTCATTTCAAGTGGGCTGGATCTGGCCTGTGGGCCGTAGTTTGCCCACAGCTGGTATAGACCATGACCCTGAAAGGACACACCTGGAAAGCTGATGCATATTCTATTGGGATCCTCCCATGAGACCTCCAGATAAATACCTGCAAGACTGAGAACCCAGTGCAGCTCTCTCTAAGGAGCATACCCCCACCTTTCCCCACTCTTGGCTCCCAGGCATCTTTGCCTTGCCTTTCTCTCCTGAGCTCCGAAGCCCTTCTTTTGCCTCTGTAACTTGTTCCCTGAGCCCATGCAGCTCAGCTGGCTCACTTCTTCGGTCCACTTCTTATACTTCTGTGACTTCCTAAATAAACTTTTGCTTGTATTTGAGTCTTGGCTCTGAATTCTTTCTTAGCCAACCTCAAGTACTGTGGTTGCTGAACCAAGGTCCAATCACTGCTAACATTCTAGTGTTATGTTTTTTTTGCCACCAACAGAAATACTTGTTAAATAAACCTAAACCACACCAATCACAATTGTCCAGCTAAGCTGACTTACCCAGAAAATAGGAGCTGCTATAAGGAAATCCCCAACCTCCTAGCCCATCCTGACCTGTTTCCATGTTGCCTCTTCTAAAATTCTAGAAAACTCGCTTTTGCCCAAAATCCCTCAGGAAGAGCGCTCCTCTGCTTCCGAGGAGCTACACTGCCCCACCCATGGACTATAGTCCGTTGAATAAAAGACATAAACTTGTTACTAAATTGCTTTAATCCTGTCATTTGACGCTAACAGTGCTGGATTATGAATATCTGTTAAATTATATACAAATCCCTGTACACTGATGTTGACATTTTTCACTGTGTCCAGAAAATCTGATTGTTTGGTGTCTGCTTATAAAAAAAAGGGAGAAGATAAGTAATCAGAATTCATAAATAGAGTTTCATTTTTTAGATAAATAGTATGGCCCTAACCGGTTTGGCTCAGTGGATAGAGCGTCGGCCTGCGGACTGGAGGGTCCCAGGTTCAATTCCGGTCAAGGGCATGTACCTTGGTTGTGGGCACATCCCCAGTAGTGGGTGTGCAGGAGGCAGCTGATCAATGTTTCTCTCTCATCGATGTTTTTCTAACTCTCTATCCCTCTCCCTTCCTCTCTGTAAAAAAAATCAATGAAATATATATTTTTAAAAAAAGATAAATAGTATGGTGAGACATGGCAGTCTGTGTGTGTGTGTGTGTGTTTTTAAAAGTACTGTGATATTGTGATTTATAAGACATTTACATATTTGATATTCATCCATGGTTCCTGGATCACAGCTCCAAAATCCCCCAGAATTTCCAGGGAGATAAGAGCAGTGTTGTAATATTTGCTCTCCTGTTCTCAGTTCCTGAAATTACTTCAAAGCCATAAAGGTGTAGAGGCCAAGGTGTAGTGAATGTCCCTCCTGTTATTCATAAGAAGCCTTTTTCACCACGCCTGGGTTTATGTTAATGAGGTGACATTTGGAAAGCATCTATGGAGAGGGGCTGGTTGCCAGGGGAACCAACCTCCATTAGAGGGTTGGAACTTGTAGTCTCACTCCCTGATTTTCAGGGAGGGGTGAGGGGCTAGAGGTTGAATCAGTCATTAATGCCCAATGATTTGATCAGCCATGCCTATGTAAGGAAGCTTCCATAAAAACTCAAAAGGACGGGGTTTGGAGGGCTTCCGGTGTTGGTGAAGAGGTGGAGGTTTGGAGAGAGTGGCATACCTAGAGAGAGCATGGAAGCTCCACACTCCTTCCCCCTACCTTGCCTTCTCCATTTGGCTGTTTGTTTGTTTGTTTTTAAAATATATTTTAAAACGGCCCATTTGGCTGTTTTGTCCATTCATACTAAACCAGGGATCTAGTAAGTAAAAGGTTTCTCTGAGTTCTGTGAGCCGCTCTAGTAAATTAATTGAACCCAAGGAAGAGGCCGTGGAAACGTTTGATTTAGAACTAGTTGGTCAGAAGGTGACAGAAAAGATCGTAGGTTTACTCTCACAGTAAGGAAAAGAAAAGATTTGCTGTTATAAATGAGTGAGGGGTGTGTGTGTTTGTGTCCCCCCAAAAATGTATATACACTTTAACAACAGATAACTCACTTAATTGCACTCCTTTTCAGGTTTCACTGATCTGAAATTACTGGTGAAGCCAGACAAAGCTTTGAACAAAAAATTTATCCTAAAGTGCTACTAGACCTTTTTTTATGGGGCTACATAAAAGACAAAGTTTACGGTACAAAACCCGACAATAGTCAAGGAATTGAGGGCACACAAATACTGAATGAAATGATTCTTGATGTTTGCAATTCCATTGCTTTGCTTTATCAGTAGTGCCTGGACCAGAATGGTCATCATTTTGAAAACAGGCATTGACAAAAAAAATTATTCATTTCTGTAGATTCTTTTACATTTTGAAAATGAACTGTATGTTAATAAACACTGACTTTATAATCATTCAAAGTCTGTATACATTTTTTGGGACACCCTGTATGGGTGTGTGTGTGTGTATGTATATATATATACCATGCATTTACATAATTTCAATGTGTACAAAGTTTATGAATTTGCATTTTAAAATCCAAATTCATAAACTTCGTACACATAGAAATTATGTAAATGCATGGTCAGCATTTGTATTATATTAAGTAATTTGTAATAAGTGTTTATTTTTAATTAAGTATAAAATTTTAAAAAAATATATTTTAAGGCATATATAGAACAAACTGACACATCCCTTCATCCACAAAAGTCACATTAAATTCATGAAAAAGCCACATTGAGTTGTCATTATTTAGTAGTGCCTCTCCCTGTTCATTTATTACTTTACTCATCAGCACATTCTGGTAAATGCCTAAAAGAAAAGTGCTGATATCTAGTATTTGCCAATTTCTATAGTGTAAATACTCCCACTATGGTCAATTTTAAGGCCACTGAACATTGGGTTTCATAAAGATGCCAATGATCAGCTATCATTAGATGGTGAAGGGCTGATTTGAGCATTCTAAAGCATCCTGTTGCCAAGGTAACAAGGAGAGAGAGGAATGATCAGTTAAGTTCAACTGTTTAGAATGTTCACATTATAAAGGTTGAGAGGGGCCAGTAGAGGTTGAGGCTATTGAGAAAGGCAGAAGCCAGAGCAGGAAGATCTTTGAATGTCTACTCAAGAGATTGAATGACCGCCGAAACCGGTGTGGCTCAGTGGATAGAGCGTCGGCCTGCGGACTGAAAGGTCCCAGGTTCGATTCCGGTCAAGGGCATGTACCTGGGTTGTGGGCACATCCCCAGTAGGAGATGTGCAGGAGGCGGCTGATGTTTCTCTCCCATCGATGTTTCTAACTCTGTCTCTCTCCATTCTTCTCTGTAAAAAATCAATAAAATATATTAAAAAAAAAAGAGATTGAATGACCATAGATTTTGACAGATATTCAGGTAAGAGATGATAGGGCTCTGACCATTGTAGTGACCATAGTATTTTGAAGGAATCCAGAGAAGAGATGATGGTGTCCCTAACCATGGTAGTGCCCAATGGCATTTTGTAGATGTAGAGTGAAAAAATGATAGAGACCTTAATCATGATAATGTCCATGGGATTTTGTAAATATCCATGTAAAGAAATGAGACTGTTTATACTTAGATAGGAAACATAGAATATTGAAATTACATAGATAGGAAATGATGATCAATCTAACCATGGATTGACCATGGTATTTTGTAGATATCTATATTTTAGGGGAGCATATTCTGCTACCCTTCAGTATCCATTGAGTAATAATAATGACTTAAAGCATGGTAATGACTATGAGCTTTTCATGTGTTCCCATAACAGGTGATGTGTCTCTAATTATGGTTGTCACCATGTTTTTTATAGGTTCCAATAAAGTAATAAAGATAAAATCAACCATGGTAGTAACCATGAGACGGGAGAGGTAACAAGGAAAGAAATAATGTGGGCTTTAACCAAGTGGAAACCATGGTATTTTACAATTGGACATCATGGTGTCACCACAATACAGACCATGGGATTTGGCAGTGAAGAGATGATAATGAACTTAATAAAGGAAGTAAATGTTGTGAGACTGTGCTGATATACAGGTAAGAGATGATGTGAGCCTTTAATACATTAGAGACGGTTTGATTTTCAGATATCTAGGACAGTGTTGATGCTGTTACCCTAAAATCTTAAAACCATGTGTTTTTACAGGTATTCAGGTAAGAAATGAATGTCCCTAACAAAGGTAGTAACAATCAGATTGATTGTTTTCTAGTTCAGAGATGATTTATTTTAAACCTTAGTAATAACAAAGATGGTTGCAGGTATTCAGATAATACATCATAAGGTTTTCACTACAGTAGTGATCATGGAATTTTTTGCAGGTATCTAGTGAATAGATGATGGTGTCTGAAACTACAGTTTTGATTTTAGAGTTCTCCAAGTTTCCAGGTAGAGTTAGTGGTTGCCCTAGTGGAGTGGTCGGCAAACTGCGGCTCGTGAGCCACGTGCGGCTCTTTGGCCCCTTGAGTGTGGCTCTTCCTAAGCCTTAGGAGTACCCTAATTAAGTTAATAACAATGTACCTAACTATATAGTTTAAGTTTTAAAAATTTGACTCTCAAAAGACATTTCAATCATACTGTTGATATTTGGCTCTGTTGACTAATGAGTTTGCCGACCACTGCCCTAGTGGAATGGACAGATGGAATTAGCAGAGATCCAGATCGAAGAACATGTATTCTTACTGTGAGAGTGAACCAATCTTTTCTGTCAAAGAAAGCAGCTCTGTGCCATCTTAGCTTTTGCAATTTTTGGTATGACTTTCAGATTCTCAGGGAGCTGCCATCTTGGATTCTGCCTTACCCCTCCCATTCCTCTGAAATGCCAATCCTACAATAATGTGAATCTGAGCTCTGAGTTCTAACCAATCAAATCAGAGTCAGAGTGAAGGGCAGGACAGACCACATCATGGAACAAAAGCCAAACAGACTTTTCACTATGCTTTGCCCATGATTTCCTTCTGGCAGGTCCCGGTCTGCAGAACTAAATTTGCCTTGCCAATCCACATTTGAGTGTTTGTCTCATTCCTGAAAAGCATTGTTGCCAGGTATAGTCGTAAAACAAGTTGTGATCCTCAACACATTTGTCCCATGTGTTTCTTCAGATTCTTGTGAGGAGAACTCAGTGAGCTAACAATGGTCATTATGGGGACCTGCCTCTAAACCTGGTATGTGGTCAAGTAGGTCCTAACGCTCTGTACAACATCTGATACTCAAGGTGAGGGTAAGTGAAGAGGATGCTCTTAACACTTGTGCTAACTACCATGTTTGTAGGTAGAGGTTGGCGGCATGGTAGGTACGGGCTACTGTGGGCCTAAGCCTAGCATGGATCATGTGATGCTCACATGCCTAGGTACGAGATAGCATGTGCTCACACTCATTGTTGCCATGATTCCCTTGCAGGGATTCAGGTAAGTAATGATGCATTCCATGCCAATCCTCTTAAGTAGGAGTTTAAAATTTTCTATTTTAGAGTAGGGTAACGTTTCCTACTGTGCACATTTGCGGATTGCAGGCACACTGGTACTTATCCTGGTTGCCAACCCGCAGTACTGATCATGGCCTTTCACAGGTGTCCAGTCCTGAAGTGACGCGCTTGTGACAGTGGTGTCCACTCTGGATGACTACATGTATCCATGTAGAGTTGATGTGTCTCATAGTGGACGAGGTTGCTTACAGGAGTCCTGATGGAGAAAGGTCTGTCATTTATAGACATTTCATGACTTTCAGGTTCCTGTGTGGAAATGCCAATAACGGTTAGAGTTCCACATCCGAGGAACGACGGATGTGGCTGTTATGCAGGGAAGTGGTGATGTGGCTTCAGCCACAGCATGAGCCTCTGATCTGTAGATCGCTAGGTGAGCGCTGATGTTTTTCCCAAAAATATCGAGGTGACCCTCTCTTCTTTGCAGGTATTCAGGAAATGATGGTCCTCAGCAATCTAGCAAGCTGCCGGTTGTTCTTATGATATTTTAGAGATCATATCTCTTTATCTCGGCTAGGGACGAGGGATTGCTGTCTGTAGGTCCTGATCATAATAGGCCGAACCACAGCACTTTCCATGGAAAGGTTGCAGATGTCCCTGGTGAAATGTTGTCATATCTGACCATGGTCCTGATCTTGGAGTTCCGCAAAGTATTCAGGCAGGGTTGATGGTGTCTTACAGATGGAAGTGTTGCAGCTAATCTGGGGTTTTCCGCTACACAAAGTTCTATGTTTTCACATGTATCTTGTGTGTATTTCGGGGTCTTCTGAAGAAGAGATGACCATGAAGTTCATGGCGGTTAATGTGACATTTATCGTATGCGGAAAGGTGGTGATGTGTCCTCACACTCATTGTTACCATGATTTGTTTACTGGGAGTCAGTAGGAAATTGTAGGGACAGCTCAGGTACTAGCAACCATATTGAATCTCCAGTTTGGTATGTTAGACAAAATGTAAATTGAACTGCAGGATTGCTGAGCGATTCTCAGATATCAGGGTAACTACCACAGATCTCCCAAGTCACATTAATCACTCGATTTTTTTTTCTCTGACGGGACCAGCCAGCAGATGAAGGTGTCCTTGGGAATGGTATAGATCTGAGAGAACTGGGAAATGCCAGGTAGAGTGGAGTGTGCAGTGGTGGCCCAAACATGGCTATTTGCAGGTTCTATTTTTAGAAGGTGTGAGTCTGGACACGTATGGCATCCTGTGTTTTCCAGGGTGCAGTCTGGATACCATGGTGAACTTCATGATGACCATCGCCCGGACGGTGCCTCAATCTGGGTAAGTGATGAACTGTGCCTTATGCATCCTAGATAGCATCTGACATTCAGATGTCTGGGTAAGTGTGTATGGTTTCCCTACGACTCTGTTATTGTTTCGCAGCTGACATGTGAAGTCCTTCATAGTACTCAGGTATGAGATTCTGTGACAGTCACTCAAGAGAATGAATTATGTGAATAATGATGTTTTTTGGACTCCATAGTGTGTGTTTTTTATGATGTGGGCAGTTGAGACTCTACTTGACTCAAGCAATACTAGTGAGCATGGGCTTTGGCCATCTTCTTGCTCAGACATTGCCTTTATCCCCCACACTGATAGATTGATAGGTAGACTTCCAGTTAATTTCTCACATGATATGTCTCCTCATTAAAGACCGTGGAATGTTTGCAGGTTTCTCTTGGTGAGAAGAAAGTGTCATCGACATCAACAAGAGTCAGGTAATGGTCATGAATCTCCAACCATAGCCGTCGTCCAAAGCCCGTGGTAGACACACTGCGGCTCACAAGCCACATGCGGCTCTTTGGCACTTTGAGTGTGGCTGTTCCACAAAATACCACATGGAGGCGTGCATACAGTGTGATTGAAACTTCATGGTCCATGGGCAGAAGTCGGTTTTCACCCTGGGCGCGTCTATTTTGAAGAAGTACTGTTGATATTTCCCTCTGTTGACTAATGAGTTTGCCCACCACTGACCAAGGCAATGTGCAGTTGTCTAGGTAGCCTAAGACATGTATGCCACCCTTTTTCCACAGTGTGTCTTTCAGGTCACGGTGAGCCCATCCCCATAACTCTCTATGGTAGTTATCCAGGCATCCAGTAGGTATTGGGATCAGGGAGAAATTGGGCCTGCACTGCAGCACAGACCAGCTGAGCTTTATGTTACTAAGGCAGCGATGACTGTGTACCTAACACCTGTACCTAACACGTTCTGGTTCCATGGCTTTGTTGCAGGTGGTCAGGTAATAACCATGTGTTTTTTTTTTTTTAATATATTTTTTATTGATTAAGATATTACATATGTGTCCTTGTCCCAATGTTACCCTCTACCCCCCCCCCCCCCCCCGCTCATGCCCTCACCCCCCCGTTGTCCGTGTCCATTGGTTAGGCCTATATGCTTGGATATAAGTCCTTTGGTTGATCTTTCCCCCTTACCCCCACCCTCCCCTACCTTCCCTCCAAGGCCTGAAAGTCCAATCAATGCCTCTCCGTCTCTGGATCAGTCCTTGTTCATCAGTTTATGTTGTTCATTATATTCCACAAATGAGTGAGATCCTGTGGTATTTATCTGCTCTCCAGTTCCATCCATGCTGTGGCAAATGGTAAGAGTTCCATTTTCTTCTTCCTCTTCTTAAAGAATACCTTTCAGCATTTCATATAATGCTGGTTTGGTGGTGATGAACTCCTTTAGCTCTTTCTTATCCGTGAAGCTCTTTATCTGACCTTCTATTCTGAATGATAGCTTTGCTGGATAAAGTAATCTTGGTTGCAGGTTCTTGCTATTGATCACTTTGAATATTTCTTGCCACTCTCTTCTGGCCTGCATGGTTTCTGTTGAGAAATCAGCTGACAGTCGTATGGGTACTCCCTTGTAGGTAACTAGCTGTTTTTCTCTTGCTGCTTTTAAGATTCTCTATATTTTGCTCTTGGCAATTTAATTATGATGTGTCTTGGTGTGGTCCTCTTTGGATTCCTTTTGTTTGGGGTTCTCTGTGCTTCCTGGACTTGTAAGTCCATTTCTTTCACCAGGTAGGGGAAGTTTTCTGTCATTATTTCTTCAAAAAGGTTTTCAATATCTTGCCCTCTCTCTCCTTCTGGTACCCCTATAATTCTGATGTTGGTACGCTTGAAGTTGTCCCAGAGGTTCCTTACACTATCTTCATATTTTTGGAATCTCTTTTCTTTTTTCTTTTTCGGTTGGGTATTTTTTGTTTCTTTGTATTTCAAATCTTTGACTTGATTCTTGGGATCCTCTTGTCTGCTGTTGGATCTCTGTAAATTATTCTTTATTTCAGTCAGTGTATGCTTAATTTCTAGTTGGTCCTTTTTCATGTCCTCCATGGTCTCACTATACTTATTGAGGGATTCATTAAATTTATCGGCAGTTTCCATAAAATTCTTGAAAAACCTTATAAACATGGCCTTGAACTCTATATCCAGTTGTTTGCTTTCCTCCATTTCTGCCATTTGTGACCTGTTTCTTTGTCTCCACATTTTGGCTGCTTCCCTGTGTTGATAGAGTGGCCCTGTGCGCCAGGTGTCCTGTAGGGCCCAGTGGCTCAGCCTCCCCAGTTACCTGGGGTGGACACTCTTGGTGCACTCTTGGTGCCTTGGTTGTTGTAGGATCACTGGGAGGAATTGACCTCCAGGCCAATTGGCTATGAGAATCAGCTGTGTCTGAAGTGGGAGAACTTACGCGCTGAAGACACCCTTCTGGGGCAAGACTTGCTTCAGTGGGGCTTTGGTGCTCACTGAGTCTGCTCCCTGAGTGTGTCCCTTATGGATCTGAGGAGTTCCAATCTGGATGGTCCCCCTCCGACCACTGGGTACAGTGGCTCCTGGATCTAAGGAGGTGCTAATTCAGCCTCTGCCTGAGGCCACACAGCAGGAGCCACGAAGAGGCTCAGCTGTGAAGCAATGCAAGCCGCTGCGGGGCCTTGGGCCTTCTCTTGGAAGTTCCGGGTCTGCCTGGCTTGGCTGCAGTTAGGTACATTCACATGCAAAAGCCTCTGCCGCAGCCTGGGTGGGGCGGGGGTCTCAGGGAATCAAAGGGCGGAGAAAGCAGCTATGGTTGATTCTCCGCCCGGAGTCGCATGTCTCAGTGTCCCGGTAATGGCTGCAAGCACCTCTGAGGGAAAGCCGCTCTCAAGTTCGCCCGCAGCCCAACAGACCAGCTTCTCCCCATATGAGTCCTGGGTCCCCAGAGACTTGCCGGAACCAGAGTTCAGAGCAGTCGGGAGCTTGTGATTCAAAAAGACAGCCGCGTCCTCAGGTGCCACCCCCTTTCCGCGCGCGCACGAGCCGCCATAACTCTGCACTTCACCTCCACAGCTCCTCTGGCTCTCAGCGTGCTTTTCTTTCCTTCTAGTTGTAGAATTTACACTCAGCCAGCCTTCCGGTTGTTCTGGATGATGTCGCCTCTGTCCTTTGCGGTATTTTTCAATTGTTGTGGGAGGCGGCAATTTCCCGGTGTTTATCTGTGCCGCCATCTTAGTTTCTCCCCAATAACCATGTGTTTTTACCTTTTCTCTTTCATACATAAGTCATGTTCAATGCTGAGTGTCCTGGCTGGATGATATCTGGTGAGTACCCTGGCGTTCCCATAGGATTTTTTGAGGGATACCCATGAGAGATGATGGTGTCTGGTGAGGAAGATTTTGGCCTGACTTAAGAGTTATCAAGGTTGAGTTGGTGTGTTTCATCATAGTGGAAGTCAAAAGCATTGTTGGCAGGTGTGGTCGTAAAGCTGTGATCATAAACACTTTTGTAACGTGTTTCGTCAGATTTTTCTGAGGATAACTCGGTGAGCTAAAAATTTTCATTACGGGAACCTGCCTCTAAACCTCGTAGGTGGTCAAGTCCGTCTTGCCGCTTTGCAAATCATCTAACACTCGAGTTGAGGTTAAGTGAAGAGGATGCTCTTAACACATGTGTTAACTACCATGTTGGTAGGGGGCGGTTGGCGACATCCCTGCTACCGAGGTAATGGCTGCCCACAGTACCAGCCATGTCGCTCTCCACCCCCTACAAAAGCCCAGCACAGACCATGTCATGCCCAAAAGTCTAGGTAAGTAATGCTATTTGCTTACACTCATCGTCACCGTCTTTCCATTGCAGGTTTCAGGTAAGAAATGGATTCCTTGCCAATTCTCTTAAGTAGGAGTTTGATATTTACTATGAAAGAGATGGTTGAAGTTTCCAACTGTGCATGTTCCAGGAATTCAGGCACACTGGTACTTACCCTGGTAGCCAACCCGCAGTACTGATCATAGGCTTTTCACAGGTATGCAACCCAGAGTGACACGTTTGGAAAGTGATGTCCACACTGGTTTACTGCGTATATCCAGGTACAGTTGAATTTTCTGATAGTGGACGAGGTTGCTACCTGTGTCCTGGTGGGGAAAGGTTTGCCCCGGAACGAAGGCCGTGGCTCTTAGGCAGCTAAGTGGAGATGGGGGCTTCAACCACAGCTTGAGCCTCTGATCTGTAGATCGCTAGGTGAGCGCTGATGCTTTTCCCAAAAATATGGAGGTGACCCTCTCTTTTTGGGACTCTACATGTACTAGCCTACAAGTCCAAAAGACACAGATTGTGAAAGGTAGAAAATGATAGTCCTCAGCAATCTAGCAAGGTGCAGGGTGTTCATGTGGTATTTTAGAGAACATGTCTCTTTATCTCTGGGTAGGATGAGGGATTGCTGTATGTAGGTCCTGATTATAATAGGCTGAACTGTAGCACTCACCATGAAAAGATTTCTGGTGCCCCTGGTGAAATGTTGTCATATCTGACCATGGCCGGATTTTGGAGTTCTGCAGTGTATTCATGCAGTGTTGATGGTGTCTTACAGAAGGAAGTGTCGCAGCTTATCAGGGGTGTCATGCTACACACAGTTCTGTGTTTTCTCCCGTATCTTGTGTGTTTTCAGGGTCTGGTGAAGAAGAGATGACGATGAAGTTACTGGCGGTCAACGGGCCATTTCTCATTTGGAAAAAGTGTTGATGTGTTCTCACACTCATTGTTACCATGACTTGTTTAGCTGCAGTGGTGTAAGAAATTCTAGGGACCGTGTAGGTACTAGCAACCATAATGCTTCTTTAGTTTGGTATGTTAGACAAAACTTAAGTTGAACTACAGGATTGCCGAACTATGGGAAGATATCAGAATAACTTCCTCAGATCTCCCAAGTCACATTAATCAGTGGATTTTTCTTTCTCTGAGGGGACCAGCCAGCAGCTGAAGGTATCTCTGGCAATGGCTTAGAACTGATAGGACTGTGCAATGCCAGGTAGAGTTGGGTGTATAGTGCTGGACCGGAACAAGGATGTTTGGGGTTTCAGTTTTGAGAAGGTTTGAGTCTTGACACGTATGGCGTCCTGAGTTTTCCACATTGCTGTCTAGATACCGTGGTAAACTTCATGATGACCATTGTCCGGATGGTGCCTGAATCTGGTTAAGTGATGAACTGCGCCTTACACATCATACGGACCATCTTTCCTTGAGATGTCTAAGTCAGTGTATGATTTTGCTAAGACCGTGTTCTTTTGCAGCTGACCCGTGAAGCACTTCTTACTACTCAGGTATGAGATTCTGAGACGGTCACTCATGAGAACATGATGGAGGTGACAATGATGGTTTTGGACTCCATAGTGAGTGTGTTTTAGACCTATGGGAAGTTCAGAATCCATTTGACTTAAGCAGTCCTAATGTGCGTGAGTGTTGCCATCTCCCTGCTCAGAGATGGCCTTTTATGCCACCGTACTGATAGATTAATAGGTGGATTTCCAGGTCATTTCTCCCACTGTCTTCTCTACATTAATAACCATGGATGTTTGCAGGTACCTCTTGGTGAAAAGGTGTCATCGACATCTACACGACCAGGTAATGATCATGAGTCTCCAACCAAAGCCATTGACCAAGGCAATGTGCACTTGTCTAGGCAACCTAAGACGTGTATGCCACCCATTCTTCACAGTGTGTCTTTCAAGTCACAGTGAGCCCATCCCCGGGAAGCCTGTCTACGGTAGTTATGCAGGCATCCAGGAGGTTTTGGGGTCAGGGATGAAGTGGGCTATAGCACAGACTAGCCGATTGCCCTGTTCCTAAGGAAGCGATGGCCTTGTACCTAAGACTTCCAGGTTCTATCGCTATGTTGCAGTTGGTGAGGTAATAACCATGTGTTTCTACCTTTTCTCTTTCAGTCATCAGTCATGTTTAGTGCTGTGTGTCCAGTGTGGATGATATCCGGTGAGTACCCTGGCATTTGGAAGCTACTTAATAGTAAACATAAGATTTTTTGAGGGATATCCATGAGAGATGATGGTGTCTGCTGAGGAAGACTTTGACATGATGGAATAGCGTTATCAAGGTTGAGTTGATGTATTTCATTTGAGTGGAAGTGTAAAGCATTGTTGCATGTGTGGTCTTAAAACAAGTTGTGGTCCTAAACCCTTTTGTCACGTGCGTTTCTTCAGATTCCTATGAGGAGAACTGGGTGAGCTCACTATGGTCGTTATGAGAACCAGCCTCTAAATCTGGGGAAGGTTTTAATGTGTCCCACCGTGGTGCAAATCACTTGATACTAAAGGTGATGTTTAGTGCAGAGGATGCTATTAACACTTGTGGTAACTACCATGTTTGCAGGGGGAGGTAGGCAGCATGGGAGGTACTGAGGTAATGGCTGCCCACAGTACCTGCCATGCCGCCGCCCTCCGCCTACAAAAGCTCAGCGCAGACCATGTGATACCCAAGTGTCCAGGTAAGTGATGCTGTGGGCTAGCACTCGTTATGGCCATGATTCCCTTGCAGGAATTCAGGCAAGCAACAATAGATTTGTTGCCGATTGTCTTAAGTAGGAGTTTAAATTTTTCTATTTTAGAGTAGGGTTCCATTGCCTACTGTGCATGTCCTAGGAATTCAGGCGCAATGGTACTTATCCTGGCTTGCCAACCCGCAATACTGATCATAGGCTATCGACAGGTTTCCAATCCCGAAGTGAAACGATTGTCACAGTGATGTTGACTCTGGCTAATTGCACATACCCAGGTAGACTTGATGTTTCTCATAGTGGACGAGGTTGCTTCCCAGTGTCCTGGTGGGTAAAGGCTTGGAATCCATTTGACTCAGACATTGCCTTTTATGACCCCACTTGAGGCCTAGTGCATGACATTTTCGGCACTGGGAGTCAGAGGTCCCTGACACGTCCTGCACCCTCTTGCATGTCGGGACCCCTCAGGGGATGTCCAACTGCCGGCTTAGGCCCAGAGTGAGACGTCCCCTCTCGCAGTCTGGAATTTCAGGCTTGTTACCACCTGCCTGCCCGCTGCTATGTACCGTTCTTCTCACTGCTGCTTAGGGCTGCCGTGTAGGCAGGCGAGGCTCCCAGCACCACCACTGTGCTTGCCAGTCATGAGCCCAGGTTCTGACTGTGTGGCGCTCTTTCTGTGGAAGAGCACTGACCACCACAGGGCAGCTCCTGCATTGGGCGTCTGCTCCATGGTGGTCATTGCACATCGGAGCGAACGCTGTTTCTGGACATTGTGCCCTAAGGGATCCTTTGGCCATTATTATACAGATAGCAATAGATAGGTAGATTTCCAGGTAACTTCTTCCATGGTCCCTCTCCACATTAAGGAGCATGGAATGTTTCCGGATATCTCTTGGTGCCTAGAAAGTGTCATTGCCATCTACAAGTGTCCAGGTGATGGTCAGGAGTGTCCAACAAAGCCATTGAACTGGGTGAGCTAACTATGGTCACTGTGGAACCTACGTGTAAACCTGGTAAGTGTTCAAGGGTGTCCTACCGCTGTGCAGATCATTTGATACCCAAGGTGAGGTTCACTGAAGAAGAGGCTCTTAACACTTGTGTTAACTACCATGTTTGTAGGGGGGGGGGGGATAGCTGACTATCTGGCATTGTGGTACTATAGCTCGCAGTACCAGACAGTCCTCTACCCTCTCCCTTCAAGAGCCCAGCGCAGACCCTGTGATGCTCACATGCCTAGGAAAGTGATGGTGATGGCATGTGCTAGCACTCTTCGTCGCCATAATTCTGTTGCGAGGATTTAGGTGAGAAATGATGGTATCCTTGCCAATCCTCTTAAGTAGGAGTTTCAAATTTTCTATTTCAGAGAAGGATCACGTATCCTACTCTGCACGTTTGAGGATTGCAGGCTCACTGGTACTTACCCTGGTTGCCAACCCGCAGTACTGATCGTAGGCTTTTCTCAGGTCAACAGTCCCCATGTGACGCGTTTGTGACAGTGTTGTCGACTCTTGTTGACTACGTTTAGCCATGTAGAGTTGATGTGTCTCATAGTGGACGAAGTCGCTGTGGGTGTCCTGTTGGGGTAAGTTTTGTCATTTACAGAAGTTTCATGACTTTGAGGTTCCTTTGATGAAATGACCATGATTTAACGTTGCCCCGGAACAAAGGACTTGGTTATTATTCAGGCAAGTGGGCTTTAACCACAGCATGAGCCCTCTGATACGCGGATCGCTAGGTGAGCTCTGATGCTTTTCCCAAGAAAGTTGAGGTGACCGTCTCTTCTTGCAGGTATTCAGGTAGGCAATGATAGTCCTCAGATCTAGGAAGCTGCCGGTTTTTTACGTGGTTATTTAGAGACCTTGTTCGTTTATCCCTGGGACGGATGTGGGATTGCTGTATGCAGGTCCTGATGAAAATAGGCCGAACCACAGCACTAACCATGGGAAGGTTGCCTGTGTCCCATGGTGTAATGTTGTCAGATCTGACCATGGTCGGAACCTTGGACTTGCGCAGAGTATTCAGGCAGGGTTGATGGTGTCTTAGAGAAGCAAGTGTCGCAGCTCATCATGGGTTTCCCGCTACACACACTTCTGTGTTTTCACACGTATCTTGTGTGTTTTTCAGGGTTTTGTGAAGATAAGATGACAATGAAGTCCATGGCGGGTAACGGGGGACGTTTCTCATGTGTGAATCAGTGGTGATGTGTCCTCACACTCATTGTTACTATGACTCGTTTAGCTGGAGTCGGGTAAGAACTTCTTGGGATTCTACAGGTACTAGCAACCATATTGACTCTCTAGATTGGTATGTTAGATAAAACTTAAGTTGAACTACAGGATTGCTGAGCGATTGGAAGATATCAGTGTCACTACCACGGATCTCCCAAGTCACATTAATCACTGCGTTTTTCCTTTTTCAAGAGACCAGCCAGCAGATGAAGGTGTCTCTGGCAATGACTTAGATCTGAGAGGACTGCGAGATGACAGGTATACTTGGGGTGGGCAGTGCTGGCCCAGAAGAAGGCTATTTGCATTTTTATTTTTAGAAGGTGTGACTCTGGACACATAGGGCATCCTGTGTTTTCCAGGTTGCGGACTAGATGCCATGGTGCCTAAACACTTTTGTCACATATGTTTCTCCAGGTTCTAGGAGAACTCGGTGAGCTAAGTATGGTCGTTCTGGGAACCTGCCTCTAAACCTGGTAGGTGGTCAAATGGGTCTTGCCGCTGTGCAAATCATCTGATACTCAAGGTGAGGTTAAGTGAAGAGGATGCTCTTAACACTCGTGTTAACTACTATGTTTGTAGGCGGAGATTAGTGCGATGTGCGGTACTGAGATAATAGCTTCCCCCGGTACCAGCCATCGCGCCCACCTCCGCCTACGGAAGTGCAGCGCACAGCATGTGATGCCCACATGTCTAGGTAAGTAACGCATGTGCTTACACTTGTTGTTGTCATGATTCCATTGTAGGGATTCAGGTAAGAAATGATGGATTCTTTTCCAATCCTCTGAAGTAGGAGTTTAATATTTAGTCTGTTAGAGAAGGTTTATGTTTCCGACTGTGCATGTTCCAGGATTCCAGGCACACTCGTACTGATCCTGGTTGCCAACCGGCAGTACTGATCATAGGCTTTTCACAGGGATCCAACCCTGAGTGACGCCTTTGTAACAGTGATGTCAACTCTGGGTTAACTACATGTCTCCAGGTAGCGTTGAATTTTCTCTCAGTGGACGAGGTTGCTACCTGTGTCCTAGTGGGGAAAGGTTTGCCCCGGAATGAAGGCCATGGCTCTTATGCAGGTAAGTGGAGATGGGGGCTTCAACCACAGCTTGAGCCTCTGATCTGTAGATCGCTAGGTGAGCGCTGATGCTTTTCCCAAAAATATGGAGGTGACCCTCTCTTTTTGGGACTCTACATGTACTAGCCTACAAGTCCAAAAGACACAGATTGTGAAAGGTAGAAAATGATAGTCCTTAGCAATCTAGCAAGGTGCAGGCTGTTCATGTGGTATTTTAGAGAACATGTCTCTTTATCTCTGGGTAGGATGAGGGATTGCTGTATGTAGGTCCTGATTATAATAGGCTGAACTGTAGCACTCACCATGAAAAGATTTCTGGTGCCCCTGGTGAAATGTTGTCATATCTGACCATGGTCGGATTTTGGAGTTCTGCAGTGTATTCATGCAGTGTTGATGGTGTCTTACAGAAGGAAGTGTCGCAGCTTATCAGGGGTGTCATGCTACACACAGTTCTGTGTTTTCTCCCGTATCTTGTGTGTTTTCAGGGTCTGGTGAAGAAGAGATGACGATGAAGTTACTGGCGGTCAACGGGCCATTTCTCATTTGGAAAAAGTGTTGATGTGTTCTCACACTCATTGTTACCATGACTTGTTTAGCTGCAGTGGTGTAAGAAATTCTAGGGACCGTGTAGGTACTAGCAACCATAATGCTTCTTTAGTTTGGTATGTTAGACAAAACTTAAGTTGAACTACAGGATTGCCGAACTATGGGAAGATATCAGAATAACTTCCTCAGATCTCCCAAGTCACATTAATCAGTGGATTTTTCTTTCTCTGAGGGGACCAGCCAGCAGCTGAAGGTATCTCTGGCAATGGCTTAGAACTGATAGGACTGTGCAATGCCAGGTAGAGTTGGGTGTATAGTGCTGGACCGGAACAAGGATGTTTGGGGTTTCAGTTTTGAGAAGGTTTGAGTCTTGACACGTATGGCGTCCTGAGTTTTCCACATTGCTGTCTAGATACCGTGGTAAACTTCATGATGACCATTGTCCGGATGGTGCCTGAATCTGGTTAAGTGATGAACTGCGCCTTACACATCATACGGACCATCTTTCCTTGAGATGTCTAAGTCAGTGTATGATTTTGCTAAGACCGTGTTCTTTTGCAGCTGACCCGTGAAGCACTTCTTACTACTCAGGTATGAGATTCTGAGACGGTCACTCATGAGAACATGATGGAGGTGACAATGATGGTTTTGGACTCCATAGTGAGTGTGTTTTAGACCTATGGGAAGTTCAGAATCCATTTGACTTAAGCAGTCCTAATGTGCGTGAGTGTTGCCATCTCCCTGCTCAGAGATGGCCTTTTATGCCACCGTACTGATAGATTAATAGGTGGATTTCCAGGTCATTTCTCCCACTGTCTTCTCTACATTAATAACCATGGATGTTTGCAGGTACCTCTTGGTGAAAAGGTGTCATCGACATCTACACGACCAGGTAATGATCATGAGTCTCCAACCAAAGCCATTGACCAAGGCAATGTGCACTTGTCTAGGCAACCTAAGACGTGTATGCCACCCATTCTTCACAGTGTGTCTTTCAAGTCACAGTGAGCCCATCCCCGGGAAGCCTGTCTACGGTAGTTATGCAGGCATCCAGGAGGTTTTGGGGTCAGGGATGAAGTGGGCTATAGCACAGACTAGCCGATTGCCCTGTTCCTAAGGAAGCGATGGCCTTGTACCTAAGACTTCCAGGTTCTATCGCTATGTTGCAGTTGGTGAGGTAATAACCATGTGTTTCTACCTTTTCTCTTTCAGTCATCAGTCATGTTTAGTGCTGTGTGTCCAGTGTGGATGATATCCGGTGAGTACCCTGGCATTTGGAAGCTACTTAATAGTAAACATAAGATTTTTTGAGGGATATCCATGAGAGATGATGGTGTCTGCTGAGGAAGACTTTGACATGATGGAATAGCGTTATCAAGGTTGAGTTGATGTATTTCATTTGAGTGGAAGTGTAAAGCATTGTTGCATGTGTGGTCTTAAAACAAGTTGTGGTCCTAAACCCTTTTGTCACGTGCGTTTCTTCAGATTCCTATGAGAACTGGGTGAGCTCACTATGGTCGTTATGAGAACCAGCCTCTAAATCTGGGGAAGGTTTTAATGTGTCCCACCGTGGTGCAAATCACTTGATACTAAAGGTGATGTTTAGTGCAGAGGATGCTATTAACACTTGTGGTAACTACCATGTTTGCAGGGGGAGGTAGGCAGCATGGGAGGTACTGAGGTAATGGCTGCCCACAGTACCTGCCATGCCGCCGCCCTCCGCCTACAAAAGCTCAGCGCAGACCATGTGATACCCAAGTGTCCAGGTAAGTGATGCTGTGGGCTAGCACTCGTTATGGCCATGATTCCCTTGCAGGAATTCAGGCAAGCAACAATAGATTTGTTGCCGATTGTCTTAAGTAGGAGTTTAAATTTTTCTATTTTAGAGTAGGGTTCCATTGCCTACTGTGCATGTCCTAGGAATTCAGGCGCAATGGTACTTATCCTGGCTTGCCAACCCGCAATACTGATCATAGGCTATCGACAGGTTTCCAATCCCGAAGTGAAACGATTGTCACAGTGATGTTGACTCTGGCTAATTGCACATACCCAGGTAGACTTGATGTTTCTCATAGTGGACGAGGTTGCTTCCCAGTGTCCTGGTGGGTAAAGGCTTGGAATCCATTTGACTCAGACATTGCCTTTTATGACCCCACTTGAGGCCTAGTGCATGACATTTTCGGCACTGGGAGTCAGAGGTCCCTGACACGTCCTGCACCCTCTTGCATGTCGGGACCCCTCAGGGGATGTCCAACTGCCGGCTTAGGCCCAGAGTGAGACGTCCCCTCTCGCAGTCTGGAATTTCAGGCTTGTTACCACCTGCCTGCCCGCTGCTATGTACCGTTCTTCTCACTGCTGCTTAGGGCTGCCGTGTAGGCAGGCGAGGCTCCCAGCACCACCACTGTGCTTGCCAGTCATGAGCCCAGGTTCTGACTGTGTGGCGCTCTTTCTGTGGAAGAGCACTGACCACCACAGGGCAGCTCCTGCATTGGGCGTCTGCTCCATGGTGGTCATTGCACATCGGAGCGAACGCTGTTTCTGGACATTGTGCCCTAAGGGATCCTTTGGCCATTATTATACAGATAGCAATAGATAGGTAGATTTCCAGGTAACTTCTTCCATGGTCCCTCTCCACATTAAGGAGCATGGAATGTTTCCGGATATCTCTTGGTGCCTAGAAAGTGTCATTGCCATCTACAAGTGTCCAGGTGATGGTCAGGAGTGTCCAACAAAGCCATTGAACTGGGTGAGCTAACTATGGTCACTGTGGAACCTACGTGTAAACCTGGTAAGTGTTCAAGGGTGTCCTACCGCTGTGCAGATCATTTGATACCCAAGGTGAGGTTCACTGAAGAAGAGGCTCTTAACACTTGTGTTAACTACCATGTTTGTAGGGGGGGGGGGATAGCTGACTATCTGGCATTGTGGTACTATAGCTCGCAGTACCAGACAGTCCTCTACCCTCTCCCTTCAAGAGCCCAGCGCAGACCCTGTGATGCTCACATGCCTAGGAAAGTGATGGTGATGGCATGTGCTAGCACTCTTCGTCGCCATAATTCTGTTGCGAGGATTTAGGTGAGAAATGATGGTATCCTTGCCAATCCTCTTAAGTAGGAGTTTCAAATTTTCTATTTCAGAGAAGGATCACGTATCCTACTCTGCACGTTTGAGGATTGCAGGCTCACTGGTACTTACCCTGGTTGCCAACCCGCAGTACTGATCGTAGGCTTTTCTCAGGTCAACAGTCCCCATGTGACGCGTTTGTGACAGTGTTGTCGACTCTTGTTGACTACGTTTAGCCATGTAGAGTTGATGTGTCTCATAGTGGACGAAGTCGCTGTGGGTGTCCTGTTGGGGTAAGTTTTGTCATTTACAGAAGTTTCATGACTTTCAGGTTCCTTTGATGAAATGACCATGATTTAACGTTGCCCCGGAACAAAGGACTTGGTTATTATTCAGGCAAGTGGGCTTTAACCACAGCATGAGCCCTCTGATACGCGGATCGCTAGGTGAGCTCTGATGCTTTTCCCAAGAAAGTTGAGGTGACCGTCTCTTCTTGCAGGTATTCAGGTAGGCAATGATAGTCCTCAGATCTAGGAAGCTGCCGGTTTTTTACGTGGTTATTTAGAGACCTTGTTCGTTTATCCCTGGGACGGATGTGGGATTGCTGTATGCAGGTCCTGATGAAAATAGGCCGAACCACAGCACTAACCATGGGAAGGTTGCCTGTGTCCCATGGTGTAATGTTGTCAGATCTGACCATGGTCGGAACCTTGGACTTGCGCAGAGTATTCAGGCAGGGTTGATGGTGTCTTAGAGAAGCAAGTGTCGCAGCTCATCATGGGTTTCCCGCTACACACACTTCTGTGTTTTCACACGTATCTTGTGTGTTTTTCAGGGTTTTGTGAAGATAAGATGACAATGAAGTCCATGGCGGGTAACGGGGGACGTTTCTCATGTGTGAATCAGTGGTGATGTGTCCTCACACTCATTGTTACTATGACTCGTTTAGCTGGAGTCGGGTAAGAACTTCTTGGGATTCTACAGGTACTAGCAACCATATTGACTCTCTAGATTGGTATGTTAGATAAAACTTAAGTTGAACTACAGGATTGCTGAGCGATTGGAAGATATCAGTGTCACTACCACGGATCTCCCAAGTCACATTAATCACTGCGTTTTTCCTTTTTCAAGAGACCAGCCAGCAGATGAAGGTGTCTCTGGCAATGACTTAGATCTGAGAGGACTGCGAGATGACAGGTATACTTGGGGTGGGCAGTGCTGGCCCAGAAGAAGGCTATTTGCATTTTTATTTTTAGAAGGTGTGACTCTGGACACATAGGGCATCCTGTGTTTTCCAGGTTGCGGACTAGATGCCATGGTGCCTAAACACTTTTGTCACATATGTTTCTCCAGGTTCTAGGAGAACTCGGTGAGCTAAGTATGGTCGTTCTGGGAACCTGCCTCTAAACCTGGTAGGTGGTCAAATGGGTCTTGCCGCTGTGCAAATCATCTGATACTCAAGGTGAGGTTAAGTGAAGAGGATGCTCTTAACACTCGTGTTAACTACTATGTTTGTAGGCGGAGATTAGTGCGATGTGCGGTACTGAGATAATAGCTTCCCCCGGTACCAGCCATCGCGCCCACCTCCGCCTACGGAAGTGCAGCGCACAGCATGTGATGCCCACATGTCTAGGTAAGTAACGCATGTGCTTACACTTGTTGTTGTCATGATTCCATTGTAGGGATTCAGGTAAGAAATGATGGATTCTTTTCCAATCCTCTGAAGTAGGAGTTTAATATTTAGTCTGTTAGAGAAGGTTTATGTTTCCGACTGTGCATGTTCCAGGATTCCAGGCACACTCGTACTGATCCTGGTTGCCAACCGGCAGTACTGATCATAGGCTTTTCACAGGGATCCAACCCTGAGTGACGCCTTTGTAACAGTGATGTCAACTCTGGGTTAACTACATGTCTCCAGGTAGCGTTGAATTTTCTCTCAGTGGACGAGGTTGCTACCTGTGTCCTAGTGGGGAAAGGTTTGCCCCGGAATGAAGGCCGTGGCTCTTATGCAGGTAAGTGGAGATGGGGGCTTCAACCACAGCTTGAGCCTCTGATCTGTAGATCGCTAGGTGAGCGCTGATGCTTTTCCCAAAAATATGGAGGTGACCCTCTCTTTTTGGGACTCTACATGTACTAGCCTACAAGTCCAAAAGACACAGATTGTGAAAGGTAGAAAATGATAGTCCTCAGCAATCTAGCAAGGTGCAGGCTGTTCATGTGGTATTTTAGAGAACATGTCTCTTTATCTCTGGGTAGGATGAGGGATTGCTGTATGTAGGTCCTGATTATAATAGGCTGAACTGTAGCACTCACCATGAAAAGATTTCTGGTGCCCCTGGTGAAATGTTGTCATATCTGACCATGGTCGGATTTTGGAGTTCTGCAGTGTATTCATGCAGTGTTGATGGTGTCTTACAGAAGGAAGTGTCGCAGCTTATCAGGGGTGTCATGCTACACACAGTTCTGTGTTTTCTCCCGTATCTTGTGTGTTTTCAGGGTCTGGTGAAGAAGAGATGACGATGAAGTTACTGGCGGTCAACGGGCCATTTCTCATTTGGAAAAAGTGTTGATGTGTTCTCACACTCATTGTTACCATGACTTGTTTAGCTGCAGTGGTGTAAGAAATTCTAGGGACCGTGTAGGTACTAGCAACCATAATGCTTCTTTAGTTTGGTATGTTAGACAAAACTTAAGTTGAACTACAGGATTGCCGAACTATGGGAAGATATCAGAATAACTTCCTCAGATCTCCCAAGTCACATTAATCAGTGGATTTTTCTTTCTCTGAGGGGACCAGCCAGCAGCTGAAGGTATCTCTGGCAATGGCTTAGAACTGATAGGACTGTGCAATGCCAGGTAGAGTTGGGTGTATAGTGCTGGACCGGAACAAGGATGTTTGGGGTTTCAGTTTTGAGAAGGTTTGAGTCTTGACACGTATGGCGTCCTGAGTTTTCCACATTGCTGTCTAGATACCGTGGTAAACTTCATGATGACCATTGTCCGGATGGTGCCTGAATCTGGTTAAGTGATGAACTGCGCCTTACACATCATACGGACCATCTTTCCTTGAGATGTCTAAGTCAGTGTATGATTTTGCTAAGACCGTGTTCTTTTGCAGCTGACCCGTGAAGCACTTCTTACTACTCAGGTATGAGATTCTGAGACGGTCACTCATGAGAACATGATGGAGGTGACAATGATGGTTTTGGACTCCATAGTGAGTGTGTTTTAGACCTATGGGAAGTTCAGAATCCATTTGACTTAAGCAGTCCTAATGTGCGTGAGTGTTGCCATCTCCCTGCTCAGAGATGGCCTTTTATGCCACCGTACTGATAGATTAATAGGTGGATTTCCAGGTCATTTCTCCCACTGTCTTCTCTACATTAATAACCATGGATGTTTGCAGGTACCTCTTGGTGAAAAGGTGTCATCGACATCTACACGACCAGGTAATGATCATGAGTCTCCAACCAAAGCCATTGACCAAGGCAATGTGCACTTGTCTAGGCAACCTAAGACGTGTATGCCACCCATTCTTCACAGTGTGTCTTTCAAGTCACAGTGAGCCCATCCCCGGGAAGCCTGTCTACGGTAGTTATGCAGGCATCCAGGAGGTTTTGGGGTCAGGGATGAAGTGGGCTATAGCACAGACTAGCCGATCGCCCTGTTCCTAAGGAAGCGATGGCCTTGTACCTAAGACTTCCAGGTTCTATCGCTATGTTGCAGTTGGTGAGGTAATAACCATGTGTTTCTACCTTTTCTCTTTCAGTCATCAGTCATGTTTAGTGCTGTGTGTCCAGTGTGGATGATATCCGGTGAGTACCCTGGCATTTGGAAGCTACTTAATAGTAAACATAAGATTTTTTGAGGGATATCCATGAGAGATGATGGTGTCTGCTGAGGAAGACTTTGACATGATGGAATAGCGTTATCAAGGTTGAGTTGATGTATTTCATTTGAGTGGAAGTGTAAAGCATTGTTGCATGTGTGGTCTTAAAACAAGTTGTGGTCCTAAACCCTTTTGTCACGTGCGTTTCTTCAGATTCCTATGAGGAGAACTGGGTGAGCTCACTATGGTCGTTATGAGAACCAGCCTCTAAATCTGGGGAAGGTTTTAATGTGTCCCACCGTGGTGCAAATCACTTGATACTAAAGGTGATGTTTAGTGCAGAGGATGCTATTAACACTTGTGGTAACTACCATGTTTGCAGGGGGAGGTAGGCAGCATGGGAGGTACTGAGGTAATGGCTGCCCACAGTACCTGCCATGCCGCCGCCCTCCGCCTACAAAAGCTCAGCGCAGACCATGTGATACCCAAGTGTCCAGGTAAGTGATGCTGTGGGCTAGCACTCGTTATGGCCATGATTCCCTTGCAGGAATTCAGGCAAGCAACAATAGATTTGTTGCCGATTGTCTTAAGTAGGAGTTTAAATTTTTCTATTTTAGAGTAGGGTTCCATTGCCTACTGTGCATGTCCTAGGAATTCAGGCGCAATGGTACTTATCCTGGCTTGCCAACCCGCAATACTGATCATAGGCTATCGACAGGTTTCCAATCCCGAAGTGAAACGATTGTCACAGTGATGTTGACTCTGGCTAATTGCACATACCCAGGTAGACTTGATGTTTCTCATAGTGGACGAGGTTGCTTCCCAGTGTCCTGGTGGGTAAAGGCTTGGAATCCATTTGACTCAGACATTGCCTTTTATGACCCCACTTGAGGCCTAGTGCATGACATTTTCGGCACTGGGAGTCAGAGGTCCCTGACACGTCCTGCACCCTCTTGCATGTCGGGACCCCTCAGGGGATGTCCAACTGCCGGCTTAGGCCCAGAGTGAGACGTCCCCTCTCGCAGTCTGGAATTTCAGGCTTGTTACCACCTGCCTGCCCGCTGCTATGTACCGTTCTTCTCACTGCTGCTTAGGGCTGCCGTGTAGGCAGGCGAGGCTCCCAGCACCACCACTGTGCTTGCCAGTCATGAGCCCAGGTTCTGACTGTGTGGCGCTCTTTCTGTGGAAGAGCACTGACCACCACAGGGCAGCTCCTGCATTGGGCGTCTGCTCCATGGTGGTCATTGCACATCGGAGCGAACGCTGTTTCTGGACATTGTGCCCTAAGGGATCCTTTGGCCATTATTATACAGATAGCAATAGATAGGTAGATTTCCAGGTAACTTCTTCCATGGTCCCTCTCCACATTAAGGAGCATGGAATGTTTCCGGATATCTCTTGGTGCCTAGAAAGTGTCATTGCCATCTACAAGTGTCCAGGTGATGGTCAGGAGTGTCCAACAAAGCCATTGAACTGGGTGAGCTAACTATGGTCACTGTGGAACCTACGTGTAAACCTGGTAAGTGTTCAAGGGTGTCCTACCGCTGTGCAGATCATTTGATACCCAAGGTGAGGTTCACTGAAGAAGAGGCTCTTAACACTTGTGTTAACTACCATGTTTGTAGGGGGGGGGGGGGATAGCTGACTATCTGGCATTGTGGTACTATAGCTCGCAGTACCAAACAGTCCTCTACCCTCTCCCTTCAAGAGCCCAGCGCAGACCCTGTGATGCTCACATGCCTAGGAAAGTGATGGTGATGGCATGTGCTAGCACTCTTCGTCGCCATAATTCTGTTGCGAGGATTTAGGTGAGAAATGATGGTATCCTTGCCAATCCTCTTAAGTAGGAGTTTCAAATTTTCTATTTCAGAGAAGGATCACGTATCCTACTCTGCACGTTTGAGGATTGCAGGCTCACTGGTACTTACCCTGGTTGCCAACCCGCAGTACTGATCGTAGGCTTTTCTCAGGTCAACAGTCCCCATGTGACGCGTTTGTGACAGTGTTGTCGACTCTTGTTGACTACGTTTAGCCATGTAGAGTTGATGTGTCTCATAGTGGACGAAGTCGCTGTGGGTGTCCTGTTGGGGTAAGTTTTGTCATTTACAGAAGTTTCATGACTTTGAGGTTCCTTTGATGAAATGACCATGATTTAACGTTGCCCTGGAACAAAGGACTTGGTTATTATTCAGGCAAGTGGGCTTTAACCACAGCATGAGCCCTCTGATACGCGGATCGCTAGGTGAGCTCTGATGCTTTTCCCAAGAAAGTTGAGGTGACCGTCTCTTCTTGCAGGTATTCAGGTAGGCAATGATAGTCCTCAGATCTAGGAAGCTGCCGGTTTTTTACGTGGTTATTTAGAGACCTTGTTCGTTTATCCCTGGGACGGATGTGGGATTGCTGTATGCAGGTCCTGATGAAAATAGGCCGAACCACAGCACTAACCATGGGAAGGTTGCCTGTGTCCCATGGTGTAATGTTGTCAGATCTGACCATGGTCGGAACCTTGGACTTGCGCAGAGTATTCAGGCAGGGTTGATGGTGTCTTAGAGAAGCAAGTGTCGCAGCTCATCATGGGTTTCCCGCTACACACACTTCTGTGTTTTCACACGTATCTTGTGTGTTTTTCAGGGTTTTGTGAAGATAAGATGACAATGAAGTCCATGGCGGGTAACGGGGGACGTTTCTCATGTGTGAATCAGTGGTGATGTGTCCTCACACTCATTGTTACTATGACTCGTTTAGCTGGAGTCGGGTAAGAACTTCTTGGGATTCTACAGGTACTAGCAACCATATTGACTCTCTAGATTGGTATGTTAGATAAAACTTAAGTTGAACTACAGGATTGCTGAGCGATTGGAAGATATCAGTGTCACTACCACGGATCTCCCAAGTCACATTAATCACTGCGTTTTTCCTTTTTCAAGAGACCAGCCAGCAGATGAAGGTGTCTCTGGCAATGACTTAGATCTGAGAGGACTGCGAGATGACAGGTATACTTGGGGTGGGCAGTGCTGGCCCAGAAGAAGGCTATTTGCATTTTTATTTTTAGAAGGTGTGACTCTGGACACATAGGGCATCCTGTGTTTTCCAGGTTGCGGACTAGATGCCATGGTGCCTAAACACTTTTGTCACATATGTTTCTCCAGGTTCTAGGAGAACTCGGTGAGCTAAGTATGGTCGTTCTGGGAACCTGCCTCTAAACCTGGTAGGTGGTCAAATGGGTCTTGCCGCTGTGCAAATCATCTGATACTCAAGGTGAGGTTAAGTGAAGAGGATGCTCTTAACACTCGTGTTAACTACTATGTTTGTAGGCGGAGATTAGTGCGATGTGCGGTACTGAGATAATAGCTTCCCCCGGTACCAGCCATCGCGCCCACCTCCGCCTACGGAAGTGCAGCGCACAGCATGTGATGCCCACATGTCTAGGTAAGTAACGCATGTGCTTACACTTGTTGTTGTCATGATTCCATTGTAGGGATTCAGGTAAGAAATGATGGATTCTTTTCCAATCCTCTGAAGTAGGAGTTTAATATTTAGTCTGTTAGAGAAGGTTTATGTTTCCGACTGTGCATGTTCCAGGATTCCAGGCACACTCGTACTGATCCTGGTTGCCAACCGGCAGTACTGATCATAGGCTTTTCACAGGGATCCAACCCTGAGTGACGCCTTTGTAACAGTGATGTCAACTCTGGGTTAACTACATGTCTCCAGGTAGCGTTGAATTTTCTCTCAGTGGACGAGGTTGCTACCTGTGTCCTAGTGGGGAAAGGTTTGCCCCGGAATGAAGGCCGTGGCTCTTATGCAGGTAAGTGGAGATGGGGGCTTCAACCACAGCTTGAGCCTCTGATCTGTAGATCGCTAGGTGAGCGCTGATGCTTTTCCCAAAAATATGGAGGTGACCCTCTCTTTTTGGGACTCTACATGTACTAGCCTACAAGTCCAAAAGACACAGATTGTGAAAGGTAGAAAATGATAGTCCTCAGCAATCTAGCAAGGTGCAGGCTGTTCATGTGGTATTTTAGAGAACATGTCTCTTTATCTCTGGGTAGGATGAGGGATTGCTGTATGTAGGTCCTGATTATAATAGGCTGAACTGTAGCACTCACCATGAAAAGATTTCTGGTGCCCCTGGTGAAATGTTGTCATATCTGACCATGGTCGGATTTTGGAGTTCTGCAGTGTATTCATGCAGTGTTGATGGTGTCTTACAGAAGGAAGTGTCGCAGCTTATCAGGGGTGTCATGCTACACACAGTTCTGTGTTTTCTCCCGTATCTTGTGTGTTTTCAGGGTCTGGTGAAGAAGAGATGACGATGAAGTTACTGGCGGTCAACGGGCCATTTCTCATTTGGAAAAAGTGTTGATGTGTTCTCACACTCATTGTTACCATGACTTGTTTAGCTGCAGTGGTGTAAGAAATTCTAGGGACCGTGTAGGTACTAGCAACCATAATGCTTCTTTAGTTTGGTATGTTAGACAAAACTTAAGTTGAACTACAGGATTGCCGAACTATGGGAAGATATCAGAATAACTTCCTCAGATCTCCCAAGTCACATTAATCAGTGGATTTTTCTTTCTCTGAGGGGACCAGCCAGCAGCTGAAGGTATCTCTGGCAATGGCTTAGAACTGATAGGACTGTGCAATGCCAGGTAGAGTTGGGTGTATAGTGCTGGACCGGAACAAGGATGTTTGGGGTTTCAGTTTTGAGAAGGTTTGAGTCTTGACACGTATGGCGTCCTGAGTTTTCCACATTGCTGTCTAGATACCGTGGTAAACTTCATGATGACCATTGTCCGGATGGTGCCTGAATCTGGTTAAGTGATGAACTGCGCCTTACACATCATACGGACCATCTTTCCTTGAGATGTCTAAGTCAGTGTATGATTTTGCTAAGACCGTGTTCTTTTGCAGCTGACCCGTGAAGCACTTCTTACTACTCAGGTATGAGATTCTGAGACGGTCACTCATGAGAACATGATGGAGGTGACAATGATGGTTTTGGACTCCATAGTGAGTGTGTTTTAGACCTATGGGAAGTTCAGAATCCATTTGACTTAAGCAGTCCTAATGTGCGTGAGTGTTGCCATCTCCCTGCTCAGAGATGGCCTTTTATGCCACCGTACTGATAGATTAATAGGTGGATTTCCAGGTCATTTCTCCCACTGTCTTCTCTACATTAATAACCATGGATGTTTGCAGGTACCTCTTGGTGAAAAGGTGTCATCGACATCTACACGACCAGGTAATGATCATGAGTCTCCAACCAAAGCCATTGACCAAGGCAATGTGCACTTGTCTAGGCAACCTAAGACGTGTATGCCACCCATTCTTCACAGTGTGTCTTTCAAGTCACAGTGAGCCCATCCCCGGGAAGCCTGTCTACGGTAGTTATGCAGGCATCCAGGAGGTTTTGGGGTCAGGGATGAAGTGGGCTATAGCACAGACTAGCCGATCGCCCTGTTCCTAAGGAAGCGATGGCCTTGTACCTAAGACTTCCAGGTTCTATCGCTATGTTGCAGTTGGTGAGGTAATAACCATGTGTTTCTACCTTTTCTCTTTCAGTCATCAGTCATGTTTAGTGCTGTGTGTCCAGTGTGGATGATATCCGGTGAGTACCCTGGCATTTGGAAGCTACTTAATAGTAAACATAAGATTTTTTGAGGGATATCCATGAGAGATGATGGTGTCTGCTGAGGAAGACTTTGACATGATGGAATAGCGTTATCAAGGTTGAGTTGATGTATTTCATTTGAGTGGAAGTGTAAAGCATTGTTGCATGTGTGGTCTTAAAACAAGTTGTGGTCCTAAACCCTTTTGTCACGTGCGTTTCTTCAGATTCCTATGAGGAGAACTGGGTGAGCTCACTATGGTCGTTATGAGAACCAGCCTCTAAATCTGGGGAAGGTTTTAATGTGTCCCACCGTGGTGCAAATCACTTGATACTAAAGGTGATGTTTAGTGCAGAGGATGCTATTAACACTTGTGGTAACTACCATGTTTGCAGGGGGAGGTAGGCAGCATGGGAGGTACTGAGGTAATGGCTGCCCACAGTACCTGCCATGCCGCCGCCCTCCGCCTACAAAAGCTCAGCGCAGACCATGTGATACCCAAGTGTCCAGGTAAGTGATGCTGTGGGCTAGCACTCGTTATGGCCATGATTCCCTTGCAGGAATTCAGGCAAGCAACAATAGATTTGTTGCCGATTGTCTTAAGTAGGAGTTTAAATTTTTCTATTTTAGAGTAGGGTTCCATTGCCTACTGTGCATGTCCTAGGAATTCAGGCGCAATGGTACTTATCCTGGCTTGCCAACCCGCAATACTGATCATAGGCTATCGACAGGTTTCCAATCCCGAAGTGAAACGATTGTCACAGTGATGTTGACTCTGGCTAATTGCACATACCCAGGTAGACTTGATGTTTCTCATAGTGGACGAGGTTGCTTCCCAGTGTCCTGGTGGGTAAAGGCTTGGAATCCATTTGACTCAGACATTGCCTTTTATGACCCCACTTGAGGCCTAGTGCATGACATTTTCGGCACTGGGAGTCAGAGGTCCCTGACACGTCCTGCACCCTCTTGCATGTCGGGACCCCTCAGGGGATGTCCAACTGCCGGCTTAGGCCCAGAGTGAGACGTCCCCTCTCGCAGTCTGGAATTTCAGGCTTGTTACCACCTGCCTGCCCGCTGCTATGTACCGTTCTTCTCACTGCTGCTTAGGGCTGCCGTGTAGGCAGGCGAGGCTCCCAGCACCACCACTGTGCTTGCCAGTCATGAGCCCAGGTTCTGACTGTGTGGCGCTCTTTCTGTGGAAGAGCACTGACCACCACAGGGCAGCTCCTGCATTGGGCGTCTGCTCCATGGTGGTCATTGCACATCGGAGCGAACGCTGTTTCTGGACATTGTGCCCTAAGGGATCCTTTGGCCATTATTATACAGATAGCAATAGATAGGTAGATTTCCAGGTAACTTCTTCCATGGTCCCTCTCCACATTAAGGAGCATGGAATGTTTCCGGATATCTCTTGGTGCCTAGAAAGTGTCATTGCCATCTACAAGTGTCCAGGTGATGGTCAGGAGTGTCCAACAAAGCCATTGAACTGGGTGAGCTAACTATGGTCACTGTGGAACCTACGTGTAAACCTGGTAAGTGTTCAAGGGTGTCCTACCGCTGTGCAGATCATTTGATACCCAAGGTGAGGTTCACTGAAGAAGAGGCTCTTAACACTTGTGTTAACTACCATGTTTGTAGGGGGGGGGGGGGGGATAGCTGACTATCTGGCATTGTGGTACTATAGCTCGCAGTACCAGACAGTCCTCTACCCTCTCCCTTCAAGAGCCCAGCGCAGACCCTGTGATGCTCACATGCCTAGGAAAGTGATGGTGATGGCATGTGCTAGCACTCTTCGTCGCCATAATTCTGTTGCGAGGATTTAGGTGAGAAATGATGGTATCCTTGCCAATCCTCTTAAGTAGGAGTTTCAAATTTTCTATTTCAGAGAAGGATCACGTATCCTACTCTGCACGTTTGAGGATTGCAGGCTCACTGGTACTTACCCTGGTTGCCAACCCGCAGTACTGATCGTAGGCTTTTCTCAGGTCAACAGTCCCCATGTGACGCGTTTGTGACAGTGTTGTCGACTCTTGTTGACTACGTTTAGCCATGTAGAGTTGATGTGTCTCATAGTGGACGAAGTCGCTGTGGGTGTCCTGTTGGGGTAAGTTTTGTCATTTACAGAAGTTTCATGACTTTCAGGTTCCTTTGATGAAATGACCATGATTTAACGTTGCCCCGGAACAAAGGACTTGGTTATTATTCAGGCAAGTGGGCTTTAACCACAGCATGAGCCCTCTGATACGCGGATCGCTAGGTGAGCTCTGATGCTTTTCCCAAGAAAGTTGAGGTGACCGTCTCTTCTTGCAGGTATTCAGGTAGGCAATGATAGTCCTCAGATCTAGGAAGCTGCCGGTTTTTTACGTGGTTATTTAGAGACCTTGTTCGTTTATCCCTGGGACGGATGTGGGATTGCTGTATGCAGGTCCTGATGAAAATAGGCCGAACCACAGCACTAACCATGGGAAGGTTGCCTGTGTCCCATGGTGTAATGTTGTCAGATCTGACCATGGTCGGAACCTTGGACTTGCGCAGAGTATTCAGGCAGGGTTGATGGTGTCTTAGAGAAGCAAGTGTCGCAGCTCATCATGGGTTTCCCGCTACACACACTTCTGTGTTTTCACACGTATCTTGTGTGTTTTTCAGGGTTTTGTGAAGATAAGATGACAATGAAGTCCATGGCGGGTAACGGGGGACGTTTCTCATGTGTGAATCAGTGGTGATGTGTCCTCACACTCATTGTTACTATGACTCGTTTAGCTGGAGTCGGGTAAGAACTTCTTGGGATTCTACAGGTACTAGCAACCATATTGACTCTCTAGATTGGTATGTTAGATAAAACTTAAGTTGAACTACAGGATTGCTGAGCGATTGGAAGATATCAGTGTCACTACCACGGATCTCCCAAGTCACATTAATCACTGCGTTTTTCCTTTTTCAAGAGACCAGCCAGCAGATGAAGGTGTCTCTGGCAATGACTTAGATCTGAGAGGACTGCGAGATGACAGGTATACTTGGGGTGGGCAGTGCTGGCCCAGAAGAAGGCTATTTGCATTTTTATTTTTAGAAGGTGTGACTCTGGACACATAGGGCATCCTGTGTTTTCCAGGTTGCGGACTAGATGCCATGGTGCCTAAACACTTTTGTCACATATGTTTCTCCAGGTTCTAGGAGAACTCGGTGAGCTAAGTATGGTCGTTCTGGGAACCTGCCTCTAAACCTGGTAGGTGGTCAAATGGGTCTTGCCGCTGTGCAAATCATCTGATACTCAAGGTGAGGTTAAGTGAAGAGGATGCTCTTAACACTCGTGTTAACTACTATGTTTGTAGGCGGAGATTAGTGCGATGTGCGGTACTGAGATAATAGCTTCCCCCGGTACCAGCCATCGCGCCCACCTCCGCCTACGGAAGTGCAGCGCACAGCATGTGATGCCCACATGTCTAGGTAAGTAACGCATGTGCTTACACTTGTTGTTGTCATGATTCCATTGTAGGGATTCAGGTAAGAAATGATGGATTCTTTTCCAATCCTCTGAAGTAGGAGTTTAATATTTAGTCTGTTAGAGAAGGTTTATGTTTCCGACTGTGCATGTTCCAGGATTCCAGGCACACTCGTACTGATCCTGGTTGCCAACCGGCAGTACTGATCATAGGCTTTTCACAGGGATCCAACCCTGAGTGACGCCTTTGTAACAGTGATGTCAACTCTGGGTTAACTACATGTCTCCAGGTAGCGTTGAATTTTCTCTCAGTGGACGAGGTTGCTACCTGTGTCCTAGTGGGGAAAGGTTTGCCCCGGAATGAAGGCCGTGGCTCTTATGCAGGTAAGTGGAGATGGGGGCTTCAACCACAGCTTGAGCCTCTGATCTGTAGATCGCTAGGTGAGCGCTGATGCTTTTCCCAAAAATATGGAGGTGACCCTCTCTTTTTGGGACTCTACATGTACTAGCCTACAAGTCCAAAAGACACAGATTGTGAAAGGTAGAAAATGATAGTCCTCAGCAATCTAGCAAGGTGCAGGCTGTTCATGTGGTATTTTAGAGAACATGTCTCTTTATCTCTGGGTAGGATGAGGGATTGCTGTATGTAGGTCCTGATTATAATAGGCTGAACTGTAGCACTCACCATGAAAAGATTTCTGGTGCCCCTGGTGAAATGTTGTCATATCTGACCATGGTCGGATTTTGGAGTTCTGCAGTGTATTCATGCAGTGTTGATGGTGTCTTACAGAAGGAAGTGTCGCAGCTTATCAGGGGTGTCATGCTACACACAGTTCTGTGTTTTCTCCCGTATCTTGTGTGTTTTCAGGGTCTGGTGAAGAAGAGATGACGATGAAGTTACTGGCGGTCAACGGGCCATTTCTCATTTGGAAAAAGTGTTGATGTGTTCTCACACTCATTGTTACCATGACTTGTTTAGCTGCAGTGGTGTAAGAAATTCTAGGGACCGTGTAGGTACTAGCAACCATAATGCTTCTTTAGTTTGGTATGTTAGACAAAACTTAAGTTGAACTACAGGATTGCCGAACTATGGGAAGATATCAGAATAACTTCCTCAGATCTCCCAAGTCACATTAATCAGTGGATTTTTCTTTCTCTGAGGGGACCAGCCAGCAGCTGAAGGTATCTCTGGCAATGGCTTAGAACTGATAGGACTGTGCAATGCCAGGTAGAGTTGGGTGTATAGTGCTGGACCGGAACAAGGATGTTTGGGGTTTCAGTTTTGAGAAGGTTTGAGTCTTGACACGTATGGCGTCCTGAGTTTTCCACATTGCTGTCTAGATACCGTGGTAAACTTCATGATGACCATTGTCCGGATGGTGCCTGAATCTGGTTAAGTGATGAACTGCGCCTTACACATCATACGGACCATCTTTCCTTGAGATGTCTAAGTCAGTGTATGATTTTGCTAAGACCGTGTTCTTTTGCAGCTGACCCGTGAAGCACTTCTTACTACTCAGGTATGAGATTCTGAGACGGTCACTCATGAGAACATGATGGAGGTGACAATGATGGTTTTGGACTCCATAGTGAGTGTGTTTTAGACCTATGGGAAGTTCAGAATCCATTTGACTTAAGCAGTCCTAATGTGCGTGAGTGTTGCCATCTCCCTGCTCAGAGATGGCCTTTTATGCCACCGTACTGATAGATTAATAGGTGGATTTCCAGGTCATTTCTCCCACTGTCTTCTCTACATTAATAACCATGGATGTTTGCAGGTACCTCTTGGTGAAAAGGTGTCATCGACATCTACACGACCAGGTAATGATCATGAGTCTCCAACCAAAGCCATTGACCAAGGCAATGTGCACTTGTCTAGGCAACCTAAGACGTGTATGCCACCCATTCTTCACAGTGTGTCTTTCAAGTCACAGTGAGCCCATCCCCGGGAAGCCTGTCTACGGTAGTTATGCAGGCATCCAGGAGGTTTTGGGGTCAGGGATGAAGTGGGCTATAGCACAGACTAGCCGATTGCCCTGTTCCTAAGGAAGCGATGGCCTTGTACCTAAGACTTCCAGGTTCTATCGCTATGTTGCAGTTGGTGAGGTAATAACCATGTGTTTCTACCTTTTCTCTTTCAGTCATCAGTCATGTTTAGTGCTGTGTGTCCAGTGTGGATGATATCCGGTGAGTACCCTGGCATTTGGAAGCTACTTAATAGTAAACATAAGATTTTTTGAGGGATATCCATGAGAGATGATGGTGTCTGCTGAGGAAGACTTTGACATGATGGAATAGCGTTATCAAGGTTGAGTTGATGTATTTCATTTGAGTGGAAGTGTAAAGCATTGTTGCATGTGTGGTCTTAAAACAAGTTGTGGTCCTAAACCCTTTTGTCACGTGCGTTTCTTCAGATTCCTATGAGGAGAACTGGGTGAGCTCACTATGGTCGTTATGAGAACCAGCCTCTAAATCTGGGGAAGGTTTTAATGTGTCCCACCGTGGTGCAAATCACTTGATACTAAAGGTGATGTTTAGTGCAGAGGATGCTATTAACACTTGTGGTAACTACCATGTTTGCAGGGGGAGGTAGGCAGCATGGGAGGTACTGAGGTAATGGCTGCCCACAGTACCTGCCATGCCGCCGCCCTCCGCCTACAAAAGCTCAGCGCAGACCATGTGATACCCAAGTGTCCAGGTAAGTGATGCTGTGGGCTAGCACTCGTTATGGCCATGATTCCCTTGCAGGAATTCAGGCAAGCAACAATAGATTTGTTGCCGATTGTCTTAAGTAGGAGTTTAAATTTTTCTATTTTAGAGTAGGGTTCCATTGCCTACTGTGCATGTCCTAGGAATTCAGGCGCAATGGTACTTATCCTGGCTTGCCAACCCGCAATACTGATCATAGGCTATCGACAGGTTTCCAATCCCGAAGTGAAACGATTGTCACAGTGATGTTGACTCTGGCTAATTGCACATACCCAGGTAGACTTGATGTTTCTCATAGTGGACGAGGTTGCTTCCCAGTGTCCTGGTGGGTAAAGGCTTGGAATCCATTTGACTCAGACATTGCCTTTTATGACCCCACTTGAGGCCTAGTGCATGACATTTTCGGCACTGGGAGTCAGAGGTCCCTGACACGTCCTGCACCCTCTTGCATGTCGGGACCCCTCAGGGGATCAACTGCCGGCTTAGGCCCAGAGTGAGACGTCCCCTTCTCGCAGTCTGGAATTTCAGGCTTGTTACCACCTGGCCTGCCCGCTGCTATGTACCGTTCCTTCTCACTGCTGCTTAGGGCTGCCGTGTAGGCAGGCGAGGCTCCCAGCACCACCACTGTGCTTGCCAGTCATGAGCCCAGGTTCTGACTGTGTGGCGCTCTTTCTGTGGAAGAGCACTGACCACCACAGGGCAGCTCCTGCATTGGGCGTCTGCTCCATGGTGGTCATTGCACATCGGAGCGAACGCTGTTTCTGGACATTGTGCCCTAAGGATCCTTTGGCCATTATTATACAGATAGCAATAGATAGGTAGATTTCCAGGTAACTTCTTCCATGGTCCTCTCCACATTAAGGAGCATGGAATGTTTCCGGATATCTCTTGGTGCCTAGAAAGTGTCATTGCCATCTACAAGTGTCCAGGTGATGGTCAGGAGTGTCCAACAAAGCCATTGAACTGGGTGAGCTAACTATGGTCACTGTGGAACCTACGTGTAAACCTGGTAAGTGTTCAAGGGTGTCCTACCGCTGTGCAGATCATTTGAATACCCAAGGTGAGGTTCACTGAAGAAGAGGCTCTTAACACTTGTGTTAACTACCATGTTTGTAGGGGGGGGGGGGGGGATAGCTGACTATCTGGCATTGTGGTACTATAGCTCGCCAGTACCAGACAGTCCTCTACCCTCTCCCTTCAAGAGCCCAGCGCAGACCCTGTGATGCTCACATGCCTAGGAAAGTGATGGTGATGGCATGTGCTAGCACTCTTCGTCGCCATAATTCTGTTGCGAGGATTTAGGTGAGAAATGATGGTATCCTTGCCAATCCTCTTAAGTAGGAGTTTCAAATTTTCTATTTCAGAGAAGGATCACGTATCCTACTCTGCACGTTTGAGGATTGCAGGCTCACTGGTACTTACCCTGGTTGCCAACCCGCAGTACTGATCGTAGGCTTTTCTCAGGTCAACAGTCCCCATGTGACGCGTTTGTGACAGTGTTGTCGACTCTTGTTGACTACGTTTAGCCATGTAGAGTTGATGTGTCTCATAGTGGACGAAGTCGCTGTGGGTGTCCTGTTGGGGTAAGTTTTGTCATTTACAGAAGTTTCATGACTTTCAGGTTCCTTTGATGAAATGACCATGATTTAACGTTGCCCCGGAACAAAGGACTTGGTTATTATTCAGGCAAGTGGGCTTTAACCACAGCATGAGCCCTCTGATACGCGGATCGCTAGGTGAGCTCTGATGCTTTTCCCAAGAAAGTTGAGGTGACCGTCTCTTCTTGCAGGTATTCAGGTAGGCAATGATAGTCCTCAGATCTAGGAAGCTGCCGGTTTTTTACGTGGTTATTTAGAGACCTTGTTCGTTTATCCCTGGGACGGATGTGGGATTGCTGTATGCAGGTCCTGATGAAAATAGGCCGAACCACAGCACTAACCATGGGAAGGTTGCCTGTGTCCCATGGTGTAATGTTGTCAGATCTGACCATGGTCGGAACCTTGGACTTGCGCAGAGTATTCAGGCAGGGTTGATGGTGTCTTAGAGAAGCAAGTGTCGCAGCTCATCATGGGTTTCCCGCTACACACACTTCTGTGTTTTCACACGTATCTTGTGTGTTTTTCAGGGTTTTGTGAAGATAAGATGACAATGAAGTCCATGGCGGGTAACGGGGGACGTTTCTCATGTGTGAATCAGTGGTGATGTGTCCTCACACTCATTGTTACTATGACTCGTTTAGCTGGAGTCGGGTAAGAACTTCTTGGGATTCTACAGGTACTAGCAACCATATTGACTCTCTAGATTGGTATGTTAGATAAAACTTAAGTTGAACTACAGGATTGCTGAGCGATTGGAAGATATCAGTGTCACTACCACGGATCTCCCAAGTCACATTAATCACTGCGTTTTTCCTTTTTCAAGAGACCAGCCAGCAGATGAAGGTGTCTCTGGCAATGACTTAGATCTGAGAGGACTGCGAGATGACAGGTATACTTGGGGTGGGCAGTGCTGGCCCAGAAGAAGGCTATTTGCATTTTTATTTTTAGAAGGTGTGACTCTGGACACATAGGGCATCCTGTGTTTTCCAGGTTGCGGACTAGATGCCATGGTGCCTAAACACTTTTGTCACATATGTTTCTCCAGGTTCTAGGAGAACTCGGTGAGCTAAGTATGGTCGTTCTGGGAACCTGCCTCTAAACCTGGTAGGTGGTCAAATGGGTCTTGCCGCTGTGCAAATCATCTGATACTCAAGGTGAGGTTAAGTGAAGAGGATGCTCTTAACACTCGTGTTAACTACTATGTTTGTAGGCGGAGATTAGTGCGATGTGCGGTACTGAGATAATAGCTTCCCCCGGTACCAGCCATCGCGCCCACCTCCGCCTACGGAAGTGCAGCGCACAGCATGTGATGCCCACATGTCTAGGTAAGTAACGCATGTGCTTACACTTGTTGTTGTCATGATTCCATTGTAGGGATTCAGGTAAGAAATGATGGATTCTTTTCCAATCCTCTGAAGTAGGAGTTTAATATTTAGTCTGTTAGAGAAGGTTTATGTTTCCGACTGTGCATGTTCCAGGATTCCAGGCACACTCGTACTGATCCTGGTTGCCAACCGGCAGTACTGATCATAGGCTTTTCACAGGGATCCAACCCTGAGTGACGCCTTTGTAACAGTGATGTCAACTCTGGGTTAACTACATGTCTCCAGGTAGCGTTGAATTTTCTCTCAGTGGACGAGGTTGCTACCTGTGTCCTAGTGGGGAAAGGTTTGCCCCGGAATGAAGGCCGTGGCTCTTATGCAGGTAAGTGGAGATGGGGGCTTCAACCACAGCTTGAGCCTCTGATCTGTAGATCGCTAGGTGAGCGCTGATGCTTTTCCCAAAAATATGGAGGTGACCCTCTCTTTTTGGGACTCTACATGTACTAGCCTACAAGTCCAAAAGACACAGATTGTGAAAGGTAGAAAATGATAGTCCTCAGCAATCTAGCAAGGTGCAGGCTGTTCATGTGGTATTTTAGAGAACATGTCTCTTTATCTCTGGGTAGGATGAGGGATTGCTGTATGTAGGTCCTGATTATAATAGGCTGAACTGTAGCACTCACCATGAAAAGATTTCTGGTGCCCCTGGTGAAATGTTGTCATATCTGACCATGGTCGGATTTTGGAGTTCTGCAGTGTATTCATGCAGTGTTGATGGTGTCTTACAGAAGGAAGTGTCGCAGCTTATCAGGGGTGTCATGCTACACACAGTTCTGTGTTTTCTCCCGTATCTTGTGTGTTTTCAGGGTCTGGTGAAGAAGAGATGACGATGAAGTTACTGGCGGTCAACGGGCCATTTCTCATTTGGAAAAAGTGTTGATGTGTTCTCACACTCATTGTTACCATGACTTGTTTAGCTGCAGTGGTGTAAGAAATTCTAGGGACCGTGTAGGTACTAGCAACCATAATGCTTCTTTAGTTTGGTATGTTAGACAAAACTTAAGTTGAACTACAGGATTGCCGAACTATGGGAAGATATCAGAATAACTTCCTCAGATCTCCCAAGTCACATTAATCAGTGGATTTTTCTTTCTCTGAGGGGACCAGCCAGCAGCTGAAGGTATCTCTGGCAATGGCTTAGAACTGATAGGACTGTGCAATGCCAGGTAGAGTTGGGTGTATAGTGCTGGACCGGAACAAGGATGTTTGGGGTTTCAGTTTTGAGAAGGTTTGAGTCTTGACACGTATGGCGTCCTGAGTTTTCCACATTGCTGTCTAGATACCGTGGTAAACTTCATGATGACCATTGTCCGGATGGTGCCTGAATCTGGTTAAGTGATGAACTGCGCCTTACACATCATACGGACCATCTTTCCTTGAGATGTCTAAGTCAGTGTATGATTTTGCTAAGACCGTGTTCTTTTGCAGCTGACCCGTGAAGCACTTCTTACTACTCAGGTATGAGATTCTGAGACGGTCACTCATGAGAACATGATGGAGGTGACAATGATGGTTTTGGACTCCATAGTGAGTGTGTTTTAGACCTATGGGAAGTTCAGAATCCATTTGACTTAAGCAGTCCTAATGTGCGTGAGTGTTGCCATCTCCCTGCTCAGAGATGGCCTTTTATGCCACCGTACTGATAGATTAATAGGTGGATTTCCAGGTCATTTCTCCCACTGTCTTCTCTACATTAATAACCATGGATGTTTGCAGGTACCTCTTGGTGAAAAGGTGTCATCGACATCTACACGACCAGGTAATGATCATGAGTCTCCAACCAAAGCCATTGACCAAGGCAATGTGCACTTGTCTAGGCAACCTAAGACGTGTATGCCACCCATTCTTCACAGTGTGTCTTTCAAGTCACAGTGAGCCCATCCCCGGGAAGCCTGTCTACGGTAGTTATGCAGGCATCCAGGAGGTTTTGGGGTCAGGGATGAAGTGGGCTATAGCACAGACTAGCCGATCGCCCTGTTCCTAAGGAAGCGATGGCCTTGTACCTAAGACTTCCAGGTTCTATCGCTATGTTGCAGTTGGTGAGGTAATAACCATGTGTTTCTACCTTTTCTCTTTCAGTCATCAGTCATGTTTAGTGCTGTGTGTCCAGTGTGGATGATATCCGGTGAGTACCCTGGCATTTGGAAGCTACTTAATAGTAAACATAAGATTTTTTGAGGGATATCCATGAGAGATGATGGTGTCTGCTGAGGAAGACTTTGACATGATGGAATAGCGTTATCAAGGTTGAGTTGATGTATTTCATTTGAGTGGAAGTGTAAAGCATTGTTGCATGTGTGGTCTTAAAACAAGTTGTGGTCCTAAACCCTTTTGTCACGTGCGTTTCTTCAGATTCCTATGAGGAGAACTGGGTGAGCTCACTATGGTCGTTATGAGAACCAGCCTCTAAATCTGGGGAAGGTTTTAATGTGTCCCACCGTGGTGCAAATCACTTGATACTAAAGGTGATGTTTAGTGCAGAGGATGCTATTAACACTTGTGGTAACTACCATGTTTGCAGGGGGAGGTAGGCAGCATGGGAGGTACTGAGGTAATGGCTGCCCACAGTACCTGCCATGCCGCCGCCCTCCGCCTACAAAAGCTCAGCGCAGACCATGTGATACCCAAGTGTCCAGGTAAGTGATGCTGTGGGCTAGCACTCGTTATGGCCATGATTCCCTTGCAGGAATTCAGGCAAGCAACAATAGATTTGTTGCCGATTGTCTTAAGTAGGAGTTTAAATTTTTCTATTTTAGAGTAGGGTTCCATTGCCTACTGTGCATGTCCTAGGAATTCAGGCGCAATGGTACTTATCCTGGCTTGCCAACCCGCAATACTGATCATAGGCTATCGACAGGTTTCCAATCCCGAAGTGAAACGATTGTCACAGTGATGTTGACTCTGGCTAATTGCACATACCCAGGTAGACTTGATGTTTCTCATAGTGGACGAGGTTGCTTCCCAGTGTCCTGGTGGGTAAAGGCTTGGAATCCATTTGACTCAGACATTGCCTTTTATGACCCCACTTGAGGCCTAGTGCATGACATTTTCGGCACTGGGAGTCAGAGGTCCCTGACACGTCCTGCACCCTCTTGCATGTCGGGACCCCTCAGGGGATGTCCAACTGCCGGCTTAGGCCCAGAGTGAGACGTCCCCTCTCGCAGTCTGGAATTTCAGGCTTGTTACCACCTGCCTGCCCGCTGCTATGTACCGTTCTTCTCACTGCTGCTTAGGGCTGCCGTGTAGGCAGGCGAGGCTCCCAGCACCACCACTGTGCTTGCCAGTCATGAGCCCAGGTTCTGACTGTGTGGCGCTCTTTCTGTGGAAGAGCACTGACCACCACAGGGCAGCTCCTGCATTGGGCGTCTGCTCCATGGTGGTCATTGCACATCGGAGCGAACGCTGTTTCTGGACATTGTGCCCTAAGGGATCCTTTGGCCATTATTATACAGATAGCAATAGATAGGTAGATTTCCAGGTAACTTCTTCCATGGTCCCTCTCCACATTAAGGAGCATGGAATGTTTCCGGATATCTCTTGGTGCCTAGAAAGTGTCATTGCCATCTACAAGTGTCCAGGTGATGGTCAGGAGTGTCCAACAAAGCCATTGAACTGGGTGAGCTAACTATGGTCACTGTGGAACCTACGTGTAAACCTGGTAAGTGTTCAAGGGTGTCCTACCGCTGTGCAGATCATTTGATACCCAAGGTGAGGTTCACTGAAGAAGAGGCTCTTAACACTTGTGTTAACTACCATGTTTGTAGGGGGGGGGGGGGGGGATAGCTGACTATCTGGCATTGTGGTACTATAGCTCGCAGTACCAGACAGTCCTCTACCCTCTCCCTTCAAGAGCCCAGCGCAGACCCTGTGATGCTCACATGCCTAGGAAAGTGATGGTGATGGCATGTGCTAGCACTCTTCGTCGCCATAATTCTGTTGCGAGGATTTAGGTGAGAAATGATGGTATCCTTGCCAATCCTCTTAAGTAGGAGTTTCAAATTTTCTATTTCAGAGAAGGATCACGTATCCTACTCTGCACGTTTGAGGATTGCAGGCTCACTGGTACTTACCCTGGTTGCCAACCCGCAGTACTGATCGTAGGCTTTTCTCAGGTCAACAGTCCCCATGTGACGCGTTTGTGACAGTGTTGTCGACTCTTGTTGACTACGTTTAGCCATGTAGAGTTGATGTGTCTCATAGTGGACGAAGTCGCTGTGGGTGTCCTGTTGGGGTAAGTTTTGTCATTTACAGAAGTTTCATGACTTTCAGGTTCCTTTGATGAAATGACCATGATTTAACGTTGCCCCGGAACAAAGGACTTGGTTATTATTCAGGCAAGTGGGCTTTAACCACAGCATGAGCCCTCTGATACGCGGATCGCTAGGTGAGCTCTGATGCTTTTCCCAAGAAAGTTGAGGTGACCGTCTCTTCTTGCAGGTATTCAGGTAGGCAATGATAGTCCTCAGATCTAGGAAGCTGCCGGTTTTTTACGTGGTTATTTAGAGACCTTGTTCGTTTATCCCTGGGACGGATGTGGGATTGCTGTATGCAGGTCCTGATGAAAATAGGCCGAACCACAGCACTAACCATGGGAAGGTTGCCTGTGTCCCATGGTGTAATGTTGTCAGATCTGACCATGGTCGGAACCTTGGACTTGCGCAGAGTATTCAGGCAGGGTTGATGGTGTCTTAGAGAAGCAAGTGTCGCAGCTCATCATGGGTTTCCCGCTACACACACTTCTGTGTTTTCACACGTATCTTGTGTGTTTTTCAGGGTTTTGTGAAGATAAGATGACAATGAAGTCCATGGCGGGTAACGGGGGACGTTTCTCATGTGTGAATCAGTGGTGATGTGTCCTCACACTCATTGTTACTATGACTCGTTTAGCTGGAGTCGGGTAAGAACTTCTTGGGATTCTACAGGTACTAGCAACCATATTGACTCTCTAGATTGGTATGTTAGATAAAACTTAAGTTGAACTACAGGATTGCTGAGCGATTGGAAGATATCAGTGTCACTACCACGGATCTCCCAAGTCACATTAATCACTGCGTTTTTCCTTTTTCAAGAGACCAGCCAGCAGATGAAGGTGTCTCTGGCAATGACTTAGATCTGAGAGGACTGCGAGATGACAGGTATACTTGGGGTGGGCAGTGCTGGCCCAGAAGAAGGCTATTTGCATTTTTATTTTTAGAAGGTGTGACTCTGGACACATAGGGCATCCTGTGTTTTCCAGGTTGCGGACTAGATGCCATGGTGCCTAAACACTTTTGTCACATATGTTTCTCCAGGTTCTAGGAGAACTCGGTGAGCTAAGTATGGTCGTTCTGGGAACCTGCCTCTAAACCTGGTAGGTGGTCAAATGGGTCTTGCCGCTGTGCAAATCATCTGATACTCAAGGTGAGGTTAAGTGAAGAGGATGCTCTTAACACTCGTGTTAACTACTATGTTTGTAGGCGGAGATTAGTGCGATGTGCGGTACTGAGATAATAGCTTCCCCCGGTACCAGCCATCGCGCCCACCTCCGCCTACGGAAGTGCAGCGCACAGCATGTGATGCCCACATGTCTAGGTAAGTAACGCATGTGCTTACACTTGTTGTTGTCATGATTCCATTGTAGGGATTCAGGTAAGAAATGATGGATTCTTTTCCAATCCTCTGAAGTAGGAGTTTAATATTTAGTCTGTTAGAGAAGGTTTATGTTTCCGACTGTGCATGTTCCAGGATTCCAGGCACACTCGTACTGATCCTGGTTGCCAACCGGCAGTACTGATCATAGGCTTTTCACAGGGATCCAACCCTGAGTGACGCCTTTGTAACAGTGATGTCAACTCTGGGTTAACTACATGTCTCCAGGTAGAGTTGAATTTTCTCTCAGTGGACGAGGTTGCTACCTGTGTCCTAGTGGGGAAAGGTTTGCCCCGGAATGAAGGCCGTGGCTCTTATGCAGGTAAGTGGAGATGGGGGCTTCAACCACAGCTTGAGCCTCTGATCTGTAGATCGCTAGGTGAGCGCTGATGCTTTTCCCAAAAATATGGAGGTGACCCTCTCTTTTTGGGACTCTACATGTACTAGCCTACAAGTCCAAAAGACACAGATTGTGAAAGGTAGAAAATGATAGTCCTCAGCAATCTAGCAAGGTGCAGGCTGTTCATGTGGTATTTTAGAGAACATGTCTCTTTATCTCTGGGTAGGATGAGGGATTGCTGTATGTAGGTCCTGATTATAATAGGCTGAACTGTAGCACTCACCATGAAAAGATTTCTGGTGCCCCTGGTGAAATGTTGTCATATCTGACCATGGTCGGATTTTGGAGTTCTGCAGTGTATTCATGCAGTGTTGATGGTGTCTTACAGAAGGAAGTGTCGCAGCTTATCAGGGGTGTCATGCTACACACAGTTCTGTGTTTTCTCCCGTATCTTGTGTGTTTTCAGGGTCTGGTGAAGAAGAGATGACGATGAAGTTACTGGCGGTCAACGGGCCATTTCTCATTTGGAAAAAGTGTTGATGTGTTCTCACACTCATTGTTACCATGACTTGTTTAGCTGCAGTGGTGTAAGAAATTCTAGGGACCGTGTAGGTACTAGCAACCATAATGCTTCTTTAGTTTGGTATGTTAGACAAAACTTAAGTTGAACTACAGGATTGCCGAACTATGGGAAGATATCAGAATAACTTCCTCAGATCTCCCAAGTCACATTAATCAGTGGATTTTTCTTTCTCTGAGGGGACCAGCCAGCAGCTGAAGGTATCTCTGGCAATGGCTTAGAACTGATAGGACTGTGCAATGCCAGGTAGAGTTGGGTGTATAGTGCTGGACCGGAACAAGGATGTTTGGGGTTTCAGTTTTGAGAAGGTTTGAGTCTTGACACGTATGGCGTCCTGAGTTTTCCACATTGCTGTCTAGATACCGTGGTAAACTTCATGATGACCATTGTCCGGATGGTGCCTGAATCTGGTTAAGTGATGAACTGCGCCTTACACATCATACGGACCATCTTTCCTTGAGATGTCTAAGTCAGTGTATGATTTTGCTAAGACCGTGTTCTTTTGCAGCTGACCCGTGAAGCACTTCTTACTACTCAGGTATGAGATTCTGAGACGGTCACTCATGAGAACATGATGGAGGTGACAATGATGGTTTTGGACTCCATAGTGAGTGTGTTTTAGACCTATGGGAAGTTCAGAATCCATTTGACTTAAGCAGTCCTAATGTGCGTGAGTGTTGCCATCTCCCTGCTCAGAGATGGCCTTTTATGCCACCGTACTGATAGATTAATAGGTGGATTTCCAGGTCATTTCTCCCACTGTCTTCTCTACATTAATAACCATGGATGTTTGCAGGTACCTCTTGGTGAAAAGGTGTCATCGACATCTACACGACCAGGTAATGATCATGAGTCTCCAACCAAAGCCATTGACCAAGGCAATGTGCACTTGTCTAGGCAACCTAAGACGTGTATGCCACCCATTCTTCACAGTGTGTCTTTCAAGTCACAGTGAGCCCATCCCCGGGAAGCCTGTCTACGGTAGTTATGCAGGCATCCAGGAGGTTTTGGGGTCAGGGATGAAGTGGGCTATAGCACAGACTAGCCGATCGCCCTGTTCCTAAGGAAGCGATGGCCTTGTACCTAAGACTTCCAGGTTCTATCGCTATGTTGCAGTTGGTGAGGTAATAACCATGTGTTTCTACCTTTTCTCTTTCAGTCATCAGTCATGTTTAGTGCTGTGTGTCCAGTGTGGATGATATCCGGTGAGTACCCTGGCATTTGGAAGCTACTTAATAGTAAACATAAGATTTTTTGAGGGATATCCATGAGAGATGATGGTGTCTGCTGAGGAAGACTTTGACATGATGGAATAGCGTTATCAAGGTTGAGTTGATGTATTTCATTTGAGTGGAAGTGTAAAGCATTGTTGCATGTGTGGTCTTAAAACAAGTTGTGGTCCTAAACCCTTTTGTCACGTGCGTTTCTTCAGATTCCTATGAGGAGAACTGGGTGAGCTCACTATGGTCGTTATGAGAACCAGCCTCTAAATCTGGGGAAGGTTTTAATGTGTCCCACCGTGGTGCAAATCACTTGATACTAAAGGTGATGTTTAGTGCAGAGGATGCTATTAACACTTGTGGTAACTACCATGTTTGCAGGGGGAGGTAGGCAGCATGGGAGGTACTGAGGTAATGGCTGCCCACAGTACCTGCCATGCCGCCGCCCTCCGCCTACAAAAGCTCAGCGCAGACCATGTGATACCCAAGTGTCCAGGTAAGTGATGCTGTGGGCTAGCACTCGTTATGGCCATGATTCCCTTGCAGGAATTCAGGCAAGCAACAATAGATTTGTTGCCGATTGTCTTAAGTAGGAGTTTAAATTTTTCTATTTTAGAGTAGGGTTCCATTGCCTACTGTGCATGTCCTAGGAATTCAGGCGCAATGGTACTTATCCTGGCTTGCCAACCCGCAATACTGATCATAGGCTATCGACAGGTTTCCAATCCCGAAGTGAAACGATTGTCACAGTGATGTTGACTCTGGCTAATTGCACATACCCAGGTAGACTTGATGTTTCTCATAGTGGACGAGGTTGCTTCCCAGTGTCCTGGTGGGTAAAGGCTTGGAATCCATTTGACTCAGACATTGCCTTTTATGACCCCACTTGAGGCCTAGTGCATGACATTTTCGGCACTGGGAGTCAGAGGTCCCTGACACGTCCTGCACCCTCTTGCATGTCGGGACCCCTCAGGGGATGTCCAACTGCCGGCTTAGGCCCAGAGTGAGACGTCCCCTCTCGCAGTCTGGAATTTCAGGCTTGTTACCACCTGCCTGCCCGCTGCTATGTACCGTTCTTCTCACTGCTGCTTAGGGCTGCCGTGTAGGCAGGCGAGGCTCCCAGCACCACCACTGTGCTTGCCAGTCATGAGCCCAGGTTCTGACTGTGTGGCGCTCTTTCTGTGGAAGAGCACTGACCACCACAGGGCAGCTCCTGCATTGGGCGTCTGCTCCATGGTGGTCATTGCACATCGGAGCGAACGCTGTTTCTGGACATTGTGCCCTAAGGGATCCTTTGGCCATTATTATACAGATAGCAATAGATAGGTAGATTTCCAGGTAACTTCTTCCATGGTCCCTCTCCACATTAAGGAGCATGGAATGTTTCCGGATATCTCTTGGTGCCTAGAAAGTGTCATTGCCATCTACAAGTGTCCAGGTGATGGTCAGGAGTGTCCAACAAAGCCATTGAACTGGGTGAGCTAACTATGGTCACTGTGGAACCTACGTGTAAACCTGGTAAGTGTTCAAGGGTGTCCTACCGCTGTGCAGATCATTTGATACCCAAGGTGAGGTTCACTGAAGAAGAGGCTCTTAACACTTGTGTTAACTACCATGTTTGTAGGGGGGGGGGGGATAGCTGACTATCTGGCATTGTGGTACTATAGCTCGCAGTACCAGACAGTCCTCTACCCTCTCCCTTCAAGAGCCCAGCGCAGACCCTGTGATGCTCACATGCCTAGGAAAGTGATGGTGATGGCATGTGCTAGCACTCTTCGTCGCCATAATTCTGTTGCGAGGATTTAGGTGAGAAATGATGGTATCCTTGCCAATCCTCTTAAGTAGGAGTTTCAAATTTTCTATTTCAGAGAAGGATCACGTATCCTACTCTGCACGTTTGAGGATTGCAGGCTCACTGGTACTTACCCTGGTTGCCAACCCGCAGTACTGATCGTAGGCTTTTCTCAGGTCAACAGTCCCCATGTGACGCGTTTGTGACAGTGTTGTCGACTCTGGTTGACTACGTTTAGCCATGTAGAGTTGATGTGTCTCATAGTGGACGAAGTCGCTGTGGGTGTCCTGTTGGGGTAAGTTTTGTCATTTACAGAAGTTTCATGACTTTCAGGTTCCTTTGATGAAATGACCATGATTTAACGTTGCCCCGGAACAAAGGACTTGGTTATTATTCAGGCAAGTGGGCTTTAACCACAGCATGAGCCCTCTGATACGCGGATCGCTAGGTGAGCTCTGATGCTTTTCCCAAGAAAGTTGAGGTGACCGTCTCTTCTTGCAGGTATTCAGGTAGGCAATGATAGTCCTCAGATCTAGGAAGCTGCCGGTTTTTTACGTGGTTATTTAGAGACCTTGTTCGTTTATCCCTGGGACGGATGTGGGATTGCTGTATGCAGGTCCTGATGAAAATAGGCCGAACCACAGCACTAACCATGGGAAGGTTGCCTGTGTCCCATGGTGTAATGTTGTCAGATCTGACCATGGTCGGAACCTTGGACTTGCGCAGAGTATTCAGGCAGGGTTGATGGTGTCTTAGAGAAGCAAGTGTCGCAGCTCATCATGGGTTTCCCGCTACACACACTTCTGTGTTTTCACACGTATCTTGTGTGTTTTTCAGGGTTTTGTGAAGATAAGATGACAATGAAGTCCATGGCGGGTAACGGGGGACGTTTCTCATGTGTGAATCAGTGGTGATGTGTCCTCACACTCATTGTTACTATGACTCGTTTAGCTGGAGTCGGGTAAGAACTTCTTGGGATTCTACAGGTACTAGCAACCATATTGACTCTCTAGATTGGTATGTTAGATAAAACTTAAGTTGAACTACAGGATTGCTGAGCGATTGGAAGATATCAGTGTCACTACCACGGATCTCCCAAGTCACATTAATCACTGCGTTTTTCCTTTTTCAAGAGACCAGCCAGCAGATGAAGGTGTCTCTGGCAATGACTTAGATCTGAGAGGACTGCGAGATGACAGGTATACTTGGGGTGGGCAGTGCTGGCCCAGAAGAAGGCTATTTGCATTTTTATTTTTAGAAGGTGTGACTCTGGACACATAGGGCATCCTGTGTTTTCCAGGTTGCGGACTAGATGCCATGGTGCCTAAACACTTTTGTCACATATGTTTCTCCAGGTTCTAGGAGAACTCGGTGAGCTAAGTATGGTCGTTCTGGGAACCTGCCTCTAAACCTGGTAGGTGGTCAAATGGGTCTTGCCGCTGTGCAAATCATCTGATACTCAAGGTGAGGTTAAGTGAAGAGGATGCTCTTAACACTCGTGTTAACTACTATGTTTGTAGGCGGAGATTAGTGCGATGTGCGGTACTGAGATAATAGCTTCCCCCGGTACCAGCCATCGCGCCCACCTCCGCCTACGGAAGTGCAGCGCACAGCATGTGATGCCCACATGTCTAGGTAAGTAACGCATGTGCTTACACTTGTTGTTGTCATGATTCCATTGTAGGGATTCAGGTAAGAAATGATGGATTCTTTTCCAATCCTCTGAAGTAGGAGTTTAATATTTAGTCTGTTAGAGAAGGTTTATGTTTCCGACTGTGCATGTTCCAGGATTCCAGGCACACTCGTACTGATCCTGGTTGCCAACCGGCAGTACTGATCATAGGCTTTTCACAGGGATCCAACCCTGAGTGACGCCTTTGTAACAGTGATGTCAACTCTGGGTTAACTACATGTCTCCAGGTAGCGTTGAATTTTCTCTCAGTGGACGAGGTTGCTACCTGTGTCCTAGTGGGGAAAGGTTTGCCCCGGAATGAAGGCCGTGGCTCTTATGCAGGTAAGTGGAGATGGGGGCTTCAACCACAGCTTGAGCCTCTGATCTGTAGATCGCTAGGTGAGCGCTGATGCTTTTCCCAAAAATATGGAGGTGACCCTCTCTTTTTGGGACTCTACATGTACTAGCCTACAAGTCCAAAAGACACAGATTGTGAAAGGTAGAAAATGATAGTCCTCAGCAATCTAGCAAGGTGCAGGCTGTTCATGTGGTATTTTAGAGAACATGTCTCTTTATCTCTGGGTAGGATGAGGGATTGCTGTATGTAGGTCCTGATTATAATAGGCTGAACTGTAGCACTCACCATGAAAAGATTTCTGGTGCCCCTGGTGAAATGTTGTCATATCTGACCATGGCCGGATTTTGGAGTTCTGCAGTGTATTCATGCAGTGTTGATGGTGTCTTACAGAAGGAAGTGTCGCAGCTTATCAGGGGTGTCATGCTACACACAGTTCTGTGTTTTCTCCCGTATCTTGTGTGTTTTCAGGGTCTGGTGAAGAAGAGATGACGATGAAGTTACTGGCGGTCAACGGGCCATTTCTCATTTGGAAAAAGTGTTGATGTGTTCTCACACTCATTGTTACCATGACTTGTTTAGCTGCAGTGGTGTAAGAAATTCTAGGGACCGTGTAGGTACTAGCAACCATAATGCTTCTTTAGTTTGGTATGTTAGACAAAACTTAAGTTGAACTACAGGATTGCCGAACTATGGGAAGATATCAGAATAACTTCCTCAGATCTCCCAAGTCACATTAATCAGTGGATTTTTCTTTCTCTGAGGGGACCAGCCAGCAGCTGAAGGTATCTCTGGCAATGGCTTAGAACTGATAGGACTGTGCAATGCCAGGTAGAGTTGGGTGTATAGTGCTGGACCGGAACAAGGATGTTTGGGGTTTCAGTTTTGAGAAGGTTTGAGTCTTGACACGTATGGCGTCCTGAGTTTTCCACATTGCTGTCTAGATACCGTGGTAAACTTCATGATGACCATTGTCCGGATGGTGCCTGAATCTGGTTAAGTGATGAACTGCGCCTTACACATCATACGGACCATCTTTCCTTGAGATGTCTAAGTCAGTGTATGATTTTGCTAAGACCGTGTTCTTTTGCAGCTGACCCGTGAAGCACTTCTTACTACTCAGGTATGAGATTCTGAGACGGTCACTCATGAGAACATGATGGAGGTGACAATGATGGTTTTGGACTCCATAGTGAGTGTGTTTTAGACCTATGGGAAGTTCAGAATCCATTTGACTTAAGCAGTCCTAATGTGCGTGAGTGTTGCCATCTCCCTGCTCAGAGATGGCCTTTTATGCCACCGTACTGATAGATTAATAGGTGGATTTCCAGGTCATTTCTCCCACTGTCTTCTCTACATTAATAACCATGGATGTTTGCAGGTACCTCTTGGTGAAAAGGTGTCATCGACATCTACACGACCAGGTAATGATCATGAGTCTCCAACCAAAGCCATTGACCAAGGCAATGTGCACTTGTCTAGGCAACCTAAGACGTGTATGCCACCCATTCTTCACAGTGTGTCTTTCAAGTCACAGTGAGCCCATCCCCGGGAAGCCTGTCTACGATAGTTATGCAGGCATCCAGGAGGTTTTGGGGTCAGGGATGAAGTGGGCCATAGCACAGACTAGCCGATCGCCCTGTTCCTAAGGAAGCGATGGCCTTGTACCTAAGACTTCCAGGTTCTATCGCTATGTTGCAGTTGGTGAGGTAATAACCATGTGTTTCTACCTTTTCTCTTTCAGTCATCAGTCATGTTTAGTGCTGTGTGTCCAGTGTGGATGATATCTGGTGAGTACCCTGGCATTTGGAAGCTACTTAATAGTAAACATAAGATTTTTTGAGGGATATCCATGAGAGATGATGGTGTCTGCTGAGGAAGACTTTGACATGATGGAATAGCGTTATCAAGGTTGAGTTGATGTATTTCATTTGAGTGGAAGTGTAAAGCATTGTTGCATGTGTGGTCTTAAAACAAGTTGTGGTCCTAAACCCTTTTGTCACGTGCGTTTCTTCAGATTCCTATGAGGAGAACTGGGTGAGCTCACTATGGTCGTTATGAGAACCAGCCTCTAAATCTGGGGAAGGTTTTAGTGGGTCCCACCGTGGTGCAAATCACTTGATACTAAAGGTGATGTTTAGTGCAGAGGATGCTATTAACACTTGTGGTAACTACCATGTTTGCAGGGGGAGGTAGGCAGCATGGGAGGTACTGAGGTAATGGCTGCCCACAGTACCTGCCATGCCGCCGCCCTCCGCCTACAAAAGCTCAGCGCAGACCATGTGATACCCAAGTGTCTAGGTAAGTGATGCTGTGGGCTAGCACTCGTTATCGCCATGATTCCCTTGCAGGAATTCAGGCAAGCAACAATAGATTTTTTGCCAATTGTCTTAGGTAGGAGTTTAAATTTTTCTATCTTAGAGTAGGGTTCCATTTCCTACTGTGCATGTCCTAGGAATTCAGGCGCAATGGTACTTATCCTGGCTTGCCAACCCGCAATACTGATCATAGGCTATCGACAGGTTTCCAATCCCGAAGTGAAACGATTGTCACAGTGATGTTGACTCTGGCTAATTGCACATACCCAGGTAGACTTGATGTTTCTCATAGTGGACGAGGTTGCTTCCCAGTGTCCTGGTGGGTAAAGGCTTGGAATCCATTTGACTCAGACATTGCCTTTTATGACCCCACTTGAGGCCTAGTGCATGACATTTTCGGCACTGGGAGTCAGAGGTCCCTGACACGTCCTGCACCCTCTTGCATGTCGGGACCCCTCAGGGGATGTCCAACTGCCGGCTTAGGCCCAGAGTGAGACGTCCCCTCTCGCAGTCTGGAATTTCAGGCTTGTTACCACCTGCCTGCCCGCTGCTATGTACCGTTCTTCTCACTGCTGCTTAGGGCTGCCGTGTAGGCAGGCGAGGCTCCCAGCACCACCACTGTGCTTGCCAGTCATGAGCCCAGGTTCTGACTGTGTGGCGCTCTTTCTGTGGAAGAGCACTGACCACCACAGGGCAGCTCCTGCATTGGGCGTCTGCTCCATGGTGGTCATTGCACATCGGAGCGAACGCTGTTTCTGGACATTGTGCCCTAAGGGATCCTTTGGCCATTATTATACAGATAGCAATAGATAGGTAGATTTCCAGGTAACTTCTTCCATGGTCCCTCTCCACATTAAGGAGCATGGAATGTTTCCGGATATCTCTTGGTGCCTAGAAAGTGTCATTGCCATCTACAAGTGTCCAGGTGATGGTCAGGAGTGTCCAACAAAGCCATTGAACTGGGTGAGCTAACTATGGTCACTGTGGAACCTACGTGTAAACCTGGTAAGTGTTCAAGGGTGTCCTACCGCTGTGCAGATCATTTGATACCCAAGGTGAGGTTCACTGAAGAAGAGGCTCTTAACACTTGTGTTAACTACCATGTTTGTAGGGGGGGGGGGGGGATAGCTGACTATCTGGCATTGTGGTACTATAGCTCGCAGTACCAGACAGTCCTCTACCCTCTCCCTTCAAGAGCCCAGCGCAGACCCTGTGATGCTCACATGCCTAGGAAAGTGATGGTGATGGCATGTGCTAGCACTCTTCGTCGCCATAATTCTGTTGCGAGGATTTAGGTGAGAAATGATGGTATCCTTGCCAATCCTCTTAAGTAGGAGTTTCAAATTTTCTATTTCAGAGAAGGATCACGTATCCTACTCTGCACGTTTGAGGATTGCAGGCTCACTGGTACTTACCCTGGTTGCCAACCCGCAGTACTGATCGTAGGCTTTTCTCAGGTCAACAGTCCCCATGTGACGCGTTTGTGACAGTGTTGTCGACTCTGGTTGACTACGTTTAGCCATGTAGAGTTGATGTGTCTCATAGTGGACGAAGTCGCTGTGGGTGTCCTGTTGGGGTAAGTTTTGTCATTTACAGAAGTTTCATGACTTTCAGGTTCCTTTGATGAAATGACCATGATTTAACGTTGCCCCGGAACAAAGGACTTGGTTATTATTCAGGCAAGTGGGCTTTAACCACAGCATGAGCCCTCTGATACGCGGATCGCTAGGTGAGCTCTGATGCTTTTCCCAAGAAAGTTGAGGTGACCGTCTCTTCTTGCAGGTATTCAGGTAGGCAATGATAGTCCTCAGATCTAGGAAGCTGCCGGTTTTTTACGTGGTTATTTAGAGACCTTGTTCGTTTATCCCTGGGACGGATGTGGGATTGCTGTATGCAGGTCCTGATGAAAATAGGCCGAACCACAGCACTAACCATGGGAAGGTTGCCTGTGTCCCATGGTGTAATGTTGTCAGATCTGACCATGGTCGGAACCTTGGACTTGCGCAGAGTATTCAGGCAGGGTTGATGGTGTCTTAGAGAAGCAAGTGTCGCAGCTCATCATGGGTTTCCCGCTACACACACTTCTGTGTTTTCACACGTATCTTGTGTGTTTTTCAGGGTTTTGTGAAGATAAGATGACAATGAAGTCCATGGCGGGTAACGGGGGACGTTTCTCATGTGTGAATCAGTGGTGATGTGTCCTCACACTCATTGTTACTATGACTCGTTTAGCTGGAGTCGGGTAAGAACTTCTTGGGATTCTACAGGTACTAGCAACCATATTGACTCTCTAGATTGGTATGTTAGATAAAACTTAAGTTGAACTACAGGATTGCTGAGCGATTGGAAGATATCAGTGTCACTACCACGGATCTCCCAAGTCACATTAATCACTGCGTTTTTCCTTTTTCAAGAGACCAGCCAGCAGATGAAGGTGTCTCTGGCAATGACTTAGATCTGAGAGGACTGCGAGATGACAGGTATACTTGGGGTGGGCAGTGCTGGCCCAGAAGAAGGCTATTTGCATTTTTATTTTTAGAAGGTGTGACTCTGGACACATAGGGCATCCTGTGTTTTCCAGGTTGCGGACTAGATGCCATGGTGCCTAAACACTTTTGTCACATATGTTTCTCCAGGTTCTAGGAGAACTCGGTGAGCTAAGTATGGTCGTTCTGGGAACCTGCCTCTAAACCTGGTAGGTGGTCAAATGGGTCTTGCCGCTGTGCAAATCATCTGATACTCAAGGTGAGGTTAAGTGAAGAGGATGCTCTTAACACTCGTGTTAACTACTATGTTTGTAGGCGGAGATTAGTGCGATGTGCGGTACTGAGATAATAGCTTCCCCCGGTACCAGCCATCGCGCCCACCTCCGCCTACGGAAGTGCAGCGCACAGCATGTGATGCCCACATGTCTAGGTAAGTAACGCATGTGCTTACACTTGTTGTTGTCATGATTCCATTGTAGGGATTCAGGTAAGAAATGATGGATTCTTTTCCAATCCTCTGAAGTAGGAGTTTAATATTTAGTCTGTTAGAGAAGGTTTATGTTTCCGACTGTGCATGTTCCAGGATTCCAGGCACACTCGTACTGATCCTGGTTGCCAACCGGCAGTACTGATCATAGGCTTTTCACAGGGATCCAACCCTGAGTGACGCCTTTGTAACAGTGATGTCAACTCTGGGTTAACTACATGTCTCCAGGTAGCGTTGAATTTTCTCTCAGTGGACGAGGTTGCTACCTGTGTCCTAGTGGGGAAAGGTTTGCCCCGGAATGAAGGACGTGGCTCTTATGCAGCTAAGTGGAGATGGGGGCTTCAACCACAGCTTGAGCCTCTGATCTGTAGATCGCTAGGTGAGCGCTGATGCTTTTCCCAAAAATATGGAGGTGACCCTCTCTTTTTGGGACTCTACATGTACTAGCCTACAAGTCCAAAAGACACAGATTGTGAAAGGTAGAAAATGATAGTCCTCAGCAATCTAGCAAGGTGCAGGGTGTTCATGTGGTATTTTAGAGAACATGTCTCTTTATCTCTGGGTAGGATGAGGGATTGCTGTATGTAGGTCCTGATTATAATAGGCTGAACTGTAGCACTCACCATGAAAAGATTTCTGGTGCCCCTGGTGAAATGTTGTCATATCTGACCATGGCCGGATTTTGGAGTTCTGCAGTGTATTCATGCAGTGTTGATGGTGTCTTACAGAAGGAAGTGTCGCAGCTTATCAGGGGTGTCATGCTACACACAGTTCTGTGTTTTCTCCCGTATCTTGTGTGTTTTCAGGGTCTGGTGAAGAAGAGATGACGATGAAGTTACTGGCGGTCAACGGGCCATTTCTCATTTGGAAAAAGTGTTGATGTGTTCTCACACTCATTGTTACCATGACTTGTTTAGCTGCAGTGGTGTAAGAAATTCTAGGGACCGTGTAGGTACTAGCAACCATAATGCTTCTTTAGTTTGGTATGTTAGACAAAACTTAAGTTGAACTACAGGATTGCCGAACTATGGGAAGATATCAGAATAACTTCCTCAGATCTCCCAAGTCACATTAATCAGTGGATTTTTCTTTCTCTGAGGGGACCAGCCAGCAGCTGAAGGTATCTCTGGCAATGGCTTAGAACTGACAGGACTGTGCAATGCCAGGTAGAGTTGGGTGTATAGTGCTGGACCGGAACAAGGATATTTGCGGTTTCAGTTTTGAGAAGGTTTGAGTCTTGACACGTATGGCATCCTGAGTTTTCCACATTGCCGTCTAGATACCGTGGTGAACTTCATGATGACCATTGTCCGGATGGTGCCTGAATCTGGTTAAGTGATGAACTGCGCCTTACACATCATACGGACCATCTTTCCTTGAGATGTCTAAGTCAGTGTATGATTTTGCTAAGACCGTGTTCTTTTGCAGCTGACCCGTGAAGCACTTCTTACTACTCAGGTATGAGATTCTGTGACGGTCACTCATGAGAACATGATGGAGGTGACGCTGATGGTTTTGGACTCCATAGTGAGTGTGTTTTGGGCCTATGGGAAGTTCAGAATCCATTTGACTTAAGCAATCCTAATGTGCGTGAGTGTTGCCGTCTCCCTGCTCAGAGATTAATCTATCACTGATAGATTAATAGGTGGATTTCCAGGTCATTTCTCCCACTGTCTTCTCTACATTAATAACCATGGATGTTTGCAGGTACCTCTTGGTGAAAAGGTGTCATCGACATCTACACGACCAGGTAATGATCATGAGTCTCCAACCAAAGCCATTGACCAAGGCAATGTGCACTTGTCTAGGCAACCTAAGACGTGTATGCCACCCATTCTTCACAGTGTGTCTTTCAAGTCACAGTGAGCCCATCCCCGGGAAGCCTGTCTACGATAGTTATGCAGGCATCCAGGAGGTTTTGGGGTCAGGGATGAAGTGGGCCATAGCACAGACTAGCCGATCGCCCTGTTCCTAAGGAAGCGATGGCCTTGTACCTAAGACTTCCAGGTTCTATCGCTATGTTGCAGTTGGTGAGGTAATAACCATGTGTTTCTACCTTTTCTCTTTCAGTCATCAGTCATGTTTAGTGCTGTGTGTCCAGTGTGGATGATATCTGGTGAGTACCCTGGCATTTGGAAGCTACTTAATAGTAAACATAAGATTTTTTGAGGGATATCCATGAGAGATGATGGTGTCTGCTGAGGAAGACTTTGACATGATGGAATAGCGTTATCAAGGTTGAGTTGATGTATTTCATTTGAGTGGAAGTGTAAAGCATTGTTGCATGTGTGGTCTTAAAACAAGTTGTGGTCCTAAACCCTTTTGTCACGTGCGTTTCTTCAGATTCCTATGAGGAGAACTGGGTGAGCTCACTATGGTCGTTATGAGAACCAGCCTCTAAATCTGGGGAAGGTTTTAGTGGGTCCCACCGTGGTGCAAATCACTTGATACTAAAGGTGATGTTTAGTGCAGAGGATGCTATTAACACTTGTGGTAACTACCATGTTTGCAGGGGGAGGTAGGCAGCATGGGAGGTACTGAGGTAATGGCTGCCCACAGTACCTGCCATGCCGCCGCCCTCCGCCTACAAAAGCTCAGCGCAGACCATGTGATACCCAAGTGTCTAGGTAAGTGATGCTGTGGGCTAGCACTCGTTATCGCCATGATTCCCTTGCAGGAATTCAGGCAAGCAACAATAGATTTTTTGCCGATTGTCTTAGGTAGGAGTTTAAATTTTTCTATCTTAGAGTAGGGTTCCATTTCCTACTGTGCATGTCCTAGGAATTCAGGCGCAATGGTACTTATCCTGGCTTGCCAACCCACAATACTGATCATAGGCTATCGACAGGTTTCCAATCCCGAAGTGAAACGATTGTCACAGTGATGTTGACTCTGGCTAATTGCACATACCCAGGTAGACTTGATGTTTCTCATAGTGGACGAGGTTGCTTCCCAGTGTCCTGGTGGGTAAAGGCTTGGAATCCATTTGACTCAGACATTGCCTTTTATGACCCCACTTGAGGCCTAGTGCATGACATTTTCGGCACTGGGAGTCAGAGGTCCCTGACACGTCCTGCACCCTCTTGCATGTCGGGACCCCTCAGGGGATGTCCAACTGCCGGCTTAGGCCCAGAGTGAGACGTCCCCTCTCGCAGTCTGGAATTTCAGGCTTGTTACCACCTGCCTGCCCGCTGCTATGTACCGTTCTTCTCACTGCTGCTTAGGGCTGCCGTGTAGGCAGGCGAGGCTCCCAGCACCACCACTGTGCTTGCCAGTCATGAGCCCAGGTTCTGACTGTGTGGCGCTCTTTCTGTGGAAGAGCACTGACCACCACAGGGCAGCTCCTGCATTGGGCGTCTGCTCCATGGTGGTCATTGCACATCGGAGCGAACGCTGTTTCTGGACATTGTGCCCTAAGGGATCCTTTGGCCATTATTATACAGATAGCAATAGATAGGTAGATTTCCAGGTAACTTCTTCCATGGTCCCTCTCCACATTAAGGAGCATGGAATGTTTCCGGATATCTCTTGGTGCCTAGAAAGTGTCATTGCCATCTACAAGTGTCCAGGTGATGGTCAGGAGTGTCCAACAAAGCCATTGAACTGGGTGAGCTAACTATGGTCACTGTGGAACCTACGTGTAAACCTGGTAAGTGTTCAAGGGTGTCCTACCGCTGTGCAGATCATTTGATACCCAAGGTGAGGTTCACTGAAGAAGAGGCTCTTAACACTTGTGTTAACTACCATGTTTGTAGGGGGGGGGGGATAGCTGACTATCTGGCATTGTGGTACTATAGCTCGCAGTACCAGACAGTCCTCTACCCTCTCCCTTCAAGAGCCCAGCGCAGACCCTGTGATGCTCACATGCCTAGGAAAGTGATGGTGATGGCATGTGCTAGCACTCTTCGTCGCCATAATTCTGTTGCGAGGATTTAGGTGAGAAATGATGGTATCCTTGCCAATCCTCTTAAGTAGGAGTTTCAAATTTTCTATTTCAGAGAAGGATCACGTATCCTACTCTGCACGTTTGAGGATTGCAGGCTCACTGGTACTTACCCTGGTTGCCAACCCGCAGTACTGATCGTAGGCTTTTCTCAGGTCAACAGTCCCCATGTGACGCGTTTGTGACAGTGTTGTCGACTCTTGTTGACTACGTTTAGCCATGTAGAGTTGATGTGTCTCATAGTGGACGAAGTCGCTGTGGGTGTCCTGTTGGGGTAAGTTTTGTCATTTACAGAAGTTTCATGACTTTGAGGTTCCTTTGATGAAATGACCATGATTTAACGTTGCCCCGGAACAAAGGACTTGGTTATTATTCAGGCAAGTGGGCTTTAACCACAGCATGAGCCCTCTGATACGCGGATCGCTAGGTGAGCTCTGATGCTTTTCCCAAGAAAGTTGAGGTGACCGTCTCTTCTTGCAGGTATTCAGGTAGGCAATGATAGTCCTCAGATCTAGGAAGCTGCCGGTTTTTTACGTGGTTATTTAGAGACCTTGTTCGTTTATCCCTGGGACGGATGTGGGATTGCTGTATGCAGGTCCTGATGAAAATAGGCCGAACCATAGCACTAACCATGGGAAGGTTGCCTGTGTCCCATGGTGTAATGTTGTCAGATCTGACCATGGTCGGAACCTTGGACTTGCGCAGAGTATTCAGGCAGGGTTGATGGTGTCTTAGAGAAGCAAGTGTCGCAGCTCATCATGGGTTTCCCGCTACACACACTTCTGTGTTTTCACACGTATCTTGTGTGTTTTTCAGGGTTTTGTGAAGATAAGATGACAATGAAGTCCATGGCGGGTAACGGGGGACGTTTCTCATGTGTGAATCAGTGGTGATGTGTCCTCACACTCATTGTTACTATGACTCGTTTAGCTGGAGTCGGGTAAGAACTTCTTGGGATTCTACAGGTACTAGCAACCATATTGACTCTCTAGATTGGTATGTTAGATAAAACTTAAGTTGAACTACAGGATTGCTGAGCGATTGGAAGATATCAGTGTCACTACCACGGATCTCCCAAGTCACATTAATCACTGCGTTTTTCCTTTTTCAAGAGACCAGCCAGCAGATGAAGGTGTCTCTGGCAATGACTTAGATCTGAGAGGACTGCGAGATGACAGGTATACTTGGGGTGGGCAGTGCTGGCCCAGAAGAAGGCTATTTGCATTTTTATTTTTAGAAGGTGTGACTCTGGACACATAGGGCATCCTGTGTTTTCCAGGTTGCGGACTAGATGCCATGGTGCCTAAACACTTTTGTCACATATGTTTCTCCAGGTTCTAGGAGAACTCGGTGAGCTAAGTATGGTCGTTCTGGGAACCTGCCTCTAAACCTGGTAGGTGGTCAAATGGGTCTTGCCGCTGTGCAAATCATCTGATACTCAAGGTGAGGTTAAGTGAAGAGGATGCTCTTAACACTCGTGTTAACTACTATGTTTGTAGGCGGAGATTAGTGCGATGTGCGGTACTGAGATAATAGCTTCCCCCGGTACCAGCCATCGCGCCCACCTCCGCCTACGGAAGTGCAGCGCACAGCATGTGATGCCCACATGTCTAGGTAAGTAACGCATGTGCTTACACTTGTTGTTGTCATGATTCCATTGTAGGGATTCAGGTAAGAAATGATGGATTCTTTTCCAATCCTCTGAAGTAGGAGTTTAATATTTAGTCTGTTAGAGAAGGTTTATGTTTCCGACTGTGCATGTTCCAGGATTCCAGGCACACTCGTACTGATCCTGGTTGCCAACCGGCAGTACTGATCATAGGCTTTTCACAGGGATCCAACCCTGAGTGACGCCTTTGTAACAGTGATGTCAACTCTGGGTTAACTACATGTCTCCAGGTAGCGTTGAATTTTCTCTCAGTGGACGAGGTTGCTACCTGTGTCCTAGTGGGGAAAGGTTTGCCCCGGAATGAAGGACGTGGCTCTTATGCAGCTAAGTGGAGATGGGGGCTTCAACCACAGCTTGAGCCTCTGATCTGTAGATCGCTAGGTGAGCGCTGATGCTTTTCCCAAAAATATGGAGGTGACCCTCTCTTTTTGGGACTCTACATGTACTAGCCTACAAGTCCAAAAGACACAGATTGTGAAAGGTAGAAAATGATAGTCCTCAGCAATCTAGCAAGGTGCAGGGTGTTCATGTGGTATTTTAGAGAACATGTCTCTTTATCTCTGGGTAGGATGAGGGATTGCTGTATGTAGGTCCTGATTATAATAGGCTGAACTGTAGCACTCACCATGAAAAGATTTCTGGTGCCCCTGGTGAAATGTTGTCATATCTGACCATGGCCGGATTTTGGAGTTCTGCAGTGTATTCATGCAGTGTTGATGGTGTCTTACAGAAGGAAGTGTCGCAGCTTATCAGGGGTGTCATGCTACACACAGTTCTGTGTTTTCTCCCGTATCTTGTGTGTTTTCAGGGTCTGGTGAAGAAGAGATGACGATGAAGTTACTGGCGGTCAACGGGCCATTTCTCATTTGGAAAAAGTGTTGATGTGTTCTCACACTCATTGTTACCATGACTTGTTTAGCTGCAGTGGTGTAAGAAATTCTAGGGACCGTGTAGGTACTAGCAACCATAATGCTTCTTTAGTTTGGTATGTTAGACAAAACTTAAGTTGAACTACAGGATTGCCGAACTATGGGAAGATATCAGAATAACTTCCTCAGATCTCCCAAGTCACATTAATCAGTGGATTTTTCTTTCTCTGAGGGGACCAGCCAGCAGCTGAAGGTATCTCTGGCAATGGCTTAGAACTGACAGGACTGTGCAATGCCAGGTAGAGTTGGGTGTATAGTGCTGGACCGGAACAAGGATATTTGCGGTTTCAGTTTTGAGAAGGTTTGAGTCTTGACACGTATGGCATCCTGAGTTTTCCACATTGCCGTCTAGATACCGTGGTGAACTTCATGATGACCATTGTCCGGATGGTGCCTGAATCTGGTTAAGTGATGAACTGCGCCTTACACATCATACGGACCATCTTTCCTTGAGATGTCTAAGTCAGTGTATGATTTTGCTAAGACCGTGTTCTTTTGCAGCTGACCCGTGAAGCACTTCTTACTACTCAGGTATGAGATTCTGTGACGGTCACTCATGAGAACATGATGGAGGTGACGCTGATGGTTTTGGACTCCATAGTGAGTGTGTTTTGGGCCTATGGGAAGTTCAGAATCCATTTGACTTAAGCAATCCTAATGTGCGTGAGTGTTGCCGTCTCCCTGCTCAGAGATTAATCTATCACTGATAGATTAATAGGTGGATTTCCAGGTCATTTCTCCCACTGTCTTCTCTACATTAATAACCATGGATGTTTGCAGGTACCTCTTGGTGAAAAGGTGTCATCGACATCTACACGACCAGGTAATGATCATGAGTCTCCAACCAAAGCCATTGACCAAGGCAATGTGCACTTGTCTAGGCAACCTAAGACGTGTATGCCACCCATTCTTCACAGTGTGTCTTTCAAGTCACAGTGAGCCCATCCCCGGGAAGCCTGTCTACGATAGTTATGCAGGCATCCAGGAGGTTTTGGGGTCAGGGATGAAGTGGGCCATAGCACAGACTAGCCGATCGCCCTGTTCCTAAGGAAGCGATGGCCTTGTACCTAAGACTTCCAGGTTCTATCGCTATGTTGCAGTTGGTGAGGTAATAACCATGTGTTTCTACCTTTTCTCTTTCAGTCATCAGTCATGTTTAGTGCTGTGTGTCCAGTGTGGATGATATCCGGTGAGTACCCTGGCATTTGGAAGCTACTTAATAGTAAACATAAGATTTTTTGAGGGATATCCATGAGAGATGATGGTGTCTGCTGAGGAAGACTTTGACATGATGGAATAGCGTTATCAAGGTTGAGTTGATGTATTTCATTTGAGTGGAAGTGTAAAGCATTGTTGCATGTGTGGTCTTAAAACAAGTTGTGGTCCTAAACCCTTTTGTCACGTGCGTTTCTTCAGATTCCTATGAGGAGAACTGGGTGAGCTCACTATGGTCGTTATGAGAACCAGCCTCTAAATCTGGGGAAGGTTTTAGTGGGTCCCACCGTGGTGCAAATCACTTGATACTAAAGGTGATGTTTAGTGCAGAGGATGCTATTAACACTTGTGGTAACTACCATGTTTGCAGGGGGAGGTAGGCAGCATGGGAGGTACTGAGGTAATGGCTGCCCACAGTACCTGCCATGCCGCCGCCCTCCGCCTACAAAAGCTCAGCGCAGACCATGTGATACCCAAGTGTCTAGGTAAGTGATGCTGTGGGCTAGCACTCGTTATCGCCATGATTCCCTTGCAGGAATTCAGGCAAGCAACAATAGATTTTTTGCCGATTGTCTTAGGTAGGAGTTTAAATTTTTCTATCTTAGAGTAGGGTTCCATTTCCTACTGTGCATGTCCTAGGAATTCAGGCGCAATGGTACTTATCCTGGCTTGCCAACCCACAATACTGATCATAGGCTATCGACAGGTTTCCAATCCCGAAGTGAAACGATTGTCACAGTGATGTTGACTCTGGCTAATTGCACATACCCAGGTAGACTTGATGTTTCTCATAGTGGACGAGGTTGCTTCCCAGTGTCCTGGTGGGTAAAGGCTTGGAATCCATTTGACTCAGACATTGCCTTTTATGACCCCACTTGAGGCCTAGTGCATGACATTTTCGGCACTGGGAGTCAGAGGTCCCTGATACGTCCTGCACCCTCTTGCATGTCGGGACCCCTCAGGGGATGTCCAACTGCCGGCTTAGGCCCAGAGTGAGACGTCCCCTCTCGCAGTCTGGAATTTCAGGCTTGTTACCACCTGCCTGCCCGCTGCTATGTACCGTTCTTCTCACTGCTGCTTAGGGCTGCCGTGTAGGCAGGCGAGGCTCCCAGCACCACCACTGTGCTTGCCAGTCATGAGCCCAGGTTCTGACTGTGTGGCGCTCTTTCTGTGGAAGAGCACTGACCACCACAGGGCAGCTCCTGCATTGGGCGTCTGCTCCATGGTGGTCATTGCACATCGGAGCGAACGCTGTTTCTGGACATTGTGCCCTAAGGGATCCTTTGGCCATTATTATACAGATAGCAATAGATAGGTAGATTTCCAGGTAACTTCTTCCATGGTCCCTCTCCACATTAAGGAGCATGGAATGTTTCCGGATATCTCTTGGTGCCTAGAAAGTGTCATTGCCATCTACAAGTGTCCAGGTGATGGTCAGGAGTGTCCAACAAAGCCATTGAACTGGGTGAGCTAACTATGGTCACTGTGGAACCTACGTGTAAACCTGGTAAGTGTTCAAGGGTGTCCTACCGCTGTGCAGATCATTTGATACCCAAGGTGAGGTTCACTGAAGAAGAGGCTCTTAACACTTGTGTTAACTACCATGTTTGTAGGGGGGGGGGGATAGCTGACTATCTGGCATTGTGGTACTATAGCTCGCAGTACCAGACAGTCCTCTACCCTCTCCCTTCAAGAGCCCAGCGCAGACCCTGTGATGCTCACATGCCTAGGAAAGTGATGGTGATGGCATGTGCTAGCACTCTTCGTCGCCATAATTCTGTTGCGAGGATTTAGGTGAGAAATGATGGTATCCTTGCCAATCCTCTTAAGTAGGAGTTTCAAATTTTCTATTTCAGAGAAGGATCACGTATCCTACTCTGCACGTTTGAGGATTGCAGGCTCACTGGTACTTACCCTGGTTGCCAACCCGCAGTACTGATCGTAGGCTTTTCTCAGGTCAACAGTCCCCATGTGACGCGTTTGTGACAGTGTTGTCGACTCTTGTTGACTACGTTTAGCCATGTGGAGTTGATGTGTCTCATAGTGGACGAAGTCGCTGTGGGTGTCCTGTTGGGGTAAGTTTTGTCATTTACAGAAGTTTCATGACTTTGAGGTTCCTTTGATGAAATGACCATGATTTAACGTTGCCCCGGAACAAAGGACTTGGTTATTATTCAGGCAAGTGGGCTTTAACCACAGCATGAGCCCTCTGATACGCGGATCGCTAGGTGAGCTCTGATGCTTTTCCCAAGAAAGTTGAGGTGACCGTCTCTTCTTGCAGGTATTCAGGTAGGCAATGATAGTCCTCAGATCTAGGAAGCTGCCGGTTTTTTACGTGGTTATTTAGAGACCTTGTTCGTTTATCCCTGGGACGGATGTGGGATTGCTGTATGCAGGTCCTGATGAAAATAGGCCGAACCATAGCACTAACCATGGGAAGGTTGCCTGTGTCCCATGGTGTAATGTTGTCAGATCTGACCATGGTCGGAACCTTGGACTTGCGCAGAGTATTCAGGCAGGGTTGATGGTGTCTTAGAGAAGCAAGTGTCGCAGCTCATCATGGGTTTCCCGCTACACACACTTCTGTGTTTTCACACGTATCTTGTGTGTTTTTCAGGGTTTTGTGAAGATAAGATGACAATGAAGTCCATGGCGGGTAACGGGGGACGTTTCTCATGTGTGAATCAGTGGTGATGTGTCCTCACACTCATTGTTACTATGACTCGTTTAGCTGGAGTCGGGTAAGAACTTCTTGGGATTCTACAGGTACTAGCAACCATATTGACTCTCTAGATTGGTATGTTAGATAAAACTTAAGTTGAACTACAGGATTGCTGAGCGATTGGAAGATATCAGTGTCACTACCACGGATCTCCCAAGTCACATTAATCACTGCGTTTTTCCTTTTTCAAGAGACCAGCCAGCAGATGAAGGTGTCTCTGGCAATGACTTAGATCTGAGAGGACTGCGAGATGACAGGTATACTTGGGGTGGGCAGTGCTGGCCCAGAAGAAGGCTATTTGCATTTTTATTTTTAGAAGGTGTGACTCTGGACACATAGGGCATCCTGTGTTTTCCAGGTTGCGGACTAGATGCCATGGTGCCTAAACACTTTTGTCACATATGTTTCTCCAGGTTCTAGGAGAACTCGGTGAGCTAAGTATGGTCGTTCTGGGAACCTGCCTCTAAACCTGGTAGGTGGTCAAATGGGTCTTGCCGCTGTGCAAATCATCTGATACTCAAGGTGAGGTTAAGTGAAGAGGATGCTCTTAACACTCGTGTTAACTACTATGTTTGTAGGCGGAGATTAGTGCGATGTGCGGTACTGAGATAATAGCTTCCCCCGGTACCAGCCATCGCGCCCACCTCCGCCTACGGAAGTGCAGCGCACAGCATGTGATGCCCACATGTCTAGGTAAGTAACGCATGTGCTTACACTTGTTGTTGTCATGATTCCATTGTAGGGATTCAGGTAAGAAATGATGGATTCTTTTCCAATCCTCTGAAGTAGGAGTTTAATATTTAGTCTGTTAGAGAAGGTTTATGTTTCCGACTGTGCATGTTCCAGGATTCCAGGCACACTCGTACTGATCCTGGTTGCCAACCGGCAGTACTGATCATAGGCTTTTCACAGGGATCCAACCCTGAGTGACGCCTTTGTAACAGTGATGTCAACTCTGGGTTAACTACATGTCTCCAGGTAGCGTTGAATTTTCTCTCAGTGGACGAGGTTGCTACCTGTGTCCTAGTGGGGAAAGGTTTGCCCCGGAATGAAGGACGTGGCTCTTATGCAGCTAAGTGGAGATGGGGGCTTCAACCACAGCTTGAGCCTCTGATCTGTAGATCGCTAGGTGAGCGCTGATGCTTTTCCCAAAAATATGGAGGTGACCCTCTCTTTTTGGGACTCTACATGTACTAGCCTACAAGTCCAAAAGACACAGATTGTGAAAGGTAGAAAATGATAGTCCTCAGCAATCTAGCAAGGTGCAGGGTGTTCATGTGGTATTTTAGAGAACATGTCTCTTTATCTCTGGGTAGGATGAGGGATTGCTGTATGTAGGTCCTGATTATAATAGGCTGAACTGTAGCACTCACCATGAAAAGATTTCTGGTGCCCCTGGTGAAATGTTGTCATATCTGACCATGGTCGGATTTTGGAGTTCTGCAGTGTATTCATGCAGTGTTGATGGTGTCTTACAGAAGGAAGTGTCGCAGCTTATCAGGGGTGTCATGCTACACACAGTTCTGTGTTTTCTCCCGTATCTTGTGTGTTTTCAGGGTCTGGTGAAGAAGAGATGACGATGAAGTTACTGGCGGTCAACGGGCCATTTCTCATTTGGAAAAAGTGTTGATGTGTTCTCACACTCATTGTTACCATGACTTGTTTAGCTGCAGTGGTGTAAGAAATTCTAGGGACCGTGTAGGTACTAGCAACCATAATGCTTCTTTAGTTTGGTATGTTAGACAAAACTTAAGTTGAACTACAGGATTGCCGAACTATGGGAAGATATCAGAATAACTTCCTCAGATCTCCCAAGTCACATTAATCAGTGGATTTTTCTTTCTCTGAGGGGACCAGCCAGCAGCTGAAGGTATCTCTGGCAATGGCTTAGAACTGACAGGACTGTGCAATGCCAGGTAGAGTTGGGTGTATAGTGCTGGACCGGAACAAGGATATTTGCGGTTTCAGTTTTGAGAAGGTTTGAGTCTTGACACGTATGGCATCCTGAGTTTTCCACATTGCCGTCTAGGTACCGTGGTGAACTTCATGATGACCATTGTCCGGATGGTGCCTGAATCTGGTTAAGTGATGAACTGCGCCTTACACATCATACGGACCATCTTTCCTTGAGATGTCTAAGTCAGTGTATGATTTTGCTAAGACCGTGTTCTTTTGCAGCTGACCCGTGAAGCACTTCTTACTACTCAGGTATGAGATTCTGTGACGGTCACTCATGAGAACATGATGGAGGTGACGCTGATGGTTTTGGACTCCATAGTGAGTGTGTTTTGGGCCTATGGGAAGTTCAGAATCCATTTGACTTAAGCAATCCTAATGTGCGTGAGTGTTGCCGTCTCCCTGCTCAGAGATTAATCTATCACTGATAGATTAATAGGTGGATTTCCAGGTCATTTCTCCCACTGTCTTCTCTACATTAATAACCATGGATGTTTGCAGGTACCTCTTGGTGAAAAGGTGTCATCGACATCTACACGACCAGGTAATGATCATGAGTCTCCAACCAAAGCCATTGACCAAGGCAATGTGCACTTGTCTAGGCAACCTAAGACGTGTATGCCACCCATTCTTCACAGTGTGTCTTTCAAGTCACAGTGAGCCCATCCCCGGGAAGCCTGTCTACGATAGTTATGCAGGCATCCAGGAGGTTTTGGGGTCAGGGATGAAGTGTGCCATAGCACAGACTAGCCGATCGCCCTGTTCCTAAGGAAGCGATGGCCTTGTACCTAAGACTTCCAGGTTCTATCGCTATGTTGCAGTTGGTGAGGTAATAACCATGTGTTTCTACCTTTTCTCTTTCAGTCATCAGTCATGTTTAGTGCTGTGTGTCCAGTGTGGATGATATCCGGTGAGTACCCTGGCATTTGGAAGCTACTTAATAGTAAACATAAGATTTTTTGAGGGATATCCATGAGAGATGATGGTGTCTGCTGAGGAAGACTTTGACATGATGGAATAGCGTTATCAAGGTTGAGTTGATGTATTTCATTTGAGTGGAAGTGTAAAGCATTGTTGCATGTGTGGTCTTAAAACAAGTTGTGGTCCTAAACCCTTTTGTCACGTGCGTTTCTTCAGATTCCTATGAGGAGAACTGGGTGAGCTCACTATGGTCGTTATGAGAACCAGCCTCTAAATCTGGGGAAGGTTTTAGTGGGTCCCACCGTGGTGCAAATCACTTGATACTAAAGGTGATGTTTAGTGCAGAGGATGCTATTAACACTTGTGGTAACTACCATGTTTGCAGGGGGAGGTAGGCAGCATGGGAGGTACTGAGGTAATGGCTGCCCACAGTACCTGCCATGCCGCCGCCCTCCGCCTACAAAAGCTCAGCGCAGACCATGTGATACCCAAGTGTCTAGGTAAGTGATGCTGTGGGCTAGCACTCGTTATCGCCATGATTCCCTTGCAGGAATTCAGGCAAGCAACAATAGATTTTTTGCCAATTGTCTTAGGTAGGAGTTTAAATTTTTCTATCTTAGAGTAGGGTTCCATTTCCTACTGTGCATGTCCTAGGAATTCAGGCGCAATGGTACTTATCCTGGCTTGCCAACCCGCAATACTGATCATAGGCTATCGACAGGTTTCCAATCCCGAAGTGAAACGATTGTCACAGTGATGTTGACTCTGGCTAATTGCACATACCCAGGTAGACTTGATGTTTCTCATAGTGGACGAGGTTGCTTCCCAGTGTCCTGGTGGGTAAAGGCTTGGAATCCATTTGACTCAGACATTGCCTTTTATGACCCCACTTGAGGCCTAGTGCATGACATTTTCGGCACTGGGAGTCAGAGGTCCCTGACACGTCCTGCACCCTCTTGCATGTCGGGACCCCTCAGGGGATGTCCAACTGCCGGCTTAGGCCCAGAGTGAGACGTCCCCTCTCGCAGTCTGGAATTTCAGGCTTGTTACCACCTGCCTGCCCGCTGCTATGTACCGTTCTTCTCACTGCTGCTTAGGGCTGCCGTGTAGGCAGGCGAGGCTCCCAGCACCACCACTGTGCTTGCCAGTCATGAGCCCAGGTTCTGACTGTGTGGCGCTCTTTCTGTGGAAGAGCACTGACCACCACAGGGCAGCTCCTGCATTGGGCGTCTGCTCCATGGTGGTCATTGCACATCGGAGCGAACGCTGTTTCTGGACATTGTGCCCTAAGGGATCCTTTGGCCATTATTATACAGATAGCAATAGATAGGTAGATTTCCAGGTAACTTCTTCCATGGTCCCTCTCCACATTAAGGAGCATGGAATGTTTCCGGATATCTCTTGGTGCCTAGAAAGTGTCATTGCCATCTACAAGTGTCCAGGTGATGGTCAGGAGTGTCCAACAAAGCCATTGAACTGGGTGAGCTAACTATGGTCACTGTGGAACCTACGTGTAAACCTGGTAAGTGTTCAAGGGTGTCCTACCGCTGTGCAGATCATTTGATACCCAAGGTGAGGTTCACTGAAGAAGAGGCTCTTAACACTTGTGTTAACTACCATGTTTGTAGGGGGGGGGGGGATAGCTGACTATCTGGCATTGTGGTACTATAGCTCGCAGTACCAGACAGTCCTCTACCCTCTCCCTTCAAGAGCCCAGCGCAGACCCTGTGATGCTCACATGCCTAGGAAAGTGATGGTGATGGCATGTGCTAGCACTCTTCGTCGCCATAATTCTGTTGCGAGGATTTAGGTGAGAAATGATGGTATCCTTGCCAATCCTCTTAAGTAGGAGTTTCAAATTTTCTATTTCAGAGAAGGATCACGTATCCTACTCTGCACGTTTGAGGATTGCAGGCTCACTGGTACTTACCCTGGTTGCCAACCCGCAGTACTGATCGTAGGCTTTTCTCAGGTCAACAGTCCCCATGTGACGCGTTTGTGACAGTGTTGTCGACTCTTGTTGACTACGTTTAGCCATGTAGAGTTGATGTGTCTCATAGTGGACGAAGTCGCTGTGGGTGTCCTGTTGGGGTAAGTTTTGTCATTTACAGAAGTTTCATGACTTTGAGGTTCCTTTGATGAAATGACCATGATTTAACGTTGCCCCGGAACAAAGGACTTGGTTATTATTCAGGCAAGTGGGCTTTAACCACAGCATGAGCCCTCTGATACGCGGATCGCTAGGTGAGCTCTGATGCTTTTCCCAAGAAAGTTGAGGTGACCCTCTCTTCTTGCAGGTATTCAGGTAGGCAATGATAGTCCTCAGATCTAGGAAGCTGCCGGTTTTTTACGTGGTAATTTAGAGACCTTGTTCGTTTATCCCTGGGACGGATGTGGGATTGCTGTATGCAGGTCCTGATGAAAATAGGCCGAACCACAGCACTAACCATGGGAAGGTTGCCTGTGTCCCATGGTGTAATGTTGTCAGATCTGACCATGGTCGGAACCTTGGACTTGCGCAGAGTATTCAGGCAGGGTTGATGGTGTCTTAGAGAAGCAAGTGTCGCAGCTCATCATGGGTTTCCCGCTACACACACTTCTGTGTTTTCACACGTATCTTGTGTGTTTTTCAGGGTTTTGTGAAGATAAGATGACAATGAAGTCCATGGCGGGTAACGGGGGACGTTTCTCATGTGTGAATCAGTGGTGATGTGTCCTCACACTCATTGTTACTATGACTCGTTTAGCTGGAGTCGGGTAAGAACTTCTTGGGATTCTACAGGTACTAGCAACCATATTGACTCTCTAGATTGGTATGTTAGATAAAACTTAAGTTGAACTACAGGATTGCTGAGCGATTGGAAGATATCAGTGTCACTACCACGGATCTCCCAAGTCACATTAATCACTGCGTTTTTCCTTTTTCAAGAGACCAGCCAGCAGATGAAGGTGTCTCTGGCAATGACTTAGATCTGAGAGGACTGCGAGATGACAGGTATACTTGGGGTGGGCAGTGCTGGCCCAGAAGAAGGCTATTTGCATTTTTATTTTTAGAAGGTGTGACTCTGGACACATAGGGCATCCTGTGTTTTCCAGGTTGCGGACTAGATGCCATGGTGCCTAAACACTTTTGTCACATATGTTTCTCCAGGTTCTAGGAGAACTCGGTGAGCTAAGTATGGTCGTTCTGGGAACCTGCCTCTAAACCTGGTAGGTGGTCAAATGGGTCTTGCCGCTGTGCAAATCATCTGATACTCAAGGTGAGGTTAAGTGAAGAGGATGCTCTTAACACTCGTGTTAACTACTATGTTTGTAGGCGGAGATTAGTGCGATGTGCGGTACTGAGATAATAGCTTCCCCCGGTACCAGCCATCGCGCCCACCTCCGCCTACGGAAGTGCAGCGCACAGCATGTGATGCCCACATGTCTAGGTAAGTAACGCATGTGCTTACACTTGTTGTTGTCATGATTCCATTGTAGGGATTCAGGTAAGAAATGATGGATTCTTTTCCAATCCTCTGAAGTAGGAGTTTAATATTTAGTCTGTTAGAGAAGGTTTATGTTTCCGACTGTGCATGTTCCAGGATTCCAGGCACACTCGTACTGATCCTGGTTGCCAACCGGCAGTACTGATCATAGGCTTTTCACAGGGATCCAACCCTGAGTGACGCCTTTGTAACAGTGATGTCAACTCTGGGTTAACTACATGTCTCCAGGTAGCGTTGAATTTTCTCTCAGTGGACGAGGTTGCTACCTGTGTCCTAGTGGGGAAAGGTTTGCCCCGGAATGAAGGACGTGGCTCTTATGCAGCTAAGTGGAGATGGGGGCTTCAACCACAGCTTGAGCCTCTGATCTGTAGATCGCTAGGTGAGCGCTGATGCTTTTCCCAAAAATATGGAGGTGACCCTCTCTTTTTGGGACTCTACATGTACTAGCCTACAAGTCCAAAAGACACAGATTGTGAAAGGTAGAAAATGATAGTCCTCAGCAATCTAGCAAGGTGCAGGGTGTTCATGTGGTATTTTAGAGAACATGTCTCTTTATCTCTGGGTAGGATGAGGGATTGCTGTATGTAGGTCCTGATTATAATAGGCTGAACTGTAGCACTCACCATGAAAAGATTTCTGGTGCCCCTGGTGAAATGTTGTCATATCTGACCATGGCCGGATTTTGGAGTTCTGCAGTGTATTCATGCAGTGTTGATGGTGTCTTACAGAAGGAAGTGTCGCAGCTTATCAGGGGTGTCATGCTACACACAGTTCTGTGTTTTCTCCCGTATCTTGTGTGTTTTCAGGGTCTGGTGAAGAAGAGATGACGATGAAGTTACTGGCGGTCAACGGGCCATTTCTCATTTGGAAAAAGTGTTGATGTGTTCTCACACTCATTGTTACCATGACTTGTTTAGCTGCAGTGGTGTAAGAAATTCTAGGGACCGTGTAGGTACTAGCAACCATAATGCTTCTTTAGTTTGGTATGTTAGACAAAACTTAAGTTGAACTACAGGATTGCCGAACTATGGGAAGATATCAGAATAACTTCCTCAGATCTCCCAAGTCACATTAATCAGTGGATTTTTCTTTCTCTGAGGGGACCAGCCAGCAGCTGAAGGTATCTCTGCCAATGGCTTAGAACTGACAGGACTGTGCAATGCCAGGTAGAGTTGGGTGTATAGTGCTGGACCGGAACAAGGATATTTGCGGTTTCAGTTTTGAGAAGGTTTGAGTCTTGACACGTATGGCGTCCTGAGTTTTCCACATTGCCGTCTAGATACCGTGGTGAACTTCATGATGACCATTGTCCGGATGGTGCCTGAATCTGGTTAAGTGATGAACTGCGCCTTACACATCATACGGACCATCTTTCCTTGAGATGTCTAAGTCAGTGTATGATTTTGCTAAGACCGTGTTCTTTTGCAGCTGACCCGTGAAGCACTTCTTACTACTCAGGTATGAGATTCTGTGACGGTCACTCATGAGAACATGATGGAGGTGACGCTGATGGTTTTGGACTCCATAGTGAGTGTGTTTTGGGCCTATGGGAAGTTCAGAATCCATTTGACTTAAGCAATCCTAATGTGCGTGAGTGTTGCCGTCTCCCTGCTCAGAGATTAATCTATCACTGATAGATTAATAGGTGGATTTCCAGGTCATTTCTCCCACTGTCTTCTCTACATTAATAACCATGGATGTTTGCAGGTACCTCTTGGTGAAAAGGTGTCATCGACATCTACACGACCAGGTAATGATCATGAGTCTCCAACCAAAGCCATTGACCAAGGCAATGTGCACTTGTCTAGGCAACCTAAGACGTGTATGCCACCCATTCTTCACAGTGTGTCTTTCAAGTCACAGTGAGCCCATCCCCGGGAAGCCTGTCTACGAAAGTTATGCAGGCATCCAGGAGGTTTTGGGGTCAGGGATGAAGTGGGCCATAGCACAGACTAGCCGATCGCCCTGTTCCTAAGGAAGCGATGGCCTTGTACCTAAGACTTCCAGGTTCTATCGCTATGTTGCAGTTGGTGAGGTAATAACCATGTGTTTCTACCTTTTCTCTTTCAGTCATCAGTCATGTTTAGTGCTGTGTGTCCAGTGTGGATGATATCTGGTGAGTACCCTGGCATTTGGAAGCTATTTAATAGTAAACATAAGATTTTTTGAGGGATATCCATGAGAGATGATGGTGTCTGCTGAGGAAGACTTTGACATGATGGAATAGCGTTATCAAGGTTGAGTTGATGTATTTCATTTGAGTGGAAGTGTAAAGCATTGTTGCATGTGTGGTCTTAAAACAAGTTGTGGTCCTAAACCCTTTTGTCACGTGCGTTTCTTCAGATTCCTATGAGGAGAACTGGGTGAGCTCACTATGGTCGTTATGAGAACCAGCCTCTAAATCTGGGGAAGGTTTTAGTGGGTCCCACCGTGGTGCAAATCACTTGATACTAAAGGTGATGTTTAGTGCAGAGGATGCTATTAACACTTGTGGTAACTACCATGTTTGCAGGGGGAGGTAGGCAGCATGGGAGGTACTGAGGTAATGGCTGCCCACAGTACCTGCCATGCCGCCGCCCTCCGCCTACAAAAGCTCAGCGCAGACCATGTGATACCCAAGTGTCTAGGTAAGTGATGCTGTGGGCTAGCACTCGTTATCGCCATGATTCCCTTGCAGGAATTCAGGCAAGCAACAATAGATTTTTTGCCGATTGTCTTAGGTAGGAGTTTAAATTTTTCTATCTTAGAGTAGGGTTCCATTTCCTACTGTGCATGTCCTAGGAATTCAGGCGCAATGGTACTTATCCTGGCTTGCCAACCCGCAATACTGATCATAGGCTATCGACAGGTTTCCAATCCCGAAGTGAAACGATTGTCACAGTGATGTTGACTCTGGCTAATTGCACATACCCAGGTAGACTTGATGTTTCTCATAGTGGACGAGGTTGCTTCCCAGTGTCCTGGTGGGTAAAGGCTTGGAATCCATTTGACTCAGACATTGCCTTTTATGACCCCACTTGAGGCCTAGTGCATGACATTTTCGGCACTGGGAGTCAGAGGTCCCTGACACGTCCTGCACCCTCTTGCATGTCGGGACCCCTCAGGGGATGTCCAACTGCCGGCTTAGGCCCAGAGTGAGACGTCCCCTCTCGCAGTCTGGAATTTCAGGCTTGTTACCACCTGCCTGCCCGCTGCTATGTACCGTTCTTCTCACTGCTGCTTAGGGCTGCCGTGTAGGCAGGCGAGGCTCCCAGCACCACCACTGTGCTTGCCAGTCATGAGCCCAGGTTCTGACTGTGTGGCGCTCTTTCTGTGGAAGAGCACTGACCACCACAGGGCAGCTCCTGCATTGGGCGTCTGCTCCATGGTGGTCATTGCACATCGGAGCAAAAGGTGTTTCTGGACATTGTGCCCTAAGGGATACTTTGGCCATTATTATGTAATAGCAATAGATAGGTAGATTTCCAGGTAACTTCTTCCATGGTCGCTCTCAACATTAAGGAGCATGGAATGTTTCCGGATAGCTCTTGGTGCCTAGAAAGTGTCATTGCCATCTACAAGTATCCAGGTTATGGTCAGGAGTGTCCAACAAAGCCATTGAACTGGGTGAGCTAACTATGGTCACTGTGGAACCTACGTCTAAACGTGGTAAGTGTTCAAGGGGGTCCTACCGCTTGCAGATCATTTGATACGCAAGGTGAGGTTAAGTGAAGAGGATGCTCTTAACAGTCGTGTTAACTACTATGTTTGTAGGCGGAGATTGGTGCAATGTGCGGTACTGAGATAATAGCTTCCCCCGGTACCAGCCATCGCGCCCACCTCCGCCTACAGAAGTGCAGCGCAGAGCATGTGATGCCCACACGTCTAGGTAAGTAATGCATGTGCTTACACTTGTTGTTGTCATGATTCCATTGTAGGGATTCAGGTAAGAAATGATGGATTCTTTTCCAACCCTCTGAAGTAGGAGTTTAATATTTAGTCTGTTAGAGAAGGTTGATGTTTCCGACTGTGCATGTTCCAGGATTCCAGGCACACTCGTACTGATCCTGGTTGCCAACCGGCAGTACTGATCATAGGCTTTTCACAGGGATCCAACCCTGAGTGACGCCTTTGTAACAGTGATGTCAACTCTGGGTTAACTACATGTCTCCAGGTAGCGTTGAATTTTCTCTTAGTGGACGAGGTTGCTACCTGTGTCCTAGTGGGGAAAGGTTTGCCCCGGAATGAAGGACGTGGCTCTTATGCAGCTAAGTGGAGATGGGGGCTTCAACCACAGCTTGAGCCTCTGATCTGTAGATCGCTAGGTGAGCACTGATGCTTTTCCCAAAAATACTGAGGTGACCCTCTCTTTTTGGGACTCTACATGTACTAGCCTACAAGTCCAAAAGACACAGATTGTGAAAGGTAGAAAATGATAGTCCTCAGCAATCTAGCAAGGTGCAGGGTGTTCATGTGGTATTTTAGAGAACATGTCTCTTTATCTCTGGGTAGGATGAGGGATTGCTGTATGTAGGTCCTGATTATAATAGGCTGAACTGTAGCACTCACCATGAAAAGATTTCTGGTGCCCCTGGTGAAATGTTGTCATATCTGACCATGGCCGGATTTTGGAGTTCTGCAGTGTATTCATGCAGTGTTGATGGTGTCTTACAGAAGGAAGTGTCGCAGCTTATCAGGGGTGTCATGCTTCACACAGTTCTGTGTTTTCTCCCGTATCTTGTGTGTTTTCAGGGTCTGGTGAAGAAGAGATGACGATGAAGTTACTGGCGGTCAACGGGCCATTTCTCATTTGGAAAAAGTGTTGATGTGTTCTCACACTCATTGTTACCATGACTTGTTTAGCTGCAGTGGTGTAAGAAATTCTAGGGACCGTGTAGGTACTAGCAACCATAATGCTTCTTTAGTTTGGTATGTTAGACAAAACTTAAGTTGAACTACAGGATTGCCGAACTATGGGAAGATATCAGAATAACTTCCTCAGATCTCCCAAGTCACATTAATCAGTGGATTTTTCTTTCTCTGAGGGGACCAGCCAGCAGCTGAAGGTATCTCTGGCAATGGCTTAGAACTGACAGGACTGTGCAATGCCAGGTAGAGTTGGGTGTATAGTGCTGGACCGGAACAAGGATATTTGCGGTTTCAGTTTTGAGAAGGTTTGAGTCTTGACACGTATGGCGTCCTGAGTTTTCCACATTGCCGTCTAGATACCGTGGTGAACTTCATGATGACCATTGTCCGGATGGTGCCTGAATCTGGTTAAGTGATGAACTGCGCCTTACACATCATACGGACCATCTTTCCTTGAGATGTCTAAGTCAGTGTATGATTTTGCTAAGACCGTGTTCTTTTGCAGCTGACCCGTGAAGCACTTCTTACTACTCAGGTATGAGATTCTGTGACGGTCACTCATGAGAACATGATGGAGGTGACGCTGATGGTTTTGCACTCCATAGTGAGTGTGTTTTGGGCCTATGGGAAGTTCAGAATCCATTTGACTTAAGCAATCCTAATGTGCGTGAGTGTTGCCGTCTCCCTGCTCAGAGATTAATCTATCACTGATAGATTAATAGGTGGATTTCCAGGTCATTTCTCCCACTGTCTTCTCTACATTAATAACCATGGATGTTTGCAGGTACCTCTTGGTGAAAAGGTGTCATCGACATCTACACGACCAGGTAATGATCATGAGTCTCCAACCAAAGCCATTGACCAAGGCAATGTGCACTTGTCTAGGCAACCTAAGACGTGTATGCCACCCATTCTTCACAGTGTGTCTTTCAAGTCACAGTGAGCCCATCCCCGGGAAGCCTGTCTACGGTAGTTATGCAGGCATCCAGGAGGTTTTGGGGTCAGGGATGAAGTGGGCTATAGCACAGACTAGCCGATCGCCCTGTTCCTAAGGAAGCGATGGCCTTGTACCTAAGACTTCCAGGTTCTATCGCTATGTTGCAGTTGGTGAGGTAATAACCATGTGTTTCTACCTTTTCTCTTTCAGTCATCAGTCATGTTTAGTGCTGTGTGTCCAGTGTGGATGATATCCGGTGAGTACCCTGGCAGTTGCAAGCTACTTAATAGTAAACATAAGATTATTTGAGGGATATCCATGAGAGATGATGGTGTCTGCTGAGGAAGACTTTGGCATGATGGAATAGCGTTATCAAGGTTGAGTTGATGTATTTCATTTGAGTGGAAGTGTAAAGCATTGTTGCATGTGTGGTCTTAAAACAAGTTGTGGTCCTAAACCCTTTTGTCACGTGCGTTTCTTCAGATTCCTATGAGGAGAACTGGGTGAGCTCACTATGGTCGTTATGAGAACCAGCCTCTAAATCTGGGGAAGGTTTTAGTGGGTCCCACCGTGGTGCAAATCACTTGATACTAAAGGTGATGTTTAGTGCAGAGGATGCTATTAACACTTGTGGTAACTACCATGTTTGCAGGGGGAGGTAGGCAGCATGGGAGGTACTGAGGTAATGGCTGCCCACAGTACCTGCCATGCCGCCGCCCTCCGCCTACAAAAACTCAGCGCAGACCATGTGATACCCAAGTGTCTAGGTAAGTGATGCTGTGGGCTAGCACTCGTTATCGCCATGATTCCCTTGCAGGAATTCAGGCAAGCAACAATAGATTTTTTGCCGATTGTCTTAAGTAGGAGTTTAAATTTTTCTATCTTAGAGTAGGGTTCCATTTCCTACTGTGCATGTCCTAGGAATTCAGGCGCAATGGTACTTATCCTGGCTTGCCAACCCGCAATACTGATCATAGGCTATCGACAGGTTTCCAATCCCGAAGTGAAACGATTGTCACAGTGATGTTGACTCTGGCTAATTGCACATACCCAGGTAGACTTGATGTTTCTCATAGTGGACGAGGTTGCTTCCCAGTGTCCTGGTGGGTAAAGGCTTGGAATCCATTTGACTCAGACATTGCCTTTTATGACCCCACTTGAGGCCTAGTGCATGACATTTTCGGCACTGGGAATCAGAGGTCCCTGACACGTCCTGCACCCTCTTGCATGTCGGGACCCCTCAGGGGATGTCCAACTGCCGGCTTAGGCCCAGAGTGAGACGTCCCCTCTCGCAGTCTGGAATTTCAGGCTTGTTACCACCTGCCTGCCCGCTGCTATGTACCGTTCTTCTCACTGCTGCTTAGGGCTGCTGTGTAGGCAGGCGAGGCTCCCAGCACCACCACTGTGCTTGCCAGTCATGAGCCCAGGTTCTGACTGTGTGGCGCTCTTTCTGTGGAAGAGCACTGACCACCACAGGGCAGCTCCTGCATTGGGCGTCTGCTCCATGGTGGTCATTGCACATCGGAGCAAAAGGTGTTTCTGGACATTGTGCCCTAAGGGATACTTTGGCCATTATTATGTAATAGCAATAGATAGGTAGATTTCCAGGTAACTTCTTCCATGGTCCCTCTCAACATTAAGGAGCATGGAATGTTTCCGGATAGCTCTTGGTGCCTAGAAAGTGTCATTGCCATCTACAAGTATCCAGGTTATGGTCAGGAGTGTCCAACAAAGCCATTGAACTGGGTGAGCTAACTATGGTCACTGTGGAACCTACGTCTAAACGTGGTAAGTGTTCAAGGGGGTCCTACCGCTGTGCAGATCATTTGATACTCAAGGTGAGGTTAAGTGAAGAGGATGCTCTTAACAGTCGTGTTAACTACTATGTTTGTAGGCGGAGATTGGTGCGATGTGCGGTACTGAGATAATAGCTTCCCCTGGTACCAGCCATCGCGCCCACCTCCGCCTACAGAAGTGCAGCGCAGAGCATGTGATGCCCACACGTCTAGGTAAGTAATGCATGTGCTTACACTTGTTGTTGTCATGATTCCATTGTAGGGATTCAGGTAAGAAATGATGGATTCTTTTCCAACCCTCTGAAGTAGGAGTTTAATACTTAGTCTGTTAGAGAAGGTTGATGTTTCCGACTGTGCATGTTCCAGGATTCCAGGCACACTCGTACTGATCCTGGTTGCCAACCGGCAGTACTGATCATAGGCTTTTCACAGGGATCCAACCCTGAGTGACGCCTTTGTAACAGTGATGTCAACTCTGGGTTAACTACATGTCTCCAGGTAGCGTTGAATTTTCTCTTAGTGGACGAGGTTGCTACCTGTGTCCTAGTGGGGAAAGGTTTGCCCCGGAATGAAGGACGTGGCTCTTATGCAGCTAAGTGGAGATGGGGGCTTCAACCACAGCTTGAGCCTCTGATCTGTAGATCGCTAGGTGAGCACTGATGCTTTTCCCAAAAATACTGAGGTGACCCTCTCTTTTTGGGACTCTACATGTACTAGCCTACAAGTCCAAAAGACACAGATTGTGAAAGGTAGAAAATGATAGTCCTCAGCAATCTAGCAAGGTGCAGGGTGTTCATGTGGTATTTTAGAGAACATGTCTCTTTATCTCTGGGTAGGATGAGGGATTGCTGTATGTAGGTCCTGATTATAATAGGCTGAACTGTAGCACTCACCATGAAAAGATTTCTGGTGCCCCTGGTGAAATGTTGTCATATCTGACCATGGCCGGATTTTGGAGTTCTGCAGTGTATTCATGCAGTGTTGATGGTGTCTTACAGAAGGAAGTGTCGCAGCTTATCAGGGGTGTCATGCTTCACACAGTTCTGTGTTTTCTCCCGTATCTTGTGTGTTTTCAGGGTCTGGTGAAGAAGAGATGACGATGAAGTTACTGGCGGTCAACGGGCCATTTCTCATTTGGAAAAAGTGTTGATGTGTTCTCACACTCATTGTTACCATGACTTGTTTAGCTGCAGTGGTGTAAGAAATTCTAGGGACCGTGTAGGTACTAGCAACCATAATGCTTCTTTAGTTTGGTATGTTAGACAAAACTTAAGTTGAACTACAGGATTGCCGAACTATGGGAAGATATCAGAATAACTTCCTCAGATCTCCCAAGTCACATTAATCAGTGGATTTTTCTTTCTCTGAGGGGACCAGCCAGCAGCTGAAGGTATCTCTGGCAATGGCTTAGAACTGACAGGACTGTGCAATGCCAGGTAGAGTTGGGTGTATAGTGCTGGACCGGAACAAGGATATTTGCGGTTTCAGTTTTGAGAAGGTTTGAGTCTTGACACGTATGGCGTCCTGAGTTTTCCACATTGCCGTCTAGATACCGTGGTGAACTTCATGATGACCATTGTCCGGATGGTGCCTGAATCTGGTTAAGTGATGAACTGCGCCTTACACATCATACGGACCATCTTTCCTTGAGATGTCTAAGTCAGTGTATGATTTTGCTAAGACCGTGTTCTTTTGCAGCTGACCCGTGAAGCACTTCTTACTACTCAGGTATGAGATTCTGTGACGGTCACTCATGAGAACATGATGGAGGTGACGCTGATGGTTTTGCACTCCATAGTGAGTGTGTTTTGGGCCTATGGGAAGTTCAGAATCCATTTGACTTAAGCAATCCTAATGTGCGTGAGTGTTGCCGTCTCCCTGCTCAGAGATTAATCTATCACTGATAGATTAATAGGTGGATTTCCAGGTCATTTCTCCCACTGTCTTCTCTACATTAATAACCATGGATGTTTGCAGGTACCTCTTGGTGAAAAGGTGTCATCGACATCTACACGACCAGGTAATGATCATGAGTCTCCAACCAAAGCCATTGACCAAGGCAATGTGCACTTGTCTAGGCAACCTAAGACGTGTATGCCACCCATTCTTCACAGTGTGTCTTTCAAGTCACAGTGAGCCCATCCCCGGGAAGCCTGTCTACGGTAGTTATGCAGGCATCCAGGAGGTTTTGGGGTCAGGGATGAAGTGGGCCATAGCACAGACTAGCCGATCGCCCTGTTCCTAAGGAAGCGATGGCCTTGTACCTAAGACTTCCAGTTTCTATCGCTGTGTTGCAGTTGGTGAGGTAATAACCATGTGTTTCTACCTTTTCTCTTTCAGTCATCAGTCATGTTTAGTGCTGTGTGTCCAGTGTGGATGATATCCGGTGAGTACCCTGGCAGTTGCAAGCTACTTAATAGTAAACATAAGATTTTTTGAGGGATATCCATGAGAGATGATGGTGTCTGCTGAGGAAGACTTTGGCATGATGGAATAGCGTTATCAAGGTTGAGTTGATGTATTTCATTTGAGTGGAAGTGTAAAGCATTGTTGCATGTGTGGTCTTAAAACAAGTTGTGGTCCTAAACCCTTTTGTCACGTGCGTTTCTTCAGATTCCTATGAGGAGAACTGGGTGAGCTCACTATGGTCGTTATGAGAACCAGCCTATAAATCTGGGGAAGGTTTTAGTGGGTCCCACCGTGGTGCAAATCACTTGATACTAAAGGTGATGTTTAGTGCAGAGGATGCTATTAACACTTGTGGTAACTACCATGTTTGCAGGGGGAGGTAGGCAGCATGGGAGGTACTGAGGTAATGGCTGCCCACAGTACCTGCCATGCCGCCGCCCTCCGCCTACAAAAGCTCGGCGCAGACCATGTGATACCCAAGTGTCCAGGTAAGTGATGCTGTGGGCTAGCACTCGTTATCGCCATGATTCCCTTGCAGGAATTCAGGCAAGCAACAATAGATTTTTTGCCGATTGTCTTAAGTAGGAGTTTAAATTTTTCTATCTTAGAGTAGGGTTCCATTTCCTACTGTGCATGTCCTAGGAATTCAGGCGCAATGGTACTTATCCTGGCTTGCCAACCCGCAATACTGATCATAGGCTATCGACAGGTTTCCAATCCCGAAGTGAAACGATTGTCACAGTGATGTTGACTCTGGCTAATTGCACATACCCAGGTAGACTTGATGTTTCTCATAGTGGACGAGGTTGCTTCCCAGTGTCCTGGTGGGTAAAGGCTTGGAATCCATTTGACTCAGACATTGCCTTTTATGACCCCACTTGAGGCCTAGTGCATGACATTTTCGGCACTGGGAGTCAGAGGTCCCTGACACGTCCTGCACCCTCTTGCATGTCGGGACCCCTCAGGGGATGTCCAACTGCCGGCTTAGGCCCAGAGTGAGACGTCCCCTCTCGCAGTCTGGAATTTCAGGCTTGTTACCACCTGCCTGCCCGCTGCTATGTACCGTTCTTCTCTCTGCTGCTTAGGGCTGCCGTGTAGGCAGGCGAGGCTCCCAGCACCACCACTGTGCTTGCCAGTCATGAGCCCAGGTTCTGACTGTGTGGCGCTCTTTCTGTGGAAGAGCACTGACCACCACAGGGCAGCTCCTGCATTCGGCGTCTGCTCCATGGTGGTCATTGCACATCGGAGCAAAAGGTGTTTCTGGACGTTGTGCCCTAAGGGATACTTTGGCCATTATTATGTAATAGCAATAGATAGGTAGATTTCCAGGTAACTTCTTCCATGGTCCCTCTCAACATTAAGGAGCATGGAATGTTTCCGGATAGCTCTTGGTGCCTAGAAAGTGTCATTGCCATCTACAAGTATCCAGGTTATGGTCAGGAGTGTCCAACAAAGCCATTGAACTGGGTGAGCTAACTATGGTCACTGTGGAACCTACGTCTAAACGTGGTAAGTGTTCAAGGGGGTCCTACCGCTGTGCAGATCATTTGATACTCAAGGTGAGGTTAAGTGAAGAGGATGCTCTTAACAGTCGTGTTAACTACTATGTTTGTAGGCGGAGATTGGTGCGATGTGCGGTACTGAGATAATAGCTTCCCCCGGTACCAGCCATCGCGCCCACCTCCGCCTACAGAAGTGCAGCGCAGAGCATGTGATGCCCACACGTCTAGGTAAGTAATGCATGTGCTTACACTTGTTGTTGTCATGATTCCATTGTAGGGATTCAGGTAAGAAATGATGGATTCTTTTCCAACCCTCTGAAGTAGGAGTTTAATACTTAGTCTGTTAGAGAAGGTTGATGTTTCCGACTGTGCATGTTCCAGGATTCCAGGCACACTCGTACTGATCCTGGTTGCCAACCGGCAGTACTGATCATAGGCTTTTCACAGGGATCCAACCCTGAGTGACGCCTTTGTAACAGTGATGTCAACTCTGGGTTAACTACATGTCTCCAGGTAGCGTTGAATTTTCTCTTAGTGGACGAGGTTGCTACCTGTGTCCTAGTGGGGAAAGGTTTGCCCCGGAATGAAGGACGTGGCTCTTATGCAGCTAAGTGGAGATGGGGGCTTCAACCACAGCTTGAGCCTCTGATCTGTAGATCGCTAGGTGAGCACTGATGCTTTTCCCAAAAATACTGAGGTGACCCTCTCTTTTTGGGACTCTACATGTACTAGCCTACAAGTCCAAAAGACACAGATTGTGAAAGGTAGAAAATGATAGTCCTCAGCAATCTAGCAAGGTGCAGGGTGTTCATGTGGTATTTTAGAGAACATGTCTCTTTATCTCTGGGTAGGATGAGGGATTGCTGTATGTAGGTCCTGATTATAATAGGCTGAACTGTAGCACTCACCATGAAAAGATTTCTGGTGCCCCTGGTGAAATGTTGTCATATCTGACCATGGCCGGATTTTGGAGTTCTGCAGTGTATTCATGCAGTGTTGATGGTGTCTTACAGAAGGAAGTGTCGCAGCTTATCAGGGGTGTCATGCTTCACACAGTTCTGTGTTTTCTCCCGTATCTTGTGTGTTTTCAGGGTCTGGTGAAGAAGAGATGACGATGAAGTTACTGGCGGTCAACGGGCCATTTCTCATTTGGAAAAAGTGTTGATGTGTTCTCACACTCATTGTTACCATGACTTGTTTAGCTGCAGTGGTGTAAGAAATTCTAGGGACCGTGTAGGTACTAGCAACCATAATGCTTCTTTAGTTTGGTATGTTAGACAAAACTTAAGTTGAACTACAGGATTGCCGAACTATGGGAAGATATCAGAATAACTTCCTCAGATCTCCCAAGTCACATTAATCAGTGGATTTTTCTTTCTCTGAGGGGACCAGCCAGCAGCTGAAGGTATCTCTGGCAATGGCTTAGAACTGACAGGACTGTGCAATGCCAGGTAGAGTTGGGTGTATAGTGCTGGACCGGAACAAGGATATTTGCGGTTTCAGTTTTGAGAAGGTTTGAGTCTTGACACGTATGGCGTCCTGAGTTTTCCACATTGCCGTCTAGATACCGTGGTGAACTTCATGATGACCATTGTCCGGATGGTGCCTGAATCTGGTTAAGTGATGAACTGCGCCTTACACATCATACGGACCATCTTTCCTTGAGATGTCTAAGTCAGTGTATGATTTTGCTAAGACCGTGTTCTTTTGCAGCTGACCCGTGAAGCACTTCTTACTACTCAGGTATGAGATTCTGTGACGGTCACTCATGAGAACATGATGGAGGTGACGCTGATGGTTTTGCACTCCATAGTGAGTGTGTTTTGGGCCTATGGGAAGTTCAGAATCCATTTGACTTAAGCAATCCTAATGTGCGTGAGTGTTGCCGTCTCCCTGCTCAGAGATTAATCTATCACTGATAGATTAATAGGTGGATTTCCAGGTCATTTCTCCCACTGTCTTCTCTACATTAATAACCATGGATGTTTGCAGGTACCTCTTGGTGAAAAGGTGTCATCGACATCTACACGACCAGGTAATGATCATGAGTCTCCAACCAAAGCCATTGACCAAGGCAATGTGCACTTGTCTAGGCAACCTAAGACGTGTATGCCACCCATTCTTCACAGTGTGTCTTTCAAGTCACAGTGAGCCCATCCCCGGGAAGCCTGTCTACGGTAGTTATGCAGGCATCCAGGAGGTTTTGGGGTCAGGGATGAAGTGGGCCATAGCACAGACTAGCCGATCGTCCTGTTCCTAAGGAAGCGATGGCCTTGTACCTAAGACTTCCAGGTTCTATCGCTGTGTTGCAGTTGGTGAGGTAATAACCATGTGTTTCTACCTTTTCTCTTTCAGTCATCAGTCATGTTTAGTGCTGTGTGTCCAGTGTGGATGATATCCGGTGAGTACCCTGGCAGTTGCAAGCTACTTAATAGTAAACATAAGATTTTTTGAGGGATATCCATGAGAGATGATGGTGTCTGCTGAGGAAGACTTTGGCATGATGGAATAGCGTTATCAAGGTTGAGTTGATGTATTTCATTTGAGTGGAAGTGTAAAGCATTGTTGCATGTGTGGTCTTAAAACAAGTTGTGGTCCTAAACCCTTTTGTCACGTGCGTTTCTTCAGATTCCTATGAGGAGAACTGGGTGAGCTCACTATGGTCGTTATGAGAACCAGCCTCTAAATCTGGGGAAGGTTTTAGTGGGTCCCACCGTGGTGCAAATCACTTGATACTAAAGGTGATGTTTAGTGCAGAGGATGCTATTAACACTTGTGGTAACTACCATGTTTGCAGGGGGAGGTAGGCAGCATGGGAGGTACTGAGGTAATGGCTGCCCACAGTACCTGCCATGCCGCCGCCCTCCGCCTACAAAAGCTCGGCGCAGACCATGTGATACCCAAGTGTCCAGGTAAGTGATGCTGTGGGCTAGCACTCGTTATCGCCATGATTCCCTTGCAGGAATTCAGGCAAGCAACAATAGATTTTTTGCCGATTGTCTTAAGTAGGAGTTTAAATTTTTCTATCTTAGAGTAGGGTTCCATTTCCTACTGTGCATGTCCTAGGAATTCAGGCGCAATGGTACTTATCCTGGCTTGCCAACCCGCAATACTGATCATAGGCTATCGACAGGTTTCCAATCCCGAAGTGAAACGATTGTCACAGTGATGTTGACTCTGGCTAATTGCACATACCCAGGTAGACTTGATGTTTCTCATAGTGGACGAGGTTGCTTCCCAGTGTCCTGGTGGGTAAAGGCTTGGAATCCATTTGACTCAGACATTGCCTTTTATGACCCCACTTGAGGCCTAGTGCATGACATTTTCGGCACTGGGAGTCAGAGGTCCCTGACACGTCCTGCACCCTCTTGCATGTCGGGACCCCTCAGGGGATGTCCAACTGCCGGCTTAGGCCCAGAGTGAGACGTCCCCTCTCGCAGTCTGGAATTTCAGGCTTGTTACCACCTGCCTGCCCGCTGCTATGTACCGTTCTTCTCTCTGCTGCTTAGGGCTGCCGTGTAGGCAGGCGAGGCTCCCAGCACCACCACTGTGCTTGCCAGTCATGAGCCCAGGTTCTGACTGTGTGGCGCTCTTTCTGTGGAAGAGCACTGACCACCACAGGGCAGCTCCTGCATTCGGCGTCTGCTCCATGGTGGTCATTGCACATCGGAGCAAAAGGTGTTTCTGGACGTTGTGCCCTAAGGGATACTTTGGCCATTATTATGTAATAGCAATAGATAGGTAGATTTCCAGGTAACTTCTTCCATGGTCCCTCTCAACATTAAGGAGCATGGAATGTTTCCGGATAGCTCTTGGTGCCTAGAAAGTGTCATTGCCATCTACAAGTATCCAGGTTATGGTCAGGAGTGTCCAACAAAGCCATTGAACTGGGTGAGCTAACTATGGTCACTGTGGAACCTACGTCTAAACGTGGTAAGTGTTCAAGGGGGTCCTACCGCTGTGCAGATCATTTGATACTCAAGGTGAGGTTAAGTGAAGAGGATGCTCTTAACAGTCGTGTTAACTACTATGTTTGTAGGCGGAGATTGGTGCGATGTGCGGTACTGAGATAATAGCTTCCCCCGGTACCAGCCATCGCGCCCACCTCCGCCTACAGAAGTGCAGCGCAGAGCATGTGATGCCCACACGTCTAGGTAAGTAATGCATGTGCTTACACTTGTTGTTGTCATGATTCCATTGTAGGGATTCAGGTAAGAAATGATGGATTCTTTTCCAACCCTCTGAAGTAGGAGTTTAATATTTAGTCTGTTAGAGAAGGTTGATGTTTCCGACTGTGCATGTTCCAGGATTCCAGGCACACTCGTACTGATCCTGGTTGCCAACCGGCAGTACTGATCATAGGCTTTTCACAGGGATCCAACCCTGAGTGACGCCTTTGTAACAGTGATGTCAACTCTGGGTAACTACATGTCTCCAGGTAGCGTTGAATTTTCTCTTAGTGGACGAGGTTGCTACCTGTGTCCTAGTGGGGAAAGGTTTGCCCCGGAATGAAGGACGTGGCTCTTATGCAGCTAAGTGGAGATGGGGGCTTCAACCACAGCTTGAGCCTCTGATCTGTAGATCGCTAGGTGAGCACTGATGCTTTTCCCAAAAATACTGAGGTGACCCTCTCTTTTTGGGACTCTACATGTACTAGCCTACAAGTCCAAAAGACACAGATTGTGAAAGGTAGAAAATGATAGTCCTCAGCAATCTAGCAAGGTGCAGGGTGTTCATGTGGTATTTTAGAGAACATGTCTCTTTATCTCTGGGTAGGATGAGGGATTGCTGTATGTAGGTCCTGATTATAATAGGCTGAACTGTAGCACTCACCATGAAAAGATTTCTGGTGCCCCTGGTGAAATGTTGTTATATCTGACCATGGCCGGATTTTGGAGTTCTGCAGTGTATTCATGCAGTGTTGATGGTGTCTTACAGAAGGAAGTGTCGCAGCTTATCAGGGGTGTCATGCTACACACAGTTCTGTGTTTTCTCCCGTATCTTGTGTGTTTTCAGGGTCTGGTGAAGAAGAGATGACGATGAAGTTACTGGCGGTCAACGGGCCATTTCTCATTTGGAAAAAGTGTTGATGTGTTCTCACACTCATTGTTACCATGACTTGTTTAGCTGCAGTGGTGTAAGAAATTCTAGGGACCGTGTAGGTACTAGCAACCATAATGCTTCTTTAGTTTGGTATGTTAGACAAAACTTAAGTTGAACTACAGGATTGCCGAACTATGGGAAGATATCAGAATAACTTCCTCAGATCTCCCAAGTCACATTAATCAGTGGATTTTTCTTTCTCTGAGGGGACCAGCCAGCAGCTGAAGGTATCTCTGGCAATGGCTTAGAACTGACAGGACTGTGCAATGCCAGGTAGAGTTGGGTGTATAGTGCTGGACCGGAACAAGGATATTTGCGGTTTCAGTTTTGAGAAGGTTTGAGTCTTGACACGTATGGCGTCCTGAGTTTTCCACATTGCCGTCTAGATACCGTGGTGAACTTCATGATGACCATTGTCCGGATGGTGCCTGAATCTGGTTAAGTGATGAACTGCGCCTTACACATCATACGGACCATCTTTCCTTGAGATGTCTAAGTCAGTGTATGATTTTGCTAAGACCGTGTTCTTTTGCAGCTGACCCGTGAAGCACTTCTTACTACTCAGGTATGAGATTCTGTGACGGTCACTCATGAGAACATGATGGAGGTGACGCTGATGGTTTTGCACTCCATAGTGAGTGTGTTTTGGGCCTATGGGAAGTTCAGAATCCATTTGACTTAAGCAATCCTAATGTGCGTGAGTGTTGCCGTCTCCCTGCTCAGAGATTAATCTATCACTGATAGATTAATAGGTGGATTTCCAGGTCATTTCTCCCACTGTCTTCTCTACATTAATAACCATGGATGTTTGCAGGTACCTCTTGGTGAAAAGGTGTCATCGACATCTACACGACCAGGTAATGATCATGAGTCTCCAACCAAAGCCATTGACCAAGGCAATGTGCACTTGTCTAGGCAACCTAAGACGTGTATGCCACCCATTCTTCACAGTGTGTCTTTCAAGTCACAGTGAGCCCATCCCCGGGAAGCCTGTCTACGGTAGTTATGCAGGCATCCAGGAGGTTTTGGGGTCAGGGATGAAGTGGGCCATAGCACAGACTAGCCGATCGCCCTGTTCCTAAGGAAGCGATGGCCTTGTACCTAAGACTTCCAGGTTCTATCGCTGTGTTGCAGTTGGTGAGGTAATAACCATGTGTTTCTACCTTTTCTCTTTCAGTCATCAGTCATGTTTAGTGCTGTGTGTCCAGTGTGGATGATATCCGGTGAGTACCCTGGCAGTTGCAAGCTACTTAATAGTAAACATAAGATTTTTTGAGGGATATCCATGAGAGATGATGGTGTCTGCTGAGGAAGACTTTGGCATGATGGAATAGCGTTATCAAGGTTGAGTTGATGTATTTCATTTGAGTGGAAGTGTAAAGCATTGTTGCATGTGTGGTCTTAAAACAAGTTGTGGTCCTAAACCCTTTTGTCACGTGCGTTTCTTCAGATTCCTATGAGGAGAACTGGGTGAGCTCACTATGGTCGTTATGAGAACCAGCCTCTAAATCTGGGGAAGGTTTTAGTGGGTCCCACCGTGGTGCAAATCACTTGATACTAAAGGTGATGTTTAGTGCAGAGGATGCTATTAACACTTGTGGTAACTACCATGTTTGCAGGGGGAGGTAGGCAGCATGGGAGGTACTGAGGTAATGGCTGCCCACAGTACCTGCCATGCCGCCGCCCTCCGCCTACAAAAGCTCGGCGCAGACCATGTGATACCCAAGTGTCCAGGTAAGTGATGCTGTGGGCTAGCACTCGTTATCGCCATGATTCCCTTGCAGGAATTCAGGCAAGCAACAATAGATTTTTTGCCGATTGTCTTAAGTAGGAGTTTAAATTTTTCTATCTTAGAGTAGGGTTCCATTTCCTACTGTGCATGTCCTAGGAATTCAGGCGCAATGGTACTTATCCTGGCTTGCCAACCCGCAATACTGATCATAGGCTATCGACAGGTTTCCAATCCCGAAGTGAAACGATTGTCACAGTGATGTTGACTCTGGCTAATTGCACATACCCAGGTAGACTTGATGTTTCTCATAGTGGACGAGGTTGCTTCCCAGTGTCCTGGTGGGTAAAGGCTTGGAATCCATTTGACTCAGACATTGCCTTTTATGACCCCACTTGAGGCCTAGTGCATGACATTTTCGGCACTGGGAGTCAGAGGTCCCTGACACGTCCTGCACCCTCTTGCATGTCGGGACCCCTCAGGGGATGTCCAACTGCCGGCTTAGGCCCAGAGTGAGACGTCCCCTCTCGCAGTCTGGAATTTCAGGCTTGTTACCACCTGCCTGCCCGCTGCTATGTACCGTTCTTCTCTCTGCTGCTTAGGGCTGCCGTGTAGGCAGGCGAGGCTCCCAGCACCACCACTGTGCTTGCCAGTCATGAGCCCAGGTTCTGACTGTGTGGCGCTCTTTCTGTGGAAGAGCACTGACCACCACAGGGCAGCTCCTGCATTCGGCGTCTGCTCCATGGTGGTCATTGCACATCGGAGCAAAAGGTGTTTCTGGACGTTGTGCCCTAAGGGATACTTTGGCCATTATTATGTAATAGCAATAGATAGGTAGATTTCCAGGTAACTTCTTCCATGGTCCCTCTCAACATTAAGGAGCATGGAATGTTTCCGGATAGCTCTTGGTGCCTAGAAAGTGTCATTGCCATCTACAAGTATCCAGGTTATGGTCAGGAGTGTCCAACAAAGCCATTGAACTGGGTGAGCTAACTATGGTCACTGTGGAACCTACGTCTAAACGTGGTAAGTGTTCAAGGGGGTCCTACCGCTGTGCAGATCATTTGATACTCAAGGTGAGGTTAAGTGAAGAGGATGCTCTTAACAGTCGTGTTAACTACTATGTTTGTAGGCGGAGATTGGTGCGATGTGCGGTACTGAGATAATAGCTTCCCCCGGTACCAGCCATCGCGCCCACCTCCGCCTACAGAAGTGCAGCGCAGAGCATGTGATGCCCACACGTCTAGGTAAGTAATGCATGTGCTTACACTTGTTGTTGTCATGATTCCATTGTAGGGATTCAGGTAAGAAATGATGGATTCTTTTCCAACCCTCTGAAGTAGGAGTTTAATATTTAGTCTGTTAGAGAAGGTTGATGTTTCCGACTGTGCATGTTCCAGGATTCCAGGCACACTCGTACTGATCCTGGTTGCCAACCGGCAGTACTGATCATAGGCTTTTCACAGGTATCCAACCCTGAGTGACGCCTTTGTAACAGTGATGTCAACTCTGGGTAACTACATGTCTCCAGGTAGCGTTGAATTTTCTCTTAGTGGACGAGGTTGCTACCTGTGTCCTAGTGGGGAAAGGTTTGCCCCGGAATGAAGGACGTGGCTCTTATGCAGCTAAGTGGAGATGGGGGCTTCAACCACAGCTTGAGCCTCTGATCTGTAGATCGCTAGGTGAGCACTGATGCTTTTCCCAAAAATACTGAGGTGACCCTCTCTTTTTGGGACTCTACATGTACTAGCCTACAAGTCCAAAAGACACAGATTGTGAAAGGTAGAAAATGATAGTCCTCAGCAATCTAGCAAGGTGCAGGGTGTTCATGTGGTATTTTAGAGAACATGTCTCTTTATCTCTGGGTAGGATGAGGGATTGCTGTATGTAGGTCCTGATTATAATAGGCTGAACTGTAGCACTCACCATGAAAAGATTTCTGGTGCCCCTGGTGAAATGTTGTCATATCTGACCATGGCCGGATTTTGGAGTTCTGCAGTGTATTCATGCAGTGTTGATGGTGTCTTACAGAAGGAAGTGTCGCAGCTTATCAGGGGTGTCATGCTACACACAGTTCTGTGTTTTCTCCCGTATCTTGTGTGTTTTCAGGGTCTGGTGAAGAAGAGATGACGATGAAGTTACTGGCGGTCAACGGGCCATTTCTCATTTGGAAAAAGTGTTGATGTGTTCTCACACTCATTGTTACCATGACTTGTTTAGCTGCAGTGGTGTAAGAAATTCTAGGGACCGTGTAGGTACTAGCAACCATAATGCTTCTTTAGTTTGGTATGTTAGACAAAACTTAAGTTGAACTACAGGATTGCCGAACTATGGGAAGATATCAGAATAACTTCCTCAGATCTCCCAAGTCACATTAATCAGTGGATTTTTCTTTCTCTGAGGGGACCAGCCAGCAGCTGAAGGTATCTCTGGCAATGGCTTAGAACTGACAGGACTGTGCAATGCCAGGTAGAGTTGGGTGTATAGTGCTGGACCGGAACAAGGATATTTGCGGTTTCAGTTTTGAGAAGGTTTGAGTCTTGACACGTATGGCGTCCTGAGTTTTCCACATTGCCGTCTAGATACCGTGGTGAACTTCATGATGACCATTGTCCGGATGGTGCCTGAATCTGGTTAAGTGATGAACTGCGCCTTACACATCATACGGACCATCTTTCCTTGAGATGTCTAAGTCAGTGTATGATTTTGCTAAGACCGTGTTCTTTTGCAGCTGACCCGTGAAGCACTTCTTACTACTCAGGTATGAGATTCTGTGACGGTCACTCATGAGAACATGATGGAGGTGACGCTGATGGTTTTGCACTCCATAGTGAGTGTGTTTTGGGCCTATGGGAAGTTCAGAATCCATTTGACTTAAGCAATCCTAATGTGCGTGAGTGTTGCCGTCTCCCTGCTCAGAGATTAATCTATCACTGATAGATTAATAGGTGGATTTCCAGGTCATTTCTCCCACTGTCTTCTCTACATTAATAACCATGGATGTTTGCAGGTACCTCTTGGTGAAAAGGTGTCATCGACATCTACACGACCAGGTAATGATCATGAGTCTCCAACCAAAGCCATTGACCAAGGCAATGTGCACTTGTCTAGGCAACCTAAGACGTGTATGCCACCCATTCTTCACAGTGTGTCTTTCAAGTCACAGTGAGCCCATCCCCGGGAAGCCTGTCTACGGTAGTTATGCAGGCATCCAGGAGGTTTTGGGGTCAGGGATGAAGTGGGCTATAGCACAGACTAGCCGATCGCCCTGTTCCTAAGGAAGCGATGGCCTTGTACCTAAGACTTCCAGGTTCTATCGCTATGTTGCAGTTGGTGAGGTAATAACCATGTGTTTCTACCTTTTCTCTTTCAGTCATCAGTCATGTTTAGTGCTGTGTGTCCAGTGTGGATGATATCCGGTGAGTACCCTGGCATTTGGAAGCTACTTAATAGTAAACATAAGATTTTTTGAGGGATATCCATGAGAGATGATGGTGTCTGCTGAGGAAGACTTTGACATGATGGAATAGCGTTATCAAGGTTGAGTTGATGTATTTCATTTGAGTGGAAGTGTAAAGCATTGTTGCATGTGTGGTCTTAAAACAAGTTGTGGTCCTAAACCCTTTTGTCACGTGCGTTTCTTCAGATTCCTATGAGGAGAACTGGGTGAGCTCACTATGGTCGTTATGAGAACCAGCCTCTAAATCTGGGGAAGGTTTTACTGTGTCCCACCGTGGTGCAAATCACTTGATACTAAAGGTGATGTTTAGTGCAGAGGATGCTATTAACACTTGTGGTAACTACCATGTTTGCAGGGGGAGGTAGGCAGCATGGGAGGTACTGAGGTAATGGCTGCCCACAGTACCTGCCATGCCGCCGCCCTCCGCCTACAAAAGCTCAGCGCAGACCATGTGATACCCAAGTGTCCAGGTAAGTGATGCTGTGGGCTAGCACTCGTTATCGCCATGATTCCCTTGCAGGAATTCAGGCAAGCAACAATAGATTGTTGCCGATTGTCTTAAGTAGGAGTTTAAATTTTTCTATTTTAGAGTAGGGTTCCATTGCCTACTGTGCATGTCCTAGGAATTCAGGCGCAATGGTACTTTTCCTGGCTTGCCAACCCGCAATACTGATCATAGGCTATCGACAGGTTTCCAATCCCGAAGTGAAACGATTGTCACAGTGATGTTGACTCTGGCTAATTGCACATACCCAGGTAGACTTGATGTTTCTCATAGTGGACGAGGTTGCTTCCCAGTGTCCTGGTGGGTAAAGCCTTGGAATCCATTTGACTCAGACATTGCCTTTTATGACCCCACTTGAGGCCTAGTGCATGACATTTTCGGCACTGGGAGTCAGAGGTCCCTGACACGTCCTGCACCCTCTTGCATGTCGGGACCCCTCAGGGGATGTCCAACTGCCGGCTTAGGCCCAGAGTGAGACGTCCCCTCTCGCAGTCTGGAATTTCAGGCTTGTTACCACCTGCCTGCCCGCTGCTATGTACCGTTCTTCTCACTGCTGCTTAGGGCTGCCGTGTAGGCAGGCGAGGCTCCCAGCACCACCACTGTGCTTGCCAGTCATGAGCCCAGGTTCTGACTGTGTGGCGCTCTTTCTGTGGAAGAGCACTGACCACCACAGGGCAGCTCCTGCATTGGGCGTCTGCTCCATGGTGGTCATTCCACATCGGAGCGAACGCTGTTTCTGGACATTGTGCCCTAAGGGATCCTTTGGCCATTATTATATAGATAGCAATAGATAGGTAGATTTCCAGGTAACTTCTTCCATGGTCCCTCTCCACATTAAGGAGCATGGAATGTTTCCGGATATCTCTTGGTGCCTAGAAAGTGTCATTGCCATCTACAAGTGTCCAGGTGATGGTCAGGAGTGTCCAACAAAGCCATTGCACTGGGTGAGCTAACTGTGGTCACTGTGGAACCTACGTGTAAACCTGGTAAGTGTTCAAGGGTGTCCTACCGCTGTGCAGATCATTTGATACCCAAGGTGAGGTTCACTGAAGAAGAGGCTCTTAACACTTGTGTTAACTACCATGTTTGTAGGGGGGGGGGATAGCTGACTATCTGGCATTGTGGTACTATAGCTCGCAGTACCAGACAGTCCTCTACCCTCTCCCTTCAAGAGCCCAGCGCAGACCCTGTGATGCTCACATGCCTAGGAAAGTGATGGTGATGGCATGTGCTAGCACTCTTCGTCGCCATAATTCTGTTGCGAGGATTTAGGTGAGAAATGATGGTATCCTTGCCAATCCTCTTAAGTAGGAGTTTCAAATTTTCTATTTCAGAGAAGGATCACGTATCCTACTCTGCACGTTTGAGGATTGCAGGCTCACTGGTACTTACCCTGGTTGCCAACCCGCAGTACTGATCGTAGGCTTTTCTCAGGTCAACAGTCCCCATGTGACGCGTTTGTGACAGTGTTGTCGACTCTTGTTGACTACGTTTAGCCATGTAGAGTTGATGTGTCTCATAGTGGACGAAGTCGCTGTGGGTGTCCTGTTGGGGTAAGTTTTGTCATTTACAGAAGTTTCATGACTTTGAGGTTCCTTTGATGAAATGACCATGATTTAACGTTGCCCCGGAACAAAGGACTTGGTTATTATTCAGGCAAGTGGGCTTTAACCACAGCATGAGCCCTCTGATACGCGGATCGCTAGGTGAGCTCTGATGCTTTTCCCAAGAAAGTTGAGGTGACCGTCTCTTCTTGCAGGTATTCAGGTAGGCAATGATAGTCCTCAGATCTAGGAAGCTGCCGGTTTTTTACGTGGTAATTTAGAGACCTTGTTCGTTTATCCCTGGGACGGATGTGGGATTGCTGTATGCAGGTCCTGATGAAAATAGGCCGAACCACAGCACTAACCATGGGAAGGTTGCCTGTGTCCCATGGTGTAATGTTGTCAGATCTGACCATGGTCGGAACCTTGGACTTGCGCAGAGTATTCAGGCAGGGTTGATGGTGTCTTAGAGAAGCAAGTGTCGCAGCTCATCATGGGTTTCCCGCTACACACACTTCTGTGTTTTCACACGTATCTTGTGTGTTTTTCAGGGTTTTGTGAAGATAAGATGACAATGAAGTCCATGGCGGGTAACGGGGGACGTTTCTCATGTGTGAATCAGTGGTGATGTGTCCTCACACTCATTGTTACTATGACTCGTTTAGCTGGAGTCGGGTAAGAACTTCTTGGGATTCTACAGGTACTAGCAACCATATTGACTCTCTAGATTGGTATGTTAGATAAAACTTAAGTTGAACTACAGGATTGCTGAGCGATTGGAAGATATCAGTGTCACTACCACGGATCTCCCAAGTCACATTAATCACTGCGTTTTTCCTTTTTCAAGAGACCAGCCAGCAGATGAAGGTGTCTCTGGCAATGACTTAGATCTGAGAGGACTGCGAGATGACAGGTATACTTGGGGTGGGCAGTGCTGGCCCAGAAGAAGGCTATTTGCATTTTTATTTTTAGAAGGTGTGACTCTGGACACATAGGGCATCCTGTGTTTTCCAGGTTGCGGACTAGATGCCATGGTGCCTAAACACTTTTGTCACATATGTTTCTCCAGGTTCTAGGAGAACTCGGTGAGCTAAGTATGGTCGTTCTGGGAACCTGCCTCTAAACCTGGTAGGTGGTCAAATGGGTCTTGCCGCTGTGCAAATCATCTGATACTCAAGGTGAGGTTAAGTGAAGAGGATGCTCTTAACACTCGTGTTAACTACTATGTTTGTAGGCGGAGATTAGTGCGATGTGCGGTACTGAGATAATAGCTTCCCCCGGTACCAGCCATCGCGCCCACCTCCGCCTACGGAAGTGCAGCGCACAGCATGTGATGCCCACATGTCTAGGTAAGTAACGCATGTGCTTACACTTGTTGTTGTCATGATTCCATTGTAGGGATTCAGGTAAGAAATGATGGATTCTTTTCCAATCCTCTGAAGTAGGAGTTTAATATTTAGTCTGTTAGAGAAGGTTTATGTTTCCGACTGTGCATGTTCCAGGATTCCAGGCACACTCGTACTGATCCTGGTTGCCAACCGGCAGTACTGATCATAGGCTTTTCACAGGGATCCAACCCTGAGTGACGTCTTTGTAACAGTGATGTCAACTCTGGGTTAACTACATGTCTCCAGGTAGCGTTGAATTTTCTCTTAGTGGACGAGGTTGCTACCTGTGTCCTAGTGGGGAAAGGTTTGCCCCGGAATGAAGGACGTGGCTCTTATGCAGCTAAGTGGAGATGGGGGCTTCAACCACAGCTTGAGCCTCTGATCTGTAGATCGCTAGGTGAGCACTGATGCTTTTCCCAAAAATACTGAGGTGACGCTCTCTTTTTGGGACTCTACATGTACTAGCCTACAAGTCCAAAAGACACAGATTGTGAAAGGTAGAAAATGATAGTCCTCAGCAATCTAGCAAGGTGCAGGCTGTTCATGTGGTATTTTAGAGAACATGTCTCTTTATCTCTGGGTAGGATGAGGGATTGCTGTATGTAGGTCCTGATTATAATAGGCTGAACTGTAGCACTCACCATGAAAAGATTTCTGGTGCCCCTGGTGAAATGTTGTCATATCTGACCATGGCCGGATTTTGGAGTTCTGCAGTGTATTCATGCAGTGTTGATGGTGTCTTACAGAAGGAAGTGTCGCAGCTTATCAGGGGTGTCATGCTACACACAGTTCTGTGTTTTCTCCCGTATCTTGTGTGTTTTCAGGGTCTGGTGAAGAAGAGATGACGATGAAGTTACTGGCGGTCAACGGGCCATTTCTCATTTGGAAAAAGTGTTGATGTGTTCTCACACTCATTGTTACCATGACTTGTTTAGCTGCAGTGGTGTAAGAAATTCTAGGGACCGTGTAGGTACTAGCAACCATAATGCTTCTTTAGTTTGGTATGTTAGACAAAACTTAAGTTGAACTACAGGATTGCCGAACTATGGGAAGATATCAGAATAACTTCCTCAGATCTCCCAAGTCACATTAATCAGTGGATTTTTCTTTCTCTGAGGGGACCAGCCAGCAGCTGAAGGTATCTCTGGCAATGGCTTAGAACTGACAGGACTGTGCAATGCCAGGTAGAGTTGGGTGTATAGTGCTGGACCGGAACAAGGATATTTGCGGTTTCAGTTTTGAGAAGGTTTGAGTCTTGACACGTATGGCGTCCTGAGTTTTCCACATTGCCGTCTAGATACCGTGGTGAACTTCATGATGACCATTGTCCGGATGGTGCCTGAATCTGGTTAAGTGATGAACTGCGCCTTACACATCATACGGACCATCTTTCCTTGAGATGTCTAAGTCAGTGTATGATTTTGCTAAGACCGTGTTCTTTTGCAGCTGACCCGTGAAGCACTTCTTACTACTCAGGTATGAGATTCTGTGACGGTCACTCATGAGAACATGATGGAGGTGACGCTGATGGTTTTGCACTCCATAGTGAGTGTGTTTTGGGCCTATGGGAAGTTCAGAATCCATTTGACTTAAGCAATCCTAATGTGCGTGAGTGTTGCCGTCTCCCTGCTCAGAGATTAATCTATCACTGATAGATTAATAGGTGGATTTCCAGGTCATTTCTCCCACTGTCTTCTCTACATTAATAACCATGGATGTTTGCAGGTACCTCTTGGTGAAAAGGTGTCATCGACATCTACACGACCAGGTAATGATCATGAGTCTCCAACCAAAGCCATTGACCAAGGCAATGTGCACTTGTCTAGGCAACCTAAGACGTGTATGCCACCCATTCTTCACAGTGTGTCTTTCAAGTCACAGTGAGCCCATCCCCGGGAAGCCTGTCTACGGTAGTTATGCAGGCATCCAGGAGGTTTTGGGGTCAGGGATGAAGTGGGCCATAGCACAGACTAGCCGATCGCCCTGTTCCTAAGGAAGCGATGGCCTTGTACCTAAGACTTCCAGTTTCTATCGCTGTGTTGCAGTTGGTGAGGTAATAACCATGTGTTTCTACCTTTTCTCTTTCAGTCATCAGTCATGTTTAGTGCTGTGTGTCCAGTGTGGATGATATCCGGTGAGTACCCTGGCATTTGGAAGCTACTTAATAGTAAACATAAGATTTTTTGAGGGATATCCATGAGAGATGATGGTGTCTGCTGAGGAAGACTTTGGCATGATGGAATAGCGTTATCAAGGTTGAGTTGATGTATTTCATTTGAGTGGAAGTGTAAAGCATTGTTGCATGTGTGGTCTTAAAACAAGTTGTGGTCCTAAACCCTTTTGTCACGTGCGTTTCTTCAGATTCCTATGAGGAGAACTGGGTGAGCTCACTATGGTCGTTATGAGAACCAGCCTCTAAATCTGGGGAAGGTTTTAGTGGGTCCCACCGTGGTGCAAATCACTTGATACTAAAGGTGATGTTTAGTGCAGAGGATGCTATTAACACTTGTGGTAACTACCATGTTTGCAGGGGGAGGTAGGCAGCATGGGAGGTACTGAGGTAATGGCTGCCCACAGTACCTGCCATGCCGCCGCCCTCCGCCTACAAAAGCTCGGCGCAGACCATGTGATACCCAAGTGTCCAGGTAAGTGATGCTGTGGGCTAGCACTCGTTATCGCCATGATTCCCTTGCAGGAATTCAGGCAAGCAACAATAGATTTTTTGCCGATTGTCTTAAGTAGGAGTTTAAATTTTTCTATCTTAGAGTAGGGTTCCATTTCCTACTGTGCATGTCCTAGGAATTCAGGCGCAATGGTACTTATCCTGGCTTGCCAACCCGCAATACTGATCATAGGCTATCGACAGGTTTCCAATCCCGAAGTGAAACGATTGTCACAGTGATGTTGACTCTGGCTAATTGCACATACCCAGGTAGACTTGATGTTTCTCATAGTGGACGAGGTTGCTTCCCAGTGTCCTGGTGGGTAAAGGCTTGGAATCCATTTGACTCAGACATTGCCTTTTATGACCCCACTTGAGGCCTAGTGCATGACATTTTCGGCACTGGGAGTCAGAGGTCCCTGACACGTCCTGCACCCTCTTGCATGTCGGGACCCCTCAGGGGATGTCCAACTGCCGGCTTAGGCCCAGAGTGAGACGTCCCCTCTCGCAGTCTGGAATTTCAGGCTTGTTACCACCTGCCTGCCCGCTGCTATGTACCGTTCTTCTCACTGCTGCTTAGGGCTGCCGTGTAGGCAGGCGAGGCTCCCAGCACCACCACTGTGCTTGCCAGTCATGAGCCCAGGTTCTGACTGTGTGGCGCTCTTTCTGTGGAAGAGCACTGACCACCACAGGGCAGCTCCTGCATTCGGCGTCTGCTCCATGGTGGTCATTGCACATCGGAGCAAAAGGTGTTTCTGGACATTGTGCCCTAAGGGATACTTTGGCCATTATTATGTAATAGCAATAGTAGATAGGTAGATTTCCAGGTAACTTCTTCCATGGTCCCTCTCAACATTAAGGAGCATGGAATGTTTCCGGATAGCTCTTGGTGCCTAGAAAGTGTCATTGCCATCTACAAGTATCCAGGTTATGGTCAGGAGTGTCCAACAAAGCCATTGAACTGGGTGAGCTAACTATGGTCACTGTGGAACCTACGTCTAAACGTGGTAAGTGTTCAAGGGGGTCCTACCGCTGTGCAGATCATTTGATACTCAAGGTGAGGTTAAGTGAAGAGGATGCTCTTAACAGTCGTGTTAACTACTATGTTTGTAGGCGGAGATTGGTGCGATGTGCGGTACTGAGATAATAGCTTCCCCCGGTACCAGCCATCGCGCCCACCTCCGCCTACAGAAGTGCAGCGCAGAGCATGTGATGCCCACACGTCTAGGTAAGTAATGCATGTGCTTACACTTGTTGTTGTCATGATTCCATTGTAGGGATTCAGGTAAGAAATGATGGATTCTTTTCCAACCCTCTGAAGTAGGAGTTTAATACTTAGTCTGTTAGAGAAGGTTGATGTTTCCGACTGTGCATGTTCCAGGATTCCAGGCACACTCGTACTGATCCTGGTTGCCAACCGGCAGTACTGATCATAGGCTTTTCACAGGTATCCAACCCTGAGTGACGCCTTTGTAACGGTGATGTCAACTCTGGGTAACTACATGTCTCCAGGTAGCGTTGAATTTTCTCTTAGTGGACGAGGTTGCTACCTGTGTCCTAGTGGGGAAAGGTTTGCCCCGGAATGAAGGACGTGGCTCTTATGCAGCTAAGTGGAGATGGGGGCTTCAACCACAGCTTGAGCCTCTGATCTGTAGATCGCTAGGTGAGCACTGATGCTTTTCCCAAAAATACTGAGGTGACCCTCTCTTTTTGGGACTCTACATGTACTAGCCTACAAGTCCAAAAGACACAGATTGTGAAAGGTAGAAAATGATAGTCCTCAGCAATCTAGCAAGGTGCAGGCTGTTCATGTGGTATTTTAGAGAACATGTCTCTTTATCTCTGGGTAGGATGAGGGATTGCTGTATGTAGGTCCTGATTATAATAGGCTGAACTGTAGCACTCACCATGAAAAGATTTCTGGTGCCCCTGGTGAAATGTTGTCATATCTGACCATGGTCGGATTTTGGAGTTCTGCAGTGTATTCATGCAGTGTTGATGGTGTCTTACAGAAGGAAGTGTCGCAGCTTATCAGGGGTGTCATGCTACACACAGTTCTGTGTTTTCTCCCGTATCTTGTGTGTTTTCAGGGTCTGGTGAAGAAGAGATGACGATGAAGTTACTGGCGGTCAACGGGCCATTTCTCATTTGGAAAAAGTGTTGATGTGTTCTCACACTCATTGTTACCATGACTTGTTTAGCTGCAGTGGTGTAAGAAATTCTAGGGACCGTGTAGGTACTAGCAACCATAATGCTTCTTTAGTTTGGTATGTTAGACAAAACTTAAGTTGAACTACAGGATTGCCGAACTATGGGAAGATATCAGAATAACTTCCTCAGATCTCCCAAGTCACATTAATCAGTGGATTTTTCTTTCTCTGAGGGGACCAGCCAGCAGCTGAAGGTATCTCTGGCAATGGCTTAGAACTGACAGGACTGTGCAATGCCAGGTAGAGTTGGGTGTATAGTGCTGGACCGGAACAAGGATATTTGCGGTTTCAGTTTTGAGAAGGTTTGAGTCTTGACACGTATGGCGTCCTGAGTTTTCCACATTGCCGTCTAGATACCGTGGTGAACTTCATGATGACCATTGTCCGGATGGTGCCTGAATCTGGTTAAGTGATGAACTGCGCCTTACACATCATACGGACCATCTTTCCTTGAGATGTCTAAGTCAGTGTATGATTTTGCTAAGACCGTGTTCTTTTGCAGCTGACCCGTGAAGCACTTCTTACTACTCAGGTATGAGATTCTGTGACGGTCACTCATGAGAACATGATGGAGGTGACGCTGATGGTTTTGGACTCCATAGTGAGTGTGTTTTGGGCCTATGGGAAGTTCAGAATCCATTTGACTTAAGCAATCCTAATGTGCGTGAGTGTTGCCGTCTCCCTGCTCAGAGATTAATCTATCACTGATAGATTAATAGGTGGATTTCCAGGTCATTTCTCCCACTGTCTTCTCTACATTAATAACCATGGATGTTTGCAGGTACCTCTTGGTGAAAAGGTGTCATCGACATCTACACGACCAGGTAATGATCATGAGTCTCCAACCAAAGCCATTGACCAAGGCAATGTGCACTTGTCTAGGCAACCTAAGACGTGTATGCCACCCATTCTTCACAGTGTGTCTTTCAAGTCACAGTGAGCCCATCCCCGGGAAGCCTGTCTACGGTAGTTATGCAGGCATCCAGGAGGTTTTGGGGTCAGGGATGAAGTGGGCTATAGCACAGACTAGCCGATCGCCCTGTTCCTAAGGAAGCGATGGCCTTGTACCTAAGACTTCCAGGTTCTATCGCTATGTTGCAGTTGGTGAGGTAATAACCATGTGTTTCTACCTTTTCTCTTTCAGTCATCAGTCATGTTTAGTGCTGTGTGTCCAGTGTGGATGATATCCGGTGAGTACCCTGGCATTTGGAAGCTACTTAATAGTAAACATAAGATTTTTTGAGGGATATCCATGAGAGATGATGGTGTCTGCTGAGGAAGACTTTGGCATGATGGAATAGCGTTATCAAGGTTGAGTTGATGTATTTCATTTGAGTGGAAGTGTAAAGCATTGTTGCATGTGTGGTCTTAAAACAAGTTGTGGTCCTAAACCCTTTTGTCACGTGCGTTTCTTCAGATTCCTATGAGGAGAACTGGGTGAGCTCACTATGGTCGTTATGAGAACCAGCCTCTAAATCTGGGGAAGGTTTTACTGTGTCCCACCGTGATGCAAATCACTTGATACTAAAGGTGATGTTTAGTGCAGAGGATGCTATTAACACTTGTGGTAACTACCATGTTTGCAGGGGGAGGTAGGCAGCATGGGAGGTACTGAGGTAATGGCTGCCCACAGTACCTGCCATGCCGCCGCCCTCCGCCTACAAAAGCTCAGCGCAGACCATGTGATACCCAAGTGTCCAGGTAAGTGATGCTGTGGGCTAGCACTCGTTATCGCCATGATTCCCTTGCAGGAATTCAGGCAAGCAACAATAGATTGTTGCCGATTGTCTTAAGTAGGAGTTTAAATTTTTCTATTTTAGAGTAGGGTTCCATTGCCTACTGTGCATGTCCTAGGAATTCAGGCGCAATGGTACTTTTCCTGGCTTGCCAACCCGCAATACTGATCATAGGCTATCGACAGGTTTCCAATCCCGAAGTGAAACGATTGTCACAGTGATGTTGACTCTGGCTAATTGCACATACCCAGGTAGACTTGATGTTTCTCATAGTGGACGAGGTTGCTTCCCAGTGTCCTGGTGGGTAAAGGCTTGGAATCCATTTGACTCAGACATTGCCTTTTATGACCCCACTTGAGGCCTAGTGCATGACATTTTCGGCACTGGGAGTCAGAGGTCCCTGACACGTCCTGCACCCTCTTGCATGTCGGGACCCCTCAGGGGATGTCCAACTGCCGGCTTAGGCCCAGAGTGAGACGTCCCCTCTCGCAGTCTGGAATTTCAGGCTTGTTACCACCTGCCTGCCCGCTGCTATGTACCGTTCTTCTCACTGCTGCTTAGGGCTGCCGTGTAGGCAGGCGAGGCTCCCAGCACCACCACTGTGCTTGCCAGTCATGAGCCCAGGTTCTGACTGTGTGGCGCTCTTTCTGTGGAAGAGCACTGACCACCACAGGGCAGCTCCTGCATTGGGCGTCTGCTCCATGGTGGTCATTCCACATCGGAGCGAACGCTGTTTCTGGACATTGTGCCCTAAGGGATCCTTTGGCCATTATTATATAGATAGCAATAGATAGGTAGATTTCCAGGTAACTTCTTCCATGGTCCCTCTCCACATTAAGGAGCATGGAATGTTTCCGGATATCTCTTGGTGCCTAGAAAGTGTCATTGCCATCTACAAGTGTCCAGGTGATGGTCAGGAGTGTCCAACAAAGCCATTGCACTGGGTGAGCTAACTGTGGTCACTGTGGAACCTACGTGTAAACCTGGTAAGTGTTCAAGGGTGTCCTACCGCTGTGCAGATCATTTGATACCCAAGGTGAGGTTCACTGAAGAAGAGGCTCTTAACACTTGTGTTAACTACCATGTTTGTAGGGGGGGGGGGGGATAGCTGACTATCTGGCATTGTGGTACTATAGCTCGCAGTACCAGACAGTCCTCTACCCTCTCCCTTCAAGAGCCCAGCGCAGACCCTGTGATGCTCACATGCCTAGGAAAGTGATGGTGATGGCATGTGCTAGCACTCTTCGTCGCCATAATTCTGTTGCGAGGATTTAGGTGAGAAATGATGGTATCCTTGCCAATCCTCTTAAGTAGGAGTTTCAAATTTTCTATTTCAGAGAAGGATCACGTATCCTACTCTGCACGTTTGAGGATTGCAGGCTCACTGGTACTTACCCTGGTTGCCAACCCGCAGTACTGATCGTAGGCTTTTCTCAGGTCAACAGTCCCCATGTGACGCGTTTGTGACAGTGTTGTCGACTCTTGTTGACTACGTTTAGCCATGTAGAGTTGATGTGTCTCATAGTGGACGAAGTCGCTGTGGGTGTCCTGTTGGGGTAAGTTTTGTCATTTACAGAAGTTTCATGACTTTGAGGTTCCTTTGATGAAATGACCATGATTTAACGTTGCCCCGGAACAAAGGACTTGGTTATTATTCAGGCAAGTGGGCTTTAACCACAGCATGAGCCCTCTGATACGCGGATCGCTAGGTGAGCTCTGATGCTTTTCCCAAGAAAGTTGAGGTGACCGTCTCTTCTTGCAGGTATTCAGGTAGGCAATGATAGTCCTCAGATCTAGGAAGCTGCCGGTTTTTTACGTGGTAATTTAGAGACCTTGTTCGTTTATCCCTGGGACGGATGTGGGATTGCTGTATGCAGGTCCTGATGAAAATAGGCCGAACCACAGCACTAACCATGGGAAGGTTGCCTGTGTCCCATGGTGTAATGTTGTCAGATCTGACCATGGTCGGAACCTTGGACTTTCGCAGAGTATTCAGGCAGGGTTGATGGTGTCTTAGAGAAGCAAGTGTCGCAGCTCATCATGGGTTTCCCGCTACACACACTTCTGTGTTTTCACACGTATCTTGTGTGTTTTTCAGGGTTTTGTGAAGATAAGATGACAATGAAGTCCATGGCGGGTAACGGGGGACGTTTCTCATGTGTGAATCAGTGGTGATGTGTCCTCACACTCATTGTTACTATGACTCGTTTAGCTGGAGTCGGGTAAGAACTTCTTGGGATTCTACAGGTACTAGCAACCATATTGACTCTCTAGATTGGTATGTTAGATAAAACTTAAGTTGAACTACAGGATTGCTGAGCGATTGGAAGATATCAGTGTCACTACCACGGATCTCCCAAGTCACATTAATCACTGCGTTTTTCCTTTTTCAAGAGACCAGCCAGCAGATGAAGGTGTCTCTGGCAATGACTTAGATCTGAGAGGACTGCGAGATGACAGGTATACTTGGGGTGGGCAGTGCTGGCCCAGAAGAAGGCTATTTGCATTTTTATTTTTAGAAGGTGTGACTCTGGACACATAGGGCATCCTGTGTTTTCCAGGTTGCGGACTAGATGCCATGGTGCCTAAACACTTTTGTCACATATGTTTCTCCAGGTTCTAGGAGAACTCGGTGAGCTAAGTATGGTCGTTCTGGGAACCTGCCTCTAAACCTGGTAGGTGGTCAAATGGGTCTTGCCGCTGTGCAAATCATCTGATACTCAAGGTGAGGTTAAGTGAAGAGGATGCTCTTAACACTCGTGTTAACTACTATGTTTGTAGGCGGAGATTAGTGCGATGTGCGGTACTGAGATAATAGCTTCCCCCGGTACCAGCCATCGCGCCCACCTCCGCCTACGGAAGTGCAGCGCACAGCATGTGATGCCCACATGTCTAGGTAAGTAACGCATGTGCTTACACTTGTTGTTGTCATGATTCCATTGTAGGGATTCAGGTAAGAAATGATGGATTCTTTTCCAATCCTCTGAAGTAGGAGTTTAATATTTAGTCTGTTAGAGAAGGTTTATGTTTCCGACTGTGCATGTTCCAGGATTCCAGGCACACTCGTACTGATCCTGGTTGCCAACCGGCAGTACTGATCATAGGCTTTTCACAGGGATCCAACCCTGAGTGACGCCTTTGTAACAGTGATGTCAACTCTGGGTTAACTACATGTCTCCAGGTAGCGTTGAATTTTCTCTCAGTGGACGAGGTTGCTACCTGTGTCCTAGTGGGGAAAGGTTTGCCCCGGAACGAAGGCCGTGGCTCTTATGCAGCTAAGTGGAGATGGGGGCTTCAACCACAGCTTGAGCCTCTGATCTGTAGATCGCTAGGTGAGCGCTGATGCTTTTCCCAAAAATATGGAGGTGACCCTCTCTTTTTGGGACTCTACATGTACTAGCCTACAAGTCCAAAAGACACAGATTGTGAAAGGTAGAAAATGATAGTCCTCAGCAATCTAGCAAGGTGCAGGGTGTTCATGTGGTATTTTAGAGAACATGTCTCTTTATCTCTGGGTAGGATGAGGGATTGCTGTATGTAGGTCCTGATTATAATAGGCTGAACTGTAGCACTCACCATGAAAAGATTTCTGGTGCCCCTGGTGAAATGTTGTCATATCTGACCATGGCCGGATTTTGGAGTTCTGCAGTGTATTCATGCAGTGTTGATGGTGTCTTACAGAAGGAAGTGTCGCAGCTTATCAGGGGTGTCATGCTACACACAGTTCTGTGTTTTCTCCCGTATCTTGTGTGTTTTCAGGGTCTGGTGAAGAAGAGATGACGATGAAGTTACTGGCGGTCAACGGGCCATTTCTCATTTGGAAAAAGTGTTGATGTGTTCTCACACTCATTGTTACCATGACTTGTTTAGCTGCAGTGGTGTAAGAAATTCTAGGGACCGTGTAGGTACTAGCAACCATAATGCTTCTTTAGTTTGATATGTTAGACAAAACTTAAGTTGAACTACAGGATTGCCGAACTATGGGAAGATATCAGAATAACTTCCTCAGATCTCCCAAGTCACATTAATCAGTGGATTTTTCTTTCTCTGAGGGGACCAGCCAGCAGCTGAAGGTATCTCTGGCAATGGCTTAGAACTGACAGGACTGTGCAATGCCAGGTAGAGTTGGGTGTATAGTGCTGGACCGGAACAAGGATATTTGCGGTTTCAGTTTTGAGAAGGTTTGAGTCTTGACACGTATGGCGTCCTGAGTTTTCCACATTGCCGTCTAGATACCGTGGTGAACTTCATGATGACCATTGTCCGGATGGTGCCTGAATCTGGTTAAGTGATGAACTGCGCCTTACACATCATACGGACCATCTTTCCTTGAGATGTCTAAGTCAGTGTATGATTTTGCTAAGACCGTGTTCTTTTGCAGCTGACCCGTGAAGCACTTCTTACTACTCAGGTATGAGATTCTGTGACGGTCACTCATGAGAACATGATGGAGGTGACGCTGATGGTTTTGCACTCCATAGTGAGTGTGTTTTGGGCCTATGGGAAGTTCAGAATCCATTTGACTTAAGCAATCCTAATGTGCGTGAGTGTTGCCGTCTCCCTGCTCAGAGATTAATCTATCACTGATAGATTAATAGGTGGATTTCCAGGTCATTTCTCCCACTGTCTTCTCTACATTAATAACCATGGATGTTTGCAGGTACCTCTTGGTGAAAAGGTGTCATCGACATCTACACGACCAGGTAATGATCATGAGTCTCCAACCAAAGCCATTGACCAAGGCAATGTGCACTTGTCTAGGCAACCTAAGACGTGTATGCCACCCATTCTTCACAGTGTGTCTTTCAAGTCACAGTGAGCCCATCCCCGGGAAGCCTGTCTACGGTAGTTATGCAGGCATCCAGGAGGTTTTGGGGTCAGGGATGAAGTGGGCCATAGCACAGACTAGCCGATCGCCCTGTTCCTAAGGAAGCGATGGCCTTGTACCTAAGACTTCCAGGTTCTATCGCTGTGTTGCAGTTGGTGAGGTAATAACCATGTGTTTCTACCTTTTCTCTTTCAGTCATCAGTCATGTTTAGTGCTGTGTGTCCAGTGTGGATGATATCCGGTGAGTACCCTGGCATTTGGAAGCTACTTAATAGTAAACATAAGATTTTTTGAGGGATATCCATGAGAGATGATGGTGTCTGCTGAGGAAGACTTTGACATGATGGAATAGCGTTATCAAGGTTGAGTTGATGTATTTCATTTGAGTGGAAGTGTAAAGCATTGTTGCATGTGTGGTCTTAAAACAAGTTGTGGTCCTAAACCCTTTTGTCACGTGCGTTTCTTCAGATTCCTATGAGGAGAACTGGGTGAGCTCACTATGGTCGTTATGAGAACCAGCCTCTAAATCTGGGGAAGGTTTTAGTGGGTCCCACCGTGGTGCAAATCACTTGATACTAAAGGTGATGTTTAGTGCAGAGGATGCTATTAACACTTGTGGTAACTACCATGTTTGCAGGGGGAGGTAGGCAGCATGGGAGGTACTGAGGTAATGGCTGCCCACAGTACCTGCCATGCCGCCGCCCTCCGCCTACAAAAGCTCAGCGCAGACCTTGTGATACCCAAGTGTCTAGGTAAGTGATGCTGTGGGCTAGCACTCGTTATCGCCATGATTCCCTTGCAGGAATTCAGGCAAGCAACAATAGATTTTTTGCCGATTGTCTTAGGTAGGAGTTTAAATTTTTCTATCTTAGAGTAGGGTTCCATTTCCTACTGTGCATGTCCTAGGAATTCAGGCGCAATGGTACTTATCCTGGCTTGCCAACCCGCAATACTGATCATAGGCTATCGACAGGTTTCCAATCCCGAAGTGAAACGATTGTCACAGTGATGTTGACTCTGGCTAATTGCACATACCCAGGTAGACTTGATGTTTCTCATAGTGGACGAGGTTGCTTCCCAGTGTCCTGGTGGGTAAAGGCTTGGAATCCATTTGACTCAGACATTGCCTTTTATGACCCCACTTGAGGCCTAGTGCATGACATTTTCGGCACTGGGAGTCAGAGGTCCCTGACACGTCCTGCACCCTCTTGCATGTCGGGACCCCTCAGGGGATGTCCAACTGCCGGCTTAGGCCCAGAGTGAGACGTCCCCTCTCGCAGTCTGGAATTTCAGGCTTGTTACCACCTGCCTGCCCGCTGCTATGTACCGTTCTTCTCACTGCTGCTTAGGGCTGCCGTGTAGGCAGGCGAGGCTCCCAGCACCACCACTGTGCTTGCCAGTCATGAGCCCAGGTTCTGACTGTGTGGCGCTCTTTCTGTGGAAGAGCACTGACCACCACAGGGCAGCTCCTGCATTCGGCGTCTGCTCCATGGTGGTCATTGCACATCGGAGCAAAAGGTGTTTCTGGACATTGTGCCCTAAGGGATACTTTGGCCATTATTATGTAATAGCAATAGATAGGTAGATTTCCAGGTAACTTCTTCCATGGTCCCTCTCAACATTAAGGAGCATGGAATGTTTCCGGATAGCTCTTGGTGCCTAGAAAATGTCATTGCCATCTACAAGTATCCAGGTTATGGTCAGGAGTGTCCAACAAAGCCATTGAACTGGGTGAGCTAACTATGGTCACTGTGGAACCTACGTCTAAACGTGGTAAGTGTTCAAGGGTGTCCTACCGCTGTGCAGATCATTTGATACTCAAGGTGAGGTTAAGTGAAGAGGATGCTCTTAACAGTCGTGTTAACTACTATGTTTGTAGGCGGAGATTGGTGCGATGTGCGGTACTGAGATAATAGCTTCCCCCGGTACCAGCCATCGCGCCCACCTCCGCCTACAGAAGTGCAGCGCAGAGCATGTGATGCCCACACGTCTAGGTAAGTAATGCATGTGCATACACTTGTTGTTGTCATGATTCCATTGTAGGGATTCAGGTAAGAAATGATGGATTCTTTTCCAACCCTCTGAGGTAGGAGTTTAATATTTAGTCTGTTAGAGAAGGTTGATGTTTCCGACTGTGCATGTTCCAGGATTCCAGGCACACTCGTACTGATCCTGGTTGCCAACCGGCAGTACTGATCATAGGCTTTTCACAGGTATCCAACCCTGAGTGACGCCTTTGTAACAGTGATGTCAACTCTGGGTTAACTACATGTCTCCAGGTAGCGTTGAATTTTCTCTTAGTGGACGAGGTTGCTACCTGTGTCCTAGTGGGGAAAGGTTTGCCCCGGAATGAAGGACGTGGCTCTTATGCAGCTAAGTGGAGATGGGGGATTCAACCACAGCTTGAGCCTCTGATCTGTAGATCGCTAGGTGAGCACTGATGCTTTTCCCAAAAATACTGAGGTGACCCTCTCTTTTTGGGACTCTACATGTACTAGCCTACAAGTCCAAAAGACACAGATTGTGAAAGGTAGAAAATGATAGTCCTCAGCAATCTAGCAAGGTGCAGGCTGTTCATGTGGTATTTTAGAGAACATGTCTCTTTATCTCTGGGTAGGATGAGGGATTGCTGTATGTAGGTCCTGATTATAATAGGCTGAACTGTAGCACTCACCATGAAAAGATTTCTGGTGCCCCTGGTGAAATGTTGTCATATCTGACCATGGTCGGATTTTGGAGTTCTGCAGTGTATTCATGCAGTGTTGATGGTGTCTTACAGAAGGAAGTGTCGCAGCTTATCAGGGGTGTCATGCTTCACACAGTTCTGTGTTTTCTCCCGTTATCTTGTGTGTTTTCAGGGTCTGGTGAAGAAGAGATGACGATGAAGTTACTGGCGGTCAACGGGCCATTTCTCATTTGGAAAAAGTGTTGATGTGTTCTCACACTCATTGTTACCATGACTTGTTTAGCTGCAGTGGTGTAAGAAATTCTAGGGACCGTGTAGGTACTAGCAACCATAATGCTTCTTTAGTTTGGTATGTTAGACAAAACTTAAGTTGAACTACAGGATTGCCGAACTATGGGAAGATATCAGAATAACTTCCTCAGATCTCCCAAGTCACATTAATCAGTGGATTTTTCTTTCTCTGAGGGGACCAGCCAGCAGCTGAAGGTATCTCTGGCAATGGCTTAGAACTGACAGGACTGTGCAATGCCAGGTAGAGTTGGGTGTATAGTGCTGGACCCGAACAAGGATATTTGCGGTTTCAGTTTTGAGAAGGTTTGAGTCTTGACACGTATGGCGTCCTGAGTTTTCCACATTGCCGTCTAGATACCGTGGTGAACTTCATGATGACCATTGTCCGGATGGTGCCTGAATCTGGTTAAGTGATGAACTGCGCCTTACACATCATACGGACCATCTTTCCTTGAGATGTCTAAGTCAGTGTATGATTTTGCTAAGACCGTGTTCTTTTGCAGCTGACCCGTGAAGCACTTCTTACTACTCAGGTATGGGATTCTGTGACGGTCACTCATGAGAACATGATGGAGGTGACGCTGATGGTTTTGGACTCCATAGTGAGTGTGTTTTGGGCCTATGGGAAGTTCAGAATCCATTTGACTTAAGCAATCCTAATGTGCGTGAGTGTTGCCGTCTCCCTGCTCAGAGATTAATCTATCACTGATAGATTAATAGGTGGATTTCCAGGTCATTTCTCCCACTGTCTTCTCTACATTAATAACCATGGATGTTTGCAGGTACCTCTTGGTGAAAAGGTGTCATCGACATCTACACGACCAGGTAATGATCATGAGTCTCCAACCAAAGCCATTGACCAAGGCAATGTGCACTTGTCTAGGCAACCTAAGACGTGTATGCCACCCATTCTTCACAGTGTGTCTTTCAAGTCACAGTGAGCCCATCCCCGGGAAGCCTGTCTACGGTAGTTATGCAGGCATCCAGGAGGTTTTGGGGTCAGGGATGAAGTGGGCCATAGCACAGACTAGCCGATCGCCCTGTTCCTAAGGAAGCGATGGCCTTGTACCTAAGACTTCCAGGTTCTATCGCTGTGTTGCAGTTGGTGAGGTAATAACCATGTGTTTCTACCTTTTCTCTTTCAGTCATCAGTCATGTTTAGTGCTGTGTGTCCAGTGTGGATGATATCCGGTGAGTACCCTGGCATTTGGAAGCTACTTAATAGTAAACATAAGATTTTTTGAGGGATATCCATGAGAGATGATGGTGTCTGCTGAGGAAGACTTTGACATGATGGAATAGCGTTATCAAGGTTGAGTTGATGTATTTCATTTGAGTGGAAGTGTAAAGCATTGTTGCATGTGTGGTCTTAAAACAAGTTGTGGTCCTAAACCCTTTTGTCACGTGCGTTTCTTCAGATTCCTATGAGGAGAACTGGGTGAGCTCACTATGGTCGTTATGAGAACCAGCCTCTAAATCTGGGGAAGGTTTTAGTGGGTCCCACCGTGGTGCAAATCACTTGATACTAAAGGTGATGTTTAGTGCAGAGGATGCTATTAACACTTGTGGTAACTACCATGTTTGCAGGGGGAGGTAGGCAGCATGGGAGGTACTGAGGTAATGGCTGCCCACAGTACCTGCCATGCCGCCGCCCTCCGCCTACAATAGCTCAGCGCAGACCTTGTGATACCCAAGTGTCTAGGTAAGTGATGCTGTGGGCTAGCACTCGTTATCGCCATGATTCCCTTGCAGGAATTCAGGCAAGCAACAATAGATTTTTTGCCGATTGTCTTAGGTAGGAGTTTAAATTTTTCTATCTTAGAGTAGGGTTCCATTTCCTACTGTGCATGTCCTAGGAATTCAGGCGCAATGGTACTTATCCTGGCTTGCCAACCCGCAATACTGATCATAGGCTATCGACAGGTTTCCAATCCCGAAGTGAAACGATTGTCACAGTGATGTTGACTCTGGCTAATTGCACATACCCAGGTAGACTTGATGTTTCTCATAGTGGACGAGGTTGCTTCCCAGTGTCCTGGTGGGTAAAGGCTTGGAATCCATTTGACTCAGACATTGCCTTTTATGACCCCACTTGAGGCCTAGTGCATGACATTTTCGGCACTGGGAGTCAGAGGTCCCTGACACGTCCTGCACCCTCTTGCGTGTCGGGACCCCTCAGGGGATGTCCAACTGCCGGCTTAGGCCCAGAGTGAGACGTCCCCTCTCGCAGTCTGGAATTTCAGGCTTGTTACCACCTGCCTGCCCGCTGCTATGTACCGTTCTTCTCACTGCTGCTTAGGGCTGCCGTGTAGGCAGGCGAGGCTCCCAGCACCACCACTGTGCTTGCCAGTCATGAGCCCAGGTTCTGACTGTGTGGCGCTCTTTCTGTGGAAGAGCACTGACCACCACAGGGCAGCTCCTGCATTCGGCGTCTGCTCCATGGTGGTCATTGCACATCGGAGCAAAAGGTGTTTCTGGACATTGTGCCCTAAGGGATACTTTGGCCATTATTATGTAATAGCAATAGATAGGTAGATTTCCAGGTAACTTCTTCCATGGTCCCTCTCAACATTAAGGAGCATGGAATGTTTCCGGATAGCTCTTGGTGCCTAGAAAATGTCATTGCCATCTACAAGTATCCAGGTTATGGTCAGGAGTGTCCAACAAAGCCATTGAACTGGGTGAGCTAACTATGGTCACTGTGGAACCTACGTCTAAACGTGGTAAGTGTTCAAGGGGGTCCTACCGCTGTGCAGATCATTTGATACTCAAGGTGAGGTTAAGTGAAGAGGATGCTCTTAACAGTCGTGTTAACTACTATGTTTGTAGGCGGAGATTGGTGCGATGTGCGGTACTGAGATAATAGCTTCCCCCGGTACCAGCCATCGCGCCCACCTCCGCCTACAGAAGTGCAGCGCAGAGCATGTGATGCCCACACGTCTAGGTAAGTAATGCATGTGCTTACACTTGTTGTTGTCATGATTCCATTGTAGGGATTCAGGTAAGAAATGATGGATTCTTTTCCAACCCTCTGAGGTAGGAGTTTAATATTTAGTCTGTTAGAGAAGGTTGATGTTTCCGACTGTGCATGTTCCAGGATTCCAGGCACACTCGTACTGATCCTGGTTGCCAACCGGCAGTACTGATCATAGGCTTTTCACAGGTATCCAACCCTGAGTGACGCCTTTGTAACAGTGATGTCAACTCTGGGTTAACTACATGTCTCCAGGTAGCGTTGAATTTTCTCTTAGTGGACGAGGTTGCTACCTGTGTCCTAGTGGGGAAAGGTTTGCCCCGGAATGAAGGACGTGGCTCTTATGCAGCTAAGTGGAGATGGGGGCTTCAACCACAGCTTGAGCCTCTGATCTGTAGATCGCTAGGTGAGCACTGATGCTTTTCCCAAAAATACTGAGGTGACCCTCTCTTTTTGGGACTCTACATGTACTAGCCTACAAGTCCAAAAGACACAGATTGTGAAAGGTAGAAAATGATAGTCCTCAGCAATCTAGCAAGGTGCAGGCTGTTCATGTGGTATTTTAGAGAACATGTCTCTTTATCTCTGGGTAGGATGAGGGATTGCTGTATGTAGGTCCTGATTATAATAGGCTGAACTGTAGCACTCACCATGAAAAGATTTCTGGTGCCCCTGGTGAAATGTTGTCATATCTGACCATGGTCGGATTTTGGAGTTCTGCAGTGTATTCATGCAGTGTTGATGGTGTCTTACAGAAGGAAGTGTCGCAGCTTATCAGGGGTGTCATGCTTCACACAGTTCTGTGTTTTCTCCCGTTATCTTGTGTGTTTTCAGGGTCTGGTGAAGAAGAGATGACGATGAAGTTACTGGCGGTCAACGGGCCATTTCTCATTTGGAAAAAGTGTTGATGTGTTCTCACACTCATTGTTACCATGACTTGTTTAGCTGCAGTGGTGTAAGAAATTCTAGGGACCGTGTAGGTACTAGCAACCATAATGCTTCTTTAGTTTGGTATGTTAGACAAAACTTAAGTTGAACTACAGGATTGCCGAACTATGGGAAGATATCAGAATAACTTCCTCAGATCTCCCAAGTCACATTAATCAGTGGATTTTTCTTTCTCTGAGGGGACCAGCCAGCAGCTGAAGGTATCTCTGGCAATGGCTTAGAACTGACAGGACTGTGCAATGCCAGGTAGAGTTGGGTGTATAGTGCTGGACCGGAACAAGGATATTTGCGGTTTCAGTTTTGAGAAGGTTTGAGTCTTGACACGTATGGCGTCCTGAGTTTTCCACATTGCCGTCTAGGTACCGTGGTGAACTTCATGATGACCATTGTCCGGATGGTGCCTGAATCTGGTTAAGTGATGAACTGCGCCTTACACATCATACGGACCATCTTTCCTTGAGATGTCTAAGTCAGTGTATGATTTTGCTAAGACCGTGTTCTTTTGCAGCTGACCCGTGAAGCACTTCTTACTACTCAGGTATGAGATTCTGTGACGGTCACTCATGAGAACATGATGGAGGTGACGCTGATGGTTTTGGACTCCATAGTGAGTGTGTTTTGGGCCTATGGGAAGTTCAGAATCCATTTGACTTAAGCAATCCTAATGTGCGTGAGTGTTGCCGTCTCCCTGCTCAGAGATAAATCTATCACTGATAGATTAATAGGTGGATTTCCAGGTCATTTCTCCCACTGTCTTCTCTACATTAATAACCATGGATGTTTGCAGGTACCTCTTGGTGAAAAGGTGTCATCGACATCTACACGACCAGGTAATGATCATGAGTCTCCAACCAAAGCCATTGACCAAGGCAATGTGCACTTGTCTAGGCAACCTAAGACGTGTATGCCACCCATTCTTCACAGTGTGTCTTTCAAGTCACAGTGAGCCCATCCCCGGGAAGCCTGTCTACGATAGTTATGCAGGCATCCAGGAGGTTTTGGGGTCAGGGATGAAGTGGGCCATAGCACAGACTAGCCGATCGTCCTGTTCCTAAGGAAGCGATGGCCTTGTACCTAAGACTTCCAGGTTCTATCGCTATGTTGCAGTTGGTGAGGTAATAACCATGTGTTTCTACCTTTTCTCTTTCAGTCATCAGTCATGTTTAGTGCTGTGTGTCCAGTGTGGATGATATCCGGTGAGTACCCTGGCAGTTGCAAGCTACATAATAGTAAACATAAGATTTTTTGAGGGATATCCATGAGAGATGATGGTGTCTGCTGAGGAAGACTTTGGCATGATGGAATAGCGTTATCAAGGTTGAGTTGATGTATTTCATTTGAGTGGAAGTGTAAAGCATTGTTGCATGTGTGGTCTTAAAACAAGTTGTGGTCCTAAACCCTTTTGTCACGTGCGTTTCTTCAGATTCCTATGAGGAGAACTGGGTGAGCTCACTATGGTCGTTATGAGAACCAGCCTCTAAATCTGGGGAAGGTTTTAGTGGGTCCCACCGTGGTGCAAATCACTTGATACTAAAGGTGATGTTTAGTGCAGAGGATGCTATTAACACTTGTGGTAACTACCATGTTTGCAGGGGGAGGTAGGCAGCATGGGAGGTACTGAGGTAATGGCTGCCCACAGTACCTGCCATGCCGCCGCCCTCCGCCTACAAAAGCTCAGCGCAGACCATGTGATACCCAAGTGTCTAGGTAAGTGATGCTGTGGGCTAGCACTCGTTATCGCCATGATTCCCTTGCAGGAATTCAGGCAAGCAACAATAGATTTTTTGCCGATTGTCTTAAGTAGGAGTTTAAATTTTTCTATCTTAGAGTAGGGTTCCATTTCCTACTGTGCATGTCCTAGGAATTCAGGCGCAATGGTACTTATCCTGGCTTGCCAACCCGCAATACTGATCATAGGCTATCGACAGGTTTCCAATCTCGAAGTGAAACGATTGTCACAGTGATGTTGACTCTGGCTAATTGCACATACCCAGGTAGACTTGATGTTTCTCATAGTGGACGAGGTTGCTTCCCAGTGTCCTGGTGGGTAAAGGCTTGGAATCCATTTGACTCAGACATTGCCTTTTATGACCCCACTTGAGGCCTAGTGCATGACATTTTCGGCACTGGGAGTCAGAGGTCCCTGACACGTCCTGCACCCTCTTGCATGTCGGGACCCCTCAGGGGATGTCCAACTGCCGGCTTAGGCCCAGAGTAAGACGTCCCCTCTCGCAGTCTGGAATTTCAGGCTTGTTACCACCTGCCTGCCCGCTGCTATGTACCGTTCTTCTCACTGCTGCTTAGGGCTGCCGTGTAGGCAGGCGAGGCTCCCAGCACCACCACTGTGCTTGCCAGTCATGAGCCCAGGTTCTGACTGTGTGGCGCTCTTTCTGTGGAAGAGCACTGACCACCACAGGGCAGCTCCTGCATTCGGCGTCTGCTCCATGGTGGTCATTGCACATCGGAGCGAACGGTGTTTCTGGACATTGTGCCCTAAGGGATCCTTTGGCCATTATTATATAGATAGCAATAGATAGGTAGATTTCCAGGTAACTTCTTCCATGGTCCCTCTCCACATTAAGGAGCATGGAATGTTTCCGGATATCTCTTGGTGCCTAGAAAGTGTCATTGCCATCTACAAGTGTCCAGGTGATGGTCAGGAGTGTCCATCCAAAGCCATTGAACTGGGTGAGCTAACTATGGTCACTGTGGAACCTACGTGTAAACCTGGTAAGTGTTCAAGGGTGTCCTACCGCTGTGCAGATCATTTGATACCCAAGGTGAGGTTCACTGAAGAAGAGGCTCTTAACACTTGTGTTAACTACCATGTTTGTGGGGGGGGGGATAGCTGACTATCTGGCATTGTGGTACTATAGCTCGCAGTACCAGACAGTCCTCTACCCTCTCCCTTCAAGAGCCCAGCGCAGACCCTGTGATGCTCACATGCCTAGGAATGTGATGGTGATGGCATGTGCTAGCACTCTTCGTCGCCATAATTCTGTTGCGAGGATTTAGGTGAGAAATGATGGTATCCTTGCCAATCCTCTTAAGTAGGAGTTTCAAATTTTCTATTTCAGAGAAGGATCACGTATCCTACTCTGCACGTTTGAGGATTGCAGGCTCACTGGTACTTACCCTGGTTGCCAACCCGCAGTACTGATCGTAGGCTTTTCTCAGGTCAACAGTCCCCATGTGACGCGTTTGTGACAGTGTTGTCGACTCTTGTTGACTACGTTTAGCCATGTAGAGTTGATGTGTCTCATAGTGGACGAAGTCGCTGTGGGTGTCCTGTTGGGGTAAGTTTTGTCATTTACAGAAGTTTCATGACTTTGAGGTTCCTTTGATGAAATGACCATGATTTAACGTTGCCCCGGAACAAAGGACTTGGTTATTATTCAGGCAAGTGGGCTTTAACCACAGCATGAGCCCTCTGATACGCGGATCGCTAGGTGAGCTCTGATGCTTTTCCCAAGAAAGTTGAGGTGACCGTCTCTTCTTGCAGGTATTCAGGTAGGCAATGATAGTCCTCAGATCTAGGAAGCTGCCGGTTTTTTACGTGGTAATTTAGAGACCTTGTTCGTTTATCCCTGGGACGGATGTGGGATTGCTGTATGCAGGTCCTGATGAAAATAGGCCGAACCACAGCACTAACCATGGGAAGGTTGCCTGTGTCCCATGGTGTAATGTTGTCAGATCTGACCATGGTCGGAACCTTGGACTTGCGCAGAGTATTCAGGCAGGGTTGATGGTGTCTTAGAGAAGCAAGTGTCGCAGCTCATCATGGGTTTCCCGCTACACACACTTCTGTGTTTTCACACGTATCTTGTGTGTTTTTCAGGGTTTTGTGAAGATAAGATGACAATGAAGTCCATGGCGGGTAACGGGGGACGTTTCTCATGTGTGAATCAGTGGTGATGTGTCCTCACACTCATTGTTACTATGACTCGTTTAGCTGGAGTCGGGTAAGAACTTCTTGGGATTCTACAGGTACTAGCAACCATATTGACTCTCTAGATTGGTATGTTAGATAAAACTTAAGTTGAACTACAGGATTGCTGAGCGATTGGAAGATATCAGTGTCACTACCACGGATCTCCCAAGTCACATTAATCACTGCGTTTTTCCTTTTTCAAGAGACCAGCCAGCAGATGAAGGTGTCTCTGGCAATGACTTAGATCTGAGAGGACTGCGAGATGACAGGTATACTTGGGGTGGGCAGTGCTGGCCCAGAAGAAGGCTATTTGCATTTTTATTTTTAGAAGGTGTGACTCTGGACACATAGGGCATCCTGTGTTTTCCAGGTTGCGGACTAGATGCCATGGTGCCTAAACACTTTTGTCACATATGTTTCTCCAGGTTCTAGGAGAACTCGGTGAGCTAAGTATGGTCGTTCTGGGAACCTGCCTCTAAACCTGGTAGGTGGTCAAATGGGTCTTGCCGCTGTGCAAATCATCTGATACTCAAGGTGAGGTTAAGTGAAGAGGATGCTCTTAACACTCGTGTTAACTACTATGTTTGTAGGCGGAGATTAGTGCGATGTGCGGTACTGAGATAATAGCTTCCCCCGGTACCAGCCATCGCGCCCACCTCCGCCTACGGAAGTGCAGCGCACAGCATGTGATGCCCACATGTCTAGGTAAGTAACGCATGTGCTTACACTTGTTGTTGTCATGATTCCATTGTAGGGATTCAGGTAAGAAATGATGGATTCTTTTCCAACCCTCTGAAGTAGGAGTTTAATACTTAGTTTGTTAGAGAAGGTTTATGTTTCCGACTGTGCATGTTCCAGGATTCCAGGCACACTCGGACTGATCCTGGTTGCCAACCGGCAGTACTGATCATAGGCTTTTCACAGGGATCCAACCCTGAGTGACGCCTTTGTAACAGTGATGTCAACTCTGGGTTAACTACATGTCTCCAGGTAGCGTTGAATTTTCTCTCAGTGGACGAGGTTGCTACCTGTGTCCTAGTGGGGAAAGGTTTGCCCCGGAACGAAGGCCGTGGCTCTTATGCAGCTAAGTGGAGATGGGGGCTTCAACCACAGCTTGAGCCTCTGATCTGTAGATCGCTAGGTGAGCGCTGATGCTTTTCCCAAAAATATGGAGGTGACCCTCTCTTTTTGGGACTCTACATGTACTAGCCTACAAGTCCAAAAGACACAGATTGTGAAAGGTAGAAAATGATAGTCCTCAGCAATCTAGCAAGGTGCAGGGTGTTCATGTGGTATTTTAGAGAACATGTCTCTTTATCTCTGGGTAGGATGAGGGATTGCTGTATGTAGGTCCTGATTATAATAGGCTGAACTGTAGCACTCACCATGAAAAGATTTCTGGTGCCCCTGGTGAAATGTTGTCATATCTGACCATGGTCGGATTTTGGAGTTCTGCAGTGTATTCATGCAGTGTTGATGGTGTCTTACAGAAGGAAGTGTCGCAGCTTATCAGGGGTGTCATGCTTCACACAGTTCTGTGTTTTCTCCCGTTATCTTGTGTGTTTTCAGGGTCTGGTGAAGAAGAGATGACGATGAAGTTACTGGCGGTCAACGGGCCATTTCTCATTTGGAAAAAGTGTTGATGTGTTCTCACACTCATTGTTACCATGACTTGTTTAGCTGCAGTGGTGTAAGAAATTCTAGGGACCGTGTAGGTACTAGCAACCATAATGCTTCTTTAGTTTGGTATGTTAGACAAAACTTAAGTTGAACTACAGGATTGCCGAACTATGGGAAGATATCAGAATAACTTCCTCAGATCTCCCAAGTCACATTAATCAGTGGATTTTTCTTTCTTTGAGGGGACCAGCCAGCAGCTGAAGGTATCTCTGGCAATGGCTTAGAACTGACAGGACTGTACAATGCCAGGTAGAGTTGGGTGTATAGTGCTGGACCGGAACAAGGATATTTGCGGTTTCAGTTTTGAGAAGGTTTGAGTCTTGACACGTATGGCGTCCTGAGTTTTCCACATTGCCGTCTAGGTACCGTGGTGAACTTCATGATGACCATTGTCCGGATGGTGCCTGAATCTGGTTAAGTGATGAACTGCGCCTTACACATCATACGGACCATCTTTCCTTGAGATGTCTAAGTCAGTGTATGATTTTGCTAAGACCGTGTTCTTTTGCAGCTGACCCGTGAAGCACTTCTTACTACTCAGGTATGAGATTCTGTGACGGTCACTCATGAGAACATGATGGAGGTGACGCTGATGGTTTTGGACTCCATAGTGAGTGTGTTTTGGGCCTATGGGAAGTTCAGAATCCATTTGACTTAAGCAATCCTAATGTGCGTGAGTGTTGCCGTCTCCCTGCTCAGAGATAAATCTATCACTGATAGATTAATAGGTGGATTTCCAGGTCATTTCTCCCACTGTCTTCTCTACATTAATAACCATGGATGTTTGCAGGTACCTCTTGGTGAAAAGGTGTCATCGACATCTACACGACCAGGTAATGATCATGAGTCTCCAACCAAAGCCATTGACCAAGGCAATGTGCACTTGTCTAGGCAACCTAAGACGTGTATGCCACCCATTCTTCACAGTGTGTCTTTCAAGTCACAGTGAGCCCATCCCCGGGAAGCCTGTCTACGATAGTTATGCAGGCATCCAGGAGGTTTTGGGGTCAGGGATGAAGTGGGCCATAGCACAGACTAGCCGATCGTCCTGTTCCTAAGGAAGCGATGGCCTTGTACCTAAGACTTCCAGGTTCTATCGCTATGTTGCAGTTGGTGAGGTAATAACCATGTGTTTCTACCTTTTCTCTTTCAGTCATCAGTCATGTTTAGTGCTGTGTGTCCAGTGTGGATGATATCCGGTGAGTACCCTGGCAGTTGCAAGCTACATAATAGTAAACATAAGATTTTTTGAGGGATATCCATGAGAGATGATGGTGTCTGCTGAGGAAGACTTTGGCATGATGGAATAGCGTTATCAAGGTTGAGTTGATGTATTTCATTTGAGTGGAAGTGTAAAGCATTGTTGCATGTGTGGTCTTAAAACAAGTTGTGGTCCTAAACCCTTTTGTCACGTGCGTTTCTTCAGATTCCTATGAGGAGAACTGGGTGAGCTCACTATGGTCGTTATGAGAACCAGCCTCTAAATCTGGGGAAGGTTTTAGTGGGTCCCACCGTGGTGCAAATCACTTGATACTAAAGGTGATGTTTAGTGCAGAGGATGCTATTAACACTTGTGGTAACTACCATGTTTGCAGGGGGAGGTAGGCAGCATGGGAGGTACTGAGGTAATGGCTGCCCACAGTACCTGCCATGCCGCCGCCCTCCGCCTACAAAAGCTCAGCGCAGACCATGTGATACCCAAGTGTCTAGGTAAGTGATGCTGTGGGCTAGCACTCGTTATCGCCATGATTCCCTTGCAGGAATTCAGGCAAGCAACAATAGATTTTTTGCCGATTGTCTTAAGTAGGAGTTTAAATTTTTCTATCTTAGAGTAGGGTTCCATTTCCTACTGTGCATGTCCTAGGAATTCAGGCGCAATGGTACTTATCCTGGCTTGCCAACCCGCAATACTGATCATAGGCTATCGACAGGTTTCCAATCTCGAAGTGAAACGATTGTCACAGTGATGTTGACTCTGGCTAATTGCACATACCCAGGTAGACTTGATGTTTCTCATAGTGGACGAGGTTGCTTCCCAGTGTCCTGGTGGGTAAAGGCTTGGAATCCATTTGACTCAGACATTGCCTTTTATGACCCCACTTGAGGCCTAGTGCATGACATTTTCGGCACTGGGAGTCAGAGGTCCCTGACACGTCCTGCACCCTCTTGCATGTCGGGACCCCTCAGGGGATGTCCAACTGCCGGCTTAGGCCCAGAGTAAGACGTCCCCTCTCGCAGTCTGGAATTTCAGGCTTGTTACCACCTGCCTGCCCGCTGCTATGTACCGTTCTTCTCACTGCTGCTTAGGGCTGCCGTGTAGGCAGGCGAGGCTCCCAGCACCACCACTGTGCTTGCCAGTCATGAGCCCAGGTTCTGACTGTGTGGCGCTCTTTCTGTGGAAGAGCACTGACCACCACAGGGCAGCTCCTGCATTCGGCGTCTGCTCCATGGTGGTCATTGCACATCGGAGCGAACGGTGTTTCTGGACATTGTGCCCTAAGGGATCCTTTGGCCATTATTATATAGATAGCAATAGATAGGTAGATTTCCAGGTAACTTCTTCCATGGTCCCTCTCCACATTAAGGAGCATGGAATGTTTCCGGATATCTCTTGGTGCCTAGAAAGTGTCATTGCCATCTACAAGTGTCCAGGTGATGGTCAGGAGTGTCCATCCAAAGCCATTGAACTGGGTGAGCTAACTATGGTCACTGTGGAACCTACGTGTAAACCTGGTAAGTGTTCAAGGGTGTCCTACCGCTGTGCAGATCATTTGATACCCAAGGTGAGGTTCACTGAAGAAGAGGCTCTTAACACTTGTGTTAACTACCATGTTTGTGGGGGGGGGGGATAGCTGACTATCTGGCATTGTGGTACTATAGCTCGCAGTACCAGACAGTCCTCTACCCTCTCCCTTCAAGAGCCCAGCGCAGACCCTGTGATGCTCACATGCCTAGGAATGTGATGGTGATGGCATGTGCTAGCACTCTTCGTCGCCATAATTCTGTTGCGAGGATTTAGGTGAGAAATGATGGTATCCTTGCCAATCCTCTTAAGTAGGAGTTTCAAATTTTCTATTTCAGAGAAGGATCACGTATCCTACTCTGCACGTTTGAGGATTGCAGGCTCACTGGTACTTACCCTGGTTGCCAACCCGCAGTACTGATCGTAGGCTTTTCTCAGGTCAACAGTCCCCATGTGACGCGTTTGTGACAGTGTTGTCGACTCTTGTTGACTACGTTTAGCCATGTAGAGTTGATGTGTCTCATAGTGGACGAAGTCGCTGTGGGTGTCCTGTTGGGGTAAGTTTTGTCATTTACAGAAGTTTCATGACTTTGAGGTTCCTTTGATGAAATGACCATGATTTAACGTTGCCCCGGAACAAAGGACTTGGTTATTATTCAGGCAAGTGGGCTTTAACCACAGCATGAGCCCTCTGATACGCGGATCGCTAGGTGAGCTCTGATGCTTTTCCCAAGAAAGTTGAGGTGACCCTCTCTTCTTGCAGGTATTCAGGTAGGCAATGATAGTCCTCAGATCTAGGAAGCTGCCGGTTTTTTACGTGGTAATTTAGAGACCTTGTTCGTTTATCCCTGGGACGGATGTGGGATTGCTGTATGCAGGTCCTGATGAAAATAGGCCGAACCACAGCACTAACCATGGGAAGGTTGCCTGTGTCCCATGGTGTAATGTTGTCAGATCTGACCATGGTCGGAACCTTGGACTTGCGCAGAGTATTCAGGCAGGGTTGATGGTGTCTTAGAGAAGCAAGTGTCGCAGCTCATCATGGGTTTCCCGCTACACACACTTCTGTGTTTTCACACGTATCTTGTGTGTTTTTCAGGGTTTTGTGAAGATAAGATGACAATGAAGTCCATGGCGGGTAACGGGGGACGTTTCTCATGTGTGAATCAGTGGTGATGTGTCCTCACACTCATTGTTACTATGACTCGTTTAGCTGGAGTCGGGTAAGAACTTCTTGGGATTCTACAGGTACTAGCAACCATATTGACTCTCTAGATTGGTATGTTAGATAAAACTTAAGTTGAACTACAGGATTGCTGAGCGATTGGAAGATATCAGTGTCACTACCACGGATCTCCCAAGTCACATTAATCACTGCGTTTTTCCTTTTTCAAGAGACCAGCCAGCAGATGAAGGTGTCTCTGGCAATGACTTAGATCTGAGAGGACTGCGAGATGACAGGTATACTTGGGGTGGGCAGTGCTGGCCCAGAAGAAGGCTATTTGCATTTTTATTTTTAGAAGGTGTGACTCTGGACACATAGGGCATCCTGTGTTTTCCAGGTTGCGGACTAGATGCCATGGTGCCTAAACACTTTTGTCACATATGTTTCTCCAGGTTCTAGGAGAACTCGGTGAGCTAAGTATGGTCGTTCTGGGAACCTGCCTCTAAACCTGGTAGGTGGTCAAATGGGTCTTGCCGCTGTGCAAATCATCTGATACTCAAGGTGAGGTTAAGTGAAGAGGATGCTCTTAACACTCGTGTTAACTACTATGTTTGTAGGCGGAGATTAGTGCGATGTGCGGTACTGAGATAATAGCTTCCCCCGGTACCAGCCATCGCGCCCACCTCCGCCTACGGAAGTGCAGCGCACAGCATGTGATGCCCACATGTCTAGGTAAGTAACGCATGTGCTTACACTTGTTGTTGTCATGATTCCATTGTAGGGATTCAGGTAAGAAATGATGGATTCTTTTCCAACCCTCTGAAGTAGGAGTTTAATACTTAGTTTGTTAGAGAAGGTTTATGTTTCCGACTGTGCATGTTCCAGGATTCCAGGCACACTCGGACTGATCCTGGTTGCCAACCGGCAGTACTGATCATAGGCTTTTCACAGGGATCCAACCCTGAGTGACGCCTTTGTAACAGTGATGTCAACTCTGGGTTAACTACATGTCTCCAGGTAGCGTTGAATTTTCTCTCAGTGGACGAGGTTGCTACCTGTGTCCTAGTGGGGAAAGGTTTGCCCCGGAACGAAGGCCGTGGCTCTTATGCAGCTAAGTGGAGATGGGGGCTTCAACCACAGCTTGAGCCTCTGATCTGTAGATCGCTAGGTGAGCGCTGATGCTTTTCCCAAAAATATGGAGGTGACCCTCTCTTTTTGGGACTCTACATGTACTAGCCTACAAGTCCAAAAGACACAGATTGTGAAAGGTAGAAAATGATAGTCCTCAGCAATCTAGCAAGGTGCAGGGTGTTCATGTGGTATTTTAGAGAACATGTCTCTTTATCTCTGGGTAGGATGAGGGATTGCTGTATGTAGGTCCTGATTATAATAGGCTGAACTGTAGCACTCACCATGAAAAGATTTCTGGTGCCCCTGGTGAAATGTTGTCATATCTGACCATGGCCGGATTTTGGAGTTCTGCAGTGTATTCATGCAGTGTTGATGGTGTCTTACAGAAGGAAGTGTCGCAGCTTATCAGGGGTGTCATGCTACACACAGTTCTGTGTTTTCTCCCGTATCTTGTGTGTTTTCAGGGTCTGGTGAAGAAGAGATGACGATGAAGTTACTTGCGGTTAACGGGCCATTTATCATATGGAAAAAGTGTTGATGTGTTCTCACACTCATTGTTACCATGACTTGTTTAGCTGCAGTGGTGTACGAAATTGTAGGGACCGTGTAGGAACTAGCAACCATAATGCTTCTTTAGTTTGGTGTGTTAGACAAAACTTAAGTTGAACTACAGGATTGCTGAACTATTGGAAGATATCAGAATAACTTCCTCAGGTCTCCCAAGTCACATTAATCAGTGGATTTTTTTTTCTCTGAGGGGACCAGCCAGCAGCTGAAGGTATCTCTGGCAATGGCTTAGAACTGATAGGACTGTGCAATGCCAGGTAGAGTTGGGTGTGTAGTGCTGGACCCGAACAAGGCTATTTGCAGTTTCAGTTTTGAGAAGGTTTGAGTCTTGACACGTATGGCTTCCTGTGTTTTCCACATTGCCGTCTAGATACCTTGGTGAACTTCATGATGACCATTGTCCGGATGGTGCCTGAATCTGGTTAAGTGATGAACTGCGCCTTACACATCATACGGACCATCTTTCCTTGAGATGTCTAAGTCAGTGTATGGTTTTGCTAAGACCGTGTTCTTTTGCAGCTGACCCGTGAAGCACTTCTTACTACTCAGGTATGAGATTCTGTGACGGTCACTCATGAGAACATGATGGAGGTGACAATGATGGTTTTGGACTCCATAGTGAGTGTGTTTTGGGCCTACGGGAAGTTCAGAATCCATTTGACCTAAGCAATCCTAATGTGCGTGAGTGTTGCCGTCTCCCTGCTCAGAGATTGCCTTTTATGCCACCGTACTGATCGATTAATAGGTTTATTTCCAGGTCATTTCTCCCACTGTCTTCTCTACATTAATAACCATGGATGTTTGCAGGTATCTCTTGGTGATAAGGTGTCATCGACATCTACATGACCAGGTAATGATCATGAGTCTCCAACCAAAGCCGTTGACCAAGGCAATGTGCACTTGTCTAGGCAACCTAAGACGTGTATGCCACCCATTCTTCACAGTGTGTCTTTCAAGTCACAGTGAGCCCATCCCCGGGAAGCCTGTCTACGGTAGTTATGCAGGCATCCAGGAGGTTTTGGGGTCAGGGATGAAGTGGGCCATAGCACAGACTAGCCGATCGTCCTGTTCCTAAGGAAGCGATGGCCTTGTACCTAAGACTTCCAGGTTCTATCGCTATGTTGCAGTTGGTGAGGTAATAACCATGTGTTTCTACCTTTTCTCTTTCAGTCATCAGTCATGTTTAGTGCTGTGTGTCCAGTGTGGATGATATCCGGTGAGTACCCTGGCAGTTGCAAGCTACTTAATAGTAAACATAAGATTTTTTGAGGGATATCCATGAGAGATGATGGTGTCTGCTGAGGAAGACTTTGGCATGATGGAATAGCGTTATCAAGGTTGAGTTGATGTATTTCATTTGAGTGGAAGTGTAAAGCATTGTTGCATGTGTGGTCTTAAAACAAGTTGTGGTCCTAAACCCTTTTGTCACGTGCGTTTCTTCAGATTCCTATGAGGAGAACTGGGTGAGCTCACTATGGTCGTTATGAGAACCAGCCTCTAAATCTGGGGAGGGTTTTAGTGGGTCCCACCGTGGTGCAAATCATTTGATACTAAAGGTGATGTTTAGTGCAGAGGATGCTATTAACACTTGTGGTAACTACCATGTTTGCAGGGGGAGGTAGGCAGCATGGGAGGTACTGAGGTAATGGCTGCCCACAGTACCTGCCATGCCGCCGCCCTCCGCCTACAAAAGCTCAGCGCAGACCATGTGATACCCAAGTGTCTAGGTAAGTGATGCTGTGGGCTAGCACTCATTATCGCCATGATTCCCTTGCAGGAATTCAAGCAAGCAACAATAGATTTGTTGCCAATTGTCTTAAGTAGGAGTTTAAATTTTTCTATTTTGGAGTAGGGTTCCATTTCCTACTGTGCATGTCCTAGGAATTCAGGCGCAATGGTACTTTTCCTGGCTTGCCAACCCGCAATACTGATCATAGGCTATCGACAGGTTTCCAATCCCGAAGTGAAACGATTGTCACAGTGATGTTGACTCTGGCTAATTGCACATACCCAGGTAGACTTGATGTTTCTCATAGTGGACGAGGTTGCTTCCCAGGCTTGGAATCCATTTGACTCAGACATTGCCTTTTATGACCTCACTTGAGGCCTAGTGCATGACATTTTCGGCACTGGGAGTCAGAGGTCCCTGACACGTCCTGCACCCTCTTGCATGTCGGGACCCCTCAGGGGATGTCCAACTGCCGGCTTAGGCCCAGAGTGAGACGTCCCCTCTCGCAGTCTGGAATTTCAGGCTTGTTACCACCTGCCTGCCCGCTGCTATGTACCGTTCCTCTCACGGCTGCTTAGGGCTGGCGTGTAGGCAGGCGAGGCTCCCAGCACCACCACTGTGCTTGCCAGTTATGAGCCCAGGTTCTGACTGTTTGGTGCTCTTTCTGTGGAAGAGCACTGACCACCACAGGGCAGCTCCTGCATTGGGCGTCTGCTCCATGGTGGTCATTGCACATCGGAGCGAACGGTGTTTCTGGACATTGTGCCCTAAGGGATCCTTTGGCCATTATTATATAGATAGCAATAGATAGGTAGATTTCCAGGTAACTTCTTCCATGGTCCCTCTCCACATTAAGGAGCATGGAATGTTTCCGGATATCTCTTGGTGCCTAGAAAGTGTCATTGCCATCTACAAGTGTCCAGGTGATGGTCAGGAGTGTCCAGCCAAAGCCATTGAACTGGGTGAGCTAACTATGGTCACTGTGGAACCTACGTGTAAACCTGGTAAGTGTTCAAGGGTGTCCTACCGCTGTGCAGATCATTTGATACCCAAGGTGAGGTTCACTGAAGAAGAGGCTCTTAACACTTGTGTTAACTACCATGTTTGTGGGGGGGGGGCATAGCTGACTATCTGGCATTGTGGTACTATAGCTCACAGTACCAGACAGTCCTCTACCCTCTCCCTTCAAGAGCCCAGCGCAGACCCTGTGATGCTCACATGCCTAGGAAAGTGATGGTGATGGCATGTGCTAGCACTCTTCGTCGCCATAATTCTGTTGCGAGGATTTAGGTGAGAAATGATGGTATCCTTGCCAATCCTCTTAAGTAGGAGTTTCAAATTTTCTATTTCAGAGAAGGATCACGTATCCTACTCTGCACGTTTGAGGATTGCAGGCTCACTGGTACTTACCCTGGTTGCCAACCCGCAGTACTGATCGTAGGCTTTTCTCAGGTCAACAGTCCCCATGTGACGCGTTTGTGACAGTGTTGTCGACTCTTGTTGACTACGTTTAGCCATGTAGAGTTGATGTGTCTCATAGTGGACGAAGTCGCTGTGGGTGTCCTGTTGGGGTAAGTTTTGTCATTTACAGAAGTTTCATGACTTTCAGGTTCCTTTGATGAAATGACCATGATTTAACGTTGCCCCGGAACAAAGGACTTGGTTATTATTCAGGCAAGTGGGCTTTAACCACAGCATGAGCCCTCTGATACGCGGATCGCTAGGTGAGCTCTGATGCTTTTCCCAAGAAAGTTGAGGTGACCGTCTCTTCTTGCAGGTATTCAGGTAGGCAATGATAGTCCTCAGATCTAGGAAGCTGCCGGTTTTTTACGTGGTAATTTAGAGACCTTGTTCGTTTATCCCTGGGACGGATGTGGGATTGCTGTATGCAGGTCCTGATGAAAATAGGCCGAACCACAGCACTAACCATGGGAAGGTTGCCTGTGTCCCATGGTGTAATGTTGTCAGATCTGACCATGGTTGGAACCTTGGACTTGCGCAGAGTATTCAGGCAGGGTTGATGGTGTCTTAGAGAAGCAAGTGTCGCAGCTCATCATGGGTTTCCCGCTACACACACTTCTGTGTTTTCACACGTATCTTGTGTGTTTTTCAGGGTTTTGTGAAGATAAGATGACAATGAAGTCCATGGCGGGTAACGGGGGACGTTTCTCATGTGTGAATCAGTGGTGATGTGTCCTCACACTCATTGTTACTATGACTCGTTTAGCTGGAGTCGGGTAAGAACTTCTTGGGATTCTACAGGTACTAGCAACCATATTGACTCTCTAGATTGGTATGTTAGATAAAACTTAAGTTGAACTACAGGATTGCTGAGCGATTGGAAGATATCAGTGTCACTACCACGGATCTCCCAAGTCACATTAATCACTGCGTTTTTCCTTTTTCAAGAGACCAGCCAGCAGATGAAGGTGTCTCTGGCAATGACTTAGATCTGAGAGGACTGCGAGATGACAGGTATACTTGGGGTGGGCAGTGCTGGCCCAGAAGAAGGCTATTTGCATTTTTATTTTTAGAAGGTGTGACTCTGGACACATAGGGCATCCTGTGTTTTCCAGGTTGCGGACTAGATGCCATGGTGCCTAAACACTTTTGTCACATATGTTTCTCCAGGTTCTAGGAGAACTCGGTGAGCTAAGTATGGTCGTTCTGGGAACCTGCCTCTAAACCTGGTAGGTGGTCAAATGGGTCTTGCCGCTGTGCAAATCATCTGATACTCAAGGTGAGGTTAAGTGAAGAGGATGCTCTTAACACTCGTGTTAACTACTATGTTTGTAGGCGGAGATTAGTGCGATGTGCGGTACTGAGATAATAGCTTCCCCCGGTACCAGCCATCGCGCCCACCTCCGCCTACGGAAGTGCAGCGCACAGCATGTGATGCCCACATGTCTAGGTAAGTAACGCATGTGCTTACACTTGTTGTTGTCATGATTCCATTGTAGGGATTCAGGTAAGAAATGATGGATTCTTTTCCAACCCTCTGAAGTAGGAGTTTAATATTTAGTCTGTTAGAGAAGGTTTATGTTTCCGACTGTGCATGTTCCAGGATTCCAGGCACACTCGTACTGATCCTGGTTGCCAACCGGCAGTACTGATCATAGGCTTTTCACAGGGATCCAACCCTGAGTGACGCCTTTGTAACAGTGATGTCAACTCTGGGTTAACTACATGTCTCCAGGTAGCGTTGAATTTTCTCTCAGTGGACGAGGTTGCTACCTGTGTCCTAGTGGGGAAAGGTTTGCCCCGGAACGAAGGCCGTGGCTCTTATGCAGCTAAGTGGAGATGGGGGCTTCAACCACAGCTTGAGCCTCTGATCTGTAGATCGCTAGGTGAGCGCTGATGCTTTTCCCAAAAATATGGAGGTGACCCTCTCTTTTTGGGACTCTACATGTACTAGCCTACAAGTCCAAAAGACTCAGATTGTGAAAGGTAGAAAATGATAGTCCTCAGCAATCTAGCAAGGTGCAGGGTGTTCATGTGGTATTTTAGAGAACATGTCTCTTTATCTCTGGGTAGGATGAGGGATTGCTGTATGTAGGTCCTGATTATAATAGGCTGAACTGTAGCACTCACCATGAAAAGATTTCTGGTGCCCCTGGTGAAATGTTGTCATATCTGACCATGGTCGGATTTTGGAGTTCTGCAGTGTATTCATGCAGTGTTGATGGTGTCTTACAGAAGGAAGTGTCGCAGCTTATCAGGGGTGTCATGCTACACACAGTTCTGTGTTTTCTCCCGTATCTTGTGTGTTTTCAGGGTCTGGTGAAGAAGAGATGACGATGAAGTTACTGGCGGTTAACGGGCCATTTATCATATGGAAAAAGTGTTGATGTGTTCTCACACTCATTGTTACCATGACTTGTTTAGCTGCAGTGGTGTAAGAAATTGTAGGGACCGTGTAGGGACTAGCAACCATAATGCTTGTTTAGTTTGGTGTGTTAGACAAAACTTAAGTTGAACTACAGGATTGCTGAACTATTGGAAGATATCAGAATAACTTCCTCAGGTCTCCCAAGTCACATTAATCAGTGGATTTTTCTTTCTCTGAGGGGACCAGCCAGCAGCTGAAGGTATCTCTGGCAATGGCTTAGAACTGATAGGACTGTGCAATGCCAGGTAGAGTTGGGTGTGTAGTGCTGGACCCGAACAAGGCTATTTGCAGTTTCAGTTTTGAGAAGGTTTGAGTCTTGACACGTATGGCTTCCTGTGTTTTCCACATTGCCGTCTAGATACCCTGGTGAACTTCATGATGACCATTGTCCGGATGGTGCCTGAATCTGGTTAAGTGATGAACTGCGCCTTACACATCATACGGACCATCTTTCCTTGAGATGTCTAAGTCAGTGTATGATTTTGCTAAGACCGTGTTCTTTTGCAGCTGACCCGTGAAGCACTTCTTACTACTCAGGTATGAGATTCTGTGACGGTCACTCATGAGAACATGATGGAGGTGACAATGATGGTTTTGGACTCCATAGTGAGTGTGTTTTGGGCCTATGGGAAGTTCAGAATCCATTTGACTTAAGCAGTCCTAATGTGCGTGAGTGTTGCCGTCTCCCTGCTCAGAGATTGCCTTTTATGCCACCGTACTGATCGATTAATAGGTGGATTTCCAGGTCATTTCTCCCACTGTCTTATCTACATTAATAACCATGGATGTTTGCAGGTATCTCTTGGTGATAAGGTGTCATCGACATCTACACGACCAGGTAATGATCATGAGTCTCCAACCAAAGCCGTTGACCAAGGCAATGTGCACTTGTCTAGGCAACCTAAGACGTGTATGCCACCCATTCTTCACAGTGTGTCTTTCAAGTCACAGTGAGCCCATCCCCGGGAAGCCTGTCTACGGTAGTTATGCAGGCATCCAGGAGGTTTTGGGGTCAGGGATGAAGTGGGCCATAGCACAGACTAGCCGATCGTCCTGTTCCTAAGGAAGCGATGGCCTTGTACCTAAGACTTCCAGGTTCTATCGCTATGTTGCAGTTGGTGAGGTAATAACCATGTGTTTCTACCTTTTCTCTTTCAGTCATCAGTCATGTTTAGTGCTGTGTGTCCAGTGTGGATGATATCCGGTGAGTACCCTGGCAGTTGCAAGCTACTTAATAGTAAACATAAGATTTTTTGAGGGATATCCATGAGAGATGATGGTGTCTGCTGAGGAAGACTTTGGCATGATGGAATAGCGTTATCAAGGTTGAGTTGATGTATTTCATTTGAGTGGAAGTGTAAAGCATTGTTGCATGTGTGGTCTTAAAACAAGTTGTGGTCCTAAACCCTTTTGTCACGTGCGTTTCTTCAGATTCCTATGAGGAGAACTGGGTGAGCTCACTATGGTCGTTATGAGAACCAGCCTCTAAATCTGGGGAGGGTTTTAGTGGGTCCCACCGTGGTGCAAATCATTTGATACTAAAGGTGATGTTTAGTGCAGAGGCTGCTCTTAACACTTGTGGTAACTACCATGTTTGCAGGGGGAAGTTGGCAGCATGGGAGGTACTGAGGTAATGGCTGCCCACAGTACCTGCCATGCCGCCGCCCTCCGCCTACAAAAGCTCGGCGCAGACCATGTGATACCCAAGTGTCCAGGTAAGTGATGCTGTGGGCTAGCACTCGTTATCGCCATGATTCCCTTGCAGGAATTCAGGCAAGCAACAATAGATTTGTTGCCGATTGTCTTAAGTAAGAGTTTAAATTTTTCTATTTTGGAGTAGGGTTCCATTGCCTACTGTGCATGTCCTAGGAATTCAGGCGCAATGGTACTTTTCCTGGCTTGCCAACCCGCAATACTGATCATAGGCTATCGACAGGTTTCCAATCCCGAAGTGAAACGATTGTCACAGTGATGTTGACTCTGGCTAATTGCACATACCCAGGTAGACTTGATGTTTCTCATAGTGGACGTGGTTGCTTCCCAGTGTCCTGGTGGGTAAAGGCTTGGAATCCATTTGACTCAGACATTGCCTTTTATGACCCCACTTGAGGCCTAGTGCATGACATTTTCGGCACTGGGAGTCAGAGGTCCCTGACACGTCCTGCACCCTCTTGCATGTCGGGACCCCTCAGGGGATGTCCAACTGCCGGCTTAGGCCCAGAGTGAGACGTCCCCTCTCGCAGTCTGGAATTTCAGGCTTGTTACCACCTGCCTGCCCGCTGCTATGTACCGTTCCTCTCACGGCTGCTTAGGGCTGGCGTGTAGGCAGGCGAGGCTCCCAGCACCACCACTGTGCTTGCCAGTTATGAGCCCAGGTTCTGACTGTGTGGCGCTCTTTCTGTGGAAGAGCACTGACCACCACAGGGCAGCTCCTGCATTGGGCGTCTGCTCCATGGTGGTCATTGCACATCGGAGCGAACGGTGTTTCTGGACATTGTGCCCTAAGGGATCCTTTGGCCATTATTATATAGATAGCAATAGATAGGTAGATTTCCAGGTAACTTCTTCCATGGTCCCTCTCCACATTAAGGAGCATGGAATGTTTCCGGATATCTCTTGGTGCCTAGAAAGTGTCATTGCCATCTACAAGTGTCCAGGTGATGGTCAGGAGTGTCCAGCCAAAGCCATTGAACTGGGTGAGCTAACTATGGTCACTGTGGAACCTACGTGTAAACCTGGTAAGTGTTCAAGGGTGTCCTACCGCTGTGCAGATCATTTGATACCCAAGGTGAGGTTCACTGAAGAAGAGGCTCTTAACACTTGTGTTAACTACCATGTTTGTAGGGGGGGGGGCGGATAGCTGACTATCTGGCATTGTGGTACTATAGCTCGCAGTACCAGACAGTCCTCTACCCTCTCCCTTCAAGAGCCCAGCGCAGACCCTGTGATGCTCACATGCCTCGGAAAGTGATGGTGATGGCATGTGCTAGCACTCTTCGTCGCCATAATTCTGTTGCGAGGATTTAGGTGAGAAATGATGGTATCCTTGCCAATCCTCTTAAGTAGGAGTTTCAAATTTTCTATTTCAGAGAAGGATCACGTATCCTACTCTGCACGTTTGAGGATTGCAGGCTCACTGGTACTTACCCTGGTTGCCAACCCGCAGTACTGATCGTAGGCTTTTCTCAGGTCAACAGTCCCCATGTGACGCGTTTGTGACAGTGTTGTCGACTCTTGTTGACTACGTTTAGCCATGTAGAGTTGATGTGTCTCATAGTGGACGAAGTCGCTGTGGGTGTCCTGTTGGGGTAAGTTTTGTCATTTACAGAAGTTTCATGACTTTCAGGTTCCTTTGATGAAATGACCATGATTTAACGTTGCCCCGGAACAAAGGACTTGGTTATTATTCAGGCAAGTGGGCTTTAACCACAGCATGAGCCCTCTGATACGCGGATCGCTAGGTGAGCTCTGATGCTTTTCCCAAGAAAGTTGAGGTGACCGTCTCTTCTTGCAGGTATTCAGGTAGGCAATGATAGTCCTCAGATCTAGGAAGCTGCCGGTTTTTTACGTGGTAATTTAGAGACCTTGTTCGTTTATCCCTGGGACGGATGTGGGATTGCTGTATGCAGGTCCTGATGAAAATAGGCCGAACCACAGCACTAACCATGGGAAGGTTGCCTGTGTCCCATGGTGTAATGTTGTCAGATCTGACCATGGTCGGAACCTTGGACTTGCGCAGAGTATTCAGGCAGGGTTGATGGTGTCTTAGAGAAGCAAGTGTCGCAGCTCATCATGGGTTTCCCGCTACACACACTTCTGTGTTTTCACACGTATCTTGTGTGTTTTTCAGGGTTTTGTGAAGATAAGATGACAATGAAGTCCATGGCGGGTAACGGGGGACGTTTCTCATGTGTGAATCAGTGGTGATGTGTCCTCACACTCATTGTTACTATGACTCGTTTAGCTGGAGTCGGGTAAGAACTTCTTGGGATTCTACAGGTACTAGCAACCATATTGACTCTCTAGATTGGTATGTTAGATAAAACTTAAGTTGAACTACAGGATTGCTGAGCGATTGGAAGATATCAGTGTCACTACCACGGATCTCCCAAGTCACATTAATCACTGCGTTTTTCCTTTTTCAAGAGACCAGCCAGCAGATGAAGGTGTCTCTGGCAATGACTTAGATCTGAGAGGACTGCGAGATGACAGGTATACTTGGGGTGGGCAGTGCTGGCCCAGAAGAAGGCTATTTGCATTTTTATTTTTAGAAGGTGTGACTCTGGACACATAGGGCATCCTGTGTTTTCCAGGTTGCGGACTAGATGCCATGGTGCCTAAACACTTTTGTCACATATGTTTCTCCAGGTTCTAGGAGAACTCGGTGAGCTAAGTATGGTCGTTCTGGGAACCTGCCTCTAAACCTGGTAGGTGGTCAAATGGGTCTTGCCGCTGTGCAAATCATCTGATACTCAAGGTGAGGTTAAGTGAAGAGGATGCTCTTAACACTCGTGTTAACTACTATGTTTGTAGGCGGAGATTAGTGCGATGTGCGGTACTGAGATAATAGCTTCCCCCGGTACCAGCCATCGCGCCCACCTCCGCCTACGGAAGTGCAGCGCACAGCATGTGATGCCCACATGTCTAGGTAAGTAACGCATGTGCTTACACTTGTTGTTGTCATGATTCCATTGTAGGGATTCAGGTAAGAAATGATGGATTCTTTTCCAACCCTCTGAAGTAGGAGTTTAATATTTAGTCTGTTAGAGAAGGTTTATGTTTCCGACTGTGCATGTTCCAGGATTCCAGGCACACTCGTACTGATCCTGGTTGCCAACCGGCAGTACTGATCATAGGCTTTTCACAGGGATCCAACCCTGAGTGACGCCTTTGTAACAGTGATGTCAACTCTGGGTTAACTACATGTCTCCAGGTAGCGTTGAATTTTCTCTCAGTGGACGAGGTTGCTACCTGTGTCCTAGTGGGGAAAGGTTTGCCCCGGAACGAAGGCCGTGGCTCTTATGCAGCTAAGTGGAGATGGGGGCTTCAACCACAGCTTGAGCCTCTGATCTGTAGATCGCTAGGTGAGCGCTGATGCTTTTCCCAAAAATATGGAGGTGACCCTCTCTTTTTGGGACTCTACATGTACTAGCCTACAAGTCCAAAAGACTCAGATTGTGAAAGGTAGAAAATGATAGTCCTCAGCAATCTAGCAAGGTGCAGGGTGTTCATGTGGTATTTTAGAGAACATGTCTCTTTATCTCTGGGTAGGATGAGGGATTGCTGTATGTAGGTCCTGATTATAATAGGCTGAACTGTAGCACTCACCATGAAAAGATTTCTGGTGCCCCTGGTGAAATGTTGTCATATCTGACCATGGTCGGATTTTGGAGTTCTGCAGTGTATTCATGCAGTGTTGATGGTGTCTTACAGAAGGAAGTGTCGCAGCTTATCAGGGGTGTCATGCTACACACAGTTCTGTGTTTTCTCCCGTATCTTGTGTGTTTTCAGGGTCTGGTGAAGAAGAGATGACGATGAAGTTACTGGCGGTTAACGGGCCATTTATCATATGGAAAAAGTGTTGATGTGTTCTCACACTCATTGTTACCATGACTTGTTTAGCTGCAGTGGTGTAAGAAATTGTAGGGACCGTGTAGGGACTAGCAACCATAATGCTTGTTTAGTTTGGTGTGTTAGACAAAACTTAAGTTGAACTACAGGATTGCTGAACTATTGGAAGATATCAGAATAACTTCCTCAGGTCTCCCAAGTCACATTAATCAGTGGATTTTTCTTTCTCTGAGGGGACCAGCCAGCAGCTGAAGGTATCTCTGGCAATGGCTTAGAACTGATAGGACTGTGCAATGCCAGGTAGAGTTGGGTGTGTAGTGCTGGACCCGAACAAGGCTATTTGCAGTTTCAGTTTTGAGAAGGTTTGAGTCTTGACACGTATGGCTTCCTGTGTTTTCCACATTGCCGTCTAGATACCCTGGTGAACTTCATGATGACCATTGTCCGGATGGTGCCTGAATCTGGTTAAGTGATGAACTGCGCCTTACACATCATACGGACCATCTTTCCTTGAGATGTCTAAGTCAGTGTATGATTTTGCTAAGACCGTGTTCTTTTGCAGCTGACCCGTGAAGCACTTCTTACTACTCAGGTATGAGATTCTGTGACGGTCACTCATGAGAACATGATGGAGGTGACAATGATGGTTTTGGACTCCATAGTGAGTGTGTTTTGGGCCTATGGGAAGTTCAGAATCCATTTGACTTAAGCAGTCCTAATGTGCGTGAGTGTTGCCGTCTCCCTGCTCAGAGATTGCCTTTTATGCCACCGTACTGATCGATTAATAGGTGGATTTCCAGGTCATTTCTCCCACTGTCTTCTCTACATTAATAACCATGGATGTTTGCAGGTATCTCTTGGTGATAAGGTGTCATCGACATCTACACGACCAGGTAATGATCATGAGTCTCCAACCAAAGCCGTTGACCAAGGCAATGTGCACTTGTCTAGGCAACCTAAGACGTGTATGCCACCCATTCTTCACAGTGTGTCTTTCAAGTCACAGTGAGCCCATCCCCGGGAAGCCTGTCTACGGTAGTTATGCAGGCATCCAGGAGGTTTTGGGGTCAGGGATGAAGTGGGCCATAGCACAGACTAGCCGATCGTCCTGTTCCTAAGGAAGCGATGGCCTTGTACCTAAGACTTCCAGGTTCTATCGCTATGTTGCAGTTGGTGAGGTAATAACCATGTGTTTCTACCTTTTCTCTTTCAGTCATCAGTCATGTTTAGTGCTGTGTGTCCAGTGTGGATGATATCCGGTGAGTACCCTGGCAGTTGCAAGCTACTTAATAGTAAACATAAGATTTTTTGAGGGATATCCATGAGAGATGATGGTGTCTGCTGAGGAAGACTTTGGCATGATGGAATAGCGTTATCAAGGTTGAGTTGATGTATTTCATTTGAGTGGAAGTGTAAAGCATTGTTGCATGTGTGGTCTTAAAACAAGTTGTGGTCCTAAACCCTTTTGTCACGTGCGTTTCTTCAGATTCCTATGAGGAGAACTGGGTGAGCTCACTATGGTCGTTATGAGAACCAGCCTCTAAATCTGGGGAGGGTTTTAGTGGGTCCCACCGTGGTGCAAATCATTTGATACTAAAGGTGATGTTTAGTGCAGAGGCTGCTCTTAACACTTGTGGTAACTACCATGTTTGCAGGGGGAAGTTGGCAGCATGGGAGGTACTGAGGTAATGGCTGCCCACAGTACCTGCCATGCCGCCGCCCTCCGCCTACAAAAGCTCGGCGCAGACCATGTGATACCCAAGTGTCCAGGTAAGTGATGCTGTGGGCTAGCACTCGTTATCGCCATGATTCCCTTGCAGGAATTCAGGCAAGCAACAATAGATTTGTTGCCGATTGTCTTAAGTAAGAGTTTAAATTTTTCTATTTTGGAGTAGGGTTCCATTGCCTACTGTGCATGTCCTAGGAATTCAGGCGCAATGGTACTTTTCCTGGCTTGCCAACCCGCAATACTGATCATAGGCTATCGACAGGTTTCCAATCCCGAAGTGAAACGATTGTCACAGTGATGTTGACTCTGGCTAATTGCACATACCCAGGTAGACTTGATGTTTCTCATAGTGGACGTGGTTGCTTCCCAGTGTCCTGGTGGGTAAAGGCTTGGAATCCATTTGACTCAGACATTGCCTTTTATGACCCCACTTGAGGCCTAGTGCATGACATTTTCGGCACTGGGAGTCAGAGGTCCCTGACACGTCCTGCACCCTCTTGCATGTCGGGACCCCTCAGGGGATGTCCAACTGCCGGCTTAGGCCCAGAGTGAGACGTCCCCTCTCGCAGTCTGGAATTTCAGGCTTGTTACCACCTGCCTGCCCGCTGCTATGTACCGTTCCTCTCACGGCTGCTTAGGGCTGGCGTGTAGGCAGGCGAGGCTCCCAGCACCACCACTGTGCTTGCCAGTTATGAGCCCAGGTTCTGACTGTTTGGTGCTCTTTCTGTGGAAGAGCACTGACCACCACAGGGCAGCTCCTGCATTGGGCGTCTGCTCCATGGTGGTCATTGCACATCGGAGCGAACGGTGTTTCTGGACATTGTGCCCTAAGGGATCCTTTGGCCATTATTATATAGATAGCAATAGATAGGTAGATTTCCAGGTAACTTCTTCCATGGTCCCTCTCCACATTAAGGAGCATGGAATGTTTCCGGATATCTCTTGGTGCCTAGAAAGTGTCATTGCCATCTACAAGTGTCCAGGTGATGGTCAGGAGTGTCCAGCCAAAGCCATTGAACTGGGTGAGCTAACTATGGTCACTGTGGAACCTACGTGTAAACCTGGTAAGTGTTCAAGGGTGTCCTACCGCTGTGCAGATCATTTGATACCCAAGGTGAGGTTCACTGAAGAAGAGGCTCTTAACACTTGTGTTAACTACCATGTTTGTAGGGGGTGGGGATAGCTGACTATCTGGCATTGTGGTACTATAGCTCGCAGTACCAGACAGTCCTCTACCCTCTCCCTTCAAGAGCCCAGCGCAGACCCTGTGATGCTCACATGCCTCGGAATGTGATGGTGATGGCATGTGCTAGCACTCTTCGTCGCCATAATTCTGTTGCGAGGATTTAGGTGAGAAATGATGGTATCCTTGCCAATCCTCTTAAGTAGGAGTTTCAAATTTTCTATTTCAGAGAAGGATCACGTATCCTACTCTGCACGTTTGAGGATTGCAGGCTCACTGGTACTTACCCTGGTTGCCAACCCGCAGTACTGATCGTAGGCTTTTCTCAGGTCAACAGTCCCCATGTGACGCGTTTGTGACAGTGTTGTCGACTCTTGTTGACTACGTTTAGCCATGTAGAGTTGATGTGTCTCATAGTGGACGAAGTCGCTGTGGGTGTCCTGTTGGGGTAAGTTTTGTCATTTACAGAAGTTTCATGACTTTCAGGTTCCTTTGATGAAATGACCATGATTTAACGTTGCCCCAGAACAAAGGACTTGGTTATTATTCAGGCAAGTGGGCTTTAACCACAGCATGAGCCCTCTGATACGCGGATCGCTAGGTGAGCTCTGATGCTTTTCCCAAGAAAGTTGAGGTGACCGTCTCTTCTTGCAGGTATTCAGGTAGGCAATGATAGTCCTCAGATCTAGGAAGCTGCCGGTTTTTTACGTGGTAATTTAGAGACCTTGTTCGTTTATCCCTGGGACGGATGTGGGATTGCTGTATGCAGGTCCTGATGAAAATAGGCCGAACCACAGCACTAACCATGGGAAGGTTGCCTGTGTCCCATGGTGTAATGTTGTCAGATCTGACCATGGTCGGAACCTTGGACTTGCGCAGAGTATTCAGGCAGGGTTGATGGTGTCTTAGAGAAGCAAGTGTCGCAGCTCATCATGGGTTTCCCGCTACACACACTTCTGTGTTTTCACACGTATCTTGTGTGTTTTTCAGGGTTTTGTGAAGATAAGATGACAATGAAGTCCATGGCGGGTAACGGGGGACGTTTCTCATGTGTGAATCAGTGGTGATGTGTCCTCACACTCATTGTTACTATGACTCGTTTAGCTGGAGTCGGGTAAGAACTTCTTGGGATTCTACAGGTACTAGCAACCATATTGACTCTCTAGATTGGTATGTTAGATAAAACTTAAGTTGAACTACAGGATTGCTGAGCGATTGGAAGATATCAGTGTCACTACCACGGATCTCCCAAGTCACATTAATCACTGCGTTTTTCCTTTTTCAAGAGACCAGCCAGCAGATGAAGGTGTCTCTGGCAATGACTTAGATCTGAGAGGACTGCGAGATGACAGGTATACTTGGGGTGGGCAGTGCTGGCCCAGAAGAAGGCTATTTGCATTTTTATTTTTAGAAGGTGTGACTCTGGACACATAGGGCATCCTGTGTTTTCCAGGTTGCGGACTAGATGCCATGGTGCCTAAACACTTTTGTCACATATGTTTCTCCAGGTTCTAGGAGAACTCGGTGAGCTAAGTATGGTCGTTCTGGGAACCTGCCTCTAAACCTGGTAGGTGGTCAAATGGGTCTTGCCGCTGTGCAAATCATCTGATACTCAAGGTGAGGTTAAGTGAAGAGGATGCTCTTAACACTCGTGTTAACTACTATGTTTGTAGGCGGAGATTAGTGCGATGTGCGGTACTGAGATAATAGCTTCCCCCGGTACCAGCCATCGCGCCCACCTCCGCCTACGGAAGTGCAGCGCACAGCATGTGATGCCCACACGTCTAGGTAAGTAACGCATGTGCTTACACTTGTTGTTGTCATGATTCCATTGTAGGGATTCAGGTAAGAAATGATGGATTCTTTTCCAATCCTCTGAAGTAGGAGTTTAATATTTAGTCTGTTAGAGAAGGTTTATGTTTCCGACTGTGCATGTTCCAGGATTCCAGGCACACTCGTACTGATCCTGGTTGCCAACCGGCAGTACTGATCATAGGCTTTTCACAGGGATCCAACCCTGAGTGACGCCTTTGTAACAGTGATATCAACTCTGGGTAACTACATGTCTCCAGGTAGCGTTGAATTTTCTCTTAGTTTAGCCTTGTAGAGTTGATGTGTCTCATAGTGGACGAAGTCGCTGTGGGTGTCCTGTTGGGGTAATATTTGTCATTTACAGAAATTTCATGACTTTCAGGTTCCTATGATGAAATGACCATGATTTAACGTTGCCCCGGAACAAAGGACTTGGTTATTATTCAGGCAAGTGGTGATGTGGGCTTTAACCACAGCATGAGCCCTCTGACAAGCGGATCGCTAGGTGAGCTCTGATGCTTTTCCCAAAAAAATTGAGGTGACCGTCTCTTCTTGCAGGTATTCATGTAGGAAATGATAGTCGTGAGCAGTCTAGCAGGCTGCACGTTTTTCACGTGATACTTTAGAGAACATTTTCCTTTGTCCCTGCGAGGGATGAGGTATTGCTGTATGCAGGTCCTGATGAAAATAGGCCGAACCACAGCACTAACCAGGGGAAGGTTGCCTGTGTCCCATGGTGTAATGTTTTCATATCTGACCATGGTCGGAACCTTGTACTTGCGCAGAGTATTCAGGCAGGGTTGATGGTGTCTTAGAGAAGGAAGTGTCGCAGCTTTTCATGGGTTTCGTGCTACACAAACTTCTTGGTTTTCACACGGATCTTTTGTGTTATTTCAGGGTTTTGTGAAGATAAGATGACAATGAAGTCCATGGCGGGTAACTGGGGACATTTCTCATATGCGAATAAGTGGAGATGTGTCCTTACACTCATTGTTGCCCTGACTTGTTTAGCTAGAGTCGGGTAAGAACTTCCTGGGATTCTACAGGTACTAGCAACCATATTGACTCTCCCGGTTGGCATGTTAGACAAAACTTAAGTTGAATTACAGGATTGTTGAGCGACTGGAAGATATCACTGTCACTACCCTGGATCCCCCGAGTCACATTAATCACTGGACTTTTCTTTCTCTGAATAGAAGAGCCAGCAGATGAAGGTGTCTCTGGCAATGACTTAGATCTGAGAGGACTGCGTGATGACAGGTATACCTGGGGTGGGCAGTGCTGGCCCAGAACAAGGCTATTTGCAATTTTATTTTTAGAAGGTGTGACTCTGGACACATAGGGCATCCTGTGTTCTCCAGGTGGTGGACTAGATGCCATGGTGCCTAAACACTTTTGTCACTAGTGTTTCTCCAGGTTCCAGGAGAACTCGGTGAGCTAAGTATGGTCGTTCTGGGAACCTGCCTCTAAACAGGTTGTGAAATGGGTCTTGCCGCTGTGCAAATCATCTGATGCTCAAGATGAGGTGAAGTGACGACGATGCTCTTAACACTTGTGTTAACCACTGTGTTTGTAGGCGGAGGTAGGTGCAATGTGTGGTACTGAGATAATAGCTGCCCCCAGTACCAGCCATGGCACCCTCCTCCTCCTACAGAAGCGCAGCACAGAGCATGTGATGCCCACATGTCTAGGTAAGTAATGCATGTGCTTATACTTGTTGTTGTCATGATTCCATTGCAGGGAATCAGGTAAGAAATGATGCATTCCTTGCCAATCCTCTTAAGTAGGAGCTAAATATTTTCTATTTTAGAGAAGGTTCACATATCCTGTGCATGTTCCAGGAATTCAGTCACACTGGTACTTATCCTGGTTTCCAACCCTCATTACTAATCATAGGCTTTTCACAGATATTCAACCTACAGTTACGTGTTTCTGACAGTGATGTCGGCTCTGGGTAACTACAGGGATACAAGTGGAGTTGAATTTTCTCTTAGGGGAAGAGGTTGCTTACCTGTGTCCTGGTGAGGAAATATTTGTCCCGGAAGTAAGGCCATGGCTGTTACACAGGTAAGTTTGATGTGGCTTCAACCGCAGCATGAGCCCTATGCTCTGCAGATCGCTAGGTGAGCGCTGAGGTTTTTCCCAAAAATATCGAGGTGACCCTCTCTTTTTTGAGGTATTCAGTAGGAAATGATGGTTCTTAGCAACCTAGCAAGGTACAGGTTGTTCTTTTGATATCATAGAGAACAGTTCTCCTTATCCCTGCGATGGTTGAGGTATTTTGTATACAGGTCCTACTCATAACAGGCTGAACCACAGCACTAACCATGGAAAGGTTGCAGGTGTACCGTGGTGAAATGTGGTCATATCTGACCATGGTACGGACCTTGGACTTCCATGAAGTATTCACGCAGGCTTGATGGTGTCTTAAGGAATTAAGAGTCACAGCTAATCTGGTGTGTCCCGCTACACAAGGTCTATTTTTTCACACGTATCTTGTGTGTGTTTCAGGGTCTTTTGAAGAAGAGATGACGATGATGTTCCTGCCTTTAACAGGGAACATTTTTTATATGCCGATAAGTGGTGATGTGTGCTCACACTCATTATTACCCTGACTTCTTTACCAGGAGTCAGGTAAGAATTTCCAGGGACCCTACAGGTATCAGCAACAATATTGACTCTCCAGATTGGTATGTTAGACAAAACTTAAGTTGAACTACAGGATTGCTGAGCGATTCGAAGATATCAGAGTTACTACCACGAATCTCCCAAGATACATTAATCAGTGGATTTTTCATTCTCTGAGGGGACCAGCCAGCAGATGAAGGTGTCTCCGGCATTTACATAGACCTGAGAGGACTGTGTGATACCAGGTAGAGTCGGGGTGTGCAGCGGTGGCCAGAACACAGCTATTTGCAGTTTCTATTTTTTGAAGGTGTGAGTCTTGACACTAATGGCATCCTGTGTTTCCCAGGTTGTGGTCTAGATACCATGGTGAACTTCATGATGACTGTTGCTTGGATGGAGCTTGAATCCAGATAAGTGATGACGTGTGCCTTACGCATCATACTGACCATCTGACCTTCAGATTTATAGGTAGGTGTGTATGGTTTTACTAAGACCATGTTACTGTTTTGCAGCTGACCCGTGAAGTCTTAGGTAGGAGATTCTGTGACAGTCACTCATTAGAACCTGATGGGTGTGAATAATGATGTGTTTTGGATTTCATAATGTGTGTCTATTGGACTTATAGGCAGTTCAGAATCCATCTGACCCAAGCAGTCCTAGTGAGCATGTGCTGTTGCCTTCTCCCTGCTCAGAGATTGCCAATATGCCCAGGACTGATAGATTGATAGGTAGACTTCCAGGTGATTTCTCCCCTGGTCCGTCTCCACATTAATGACTGAGGAACGTTTGCCGATACCTCTTTGTGAGAAGAAGATGTCATCGACATCTACGAGATCCCTGTAATGGTCATGCGTCTCCAATCAAAGCCGTTGACCAAGGCAGTGTGTAGTTGTCTATGTAGCCTAAGATGCGCTTGCCACCCATTTTCTACAGTGTGTCTTTCAAGTCACGGTGAGCCCATCCCTTGGACGCCTATCTATGGTAGTTATGCAGGCATCCAGGAGGTATTGGTTTCAGGGATGAAGTGGGCCATAGCACAGACTAGCCGATCATCCTTTTCCTAGGGAAGTGATGGATTGCACCTAAGACTTCCTGATTCTATCGCTGTGTTACAGTTGGTCAGGAAATAACTATGTGCTTTTACCTTTTCTCTTTCAGACATCAGTCATGTTTAGTGCTGAGTGTCCTATGTGGATGATATCCGATGAGCACTCTGGCGTTCCCAAACTACTTAATAGTAACCATAGGATTTTTTGAGGGATGTCCATGAGAGATGATGGTGTCTGCTGAGGAAGACTTTGACATGATTTAATCGAGTTTTCAAAGTTGAGTTGGTGTGTTTCATTTTAAGGGAAGTGAAAAGCATTGTTACAAGTGTGGTAGTAAAACAGGTTGTGATTCTAAACACTTTCGTCACATGTGTTTCCTCAGATTCTGGTGAGGAGAACTGGGTGAGCTAACTATGGTCATTATGGGAACCTACATCTAAACCTGGCAAGTGTTCAAGGGGGTCCTACCGTTGTGCAAATCATTTGATACTCAAGCGGAGGTTAAGTGAGGAGGAGGCTCTTAACACTTGTGTTAACTACCAAATTTGTAGGCGGAGGATAGATGACACTCTCGCAATGTGGTAACTACAGCTCCCAGTGCCAGAGAGTCCTCTACCCTCCCCCTACAATAGCCCAGCGCAGACCATATGGTGCTCACGTGTCCAGGTAAGTGATGCCATGTGCTAGCACTCGTTGTCGCCATGACTCCCTGCGTGGATTTAGGTAAGAAATGATGGTATCCTTGCCAATCCTCTTAAGTAGGAGTTTAAAATGTTCTGTTTCAGTGAAGGATCACGTAGCCTACTGTGCATGTTTGAGGATTGCAGGCGCACTGGTACTTACCCTGGTTGCCAACCCGCAGTACTGATCATAGGCTTTTCTCAGGAGTCCAATCCCGATAGACACGTTTGAGACACTGTTTTCGACTCTTGGTGACTACACTTATCCATGTAGAGTTGATGTGCCTCCTAGTGCACGGGGTCGTTATGGGTGTCCTGATGGGGAATGGTTTGTCATTTACAGACGTTTCATGACTTTCAGGTTCCTCTGACGAAATGTCCATAACTTTTACGTTGCCCCGGACCAAAGGACTTGGTTATTGTACAGGAAAGTGGTGATTTGGCTTCAACCACAGCATGAGCCCTCTGATCTGTGGATCGCAACGTGAGTACGATGCTTTTCCCCAAAAAATCGAGGTGACCCTCTCTTCTTTGCAGGTAGGAAATGGTAGTCCTCTGAAATCTAAAAAGGTGCAGGTTTTTCATGTGATACTTCAGGGAACATTTTCCTTTATCCCTGCCACGGTTGAGGGATTGCTGTAAAATGCTCCTTATCAAATTGGCCGAACCACAGCACTAACCATTTATAGGTTGCAGGTGTCCTTTGGTGAAAGCTTGTCATATCTGAACATGGTGCGGATCTGGGAATTCTGCAAGGTATTCAGGCAGGGTTTTCAAGGTTGAGTTAGTGTGTTTCATTTTAATGGAAGTGAAAAGCATTTTTGCATGTTTGATCGTAAAACAAGTTGTCATCCTAAACCCTTTTGTCACATGCGTTTCTTCAGGTTCTTGTGAGGAGAACTGGGTGAGCTAACTATGGTCATGATGGTAACCTGCCTCCAAACATCGTGAACGTTTTAGTGGGTCCTACTTTGGTGCAAATCATTTGATACTAAAGGTGATGTTTAGTGCATAGGCTGCTCTTAACACTTGTGTTAACTACCATGTTTGCAGGGGGAGGTTGGCAGCATGGGTGGTACTGAGGTAATGGCTGCCCACAGTACCAGCCATGCCGCCGCCCTTCCCCTACAAAAGCTCAGCGCAGACCATGTGATGCCCACATGTCTAGGTAAGTGATGACGGTACTAGCACCCCTTATCGCCATGATTCCCTTGCAGGGATTCAGGTAAGCCACAATGGCTTCCTTGCCAATTGTCTTAAGTAGGACTTTGTGTTTTTCTATTTTAGAGTAGGGTTACGTTTCCTACTGTTCATTTCCTAGGAATTCAGGTACACTGGTAGTTATCCTGGCTTGCCAACCCACACTACTGATCATAGGCTATTCACAGGTTTCCAGTCCCGAAGTGACAGGATTGTCACAGTGATGTTGACTCTGGCTAACTAACCATACCCAGGTAGAGTTGATGTTTCTCATATTGTACGAGGTTGCTTACCAGTGTCCTGGTGGGTAAAGGTTTGGAATCCCTTTGACTCATACATTGCCTTTTATGCCCCTGCAAGAGGCCTAGGGCATGAAATTTTGTGAACTGGGAGTCAGAGGTCCATGAACAGGCCCTGTACCCTATCGCATGTTCGGACCCCTCAGGGGATGTCCAACTGCCGGATTAGGCCCAGAGTCAGACATCCCCTCTCACAGTCTGTGATTCCACGCTTATTACCACCTGCCAGCTCGCTGAAATGTACCGCTATTCTCACTGTTGCTTAGGGTTGCCATGCAGGCAGGCGAGGCTCCCACCACCACCACTGTGCTTGCCAGTCATGAGCCCAGGTTCTGCCTGTGTGGCGCTCTCCTTGTGGATGCACACTGAACACCACAGGGCAGCTCCTACATTCGGCGTCTGCTCCATGATGGTCAGTTCAAAACATAGCGAACGGTGTTTCTGGACATTGTGCCCTAAGGATTCCTGTGGCTATTATTATATAGATAGCGATAGATAGGTAGACTTCCAGGTAACTTCTTCCATGGCCCGTCTCTACAGTAATGACCTTGGAATGTTTGCGGATATCTCTGGATGACTAGAAAGTGTCATCGACATCTGCAAGTATCCAGGTAATGGTCAGGAGTGTCCAGCCAAAGCCATTGAACTGGGTGAGCTAACTATGGTCACTGTGGAACCTACGTCTAAACGTGGTAAGTGTTCAAGGGGGTCCTACGGCTGTGCAGATCATTCGATACTCAAGCTGAGGTTAAGTGAAGAGGAGACACTTAACACTTGCGTTAACTACCATGTCTGTACGGGGGATGGATGACTGGCTGGTACTATGGTCACTACAGCTCGCAGTACCAGACATTACTCCAACCTCCCCCTACAGAAGCCCAGCGCAGACCATGTGATGCTCACATGTCCAGGTAAGTGATGCCATGTACTAGCACTCATTGTCGCCATGATTCCCTTGCAAGGATTTAGGTAAGAAATGATGGTATCCTTGCCAATCCTCTTGAGTAGGAGTTTAAAATTTTCTTTTTCAGAGAAGGATCACTTATCCTACTGTGCACGGTTGAGGATTGCAGGCTTACTGGTACTTATCCTGACTTACTAACCCGCAGTACTGATCATAGGCTTTTCTCAGGTGTCCAATCCCGATGTGACGCATTCGTGACAGTGTTGTTGACTCTTGGTAACTACACTTAGCCATGTAGAGTTGATGTGTGTCTTAGTGGACGAGGTTTCTATGCATGTCCTTCTGGGGAAAGATTTGTCATTTATAGATGTTTCGTGACTTTCGGGTTCCTGTAACGAAATGAGCATGATTTAATGTTGCCCCAGAACAAAGGACTTGGTTATTGTTCAGGCAAGTGGTGTTGTGGGCTTTAACCACAGCATGAGCCCTCTGATCTGCAGATCGCTATGTGAGCGCTGATGCTTTTCCCAATAAAATGGAGGTGACCCTCTCGCAGGTATTCATATCGGAAATACTAGTCCTCATATCTATCAAGATGTACTTTTTTCACATGACACTTTAGGAAACATTTTCCTTTATCCCTGCCAGGGGTGAGGGATTGCTGTATGCAGGTCCTGACCATTATTGGCCGAACCACTGCACTAACCATGGAAAGGTTGCAGGTGTCCCTGGTGAAGTGTTATCATATCTGACCATGTTTCAGACCTTGGAGTCCGCAAAGTATTCATGCAGGGTTGATGATGTCTTAGAGAAGGAAGTGTCGCAGTTAACCAGGGCTGTCACGCTACACAAAGTTCTGTGTTTTCACACGTATCTGTGTGCTTTTCAGGGTCTAGTGAAGACGAGATGACGCTGAAGTTTACGGCGGTTAATGGGGGACATTTCTCATATGAGGATAAGTGGAGCTGTGTCCTCACACTCTTTGTTACCACGTCTTATTAGGCGAGTACGGTAAGAATTTCCAGGAACCCTACAGGCACTGACAACCATACTGACTCTCCAGTTTGGTATGTTAGACAAAACTTACGTCGAACTACAGGATTGCTGAGCGATTGGAAGATAATCAGTGGAACCTCCTCGGATCTCCGAAGTCACATTAATCACTGGAATTTTCTTTTTTGTGGGGACCAAACATCATGAAGGTGTCTTTGACAATGGCATAGATCTGAGAGGGCTGGGAGATGCCAGGTAGAGTTGGGGTATGCAGTGCTGGACCCGCACAAGGCTATTTGCAGGTTCTTTTTTTAGAAGGTGTGAAGCTGGACACGTATGGCATTCTGTGTTTTCCAGGTTGCAGGCTAATACCATGGTGAACTTCATTATGACCGTTGCTCGGACGTGCCGAATCTGGGTAAGTGATGACCTGTGCCTTACACATCCTACCGACCATCTGACTTTCCGATGTCTAGGTCAGGGTGTGTGGTTTCGCTAAGACCGTATTATTGTTATGCAGCTGACCCATTATGTTCTTCCTAGTACTCAGGTATGAGATTCTGACAGTCACTCATGAGAGCTTAATGGATGTGAATGATGTGTTTTGGACTCCATAGTGCGTGTGTTTTGGGCCTGTAGGCAGTTTAGAATCCATTTGACTCAGAGATTGCCTTTTATGCCCAACTAGAGGCCAGGTGCACAATATTTCATACACTAGGGCGAGGGTCCCTCAGCTGGCCTGAACACTCTTGCAGTAGGCACCCGTCAGGGATGTCCCAATGCCTGCCTAGACCCGCAGTCAGACATCTCTCTGACAGTCTGACAACACATACTCCTTGCCACCTGCCTTCTCGCTGCTACTAAAGCCTCTGCTCACTGCTCCTTGGGCTGCCGTGGAGTCGGGCGAGGCTCCCACCACCACCTGTGTGCTTGCCAGCCCTGACCCTGGGATATGCTGTGTGACACTCTTCCTGTGGGAGCGCACAGACCACCAGTGGGCAGCTCCTGCGTTGGTCATCTGCCCCCTGATGGTCAGAGCACATCATAGCAAGCAGGCCCTAACCCTCAGCACAGACCTGCCAATCTTCATGTTCCTAGGGAAGTGATGACTGTGTACCTAACACTCCCTGATTCTATCGACTTGTTGCAGGTGGTCACGTAGTAACAATGCGTTTTTACCTTTTCTCTTTCAGACATCAGTCATGGTTAATGCTGTGTGTCCTTGGCAGATGATACGCAGGGAGTACCCTGGCGTTCCCAAACTAGTTAGGAACATTAGGATTTTTTGAGGGACACCCATGAGAGATGATGGTGTCTGCTGAGGAAGCTTTTTTTCTGATTTAATAGCATTATCCTGGATGAGTTCAGTGTTTTTCATCGTAATGGAAGTGAAAAGCATTGTTGGCCGGTGTGGTCATAAAACAAGTTGTGATCCTAAACACTTTTGTCACATGTGTTTTCAGATTCTTGTGAGGAGAACTCAGTGAGCTAACTATGGTCGTTATGGGAACCTGCCTCTAAACTTGGTAAGTGTTCTAGTCGGTCCTACCGCTGTGCCAATCATCTGATACTCAAGGTGAGGTTAAGTGAAGAGGATGCTCTTAACACTTGTGTTAACCACTATGTTTGTAGGTGGAGGTTGGTGCCATGTGTGGTACTGAGATAATAGCTTCCCCCAGTACCAACCATGGCGCCCTCCTCCCCCTACAAAAGCGGACCACAGAGCATGTGATGCCCACATGTCTAGGTAAGTAATGCCCTGTGCTTACACTTGTTGTCATCATGATTCCATTGCAGGGATTCAGGTAAGAAATGATGCATTCCTTGCCAATCCTCTTAAGTAGGAGTTTAATATTTACTGTGTTAGAGAAGGTTTACGTTTCCTACTGTGTATGTTCCAGGAATTCCGGCACACTGGTACTTATCCCTGTTGCCAACCCGCAGTACTGATCATAGGCTTTTCACAGGTATCTAACCCAGAGTGACGCGTTTGGGACAGTGATGTCCACTCTGGGTAACTATGCATATACAGGTAGAGTTGAATTTTCTCTTAGTCGACGAGGTTGCTCACCTGTGTCCTGGTGCGGAAAGGTTTTCCCCGGAACGAAGGACGTGGCTGTTATACAGGTTAAGTGGTGATGTGGGCTTCGGCCACAGCATGAGCCTCTGATCTGTAGATCGCTAGGTGAGCGCTGATGTTTTTCCCAAAAATATCGAGGTGACCCTCTCTTCTTTGCAGATATTCAGGTAGGAAATGATGGTCCTCAGCAATCTAGCAAGGTGCAGGTTGTTGATGTGATATTTTAGCGATCGTGTCTCTTTATGCCTGCGAGGGATGAGGGATTGTAATGTTGTCAGATCTGACCATGGTCGGAACCTTGGACTTGCACAGAGTATTCAGGCAGGGTTAATGGTGTCTTAGAGAAGGAAGTGTCACAGCTTACAATGGGTTTCGTGCTACACAAACTTCTGTGTTTTCACACGGATCTTGTGTGTTATTTCAGGGTTTTGTGAAGATAAGATGACAATGAAGTCCATGGCGGGTAACGGGGGACATTTCTCATATCCAGATAAGAGGTGATGTGTCCTCACACTCATTGTTACCATGACTTGTTTAGCTAGAGTCGGGTAAGAACTTCCTGGGATTCTACAGGTACTAGCAACCATATTGACTCTCCCGCTTGGCATGTTAGACAAAACTTAAGTTGAATTACAGGATTGTTGAGCGACTGGAAGATATCACTGTCACTACTCTGGATCTCCCGAGTCACATTAATCACTGGACTTTTCTTTCTCTGAAGAGAAGAGCCAGCAGATGAAGGTGTCTCCGGCAATGACTTAGATCTGAGAGGACTGCGCGATGACAGGTATACCTGGGGTGGGTAGTGCTGGCCCAGAACAAGGATATTTGCAATTTTATTTTTAGAAGGTGTGACTCTGGACACATAGGGCATCCTGTGTTTTCCAGGTTGTGGACTAAATGCCATGGTGCCTAAACACTTTCGTCACTAGTGTTTCTCCAGGTTCCAGGAGAACTCGGTGAGCTAAGTATGGTCGTTCTGGGAACCTGCCACTAAACAGGTTGTGAAATTGGTCTTGCCGCTGTGCAAATCATCTGATGCTCAAGATGAGGTGAAGTGACGAGGATGCTCTTAACACTCGTGTTAACTACTATGTTTGTAGGCGGAGGTCGGTGCAATGTGTGGTACTGAGATAATAGCTTCCCACAGTACCAGCCATTGCACCCTCCTCCCCCTACAGAAGCGCAGCACAGAGCATGTGATGCCCACATGTCTAGGTAAGTAATGCATGTGCTTATACTTGTTGTTGTCATGATTCCGTTGCAGGGAATCATGTAAGAAATGATGCATTCCTTGCCAATCCTCTTAAGTAGGAGTTAAATATTTTCTATTTTAGAGAAGGTTCACATATCCTGTGCATGTTCCATGAATTCAGTCACACTGGTACTTATCCTGGTTGCCAACCCTCATTACTAATCACAGGCTTTTCACAGATATTCAACCTACAGTTACGTGTTTGTGACAGTGATGTCGGCTCTGGGTAACTACAGGGATACAAGTGGAGTTGAATTTTCTCTTAGGGGAAGAGGTTGCTTACGTGTGTCCTGGTGGGGAAATATTTGTCCCCGAACGAAGGCCGTGGCTGTTACACAGGTAAGTTGTGATGTGGCTTCAACCGCAGCATGAGCCCTCTGCTCTGCAGATCGCTAGGTGAGCGCTGAGGTTTTTCCCAAAAATATCGAGGTGACCCTCTCTTCTTTGAGGTATTCAGTAGGAAACGATGGTCCTCAGCAACCTAGCAAGGTACAGGTTGTTCAATTGATATTATAGAGAACAGTTCTCCTTATCCCTGTGATGGTTGAGGTATTTTGTATACAGGTCCTAGTCATAACAGGCTGAACCACAGCACTAACCATGGAAAGGTTGCAGGTGTCCCGTGGTGAAATGTGGTCATATCTGACCATGGTTCGGACCTTGGACTTCCACGAAGTATTCACGCAGGCTTGATGGTGTCTTACGGAACTAAGAGTCACAGCTAATCTGGTGTGTCCTGCTACACCAAGGTCTATTTTTTCACACGTATCTTGTGTGTATTTCAGGGTCATTAGAAGAAGAGATGACGATGATGTTCCTGCCTTTAACAGGGAACATTTTTTATATGCTGATATGTGGTGATGTGTGCTCACACTCATTTTTACCATGACTTCTTTACCAGGAGTCAGGTAAGAATTTCCAGGGACCCTACAGATATCAGCAACCATATTGACTCTCCATATTGGTATGTTAGACAAAACTTAAGTTGAACTACAGGATTGCTGAGCGATTCGAAGATATCAGAGTTACTACCACGAATCTCCCAAGTTACATTAATTAGTGGATTTTTCATTCTCTGAGGGGACCAGCCAGCAGATGAAGGTGTCTCCGGCATTTACATAGACCTGAGAGGACTGTGTGATACCAGGTAGAGTCGCGGTGTGCAGCGGTGGCCAGAACACAGCTATTTGCAGTTTCTATTTTTTGAAAGTGTGAGTCTTGACACTAATGGCATCCTGTGTTTTCCAGGTTGTGGTCTAGATACCATGGTGAACGTCATGATGACCGTTGCTTGGATGGAGCTTGAAACCAGGTAAGTGATCACGTGTGCCTTACGCATCATACTGACCATCTGACCTTCAGATTTATAGGTAGGTGTGTATGGTTTTACTAAGACCATGTTACTGTTTTGCAGCTGACCCGTGAAGTCTTAGGTAGGAGATTCTGTGACAGTCACTCATTAGAACCTGATGGATGTGAATAATGATGTGTCTTGGATTTCATAATGTTTGTCTTTTGGACTTATAGGCAGTTCAGAATCCATCTGACCCAAGCAGTCCTAGTGAGCATGTGCTGTTGCCTTCTCCCTGCTCAGAGATTGCCAATATGCCCAGGACTGATAGATTGATAGGTAGACTTCCAGGTCATTTCTCCCCTGGTCCGTCTCCACATTAATGACTGTGGAATGTTTGCCAATACCTCTTTGTGAGAAGAAGATGTCATCGACATCTACGAGATCCCTGTAATGGTCATGCGTCTCCAATCAAAGCCGTTGACCAAGGCAGTGTGTAGTTGTCTATGTAGCCTAAGATGTGCATGCCACCCATTTTCCACAGTGTGTCTTTCAAGTCACGGTGAGCCCATCCCTGGGACGCCTATCTATGGTAGTTATGTAGGCATCCAGGAGGTTTTGGGGTCAGGGATGAAGTGGGCCATAGCACTGACTAGCCGATCGTCCTGTTCCTAAGGAAGTGATGGCCTTGTACCTAAGACTTCCTGATTTTATTGCTGTGTTACAGTTGGTCAGGAAATAACTATGTGCTTTTACCTTTTCTCTTTCAGACATCAGTCATGTTTAGTGCTGAGTGTCCTGTGTGGATGATATCCGATGAGCACTCTGGCGTTCCCAAATTACTTAATAGTAACCATAGGATTTTTTGAGGGATGTCCATGAGAGATGATGGTGTCTGCAGAGGAAGACTTTGACATGATTTAATAGAGTTTTCAAAGTTGAATTGGTGTGTTTCAATTTAAGGGAAGTGAAAAGCATTGTTACAAGTGTGGTAGTAAAACAAGTTGTGATCCTAAACACTTTCGTCACATGTGTTTCCTCAGATTCTGGTGAGGAGAACTGGGTGAGCTAACTATGGTCACTGTGAAACCTACGTCTAAACGTGGTAAGTGTTCAAGGGGGTCCTACCACTGTGCAAATCATTTGATACTCAAGGTGAGGTTAAGTGAAGAGGAGACACTTAACACTTGCGTTAACTACCATGTTTGTACGGGGGATGGATGACTGGCTGGTACTGTGGTCACTACAGCTCGCAGTACCAGACATTACTCCAACCTCCCCCTACAGAAGCCCAGCGCAGACCATGTGATGCTCACATGTCCAGGTAAGTGATGCCATGTACTAGCACTCATTGTCGCCATGATTCCCTTGCAAGGATTTAGGTAAGACATCATGGTATCCTTGCCAATCCTCTTGAGTAGGAGTTTAAAATTTTCTTTTTCAGAGAAGGATCACTTATCCTACTGTGCACGGTTGAGGATTGCAGGCTCACTGGTACTTACCCTGGTTGCCGACCCGCAGTACTGATCATAGGCTTTTCTCAGGTGTCCAATCCCGATGTGACGCATTCGTGACAGTGTTGTTGACTCTTGGTAACTACACTTAGCCATGTAGAATTGATGTGTGTCATAGTGGACGAGGTTGCTATGGGTGTCCTTCTGGGGAAAGATTTGTCATTTATAGATGTTTCGTGACTTTCGGGTTCCTGTAACGAAATGAGCATGATTTAATGTTGCCCCGGAACAGAGAACTTGGTTATTGTTCAGGCAAGTAGTGTTGTGGGCTTTAACCACAGCATGAGCCCTCTGATCTGCGGATCGCTACGTGAGCGCTGATGCTTTTCCCAATAAAATGGAGGTGACCTCTCGCAGGTATTCAGATCAGAAATATTAGTCCTCATATCTATCAAGATGTACTTTTCACATGACACTTTAGGAAACATTTTCCTTTATCCCTGCCAGGGGTGAGGGATTGCTGTATGCAGGTCCTGACCATAATTGGCCGAACCACTGCACTAACCATGGAAAGGTTGCAGGTGTCCCTGTTGAAGTGTTATCATATCTGACCATGTTTCGGACCTTGGAGTCCGCAAAGTATTCAGGCAGGGTTGATGGTGTCTTAGAGAAGGAAGTGTCGCAGCTAACCAGGGCTGTCCCGCTACACAAATTTCTGTGTTTTCACACGTATCTGTGTGCTTTTCAGGGTCTAGTGAAGACGAGATGAAGCTGAAGTTTACGGCGGTTAATGGGGCACATTTCTCATATGAGGATAAGTGGAGCTGTGTCCTCACACTCTTTGTTACCACGTCTTATTAGGCAAGTACGGTAAGAATTTCCAGGAACCCTACAGGCACTGACAACCATACTGACTCTCCAGTTTGGTATGTTAGACAAAACTTACGTCGAACTACAGGATTGCTGTGCGATTGGAAGATAATCAGTGGAACCTCCTCGGATCTCCGAAGTCACATTAATCACTGGAATTTTCTTTTTTGAGGGGACCAAACAGCATGAAGGTGTCTTTGACAATGGCATAGATCTGAGAGGGCTGGGAGATGCCAGGTAGAGTTGGGGTATGCAGTGCTGGACCCGAACAAGGCTATTTGCAGTTTCTTTTTTTAGAAGGTGTGAAGCTGGACACGTATGGCATTCTGTGTTTTCCAGGTTGCAGGCTAATACCATGGTGAACTTCATTATGACCGTTGCTCAAACCTGCCGAATCTGGGTAAGTGATGACCTGTGCCTTACACATCCTACCGACCATCTGACTTTCCGATGTCTAGGTCAGGGTGTGTGGTTTCGCTAAGACCGTATTATTGTTATGCAGCTGACCCGTTATGTTCTTCCTAGTACTCAGGTATGAGATTCTGACAGTCACTCATGAGAGCTTAATGGATGTGAATGATGTGTTTTGACTCCATAGTGAGTGTGTTTTGGGCCTGTAGGCAGTTTGGAATCCATTTGACTCAGAGATTGCCTTTTATGCCCAACTAGAGGCCAGGTGCACAATATTTCATACATTAGGGCGAGGGTCCCTCAGCTGGCCTGAACACTCTTGCAGTAGGCACCCGTCAGGGATGTCCCAATGCCTGCCTAGACCCGCAGTCAGACAACTCTCTGACAGTCTGACAACACATACTCCTTGCCACCTGCCTTCTCGCTGCTACTAAAGCCTCTGCTCACTGCTCTTTGGGCTGCCGTGGAGTCGGGCGAGGCTCCCACCACCACCTGTGTGCTTCCCAGCCCTGACCCTGGGATATGCTGTGTGACACTCTTCCTGTGGGAGCGCACAGACCACCAGTGGGCAGCTCCTGCGTTGGTCATCTGCCCCCTGATGGTCAGAGCACATCATAGCAAGCAGGCCCTAACCCTCAGCACAGACCAGCCAATCTTCATGTTCCTAGGGAAGTGATGACTGTGTACCTAACACTCCCTGATTCTATCGACTTGTTGCAGGTGGTCACGTAATAACAATGCGTTTTTACCTTTACTCTTTCAGACATCAGTCATGTTTAATGCTGTGTGTCCTTGGCAGATGATACGCAGGGAGTACCCTGGCGTTCCCAAACTAGTTAGGAACATTAGGATTTTTTGAGGGACACCCATGAGAGATGATGGTGTCTGCTGAGGAAGCTTTTTTTCTGATTTAATAGCATTATCCTGGATGAGTTCAGTGTGTTTCATCGTAATGGAAGTGAAAAGCATTGTTGGCCGGTGTGGTCATAAAACAAGTTGTGATCCTAAACACTTTTGTCACATGTGTTTTCAGATTCTTGTGAGGAGAACTCAGTGAGCTAACTATGGTCGTTATGGGAACCTGCCTCTAAACTTGGTAAGTGTTCTAGTCGGTCCTACCGCTGTGCCAATCATCTGATACTCAAGGTGAGGTTAAGTGAAGAGGATGCTCTTAACACTTGTGTTAACCACTATGTTTGTAGGTGGAGGTTGGTGCCATGTGTGGTACTGAGATAATAGCTTCCCCCAGTACCAACCATGGCGCCCTCCTCCCCCTACAAAAGCGGACCACAGAGCATGTGATGCCCACATGTCTAGGTAAGTAATGCCCTGTGCTTACACTTGTTGTCATCATGATTCCATTGCAGGGATTCAGGTAAGAAATGATGCATTCCTTGCCAATCCTCTTAAGTAGGAGTTTAATATTTACTGTGTTAGAGAAGGTTTACGTTTCCTACTGTGTATGTTCCAGGAATTCCGGCACACTGGTACTTATCCCTGTTGCCAACCCGCAGTACTGATCATAGGCTTTTCACAGGTATCTAACCCAGAGTGACGCGTTTGGGACAGTGATGTCCAATCTGGGTAACTATGCATATACAGGTAGAGTTGAATTTTCTCTTAGTCGACGAGGTTGCTCACCTGTGTCCTGGTGCGGAAAGGTTTTCCCCGGAACGAAGGACGTGGCTGTTATACAGGTTAAGTGGTGATGTGGGCTTCGGCCACAGCATGAGCCTCTGATCTGTAGATCGCTAGGTGAGCGCTGATGTTTTTCCCAAAAATATCGAGGTGACCCTCTCTTCTTTGCAGATATTCAGGTAGGAAATGATGGTCCTCAGCAATCTAGCAAGGTGCAGGTTGTTGATGTGATATTTTAGCGATCGTGTCTCTTTATGCCTGCGAGGGATGAGGGATTGTAATGTTGTCAGATCTGACCATGGTCGGAACCTTGGACTTGCACAGAGTATTCAGGCAGGGTTAATGGTGTCTTAGAGAAGGAAGTGTCACAGCTTACCATGGGTTTCGTGCTACACAAACTTCTGTGTTTTCACACGGATCTTGTGTGTTATTTCAGGGTTTTGTGAAGATAAGATGACAATGAAGTCCATGGCGGGTAACGGGGGACATTTCTCATATCCAGATAAGAGGTGATGTGTCCTCACACTCATTGTTACCATGACTTGTTTAGCTAGAGTCGGGTAAGAACTTCCTGGGATTCTACAGGTACTAGCAACCATATTGACTCTCCCGCTTGGCATGTTAGACAAAACTTAAGTTGAATTACAGGATTGTTGAGCGACTGGAAGATATCACTGTCACTACTCTGGATCTCCCGAGTCACATTAATCACTGGACTTTTCTTTCTCTGAAGAGAAGAGCCAGCAGATGAAGGTGTCTCCGGCAATGACTTAGATCTGAGAGGACTGCGCGATGACAGGTATACCTGGGGTGGGTAGTGCTGGCCCAGAACAAGGATATTTGCAATTTTATTTTTAGAAGGTGTGACTCTGGACACATAGGGCATCCTGTGTTTTCCAGGTTGTGGACTAAATGCCATGGTGCCTAAACACTTTCGTCACTAGTGTTTCTCCAGGTTCCAGGAGAACTCGGTGAGCTAAGTATGGTCGTTCTGGGAACCTGCCACTAAACAGGTTGTGAAATTGGTCTTGCCGCTGTGCAAATCATCTGATGCTCAAGATGAGGTGAAGTGACGAGGATGCTCTTAACACTCGTGTTAACTACTATGTTTGTAGGCGGAGGTCGGTGCAATGTGTGGTACTGAGATAATAGCTTCCCACAGTACCAGCCATTGCACCCTCCTCCCCCTACAGAAGCGCAGCACAGAGCATGTGATGCCCACATGTCTAGGTAAGTAATGCATGTGCTTATACTTGTTGTTGTCATGATTCCGTTGCAGGGAATCATGTAAGAAATGATGCATTCCTTGCCAATCCTCTTAAGTAGGAGTTAAATATTTTCTATTTTAGAGAAGGTTCACATATCCTGTGCATGTTCCATGAATTCAGTCACACTGGTACTTATCCTGGTTGCCAACCCTCATTACTAATCACAGGCTTTTCACAGATATTCAACCTACAGTTACGTGTTTGTGACAGTGATGTCGGCTCTGGGTAACTACAGGGATACAAGTGGAGTTGAATTTTCTCTTAGGGGAAGAGGTTGCTTACGTGTGTCCTGGTGGGGAAATATTTGTCCCCGAACGAAGGCCGTGGCTGTTACACAGGTAAGTTGTGATGTGGCTTCAACCGCAGCATGAGCCCTCTGCTCTGCAGATCGCTAGGTGAGCGCTGAGGTTTTTCCCAAAAATATCGAGGTGACCCTCTCTTCTTTGAGGTATTCAGTAGGAAACGATGGTCCTCAGCAACCTAGCAAGGTACAGGTTGTTCAATTGATATTATAGAGAACAGTTCTCCTTATCCCTGTGATGGTTGAGGTATTTTGTATACAGGTCCTAGTCATAACAGGCTGAACCACAGCACTAACCATGGAAAGGTTGCAGGTGTCCCGTGGTGAAATGTGGTCATATCTGACCATGGTTCGGACCTTGGACTTCCACGAAGTATTCACGCAGGCTTGATGGTGTCTTACGGAACTAAGAGTCACAGCTAATCTGGTGTGTCCTGCTACACCAAGGTCTATTTTTTCACACGTATCTTGTGTGTATTTCAGGGTCATTAGAAGAAGAGATGACGATGATGTTCCTGCCTTTAACAGGGAACATTTTTTATATGCTGATATGTGGTGATGTGTGCTCACACTCATTTTTACCATGACTTCTTTACCAGGAGTCAGGTAAGAATTTCCAGGGACCCTACAGATATCAGCAACCATATTGACTCTCCATATTGGTATGTTAGACAAAACTTAAGTTGAACTACAGGATTGCTGAGCGATTCGAAGATATCAGAGTTACTACCACGAATCTCCCAAGTTACATTAATCAGTGGATTTTTCATTCTCTGAGGGGACCAGCCAGCAGATGAAGGTGTCTCCGGCATTTACATAGACCTGAGAGGACTGTGTGATACCAGGTAGAGTCGCGGTGTGCAGCGGTGGCCAGAACACAGCTATTTGCAGTTTCTATTTTTTGAAAGTGTGAGTCTTGACACTAATGGCATCCTGTGTTTTCCAGGTTGTGGTCTAGATACCATGGTGAACGTCATGATGACCGTTGCTTGGATGGAGCTTGAAACCAGGTAAGTGATCACGTGTGCCTTACGCATCATACTGACCATCTGACCTTCAGATTTATAGGTAGGTGTGTATGGTTTTACTAAGACCATGTTACTGTTTTGCAGCTGACCCGTGAAGTCTTAGGTAGGAGATTCTGTGACAGTCACTCATTAGAACCTGATGGATGTGAATAATGATGTGTCTTGGATTTCATAATGTTTGTCTTTTGGACTTATAGGCAGTTCAGAATCCATCTGACCCAAGCAGTCCTAGTGAGCATGTGCTGTTGCCTTCTCCCTGCTCAGAGATTGCCAATATGCCCAGGACTGATAGATTGATAGGTAGACTTCCAGGTCATTTCTCCCCTGGTCCGTCTCCACATTAATGACTGTGGAATGTTTGCCAATACCTCTTTGTGAGAAGAAGATGTCATCGACATCTACGAGATCCCTGTAATGGTCATGCGTCTCCAATCAAAGCCGTTGACCAAGGCAGTGTGTAGTTGTCTATGTAGCCTAAGATGTGCATGCCACCCATTTTCCACAGTGTGTCTTTCAAGTCACGGTGAGCCCATCCCTGGGACGCCTATCTATGGTAGTTATGTAGGCATCCAGGAGGTTTTGGGGTCAGGGATGAAGTGGGCCATAGCACTGACTAGCCGATCGTCCTGTTCCTAAGGAAGTGATGGCCTTGTACCTAAGACTTCCTGATTTTATTGCTGTGTTACAGTTGGTCAGGAAATAACTATGTGCTTTTACCTTTTCTCTTTCAGACATCAGTCATGTTTAGTGCTGAGTGTCCTGTGTGGATGATATCCGATGAGCACTCTGGCGTTCCCAAATTACTTAATAGTAACCATAGGATTTTTTGAGGGATGTCCATGAGAGATGATGGTGTCTGCAGAGGAAGACTTTGACATGATTTAATAGAGTTTTCAAAGTTGAATTGGTGTGTTTCAATTTAAGGGAAGTGAAAAGCATTGTTACAAGTGTGGTAGTAAAACAAGTTGTGATCCTAAACACTTTCGTCACATGTGTTTCCTCAGATTCTGGTGAGGAGAACTGGGTGAGCTAACTATGGTCACTGTGAAACCTACGTCTAAACGTGGTAAGTGTTCAAGGGGGTCCTACCACTGTGCAAATCATTTGATACTCAAGGTGAGGTTAAGTGAAGAGGAGACACTTAACACTTGCGTTAACTACCATGTTTGTACGGGGGATGGATGACTGGCTGGTACTGTGGTCACTACAGCTCGCAGTACCAGACATTACTCCAACCTCCCCCTACAGAAGCCCAGCGCAGACCATGTGATGCTCACATGTCCAGGTAAGTGATGCCATGTACTAGCACTCATTGTCGCCATGATTCCCTTGCAAGGATTTAGGTAAGACATCATGGTATCCTTGCCAATCCTCTTGAGTAGGAGTTTAAAATTTTCTTTTTCAGAGAAGGATCACTTATCCTACTGTGCACGGTTGAGGATTGCAGGCTCACTGGTACTTACCCTGGTTGCCGACCCGCAGTACTGATCATAGGCTTTTCTCAGGTGTCCAATCCCGATGTGACGCATTCGTGACAGTGTTGTTGACTCTTGGTAACTACACTTAGCCATGTAGAATTGATGTGTGTCATAGTGGACGAGGTTGCTATGGGTGTCCTTCTGGGGAAAGATTTGTCATTTATAGATGTTTCGTGACTTTCGGGTTCCTGTAACGAAATGAGCATGATTTAATGTTGCCCCGGAACAGAGAACTTGGTTATTGTTCAGGCAAGTAGTGTTGTGGGCTTTAACCACAGCATGAGCCCTCTGATCTGCGGATCGCTACGTGAGCGCTGATGCTTTTCCCAATAAAATGGAGGTGACCTCTCGCAGGTATTCAGATCAGAAATATTAGTCCTCATATCTATCAAGATGTACTTTTCACATGACACTTTAGGAAACATTTTCCTTTATCCCTGCCAGGGGTGAGGGATTGCTGTATGCAGGTCCTGACCATAATTGGCCGAACCACTGCACTAACCATGGAAAGGTTGCAGGTGTCCCTGTTGAAGTGTTATCATATCTGACCATGTTTCGGACCTTGGAGTCCGCAAAGTATTCAGGCAGGGTTGATGGTGTCTTAGAGAAGGAAGTGTCGCAGCTAACCAGGGCTGTCCCGCTACACAAATTTCTGTGTTTTCACACGTATCTGTGTGCTTTTCAGGGTCTAGTGAAGACGAGATGAAGCTGAAGTTTACGGCGGTTAATGGGGCACATTTCTCATATGAGGATAAGTGGAGCTGTGTCCTCACACTCTTTGTTACCACGTCTTATTAGGCAAGTACGGTAAGAATTTCCAGGAACCCTACAGGCACTGACAACCATACTGACTCTCCAGTTTGGTATGTTAGACAAAACTTACGTCGAACTACAGGATTGCTGTGCGATTGGAAGATAATCAGTGGAACCTCCTCGGATCTCCGAAGTCACATTAATCACTGGAATTTTCTTTTTTGAGGGGACCAAACAGCATGAAGGTGTCTTTGACAATGGCATAGATCTGAGAGGGCTGGGAGATGCCAGGTAGAGTTGGGGTATGCAGTGCTGGACCCGAACAAGGCTATTTGCAGTTTCTTTTTTTAGAAGGTGTGAAGCTGGACACGTATGGCATTCTGTGTTTTCCAGGTTGCAGGCTAATACCATGGTGAACTTCATTATGACCGTTGCTCAAACCTGCCGAATCTGGGTAAGTGATGACCTGTGCCTTACACATCCTACCGACCATCTGACTTTCCGATGTCTAGGTCAGGGTGTGTGGTTTCGCTAAGACCGTATTATTGTTATGCAGCTGACCCGTTATGTTCTTCCTAGTACTCAGGTATGAGATTCTGACAGTCACTCATGAGAGCTTAATGGATGTGAATGATGTGTTTTGACTCCATAGTGAGTGTGTTTTGGGCCTGTAGGCAGTTTGGAATCCATTTGACTCAGAGATTGCCTTTTATGCCCAACTAGAGGCCAGGTGCACAATATTTCATACATTAGGGCGAGGGTCCCTCAGCTGGCCTGAACACTCTTGCAGTAGGCACCCGTCAGGGATGTCCCAATGCCTGCCTAGACCCGCAGTCAGACAACTCTCTGACAGTCTGACAACACATACTCCTTGCCACCTGCCTTCTCGCTGCTACTAAAGCCTCTGCTCACTGCTCTTTGGGCTGCCGTGGAGTCGGGCGAGGCTCCCACCACCACCTGTGTGCTTCCCAGCCCTGACCCTGGGATATGCTGTGTGACACTCTTCCTGTGGGAGCGCACAGACCACCAGTGGGCAGCTCCTGCGTTGGTCATCTGCCCCCTGATGGTCAGAGCACATCATAGCGAGCAGGACCTAACCCTCAGCACAGACCAGCCAATCTTCATGTTCCTAGGGAAGTGATGACTGTGTACCTAACACTCCCTGATTCTATCGACTTGTTGCAGGTGGTCACGTAATAACAATGCGTTTTTACCTTTACTCTTTCAGACATCAGTCATGTTTAATGCTGTGTGTCCTTGGCAGATGATACGCAGGGAGTACCCTGGCGTTCCCAAACTAGTTAGGAACATTAGGATTTTTTGAGGGACACTCATGAGAGATGATGGTGTCTGCTGAGGAAGCTTTTTTTCTGATTTAATAGCATTATCCTGGATGAGTTCAGTGTGTTTCATCGTAATGGAAGTGAAAAGCATTGTTGGCCGGTGTGGTCATAAAACAAATTGTGATCCTAAACACTTTTGTCACATGTGTTTTCAGATTCTTGTGAGGAGAACTCAGTGAGCTAACTATGGTCGTTATGGGAACCTGCCTCTAAACTTGGTAAGTGTTCTAGTCGGTCCTACCTCTGTGCCAATCATCTGATACTCAAGGTGAGGTTAAGTGAAGAGGATGCTCTTAACACTTGTGTTAATCACTATGTTTGTAGGTGGAGGTTGGTGCCATGTGTGGTACTGAGATAATAGCTTCCCACAGTACCAACCATGGCGCCCTCCTCCCCCTACAAAAGCGGACCACAGAGCATGTGATGCCCACATGTCTAGGTAAGTAATGCATGTGCTTACACTTGTTGTCATCATGATTCCATTGCAGGGATTCAGGTAAGAAATGATGAATTCCTTGCCAATCCTCTTAAGTAGGAGTTTAATATTTACTGTGTTAGAGAAGGTTTACGTTTCCTACTGTGCATGTTCCAGGAATTCCGGCACACTGGTACTTATCCCTGTTGCCAACCCGCAGTACTTATCAGAGGTTTTTCACAGGTCTCCAACCCAGAGTGATGGGTTTGGGACAGTGATGTCCACTCTGGGTAACTATGCATATACAGGTAGAATTGAATTTTCTCTTAGTGGACGAGGTTACTCACCTGTGTCCTGATGGGGAAAGGTTTTCCCCGGAACGAAGGCCGTGGCTATTATGCAGGTAAGTGGTGATGTGGGCTTCAGGCCACAGCATGAGCCTCTGATCTGTAGATCGCTAGGTGAGCGCTGATGTTTTTCCCAAAAATATCGAGGTGACCCTCTCTTCTTTGCAGGTATTCAGGTAGGAAATGATGGTCCTCAGCAATCTAGCAAGGTGCAGGTTGTTGATGTGATATTTTAGCGATCGTGTCTCTTTATGCCTGCGAGGGATGAGGGATTGCTGTATGCAGGTCCTCATCATAATAGGCCGAAGCACAGCACTTACCATGGAAAGATTGCAGATGTCCCTGGTAAAATGTTGTCATATCTGACCTTGGTCCGGATCTTGGAGTTCTGCAAAGTATTCAGGCAGGGTTGATGGTGTCTTATAGAAGGAATTGTCGCAACTAATCTGGGGTGTCCCACGACACAAAGTTCTGTGTTTTCACATGAATTTTGTGTGTTTTTCAGGGTCTTATGAAGAAGAGATGACCGTGAAGTTCATGGCATTCAACGTGACATTTATCATATGTGGAAAGGTGGTGTGATGTGTCCTCACACTCATTGTTACCATGGCTTCTATAGCTGGAATCAGGTAAGACATTCTAGTGAGCCTACAGGCTCTAGCAACGATATTGAATCTCCAGTTTGGTTTGTTAGACAAAACTTACGTTGAATACAGGATTGCTGTGTGATTGGGAAGATATCAGTGTAAGTACCAAGGATCTCCCAAGTCACATTAATCACTGGATTTTTCTGTCTCTGAGGCGACCAGCGAGTGGATGAAGGTTTACTTGGCAATAGTATAGATCTGAGAGGAATGCGAGATGCCAGGTAGAGTTGGGGTATGCAGTGATGGCCAGAACATAGCTATTTGCAGTTTCTATTTTTAGAAGGAGTGACTCTGGACCCCTATGGCATCCTGTGTTTTCCAGGTTGCTGTCTAGATACCATGGTGAACTTCTGGATGACCATTGCTCGGATGATGCCAGAATCTGAGGAAGTGATGACATGTGCTTTATGAAACCTACAGACCGTCTGACCTTCAGATGTCTGGGTAAGTGTGCATGGTTTCACTAAGACCGTGTTACTGTTTTGCCGCTGACCTGTGAATTCCTTCCTAGTACTCAGGTATGAGATTCTGTGGCGGTCACACATGAGAGCATGAATGATGTGAATAATGATGTTTTTTGGACTCCATAGTGTGTGCTTTTTACGCTGTAGGCAGTTCAGACTGCATTTGACTGAAGCAGTCCTAGTGAGCATGCGCTTTTGCCGACACCCTGCTCAGAGATTGCCTTTATGCCTCATATATTGATTGGTAGGTACACTTCCAGGTCATTTCTCCCATGGTCCGTCTCCACATTAATGACTGTGGAGGGTTTGCAGGTAACTCTTGGTGAGAAGGTGTCATCGACATCTACAAGATCCAGGTAATGGTCATGACTCTCCAAGCAACGCTGTTGACCACGCTCCTGTATGGGAAACTGCGGCTTGTGATCCACATGCGGCTCTTTGGCCTTAAAGTGTGGCTCTTCCACAAAATACCACGTGCGGGCATGCGTACAGTGCGATTCAAACTTTGTGGCCCATGTGCAGAAATCGGTTTTTGTCTTGGGTGAGTCTATTCTGAAGAAGTACTGTTGATATTTCGCTCTGTCGACTAATGAGTTTGCCGACCACTGACAATGGCAATGTGCAATTGCCTACGTAGCCTAAGACGTGAATGCCACCCATTGTCCAAGTGTATTTGAGGTCACGGTGAGCCCATCCCCCGAAGCCTCTCCACGGTAGTTATGCAGGCATCCAGTAGGTATTGGGATCAGGAATGAAGTGAGCCTACACTGCAGCACAGACCAGCTGAGCTTTATGTTACTAAGGCAGCGATGACTATGTACCTAACACGTGTACCTCACACTCTCTGGATCCAAGGATTTGTTGCAGGTGGTCAGGAAATAACCATGTGTTTCACCTTTTCTAATTCATACATAGGTCATGTTCAATGCTGAGTGTCCTGGCTTGATGATGATATCGGGTGAGTACCCTGGCGTTCCCATAGGAATTTTTGAGGGATACCCATGAGAGATGATGGTGTCTGCTGAGGAAAATGTTGACCTGGGTTGGTGTGTTTCATCGTAATGGAAGTCAAAAGCATGGTTGGCAGGTCTGGTCACAAGACAAGTTGTGATCCTAAACACTTTGTCACATGTGTTTCTTCAGATGCTTGTGAGGAGAACTCGGTGAGTTAACAATGGTCGTTATGGGAATCTGCCTGTAAACCTGGTAGGTGGTCAAGTGGGTCCTGCCGCTGTGCACATCATCTGATACTCAAGCTGAGGTTAAGTGAAGAGGATGCACTTAACACTTGTGTTAACTTACATGTGTGTAGGGGGAGGTTGGCGGTATGTGTCGTACTGAGGTAATGGCTGCCCACAGTACTACCCATGCCGCCTCTCTCCCCCTACAAAAGAGCAGCACTGTCCGTGTGATGCCCACATGTCTAGGTAAGTAATGCCATGTGCTTACACTTATTGTTGCCACGTTTCCATTGCAGGGATTCAGGTAAGAAATCATGGTATCCTTGTCAATCCTAGGAGTATAAAATTTTCTATTTTAGAAAAGGTTCACGTATCCTACTGTGCATGTTCCAGGAATTCAGGCACACTGGTACTTACCCTCGTTGCCAACCCACAGTACTGATCATAGGCATTTTCTAGGTGTACAACCCCAAAGTCACACTTATTGAGAATACTGTTGACTCTGGATGACTACACCTATCCAGTTGGAGTTGTTTTGTCTCATAGTGGACGAGGTTGATTGCGGGTTTCCTGGAGGGGAAAGTTCATCATTTACAGACTTTCCATGACTTTCAGGTTCCTGTGAGGAAATCACAACGACAGTAACATTGCCCAGGAATAAGAAGGCCGTGGCTGTTATGCAGGTAAGTGGTGATGTGGGCTTCAGCCACAGCAGGAGCCCTCTGATCTGCACATCGCTAGGTGAGCGCTGATGTTTTTCCCAACAAAATTGAGGTAATTCTCTCTTCTTTGCAGGTATTCAGGTAGGACATGATTGTCCTCGGCAACCTATCAAGCTCCAGGTTCATGTGGTATTTTACAGACATTTTTCTTCATCCTTGGGAGGGATGAGGGAATGTCTATCTAGGTCCTGATCATAACAGGCCTAACCACAGCACTAACCTTGGAAAGGTTGCAGGGTCCCGCTCCACGAAGTTCTCTGTTTTCACACCTATCTTGTGTTTTTTTCAGGGACTTGTGAAGAGAAGATGACAAAGTTAATGGGGGACATTTCTCACATGCAGAAAAGTGGTAATGTATCCTCACACTCATTGTTACCATGACTTGTTTACCAAGAGTCGGGTAAGAAATTCTATGGACACTGCAGGTATGAGCAACCATATTGAATCCCCAGTTAATTTATGTTAGACTAAACTTAAGTTGAACTACAGGATTGCTGAGCGATTGGAAGACATCCGTGTAAGTACCACGGATTTCCGAAGTCAATCACTTTGATTTTTATTTCTCTGAGGGGTCTAACCAGCAAAGGAAAAGGTCTCCGGCAATGGCAAAGATCTGAGACTGGGAGATGCCAGGTAGAGTTGGGGTGTGCAGTGTTGGCCCCAACATGGCTATTGGCAGTTTCTATTTTTAGAAGGTGTGAGTCTGGACACTGATGGCATCGTGAGTTGTCCAGGTTGCGGTCTAGATACCATGGTGACCTTCATGATGACCATTGTCCGGATGGTGCCTGAATCTGGTTAAGTGATGACCTGTGCCTCACACATCATAGGGACCATCTCTCCTCCAGATGTCTAAGTAAGTGTATGATTTTGCTAAGACCGTGTTCTTCTTTTCTGGCTGACCCGTGAAGCCCTTCTTACTACTCAGGTATGAGATTCAGTGACGGTCCCTCATGAGAACGTGATGGAGGTGAAAATGATGGTTTTGGACTCCATAGTGAGTGTGTTTTGGGCCTGTGGGAAGTTCAGAATCCATTTGACTTAAGCAATCCTAATGAGCACGCGTGTTGCCATCTCCCTGCTCAGAGATTGCCTTTTATGCCACCGCACTGATAGATTAATACGTAGATTTCCAGATCATTTCTCACATGGTCTTCTCTACATTAATGACCATGGAATGTTTGTAGGTATCTCCTCGTGAGAATGGGTAAATATCATCTACAAGATTCAGGTAATGATCATGAGTCTCTAACCAAAGCCGTTGACCAAGGCACTGTGCATTTGTCTAGGCATCCTAACTTGTGTATGCCACCCAGTTTCCACAGTGTGTCTTTCAAGTCACGGTGAGCCCATCCCCGGAAGCCTATCGGCGGAAGTTATGCAGGCATCCAGGAGGTATTGGGGTGAGGGATGAAGTGGCCATAGCACAGAAGAGCCCATCGTCCTGTTCCTAATGAAGCAAAGGCCTTGTACCTGAGACTTCCTGGTTATATCGCTGTGTTGCAGTTGGTCAGGAAATAACTATGTGCTTTTACCTTTTCTCTTTCCGACATCAGTCATGTTTAGTGCTGAGTGTCCTGTGTGGATGATATCCGGTGACTACCCTGGCATTCCCAAACTAAATAGTAAACATAAGATTTTTTGAGGGATATCCATGAGAGATGATGGTGTCTGCTGAGGAAGACTTTGACATGATTTAATCGAGTTTTCAAAGTTGAGTTGGTGTGTTTCATTTTAAGGGAAGTGAAAAGCATTATTACAAGTGTGGTAGTAAAACAAGTTGTGATCCTTAACACTTTTGTTACATGTGTTTCCTCAGATTCTGGTGAGGAGAACTGGGTGAGCTAACCATGGTCATTATGGGAATCTACGTCTAAACCTGGTAAGTGTTCAAGGGGGTCCTACCGCTGTGCTAATCATTTGATACTCAATCTGAGGTTAAGTGAAGAGGAGACATTTAACACTTGTGTTAACGACCATGTTTGTAGTGGGGCTATAGATGACTGTCGGGCAATGTGGTAACTAAGCTCCCAGTGCCAGACAGTCCTCTACCCTGCCCCTACAAAAGCCCAGCGCAGAACATGTGGTGCTCACATGTCCAGGTAAGTGATGCCATGTGCTAGCACTCGTTGTCGCCATGATTCCCTTGCGTGGATTTAGGTAAGAAATGATGGTATCCTTGCCAATCCTCTTAAGTAGGAGTTTAAAATGTTCTACTTCAGAGAAGGATCACGTAGCCTACTGTGCACGTTTGAGGATTGCAGGCGCACTGGTACTTACCCTGGTTGCCAACCCGCAGCACTGATCATAGGCTTTTCTCAGGTGTCCAATCCCGATGTGACTCGTTTGTGACAGTGTTGTTGACTCTTGGTGACTACACTTATCCATGTAGAGTTGATGTGTCTCCTAGTGCACGGGGTCGTTATGGGTGTCCTGATGGGAAAAGGTTTGTCATTTACAGACGTTTCATGACTTTCAGGTTCCTGTGACGAAATGTCCATAACTTTTACGTTGCCCCGGAACAAAGGACTCGGTTATGATACAGGTAAGTGGATGTGGCTTCAGCCACAGCATGAGCCCTCTGATCTGAGGTGACCCCCTCTTCTTTGCAGGTATTCTAGTAGTAAATGTTAGTCCTCAGAAATCTAGCAAGATGCATGTTTTTCACGTGATACTTTAGAGAACATTTTTCTTTATCCCTGGGAGGGATAAGGGATTGCTGTATGCAGGGCTTTATCATAATAGGCAAACCACAGCACTAACCATTGAAAGGTTGCAGGTGTCCCGTGATGAAATGTTGTCATAACTGACCATGGTCAGGACCTTGGAGTTCCGCAAAGTATTCAGGCAGGGTTGATGGTGTCCTACAGAAGGAAGCGTTGCTGCTAATCTGCGGTGTCCTGCTTCACGAAGGTATGTGTCTTCACACGTATCTTTTGTGTTTCAGTGTCTTGTGAAGAAATGATTACAAAGTTCATGGAGGTTAACGGGGGACATTTCTCATATCCAGATAAGAGGTGATGTGTCCTCACACTCATTGTTACCATGACTTGTTAGCTGGAGTCGGGTAAGAACTTCCTGGGATTCTACAGGTACTAGCAACCATATTTACTCTCCAGGTTGGAATGTTAGACAAAACTTAAGTTGAATAACAGGATTGCTGAACGATTGGAAGATATCAGTGTCACTACCTCGGATCTCCCTAGTCACATTAATCACTGCACTTTTCTTGCTCTGAAGAGACCAGCCAGCAGATGAAGGTGTCTCTGGTGACTTCGATCTGAGAGGACTGCGAGATGTCAGGTATACTTGGGGCGGGCAGTGCTGGCCCAGACCGAGGCTATTTGCATTTTTATTTTTAGAAGGTGTGACTCTGGACACATAGGGCATCCTGTGTTTTCCAGGTTGCGGACTAGATGCCATGGTGCCTAAATGCTTTTGTTACATATGTTTCTCCAGGTTCAAGGAGAACTCGGTGAGCTAAGTATGGTCGTTCTGGAAACCTGACTCTAAACCTGGTCGGTGGTCAAATGGGCCTTGCCGCTGTGAAAATCATGTGATGCTCAAGGTGTGGTTAAGTGAAGAGGATGCACTTAACACTTGTGTTAACCACTATGTTTGTAGGCGGAGGTCGGTGCAATGTGTGGTACTGAGATAATAGCTGCCCCCAGTACCAGCCATGGCACCCTCCTCCTCCTACAGAAGCGCAGCACAGAGCATGTGATGCCCACATGTCTAGGTAAGTAATGCATGTGCTTATACTTGTTGTTGTCATGATTCCATTGCAGGGAATCAGGTAAGAAATGATGCATTCCTTGCCAATCCTCTTAAGTAGGAGTTAAATATTTTCTATTTTAGAGAAGGTTCATATATCCTGTGCATGTTCCATGAATTCAGTCACACTGGTACTTATCCTGGTTTCCAACCCTCATTACTAATTGTAGGCTTTTCACAGATATTCAACCTACAGTTACGTGTTTGTGACAGTGATGTCGGCTCTGGGTAACTACAGGGATACAAGTGGAGTTGAATTTTCTCTTAGGGGAAGAGGTTGCTTACCTGTGTCCTCTTGGGGAAATATTTGTCCCGAACGAAGGCCATGGCTGTTACACAGATAGGTTGTGATGTGGCTTCAACCGCAGCATGAGCCTCCTTATCTGCAGATCGCTAGGTGAACGCTGAGGTTTTTCCCAAAAATATCAAGGTGACCCTCTCTTCTTTGAGGTATTAAGTAGGAAATGATGGTCCTCAGCAACCTAGCAAGGTACAGGTTGTTCAATTGATATTATAGAGAACAGTTCTCCTTATCCCTGTGGTGGTTGAGGTATTTTGTATACAGGTCCTAGTCATAACAGGCTGAACCTCAGCACTAACCATGGAAATGTTGCAGGTGTCCCGTGGTGAAATGTGGTCATATCTGACCATGGTTCGGACCTTGGACTTCCACGAAGTATTCACGCAGGCTTGATGGTGTCTTACGGAACTAAGAGTCACAGCTAATCTGGTGTGTCCCGCTACACAAGGTCTATTTTTTCACACGTATCTTGTGTGTATTTAGGGTCTTTTGAAGAAGAGATGACGATGATGTTCCTGCCTTTAACAGGGAACATTTTTTATATGCCGATAAGTGGTGATGTGTGCTCACACTCATTGTTACCTTGACTTCTTTACTGGGAGTCAGGTAAGAATTTCCAGGGACCCTACAGGTATCAGCAACCATATTGACTCTCCAGGTTGGCATGTTAGACAAAACGTAAGTTGAATAACAGGATTGTTTAGCGACTGGAAGATATCACTGTCACTACCCTGGATTTCCCGAGTCACATTAATCACTGGACTTTTCTTTCTCTGAAGAGAAGAGCCAGCAGATGAAGGTGTCTCCGGCAATGACTTAGATCTGAGAGGACTACACGATGACAGGTATACCTGGGGTGGGCAGTGCTGGCCCAGAACAAGGCTATTTGCAATTTTATTTTTAGAAGGTGGAACTCTGGACACATAGGGCATCCTGTGTTTTCCAGGTTGTGGACTAGATGCCATGGTGCCTAAACACTTTTGTCACTAGTGTTTCTCCAGGTTCCAGGAGAAGTCGGTGAGCTAAGTCTGGTCATTCTGGGAACCTGCCTCTAAGCAGGTTGTGAAATGGGTCTTGCCGCTGTGCAAATCATCTGATGCTCAAGATGAGGTTAAGTGACGAGGATGCTCTTAACAGTCGTGTTAACTACTATGTTTGTAGGCGGAGATTGGTGCGATGTGCGGTACTGAGATAATAGCTTCCAACAGTACCAGCCATTGCACCCACCTCCCACTACAGAAGCGCAGCACAGAGCATGTGATGCCCACATGTCTAGGTAAGTAATACATGTGCTTACACTTGTTGTGGTTATGATTCCATTGTAGGGATTCAGGTAAGAAATGATGCATTCCTTGCCAATCCTCTTAAGTAGGAGTTTAATATTTTCTGTGTTAGAGAAGGTTACGTTTCGTACTGTGCATGTTCCAGGAATTCAAGACCATGGTACTTATCCTGGTTGCCAACCCGCAGTACTGATCATTGGTTTCTCACAGGTATCCACCCCAGAGGGACACGTTTGGGACAGTGATGTCAACTCTGGGTAGCTACTCATATCCAGGTAGCATTTAATTTTCTTTTAGTGGATGAGATTGCTTACCTGTGTCCTGGTGGGGAAAGGTTTGCCCCAGAACGAAGGACGTGGCTGCTATGCAGGTAAGTGGTGATGTGTCCTCACACTCATTGTTATCATGAGTTGTTTACCGGGATTAAGGTAAGAAATTCTTGTCCCTCTACAGGTTCTACCAACCATATTCACTCTCCAGGTTGGTATGTTAGACAAAACTTAAGGATTGCTGAACAATTGGAAGATATCAGTGTCACTACCTCGGATGTCCCAAGTCACATGAATCACTGCACTTTTCTTTCTCTGAAGAGACCAGCCATCAGATGAAGGTGTCTCTGGTGACTTCGATCTGAGAGGACTGTGAGATGTCAGGTATACTTGGGGCGGGCTGTGCTGGCCCAGAACAAGGCTATTTGCATTTTTATTTTTAGAAGGCGTGACTCTGGACACACAGGGCATCCTGTGTTTTCCAGGTTGCGGACTAGATGCCATGGTGCCTAAACGCTTTTGTTACATATGTTTCTCCAGGTTCTAGGAGAACTCGGTGAGCTAAGTATGGTCGTTCTGGGAACATGACTCTAAACCTGGTCGGTGGTCAAGTGGGCCTTGCCGCTTTGAAAATCATGTGATGCTCAAGGTGTGGTTAAGTGAAGAGGATGCACTTAACACTTATGTTAACCACTATGTTTGTAGGCGGAGGTCGGTGCAATGTGTGGTACTGAGATAATAGCTGCCCCCAGTACCAGCCATGGCACCCTCCTCCTCCTACAGAAGCGCAGCACAGAGCATGTGATGCCCACATGTCTAGGTAAGTAATGCATGTGCTTATACTTGTTGTTGTCATGATTCCATTGCAGGGAATCAGGTAAGAAATGATGCATTCCTTGCCAATCCTCTTAAGTAGGAGCTAAATATTTTCTATTTTAGAGAAGGTTCACATATCCTGTGCATGTTCCAGGAATTCAGTCACACTGGTACTTATCCTGGTTGCCAACCCTCATTACTAATCACAGGCTTTTCACAGATATTCAACCTACAGTTACGTGATTGTGACAGTGATGTCGGCTCTGGGTAACTACAGGGATACAAGTGGAGTTGAATTTTCTCTTAGGGGAAGAGGTTGCTTACGTGTGTCCTGGTGGGGAAGTATTTGTCCCGGGACGAAGGCCGTGGCTGTTACACAGGTAAGTTGTGATGTGGCTTCAACTGCAGCATGAGCCCTCTGCTCTGCAGATCGCTAGGTGAGCGCTGAGGTTTTTCCCAAAAATATCGAGGTGACCCTCTCTTCTTTGAGGTATTCAGTAGGAAATGATGGTCCTCAGCAACCTAGCAAGGTACAGGTTGTTCAATTGATATTATAGAGAACAGTTCTCCTTATCCCTGTGGTGGTTGAGGCATTTTGTATACAGTTCCTAGTCATAACAGGCTGAACCTCAGCACTAACCATGGAAAGGTTGCAGGTGTCCCGTGGTGAAATGTGGTCATATCTGACCATGGTTCGGACCTTGGACTTCCACGAAGTATTCACGCAGGCTTGATGGTGTCTTACGGAACTAAGAGTCACAGCTAATCTGGTGTGTCCCGCTACACCAAGGTCTGTATTTTCACACGTATCTTGTGTGTATTTCAGGGTCTTTTGAAGAAGACATGACTATGATGTTCCTGCCTTTAACAGGGAACATTTTTTATATGCCGATAAGTGGTGATGTGTGCTCACACTCATTGTTACCTTGACTTCTTTACCGGGAGTCAGGTAAGAATTTCCAGGGACCCTACAGGTATCAGCAACCATATTGACTCTCCATATTGGTAAGTTAGACAAAACTTAAGTTGAACTACAGGATTGCTGAGCGATTCGAAGATATCAGAGTTACTACCACGAATCTCCCAAGTTACATTAATCAGTGGATTTTTCATTCTCTGAGGGGACCAGCCAGCAGATGAAGGTGTCTCCGGCATTTACATAGACCTGAGAGGACTGTGTGATACCAGGTAGAGTCGGGCTGTGCAGTGGTGACCAGAACACAGCTATTTGCAGTTTCTATTTTTTGAAGGTGTGAGTCTTGACACTAATGGTATCCTGTGTTTCCCAGGTTGTGGTCTAGATACCATGGTGTACTTCATGATGACCGTTGCTTGGATGGAGCTTGAATCCAGATAAGTGATGACGTGTGCCTTACGCATCATACTGACCATCTGACCTTCAGATTTATAGGTAGGTGTGTATGGTTTTACTAAGACCATGTTACTGTTTTGCAGCTGACCCGTGAAGTCTTAGGTAGGAGATTCTGTGACAGTCACTCATTAGAACCTGATGGATGTGAATAATGATGTGTTTTGGATTTCATAATGTGTGTCTTTTGGACTTATAGGCAGTTCAGAATCCATCTGACCCAAGCAGTCCTAGTGAGCATGTGCTGTTGCCTTCTCCCTGCTCAGAGATTGCCAATATGCCCAGGACTGATAGATTGATAGGTAGACTTCCAGGTCATTTCTCCCATGGTCCGTCTCCACATTAATGACTGTGGAACGTTTGCCGATACCTCTTTGTGAGAAGAAGATGTCATCGACATCTACGAGATCCCTGTAATGGTCATGCGTCTCCAATCAAAGCCGTTGACCAAGGCAGTGTGTAGTTGTCTATGTAGCCTAAGATGCGCATGCCACCCATTTTCTACAGTGTGTCTTTCAAGTCACGGTGAGCCCATCCTTGGGACGCCTATCTATGGTAGTTATGCAGGCATCCAGGAGGTATTGGTTTCAGGGATGAAGTGGGCCATAGCACATACTAGCCGATCATCCTGTTCCTAGGGAAGTGATGGATTGTACCTAAGACTTCCTGATTCTATCGCTGTGTTACAGTTGGTCAGGAAATAACTATGTGCTTTTACCTTTTCTCTTTCAGACATCAGTCATGTTTAGTGCTGAGTGTCCTGTGTGGATGATATCCGATGAGCACTCTGGCGTTCCCAAACTACTTAATAGTAACCATAGGATTTTTTGAGGGATGTCCATGAGAGATGATGGTGTCTGCTGAGGAAGACTTTGACATGATTTAATATCGAGTTTTCAAAGTTGAGTTGGTGTGTTTCATTTTAAGGGAATTGAAAAGCATTGTTACAAGTGTGGTAGTAAAACAGGTTGTGATCCTAAACACTTTCGTCACATGTGTTTCCTCAGATTCTGGTGAGGAGAACTGGGTGAGCTAACTATGGTAATTATGGGAACCTGCCTCCAAACATCGTGAACGTTTCAGTGGGTCCTACTTTGGTGCAAATCATTTGATACTAAAGGTGATGTTTAGTGCATAGGCTGCTCTTAACACTTGTGTTAACTACCATGTTTGCAGGGGGAGGTTGGCAGCATGGGTGGTACTGAGGTAATGGCTGCCCACAGTACCAGCCATGCCGCCGCCCTTCCCCTACAAAAGCTCAGCGCAGACCATGTGATGCCCACATGTCTAGGTAAGTGATGACGGTACTAGCACTCCTTATCACCATGATTCCCTTGCAGGGATTCAGGTAAGCCACAATGGCTTCCTTGCCAATTGTCTTAAGTAGGACTTTATATTTTTTTATTTTAGAGTAGGGTTACGTTTCCTACTGTTCATTTCCTAGGAATTCAGGTACACTGGTAGTTATCCTGGCTTGCCAACCCACACTACTGATCATAGGCTATTCACAGGTTTCCAGCCCCAAAGTGACAGGATTGTCACAGTGATGTTGACTCTGGCTAACTAACCATACCCAGGTAGAGTTGATGTTTCTCATAGTGGACGAGGTTGCTTACCAATGTCCTGGTGGGTAAAGGTTTGGAATCCCTTTGACTCATACATTGCCTTTTATGCCCCTGCAAGAGGCCTAGGGCATGAAATTTTGTGAACTGGGAGTCAGAGGTCCCTGAACAGGCCCTGTACCCTATCACATGTTCGGACCCATCAGGGGATGTCCAACTGCCGGATTAGGCCCAGAGTCAGACATCCCCTCTCACAGTCTGGGATTCCACGCTTGTTACCACCTGCCAACTCGCTGAAATGTACCGCTATTCTCACTGTACCTTAAGGTTGCCATGCAGGCAGGCGAGGCTCCCACTACCACCACTGTGCTTGCCAGTCATGAGCCCAGGTTCTGCCTGTGTGGCGCTCTCCTTGTGGACGCACACTGACCACCCCAGGGCAGTTCCTACGTTCGGCGTCTGCTCCATGATGGTCAGTTCACAACATAGCGAACGGTGTTTCTGGACATTGTGCCCTAAGGGTTCCTGTGGCTATTATTATATAGATAGCGATAGATAGGTAGACGTCCAGGTAACTTCTTCCATGGTCCGTCTCTACAGTAATGACCTTGGAATGATTGCGGATATCTCTGGATGACTAGAAAGTGTCATCGACATCTGCAAGTATCCAGGTAATGGTCAGGAGTGTCCAGCCAAAGCCATTGAACTGGGTGAGCTAACTATGGTCACTGTGGAACCTACTTCTAAACCTGGTAAGTGTTCAAGGGGGTCCTACCGCTGTGCAAATCATTTGATACTCAAGCTGAGGTTAAGTGAAGAAGAGACACTTAACACTTGCGTTAACTACCATGTTTGTACGGGGATGGATGACTGGCTGGTACTATGGTCACTACAGCTCGCAGTACCAGACATTCCTCCAACCTCCCCCTACAGAAGCCCAGCGCAGACCATGTGATGCTCACATGTCCAGGTAAGTGATGCCATGTACTAGCACTCTTCGCCATGATTCCCTTGTAAGGATTTAGGTAAGACATCATGGTATCCTTGCCAATCCTCGAGTAGGAATTTAAAATTTCCTTTTTCAGAGAAGGATCACGTATCCTACTGTGCACGGTTGAGAATTGCAGGCTCACTGGTACTTATCCTGACTTGCTAACCCGCAGTACTGATCATAGGCTTTTCTCAGGTGTCCAATCCCGATGTGACGCATTCGTGACAGTGTTGTTGACTCTTGGTAACTACACTTAGCCATGTAGAGTTGATGTGTGTCTTAGTGGACGAGGTTTCTATGCATGTCCTTCTGGGGAAAGATTTGTCATTTATTGATGTTTTGTGACTTTCGGGTTCCTGTAACGAAATGAGCATGATTTAATGTTGCCCCAGAACAAAGGACTTGGTTATTGTTCAGGCAAGTGGTGTTGTGGGCTTTAACCACAGCATGAGCCCTCTGATCTGCGGATCGCTATGTGAGCGCTGATGCTTTTCCAAGTAAAATGGAGGTGACCCTCTCGCAGGTTTTCAGATCGGAAATAGTAGTCCTCATATCTATCAAGATGTACTTTTCACATGACACTTTAGGAAACATTTTCCTTTATCCCTGCCAGGGGTGAGGGATTGCTGTATGCAGGTCCTGACCATAATTGCCCGAACCACTGCATTAACCATGGAAAGGTTGCAGGTGTCCCTGGTGAAGTGTTATCATATCTGACCATGTTTCCGATCTTGGAGTCTGCACAGTATTCTGGCAGGGTTGATGATGTCTTAGAGAAGGAAGTGTTGCAGTTAACCAGGGCTGTCCCGCTACACAAAGTTCTGCGTTTTCACACGGATCTGTGTGCTTTTCAGGGTCTAGTGAAGACGAGATGCCGCTGAAGTTTACGGCGGTTAATGGGGGACATTTCTCATATGAGGATAAGTGGAGCTGTGTCCTCACACTCTTTGTTACCACGTCTTATTAGGCGAGTACGGTAAGAATTTCCAGGGACCCTACAGGCACTGGCAGCCATACTGACTCTCCAGTTTGGTATGTTAGACAAAACTTATGTCGAACTACAGGATTGCTGAGCGATTGGAAGATAATCAGTGGAACCTCCTCGGATCTCCGAAGTCACATTAATCACTGGAATTTTCTTTTTTGAGGGGACCAAACAGCATGAAGGTGTCTTTGACAATGGCATAGATCTGAGAGGGCTGGGAGATGCCAGGTAGAGTTGGGGTGTGCAGTACTGGACCCGAACAAGGCTATTTGCAGGTTCTTTTTTTAGAAGGTGTGAAGCTGGACACGTATGGCATTCTGTGTTTTCCAGGTTGCAGGCTAATACCATGGTGAACTTCATTATGACCGTTGCTCGGACGTGCCGAATCTGGGTAAGTGATGACCTGTGCCTTACACATCCTACAGACCATCTGACTTTCCGATGTCTAGGTCAGGGTGTGTGGTTTCGCTAAGACCGTATTATTGTTATGCAGCTGACCCGTTATGTTCTTCCTAGTACTCAGGTATGAGATTCTGACAGTCACTCATGAGAGCTTAATGGATGTGAATGATGTGTTTTGGACTCCATAGTGAGTGTGTTTTGGGCCTGTAGGCAGTTTGGAATCCATTTGACTCAGAGATTGCCTTTTATGCCCAACTAGAGGCCAGGTGCACAATATTTCATACACTAGGGCGAGGGTCCCTCAGCTGGCCTGAACACTCTTGCAGTAGGCACCCGTCAGGGATGTCCCAATGCCTGCCTAGACCCACAGTCAGACATCTCTCTGACAGTCTGACAACACATACTCCTTGCCACCTGCCTTCTCGCTGCTACTAAAGCCTCTGCTCATTGCTCCTTGGGCTGCCGTGGAGTCAGGCGAGGCTCCCACCACCACCTGTGTGCTTGCCAGCCCTGACCCTGGGATATGCTGTGTGACACTCTTCCTGTGGGAGCGCACAGACCACCAGTGGGCAGCTCCTGCGTTGGTCATCTGCCCCCTGATGGTCAGAGCACATCATAGCGAGCAGGCCCTAACCCTCAGCACAGACCAGCCAATCTTCATGTTCCTAGGGAAGTGATGACTGTGTACCTAACACTCCCTGATTCTATCGACTTGTTGCAGGTGGTCACGTAATAACAATGCGTTTTTACCTTTACTCTTTCAGACATCAGTCATGTTTAATGCTGTTTGTCCTTGGCAGATGATACGCAGGGAGTACCCTGGCGTTCCCAAACTAGTTAGGAACATTAGGATTTTTTGAGGGACACCCATGAGAGATGATGGTGTCTGCTGAGGAAGCTTTTTTTCTGATTTAATAGCATTATCCTGGATGAGTTCAGTGTGTTTCATCGTAATGGAAGTGAAAACCATTGTTGGCTGGTGTGGTCATAAAACAAGTTGTGATCCTAAACACTTTTGTCACATGTGTTTTCAGATTCTTGTGAGGAGAACTCAGTGAGCTAACTATGGTCGTTATGGGAACCTGCCTCTCAACTTGGTAAGTGTTCTAGTCGGTCCTACCGCTGTGCCAATCATCTGATACTCAAGGTGAGGTTAAGTGAAGAGGATGCTCTTAACACTTGTGTTAACCACTATGTTTGTAGGTGGAGGTTGGTGCCATGTGTGGTACTGAGATAATAGCTTCCCACAGTACCAACCATGGCGCCCTCCTCCCCCTACAAAAGCGGACCACAGAGCATGTGATGCCCACATGTCTAGGTAAGTAATGCATGTGCTTACACTTGTTGTCATCATGATTCCATTGCAGGGATTCAGGTAAGAAATGATGAATTCCTTGCCAATCCTCTTAAGTAGGAGTTTAATATTTACTGTGTTAGAGAAGGTTTACGTTTCCTACTGTGCATGTTCCAGGAATTCCGGCACACTGGTACTTATCCCTGTTGCCAACCCGCAGTACTTATCAGAGGTTTTTCACAGGTCTCCAACCCAGAGTGATGGGTTTGGGACAGTGATGTCCACTCTGGGTAACTATGCATATACAGGTAGAATTGAATTTTCTCTTAGTGGACGAGGTTACTCACCTGTGTCCTGATGGGGAAAGGTTTTCCCCGGAACGAAGGCCGTGGCTATTATGCAGGTAAGTGGTGATGTGGGCTTCAGGCCACAGCATGAGCCTCTGATCTGTAGATCGCTAGGTGAGCGCTGATGTTTTTCCCAAAAATATCGAGGTGACCCTCTCTTCTTTGCAGGTATTCAGGTAGGAAATGATGGTCCTCAGCAATCTAGCAAGGTGCAGGTTGTTGATGTGATATTTTAGCGATCGTGTCTCTTTATGCCTGCGAGGGATGAGGGATTGCTGTATGCAGGTCCTCATCATAATAGGCCGAAGCACAGCACTTACCATGGAAAGATTGCAGATGTCCCTGGTGAAATGTTGTCATATCTGACCTTGGTCCGGATCTTGGAGTTCTGCAAAGTATTCAGGCAGGGTTGATGGTGTCTTATAGAAGGAATTGTCGCAACTAATCTGGGGTGTCCCACGACACAAAGTTCTGTGTTTTCACATGAATTTTGTGTGTTTTTCAGGGTCTTATGAAGAAGAGATGACCGTGAAGTTCATGGCATTCAACGTGACATTTATCATATGTGGAAAGGTGGTGTGATGTGTCCTCACACTCATTGTTACCATGGCTTCTATAGCTGGAATCAGGTAAGACATTCTAGTGAGCCTACAGGCTCTAGCAACGATATTGAATCTCCAGTTTGGTTTGTTAGACAAAACTTACGTTGAATACAGGATTGCTGTGTGATTGGGAAGATATCAGTGTAAGTACCAAGGATCTCCCAAGTCACATTAATCACTGGATTTTTCTGTCTCTGAGGCGACCAGCGAGTGGATGAAGGTTTACTTGGCAATAGTATAGATCTGAGAGGAATGCGAGATGCCAGGTAGAGTTGGGGTATGCAGTGATGGCCAGAACATAGCTATTTGCAGTTTCTATTTTTAGAAGGAGTGACTCTGGACCCCTATGGCATCCTGTGTTTTCCAGGTTGCTGTCTAGATACCATGGTGAACTTCTGGATGACCATTGCTCAGATGATGCCAGAATCTGAGGAAGTGATGACATGTGCTTTATGAAACCTACAGACCGTCTGACCTTCAGATGTCTGGGTAAGTGTGCATGGTTTCACTAAGACCGTGTTACTGTTTTGCCGCTGACCTGTGAATTCCTTCCTAGTACTCAGGTATGAGATTCTGTGGCGGTCACACATGAGAGCATGAATGATGTGAATAATGATGTTTTTTGGACTCCATAGTGTGTGCTTTTTACGCTGTAGGCAGTTCAGACTGCATTTGACTGAAGCAGTCCTAGTGAGCATGCGCTTTTGCCGACACCCTGCTCAGAGATTGCCTTTATGCCTCATATATTGATTGGTAGGTACACTTCCAGGTCATTTCTCCCATGGTCCGTCTCCACATTAATGACTGTGGAGGGTTTGCAGGTAACTCTTGGTGAGAAGGTGTCATCGACATCTACAAGATCCAGGTAATGGTCATGACTCTCCAAGCAACGCTGTTGACCACGCTCCTGTATGGGAAACTGCGGCTTGTGATCCACATGCGGCTCTTTGGCCTTAAAGTGTGGCTCTTCCACAAAATACCATGTGCGGGCATGCGTACAGTGCGATTCAAACTTTGTGGCCCATGTGCAGAAATCGGTTTTTGTCTTGGGTGAGTCTATTCTGAAGAAGTACTGTTGATATTTCGCTCTGTCGACTAATGAGTTTGCCGACCACTGACAATGGCAATGTGCAATTGCCTACGTAGCCTAAGACGTGAATGCCACCCATTGTCCAAGTGTATTTGAGGTCACGGTGAGCCCATCCCCCGAAGCCTCTCCACGGTAGTTATGCAGGCATCCAGTAGGTATTGGGATCAGGAATGAAGTGAGCCTACACTGCAGCACAGACCAGCTGAGCTTTATGTTACTAAGGCAGCGATGACTATGTACCTAACACGTGTACCTCACACTCTCTGGATCCAAGGATTTGTTGCAGGTGGTCAGGAAATAACCATGTGTTTCACCTTTTCTAATTCATACATAGGTCATGTTCAATGCTGAGTGTCCTGGCTTGATGATGATATCGGGTGAGTACCCTGGCGTTCCCATAGGAATTTTTGAGGGATACCCATGAGAGATGATGGTGTCTGCTGAGGAAAATGTTGACCTGGGTTGGTGTGTTTCATCGTAATGGAAGTCAAAAGCATGGTTGGCAGGTCTGGTCACAAGACAAGTTGTGATCCTAAACACTTTGTCACATGTGTTTCTTCAGATGCTTGTGAGGAGAACTCGGTGAGTTAACAATGGTCGTTATGGGAATCTGCCTGTAAACCTGGTAGGTGGTCAAGTGGGTCCTGCCGCTGTGCACATCATCTGATACTCAAGCTGAGGTTAAGTGAAGAGGATGCACTTAACACTTGTGTTAACTTACATGTGTGTAGGGGGAGGTTGGCGGTATGTGTCGTACTGAGGTAATGGCTGCCCACAGTACTACCCATGCCGCCTCTCTCCCCCTACAAAAGAGCAGCACTGTCCGTGTGATGCCCACATGTCTAGGTAAGTAATGCCATGTGCTTACACTTATTGTTGCCACGTTTCCATTGCAGGGATTCAGGTAAGAAATGATGGTATCCTTGTCAATCCTAGGAGTATAAAATTTTCTATTTTAGAAAAGGTTCACGTATCCTACTGTGCATGTTCCAGGAATTCAGGCACACTGGTACTTACCCTCGTTGCCAACCCACAGTACTGATCATAGGCATTTTCTAGGTGTACAACCCCAAAGTCACACTTATTGAGAATACTGTTGACTCTGGATGACTACACCTATCCAGTTGGAGTTGTTTTGTCTCATAGTGGACGAGGTTGATTGCGGGTTTCCTGGAGGGGAAAGTTCATCATTTACAGACTTTCCATGACTTTCAGGTTCCTGTGAGGAAATCACAACGACAGTAACATTGCCCAGGAATAAGAAGGCCGTGGCTGTTATGCAGGTAAGTGGTGATGTGGGCTTCAGCCACAGCAGGAGCCCTCTGATCTGCACATCGCTAGGTGAGCGCTGATGTTTTTCCCAACAAAATTGAGGTAATTCTCTCTTCTTTGCAGGTATTCAGGTAGGACATGATTGTCCTCGGCAACCTATCAAGCTCCAGGTTCATGTGGTATTTTACAGACATTTTTCTTCATCCTTGGGAGGGATGAGGGAATGTCTATCTAGGTCCTGATCATAACAGGCCTAACCACAGCACTAACCTTGGAAAGGTTGCAGGGTCCCGCTCCACGAAGTTCTCTGTTTTCACACCTATCTTGTGTTTTTTTCAGGGACTTGTGAAGAGAAGATGACAAAGTTAATGGGGGACATTTCTCACATGCAGAAAAGTGGTAATGTATCCTCACACTCATTGTTACCATGACTTGTTTACCAAGAGTCGGGTAAGAAATTCTATGGACACTGCAGGTATGAGCAACCATATTGAATCCCCAGTTAATTTATGTTAGACTAAACTTCAGTTGAACTACAGGATTGCTGAGCGATTGGAAGACATCCGTGTAAGTACCACGGATTTCCGAAGTCAATCACTTTGATTTTTATTTCTCTGAGGGGTCTAACCAGCAAAGGAAAAGGTCTCCGGCAATGGCAAAGATCTGAGACTGGGAGATGCCAGGTAGAGTTGGGGTGTGCAGTGTTGGCCCCAACATGGCTATTGGCAGTTTCTATTTTTAGAAGGTGTGAGTCTGGACACTGATGGCATCGTGAGTTGTCCAGGTTGCGGTCTAGATACCATGGTGACCTTCATGATGACCATTGTCCGGATGGTGCCTGAATCTGGTTAAGTGATGACCTGTGCCTCACACATCATAGGGACCATCTCTCCTCCAGATGTCTAAGTAAGTGTATGATTTTGCTAAGACCGTGTTCTTCTTTTCTGGCTGACCCGTGAAGCCCTTCTTACTACTCAGGTATGAGATTCAGTGACGGTCCCTCATGAGAACGTGATGGAGGTGAAAATGATGGTTTTGGACTCCATAGTGAGTGTGTTTTGGGCCTGTGGGAAGTTCAGAATCCATTTGACTTAAGCAATCCTAATGAGCACGCGTGTTGCCATCTCCCTGCTCAGAGATTGCCTTTTATGCCACCGCACTGATAGATTAATACGTAGATTTCCAGATCATTTCTCACATGGTCTTCTCTACATTAATGACCATGGAATGTTTGTAGGTATCTCCTCGTGAGAATGGGTAAATATCATCTACAAGATTCAGGTAATGATCATGAGTCTCTAACCAAAGCCGTTGACCAAGGCACTGTGCATTTGTCTAGGCATCCTAACTTGTGTATGCCACCCAGTTTCCACAGTGTGTCTTTCAAGTCACGGTGAGCCCATCCCCGGAAGCCTATCGGCGGAAGTTATGCAGGCATCCAGGAGGTATTGGGGTGAGGGATGAAGTGGCCATAGCACAGAAGAGCCCATCGTCCTGTTCCTAATGAAGCAAAGGCCTTGTACCTGAGACTTCCTGGTTATATCGCTGTGTTGCAGTTGGTCAGGAAATAACTATGTGCTTTTACCTTTTCTCTTTCCGACATCAGTCATGTTTAGTGCTGAGTGTCCTGTGTGGATGATATCCGGTGACTACCCTGGCATTCCCAAACTAAATAGTAAACATAAGATTTTTTGAGGGATATCCATGAGAGATGATGGTGTCTGCTGAGGAAGACTTTGACATGATTTAATCGAGTTTTCAAAGTTGAGTTGGTGTGTTTCATTTTAAGGGAAGTGAAAAGCATTATTACAAGTGTGGTAGTAAAACAAGTTGTGATCCTTAACACTTTTGTTACATGTGTTTCCTCAGATTCTGGTGAGGAGAACTGGGTGAGCTAACCATGGTCATTATGGGAATCTACGTCTAAACCTGGTAAGTGTTCAAGGGGGTCCTACCGCTGTGCTAATCATTTGATACTCAATCTGAGGTTAAGTGAAGAGGAGACATTTAACACTTGTGTTAACGACCATGTTTGTAGTGGGGCTATAGATGACTGTCGGGCAATGTGGTAACTAAGCTCCCAGTGCCAGACAGTCCTCTACCCTGCCCCTACAAAAGCCCAGCGCAGAACATGTGGTGCTCACATGTCCAGGTAAGTGATGCCATGTGCTAGCACTCGTTGTCGCCATGATTCCCTTGCGTGGATTTAGGTAAGAAATGATGGTATCCTTGCCAATCCTCTTAAGTAGGAGTTTAAAATGTTCTACTTCAGAGAAGGATCACGTAGCCTACTGTGCACGTTTGAGGATTGCAGGCGCACTGGTACTTACCCTGGTTGCCAACCCGCAGCACTGATCATAGGCTTTTCTCAGGTGTCCAATCCCGATGTGACTCGTTTGTGACAGTGTTGTTGACTCTTGGTGACTACACTTATCCATGTAGAGTTGATGTGTCTCCTAGTGCACGGGGTCGTTATGGGTGTCCTGATGGGAAAAGGTTTGTCATTTACAGACGTTTCATGACTTTCAGGTTCCTGTGACGAAATGTCCATAACTTTTACGTTGCCCCGGAACAAAGGACTCGGTTATGATACAGGTAAGTGGATGTGGCTTCAGCCACAGCATGAGCCCTCTGATCTGAGGTGACCCCCTCTTCTTTGCAGGTATTCTAGTAGTAAATGTTAGTCCTCAGAAATCTAGCAAGATGCATGTTTTTCACGTGATACTTTAGAGAACATTTTTCTTTATCCCTGGGAGGGATAAGGGATTGCTGTATGCAGGGCTTTATCATAATAGGCAAACCACAGCACTAACCATTGAAAGGTTGCAGGTGTCCCGTGATGAAATGTTGTCATAACTGACCATGGTCAGGACCTTGGAGTTCCGCAAAGTATTCAGGCAGGGTTGATGGTGTCCTACAGAAGGAAGCGTTGCTGCTAATCTGCGGTGTCCTGCTTCACGAAGGTATGTGTCTTCACACGTATCTTTTGTGTTTCAGTGTCTTGTGAAGAAATGATTACAAAGTTCATGGAGGTTAACGGGGGACATTTCTCATATCCAGATAAGAGGTGATGTGTCCTCACACTCATTGTTACCATGACTTGTTAGCTGGAGTCGGGTAAGAACTTCCTGGGATTCTACAGGTACTAGCAACCATATTTACTCTCCAGGTTGGAATGTTAGACAAAACTTAAGTTGAATAACAGGATTGCTGAACGATTGGAAGATATCAGTGTCACTACCTCGGATCTCCCTAGTCACATTAATCACTGCACTTTTCTTGCTCTGAAGAGACCAGCCAGCAGATGAAGGTGTCTCTGGTGACTTCGATCTGAGAGGACTGCGAGATGTCAGGTATACTTGGGGCGGGCAGTGCTGGCCCAGACCGAGGCTATTTGCATTTTTATTTTTAGAAGGTGTGACTCTGGACACATAGGGCATCCTGTGTTTTCCAGGTTGCGGACTAGATGCCATGGTGCCTAAATGCTTTTGTTACATATGTTTCTCCAGGTTCAAGGAGAACTCGGTGAGCTAAGTATGGTCGTTCTGGAAACCTGACTCTAAACCTGGTCGGTGGTCAAATGGGCCTTGCCGCTGTGAAAATCATGTGATGCTCAAGGTGTGGTTAAGTGAAGAGGATGCACTTAACACTTGTGTTAACCACTATGTTTGTAGGCGGAGGTCGGTGCAATGTGTGGTACTGAGATAATAGCTGCCCCCAGTACCAGCCATGGCACCCTCCTCCTCCTACAGAAGCGCAGCACAGAGCATGTGATGCCCACATGTCTAGGTAAGTAATGCATGTGCTTATACTTGTTGTTGTCATGATTCCATTGCAGGGAATCAGGTAAGAAATGATGCATTCCTTGCCAATCCTCTTAAGTAGGAGTTAAATATTTTCTATTTTAGAGAAGGTTCATATATCCTGTGCATGTTCCATGAATTCAGTCACACTGGTACTTATCCTGGTTTCCAACCCTCATTACTAATTGTAGGCTTTTCACAGATATTCAACCTACAGTTACGTGTTTGTGACAGTGATGTCGGCTCTGGGTAACTACAGGGATACAAGTGGAGTTGAATTTTCTCTTAGGGGAAGAGGTTGCTTACCTGTGTCCTCTTGGGGAAATATTTGTCCCGAACGAAGGCCATGGCTGTTACACAGATAGGTTGTGATGTGGCTTCAACCGCAGCATGAGCCTCCTTATCTGCAGATCGCTAGGTGAACGCTGAGGTTTTTCCCAAAAATATCAAGGTGACCCTCTCTTCTTTGAGGTATTAAGTAGGAAATGATGGTCCTCAGCAACCTAGCAAGGTACAGGTTGTTCAATTGATATTATACAGAACAGTTCTCCCTATCCCCGTGATGGTTGAGGTATTTTGTATACAGGTCCTAGTCGTAACAGGCTGAACCACAGCACTAACCATGGAAAGGTTGCAGGTGTCCCGTGGTGAAATGTGGTCATATCTGACCATGGTTCGGACCTTGGACTTCCACGAAGTATTCACGCAGGCTTGATGGTGTCTTACGGAACTAAGAGTCACAGCTAATCTGGTGTGTCCCGCTACACAAGGTCTATTTTTTCACACGTATCTTGTGTGTATTTAGGGTCTTTTGAAGAAGAGATGACGATGATGTTCCTGCCTTTAACAGGGAACATTTTTTATATGCCGATAAGTGGTGATGTGTGCTCACACTCATTGTTACCTTGACTTCTTTACTGGGAGTCAGGTAAGAATTTCCAGGGACCCTACAGGTATCAGCAACCATATTGACTCTCCAGGTTGGCATGTTAGACAAAACGTAAGTTGAATAACAGGATTGTTTAGCGACTGGAAGATATCACTGTCACTACCCTGGATTTCCCGAGTCACATTAATCACTGGACTTTTCTTTCTCTGAAGAGAAGAGCCAGCAGATGAAGGTGTCTCCGGCAATGACTTAGATCTGAGAGGACTACACGATGACAGGTATACCTGGGGTGGGCAGTGCTGGCCCAGAACAAGGCTATTTGCAATTTTATTTTTAGAAGGTGGAACTCTGGACACATAGGGCATCCTGTGTTTTCCAGGTTGTGGACTAGATGCCATGGTGCCTAAACACTTTTGTCACTAGTGTTTCTCCAGGTTCCAGGAGAAGTCGGTGAGCTAAGTCTGGTCATTCTGGGAACCTGCCTCTAAGCAGGTTGTGAAATGGGTCTTGCCGCTGTGCAAATCATCTGATGCTCAAGATGAGGTTAAGTGACGAGGATGCTCTTAACAGTCGTGTTAACTACTATGTTTGTAGGCGGAGATTGGTGCGATGTGCGGTACTGAGATAATAGCTTCCAACAGTACCAGCCATTGCACCCACCTCCCACTACAGAAGCGCAGCACAGAGCATGTGATGCCCACATGTCTAGGTAAGTAATACATGTGCTTACACTTGTTGTGGTTATGATTCCATTGTAGGGATTCAGGTAAGAAATGATGCATTCCTTGCCAATCCTCTTAAGTAGGAGTTTAATATTTACTGTGTTAGAGAAGGTTACGTTTCGTACTGTGCATGTTCCAGGAATTCAAGACCATGGTACTTATCCTGGTTGCCAACCCGCAGTACTGATCATTGGTTTCTCACAGGTATCCACCCCAGAGGGACACGTTTGGGACAGTGATGTCAACTCTGGGTAGCTACTCATATCCAGGTAGCATTTAATTTTCTTTTAGTGGATGAGATTGCTTACCTGTGTCCTGGTGGGGAAAGGTTTGCCCCAGAACGAAGGACGTGGCTGCTATGCAGGTAAGTGGTGATGTGTCCTCACACTCATTGTTATCATGAGTTGTTTACCGGGATTAAGGTAAGAAATTCTTGTCCCTCTACAGGTTCTACCAACCATATTCACTCTCCAGGTTGGTATGTTAGACAAAACTTAAGGATTGCTGAACAATTGGAAGATATCAGTGTCACTACCTCGGATGTCCCAAGTCACATGAATCACTGCACTTTTCTTTCTCTGAAGAGACCAGCCATCAGATGAAGGTGTCTCTGGTGACTTCGATCTGAGAGGACTGTGAGATGTCAGGTATACTTGGGGCGGGCTGTGCTGGCCCAGAACAAGGCTATTTGCATTTTTATTTTTAGAAGGCGTGACTCTGGACACACAGGGCATCCTGTGTTTTCCAGGTTGCGGACTAGATGCCATGGTGCCTAAACGCTTTTGTTACATATGTTTCTCCAGGTTCTAGGAGAACTCGGTGAGCTAAGTATGGTCGTTCTGGGAACATGACTCTAAACCTGGTCGGTGGTCAAGTGGGCCTTGCCGCTTTGAAAATCATGTGATGCTCAAGGTGTGGTTAAGTGAAGAGGATGCACTTAACACTTATGTTAACCACTATGTTTGTAGGCGGAGGTCGGTGCAATGTGTGGTACTGAGATAATAGCTGCCCCCAGTACCAGCCATGGCACCCTCCTCCTCCTACAGAAGCGCAGCACAGAGCATGTGATGCCCACATGTCTAGGTAAGTAATGCATGTGCTTATACTTGTTGTTGTCATGATTCCATTGCAGGGAATCAGGTAAGAAATGATGCATTCCTTGCCAATCCTCTTAAGTAGGAGCTAAATATTTTCTATTTTAGAGAAGGTTCACATATCCTGTGCATGTTCCAGGAATTCAGTCACACTGGTACTTATCCTGGTTGCCAACCCTCATTACTAATCACAGGCTTTTCACAGATATTCAACCTACAGTTACGTGATTGTGACAGTGATGTCGGCTCTGGGTAACTACAGGGATACAAGTGGAGTTGAATTTTCTCTTAGGGGAAGAGGTTGCTTACGTGTGTCCTGGTGGGGAAGTATTTGTCCCGGGACGAAGGCCGTGGCTGTTACACAGGTAAGTTGTGATGTGGCTTCAACTGCAGCATGAGCCCTCTGCTCTGCAGATCGCTAGGTGAGCGCTGAGGTTTTTCCCAAAAATATCGAGGTGACCCTCTCTTCTTTGAGGTATTCAGTAGGAAATGATGGTCCTCAGCAACCTAGCAAGGTACAGGTTGTTCAATTGATATTATAGAGAACAGTTCTCCTTATCCCTGTGGTGGTTGAGGCATTTTGTATACAGTTCCTAGTCATAACAGGCTGAACCTCAGCACTAACCATGGAAAGGTTGCAGGTGTCCCGTGGTGAAATGTGGTCATATCTGACCATGGTTCGGACCTTGGACTTCCACGAAGTATTCACGCAGGCTTGATGGTGTCTTACGGAACTAAGAGTCACAGCTAATCTGGTGTGTCCCGCTACACCAAGGTCTGTATTTTCACACGTATCTTGTGTGTATTTCAGGGTCTTTTGAAGAAGACATGACTATGATGTTCCTGCCTTTAACAGGGAACATTTTTTATATGCCGATAAGTGGTGATGTGTGCTCACACTCATTGTTACCTTGACTTCTTTACCGGGAGTCAGGTAAGAATTTCCAGGGACCCTACAGGTATCAGCAACCATATTGACTCTCCATATTGGTATGTTAGACAAAACTTAAGTTGAACTACAGGATTGCTGAGCGATTCGAAGATATCAGAGTTACTACCACGAATCTCCCAAGTTACATTAATCAGTGGATTTTTCATTCTCTGAGGGGACCAGCCAGCAGATGAAGGTGTCTCCGGCATTTACATAGACCTGAGAGGACTGTGTGATACCAGGTAGAGTCGGGCTGTGCAGTGGTGACCAGAACACAGCTATTTGCAGTTTCTATTTTTTGAAGGTGTGAGTCTTGACACTAATGGTATCCTGTGTTTCCCAGGTTGTGGTCTAGATACCATGGTGTACTTCATGATGACCGTTGCTTGGATGGAGCTTGAATCCAGATAAGTGATGACGTGTGCCTTACGCATCATACTGACCATCTGACCTTCAGATTTATAGGTAGGTGTGTATGGTTTTACTAAGACCATGTTACTGTTTTGCAGCTGACCCGTGAAGTCTTAGGTAGGAGATTCTGTGACAGTCACTCATTAGAACCTGATGGATGTGAATAATGATGTGTTTTGGATTTCATAATGTGTGTCTTTTGGACTTATAGGCAGTTCAGAATCCATCTGACCCAAGCAGTCCTAGTGAGCATGTGCTGTTGCCTTCTCCCTGCTCAGAGATTGCCAATATGCCCAGGACTGATAGATTGATAGGTAGACTTCCAGGTCATTTCTCCCATGGTCCGTCTCCACATTAATGACTGTGGAACGTTTGCCGATACCTCTTTGTGAGAAGAAGATGTCATCGACATCTACGAGATCCCTGTAATGGTCATGCGTCTCCAATCAAAGCCGTTGACCAAGGCAGTGTGTAGTTGTCTATGTAGCCTAAGATGCGCATGCCACCCATTTTCTACAGTGTGTCTTTCAAGTCATGGTGAGCCCATCCTTGGGACGCCTATCTATGGTAGTTATGCAGGCATCCAGGAGGTATTGGTTTCAGGGATGAAGTGGGCCATAGCACAGACTAGCCGATCATCCTGTTCCTAGGGAAGTGATGGATTGTACCTAAGACTTCCTGATTCTATCGCTGTGTTACAGTTGGTCAGGAAATAACTATGTGCTTTTACCTTTTCTCTTTCAGACATCAGTCATGTTTAGTGCTGAGTGTCCTGTGTGGATGATATCCGATGAGCACTCTGGCGTTCCCAAACTACTTAATAGTAACCATAGGATTTTTTGAGGGATGTCCATGAGAGATGATGGTGTCTGCTGAGGAAGACTTTGACATGATTTAATATCGAGTTTTCAAAGTTGAGTTGGTGTGTTTCATTTTAAGGGAATTGAAAAGCATTGTTACAAGTGTGGTAGTAAAACAGGTTGTGATCCTAAACACTTTCGTCACATGTGTTTCCTCAGATTCTGGTGAGGAGAACTGGGTGAGCTAACTATGGTAATTATGGGAACCTGCCTCCAAACATCGTGAACGTTTCAGTGGGTCCTACTTTGGTGCAAATCATTTGATACTAAAGGTGATGTTTAGTGCATAGGCTGCTCTTAACACTTGTGTTAACTACCATGTTTGCAGGGGGAGGTTGGCAGCATGGGTGGTACTGAGGTAATGGCTGCCCACAGTACCAGCCATGCCGCCGCCCTTCCCCTACAAAAGCTCAGCGCAGACCATGTGATGCCCACATGTCTAGGTAAGTGATGACGGTACTAGCACTCCTTATCACCATGATTCCCTTGCAGGGATTCAGGTAAGCCACAATGGCTTCCTTGCCAATTGTCTTAAGTAGGACTTTATATTTTTTTATTTTAGAGTAGGGTTACGTTTCCTACTGTTCATTTCCTAGGAATTCAGGTACACTGGTAGTTATCCTGGCTTGCCAACCCACACTACTGATCATAGGCTATTCACAGGTTTCCAGCCCCAAAGTGACAGGATTGTCACAGTGATGTTGACTCTGGCTAACTAACCATACCCAGGTAGAGTTGATGTTTCTCATAGTGGACGAGGTTGCTTACCAATGTCCTCGTGGGTAAAGGTTTGGAATCCCTTTGACTCATACATTGCCTTTTATGCCCCTGCAAGAGGCCTAGGGCATGAAATTTTGTGAACTGGGAGTCAGAGGTCCCTGAACAGGCCCTGTACCCTATCACATGTTCGGACCCATCAGGGGATGTCCAACTGCCGGATTAGGCCCAGAGTCAGACATCCCCTCTCACAGTCTGGGATTCCACGCTTGTTACCACCTGCCAACTCGCTGAAATGTACCGCTATTCTCACTGTACCTTAAGGTTGCCATGCAGGCAGGCGAGGCTCCCACTACCACCACTGTGCTTGCCAGTCATGAGCCCAGGTTCTGCCTGTGTGGCGCTCTCCTTGTGGACGCACACTGACCACCCCAGGGCAGTTCCTACGTTCGGCGTCTGCTCCATGATGGTCAGTTCACAACATAGCGAACGGTGTTTCTGGACATTGTGCCCTAAGGGTTCCTGTGGCTATTATTATATAGATAGCGATAGATAGGTAGACGTCCAGGTAACTTCTTCCATGGTCCGTCTCTACAGTAATGACCTTGGAATGATTGCGGATATCTCTGGATGACTAGAAAGTGTCATCGACATCTGCAAGTATCCAGGTAATGGTCAGGAGTGTCCAGCCAAAGCCATTGAACTGGGTGAGCTAACTATGGTCACTGTGGAACCTACTTCTAAACCTGGTAAGTGTTCAAGGGGGTCCTACCGCTGTGCAAATCATTTGATACTCAAGCTGAGGTTAAGTGAAGAAGAGACACTTAACACTTGCGTTAACTACCATGTTTGTACGGGGATGGATGACTGGCTGGTACTATGGTCACTACAGCTCGCAGTACCAGACATTCCTCCAACCTCCCCCTACAGAAGCCCAGCGCAGACCATGTGATGCTCACATGTCCAGGTAAGTGATGCCATGTACTAGCACTCTTCGCCATGATTCCCTTGTAAGGATTTAGGTAAGACATCATGGTATCCTTGCCAATCCTCGAGTAGGAATTTAAAATTTCCTTTTTCAGAGAAGGATCACGTATCCTACTGTGCACGGTTGAGAATTGCAGGCTCACTGGTACTTATCCTGACTTGCTAACCCGCAGTACTGATCATAGGCTTTTCTCAGGTGTCCAATCCCGATGTGACGCATTCGTGACAGTGTTGTTGACTCTTGGTAACTACACTTAGCCATGTAGAGTTGATGTGTGTCTTAGTGGACGAGGTTTCTATGCATGTCCTTCTGGGGAAAGATTTGTCATTTATTGATGTTTTGTGACTTTCGGGTTCCTGTAACGAAATGAGCATGATTTAATGTTGCCCCAGAACAAAGGACTTGGTTATTGTTCAGGCAAGTGGTGTTGTGGGCTTTAACCACAGCATGAGCCCTCTGATCTGCGGATCGCTATGTGAGCGCTGATGCTTTTCCAAGTAAAATGGAGGTGACCCTCTCGCAGGTTTTCAGATCGGAAATAGTAGTCCTCATATCTATCAAGATGTACTTTTCACATGACACTTTAGGAAACATTTTCCTTTATCCCTGCCAGGGGTGAGGGATTGCTGTATGCAGGTCCTGACCATAATTGCCCGAACCACTGCATTAACCATGGAAAGGTTGCAGGTGTCCCTGGTGAAGTGTTATCATATCTGACCATGTTTCCGATCTTGGAGTCTGCACAGTATTCAGGCAGGGTTGATGATGTCTTAGAGAAGGAAGTGTTGCAGTTAACCAGGGCTGTCCCGCTACACAAAGTTCTGCGTTTTCACACGGATCTGTGTGCTTTTCAGGGTCTAGTGAAGACGAGATGCCGCTGAAGTTTACGGCGGTTAATGGGGGACATTTCTCATATGAGGATAAGTGGAGCTGTGTCCTCACACTCTTTGTTACCACGTCTTATTAGGCGAGTACGGTAAGAATTTCCAGGGACCCTACAGGCACTGGCAGCCATACTGACTCTCCAGTTTGGTATGTTAGACAAAACTTATGTCGAACTACAGGATTGCTGAGCGATTGGAAGATAATCAGTGGAACCTCCTCGGATCTCCGAAGTCACATTAATCACTGGAATTTTCTTTTTTGAGGGGACCAAACAGCATGAAGGTGTCTTTGACAATGGCATAGATCTGAGAGGGCTGGGAGATGCCAGGTAGAGTTGGGGTGTGCAGTACTGGACCCGAACAAGGCTATTTGCAGGTTCTTTTTTTAGAAGGTGTGAAGCTGGACACGTATGGCATTCTGTGTTTTCCAGGTTGCAGGCTAATACCATGGTGAACTTCATTATGACCGTTGCTCGGACGTGCCGAATCTGGGTAAGTGATGACCTGTGCCTTACACATCCTACAGACCATCTGACTTTCCGATGTCTAGGTCAGGGTGTGTGGTTTCGCTAAGACCGTATTATTGTTATGCAGCTGACCCGTTATGTTCTTCCTAGTACTCAGGTATGAGATTCTGACAGTCACTCATGAGAGCTTAATGGATGTGAATGATGTGTTTTGGACTCCATAGTGAGTGTGTTTTGGGCCTGTAGGCAGTTTGGAATCCATTTGACTCAGAGATTGCCTTTTATGCCCAACTAGAGGCCAGGTGCACAATATTTCATACACTAGGGCGAGGGTCCCTCAGCTGGCCTGAACACTCTTGCAGTAGGCACCCGTCAGGGATGTCCCAATGCCTGCCTAGACCCACAGTCAGACATCTCTCTGACAGTCTGACAACACATACTCCTTGCCACCTGCCTTCTCGCTGCTACTAAAGCCTCTGCTCATTGCTCCTTGGGCTGCCGTGGAGTCAGGCGAGGCTCCCACCACCACCTGTGTGCTTGCCAGCCCTGACCCTGGGATATGCTGTGTGACACTCTTCCTGTGGGAGCGCACAGACCACCAGTGGGCAGCTCCTGCGTTGGTCATCTGCCCCCTGATGGTCAGAGCACATCATAGCGAGCAGGCCCTAACCCTCAGCACAGACCAGCCAATCTTCATGTTCCTAGGGAAGTGATGACTGTGTACCTAACACTCCCTGATTCTATCGACTTGTTGCAGGTGGTCACGTAATAACAATGCGTTTTTACCTTTACTCTTTCAGACATCAGTCATGTTTAATGCTGTTTGTCCTTGGCAGATGATACGCAGGGAGTACCCTGGCGTTCCCAAACTAGTTAGGAACATTAGGATTTTTTGAGGGACACCCATGAGAGATGATGGTGTCTGCTGAGGAAGCTTTTTTTCTGATTTAATAGCATTATCCTGGATGAGTTCAGTGTGTTTCATCGTAATGGAAGTGAAAACCATTGTTGGCTGGTGTGGTCATAAAACAAGTTGTGATCCTAAACACTTTTGTCACATGTGTTTTCAGATTCTTGTGAGGAGAACTCAGTGAGCTAACTATGGTCGTTATGGGAACCTGCCTCTCAACTTGGTAAGTGTTCTAGTCGGTCCTACCGCTGTGCCAATCATCTGATACTCAAGGTGAGGTTAAGTGAAGAGGATGCTCTTAACACTTGTGTTAACCACTATGTTTGTAGGTGGAGGTTGGTGCCATGTGTGGTACTGAGATAATAGCTTCCCCCAGTACCAACCATGGTGCCCTCCTCCCCCTACAAAAGCGGACCACAGAGCATGTGATGCCCACATGTCTAGGTAAGTAATGCATGTGCTTACACTTGTTGTCATCATGATTCCATTGCAGGGATTCAGGTAAGAAATGATGAATTCCTTGCCAATCCTCTTAAGTAGGAGTTTAATATTTACTGTGTTAGAGAAGGTTTACGTTTCCTACTGTGCATGTTCCGGGAATTCCGGCACACTGGTACTTATCCCTGTTGCCAACCCGCAGTACTTATCAGAGGTCTTTCACAGGTCTCCAACCCAGAGTGATGCGTTTGGGACAGTGATGTCTACTCTGGGTAACTATGCATATACAGGTAGAATTGAATTTTCTCTTAGTGGACGAGGTTACTCACCTGTGTCCTGGTGGGGAAAGGTTTTCCCCGGAACGAAGGCCGTGGCTGTTATGCAGGTAAGTGGTGATGTGGGCTTCAGGCCACAGCATGAGCCTCTGATCTGTAGATCGCTAGGTGAGCGCTGATGTTTTTCCCAAAAATATCGAGGTGACCCTCTCTTCTTTGCAGGTATTCAGGTAGCAAATGATGGTCGTCAGCAATCTAGCAAGGTGCAGGTTGTTCATGTGATATTTTAGCGATAGTGTCTCTTTATGCCTGCGAGGGATGAGGGATTGCTGTATGCAGGTCCTCATCATAATAGGCCGAAGCACAGCACTTACCATGGAAAGATTGCAGATGTCCCTGGTGAAATGTTGTCATATCTGACCTTGGTCCGGATCTTGGAGTTCTGCAAAGTATTCATGCAGGGTTGATGGTGTCTTATAGAAGGAAGTGTCGCAACTAATCTGGGGTGTCCCACGACACAAAGTTCTGTGTTTTCACATGAATTTTGTGTGTTTTTCAGGGTCTTATGAAGAAGAGATGACCGTGAAGTTCATGGCATTCAACGTGACATTTATCATATGTGGAAAGGTGGTGTGATGTGTCCTCACACTCATTGTTACCATGGCTTCTATAGCTGGAATCAGGTAAGACATTCTAGTGAGCCTACAGGCTCTAGCAACGATATTGATTCTCCAGTTTGGTTTGTTAGACAAAATTTACGTTGAATACAGGATTGCTGTGTGATTGGGAAGATATCAGTGTAAGTACCAAGGATCTCCCAAGTCACATTAATCACTGGATTTTTCTGTCTCTGAAGCGACCAGCGAGCGGATGAAGGTTTACTTGGAAATAGTATAGATCTGAGAGGAATGCGAGATGCCAGGTAGAGTTGGGGTATGCAGTGATGGCCAGAACATAGCTCTTTGCAGTTTCTATTTTTAGAAGGAGTGACTCTGGACCCCTATGGCATCCTGTGTTTTCCAGGTTGCTGTCTAGATACCATGGTGAACTTCTGGATGACCATTGCTCGGATGATGCCAGAATCTGAGTAAGTGATGACATGTGCTTTATGAAACCTACAGACCGTCTGACCTTCAGATGTCTGGGTAAGTGTGCATGGTTTCACTAAGACCGTGTTACTGTTTTGCCGCTGACCTGTGAATTCCTTCCTAGTACTCAGGTATGAGATTCTGTGGCGGTCACACATGAGAGCATGAATGATGTGAATAATGATGTTTTTTGGACTCCATAGTGTGTGCTTTTTACACTGTAGGCAGTTCAGACTGCATTTGACTGAAGCAGTCCTAGTGAGGATGCGCTTTTGCCGACACCCTGCTCAGAGATTGCCTTTATGCCCCATATATTGATTGATAGGTACACTTCCAGGTCATTTCTCCCATGGTCCGTCTCCACATTAATGACTGTGGAGGGTTTGCAGGTAACTCTTGGTGAGAAGGTGTCATCGACATCTACAAGATCCAGGTAATGGTCATGACTCTCCAAGCAACGCTGTTGACCACGCTCCTGTATGGGAAACTGCGGCTTGTGATCCACATGCGGCTCTTTGGCCTTAAAGTGTGGCTCTTCCACAAAATACCACGTGCGGGCATGCGTACAGTGTGATTGAAACTTTGTGTCCCATGTGCAGAAATCAGTTTTTGTCTTGGGTGAGTCTATTCTGAAGAAGTACTGTTGATATTTCGCTCTGTCGACTAATGAGTTTGCCGACCACTGACAATGGCAATGTGCAATTGCCTACGTAGCCTAAGACGTGAATGCCACCCATTGTCCAAGTGTATTTGAGGTCACGGTGAGCCCATCCCCCGAAGCCTCTCCACGGTAGTTATGCAGGCATCCAGTAGGTATTGGGATCAGGAATGAAGTGAGCCTACACTGCAGCACAGACCAGCTGAGCTTTATGTTACTAAGGCAGCGATGACTATGTACCTAACACGTGTACCTCACACTCTCTGGTTCCAAGGCTTTGTTGCAGGTGGTCAGGTAATAACCATGTGTTTCACCTTTTCTAATTCATACATAGGTCATGTTCAATGCTGAGTGTCCTGGCTTGATGATGATATCGGGTGAGTACCCTGGCGTTCCCATAGGAATTTTTGAGGGATACCCATGAGAGATGATGGTGTCTGCTGAGGAAAATGTTGACCTGGGTTGGTGTGTTTCATCGTAATGGAAGCCAAAAGCATGGTTGGCAGGTCTGGTCACAAGACAAGTTGTGATCCTAAACACTTTGTCACATGTGTTTCTTCAGATGCTTGTGAGGAGAACTCGGTGAGTTAACAATGGTCGTTATGGGAATCTGCCTGTAAACCTGGTAGGTGGTCAAGTGGGTCCTGCCGCTGTGCACATCATCTGATACTCAAGCTGAGGTTAAGTGAAGAGGATGCGCTTAACACTTGTGTTAACTTACATGTGTGTAGGGGGAGGTTGGCGGTATGTGTCATACTGAGGTAATGGCTGCCCACAGTACTACCCATGCCGCCTCTCTCCCCCTACAAAAGAGCAGCACTGTCCGTGTGATGCCCACATGTCTAGGTAAGTAATGCCATGTGCTTACACTTATTGTTGCCACGTTTCCATTGCAGGGATTCAGGTAAGAAAGGATGGTATCCTTGTCAATCCTAGGAGTATAAAATTTTCTATTTTAGAAAAGGTTCACGTATCCTACTGTGCATGTTCCAGGAATTCAGGCACACTGGTACTTACCCTCGTTGCCAACCCACAGTACTGATCATAGGCATTTTCTAGGTGTACAACCCCAAAGTCACACTTACTGAGAATACTGTTGACTCTGGATGACTACACCTATCCAGGTGGAGTTGATTTGTCTCATATTGGAAGAGGTTGATTGCGGGTTTCCTGGAGGGGAAAGTTCATCATTTACAGACTTTCCATGACTTTCAGGTTCCTGTGAGGAAATCAAAACGACAGTAACATTGCCCAGGAATAAGAAGGCCGTGGCTGTTATGCAGGTAAGTGGTGATGTGGGCTTCAGCCACAGCAGGAGCCCTCTGATCTGCACATCGCTAGGTGAGCGCTGATGTTTTTCCCAACAAAATTGAGGTAATTCTCTCTTCTTTGCAGGTATTCAGGTAGGACATGATTGTCCTCAGCAACCTAGCAAGCTCCAGGTTCATGTGGTATTTTACAGACATTTTTCTTCATCCTTGGGAGCGATGAGGGAATGCTCTATCTAGGTCCTGATCATAACAGGCCTAACCACAGCACTAACCTTGGAAAGGTTGCAGGGTCCCGCTCCACGAAGTTCTCTGTTTTCACACCTATCTTGTGTTTTTTTCAGGGACTTGTGAAGAGAAGATGACAAAGTTAATGGGGGACATTTCTCACATGCAGAAAAGTGGTAATGTATCCTCACACTCATTGTTACCATGACTTGTTTACCAAGATTCGGGTAAGAAATTCTATGGACACTGCAGGTATGAGCAACCATATTGAATCCCCAGTTAATTTATGTTAGACTAAACTTCAGTTGAACTACAGGATTGCTGAGCGATTGGAAGACATCCGTGTAAGTACCACGGATTTCCGAAGTCAATCACTTTGATTTTTATTTCTCTGAGGGGTCTAACCAGCAAAGGAAAAGGTCTCCGGCAATGGCAAAGATCTGAGACTGGGAGATGCCAGGTAGAGTTGGGGTGTGCAGTGTTGGCCCCAACATGGCTATTGGCAGTTTCTATTTTTAGAAGGTGTGAGTCTGGACACTGATGGCATCGTGAGTTGTCCAGGTTGCGGTCTAGATACCATGGTGACCTTCATGATGACCATTGTCCGGATGGTGCCTGAATCTGGTTAAGTGATGACCTGTGCCTCACACATCATAGGGACCATCTCTCCTCCAGATGTCTAAGTAAGTGTATGATTTTGCTAAGACCGTGTTCTTCTTTTCTGGCTGACCCGTGAAGCCCTTCTTACTACTCAGGTATGAGATTCAGTGACGGTCCCTCATGAGAACGTGATGGAGGTGAAAATGATGGTTTTGGACTCCATAGTGAGTGTGTTTTGGGCCTGTGGGAAGTTCAGAATCCATTTGACTTAAGCAATCCTAATGAGCACGCGTGTTGCCATCTCCCTGCTCAGAGATTGCCTTTTATGCCACCGCACTGATAGATTAATACGTAGATTTCCAGATCATTTCTCACATGGTCTTCTCTACATTAATGACCATGGAATGTTTGTAGGTATCTCCTCGTGAGAATGGGTAAATATCATCTACAAGATTCAGGTAATGATCATGAGTCTCTAACCAAAGCCGTTGACCAAGGCACTGTGCATTTGTCTAGGCATCCTAACTTGTGTATGCCACCCAGTTTCCACAGTGTGTCTTTCAAGTCACGGTGAGCCCATCCCCGGAAGCCTATCGGCGGAAGTTATGCAGGCATCCAGGAGGTATTGGGGTGAGGGATGAAGTGGCCATAGCACAGAAGAGCCCATCGTCCTGTTCCTAATGAAGCAAAGGCCTTGTACCTGAGACTTCCTGGTTATATCGCTGTGTTGCAGTTGGTCAGGAAATAACTATGTGCTTTTACCTTTTCTCTTTCCGACATCAGTCATGTTTAGTGCTGAGTGTCCTGTGTGGATGATATCCGGTGACTACCCTGGCATTCCCAAACTAAATAGTAAACATAAGATTTTTTGAGGGATATCCATGAGAGATGATGGTGTCTGCTGAGGAAGACTTTGACATGATTTAATCGAGTTTTCAAAGTTGAGTTGGTGTGTTTCATTTTAAGGGAAGTGAAAAGCATTGTTACAAGTGTGGTAGTAAAACAAGTTGTGATCCTTAACACTTTTGTTACATGTGTTTCCTCAGATTCTGGTGAAGAGAACTGGGTGAGCTAACCATGGTCATTATGGGAACCTACGTCTAAACCTGGTAAGTGTTCAAGGGGGTCCTAGCGCTGTGCTAATCATTTGATACTCAAGCTGAGGTTAAGTGAGGAGGAGGCTCTTAACACTTGTGTTAACTACCATGTTTGTAGTGGGGGTATAGATGACTCTCGGTCAATGTGGTAACTAAGCTCCCAGTGCCAGACAGTCCTCTACCCTGCCCCTACAAAAGCCCAGCGCAGAACATGTGGTGCTCACATGTCCAGGTAAGTGATGCCATGTGCTAGCACTCGTTGTCGCCATGATTCCCTTGCGTGGATTTAGGTAAGAAATGATGGTATCCTTGCCAGTCCTCTTAAGTAGGAGTTTAAAATGTTCTATTTCAGAGAAGGATCACGTAGCCTACTGTGCACGTTTGAGGATTGCAGGCACACTGGTACTTACCCTGGTTGCCAACCCGCAGCCCTGATCATAGGCTTTTCTCAGGTGTCCAATCCCGATGTGACGTGTTTGTGACAGTGTTGTTGACTCTTGGTGACTACACTTATCCATGTAGAGTTGATGTGCCTCCTAGTGCACGGGGTCGTTATGGGTGTCCTGATGGGGAAAGGTTTGTCATTTACAGACGTTTCATGACTTTCAGGTTCCTGTGACGAAATGTCCATAACTTTTACGTTGCCCCGGAACAAAGGACTCGGTTATGATACAGGTAAGTGGATGTGGCTTCAGCCACAGCATGAGCCCTCTGATCTGAGGTGACCCCCTCTTCTTTGCAGGAATTCTAGTAGTAAATGTTAGTCCTCAGAAATCTAGCAAGATGCATGTTTTTCACGTGATACTTTAGAGAACATTTTTCTTTATCCCTGGGAGGGATAAGGGATTGCTGTATGCAGGGCTTTATCATAATAGGCAAACCACAGCACTAACCATTGAAAGGTTGCAGGTGTCCCGTGATGAAATGTTGTCATAACTGACCATGGTCCGGACCTTGGAGTTCCGCAGAGTATTCAGGCAGGGTTGATGGTGTCCTACAGAAGGAAGAGTTGCAGCTAATCTGCGGTGTCCTGCTTCACGAAGGTATGTGTATTCATACGTATCTTTTGTGTTTCAGTGTCTTGTGAAGAAATGATTACAAAGTTCATGGAGGTTAACGGGGGACATTTCTCATATCCAGATAAGAGGTGATGTGTCCTCACACTCATTGTTACCATGACTTGTTAGCTGGAGTCGGGTAAGAACTTCCTGGGATTCTACAGGTACTAGCAACCATATTTACTCTCCAGGTTGGCATGTTAGACAAAACTTAAGTTGAATAACAGGATTGCTGAGCGATTGGAAGATATCAGTGTCACTACCTCGGATCTCCCTAGTCACATGAATCACTGCACTTTTCTTGCTCTGAAGAGACCAGCCAGCAGATGAAGGTGTCTCTGGTGACTTAGATCTGAGAGGACTGCGAGATGTCAGGTATACTTGGGGCGGGCAGTGCTGGCCCAGACCGAGGCTATTTGCATTTTTATTTTTAGAAGGTGTGACTCTGGACACATAGGGCATCCTGTGTTTTCCAGGTTGCGGACTAGATGCCATGGTGCCTAAACGCTTTTGTTACATATGTTTCTCCAGGTTCTAGGAGAACTCGGTGAGCTAAGTATGGTCGTTCTGGAAACCTGACTCTAAACCTGGTCGGTGGTCAAATGGGCCTTGCCGCTGTGAAAATCATGTGATGCTCAAGGTGTGGTTAAGTGAAGAGGATGCACTTAACACTTGTGTTAACCACTATGTTTGCAGGCAGAGGTCGGTGCAATGTGTGGTACTGAGATAATAGCTGCCCCCAGTACCAGCCATGGCACCCTCCTCCCCCTACAGAAGCGCAGCACAGTGCATGTGATGCCCACATGTCTAGGTAAGTAATGCATGTGCTTATACTTGTTGTCGTCATGATTCCATTGCAGGGATTCAGGTAAGAAATGATGCATTCCTTGCCAATCCTCTTAAGTAGGAGTTAAATATTTTCTATTTTAGAGAAGGTTCACATATCCTGTGCATGTTCCAGGAATTCAGTCACACTGGTACTTATCCTGGTTTCCAACCCTCATTACTAATTGTAGGCTTTTCACAGATATTCAACCTTCAGTTACGTGATTGTGACAGTGATGTCGGCTCTGGGTAACTACAGGGATACAAGTGGAGTTGAATTTTCTCTTAGGGGAAGAGGTTGCTTACCTGTGTCCTCTTGGGGAAATATTTGTCCCGGAACGAAGGCCATGACTGTTACACAGATAGGTTGTGATGTGGCTTCAACCGCAGCATGAGCCTCCTTATCTGCAGATCGCTAGGTGAACGCTGAGGTTTTTCCCAAAAATATCGAGGTGACCCTCTCTTCTTTGAGGTATTCAGTAGGAAATGATGGTCCTCAGCAACCTAGCAAGGTACAGGTTGTTCAATTGATATTATACAGAACAGTTCTCCCTATCCCCGTGATGGTTGAGGTATTTTGTATACAGGTCCTAGTCGTAACAGGCTGAACCACAGCACTAACCATGGAAAGGTTGCAGGTGTCCCGTGGTGAAATTTGGTCATATCTGACCATGGTTCAGACCTTGGACTTCCACGAAGTATTCACGCAGGCTTGATGGTGTCTTACGGAACTAAGATTCACAGCTAATCTGGTTTGTCCCGCTACACAAGGTCTATTTTTTCACACGTATCTTGTGTGTATTTAGGGTCTTTTGAAGAAGAGATGACGATGATGTTCCTGCCTTTAACAGGGAACATTTTTTATATGCCGATAAGTGGTGATGTGTGCTCACACTCATTGTTACCTTGACTTCTTTACTGGGAGTCAGGTAAGAATTTCCAGGGACCCTACAGGTATCAGCAACCATATTGACTCTCCACGTTGGCATGTTAGACAAAATGTAAGTTGAATAACAGGATTGTTGAGCGACTGGAAGATATCACTGTCACTACCCTGGATCTCCCGAGTCACATTAATCACTGGACTTTTCTTTCTCTGAAGAGAAGAGCCAGCAGATGAAGGTGTCTCCGGCAATGACTTAGATCTGAGAGGACTGCACGATGACAGGTATACCCGGGGTGGGCAGTGCTGTCCCAGAACAAGGCTATTTGCAATTTTATTTTTAGAAGGTGGAACTCTGGACACATAGGGCATCCTGTGTTTTCCAGGTTGTGGACTAGATGCCATGGTGCCTAAACACTTTTGTCACTAGTGTTTCTCCAGGTTCCAGGAGAACTCGGTGAGCTAAGTATGGTCGTTCTGGGAACCTGCCTCTAAGCAGGTTGTGAAATGGGTCTTGCCGCTGTGCAAATCATCTGATGCTCAAGATGAGGTTAAGTGACGAGGATGCTCTTAACACTCGTGTTAACTACTATGTTTGTAGGCGGAGATTGGTGCGATGTGCGGTACTGAGATAATAGCTTCCCACAGTACCAGCCATTGCACCCACCTCCCCCTACAGAAGCGCAGCACAGAGCATGTGATGCCCACATGTCTAGGTAAGTAATACATGTGCTTACACTTGTTGTCGTTATGATTCCATTGTAGGGATTCAGGTAAGAAATGATGCATTCCTTGCCAATCCTCTTAAGTAGGAGTTTAATATTTACTGTGTTAGAGAAGGTTACGTTTCCTAATGTGCATGTTCCAGGAATTTAAGACCATGGTACTTATCCTGGTTGCCAACCCGCAGTACTGATCATTGGCTTCTCACAGGTATCCACCCCAGAGGGACACGTTTGGGACAGTGATGTCAACTCTGGGTAGCTACTCATATCCAGGTAGCATTTAATTTTCTTTTAGTGGATGAGGTTGCTTACCTGTGTCCTGGTGGGGAAAGGTTTGCCCCGGAACGAAGGACGTGGCTGCTATGCAGGTAAGTGGTGATGTGTCCTCACACTCATTGTTATCATGACTTGTTTACCGGGATTCAGGTAAGAAATTCTTGTCCCTCTACAGGTAGTACCAACCATATTCACTCTCCAGGTTGGTATGTTAGACAAAACTTAAGGATTGCTGAACAATTGGAAGATATCAGTGTCACTACCTCGGATCTCCCAAGTCACATGAATCACTGCACTTTTCTTGCTCTGAAGAGACCAGCCAGCAGATGAAGGTGTCTCTGGTGACTTCGATCTGAGAAGACTGCGAGATGTCAGGTATACTTGGGGCGGGCAGTGCTGGCCCAGAACAAGGCTATTTGCATTTTTATTTTTAGAAGGCGTGACTCTGGACACACAGGGCATCCTGTGTTTTCCAGGTTGCGGACTAGATGCCATGGTGCCTAAACGCTTTTGTTACATATGTTTCTCCAGGTTCTAGGAGAACTCGGTGAGCTAAGTATGGTCGTTCTGGGAACCTGACTCTAAACCTGGTCGGTGGTCAAATGGGCCTTGCCGCTGTGAAAATCATGTGATGCTCAAGGTGTGGTTAAGTGATGCACTTAACACTTGTGTTAACCACTATGTTTGTAGGTGGAGGTTGGTGCCATGTGTGGTCCTGAGATAATAGCTTCCCCCAGTACCAACCATGGCGCCCTCCTCCCCCTACAAAAGCGGACCACAAAGCATGTGATGCCCACATGTCTAGGTAAGTAATGCATGTGCTTACACTTGTTGTCATCATGATTCCATTGCAGGGATTCAGGTAAGAAATGATGAATTCCTTGCCAATCCTCTTAAGTAGGAGTTTAATATTTACTGTGTTAGAGAAGGTTTACGTTTCCTACTGTGCATGTTCCAGGAATTCCGGCACACTGGTACTTATCCCTGTTGCCACCCGCAGTACTTATCAGAGGTTTTTCACAGGTCTCCAACCCAGAATGATGCGTTTGGGACAGTGATGTCCACTCTGGGTAACTATGCATATACAGGTAGAGTTGAATTTTCTCTTAGTGGACGAGGTTACTCACCTGTGTCCTGGTGGGGAAAGGTTTTCCCGGAACGAAGGCCGTGGCTGTTATGCAGGTAAGTGGTGATGTGGGCTTCAGGCCACAGCATGAGCCTCTGATCTGTAGATCGCTAGGTGAGCGCTGAGGTTTTTCCCAAAAATATCGAGGTGACCCTCTCTTCTTTGAGGTATTCAGTAGGAAATGATGGTCCTCAGCAACCTAGCAAGGAACAGGTTGTTCAATTGATATTATAGAGAACAGTTCTCCTTATCCCTGTGGTGGTTGAGGCATTTTGTATACAGGTCCTAGTCATAACAGGCTGAACCTCAGCACTAACCATGGAAAGGTTGCAGGTGTCCCGTGGTGAAATGTGGTCATATCTGACCATGGTTCGGACCTTGGACTTCCACGAAGTATTCACGCAGGCTTGATGGTGTCTTATGGAACTAAGATTCACAGCTAATCTGGTGTGTCCCGCTACACCAAGGTCTATATTTTCACACGTATCTTGTGTGTATTTCAGGGTCTTTTGAAGAAGACATGACGATGATGTTCCTGCCTTTAACGGGGAACATTTTTTATATGCCGATAAGTGGTGATGTGTGCTCACACTCATTGTTACCTTGACTTCTTTACCGGGAGTCAGGTAAGAATTTCTAGGGACCCTACAGGTATCAGCAACCATATTGACTCTCCATATTGGTATGTTAGACAAAACTTAAGTTGAACTACAGGATTGCTGAGCGATTCGAAGATATCAGAGTTACTACCACGAATCTCCCAAGTTACATTAATCAGTGGATTTTTCATTCTCTGAGGGGACCAGCCAGCAGATGAAGGTGTCTCCGGCATTTACATAGACCTGAGAGGACTGTGTGATACCAGGTAGAGTCGGGCTGTGCAGCGGTGACCAGAACACAGCTATTTGCAGTTTCTATTTTTTGAAGGTGTGAGTCTTGACACTAATGGCATCCTGTGTTTCCCAGGTTGTGGTCTAGATACCATGGTGAACTTCATGATGACCGTTGCTTGGATGGAGCTTGAATCCAGATAAGTGATGACGGGTGCCTTACGCATCATACTGACCATCTGACCTTCAGATTTATAGGTAGGTGTGTATGGTTTTACTAAGACCATGTTAGTGTTTTGCAGCTGACCCGTGAAGTCTTAGGTAGGAGATTCTGTGCCAGTCACTCATTAGAACCTGATGGATGTGAATAATGATGTGTTTTGGATTTCATAATGTGTGTCTTTTGGACTTATAGGCAGTTCAGAATCCATCTGACCCAAGCAGCCCTAGTGAGCATGTGCTGTTGCCTTCTCCCTGCTCAGAGATTGCCAATATGCCCAGTACTGATAGATTGATAGGTAGACTTCCAGGTCATTTCTCCCATGGTCCGTCTCCACATTAATGACTGTGGAACGTTTGCCGATACCTCTTTGTGAGAAGAAGATGTCATCGACATCTACGAGATGCCTGTAATGGTCATGCGTCTCCAATCAAAGCCGTTGACCAAGGCACTGTGTAGTTGTCTATGTAGCCTAAGATGTGCATGCCACCCATTTTCCACAGTGTGTCTTTCAAGTCATGGTGAGCCCATCCCTGGGACGCCTATCTATGGTAGTTATGCAGGCATCCAGGAGGTATTGGTTTCAGGGATGAAGTGGGCCATAGCACAGACTAGCCGATCATCCTGTTCCTAGGGAAGTGATGGATTGTACCTAAAACTTCCTGATTCTATCGCTGTGTTACAGTTGGTCAGGAAATAACTGTGCTTTTACCTTATCTCTTTCAGACATCAGTCATGTTTAGTGCTGAGTGTCCTCTGTGGATGATATCCGATGAGCACTCTGGCGTTCCCAAACTACTTAATAGTAACCATAGGGTTTTTTGAGGGATGTCCATGAGAGATGATGGTGTCTGCAGAGGAAGACTTTGACATGATTTAATATCGAGTTTTCAAAGTTGAGTTGGTTTGTTTCATTTTAAGGGAAGTGAAAAGCATTGTTACAAGTGTGGCAGTAAAACAAGTTGTGATCCTAAACACTTTTCTCACATGTGTTTCCTCAGATTCTGGTGAGGAGAACTGGGTGAGCTAACTATGGTCATTATGGGAACCTACGTCTAAACCTGGTAAGTGTTCAAGGGGGTCCTACCGCTGTGCAAATCATTTGATACTCAAGCTGAGGTTAAGTGAGGAGGAGGCTCTTAACACTTGTGTTAACTACCAAGTTTGTAGGCGGAGGATAGATGACTCTCGGGCAATGAGGTAACTACAGCTCACAGTGCCAGAGAGTCCTCTACCCTCCCCCTACAAAAGCCCAACGCAGACCATATGGTGCTCACGTGTCCAGGTAAGTGATGCCATGTGCTAGCACTCGTTGTCGCCATGATTCCCTTGCGTGGATTTAGGTAAGAAATGATGGTATCCTTGCCAACCCTCTTAAGTAGGAGTTTTAAATTTTCTATTTCACAGAAGGATCACGTATCCCACTGTGCATGTTTGAGGATTGCAGGCACACTGGTACTTACCCTGGTTGCCAACCCGTAGCACTGATCATAGGCTGTTCTCAGGTTCCAATCCCCATGTGATGTGTTTGTGACAGTGTTGTTGACTCTTGGTGACTACACTTATCCAAGTAGAGTTGATGTGTCTCATAGTCGACGAAGTCGCTGTGGGTGTCCTGTTGGGGTAAGATTTGTCATTTACAGAAGTTTCATGACTTTCAGGTTCCTTTGATGAAATGACCATGATTTAACGTTGCCCCGGAACAAGGGACTTGGTTATTATTCAGGCAAGTTGGCTTTAACCACAGCATGAGCCCTCTGATACGCGGATCGCTAGGTGAGCTCTGATGCTTTTCCCAAGAAAGTTGAGGTGACCGTCTCTTCTTCCAGGTATTCAGGTAGGAAATGATAGTCCTCAGATCTAGGAAGCTGCAGGTGTTTTACGTGGTAATTTAGAGACCATGTTCGTTTATCCCTGGGACGGATGTGGGATTGCTGTATGCAGGTCCTGATGAAAATAGGCCGAACCACAGCACTAACCATGGGAAGGTTGCCTGTGTCCCATGGTGTAATGTTGTCATATCTGACCATGGTCGGAACCTTGGACTTGCGCAGTGTATTCAGGCAGGGTTGATGGTGTCTTAGAGAAGGAAGTGTCGCAGCTTATCATGGGTTTCGTGCTACACAAACTTCTGTGTTTTCACACGGATCTTGTGTGTTATTTCAGGGTTTTGTGAAGATAAGATGACAATGAAGTCCATGGCGGGTAACGGCGGACATTTCTCATATGTGAATAAGTGGAGATGTGTCCTCACACTCATTGTTGCCGTGACTTGTTTAGCTGGAGTTGGGTAAGAACTTCCTGGGATTCTACAGGTACTAGCAACCATATTGACTCTCCCGCTTGGCATGTTAGACAAAACTTAAGTTGAATTACAGGATTGTTGAGCGACTGGAAGATATCACTGTCACTACCCTGGATCTCCCGAGTCACATTAATCACTGGACTTTTCTTTCTCTGAAGAGAAGAGCCAGCAGATGAAGGTGTCTCCGGCAATGACTTAGATCTGAGAGGACTGCGCGATGACAGGTATACCTGGGGTGGGCAGTGCTGGCCCAGAACAAGGCTATTTGCAATTTTATTTTTAGAAGGTGTGACTCTGGACACATAGGGCATCCTGTGTTTTCCAGGTTTTGGACTAGATGCCATGGTGCCTAAACACTTTTGTCACTAATGTTTCTCCAGGTTCCAGGAGAACTCGGTGAGCTAAGTATGGTCGTTCTGGGAACCTGCCTCTAAGCAGGTTGTGAAATGGGTCTTGCCACTGTGCAAATCATCTGATGCTCAAGATGAGGTTAAGTGACGAGGATGCTCTTAACACTCGTGTTAACTACTATGTTTGTAGGCGGAGATTGGTGCGATGTGCAGTACTGAGATAATAGCTTCCCACAGTACCAACCATTGCACCCACCTCCCCCTACAGAAGCGCAGCACAGAGCATGTGATGCCCACATGTCTAGGTAAGTAATACATGAGCTTACATTTGTTGTCGTCATGATTCCATTGTAGGGATTCAGGTAAGAAATGATGCATTCCTTGCCAATCCTCTTAAGTAGGAGTTGAATATTTACTTTGTTAGAGAAGGTTACGTTTCCTACTGTGCATGTTCCAGGAATTCAAGACCATGGTACTTGTCCTGGTTGCCAACCCGCAGTACTGATCATTGGCTTCTCACAGGTATCCACCCCAGAGGGACACGTTTGGGACAGTGATGTCAACTCTGGGTAGCTACTCATATCCAGGTAGCATTTAATTTTCTTTTAGTGGATGAGGTTGCTTACCTGTGTCCTGGTGGGGAAAGGTTTGCCCCGGAACGAAGGACGTGGTTGCTATGCAGGTAAGTGGTGATGTGTCCTCACACTCATTGATATCATGACTTGTTTACCGGGATTCAAGTAAGAAATTCTTGTCCCTCTACAGGTAGTACCAACCATATTCACTCTCCAGGTTGGTATGTTAGACAAAACTTAAGGATTGCTGAACAATTGGAAGATATCAGTGTCACTACCTCGGATCTCCCAAGTCACATGAATCACTGCACTTTTCTTGCTCTGAAGAGACCAGCCAGCAGATGAAGGTGTCTCTGGTGACTTCGATCTGAGAGGACTGCGAGATGTCAGGTATACTTGGGGCGGGCAGTGCTGGCCCAGAACAAGGCTATTTGCATTTTTATTTTTAGAAGGTGTGACTCTGGACACACAGGGCATCCTGTGTTTTCCAGGTTGCGGACTAGATGCCATGGTGCCTAAACGCTTTTGTTACATATGGTTCTCCAGGTTCTAGGAGAACTTGGTGAGCTAAGTATGGTCGTTCTGGGAACCTGACTCTAAACCTGGTCGGTGGTCAAATGGGCCTTGCCGCTGTGAAAATCATGTGATGCTCAAGGTGTGGTTAAGTGAAGAGGATGCACTTAACACTTGTGTTAACCACTATGTTTGTAGGCGGAGGTCGGTGCAATGTGTGGTACTGAGATAATAGCTGCCCCCAGTACCAGCCATGGCACCCTCCTCCTCCTACAGAAGCGCAGCACAGAGCATGTGATGCCCACATGTCTAGGTAAGTAATGCATGTGCTTATACTGGTTGTTGTCATGATTCCATTGCAGGGAATCAGGTAAGAAATGATGCATTCCTTGCCAATCCTCTTAAGTAGGAGTTAAATATTTTCTATTTTAGAGAAGGTTCACATATCCTGTGCATGTTCCAGGAATTCAGTCACACTGGTACTTATCCTGGTTGCCAACCCTCATTACTAATCATAGGCTTTTCACAGATATTCAACTTACAGTTACGTGTTTGTGACAGTGATGTCGGCTCTGGGTAACTACAGGCATACAAGTGGAGTTGAATTTTCTCTTAGGGGAAGAGGTTGCTTACCTGTGTCCTGGTGGGGAAATGTTTGTCCGGGAACGAAGGCCGTGGCTGTTATGCAGGTAAGTTGTGATGTGGCTTCAACCGCAGCATGAGGCCTCTGCTCTGCAGACGCTAGGTGAGCACTGAGGTTTTTCCCAAAAATATCGAGGTGACCCTCTCTTCTTTGAGGTATTCAGTAGGAAACGATGGTCCTCAGCAACCTAGCAAGGTACAGGTTGTTCAATTGATATTATAGAGAACAGTTCTCCTTATCCCTGTGGTGGTTGAGGTATTTTGTATACAGGTCCTAGTCATAACAGGCTGAACCACAGCACTAATCATGGAAAGGTTGCAGGTGTCCCGTGGTGAAATGTGGTCATATCTGACCATGGTTCGGACCTTAGACTTCCATGAAGTATTCATGCAGGCTTGATGGTGTCTTACAGAACTAAGAGTCACAGCTAATCTGGTGTGTCCCGCTACACAAAGGTCTATTTTTTCACACGTATCTTGTGTGTGTTTCAGGGTCTTTTGAAGAAGAGATGACGATGATGTTCCTGCCTTTAACAGGGAACATTTTTTATATGCCGATAAGTGGTGATGTGTGCTCACACTCATTGTTACCATGACTTCTTTACCAGGAGTCAGGTAAGAATTTCCAGGGACCCTACAGGTATCAGCAACCATATTGACTCTCCGGATTGGTATGTTAGACAAAACTTAAGTTGAACTACAGGATTGCTGAGTGATTTGAAGATATCAGAGTTACTACCACGATTCTCCCAAGTTACATTAATCAGTGGATTTTTCATTCTCTGAGGGGACCAGCCAGCAGATGAAGGTGTCTCCGGCATTTACATAGACCTGAGAGGACTGTGTGATACCAGGTAGAGTCCGGGTTTGCAGCGGTGGCCAGAAAAAGCTATTTGCAGTTTCTATTTTTTGAAGGTGTGAGTCTTGACACTAATGGCATCCTGTGTTTTCCAGGTTGTGGTCTAGATACCATGGTGAACTTCATGATGACCGTTCTTGGATGGAGCTTGAATCCAGGTAAGTGATGACGTGTGCCTTACGCATCATACTGACCATCTGGCCTTCAGATTTATAGGTAGGTGTGTATATTTTTACTAAGACCATGTTACTGTTTTGCAGCTGACCCGTGAAGTCTTAGGTAGGAGATTCTGTGACAGTCACTCATTAGAACCTGATGGATGTGAATAATGATGTGTTTTGGATTTCATAATGTGTGTCTTTTGGACTTATAGGCAGTTCAGAATCCATCTGACCCAAGCAGTCCTAGTGAGCATGTGCTGTTGTTGCCTTCTCCCTGCTCAGAGATTGCCAATATGCCCAGTACTGATAGATTGATAGGTAGACTTCCAGGTCATTTCTCACAAGGTCCGTCTCCACATTAATGACTGTGAAACGTTTGCCGATACCTCCTTGTGAGAAGAAGATGTCATCGACATCTACGAGATCCCTGTAATGGTCATGCGTCTCCAATCAAAGCCGTTGACCAAGGCAGTGTGTAGTTGTCTATGTAGCCTAAGATGCGCATGCCACCCATTTTCCACAGTGTGTCTTTCAAGTCATGGTGAGCCCATCCCTGGGACGCCTATCTATGGTAGTTATGCAGGCATCCAGGAGGTTTTGGGGTCAGGGATGAAGTGGGCCATAGCACAGATTAGCTGATCGTCCTGTTCCTAAGGAAGTGATGGCCTTGTACCTATGACTTCCTGATTCTATCGCTGTGTAACACTTGGTCAGGAAATAACTATGTGCTTTTACCTTTTCTCTTTCAGACATCAGTCATGTTTACTGCTGAGTGTCCTGTGTGGATGATATCCGATGAGCACTCTGGCATTCCCAAACTACTTAATAGTAACCATAGGATTTTTTGAGGGATGTCCATGAGAGATGATGGTGTCTGCTGAGGAAGCCTTTGACATGATTTAATAGAGTTTTCAAAGTTGAATTGGTGTGTTTCATTTTAAGGGAAGTGAAAAGCATTGTTACAAGTGTGGTAGTAAACCAAGTTGTGATCCTAAACACTTTCGTCACATGTGTTTCCTCAGATTCTGGTGAGGAGAACTGGGTGAGCTAACTATGGTCATTATGGGAACCTAAGTCTAAACCTGGTAAGTGTTCAAGGGTAAGTGTTTTTCCCAAAAATATCGAGGTGACCCTCTCTTCTTTGCAGGTATTCAGGTAGGAAATGATGGTCCTCAGCAATCTAGCAAGGTGCAGGTTGTTGATGTGATATTTTAGCGATCGTGTCTCTTTATGCCTGCGAGGGATGAGGGATTGCTGTATGCAGGTCCTCATCATAATAGGCCGAAGCACAGCACTTACCATGGAAAGATTGCAGATGTCCCTGGTGAAATGTTGTCATATCTGACCTTGGTCCGGATCTTGGAGTTCTGCAAAGTATTCAGGCAGGGTTGATGGTGTCTTATAGAAGGAAGTGTCGCAACTAATCTGGGGTGTCCCACGACACAAAGTTCTGTGTTTTCACATGAATTTTGTGTGTTTTTCAGGGTCTTCTGAAGAATAGTTGACCGTGAATTTCATGGCAGTCAACATGACATTTATCATATGTGAAAAGGTGGTGTGATGTGTTCTCACACTCATTGTTACCATGGCTTCTTTAGCTGGAATCAGGTAAGACATTCTAGTGACCCTACAGGCTCTAGCAACCATATTGAATCTCCAGTTTGGTTTGTTAGACAAAACTTACGTTGAATACAAGATTGCTGTGTGATTGGAAGATATCAGTGTAAGAACCAAGGATCTCTCAAGTCACATTAATCACTGGATTTTTCTGTCTCTGAGGCGACCAGCGAGCGGATGAAGGTGTACTAGGCAATAGTATAGATCTTAGAGGAATGCGAGATGCCAGGTAGAGTTGGGGTATGCAGTGATGGCCAGAACACAGCTATTTGCAGTTTCTATTTTTAGAAGGAGTGACTCTGGACCCCTATGGCATCCTGTGTTTTCCAGGTTGCTGTCTAGATACCATGGTGAACTTCTGGATGACCATTGCTTGGATGATGCCAGAATCTGAGGAAGTGATGACATGTGCTTTATGAAACCTACAGACCGTCTGACCTTCAGATGTCTGGGTAAGTGTGCATGGTTTCGCTAAGACCGTGTTACTGTTTTGCCGCTGACCTGTGAATTCCTTCCTAGTACTCAGGTATGAGATTCTGTGGCGGTCACACATGAGAGCATGAATGATGTGAATAATGATGTTTTTTGGACTCCATAGTGTGTGCTTTTTACGCTGTAGGCAGTTCAGACTGCATTTGACTGAAGCAGTCCTAGTGAGCATGCGCTTTTGCCAACACCCTGCTCAGAGATTGCCTTTATGCCCCATACATATTGATTGATAGGTACACTTCCAGGTCATTTCTCCCATGGTCCGTCTCCACATTAATGACTGTGGAGTGTTTGCAGGTAACTCTTGGTGAGAAGGTGTCATCGACATCTACAAGATCCAGGTAATGGTCATGACTCTCCAAGCAACGCTGTTGACCACGCTCCTGTATGGGAAACTGCGGCTTGCGATCCACATGCGGCTCTTTGGCCTTAAAGTGTGGCTCTTCCACAAAATACCACGTGCGGGCATGCGTACAGTGCAATTCAAACTTTGTGGCCCATGTGCAGAAATCGGTTTTCGTCTTGGGTGAGTCTATTCTGAAGAAGTACTGTTGATATTTCGCTCTGTCGACTAATGAGTTTGCTGACCACTGACAATGGCAATGTGCAATTGCCTACGTAGCCTAAGGCGTGAATGCCACCCATTGTCCAAGTGTATTTGAGGTCACAGTGAGCCCATCCCCCGAAGCCTCTCCACGGTAGTTATGCAGGCATCCAGTAGGTATTGGGATCAGGAATGAAGTGGGCCTACACTGCAGCACAGACTAGCTGAGCTTTATGTTACTAAGGCAGCGATGACTATGTACTTTACACGTGTACCTCTCACTTTCTGGTTCCAAAGCTTTGTTGCAGGTGGTCAGGTAATAACCATGTGTTTCACCTTTTCTAATTCATACATAGGTCATGTTCAATGCTGAGTGTCCTGGCTTGATGATGATATCGGGTGAGTACCCTGGCGTTCCCATAGGAATTTTTGAGGGATACCCATGAGAGATGATGGTGTCTGCTGAGGAAAATGTTGACCTGATTTAATAGAGTTATGAAGGTTGGGTTGGTGTGTTTCATCGTAATGGAAGTCAAAAGCATGGTTGGCAGGTGTGGTCACAAGACAAGTTGTGATCCTAAACACTTTGTCACATGTGTTTCTTCAGATGCTTGTGAGGAGAACTCGGTGAGTGAACAATGGTCGTTATGGGAACCTGCCTGTAAACCTGGTAGGTGGTCAAGTGGGTCCTGCCGCTGTGCACATCATCTGATACTCAAGCTGAGGTTAAGTGAAGAGGATGCTCTCAACACTTGTGTTAACTAACATGTTTGTAGGGGGAGGTTGGCGGTATGTGTCGTACTGAGGTAATGGCTGCCCACAGTACTACCCATGCCGCCTCTCTCCCCCTACAAAAGAGCAGCACTGTCCGTGTGATGCCCACATGTCTAGGTAAGTAATGCCATGTGCTTACACTTATTGTTGCCACGTTTCCATTGCAGGGATTCAGGTAAGAAAGGATGGTATCCTTGTCAATCCTAGGAGTATAAAATTTTCTATTTTAGAAAAGGGTCACGTATCCTACTGTGCATGTTCCAGGAATTCAGGCACACTGGTACTTACCCTCGTTGCCAACCCACAGTACTGATCATAGGCATTTTCTAGGTGTACAACCCCAAAGTCACACTTATTGAGAATACTGTTGACTCTGGATGACTACACCTATCCAGGTGGAGTTGATTTGTCTCATATTGGACGAGGTTGATTGCGGGTTTCCTGGAGGGGAAAGTTCATCATTTACAGACTTTCCATGACTTTCAGGTTCCTGTGAGGAAATCACAACGACAGTAACATTGCCCAGGAATAAGAAGGCCGTGGCTGTTATGCAGGTAAGTGGTGATGTGGGCTTCAGCCACAGCAGGAGCCCTCTGATCTGCACATCGCTAGGTGAGCGCTGATGTTTTTCCCAACAAAATTGAGGTAATTCTCTCTTCTTTGCAGGTATTCAGGTAGGACATGATTGTCCTCAGCAACCTATCAAGCTCCAGGTTCATGTGGTATTTTACAGACATTTTTCTTCATCCTTGGGAGCGATGAGGGAATGCTCTATCTAGGTCCTGATCATAACAGGCCTAACCACAGCACTAACCTTGGAAAGGTTGCAGGGTCCCGCTCCATGAAGTTCTCTGTTTTCACGCCTATCTTGTGTTTTTTTCAGGGACTTGTGAAGAGAAGATGACAAAGTTAATGGGGGACATTTCTCACATGCAGAAAAGTGGTAATGTATCCTCACACTCATTGTTACCATGACTTGTTTACCAAGAGTCGGGTAAGAAATTCTATGGACACTGCAGGTATGAGCAACCATATTGAATCCGCAGTTAATTTATGTTAGACTAAACTTCAGTTGAACTACAGGATTGCTGAGCGATTCGAAGATATCCGTGTAAGTACCACGGATTTCCGAAGTCACATTAATCACTTTGATTTTTCTTTCTCTGAGGGGTCTAACCAGCAAAGGAAAGTGTCTCCGGCAATGGCAAAGATCTGAGACTGGGAGATGCCAGGTAGAGTTGGGGTGTGCAGTGTTGGCCCCAACATGGCTATTGGCAGTTTCTATTTTTAGAAGGTGTGAGTCTGGACACTGATGGCATCGTGAGTTGTCCAGGTTGCGGTCTAGATACCATGGTGAACTTCATGTCGAATATTGCCCAGAGGGGGCCTGAATCTGAGCAAGTCAAAACATGTGCCTTATGCATCCTACAGACCATCTTCAGATGTCTGGGTAATTGTTTGATGGGTTTTGCTAAGACCGTGTTATTGTTTTGCAGCTGACCCGTTACGTCCTTCCTAGGACTCAGGTATGAGATTCTGTGACAGTCACTCATGAGAGCATGATGGATGTGAATAATGACATTTTTGGGACCACATAGTGAGTGTTTTTTTATCCTGTATGCAGTTCAGTCTCCGTTTGACCTAAGCAACACTAGTGTGCATGGGCTATGCCTGTGTCCCTGCTGACATATTGCCTTTATGCCCCCATACTGATAGGTTGATAGGCAGGCTTCCTGTTCATTTCTCCCATGGTCCGTCTCCACATTAATGACCGTGGAATGTTTGCAGGTATCGCTTTGTGAAAAGAAGGTGGCATCGACATCTACAAGATCCAGGTAATAGTTATGAGTCTCCAACCAAACCCATTGACCAAGGCAATGTGATGTTGTCTAAGTAGCCTAAGACGTATATGCCACCCTTTATCCACTGTCTGTCTTTCAGGTCACGTCGAGCCCATCCCTGTGAAGCCTCCATGGTAGTTATTCAGCCATCCTGTAGGTACTGGGGTCAGGGATGAGGTGGGCCTACACCACAGGACAAACAAGACAATCTTCATGATCCTAACTTAGCGATGACTGTGTACCTAACACTTCCTGGATTTACCGCTTTGTTGCAGGTGTTCGGGTAATTACCATGCATTTTTACCTTTTTTCTTTAAGACATACGTCCTCTTTAATGCTGAGTGTCCTGGCTGGATGATAGCCGGTGAGTACCCTGGCGTTCCATGGGATTTTTGGAGGGATACCCATGAGACATAATGGCGTCTGCTGAGGAATATTTGACCTGATTTAATAGAGTTATCAAGGTTGAGGTGGTGTGTTTCATCACAGTGCAAGTGAAAAGCAATGTTGGCAGGAGTGGTCGTAAAATAAGTTGTGACCATAAACACTTTTGTCACATGTGTTTCTTCAGATTCTTATGAGGAGAACTTGGTGAGCTAACAATGTTCGTTATGGGAACCTGACAGTAAACCTGGTAGGTGGTCAAGTGGGTCCTGCCGCTGTGCACATCATCTGATGCTCAAGGTGAGGTTAAGTGAAGAGGATGCTCTTAACACTTGTGTTAACTGCTGTGTTTGTAGGCGGAGATGGTGCCATTTGTGGTACTGAGATAACAGCTTCCCCCAGTACCAGCCATGGCGCCCTCCTCCCCCTACAGTAGTGCAGCACAGAGCATGTGATGCCCACATGTCTAGGTAAGTAATGCATGTGCTTACACTTGTTGTCGACATGATTTCATTGCAGGGATTCAGGTAAGAAATGATGGATTCCTTGCCAATCCTCTTAGGTAGGAGTTTAATATTTACTATGAAAGAGAAGTTTGAAGTTTCCGACTGTGCCTGTTCCAGGAATTCAGGCACACTGGTACTTATCTTGGTTTCCAACCCACAGTACTGATCATAGGCTTTTCACAGGTTTCCGTCCCAGAGTGACGCGTTTGTGACAGTGATGTCGACTCTGGAAACGACAGGAATCCAGGTAGAGTTGAATTTTCTCTTAGTGGACCAGGTTGTTCACCTGTGTCCTGCTGGGGAAAGGTTTGCCCAGAACGAAGGACTTGGCTGTTAATGGAGTTAAGTGGTGATGTGGGCTTCAACCACAACATGAGCCCTCTGATCTGCAGATCACTAGGTGAGCGCTGATGTTTTTCCCAAACATACTGAGGTGACCCGCTCTTCTTTGGGACTCTATAGGTACTAGCCTACAAGTCCAAAAGACACACACTATGAAACGTAGAAAATGATAGTCTTCAGCAATCTAGCAAGGTGCAGGTTGTGCCTGTGGTATTTTAGAGAACATGTCTCTTTGTCTCTGGGTAGGATGAGAGATTGCTGTATGTAGTTCCTGACCATAATAGGCTGAACCACAGCACTAACCATCGAAAGATTGCAGGTGTCCCTGGTGAAAGGTTGTCATATCTGACCTTGTTCCGGACCTTGGATTTCTGCAAGGTATTCAGGATGGGTTGATGGTGTCTTACAGAAGGAAGTGTCGCAGGTTATCAGGGGTGTCCTGCTACACATTCTAGGAGATTTCGGTGAGCTAAGTATGGTAAAAGTTTCTGTGTTTTCACCCGTATCTTGTGTGTTTTCAGGGTCTTGCGAAGAAGAGTTGACGATGAAGTTACTGGCGGTTAACGGGGCCATTTCTCATATGGAAAAAGTGGTGATGTGTTCTCACACTCATTGTTACCATGACTTGTTTAGCTGCAGTCGGGTAAGATATTCTAGGGACCGTATATGTACTACTAACCATATTGATTCTCTGGTTTGGTATGTTAGACAAAACTTAAGTTGAACTACAGGATTGCTGAACTATTGGAAGATATCAGATTAACTTCTCAGATCTCCCAAGTCACATTAGTCAGTGGATTTTTCTTTCTCTGAGGGGACCAGCCAGCAGCTGAAGGTATCTCTGGCAATGGCTTAGAACTGATAGGCCTGTGCAATGCCAGGTAGAGTTGGGGTGTGCAGTGCTGGCCCCGAACAAGGCTATTTGCAGTTTCTATTTTGAGATGGTGTGAGTCTGGACATTTATGGCATCCTGTGTTTTCCACATTGCCGTCTAGATACCCTGGTGAACTTCATGATGACCATTGTCCGGATGGTGCCTGAATCTGGTTAAGTGATGACCTGTGCCTCACACATCATACGGACCATCTTTCCTTCAGATGTCTAAGTCAGTGTATGATTTTGCTAAGTCCGTGTTCTTTTGCAGCTGACCCGTGAAGTCCTTCTTACTACTCAGGTATGAGATTCTGTGACGGTCACTCATGAGAACATGATGGAGGAGAAAATGATGGTTCTGGACTCCATAGTGAGTGTGTTTTGGGCCTATGGGAAGTTCAGAATCCATTTGACTTAAGCAATCCTAATGTGCGTGAGTGTTGCCGTCTCCCTGCTCAGAGATTGCCTTTTATGCCACATTCTGATAGATTAATAGGTGGATTTCCAGGACATTTCTCCCACTGTCTTCTCTACATTAATGACTATGGAATGTTTGTAGGTATCTTCCGGTGAGAATGTGTCAATGACATCTACAAGATTCAGGTAATGATCATGAGTCTCTAAACAAATCCGTTGACCACGGCAATGTGCACATGTCTAGGCAACCTAACTTGTGTATGCCACCCACTTTCCACAGTGTGTTTTTCAAGTCACAGTGAGCCCATCCCCGGGAAGCCTGTCTACGGTAGTTATGCAGGCATCCAGGAGGTATTGGGGTCAGGGATGAAGTGGCCATAGCACAGACTAGCCCATCGTCCTGTTCCTAGTGAAGCGATGGCCTTGTACCTAAGACTTCCTGGTTCTATCGCTGTGTTGCAGTTGGTCAGGAAATAACTATGTGCTTTTACCTTTTCTCTTTCAGACATCAGTCATGTTTTTAGTGCTGAGTGTCCTGTATGGATGATATCCGATGAGTACTCTGGCGTTCCCAAACTAAATAGTAACCATAAGATTTTTTGAGGGATATCCATGAGAGATGATGGTGTCTGCTGAGGAAGACTTTGACGTGATTTAATCGAGTTTTCAAAGTTGAGTTGGTGTGTTTCATTTTAAGGGAAGTGAAAAGCATTGTTACAAGTGTGGTAGTAAAACAGGTTGTGATCCTAAACACTTTCGTCACATATGTTTCCTCAGATTCTGGTGAGGAGAACTGGGTGAGCTAACTATGGTCATTATGGGAACCTCCGTCTAAACCTGGTAAGTGTTTAAGGGGGTCCTACCGCTGTGCAAATCATTTGATACTCAAGCTGAGGTTAAGTGACGAGGAGGCTCTTCACACTTGTGTTAACTACCAAGTTTGTAGGCGGAGGATAGATGACTCTCGGGCAATGTGGTAACTAAGCTCCCAGTGCCAGACAGTCCTCTAACCTCCCCCTACAAAAGCGTAGTGCAGACCATATGGTGCTCACATGTCCAGGTAAGTGATGCCATGTGCTAGCACTCGTTGTCACCATGATTCCCTTGCGTGGATTTTGGTAAGAAATGATGGTATCCTTGCCAATCCTCTTAAGTAGGAGTTTAAAATTTTCTATTTCAGAGAAGGATCACGTATCCTACTGTGCATGTTTGAGGATTGCAGGCACACTGGTACTTACCCTGGTTCCCTTCCGCAGCACTGATCATAGGCTGTTCTCAGGTTCCAATCCCCATGTGATGTGTTTGTGACAGTGTTGTTGACCCCTGGTGACCACACTTATCCAAGTAGAGTTGATGTATCTCATAGTGGACAGGGTCGTTACGGGTGTCCTGATGGGGAAAGGTTTGTCATTTTCATACGTTTCATGACTTTCAGGTTCCTGTGACGAAACGACCATAACTTTTACGTTGCCCCGGAACAAAGGACTCAGTCAAGATACAGGTAAGTGGATGTGGCTTCAACCACAGCTTGAGCCCTTTGATCTGCAGATCGCTAGGTGAGCGCTAATGCTTTTCCCCAACAAAATCGAGGTGACCGTCTCTTCTTGCCGTTATTCAGGTTGGAAATGATAGTCCTGAGCAGTCTCGCAGGCTGCAGGTTTTTCACGTGATACTTTAGAGAACATTTTCCTTTGTCCTTGCGAGGGATGTGGGATTGCTGTATGCAGGTCCTGATGAAAATAGGCCGAACCACAGCATTAACCATGTGAAGGTTGCCTGTGTCCCATGGTGTAATGTTGTCATATCTGACCATGGTCGGAACCTTGGACTTGCGCAGAGTATTCAGGCAGGGTTGATGGTGTCTTAGAGAAGGAAGTGTTGCAGCTTATCATGGGTTTCCTGCTACACAAACTTCTGTGTTTTCACACGGATCTTGTGTGTTATTTCAGGGTTTTGTGAAGATAAGATGACAATGAAGTCCATGGCGGGTAACGGGGGACGTTTCTCATATGCGAATGAGTGGAGATGTGTCCTCACACTCATTGTTACTATGGCTCGTTTAGCTGGAGTCGGGTAAGAACTTCCTGGGACTCTACAGGTACTAGCAACCATATTGACTCTCCCGGTTGGCATGTTAGACAAACCTTAAGTTGAATAACAGGATGTTGAGCGACTGGAAGATATCACTGTCACTACCCTGGATCTCCCGAGTCACATTAATCACTGGACTTTTCTTTCTCTGAAGAGAAGAGCCAGCAGATGAAGGTGTCTCCGGCAACGACTTAGATCTGAGAGGACTGCGCGATGACAGGTATACCTGGGGTGGGCAGTGCTGGCCCAGAACAAGGCTATTTGCAATTTTATTTTTAGAAGGTGTGACTCTGGACACATAGGGCATCCTGTGTTTTCCAGGTTGTGGACTAGATGCCATGGTGCCTAAACACTTTTGTCACTAGTGTTTCTCCAGGTTCCAGGAGAACTCGGTGAGCTAAGTATGGTCGTTCTGGGAACCTGCCTCTAAACAGGTTGTGAAATGGGTCTTGCCGCTGTGCAAGTGCTCAAGATGAGGTTAAGTGACGAGGATGCTCTTAACACTCGTGTTAACTACTATGTTTGTAGGCGGAGATTGGTGCGATGTGCGGTACTGAGATAATAGCTGCCCCCAGTACCAGCCATTGCACCCACCTCCCCCTACAGAAGCGCAGCACAGAGCATGTGATGCCCACATGTCTAGGTAAGTAATACATGTGCTTACACTTGTTGTCGTCATGATTCCATTGCAGGGAATCAGGTAAGAAATGATGCATTCCTTGCCAATCCTCTTAAGTAGGAGTTGAATATTTACTTTGATAGAGAAGGTTACGTTTCCTACTGTGCATGTTCCAGGTATTAAAGCCCATGGTACTTATCCTGGTTGCCAACCCGCAATACTGATCATTGGCTTCTCACAGGTATCCACCCCAGAGGGACACGTTTGGGACAGTGATGTCAACTCTGGGTAGCTACTCATATCCAGGTAGCATTTAATTTTCTTTTAGTGGATGAGGTTGCTTACCTGTGGCCTGGTGGGGAAAGGTTTGCCCCGGAACGGAGGACGTGGCTGCTGTGCAGGTAAGTGGTGATGTGTCCTCACACTCATTGTTATCATGACTTGTTTACCGGGATTCAGGTAAGAAATTCTTGTCCCTCTACAGGTAGTACCAACCATATTCACTCTCCAGGTTGGTATGTTAGACAAAACTTAAGGATTGCTGAACAATTGGAAGATATCAGTGTCACTACCTCGGATCTCCCAAGTCACATGTATCACTGCACTTTTCTTGCTCTGAAGAGACCAGCCAGCAGATGAAGGTGTCTCTGGTGACTTCGATCTGAGAAGACTGCGAGATGTCAGGTATACTTGGGGCGGGCAGTGCTGGCCCAGAACAAGGCTATTTTCATTTTTATTTTTAGAAGGTGTGACTCTGGACACACAGGGCATCCTGTGTTTTCCAGGTTGCGGACTAGATGCCATGGTGCCTAAACGCTTTTGTTACATATGTTTCTCCAGGTTCTAGGAGAACTCGGTGAGCTAAGTATGGTCGTTCTGGGAACCTGACTCTAAACCTGGTCGGTGGTCAAATGGGCCTTGCCGCTGTGAAAATCATGTGATGCTCAAGGTGTGGTTAAGTGAAGAGGATGCACTTAACACTTGTGTTAACCACTATGTTTGTAGGCGGAGGTCGGTGCAATGTGTGGTACTGAGATAATAGCTGCCCCCAGTACCAGCCATGGCACCCTCCTCCTCCTACAGAAGCGCAGCACAGAGCATGTGATGCCCACATGTCTAGGTAAGTAATGCATGTGCTTATACTTGTTGTTGTCATGATTCCATTGCAGGGAATCAGGTAAGAAATGATGCATTCCTTGCCAATCCTCTTAAGTAGGAGTTCAATATTTTCTATTTTAGAGAAGGTTCACATATCCTGTGCAGGTTCCAGGAATTCAGTCACACTGATACTTATGCTGGTTGCCAACCCTCATTACTAATCACAGGCTTTTCACAGATATTCAACCTACAGTTACGTGTTTGTGACAGTGATGTCGGCTCTGGGTAACTACAGGGATACAAGTGGAGTTGAATTTTCTCTTAGGGGAAGAGGTTGCTTATGTGTGTCCTGGTGGGGAAGTATTTGTCCCGGAACGAAGGCCGTTGCTGTTACACAGGTAAGTTGTGATGTGGCTTCAACCGCAGCATGAGCCCTCTGCTCTGCAGATCGCTAGGTGAGAGCTGAGGTTTTTCCCAAAAATATCGAGGTGACCCTCTCTCCTTTGAGGTATTCAATAGGAAATGATGGTCCTCAGCAACCTAGCAAGGTACAGGTTGTTCAATTGATATTATATAGAACAGTTCTCCTTATCCCTGTGATGGTTGAGGTATTTTGTATACAGTTCCTAGTCATAACAGGCTGAACCTCAGCACTAACCATGGAAAGTTTGCAGGTGTCCCATGGTGAAATGTGGTCATATCTGACCATGGTTCGGACCTTGGACTTCCATGAAGTATTCATGCAGGCTTGATGGTGTCTTACGGAACTAAGAGTCACAGCTAATCTGGTGTGTCCCGCTACACAAAGGTCTATTTTTTCACACGTATCTTGTGTGTATTTCAGGGTCTTTTTAAGAAGAGATGAAGATGATGTTCCTGCCTTTAACAGGGAACATTTTTTATATGCCTATAAGTGGTGATGTGTGCTCACACTCATTATTACCATGACTTCTTTACCGGGAGTCAGGTAAGAATTTCTAGGGACCCTACAGGTATCAGCAACCATATTGACTCTCCATATTGGTATGTTAGACAAAACTTAAGTTGAACTACAGGATTGCTGAGCGATTCGAAGATATCAGAGTTACTACCACGAATCTCCCAAGTTACATTAATCAGTGGATTTTTCATTCTCTGAGGGGACCAGCCAGCAGATGAAGTTGTCTCCAGCATTTACATAGACCTGAGAGGGCTGAGTGATACCAGGTAGAGTCGGGCTGTGTAGCGGTGGCCAGAACACAGCTATTTGCAGTTTCTATTTTTTGAAGGTGTGAGTCTTGACACTAATGGCATCCTGTGTTTCCCAGGTTGTGGTCTAGATATCATGGTGTACTTCATGATGACCGTTGCTTGGATGGAGCTTGAATCCAGATAAGTGATGACGTGTGCCTTACGCATCATACTGACCATCTGGCCTTCAGATTTATTGATAGGTGTGTATGGTTTTACTAAGACCATGTTAGTGTTTTGCAGCTGACCCGTGAAGTCTTAGGTAGGAGATTCTGTGCCAGTCACTCATTAGAACCTGATGGATGTGAATAATGATGTGTTTTGGATTTCATAATGTGTGTCTTTTGGACTTATAGGCAGTTCAGAATCCATCTGACCCAAGCAGTCCTAGTGAGCATTTGCTGTTGCCTTCTCCCTGCTCAGAGATTGCCAATATGCCCAGGACTGATAGATTGATAGGTAGACTTCCAGGTCATTTCTCCCATGGTCCGTCTCCACATTAATGACTGTGGAATGTTTGCCGATACCTCTTTGTGAGAAGAAGATGTCATCGACATCTACGAGATCCCTGTAATGGTCATGCGTCTCCAATCAAAGCCGTTGACCAAGGCAGTGTGTAGTTGTCTATGTAGCCTAAGATGTGCATGCCACCCATTTTCCACAGTGTGTCTTTCAAGTCACGGTGAGCCCATCCCTGGGTCGCCTATCTATGGTAGTTATGCAGGCATCCAGGAGGTTTTGGGGTCAGGGATGAAGTGGGCCATAGCACAGACTAGCCGATCGTCCTGTTCCTAAGGAAGTGATGGCCTTGTACCTAAGACTTCCTGATTTTATTGCTGTGTTACAGTTGGTCAGGAAATAACTATGTGCTTTTACCTTTTCTCTTTCAGACATCAGTCATGTTTAGTGCTGAGTGTCCTGTGTGGATGATATCCGATGAGCACTCTGGCGTTCCCAAATTACTTAATAGTAACCATAGGATTTTTTGAGGGATGTCCATGAGAGATGATGGTGTCTGCAGAGGAAGACTTTGACATGATTTAATAGAGTTTTCAAAGTTGAATTGGTGTGTTTCAATTTAAGGGAAGTGAAAAGCATTGTTACAAGTGTGGTAGTAAAACAAGTTGTGATCCTAAACACTTTCGTCACATGTGTTTCCTCAGATTCTGGTGAGGAGAACTGGGTGAGCTAACTATGGTCACTGTGAAACCTACGTCTAAACGTGGTAAGTGTTCAAGGGGGTCCTACCGCTGTGCAAATCATTTGATACTCAAGGTGAGTTTAAGTGAGGAGGAGACACTTAACACTTGCGTTAACTACCATGTTTGTACGGGGGATGGATGACTGGCTGGTACTATGGTCACTACAGCTCGCAGTACCAGACATTACTCCAACCTCCCCCTACAGAAGCCCAGCGCAGACCATGTGATGCTCACATGTCCAGGTAAGTGATGCCATGTACTAGCACTCATTGTCGCCATGATTCCCTTGCAAGGATTTAGGTAAGAAATGATGGTATCCTTGCCAATCCTCTTGAGTAGGAGTTTAAAATTTTCTTTTTCAGAGAAGGATCACATATCCTACAGTGCACAGTTGAGGATTGCAGGCTCACTGGTACTTATCCTGACTTGCTAACCCGCAGTACTGATCATAGGCTTTTCTCAGGTGTCCAATCCCGATGTGACGCATTCGTGACAGTGTTGTTGACTCTTGGTAACTACACTTAGCCATGTAGAGTTGATGTGTGTCTTAGTGGACGAGGTTTCTATGCATGTCCTTCTGGGGAAAGATTTGTCATTTATTGATGTTTCTTGACTTTCGGGTTCCTGTAACGAAATGAGCATGATTTAATGTTGCCCCAGAACAAAGGACTTGGTTATTGTTCAGGCAAGTGGTGTTCTGGGCTTTAACCACAGCATGAGCCCTCTGATCTGCAGATCGCTATGTGAGCACTGATGCTTTTCCCAATAAAATGGAGGTGACCCTCTCGCAGGTATTCAGATCGGAAATACTAGTCCTCATATCTATCAAGATGTACTTTTTTCACGTGACACTTTAGGAAACATTTTCCTTTATCCCTGCCAGGGGTGAGGGATTGCTGTATGCAGGTCCTGACCATAATTGGCCGAACCACTGCACTAACCATGGAAAGGTTGCAGGTGTCCCTGGTGAAGTGTTATCATATCTGACCATTTTTCGGACCTTGGAGTCCGCAAAGTATTCAGGCAGGGTTGATGGTGTCTTAGAGAAGGAAATGTCGCAGCTAACCAGGGCTGTCCCGCTACACAAAGTTCTGTGTTTTCACACGTATCTGTGTGCTTTTCAGGGTCTAGTGAAGACGAGATGACGCTGAAGTTTACAGCGGTTAATGGGGGACATTTCTCATATGAGCATAAGTGGAGCTGTGTCCTCACACTCTTTGTTACCACGTCTTATTAGGCGAGTACGGTAAGAATTTCCAGGAACCCTATAGGCACTGACAATCATACTGACTCTCCAGTTTGGTATGTTAAGACAAAACTTACGTCGAACTACAGGATTGCTGAGCGATTGGAAGATAATCAGTAGAACCTCCTCGGATCTCCGAAGTCACATTAATCACTGGAATTTTCTTTTTTGTGGGGACCAAACAGCATGAAGGTGTCTTTGACAATGGCATAGATCTGAGAGGGCTGGGAGATGCCAGGTAGAGTTGGGGTATGCAGTGCTGGACCCGAACAAGGCTATTTGCAGGTTCTTTTTTTAGAAGGTGTGAAGCTGGACACTTATGGCATTCTGTGTTTTCCAGGTTGCACGCTAATACCATGGTGAACTTCATTATGACCGTTGCTCGGACGTGCCGAATCTGGGTAAGTGATGACCTGTGCCTTACACATCCTACAGACCATCTGACTTTCCGATGTCTAGGTCAGGGTGTGTGGTTTCGCTAAGACCATATTATTGTTATGCAGCTGACCCGTTATATTCTTCCTAGTACTCAGGTATGAGATTCTGACAGTCACTCATGGGAGCTTAATGGATGTGAATGATGTGTTTTGGACTCCATAGTGAGTGTGTTTTGGGCCTGTAGGCAGTTTGGAATCCGTTTGACTCAGAGATTGCCTTTTATGCCCAACTAGAGGCCAGGTGCACAATATTTCATACACTAGGGCGAGGGTCCCTCAGCTGGCCTGAACACTCTTGCAGTAGGCACCCGTCAGGGATGTCCCAATGCCTGCCTAGACCCGCAGTCAGACATCTCTCTGACAGTCTGACAACACATACTCCTTGCCACCTGCCTTCTCGCTGCTACTAAAGCCTCTGCTCACTGCTCCTTGGGCTGCCGTGGAGTCGGGCGAGGCTCCCACCACCACCTGTGTGCTTGCCAGCCCTGACCCTGGGATATGCTGTGTGACACTCTTCCTGTGGGAGCGCACAGACCACCAGTGGGCAGCTCCTGCGTTGGTCATCTGCCCCCTGATGGTCAGAGCACATCATAGCGAGCAGGCCCTAACCCTCAGCACAGACCAGCCAATCTTCATGTTCCTAGGGAAGTGATGACTGTGTACCTAACACTCCCTGATTCTATCGACTTGTTGCAGGTGGTCACGTAATAACAATGCGTTTTTACCTTTACTCTTTCAGACATCAGTCATGTTTAATGCTGTGTGTCCTTGGCAGATGATACGCAGGGAGTACCCTGGCGTTCCCAAACTAGTTAGGAACATTAGGATTTTTTGAGGGACACCCATGAGAGATGATGGTGTCTGCTGAGGAAGCTGTTTTTCTGATTTAATAGCATTATCCTGGATGAGTTCAGTGTGTTTCATCGTAATGGAAGTGAAAAGCATTGTTGGCCGGTGTGGTCATAAAACAAGTTGTGATCCTAAACATTTTGTCACATGTGTTTTCAGATTCTTGTGAGGAGAACTCAGTGAGCTAACTATGGTCGTTATGGGAACCTGCCTCTAAACTTGGTAAGTGTTCTAGTCGGTCCTACCGCTGTGCCAATCATCTGATACTCAAGGTGAGGTTAAGTGAAGAGGATGCTCTTAACACTTGTGTTAACCACTATGTTTGTAGGTGGAGGTTGGTGCCATGTGTGGTACTGAGATAATAGCTTCCCCCAGTACCAACCATGGCGCCCTCCTCCCCCTACAAAAGCGGACCACAGAGCATGTGATGCCCACATGTCTAGGTAAGTAATGCATGTGCTTACACTTGTTGTCATCATGATTCCATTGCAGGGATTCAGGTAAGAAATGATGAATTCCTTGCCAATCCTCTTAAGTAGGAGTTTAATATTTACTGTGTTAGAGAAGGTTTACGTTTCCTACTGTGCATGTTCCAGGAATTCCGGCACACTGGTACTTATCCCTGTTGCCAACCCGCAGTACTTATCAGAGGTCTTTCACAGGTCTCCAACCCAGAGTGATGCGTTTGGGACAGTGATGTCCACTCTGGGTAACTATGCATATACAGGTAGAGTTGAATTTTCTCTTAGTGGACGAGGTTACTCACCTGTGTCCTGGTGGGGAAAGGTCTTCCCCGGAATGAAGGCCGTGGCTGTTATGCAGGTAAGTGGTGATGTGGGCTTCAGGCCACAGCATGAGCCTCTGATCTGTAGATCGCTAGGTGAGCGCTGATGTTTTTCCCAAAAATATCGAGGTGACCCTCTCTTCTTTGCAGGTATTCAGGTAGCAAATGATGGTCCTCAGCAATCTAGCAAGGTGCAGGTTGTTCATGTGATATTTTAGCGATCGTGTCTCTTTATGCCTGCGAGGGATGAGGGATTGCTGTATGCAGGTCCTCATCATAATAGGCCAAAGCACAGCACTTACCATGGAAAGATTGCAGATGTCCCTGGTGAAATGTTGTCATATCTGACCTTGGTCCGGATCTTGGAGTTCTGCAAAGTATTCATGCAGGGTTGATGGTGTCTTATAGAAGGAAGTGTCGCAACTAATCTGGGGTGTCCCACGACACAAAGTTCTGTGTTTTCACATGAATTTTGTGTGTTTTTCAGGGTCTTATGAAGAAGAGATGACCGTGAAGTTCATGGCATTCAACGTGACATTTATCATATGTGGAAAGGTGGTGTGATGTGTCCTCACACTCATTGTTACCATGGCTTCTATAGCTGGAATCAGGTAAGACATTCAGGTGAGCCTACAGGCTCTAGCAACCATATTGAATCTCCAGTTTGGTTTGTTAGACAAAACTTACGTTGAATACAGGATTGCTGTGTGATTGGGAAGATATCAGTGTAAGTACCAAGGATCTCCCAAGTCACATTAATCACTGGATTTTTCTGTCTCTGAGGCGACCAGCGAGTGGATGAAGGTGTACTAGGCAATAGTATAGATCTGAGAGGAATGCGAGATGCCAGGTAGAGTTGGGGTATGCAGTGATGGCCAGAACATAGCTCTTTGCAGTTTCTATTTTTAGAAGGAGTGACTCTGGACCCCTATGGCATCCTGTGTTTTCCAGGTTGCTGTCTAGATACCATGGTGAACTTCTGAATGACCATTGCTCAGAAGATGCCAGAATCTGAGGAAGTGATGACATGTGCTTTATGAAACCTACAGACCGTCTGACCATCAGATGTCTGGGTAAGTGTGCATGGTTTCACTAAGACCGTGTTACTGTTTTGCCGCTGACCTGTGAATTCCTTCCTAGTACTCAGGTATGAGATTCTGTGGCGGTCACACATGAGAGCATGAATGATGTGAATAATGATGTTTTTTGGACTCCATAGTGTGTGCTTTTTACGCTGTAGGCAGTTCAGACTGCATTTGACTGAAGCAGTCCTAGTGAGCATGCGCTTTTGCCAACACCCTGCTCAGAGATTGCCTTTATGCCCCATACATATTGATTGATAGGTACACTTCCAGGTCATTTCTCCCATGGTCCGTCTCCACATTAATGACTGTGGAGGGTTTGCAGGTAACTCTTGGTGAGAAGAAGGTGTCATCGACATCTACAAGATCCATATAATGGTCATGACTCTCCAAGCAACACTGTTGACCACGCTCCTGTATGGGAAACTGCGGCTTGCGATCCACATGCGGCTCTTTGGCCTTAAAGTGTGGCTCTTCCACAAAATACCACGTGCGGGCATGCGTACAGTGCGATTCAAACTTTGTGTCCCATGTGCAGAAATCAGTTTTTGTCTTGGGTGAGTCTATTCTGAAGAAGTACTGTTGATATTTCGCTCTGTCGACTAATGAGTTTGCCGACCACTGACAATGGCAATGTGCAATTGCCTACGTAGCCTAAGACGTGAATGCCACCCATTGTCCAAGTGTATTTGAGGTCACGGTGAGCCCATCCCCCGAAGCCTCTCCAGGGTAGTTATGCAGGCATCCAGTAGTTATTGGGATCAGGCATGAAGTGGGCCTACACTGCAGCACAGACCAGCTGAGCTTTATGTTACTAAGGCAGCGATGACTATGTACCTAACACGTGTATCTCACACTCTCTGGTTCCAAGGCTTTGTTGCAGGTGGTCAGGAAATAACCATGTGTTTCACCTTTTCTAATTCATACATAGGTCATGTTCAATGCTGAGTAGGTCCTGGCTTGATGATGATATCGGGTGAGTACCCTGGCATTCCCATAGGAATTTATGAGGGATACCCATGAGAGATGATGGTGTCTGCTGAGGAAAATGTTGACCTGGGTTGGTGTGTTTCATCCTAATGGAAGCCAAAAGCATGGTTGGCAGGTGTGGTCACAAGACAAGTTGTGATCCTAAATACTTTGTCACATGTGTTTCTTCAGATTCTTGTGAGGAGAACTCGGTGAGTTAACACTGGTCTTTATGGGAACCTGCCTGTAAACCTGGTAGGTGGTCAAGTGGGTCCTGCCGCTGTGCACATCATCTGATACTCAAGCTGAGGTTACGTGAAGAGGATGCGCTTAACACTTGTGTTAATTTACGTGTTTGTAGGGGGAGGTTGGCGGTATGTGTCGTACTGAGGTAATGGCTGCCCACAGTACTACCCATGCCGCCTCTCTCCCCCTACAAAAGAGCAGCACTGTCCGTGTGATGCCCACATGTCTAGGTAAGTAATGCCATGTGCTTACACTTATTGTTGCCACGTTTCCATTGCAGGGATTCAGGTAAGAAATGATGGTATCCTTGTCAATCCTAGGAGTATAAAATTTTCTATTTTAGAAAAGGTTTACGTATCCTACTGTGCATGTTCCAGGAATTCAGGCACACTGGTACTTACCCTCGTTGCCAACCCACAGTACTGATCATAGGCATTTTCTAGGTGTACAACCCCAAAGTCACACTTATTGAGAATACTGTTGACTCTGGATGACTACACCTATCCAGGTGGAGTTGATTTGTCTCATAGTGGACGAGGTTGATTGCGGGTTTCCTGGAGGGGAAAGTTCATCATTTACAGACTTTCCATGACTTTCAGGTTCCTGTGAGGAAATCACAACGACAGTAACATTGCCCAGGAATAATAAGGCCGTGGCTGTTATGCAGGTAAGTGGTGATGTGGGCTTCAGCCACAGCAGGATCCCTCTGATCTGCACATCGCTAGGTGAGTGCTGATGTTTTTCCCAACAAAATTGAGGTAATTCTCTCTTCTTTGCAGGTATTCAGGTAGGACATGATTGTCCTCGGCAACCTAGCAAGCTCCAGGTTCATGTGGTATTTTACAGACATTTTTCTTCATCCTTGGGAGGGATGAGGGAATGCTCTATCTAGGTCCTGATCATAACACGCCTAACCACAGCACTAACCTTGGAAAGGTTGCAGGGTCCCCCTCCACGAAGTTCTCTGTTTTCACACCTATCTTGTGTTTTTTTCAGGGACTTGTGAAGAGAAGATGACAAAGTTAATGGGGGACATTTCTCACATGCAGAAAAGTGGTAATGTATCCTCACACTCATTGTTACCATGACTTGTTTACCAAGATTCGGGTAAGAAATTCTATGGACACTGCAGGTATGAGCAACCATATTGAATCCCCAGTTAATTTATGTTAGACTAAACTTAAGTTGAACTACAGGATTGCTGAGCGATTGGAAGACATCCGTGTAAGTACCACGGATTTCCGAAGTCAGATTAATCACTTTGATTTTTCTTTCTCTGAGGGGTGTAACCAGCAAAGGAAAGTGTCTCCGGCACTGGCAAAGATCTGAGACTGGGAGATGCCAGGTAGAGTTGGGGTGTGCAGTGTTGGCCCCAACATGGCTATTGGCAGTTTCTATTTTTAGAAGGTGTGAGTCTGGACACTGATGGCATCGTGAGTTGTCCAGGTTGCGGTCTAGATACCATGGTGAACTTCATGTCGAATATTGCCCAGAGGGGGCCTGAATCTGAGCAAGTCAAAACATGTGCCTTATGCATCCTACAGACCATCTGATCTTCAGATGTCTGGGTAATTTTGTGATGGGTTTTGCTAAGACCATATTATTGTTTTGCAGCTGACCCGTTAAGTCCTTCCCAGGACTCAGGTATGAGATTCTGTGACAGTCACTCATGAGAGCATGATGGATGTGAATAATGACATTTTTGGGACTACATAGTGAGTGTTTTTTTATCCTGTATGTAGTTCAGTCTCCTTTTGACCTAAGCAACACTAGTGTGCATGGGCTATGCCTGTGTCCCTGCTGACATATTGCCTTTATGCCCCCATACTGATAGGTTGATAGCAGGCTTCCTGTTCATTTCTCCCATGGTCCTGAAGGGACAGAACGGAACTTGAAAGAACTAAGCAGAACTAAGCAGAAATGCACCCTCCTCCCTCTTCAAGGACGAGGCAGAGACATGCTCTTCTCCCTCTCCTCTATCTTGTCTTGCAAGGCTGGGCCCTCAGCCCACACTGCCCCCCCACCCCCCGAGACTGACCGCAGGAATGCTGGTATTGTCCTAACTCTCCGAACCACCCTCATGAGTGGACCAATGAAGCTCCAGAAATGTAGCTAAGGTCCTAATAAGGCTATAGTGGAGGACGGCTCCAACCTTCAGAATGTGATGGTCACTTCCTGACCCTCATGCTGTAAAACCCTGACCAATCTCTGTAACTCACGCCACCCCTAAAGCCCACCCCAAATAGCTAGCCCTATATAACCTTTGTTCTCCTGGGACACGCTCTCTCGCCTCACCGCTGTGCCGGATAGAGGCTGGGAGCCAATTCTAGAATTGATCAATAAAGACTCGTTGCTTTTGCATTGGAGGAGGCTCCCTGGTGGTGGATTATTGGGGACCCCGAGCTCTGGGCATAACATTTTGGGGGCTCGTCCGGGATCCCCAAGAAAAACCCACGAGGGACCCCACTCCGAGAGTCTGCTGTCCGCGGTAAGTGTCTGTGTGTTATCTGTTCTGTCTTATGCGAGCTCGCTTCTGTAATCTGGCCTGATAAAGATCTAAGTGGACGCACAGGCGGGTCTCAGGCAGGAGGAGGCAAGGGACGCCTTGCACCTCCATCTGGCGGGGTGTAAAAGCCCCCATCTGGCTTTTTTTTCAGTTTTTCTTCCGTGGGGTCGGAAGGCTGTTCTTAGGTGTCTTTGTTTGTTTGGTGTCCATGTTCTTTTGTTTGATTTTGTGGACTCACTGGACGGACGCTATGGGACAGACTCAAACTACTCCTTTAAGCATTATGGTCGTTTTAAAGTCAAGGGCTGGGCCAAACCTGCTTGCCAGCCTCAGGTGTGGTTTTCCAGAACTGCTGAGAACTTGGGACCTTGAAGCTTACTGAATTCAAATGATAAAAAACTTATGTCTTGCATTTTTGAAGGTTATTCTTAAAAATGTTGCTGATTGAGAAAAACTGTGTGTTGTGGTAGCTAAATGCCTTTGCTGAATGAATGTCTGGTGAAAGTGTGTGAGTGTGGAGGGAGGGGGCCTGCCCTCTCCTCTCCTTTGTGTGGCTCCACAACTTTGGTCAGGCGGGTACCTGAGTGAAGATCTGTGAAAACAGGTCACCCCTCCCTTGTCTGTCTCTCGTCACCGATCGTCATGAGGTCGGGACAAAGTAAACCTGCTGTTCTTAATTACATGTTAAAAAGAAATTTTTTTTAAAGGAATACAATAGAGATTGTAAAATTAAAATGAATGCTAAAACACTGAGGAAGCATGAGTGAACTGAGTGAACAGCTGTTTGTTTGTGTGGAACTAGCCAATTTGCTACCAAGAGGGGGGAACTGGACGCAGTCTTAACTCCTCCGGTAGGTTCTCACCAAAACGTTGGTCAAGAATTCTGTTCTGGGACATGGGTGCCAGGAGTGCCCCCACGCCCGTCTGGGGAGTTGGGCATTGTTTTGTTTATCTGCTCAGCTCCAGTCTGGGCTAGTCTACTGAGAGTGTGAATACGAGTGTTTATCTATTTTGGCTGCTCATTACTAGTCTGTGTAAAGTGAAAGTTACTTTGATTTATTTTGCATTTCTGTTAATTCATCTGGCTGAACGTTTGGACTGGACCCGCGGTGGGCTGCAAGAATCTCTGGCAATTCTCAGAGTCTTTTGCTTGCCACTACAGAAGGAATCAGCCCACTTAGTTAATATAAATTTCTGTCTATCAGTTGCTCTTACCTGGGTTGTATATCGCTGTAATTCCAAGATTGCTTAGTTCTGAGATTGCTTATAAAAGAGTAAAAGAAAAAATCTGTGAGGAAAAGCAGCCTGGGCTGAGAGAAGTGGGAGGGTTGGCAGTTATGCTGCTGGCTGCAAACCTAACAGGTCTTATCAATGAACTTCAAGGTTACAAAAAATAACTGTAAGCACAGTCTTTCTCTGCCCTGGTTTGTTCTTTTAACCCCTCCAATGCTGAATCAGACCGATACCTGTTCTTAGTTTTATCACAAAAGGTCTAGATATATCTTAAGAGTAAAAGTACATTTAAAATATGTTCATAAATATTAATCTAAAATTGCTGAATGTTCACCTTTGATAATCATTAAAGGATTAAGGTTTCTAAGAATAATAAAACAACTGAACTCCCGCTAGAAAAGCTGAGGAGGAACAAAGCTAGAATCTGCAGCCCCCCCTGCTGATTTAGAACTGTTTGCCAGGCAGACTCAGCCCCTGAGAGCCAGGTCAAAGAAATGGGGGCTGAATGCCTGAGCTGCCTGCAAAGCCCGGAAGCCCCTGGTGGAGAAGAGGCGTGCACGCAGTCAAGGAGAGCCTACAGGAGCTGCAGCAGCTGCTGGCTGGCACCGAGGTGCAGGCTAAGCTGGAGAATGCCTAGGTGCTGGAGCTGATGGTGTGGCGCGTGCTGCGTGCTGCAGGGCAGAGCTCGCGGGCGCGAGCAGCTGCAGGCAGAAGCCAGTGAGCGCTTCACTGCCGGCTACATCCAGTGAACCCCTGCTTGAGTCCATACCACTGCAAAAGGGCAGCGGCTTCTGGGATTTGCTGGGGGACGCTCTGGCTGGGCCCCTGGGAGACCCTAGGCTGGAAGAGGAGGGGTTAATATCTCCTTCCAGTGCACTCCCTTGAAAGAGGCCTGGTTGCTGCTCTGCCACAAAGGGAACTGGTAAAAAGGCAAAAAGCAGGGCCCTAAGGGTTACAAAAAAGCACTCTCCCTGGACCTGGGAGCTATCAGGACTTTGAAATTCTCCAAGAGAGGAGGAGTCTGACTCAGACTGGACAAAACCTCGTTGGGTTAGAAAAACCGGAGGCTGCATATTGAACTTATAGACTGCAGTTTGCTGGGCAGAGGTCCAAGCCCGGTTATATAGGGGTTAAGCTACCTTGTACAGCAAAACAACTTTCTCCTGTGCCAGAATACATTTTAAGAAAATTGAATGCATGATAAACCAGTAAGCTGGAACAAGTAAAATAGGGAAACTGAGCAGAAATCCTATCTTCCCTAAACCAATGACACTTGGGAGTAAATGCTTTGCATTTGCCTCCCTAAAACAAAGGTTAAATCGTTTATGTCAATCTGATTAGTGTCATTTGTTGTCCACACCCAGGGACAAATGAAGTTAGAAAATAAGCCTTATTTTGATGAGTTCCTTTATTCAGGAGGAGCCAACCCGGTCCCTCCCTGCAACATAAATGATAAAATGTATGTTAAGGAATTTTAAAATTGCTCAAACCTCGCTGCCTTGGGTCCAGTTCTGCATGTGTAAGAAGGGACAGAGTAAAGGCCAGAAAAAGCTGGCAAGGCCATCCAAACCACCCAGCGCTATTGGCCAGAGCCGCCTGAGGCGGACCTCCTCGGACTGGCAACAGCTGACTCTGACTAGGACAGATTGGGCTTTTTCCAACTGGGCCCCCATGAGCCGATGGTCAAAATGAAGATCGGGGGCCAGACTGGGAACTTTATGATTGATGCAGCAGCAGAGCACTCGGTAGTTACTCAGGAGGTAGCTCCCCTCTCAGGACAGGAAGTCACCAATATTGGAGCTACCGGTACAGTACCACAGCTGCAGACTGTTCTGCCACCCCCACTGATGTCAGTTAGGCGGCCATCAGGTGGTTCATGAATTCCTATATTTACCAGTTGACCTGGTCCCTCTAATGGGCAGAGACCTTTTAGCCAAAATGGAAGCAGAAACCACTTTTACCCCAGATGGCTCAGCACAGCCTTGCCTAGGTGAAGAGACCTCGCCAATGGTCCTGTCCTTAGCAGTGCCGAGAGAGAAAGAATGAAGACTTTATACCCCCCAGCCAAAGGACCCCACATCTGTTCTTGTCAGGCCGCCATCAGGGGACTTGGGCAGTGTTTCTGTTATCTGCCAAAATTCCCAAGACTGTAAAAGTACTTGTTCACAGAAAAGGTATAAATGTAAATGTTTATTTAATATTTATATATCTACTTAGGTATAAATATTTGTAAAATAAATAAAACCCCCGGTTAGTTTCCTGGTGTATTCTGGAGCAGCCTATTCAGTCTTGACAGAGCCAATGGGACCAGTAACATCTAAAAAGACACCAGTTCTAAAAGCCACCAGACAAACTGCCTTTTTCCTTGGACATCAAAGAGGACTGTGGACCTCAGAAAGAACACGGTAACTCATTCGTTTCTAGTCATGCCAGAATGCCTATACCCCTTACTTGGACGTGATCTCTTACAGAAATGACAAGCCACCCATAAGCTTGTTCGAGATGCCCTGCCAGTGCCACCTCGGACTCTCTACATCCTTTCCAGCCTGAGGACTCGATATGGGTAAAAAAGTTCACGACCCCAGGACTCACCCCAACTCGAAAAGGACTATACCTGCAGAAAATTGTATAATAGACTCAGATGATGCCTGCATCTTCATAAACATGGCTTCAGAAAGACAAGGACAATTTTACCTTATATAGAAAGGTCAAAGAGTGGACTTTAGTCACCTCCCTAAAATGTTTGTATAGCCCTGCCATATTTCATGTTTAGTAGCGGAGGATTTGACTGCCTGAAGAGACCATGATGCCAATATTATATTTCATTGTATTAATATGTTGTATTAACCTTCAATTCTCTTACAGGTTTAAATGTAGCTGTAACTGGCAAATGTCCAGTCTCCCACACTGAGGAACATTGCTATAGCTATGTGTTAGCTGTCCTGGAAGGGGACTATGTGGGGTGAACTCCAAAAGTAAAGGGTGTCTAGCTGCCAAGAGGGCAGGTGCCCAACTGGGCAAAGGAGAATACCCATCAGGTTTTAGTCTCTATCGAGAGACAGTTGACAGTTGGCAGCCTGTATACTATCTTGTAGGCCTGTGTGACCATGCCCATGTCAGAGGTGGCACAAAACCTCTACTGTAGAAGACGGGGAAAAGCCTGTTTAGAATAGAAGGTCTGAGGCATGGTTATGCATTTCTAAAGAACATAGAAATAAGGTTTAAAGGCTGGTTTGAAAGTATAAAATTTATAAAAGTTGTATACATGATAAAAAAAAAAGGAAATGTTAAAAGAAAATAAATCAAATGGTACAGGCCAGTAAGTCAGAAAGAGTAAATAACTTACATACTGCCTCACTAAACAGAGGGTAAATAGTTATGCCAAAGTACTTAGAAAGAACTGATAAAAGAAATCCAGCAGTTACTGTTTTGTTATAACTCTGAAGAGTCCATGAGAAAGAACTAACAAGAAAAATCAGAAGATCTTAGAGCAGATCAGTATGTTTTTCTCCTTATATAATTCCTCTGAAATTTGGCAATGCTAAGTAAGTCATGGCAATACATTTCTTTGCATGAAATCAATAAGACCAGTTTTCAGTAGTGATTTTATTAACCAGAAACTTTGACTGGAGTACCATGTTTTAAAGAAACCTGTCTGAGCTCTGAAGACTTGAAGCCAAAAAATGTGCCACAGGAAAAGCCTGGTATCCTGCTTGGGAGCCCTGAAGATGGCTGGCGCTGGAGCGTCAGGCCCATGCCCTACCATCACTGGCGGTTGGTCAGAGTAGAAGGGGAGCAATAAGGATGCCTCTGCATCCCTGCGAAACCCTCACACACTCTGGGCCGCAACGAGTAGGAGGGCTACTGAGATGGGCCTTAAAGCCTAGAGCGTGGGCTCAGGTGGAGTTGCTACAGGTGAGGGATTCACCTAACTCAGCAGATACAGCAGGCAGGCCTGATGGCAGCTGGATGGCTTGGCTTCCTGGCCCTACGGGGCACATTAAGATTCAATCATGAAATTCCAGCAAAGGTAGTCAGTTACCATTCTTGTTGTGTTTATGCAAACATCAGGCCAAATTGAATACAGTAGATAAATTGGTCTTGATTTGGCTTTTTGATAGCCATAGAGGAATTTTAAGAAGAAAAATCCTATTTCAATAGAAGTTATTAAAGCTTCTTTCCCTTCCACCAAGCCAGTTGTTATAGTTTGTCACTGCCAGGTCACAAGCCCTGCTCCTTCTGTGCCCAGGACAGCAGGGAGCCTGACTGGAAGGTGACCTCTCACTAGACACACCCACTGCAGATCACCCTCAAAAGACAGCGAACCTCGGCGGACCCCTTGTAACCCTCCTGATGCTGTTGACTTTGGGCCCTTGCATTATCAACAGACTAGTCCAATTTGTCAAGGAATGTATAAAAGTAATTCAGTTAATAGTTCAGTCCGTCTCATGATTGAGCCGGAAGTTCCAAGACAAGGGGGGAACCCAAAATGTTATGCCCAGAGCTCGGGGTCCCCAATAATCCACCACCAGGGAGCCTCCTCCGATGCAAAAGCAACGAGTCTTTATTGATCAATTCTAGAATTGGCTCCCAGCCTCTATCCGGCACAGCGGTGAGGCGAGAGAGCGTGTCCCAGGAGAACAAAGGTTATATAGGGCTAGCTATTTGGGGTGGGCTTTAGGGGTGGCGTGAGTTACAGAGATTGGTCAGGGTTTTACAGCATAAGGGTCAGAAAGTGACCATCACATTCTGAAGGTTGGAGCCGTCCTCCACTATAGCCTTATTAGGACCTTAGCTAAATTTCTGGAGCTTCATTGGTCCACTCATGTGGGTGGTTCGGAGAGTTAGGACAATACCAGCATTCTTGTGGTCAGTCTCGGGGGGTGGGGGGGCAGCGTGGGCTGAGGGCCCAGCCTTGCAAGACAAGATAGAGGAGAGGGAGAAGAGCATGTCTCTGCCTCGTCCTTGAAGAGGGAGGAGGGTGCATTTCTGCTTAGTTCTGCTTAGTTCTTTCAAGTTCCGTTCTGTCCCTTCATTCCGTCTCCACATTAATGACCGTGGAATGTTTGCAGGTATCGCTTTGTGAAAAGAAGGTGGCATCGACATCTACAAGATCCAGGTAATAGTTATGAGTCTCCAACCAAACCCATTGACCAAGGCAATGTGATGTTGTCTAAGTAGCCTAAGACGTATACGCCACCCTTTATCCACTGTCTGTCTTTCAGGTCACGTCGAGCCCATCCCTGTGAAGCCTCCACGGTAGTTATTCAGCCATCCTGTAGGTACTGGGGTCAGGGATGAGGTGGGCCTACACCACAGGACAAACAAGACAATCTTCATGATCCTAACTTAGCGATGACTGTGTACCTAACACTTCCTGGATTTACCGCTTTGTTGCAGGTGTTCGGGTAATTACCGTGCATTTTTACCTTTTTTCTTTAAGACATACGTCCTTTTTAATGCTGAGTGTCCTGGCTGGATGATAGCCGGTGAGTACCCTGGCGTTCCATGGGATTTTTGGAGGGATACCCATGAGACATAATGGTGTCTGCTGAGGAATATTTGACCTGATTTAATAGAGTTATCAAGGTTGAGGTGGTGTGTTTCATCACAGTGCAAGTGAAAAGCAATGTTGGCAGGAGTGGTCGTAAAATAAGTTGTGACCATAAACACTTTTGTCACATGTGTTTCTTCAGATCTTTTGAGGAGAACTTGGTGAGCTAACAATGGTCATTATGGGAACCTGACAGTAAACCTGGTAGGTGGTCAAGTGGGTCCTGCCGCTGTGCACATCACCTGATACTAAAGGTGAGGTTAAGTGAGGAGGATGCTCTTAACACTTGTGTTAACTGCTGTGTTTGTAGGCGGAGATGGTGCCATGTGTGGTACTGAGATAACAGCTTCCCCCAGTACCAGCCATGGCGCCCTCCTCCCCCTACAGAAGCACAGCACAGAGCATGTGATGCCCACATGTCTAGGTAAGTAATGCATGTGCTTACACTTTTTGTCGACATGATTTCATTGCAGGGATTCAGGTAAGAAATGATGGATTCCTTGCCAATCCTCTTAGGTAGGAGTTTAATATTTACTATGAAAGAGAAGTTTGAAGTTTCCGACTGTGCCAGTTCCAGGAATTCAGGCTACTGGTTCTTATCTTGGTTTCCAACCCACAGTACTGATCATAGGCTTTTCACAGGTTTCCGTCCCAGAGTGACGCGTTTGTGACAGTGATGTCGACTCTGGAAACGACAGGAATCCAGGTAGAGTTGAATTTTCTCTTAGTGGACCAGGTTGTTCACCTGTGTCCTGGTTGGGAAAGGTTTGCCCCGAAGGACTTGGCTGTTAATGGAGTTAAGTGGTGATGTGGGCTTCAACCACAACATGAGCCCTCTGATCTGCAGATCGCTAGGTGAGCGCTGATGTTTTTCCCAAACATACTGAGGTGACCCCCTCTTCTTTGGGACTCTATAGGTACTAGCCTACAAGTCCAAAAGACACACACTATGAAACGTAGAAAATGATAGTCCTCAGCAATCTAGCAAGGTGCAGGTTGTGCCTGTGGTATTTTAGAGAACATGTCCCTGTCTCTGGGTAGGATGAGGGATTGCTGTATGTAGTTCCTGACCATAATAGGCTGAAACACAGCACTAACCATGGAAAGATTGCAGGTGTCCCTCGTGAAAGGTTGTCATATCTGACCATGGTCCGGACCTTGGATTTCTGCAAGATATTCAGGCTGGATTGATGGTGTCTTACAGAAGGAAGTGTCGCAGCTTATCAAGGGTGTCCTGCTACACATTCTAGGAGATTTCGGTGAGCTAAGTATGGTAAAAGTTTCTGTGTTTTCACCCGTATCTTGTGTGTTTTCAGGGTTTTGCGAAGAAGAGTTGACGATGAAGTTACTGGCGGTTAACGGGGCCATTTCTCATATGGAAAAAGTGGTGATGTGTTCTCACAATCATTGTTACCATGACTTGTTTAGCTGCAGTCGGGTAAGATATTCTAGGGACCGTATATGTACTACTAACCATATTGATTCTCTGGTTTGGTATGTTAGACAAAACTTAAGTTGAACTACAGGATTGCTGAACTATGGGAAGATATCAGATTAACTTCTCAGATATCCCAAGTCACATTAATCAGTGGATTTTTCTTTCTCTGAGGGGACCAGCCAGCAGCTGAAGGTATCTCTGGCAATGGCATAGAACTGATAGGCCTGTGCAATGACGATTAGAGTTGGGTGTTCAGTGCTGGCCCCAAACAAGGCTATTTGCAGTTTCTATTTTGAGAAGGTGTGAGTCTGGACGCTTATGGCGTCCTGTGTTTTCCACATTGCCGTCTAGATCCCCTGGTGAACTTCATGATGACCCTTGTCCGGATGGTGCCTGAATCTGGTTAAGTGATGACCTGTGCCTCACACATCATACGGACCATCTTTCCTTCAGATGTCTAAGTCAGTGTATGATTTTGCTAAGACCGTTATCTTCTTTTCCAGCTGACGCATGAAGTCCTTCTTACTACTCAGGTATGAGATTCTGTGATGGTCACTCATGAGAACATGATGGAGGAGAAAATGATGGTTCTGGACTCCATAGTGAGTGTGTGTTTTGGGCTTATGGGAAGTTCAGAATCCATTTGACCTAAGCAGTCTTAATGTGCGTGAGTGTTGCCGTCTCCCAGCTCAGAGATTGCCTTTTATGCCACCATACTGGTAGATTAATAGGTGGATTTCCAGGTCATTTCTCCCACTGACTTCTCTACATTAATGACCATGGAATGTTTGTAGGTATCTCCTGGTGAGAATGTGTCAATGACATCTACAAGATTCAGGTAATGATCATGAGTCTCTAACCAAATCCGTTGACCAAGGCAGTGTGCACTTGTCTAGGCATCCTAACTAGTGTATGCCACCCAGTTTCCACAGTGTGTATTTCAAGTCACAGTGAGCCCATCCCCGGGAAGCCTGTCTACGGTAGTTATGCAGGCATCCAGGAGGTATTGGGGTCAGGGATGAAGTGGGCCATAGCACAGACTAGCCCATCGTCCTGTTCCTAGTGAAGCGATGGCCTTGTACCTAAGACTTCCTGGTTCTATCACTGTGTTGCAGTTGGTGAGGAAATAACTATGTGCTTTTACCTTTTCTCTTTCAGACATCAGTCATGTTTAGTGCTGAGTGTCCTGTGTGGATGATATCCGATGAGTACTCTGGCTTTCCTAAACTAAATAGTAAACATAAGATTTTTTGAGGGATATCCATGAGAGACGATGGTGTCTGCTGAGGAAGATTTTGACATGATTTAATCGAGTTTTCAAAGTTGAGTTGGTGTGTTTCATTTTAACGGTAGTGAAAAGCATTGTTACAAGTGTGGTAGGAAAGCAAGTTGTGATCCTAAACACTTTTGTCAAATGTGTTTCCTCAGATTCTGGTGAAGAGAACTGGGTGAGCTAACTATGGTCATTATGGGAACCTACGTCTAAACGTGGTAAGTGTTCCAGGTGGTCCTACCGCTGTGCAAATCATTTGATACTCAAGCTGAGGTTAAGTGAAGAGGAGGCTCTTAACACTTGTGTTAACTACCAAGTTTGTAGGCGGAGGATAGATAACTCTCGGGCAATGTGGTAACTACAGCTCGCAGTGCCAGACAGTCCTCTACCCTCCCCCTACAAAAGCCCAGTGCAGACCATGTGGTGCTCACATGTCCAGGTAAGTGATGCCATGTGCTAGCACTCGTCGCCATGACTCCCTTGCGTGGATTTAGGTAAGAAATGAGGGTATCCTTGCCAATCCTCTTAAGTAGGAGTTTAAAATGTTCTATTTCAGTGAAGGATCACGTATCCTACTGTGCACGGTTGAGGACTGCAGACACACTGGTACCTACCCTGGTTGCCAACCCACAGCACTGATCATAGGCTTTTCTCAGGTGTCCAATCCCGATGTGACTCGTTTGTGACAGTGTTGTTGACTCTTGATGACTACACTTATCCATGTAGAGTTGATATGCCTCCTAGTGAACGGGGTCGTTATGGGTGTCCTGATGGGAAAAGGTTTGTCATTTACAGACGTTTCATGACTTTCAGGTTCCTGTGACGAAATGTCCATAACTTTTACGTTGCCCCGGAACAAAGGACCCGGTTATGATACAGGTAGGTGGATGTGGCTTCAACCATAGCATGAGCCCTCTGATACGCGGATCGCTAGGTGAGCGCTGATTCTTTCCCAACAAAATCGAGTGACCGTCTCTTCTTGCAGGTATTCAGGTAGGCAATGATAGTCCTCAGATCTAGGAAGCTGCAGGTGTTTTACATGGTAATTTAGAGACCATTTTCGTTTATCCCTGGGATGGATGTGGGATTGCTGTATGCAGGTCCTGATGAAAATAGGCCGAACCACAGCACTAACCATGGGAAGGTTGCCTGTGTCCCATGGTGTAATGTTGTCAGATCTGACCATGGTCGGAACCTTGGACTTGCACAGAGTATTCAGGCAGGGTTAATGGTGTCTTAGAGAAGGAAGTGTCACAGCTTATCATGGGTTTCGTGCTACACAAACTTCTGTGTTTTCACACGGATCTTGTGTGTTATTTCAGGGTTTTGTGAAGATAAGATGACAATGAAGTCCATGGCGGGTAACGGGGGACATTTCTCATATCCAGATAAGAGGTGATGTGTCCTCACACTCATTGTTACCATGACTTGTTTAGCTGGAGTCGGGTAAGAACTTCCTGGGATTCTACAGGTACTAGCAACCATATTGACTCTCCCGCTTGGCATGTTAGACAAAACTTAAGTTGAATTACAGGATTGTTGAGCGACTGGAAGATATCACTGTCACTACTCTGGATCTCCCGAGTCACATTAATCACTGGACTTTTCTTTCTCTGAAGAGAAGAGCCAGCAGATGAAGGTGTCTCCGGCAATGACTTAGATCTGAGAGGACTGCGCGATGACAGGTATACCTGGGGTGGGTAGTGCTGGCCCAGAACAAGGATATTTGCAATTTTATTTTTAGAAGGTGTGACTCTGGACACATAGGGCATCCTGTGTTTTCCAGGTTGTGGACTAAATGCCATGGTGCCTAAACACTTTCGTCACTAGTGTTTCTCCAGGTTCCAGGAGAACTCGGTGAGCTAAGTATGGTCGTTCTGGGAACCTGCCTCTAAACAGGTTGTGAAATTGGTCTTGCCGCTGTGCAAATCATCTGATGCTCAAGATGAGGTGAAGTGACGAGGATGCTCTTAACACTCGTGTTAACTACTATGTTTGTAGGCGGAGGTCGGTGCAATGTGTGGTACTGAGATAATAGCTTCCCACAGTACCAGCCATTGCACCCTCCTCCCCCTACAGAAGCGCAGCACAGAGCATGTGATGCCCACATGTCTAGGTAAGTAATGCATGTGCTTATACTTGTTGTTGTCATGATTCCATTGCAGGGAATCAGGTAAGAAATGATGCATTCCTTGCCAATCCTCTTAAGTAGGAGTTGAATATTTACTGTGTTAGAGAAGGTTACGTTTCCTACTGTGCATGTTCCAGGAATTCAAGCCCATGGTACTTATCCTGGTTGCCAACCCGCAGTACTGATCATTGGCTTCTCACAGGTATCCACCCCAGAGGGACACGTTTGGGACAGTGATGTCCACTCTGGGTAGCTACTCATATCCAGGTAGCATTTAATTTTCTTTTAGTGGATGAGGTTGCTTACCTGTGTCCTGGTGGGGAAAGGTTTGCCCCGGAACGAAGGACGTGGCTGCTATGCAGGTAAGTGGTGATGTGTCCTCACACTCATTGTTATCATGACTTGTTTACAGGGATTCAGGTAAGAAATTCTTGTCCATCTACAGGTTCTACCAACCATATTTACTCTCCAGGTTGGTATGTTAGACAAAACTTAAGGATTGCTGAACAATTGGAAGATATCAGTGTCACTACCTCGGATATCCGAAGTCACATGAATCACTGCACTTTTCTTGCTCTGAAGAGACCAGCCAGCAGATGAAGGTGTCTCTGGTGACTTCGATCTGAGAGGACTGCGAGATGTCAGGTATACTTGGGGCGAGCAGTACTGGCCCAGAACAAGGCTATTTGCATTTTTATTTTTAGAAGGTGTGACTCTGGACACACAGGGCATCCTGTGTTTTCCAGGTTGCGGACTAGATGCCATGGTGCCTAAACGCTTTTGTTACATATGTTTCTCCAGGATCCAGGAGAACTCGGTGAGCTAAGTATGGTCGTTCTGGGAACCTGACTCTAAACCTGGTCGGTGGTCAAATGGGCCTTGCCGCTGTGAAAATCATGTGATGCTCAAGGTGTGGTTAAGTGAAGAGGATGCACTTAACACTTGTGTTAACCACTATGTTTGTAGGCGGAGGTCGGTGCAATGTGTGGTACTGAGATAATAGCTGCCCCCAGTACCAGCCATGGCACCCTCCTCCTCCTACAGAAGCGCAGCACAGAGCATGTGATGCCCACATGTCTAGGTAAGTAATGCATGTGCTTATACTTGTTGTTGTCATGATTCCATTGCAGGGAATCAGGTAAGAAATGATGCATTCCTTGCCAATCCTCTTAAGTAGGAGTTAAATATTTTCTATTTTAGAGAAGGTTCACATATCCTGTGCATGTTCCATGAATTCAGTCACACTGGTACTTATCCTGGTTGCCAACCCTCATTACTAATCACAGGCTTTTCACAGATATTCAACCTACAGTTACGTGTTTGTGACAGTGATGTCGGCTCTGGGTAACTATAGGGATACAAGTGGAGTTGAATTTTCTCTTAGGGGAAGAGGTTGCTTACGTGTGTCCTGGTGGGGAAATATTTGTCCCCGAACGAAGGCCGTGGCTGTTACACAGGTAAGTTGTGATGTGGCTTCAACCGCAGCATGAGCCCTCTGCTCTGCAGATCGCTAGGTGAGCGCTGAGGTTTTTCCCAAAAATATCGAGGTGACCCTCTCTTCTTTGAGGTATTCAGTAGGAAACGATGGTCCTCAGCAACCTAGCAAGGTACAGGTTGTTCAATTGATATTATAGAGAACAGTTCTCCTTATCCCTGTGATGGTTGAGGTATTTTGTATACAGGTCCTAGTCATAACAGGCTGAACCACAGCACTAACCATGGAAAGGTTGCAGGTGTCCCGTGGTGAAATGTGGTCATATCTGACCATGGTTCGGACCTTGGACTTCCACGAAGTATTCACGCAGGCTTGATGGTGTCTTACGGAACTAAGAGTCACAGCTAATCTGGTGTGTCCTGCTACACCAAGGTCTATTTTTTCACACGTATCTTGTGTGTATTTCAGGGTCATTAGAAGAAGAGATGACGATGATGTTCCTGCCTTTAACAGGGAACATTTTTTATATGCTGATATGTGGTGATGTGTGCTCACACTCATTTTTACCATGACTTCTTTACCAGGAGTCAGGTAAGAATTTCCAGGGACCCTACAGATATCAGCAACCATATTGACTCTCCATATTGGTATGTTAGACAAAACTTAAGTTGAACTACAGGATTGCTGAGCGATTCGAAGATATCAGAGTTACTACCACGAATCTCCCAAGTTACATTAATCAGTGGATTTTTCATTCTCTGAGGGGACCAGCCAGCAGATGAAGGTGTCTCCGGCATTTACATAGACCTGAGAGGACTGTGTGATACCAGGTAGAGTCGCGGTGTGCAGCGGTGGCCAGAACACAGCTATTTGCAGTTTCTATTTTTTGAAAGTGTGAGTCTTGACACTAATGGCATCCTGTGTTTTCCAGGTTGTGGTCTAGATACCATGGTGAACGTCATGATGACCGTTGCTTGGATGGAGCTTGAAACCAGGTAAGTGATCACGTGTGCCTTACGCATCATACCATCTGACCTTCAGATTTATAGGTAGGTGTGTATGGTTTTACTAAGACCATGTTACTGTTTTGCAGCTGACCCGTGAAGTCTTAGGTAGGAGATTCTGTGACAGTCACTCATTAGAACCTGATGGATGTGAATAATGATGTGTCTTGGATTTCATAATGTTTGTCTTTTGGACTATTAGGCAGTTCAGAATCCATCTGACCCAAGCAGTCCTAGTGAGCATGTGCTGTTGCCTTCTCCCTGCTCAGAGATTGCCAATATGCCCAGGACTGATAGATTGATAGGTAGACTTCCAGGTCATTTCTCCCCTGGTCCGTCTCCACATTAATGACTGTGGAATGTTTGCCAATACCTCTTTGTGAGAAGACGATGTCATCGACATCTACGAGATCCCTGTAATGGTCATGCGTCTCCAATCAAAGCCGTTGACCAAGGCAGTGTGTAGTTGTCTATGTAGCCTAAGATGTGCATGCCACCCATTTTCTACAGTGTGTCTTTCAAGTCACGGTGAGCCCATCCCTGGGACGCCTATCTATGGTAGTTATGTAGGCATCCAGGAGGTTTTGGGGTCAGGGATGAAGTGGGCCATAGCACTGACTAGCCGATCGTCCTGTTCCTAAGGAAGTGATGGCCTTGTACCTAAGACTTCCTGATTTTATTGCTGTGTTACAGTTGGTCAGGAAATAACTATGTGCTTTTACCTTTTCTCTTTCAGACATCAGTCATGTTTAGTGCTGAGTGTCCTGTGTGGATGATATCCGATGAGCACTCTGGCGTTCCCAAATTACTTAATAGTAACCATAGGATTTTTTGAGGGATGTCCATGAGAGATGATGGTGTCTGCAGAGGAAGACTTTGACATGATTTAATAGAGTTTTCAAAGTTGAATTGGTGTGTTTCAATTTAAGGGAAGTGAAAAGCATTGTTACAAGTGTGGTAGTAAAACAAGTTGTGATCCTAAACACTTTCGTCACATGTGTTTCCTCAGATTCTGGTGAGGAGAACTGGGTGAGCTAACTATGGTCACTGTGAAACCTACGTCTAAACGTGGTAAGTGTTCAAGGGGGTCCTACCACTGTGCAAATCATTTGATACTCAAGGTGAGGTTAAGTGAAGAGGAGACACTTAACACTTGCGTTAACTACCATGTTTGTACGGGGGATGGATGACTGGCTGGTACTGTGGTCACTACAGCTCGCAGTACCAGACATTACTCCAACCTCCCACTACAGAAGCCCAGCGCAGACCATGTGATGCTCACATGTCCAGGTAAGTGATGCCATGTACTAGCACTCATTGTCGCCATGATTCCCTTGCAAGGATTTAGGTAAGACATCATGGTATCCTTGCCAATCCTCTTGAGTAGGAGTTTAAAATTTTCTTTTTCAGAGAAGGATCACTTATCCTACTGTGCACGGTTGAGGATTGCAGGCTCACTGGTACTTACCCTGGTTGCCGACCCGCAGTACTGATCATAGGCTTTTCTCAGGTGTCCAATCCCGATGTGACGCATTCGTGACAGTGTTGTTGACTCTTGGTAACTACACTTAGCCATGTAGAATTGATGTGTGTCATAGTGGACGAGGTTGCTATGGGTGTCCTTCTGGGGAAAGATTTGTCATTTATAGATGTTTCGTGACTTTCGGGTTCCTGTAACGAAATGAGCATGATTTAATGTTGCCCCGGAACAGAGAACTTGGTTATTGTTCAGGCAAGTGGTGTTGTGGGCTTTAACCACAGCATGAGCCCTCTGATCTGCGGATCGCTACGTGAGCGCTGATGCTTTTCCCAATAAAATGGAGGTGACCTCTCGCAGGTATTCAGATCGGAAATATTAGTCCTCATATCTATCAAGATGTACTTTTCACATGACACTTTAGGAAACATTTTCCTTTATCCCTGCCAGGGGTGAGGGATTGCTGTATGCAGGTCCTGACCATAATTGGCCGAACCACTGCACTAACCATGGAAAGGTTGCAGGTGTCCCTGGTGAAGTGTTATCATATCTGACCATGTTTCGGACCTTGGAGTCCGCAAAGTATTCAGGCAGGGTTGATGGTGTCTTAGAGAAGGAAGTGTCGCAGCTAACCAGGGCTGTCCCGCTACACAAAGTTCTGTGTTTTCACACGTATCTGTGTGCTTTTCAGGGTCTAGTGAAGACGAGATGAAGCTGAAGTTTACGGCGGTTAATGGGGCACATTTCTCATATGAGGATAAGTGGAGCTGTGTCCTCACACTCTTTGTTACCACGTCTTATTAGGCGAGTACGGTAAGAATTTCCAGGAACCCTACAGGCACTGACAACCATACTGACTCTCCAGTTTGGTATGTTAGACAAAACTTACGTCGAACTACAGGATTGCTGTGCGATTGGAAGATAATCAGTGGAACCTCCTCGGATCTCCGAAGTCACATTAATCACTGGAATTTTCTTTTTTGAGAGGACCAAACAGCATGAAGGTGTCTTTGACAATGGCATAGATCTGAGAGGGCTGGGAGATGCCAGGTAGAGTTGGGGTATGCAGTGCTGGACCCGAACAAGGCTATTTGCAGGTTCTTTTTTTAGAAGGTGTGAAGCTGGACACGTATGGCATTCTGTGTTTTCCAGGTTGCAGGCTAATACCATGGTGAACTTCATTATGACCGTTGCTCGAACCTGCCGAATCTGGGTAAGTGATGACCTGTGCCTTACACATCCTACCGACCATCTGACTTTCCGATGTCTAGGTCAGGGTGTGTGGTTTCGCTAAGACCGTATTATTGTTATGCAGCTGACCCGTTATGTTCTTCCTAGTACTCAGGTATGAGATTCTGACAGTCACTCATGAGAGCTTAATGGATGTGAATGATGTGTTTTGGACTCCATAGTGAGTGTGTTTTGGGCCTGTAGGCAGTTTGGAATCCATTTGACTCAGAGATTGCCTTTTATGCCCAACTAGAGGCCAGGTGCACAATATTTCATACATTAGGGCGAGGGTCCCTCAGCTGGCCTGAACACTCTTGCAGTAGGCACCCGTCAGGGATGTCCCAATGCCTGCCTAAACCCGCAGTCAGACAACTCTCTGACAGTCTGACAACACATACTCCTTGCCACCTGCCTTCTCGCTGCTACTAAAGCCTCTGCTCACTGCTCCTTGGGCTGCCGTGGAGTCGGGCGAGGCTCCCACCACCACCTGTGTGCTTCCCAGCCCTGACCCTGGGATATGCTGTGTGACACTCTTCCTGTGGGAGCGCACAGACCACCAGTGGGCAGCTCCTGCGTTGGTCATCTGCCCCCTGATGGTCAGAGCACATCATAGCGAGCAGGCCCTAACCCGCAGCACAGACCAGCCAAACTTCATGTTCCTAGGGAAGTGATGACTGTGTACCTAACACTTCCTGATTCTATCGACTTGTTGCAGGTGGTCACGTAATAACAATGCGTTTTTACCTTTACTCTTTCAGACATCAGTCATGTTTAATGCTGTGTGTCCTTGGCAGATGATACGCAGGGAGTACCCTGGCGTTCCCAAACTAGTTAGGAACATTAGGATTTTTTGAGGGACACTCATGAGAGATGATGGTGTCTGCTGAGGAAGCTTTTTTTCTGATTTAATAGCATTATCCTGGATGAGTTCAGTGTGTTTCATCTTAATGGAAGTGAAAAGCATTGTTGGCCGGTGTGGTCATAAAACAAATTGTGATCCTAAACACTTTTGTCACATGTGTTTTCAGATTCTTGTGAGGAGAACTCAGTGAGCTAACTATGGTCGTTATGGGAACCTGCCTCTAAACTTGGTAAGTGTTCTAGTCGGTCCTACCTCTGTGCCAATCATCTGATACTCAAGGTGAGGTTAAGTGAAGAGGATGCTCTTAACACTTGTGTTAACCACTATGTTTGTAGGTGGAGGTTGGTGCCATGTGTGGTACTGAGATAATAGCTTCCCCCAGTACCAACCATGGTGCCCTCCTCCCCCTACAAAAGCGGACCACAGAGCATGTGATGCCCACATGTCTAGGTAAGTAATGCATGTGCTTACACTTGTTGTCATCATGATTCCATTGCAGGGATTCAGGTAAGAAATGATGAATTCCTTGCCAATCCTCTTAAGTAGGAGTTTAATATTTACTGTGTTAGAGAAGGTTTACGTTTCCTACTGTGCATGTTCCAGGAATTCCGGCACACTGGTACTTATCCCTGTTGCCAACCCGCAGTACTTATCAGAGGTCTTTCACAGGTCTCCAACCCAGAGTGATGCGTTTGGCACAGTGATGTCCACTCTGGGTAACTATGCATATACAGGTAGAATTGAATTTTCTCTTAGTGGACGAGGTTACTCACCTTTGTCTTGATGGGGAAAGGTTTTCCCCGGAACGAAGGCCGTGGCTATTATGCAGGTAAGTGGTGATGTGGGCTTCAGGCCACAGCATGAGCCTCTGATCTGTAGATCGCTAGGTGAGCGCTGATGTTTTTCCCAAAAATATCGAGGTGACCCTCTCTTCTTTGCAGGTATTCAGGTAGGAAGTGATGGTCCTCAGCAATCTAGCAAGGTGCAGGTTGTTGATGTGATATTTTAGCGATCATGTCTCTTTATGCCTGCGAGGGATGAGGGATTGCTGTATGCAGGTCCTCATCATAATAGGCCGAAGCACAGCACTTACCATGGAAAGATTGCAGATGTCCCTGGTGAAATGTTGTCATATCTGACCTTGGTCCGGATCTTGGAGTTCTGCAAAGTATTCAGGCAGGGTTGATGGTGTCTTATAGAAGGAAGTGTCGCAACTAATCTGGGGTGTCCCACGACACAAAGTTCTGTGTTTTCACATGAATTTTGTGTGTTTTTCAGGGTCTTATGAAGAAGAGATGACCGTGAAGTTCATGGCATTCAACGTGACATTTATCATATGTGGAAAGGTGGTGTGATGTGTCCTCACACTCATTGTTACCATGGCTTCTATAGCTGGAATCAGGTAAGACATTCTAGTGAGCCTACAGGCTCTAGCAACGATATTGAATCTCCAGTTTGGTTTGTTAGACAAAACTTACGTTGAATACAGGATTGCTGTGTGATTGGGAAGATATCAGTGTAAGTACCAAGGATCTCCCAAGTCACATTAATCACTGGATTTTTCTGTCTCTGAGGCGACCAGCGAGTGGATGAAGGTTTACTTGGCAATAGTATAGATCTGAGAGGAATGCGAGATGCCAGGTAGAGTTGGGGTATGCAGTGATGGCCAGAACATAGCTATTTGCAGTTTCTATTTTTAGAAGGAGTGACTCTGGACCCCTATGGCATCCTGTGTTTTCCAGGTTGCTGTCTAGATACCATGGTGAACTTCTGGATGACCATTGCTCGGATGATGCCAGAATCTGAGGAAGTGATGACATGTGCTTTATGAAACCTACAGACCGTCTGACCTTCAGATGTCTGGGTAAGTGTGCATGGTTTCACTAAGACCGTGTTACTGTTTTGCCGCTGACCTGTGAATTCCTTCCTAGTACTCAGGTATGAGATTCTGTGGCGGTCACACATGAGAGCATGAATGATGTGAATAATGATGTTTTTTGGACTCCATAGTGTGTGCTTTTTACGCTGTAGGCAGTTCAGACTGCATTTGACTGAAGCAGTCCTAGTGAGCATGCGCTTTTGCCGACACCCTGCTCAGAGATTGCCTTTATGCCTCATATATTGATTGGTAGGTACACTTCCAGGTCATTTCTCCCATGGTCCGTCTCCACATTAATTACTGTGGAGGGTTTGCAGGTAACTCTTGGTGAGAAGGTGTCATCGACATCTACAAGATCCAGGTAATGGTCATGACTCTCCAAGCAACGCTGTTGACCACGCTCCTGTATGGGAAACTGCGGCTTGTGATCCACATGCGGCTCTTTGGCCTTAAAGTGTGGCTCTTCCACAAAATACCACGTGCGGGCATGCGTACAGTGCGATTCAAACTTTGTGGCCCATGTGCAGAAATTGGTTTTTGTCTTCGGTGAGTCTATTCTGAAGAAGTACTGTTGATATTTCGCTCTGTCGACTAATGAGTTTGCCGACCACTGACAATGGCAATGTGCAATTGCCTACGTAGCCTAAGACGTGAATGCCACCCATTGTCCAAGTGTATTTGAGGTCACGGTGAGCCCATCCCCCGAAGCCTCTCCACGGTAGTTATGCAGGCATCCAGTAGGTATTGGGATCAGGAATGAAGTGGGCCTACACTGCAGCACAGACCAGCTGAGCTTTATGTTACTAAGGCAGCGATGACTATGTACCTAACACGTGTACCTCACACTCTCTGGATCCAAGGATTTGTTGCAGGTGGTCAGGAAATAACCATGTGTTTCACCTTTTCTAATTCATACATAGGTCATGTTCAATGCTGAGTGTCCTGGCTTGATGATGATATCGGGTGAGTACCCTGGCGTTCCCATAGGAATTTTTGAGGGATACCCATGAGAGATGATGGTGTCTGCTGAGGAAAATGTTGACCTGGGTTGGTGTGTTTCATCGTAATGGAAGTCAAAAGCATGGTTGGCAGGTGTGGTCAAAAGACAAGTTGTGATCCTAAACACTTTGTCACATGTGTTTCTTCAGATGCTTGTGAGGAGAACTCGGTGAGTTAACAATGGTCATTATGGGAATCTGCCTGTAAACCTGGTAGGTGGTCAAGTGGGTCCTGCCGCTGTGCACATCATCTGATACTCAAGCTGAGGTTAAGTGAAGAGGATGCGCTTAACACTTGTGTTAACTTACATGTGTGTAGGGGGAGGTTGGCGGTATGTGTCGTACTGAGGTAATGGCTGCCCACAGTACTACCCATGCCGCCTTTCTCCCCCTACAAAAGAGCAGCACTGTCCGTGTGATGCCCACATGTCTAGGTAAGTAATGCCATGTGCTTACACTTATTGTTGCCACGTTTCCATTGCAGGGATTCAGGTAAGAAATGATGGTATCCTTGTCAATCCTAGGAGTATAAAATTTTCTATTTTAGAAAAGGTTCACGTATCCTACTGTGCATGTTCCAGGAATTCAGGCACACTGGTACTTACCCTCGTTGCCAACCCACAGTACTGATCATAGGCATTTTCTAGGTGTACAACCCCAAAGTCACACTTATTGAGAATACTGTTGACTCTGGATGACTACACCTATCCAGTTGGAGTTGTTTTGTCTCATAGTGGACGAGGTTGATTGCGGGTTTCCTGGAGGGGAAAGTTCATCATTTACAGACTTTCCATGACTTTCAGGTTCCTGTGAGGAAATCACAACGACAGTAACATTGCCCAGGAATAAGAAGGCCGTGGCTGTTATGCAGGTAAGTGGTGATGTGGGCTTCAGCCACAGCAGGAGCCCTCTGATCTGCACATCGCTAGGTGAGCGCTGATGTTTTTCCCAACAAAATTGAGGTAATTCTCTCTTCTTTGCAGGTATTCAGGTAGGACATGATTGTCCTCAGCAACCTATCAAGCTCCAGGTTCATGTGGTATTTTACAGACATTTTTCTTCATCCTTCGGAGGGATGAGAGAAGCTCTATCTAGGTCCTGATCATAACAGGCCTAACCACAGCACTAACCTTGGAAAGGTTGCAGGGTCCCGCTCCACGAAGTTCTCTGTTTTCACACCTATCTTGTGTTTTTTTCAGGGACTTGTGAAGAGAAGATGACAAAGTTAATGGGGGACATTTCTCACATGCAGAAAAGTGGTAATGTATCCTCACACTCATTGTTACCATGACTTGTTTACCAAGAGTCGGGTAAGAAATTCTATGGACACTGCAGGTATGAGCAACCATATTGAATCCCCAGTTAATTTATGTTAGACTAAACTTAAGTTGAACTACAGGATTGCTGAGCGATTGGAAGACATCCGTGTAAGTACCACGGATTTCCGAAGTCAATCACTTTGATTTTTATTTCTCTGAGGGGTCTAACCAGCAAAGGAAAAGGTCTCCGGCAATGGCAAAGATCTGAGACTGGGAGATGCCAGGTAGAGTTGGGGTGTGCAGTGTTGGCCCCAACATGGCTATTGGCAGTTTCTATTTTTAGAAGGTGTGAGTCTGGACACTGATGGCATCGTGAGTTGTCCAGGTTGCGGTCTAGATACCATGGTGACCTTCATGATGACCATTGTCCGGATGGTGCCTGAATCTGGTTAAGTGATGACCTGTGCCTCACATATCATAGGGACCATCTCTCCTCCAGATGTCTAAGTAAGTGTATGATTTTGCTAAGACCGTGTTCTTCTTTTCTGGCTGACCCGTGAAGCCCTTCTTACTACTCAGGTATGAGATTCAGTGACGGTCCCTCATGAGAACGTGATGGAGGTGAAAATGATGGTTTTGGACTCCATAGTGAGTGTGTTTTGGGCCTGTGGGAAGTTCAGAATCCATTTGACTTAAGCAATCCTAATGAGCACGCGTGTTGCCATCTCCCTGCTCAGAGATTGCCTTTTATGCCACCGCACTGATAGATTAATACGTAGATTTCCAGATCATTTCTCACATGGTCTTCTCTACATTAATGACCATGGAATGTTTGTAGGTATCTCCTCGTGAGAATGGGTAAATATCATCTACAAGATTCAGGTAATGATCATGAGTCTCTAACCAAAGCCGTTGACCAAGGCACTGTGCATTTGTCTAGGCATCCTAACTTGTGTATGCCACCCAGTTTCCACAGTGTGTCTTTCAAGTCACGGTGAGCCCATCCCCGGAAGCCTATCGGCGGAAGTTATGCAGGCATCCAGGAGGTATTGGGGTGAGGGATGAAGTGGCCATAGCACAGAAGAGCCCATCGTCCTGTTCCTAATGAAGCAAAGGCCTTGTACCTGAGACTTCCTGGTTATATCGCTGTGTTGCAGTTGGTCAGGAAATAACTATGTGCTTTTACCTTTTCTCTTTCCGACATCAGTCATGTTTAGTGCTGAGTGTCCTGTGTAGATGATATCCGGTGACTACCCTGGCATTCCCAAACTAAATAGTAAACATAAGATTTTTTGAGGGATATCCATGAGAGATGATGGTGTCTGCTGAGGAAGACTTTGACATGATTTAATCGAGTTTTCAAAGTTGAGTTGGTGTGTTTCATTTTAAGGGAAGTGAAAAGCATTATTACAAGTGTGGTAGTAAAACAAGTTGTGATCCTTAACACTTTTGTTACATGTGTTTCCTCAGATTCTGGTGAAGAGAACTGGGTGAGCTAACCATGGTCATTATGGGAATCTACGTCTAAACCTGGTAAGTGTTCAAGGGGGTCCTACCGCTGTGCTAATCATTTGATACTCAATCTGAGGTTAAGTGAAGAGGAGACATTTAACACTTGTGTTAACGACCATGTTTGTAGTGGGGCTATAGATGACTGTCGGGCAATGTGGTAACTAAGCTCCCAGTGCCAGACAGTCCTCTACCCTGCCCCTACAAAAGCCCAGCGCAGAACATGTGGTGCTCACATGTCCAGGTAAGTGATGCCATGTGCTAGCACTCGTTGTCGCCATGATTCCCTTGCGTGGATTTAGGTAAGAAATGATGGTATCCTTGCCAATCCTCTTAAGTAGGAGTTTAAAATGTTCTACTTCAGAGAAGGATCACGTAGCCTACTGTGCACGTTTGAGGATTGCAGGCGCACTGGTACTTACCCTGGTTGCCAACCCGCAGCACTGATCATAGGCTTTTCTCAGGTGTCCAATCCCGATGTGACTCGTTTGTGACAGTGTTGTTGACTCTTGGTGACTACACTTATCCATGTAGAGTTGATGTGTCTCCTAGTGCACGGGGTCGTTATGGGTGTCCTGATGGGAAAAGGTTTGTCATTTACAGACGTTTCATGACTTTCAGGTTCCTGTGACGAAATGTCCATAACTTTTACGTTGCCCCGGAACAAAGGACTCGGTTATGATACAGGTAAGTGGATGTGGCTTCAGCCACAGCATGAGCCCTCTGATCTGAGGTGACCCCCTCTTCTTTGCAGGTATTCTAGTAGTAAATGTTAGTCCTCAGAAATCTAGCAAGATGCATGTTTTTCACGTGATACTTTAGAGAACATTTTTCTTTATCCATGGGTGGGATAAGGGATTGCTGTATGCAGGGCTTTATCATAATAGGCAAACCACAGCACTAACCATTGAAAGGTTGCAGGTGTCCCGTGATGAAATGTTGTCATAACTGACCATGGTCAGGACCTTGGAGTTCCGCAAAGTATTCAGGCAGGGTTGATGGTGTCCTACAGAAGGAAGAGTTGCTGCTAATCTGCGGTGTCCTGCTTCACGAAGGTATGTGTCTTCACACGTATCTTTTGTGTTTCAGTGTCTTGTGAAGAAATGATTACAAAGTTCATGGAGGTTAACGGGGGACATTTCTCATATCCAGATAAGAGGTGATGTGTCCTCACACTCATTGTTACCATGACTTGTTAGCTGGAGTCGGGTAAGAACTTCCTGGGATTCTACAGGTACTAGCAACCATATTTACTCTCCAGGTTGGAATGTTAGACAAAACTTAAGTTGAATAACAGGATTGCTGAACGATTGGAAGATATCAGTGTCACTACCTCGGATCTCCCTAGTCACATTAATCACTGGACTTTTCTTTCTCTGAAGAGACCAGCCAGCAGATGAAGGTGTCTCTGGTGACTTCGATCTGAGAGGACTGCGAGATGTCAGGTATACTTGGGGCGGGCAGTGCTGGCCCAGACCGAGGCTATTTGCATTTTTATTTTTAGAAGGTGTGACTCTGGACACATAGGGCATCCTGTGTTTTCCAGGTTGCGGACTAGATGCCATGGTGCCTAAACGCTTTTGTTACATATGTTTCTCCAGGTTCAAGGAGAACTCGGTGAGCTAAGTATGGTCGTTCTGGAAACCTGACTCTAAACCTGGTCGGTGGTCAAATGGGCCTTGCCGCTGTGAAAATCATGTGATGCTCAAGGTGTGGTTAAGTGAAGAGGATGCACTTAACACTTGTGTTAACCACTATGTTTGTAGGCGGAGGTCGGTGCAATGTGTGGTACTGAGATAATAGCTGCCCCCAGTACCAGCCATGGCACCCTCCTCCTCCTACAGAAGCGCAGCACAGAGCATGTGATGCCCACATGTCTAGGTAAGTAATGCATGTGCTTATACTTGTTGTTGTCATGATTCCATTGCAGGGAATCAGGTAAGAAATGATGCATTCCTTGCCAATCCTCTTAAGTAGGAGTTAAATATTTTCTATTTTAGAGAAGGTTCATATATCCTGTGCATGTTCCATGAATTCAGTAACACTGGTACTTATCCTGGTTTCCAACCCTCATTACTAATTGTAGGCTTTTCACAGATATTCAACCTACAGTTACGTGTTTGTGACAGTGATGTCGGCTCTGGGTAACTATAGGGATACAAGTGGAGTTGAATTTTCTCTTAGGGGAAGAGGTTGCTTACCTGTGTCCTCTTGGGGAAATATTTGTCCCGAACGAAGGCCATGGCTGTTACACAGATAGGTTGTGATGTGGCTTCAACCGCAGCATGAGCCTCCTTATCTGCAGATCGCTAGGTGAACGCTGAGGTTTTTCCCAAAAATATCAAGGTGACCCTCTCTTCTTTGAGGTATTCAGTAGGAAATGATGGTCCTCAGCAACCTAGCAAGGTACAGGTTGTTCAATTGATATTATACAGAACAGTTCTCCTTATCCCTGTGGTGGTTGAGGTATTTTGTATACAGGTCCTAGTCATAACAGGCTGAACCTCAGCACTAACCATGGAAATGTTGCAGGTGTCCCGTGGTGAAATGTGGTCATATCTGACCATGGTTCGGACCTTGGACTTCCACGAAGTATTCACGCAGGCTTGATGGTGTCTTACGGAACTAAGAGTCACAGCTAATCTGGTGTGTCCCGCTAAACAAGGTCTATTTTTTCACACGTATCTTGTGTGTATTTAGGGTCTTTTGAAGAAGAGATGACGATGATGTTCCTGCCTTTAACAGGGAACATTTTTTATATGCCGATAAGTGGTGATGTGTGCTCACACTCATTGTTACCTTGACTTCTTTACTGGGAGTAAGGTAAGAATTTCCAGGGACCCTACAGGTATCAGCAACCATATTGACTCTCCAGGTTGGCATGTTAGACAAAACGTAAGTTGAATAACAGGATTGTTTAGCGACTGGAAGATATCACTGTCACTACCCTGGATTTCCCGAGTCACATTAATCACTGGACTTTTCTTTCTCTGAAGAGAAGAGCCAGCAGATGAAGGTGTCTCCGGCAATGACTTAGATCTGAGAGGACTACACGATGACAGGTATACCTGGGGTGGGCAGTGCTGGCCCAGAACAAGGCTATTTGCAATTTTATTTTTAGAAGGTGGAACTCTGGACACATAGGGCATCCTGTGTTTTCCAGGTTGTGGACTAGATGCCATGGTGCCTAAACACTTTTGTCACTAGTGTTTCTCCAGGTTCCAGGAGAAGTCGGTGAGCTAAGTCTGGTCATTCTGGGAACCTGCCTCTAAGAAGGTTGTGAAATGAGTCTTGCCGCTGTGCAAATCATCTGATGCTCAAGATGAGGTTAAGTGACGAGGATGCTCTTAACACTCGTGTTAACTACTATGTTTGTAGGTGGAGATTGGTGCGATGTGCGGTACTGAGATAATAGCTTCCCACAGTACCAGCCATTGCACCCACCTCCCCCTACAGAAGCGCAGCACAGAGCATGTGATGCCCACATGTCTAGGTAAGTAATACATGTGCTTACACTTGTTGTCGTTATGATTCCATTGTAGGGATCCAGGTAAGAAATGATGCATTCCTTGCCAATCCTCTTAAGTAGGAGTTTAATATTTACTGTGTTAGAGAAGGTTACGTTTCGTACTGTGCATGTTCCAGGAATTCAAGACCATGGTACTTATCCTGGTTGCCAACCCGCAGTACTGATCATTGGTTTCTCACAGGTATCCACCCCAGAGGGACACGTTTGGGACAGTGATGTCAACTCTGGGTAGCTACTCATATCCAGGTAGCATTTAATTTTCTTTTAGTGGATGAGATTGCTTACCTGTGTCCTGGAGGGGAAAGGTTTGCCCCAGAACGAAGGACGTGGCTGCTATGCAGGTAAGTGGTGATGTGTCCTCACACTCATTGTTATCATGAGTTGTTTACCGGGATTAAGGTAAGAAATTCTTGTCCCTCTACAGGTTCTACCAACCATATTCACTCTCCAGGTTGGTATGTTAGACAAAACTTAAGGATTGCTGAACAATTGGAAGATATCAGTGTCACTACCTCGGATCTCCCAAGTCACATGAATCACTGCACTTTTCTTTCTCTGAAGAGACCAGCCAGCAGATGAAGGTGTCTCTGGTGACTTCGATCTGAGAGGACTGCGAGATGTCAGGTATACTTGGGGCGGGCAGTGCTGGCCCAGAACAAGGCTATTTGCATTTTTATTTTTAGAAGGCGTGACTCTGGACACACAGGGCATCCTGTGTTTTCCAGGTTGCGGACTAGATGCCATGGTGCCTAAACGCTTTTGTTACATATGTTTCTCCAGGTTCTAGGAGAACTCGGTGAGCTAAGTATGGTCGTTCTGGGAACCTGACTCTAAACCTGGTCGGTGGTCAAGTGGGCCTTGCCGCTTTGAAAATCATGTGATGCTCAAGGTGTGGTTAAGTGAAGAGGATGCACTTAACACTTATGTTAACCACTATGTTTGTAGGCGGAGGTCGGTGCAATGTGTGGTACTGAGATAATAGCTGCCCCCAGTACCATCCATGGCACCCTCCTCCTCCTACAGAAGCGCAGCACAGAGCATGTGATGCCCACATGTCTAGGTAAGTAATGCATGTGCTTATACTTGTTGTTGTCATGATTCCATTGCAGGGAATCAGGTAAGAAATGATGCATTCCTTGTCAATCCTCTTAAGTAGGAGCTAAATATTTTCTATTTTAGAGAAGGTTCACATATCCTGTGCATGTTCCAGGAATTCAGTCACACTGGTACTTATCCTGGTTGCCAACCCTCATTACTAATCACAGGCTTTTCACAGATATTCAACCTACAGTTACGTGATTGTGACAGTGATGTCGGCTCTGGGTAACTATAGGGATACAAGTGGAGTTGAATTTTCTCTTAGGGGAAGAGGTTGCTTACGTGTGTCCTGGTGGGGAAGTATTTGTCCCGGGACGAAGGCCGTGGCTGTTACACAGGTAAGTTGTGATGTGGCTTCAACTGCAGCATGAGCCCTCTGCTCTGCAGATCGCTAGGTGAGCGCTGAGGTTTTTCCCAAAAATATCGAGGTGACCCTCTCTTCTTTGAGGTATTCAGTAGGAAATGATGGTCCTCAGCAACCTAGCAAGGTACAGGTTGTTCAATTGATATTATAGAGAACAGTTCTCCTTATCCCTGTGGTGGTTGAGGCATTTTGTATACAGTTCCTAGTCATAACAGGCTGAACCTCAGCACTAACCATGGAAAGGTTGCAGGTGTCCCATGGTGAAATGTGGTCATATCTGACCATGGTTCGGACCTTGGACTTCCACGAAGTATTCACGCAGGCTTGATGGTGTCTTACGGAACTAAGAGTCACAGCTAATCTGGTGTGTCCCGCTACACCAAGGTCTGTATTTTCACACGTATCTTGTGTGTATTTCAGGGTCTTTTGAAGAAGACATGACTATGATGTTCCTGCCTTTAACAGGGAACATTTTTTATATGCCGATAAGTGGTGATGTGTGCTCACACTCATTGTTACCTTGACTTCTTTACCGGGAGTCAGGTAAAAATTTCCAGGGACCCTACAGGTATCAGCAACCATATTGACTCTCCATATTGGTATGTTAGACAAAACTTAAGTTGAACTACAGGATTGCTGAGCGATTCGAAGATATCAGAGTTACTACCACGAATCTCCCAAGTTACATTAATCAGTGGATTTTTCATTCTCTGAGGGGACCAGCCAGCAGATGAAGGTGTCTCCGGCATTTACATAGACCTGAGAGGACTGTGTGATACCAGGTAGAGTCGGGCTGTGCAGTGGTGACCAGAACACAGCTATTTGCAGTTTCTATTTTTTGAAGGTGTGAGTCTTGACACTAATGGCATCCTGTGTTTCCCAGGTTGTGGTCTAGATACCATGGTGTACTTCATGATGACCGTTGCTTGGATGGAGCTTGAATCCAGATAAGTGATGACGTGTGCCTTACGCATCATACTGACCATCTGACCTTCAGATTTATAGGTAGGTGTGTATGGTTTTACTAAGACCATGTTACTGTTTTGCAGCTGACCCGTGAAGTCTTAGGTAGGAGATTCTGTGACAGTCACTCATTAGAACCTGATGGATGTGAATAATGATGTGTTTTGGATTTCATAATGTGTGTCTTTTGGACTTATAGGCAGTTCAGAATCCATCTGACCCAAGCAGTCCTAGTGAGCATGTGCTGTTGCCTTCTCCCTGCTCAGAGATTGCCAATATGCCCAGTACTGATCGATTGATAGGTAGACTTCCAGGTCATTTCTCCCATGGTCCGTCTCCACATTAATGACTGTGGAACGTTTGCCGATACCTCTTTGTGAGAAGAAGATGTCATCGACATCTACGAGATCCCTGTAATGGTCATGCGTCTCCAATCAAAGCCGTTGACCAAGGCAGTGTGTAGTTGTCTATGTAGCCTAAGATGCGCATGCCACCCATTTTCTACAGTGTGTCTTTCAAGTCACGGTGAGCCCATCCTTGGGACGCCTATCTATGGTAGTTATGCAGGCATCCAGGAGGTATTGGTTTCAGGGATGAAGTGGGCCATAGCACAGACTAGCCGATCATCCTGTTCCTAGGGAAGTGATGGATTGTACCTAAGACTTCCTGATTCTATCGCTGTGTTACAGTTGGTCAGGAAATAACTATGTGCTTTTACCTTTTCTCTTTCAGACATCAGTCATGTTTAGTGCTGAGTGTCCTGTGTGGATGATATCCGATGAGCACTCTGGCGTTCCCAAACTACTTAATAGTAACCATAGGATTTTTTGAGGGATGTCCATGAGAGATGATGGTGTCTGCTGAGGAAGACTTTGACATGATTTAATATCGAGTTTTCAAAGTTGAGTTGGTGTGTTTCATTTTAAGGGAATTGAAAAGCATTGTTACAAGTGTGGTAGTAAAACAGGTTGTGATCCTAAACACTTTCGTCACATGTGTTTCCTCAGATTCTGGTGAGGAGAACTGGGTGAGCTAACTATGGTCATTATGGGAACCTGCCTCCAAACATCGTGAACGTTTCAGTGGGTCCTACTTTGGTGCAAATCATTTGATACTAAAGGTGATGTTTAGTGCATAGGCTGCTCTTAACACTTGTGTTAACTACCATGTTTGCAGGGGGAGGTTGGCAGCATGGGTGGTACTGAGGTAATGGCTGCCCACAGTACCAGCCATGCCGCCGCCCTTCCCCTACAAAAGCTCAGCGCAGACCATGTGATGCCCACATGTCTAGGTAAGTGATGACGGTACTAGCACTCCTTATCACCATGATTCCCTTGCAGGGATTCAGGTAAGCCACAATGGCTTCCTTGCCAATTGTCTTAAGTAGGACTTTATATTTTTTTATTTTAGAGTAGGGTTACGTTTCCTACTGTTCATTTCCTAGGAATTCAGGTACACTGGTAGTTATCCTGGCTTGCCAACCCACACTACTGATCATAGGCTATTCACAGGTTTCCAGCCCCAAAGTGACAGGATTGTCACAGTGATGTTGACTCTGGCTAACTAACCATACCCAGGTAGAGTTGATGTTTCTCATAGTGGACGAGGTTGCTTACCAATGTCCTGGTGGGTAAAGGTTTGGAATCCCTTTGACTCATACATTGCCTTTTATGCCCCTGCAAGAGGCCTAGGGCATGAAATTTTGTGAACTGGGAGTCAGAGGTCCCTGAACAGGCCCTGTACCCTATCACATGTTCGGACCCATCAGGGGATGTCCAACTGCCGGATTAGGCCCAGAGTCAGACATCCCCTCTCACAGTCTGGGATTCCACGCTTGTTACCACCTGCCAACTCGCTGAAATGTACCGCTATTCTCACTGTACCTTAAGGTTGCCATGCAGGCAGGCGAGGCTCCCACTACCACCACTGTGCTTGCCAGTCATGAGCCCAGGTTCTGCCTGTGTTGCGCTCTCCTTGTGGACGCACACTGACCACCCCAGGGCAGTTCCTACGTTCGGTGTCTGCTCCATGATGGTCAGTTCACAACATAGCGAACGGTGTTTCTGGACATTGTGCCCTAAGGGTTCCTGTGGCTATTATTATATAGATAGCGATAGATAGGTAGACGTCCAGGTAACTTCTTCCATGGTCCGTCTCTACAGTAATGACCTTGGAATGATTGCGGATATCTCTGGATGACTAGAAAGTGTCATCGACATCTGCAAGTATCCAGGTAATGGTCAGGAGTGTCCAGCCAAAGCCATTGAACTGGGTGAGCTAACTATGGTCACTGTGGAACCTACTTCTAAACCTGGTAAGTGTTCAAGGGGGTCCTACCGCTGTGCAAATCATTTGATACTCAAGCTGAGGTTAAGTGAAGAAGAGACACTTAACACTTGCGTTAACTACCATGTTTGTACGGGGATGGATGACTGGCTGGTACTATGGTCACTACAGCTCGCAGTACCAGACATTCCTCCAACCTCCCCCTACAGAAGCCCAGCGCAGACCATGTGATGCTCACATGTCCAGGTAAGTGATGCCATGTACTAGCACTCTTCGCCATGATTCCCTTGTAAGGATTTAGGTAAGACATCATGGTATCCTTGCCAATCCTCGAGTAGGAATTTAAAATTTCCTTTTTCAGAGAAGGATCACGTATCCTACTGTGCACGGTTGAGGATTGCAGGCTCACTGGTACTTATCCTGACTTGCTAACCCGCAGTACTGATCATAGGCTTTTCTCAGGTGTCCAATCCCGATGTGACGCATTCGTGACAGTGTTGTTGACTCTTGGTAACTACACTTAGCCATGTAGAGTTGATGTGTGTCTTAGTGGACGAGGTTTCTATGCATGTCCTTCTGGGGAAAGATTTGTCATTTATTGATGTTTTGTGACTTTCGGGTTCCTGTAACGAAATGAGCATGATTTAATGTTGCCCCAGAACAAAGGACTTGGTTATTGTTCAGGCAAGTGGTGTTGTGGGCTTTAACCACAGCATGAGCCCTCTGATCTGCGGATCGCTATGTGAGCGCTGATGCTTTTCCAAGTAAAATGGAGGTGACCCTCTCGCAGGTTTTCAGATCGGAAATAGTAGTCCTCATATCTATCAAGATGTACTTTTCACATGACACTTTAGGAAACATTTTCCTTTATCCCTGCCAGGGGTGAGGGATTGCTGTATGCAGGTCCTGACCATAATTGCCCGAACCACTGCATTAACCATGGAAAGGTTGCAGGTGTCCCTGGTGAAGTGTTATCATATCTGACCATGTTTCCGATCTTGGAGTCTGCACAGTATTCAGGCAGGGTTGATGATGTCTTAGAGAAGGAAGTGTTGCAGTTAACCAGGGCTGTCCCGCTACACAAAGTTCTGCGTTTTCACACGGATCTGTGTGCTTTTCAGGGTCTAGTGAAGACGAGATGCCGCTGAAGTTTACGGCGGTTAATGGGGGACATTTCTCATATGAGGATAAGTGGAGCTGTGTCCTCACACTCTTTGTTACCACGTCTTATTAGGCGAGTACGGTAAGAATTTCCAGGGACCCTACAGGCACTGGCAGCCATACTGACTCTCCAGTTTGGTATGTTAGACAAAACTTATGTCGAACTACAGGATTGCTGAGCAATTGGAAGATAATCAGTGGAACCTCCTCGGATCTCCGAAGTCACATTAATCACTGGAATTTTCTTTTTTGAGGGGACCAAACAGCATGAAGGTGTCTTTGACAATGGCATAGATCTGAGAGGGCTGGGAGATGCCAGGTAGAGTTGGGGTGTGCAGTACTGGACCCGAACAAGGCTATTTGCAGGTTCTTTTTTTAGAAGGTGTGAAGCTGGACACGTATGGCATTCTGTGTTTTCCAGGTTGCAGGCTAATACCATGGTGAACTTCATTATGACCGTTGCTCGGACGTGCCGAATCTGGGTAAGTGATGACCTGTGCCTTACACATCCTACAGACCATCTGACTTTCCGATGTCTAGGTCAGGGTGTGTGGTTTCGCTAAGACCGTATTATTGTTATGCAGCTGACCCGTTATGTTCTTCCTAGTACTCAGGTATGAGATTCTGACAGTCACTCATGAGAGCTTAATGGATGTGAATGATGTGTTTTGGACTCCATAGTGAGTGTGTTTTGGGCCTGTAGGCAGTTTGGAATCCATTTGACTCAGAGATTGCCTTTTATGCCCAACTAGAGGCCAGGTGCACAATATTTCATACACTAGGGCGAGGGTCCCTCAGCTGGCCTGAACACTCTTGCAGTAGGCACCCGTCAGGGATGTCCCAATGCCTGCCTAGACCCACAGTCAGACATCTCTCTGACAGTCTGACAACACATACTCCTTGCCACCTGCCTTCTCGCTGCTACTAAAGCCTCTGCTCACTGCTCCTTGGGCTGCCGTGGAGTCGGGCGAGGCTCCCACCACCACCTGTGTGCTTGCCAGCCCTGACCCTGGGATATGCTGTGTGACACTCTTCCTGTGGGAGCGCACAGACCACCAGTGGGCAGCTCCTGCGTTGGTCATCTGCCCCCTGATGGTCAGAGCACATCATAGCGAGCAGGCCCTAACCCTCAGCACAGACCAGCCAATCTTCATGTTCCTAGGGAAGTGATGACTGTGTACCTAACACTCCCTGATTCTATCGACTTGTTGCAGGTGGTCACGTAATAACAATGCGTTTTTACCTTTACTCTTTCAGACATCAGTCATGTTTAATGCTGTTTGTCCTTGGCAGATGATACGCAGGGAGTACCCTGGCGTTCCCAAACTAGTTAGGAACATTAGGATTTTTTGAGGGACACCCATGAGAGATGATGGTGTCTGCTGAGGAAGCTGTTTTTCTGATTTAATAGCATTATCCTGGATGAGTTCAGTGTGTTTCATCGTAATGGAAGTGAAAACCATTGTTGGCTGGTGTGGTCATAAAACAAGTTGTGATCCTAAACACTTTTGTCACATGTGTTTTCAGATTCTTGTGAGGAGAACTCAGTGAGCTAACTATGGTCGTTATGGGAACCTGCCTCTCAACTTGGTAAGTGTTCTAGTCGGTCCTACCACTGTGCCAATCATCTGATACTCAAGGTGAGGTTAAGTGAAGAGGATGCTCTTAACACTTGTGTTAACCACTATGTTTGTAGGTGGAGGTTGGTGCCATGTGTGGTACTGAGATAATAGCTTCCCCCAGTACCAACCATGGTGCCCTCCTCCCCCTACAAAAGCGGACCACAGAGCATGTGATGCCCACATGTCTAGGTAAGTAATGCATGTGCTTACACTTGTTGTCATCATGATTCCATTGCAGGGATTCAAGTAAGAAATGATGAATTCCTTGCCAATCCTCTTAAGTAGGAGTTTAATATTTACTGTGTTAGAGAAGGTTTACGTTTCCTACTGTGCATGTTCCGGGAATTCCGGCACACTGGTACTTATCCCTGTTGCCAACCCGCAGTACTTATCAGAGGTTTTTCACAGGTCTCCAACCCAGAGTGATGCGTTTGGGACAGTGATGTCTACTCTGGGTAACTATGCATATACAGGTAGAATTGAATTTTCTCTTAGTGAACGAGGTTACTCACCTGTGTCCTGGTGGGGAAAGGTTTTCCCCGGAACGAAGGCCGTGGCTGTTATGCAGGTAAGTGGTGATGTGGGCTTCAGGCCACAGCATGAGCCTCTGATCTGTAGATCGCTAGGTGAGCGCTGATGTTTTTCCCAAAAATATCGAGGTGACCCTCTCTTCTTTGCAGGTATTCAGGTAGCAAATGATGGTCGTCAGCAATCTAGCAAGGTGCAGGTTGTTCATGTGATATTTTAGCGATAGTGTCTCTTTATGCCTGCGAGGGATGAGGGATTGCTGTATGCAGGTCCTCATCATAATAGGCCGAAGCACAGCACTTACCATGGAAAGATTGCAGATGTCCCTGGTGAAATGTTGTCATATCTGACCTTGGTCCGGATCTTGGAGTTCTGCAAAGTATTCATGCAGGGTTGATGGTGTCTTATAGAAGGAAGTGTCGCAACTAATCTGGGGTGTCCCACGACACAAAGTTCTGTGTTTTCACATGAATTTTGTGTGTTTTTCAGGGTCTTATGAAGAAGAGATGACCGTGAAGTTCATGGCATTCAACGTGACATTTATCATATGTGGAAAGGTGGTGTGATGTGTCCTCACACTCATTGTTACCATGGCTTCTATAGCTGGAATCAGGTAAGACATTCTAGTGAGCCTACAGGCTCTAGCAACGATATTGATTCTCCAGTTTGGTTTGTTAGACAAAACTTACGTTGAATACAGGATTGCTGTGTGATTGGGAAGATATCAGTGTAAGTACCAAGGATCTCCCAAGTCACATTAATCACTGGATTTTTCTGTCTCTGAAGCGACCAGCGAGCGGATGAAGGTTTACTTGGAAATAGTATAGATCTGAGAGGAATGCGAGATGCCAGGTAGAGTTGGGGTATGCAGTGATGGCCAGAACATAGCTCTTTGCAGTTTCTATTTTTAGAAGGAGTGACTCTGGACCCCTATGGCATCCTGTGTTTTCCAGGTTGCTGTCTAGATACCATGGTGAACTTCTGGATGACCATTGCTCGGATGATGCCAGAATCTGAGGAAGTGATGACATGTGCTTTATGAAACCTACAGACCGTCTGACCTTCAGATGTCTGGGTAAGTGTGCATGGTTTCAATAAGACCGTGTTACTGTTTTGCCGCTGACCTGTGAATTCCTTCCTAGTACTCAGGTATGAGATTCTGTGGCGGTCACACATGAGAGCATGAATGATGTGAATAATGATATTTTTTGGACTCCATAGTGTGTGCTTTTTACACTGTAGGCAGTTCAGACTGCATTTGACTGAAGCAGTCCTAGTGAGCATGCGCTTTTGCCGACACCCTGCTCAGAGATTGCCTTTATGCCCCATATATTGATTGATAGGTACACTTCCAGGTCATTTCTCCCATGGTCCGTCTCCACATTAATTACTGTGGAGGGTTTGCAGGTAACTCTTGGTGAGAAGGTGTCATCGACATCTACAAGATCCAGGTAATGGTCATGACTCTCCAAGCAACGCTGTTGACCACGCTCCTGTATGGGAAACTGCGGCTTGTGATCCACATGCGGCTCTTTGGCCTTAAAGTGTGGCTCTTCCACAAAATACCACGTGCGGGCAAGCGTGCAGTGTGATTGAAACTTTGTGTCCCATGTGCAGAAATCAGTTTTTGTCTTGGGTGAGTCTATTCTGAAGAAGTACTGTTGATATTTCGCTCTGTCGACTAATGAGTTTGCCGACCACTGACAATGGCAATGTGCAATTGCCTACGTAGCCTAAGACGTGAATGCCACCCATTGTCCAAGTGTATTTGAGGTCACGGTGAGCCCATCCCCCGAAGCCTCTCCACGGTAGTTATGCAGGCATCCAGTAGGTATTGGGATCAGGAATGAAGTGAGCCTACACTGCAGCACAGACCAGCTGAGCTTTATGTTACTAAGGCAGCGATGACTATGTACCTAACACGTGTACCTCACACTCTCTGGTTCCAAGGCTTTGTTGCAGGTGGTCAGGTAATAACCATGTGTTTCACCTTTTCTAATTCATACATAGGTCATGTTCAATGCTGAGTGTCCTGGCTTGATGATGATATCGGGTGAGTACCCTGGCGTTCCCATAGGAATTTTTGAGGGATACCCATGAGAGATGATGGTGTCTGCTGAGGAAAATGTTGACCTGGGTTGGTGTGTTTCATCGTAATGGAAGTCAAAAGCATGGTTGGCAGGTGTGGTCACAAGACAAGTTGTGATCCTAAACACTTTGTCACATGTGTTTCTTCAGATGCTTGTGAGGAGAACTTGGTGAGTTAACAATGGTCGTTATGGGAATCTGCCTGTAAACCTGGTAGGTGGTCAAGTGGGTCCTGCCGCTGTGCACATCATCTGATACTCAAGCTGAGGTTAAGTGAAGAGGATGCGCTTAACACTTGTGTTAACTTACATGTGTGTAGGGGGAGGTTGGCGGTATGTGTCATACTGAGGTAATGGCTGCCCACAGTACTACCCATGCCGCCTCTCTCCCCCTACAAAAGAGCAGCACTGTCCGTGTGATGCCCACATGTCTAGGTAAGTAATGCCATGTGCTTACACTTATTGTTGCCACGTTTCCATTGCAGGGATTCAGGTAAGAAAGGATGGTATCCTTGTCAATCCTAGGAGTATAAAATTTTCTATTTTAGAAAAGGTTCACGTATCCTACTGTGCATGTTCCAGGAATTCAGGCACACTGGTACTTACCCTCGTTGCCAACCCACAGTACTGATCATAGGCATTTTCTAGGTGTACAACCCCAAAGTCACACTTATTGAGAATACTGTTGACTCTGGATGACTACACCTATCCAGTTGGAGTTGTTTTGTCTCATAGTGGACGAGGTTGATTGCGGGTTTCCTGGAGGGGAAAGTTCATCATTTACAGACTTTTCATGACTTTCAGGTTCCTGTGAGGAAATCACAATGACGGTAACATTGCCGAGGAATAAGAAGGCCGTGGCTGTTATGCAGGTAAGTGGTGATGTGGGCTTCAGCCACAGCAGGATCCCTCTGATCTGCACATCGCTAGGTGAGCGCTGATGTTTTTCCCAACAAAATTGAGGTAATTCTCTCTTCTTTGCAGGTATTCAGGTAGGACATGATTGTCCTCAGCAACCTAGCAAGCTCCAGGTTCATGTGGTATTTTAGAGACATTTTTCTTCATCCTTCGGAGGGATGAGAGAATGCTCTATCTAGGTCCTGATCATAACAGGCCTAACCACAGCACTAACCTTGGAAAGGTTGCAGGGTCCCGCTCCACGAAGTTCTCTGTTTTCACACCTATCTTGTGTTTTTTTCAGGGACTTGTGAAGAGAAGATGACAAAGTTAATGGGGGACATTTCTCACATGCAGAAAAGTGGTAATGTATCCTCACACTCATTGTTACCATGACTTGTTTACCAAGATTCGGGTAAGAAATTCTATGGACACTGCAGGTATGAGCAACCATATTGAATCCCCAGTTAATTTATGTTAGACTAAACTTCAGTTGAACTACAGGATTGCTGAGCGATTGGAAGACATCCGTGTAAGTACCACGGATTTCCGAAGTCAAAATCACTTTCATTTTTCTTTCTCTGAGGTGACTAACCAGCAAAGGAAAGTGTCTCCGGCAATGGCAAAGATCTGAGACTGGGAGATGCCAGGTAGAGTTGGGGTGTGCAGTGTTGGCCCCAACATGGCTATTGGCAGTTTCTATTTTTAGAAGGTGTGAGTCTGGACACTGATGGCATCGTGAGTTGTCCAGGTTGCGGTCTAGATACCATGGTGACCTTCATGATGACCATTGTCCGGATGGTGCCTGAATCTGGTTAAGTGATGACCTGTGCCTCACACATCATAGGGACCATCTCTCCTCCAGATGTCTAAGTAAGTGTATGATTTTGCTAAGACCGTGTTCTTCTTTTCTGGCTGACCCGTGAAGCCCTTCTTACTACTCAGGTATGAGATTCAGTGACGGTCCCTCATGAGAACGTGATGGAGGTGAAAATGATGGTTTTGGACTCCATAGTGAGTGTGTTTTGGGCCTGTGGGAAGTTCAGAATCCATTTGACTTAAGCAATCCTAATGAGCACGCGTGTTGCCATCTCCCTGCTCAGAGATTGCCTTTTATGCCACCGCACTGATAGATTAATACGTAGATTTCCAGATCATTTCTCACATGGTCTTCTCTACATTAATGACCATGGAATGTTTGTAGGTATCTCCTCGTGAGAATGGGTAAATATCATCTACAAGATTCAGGTAATGATCATGAGTCTCTAACCAAAGCCGTTGACCAAGGCACTGTGCATTTGTCTAGGCATCCTAACTTGTGTATGCCACCCAGTTTCCACAGTGTGTCTTTCAAGTCACGGTGAGCCCATCCCCGGAAGCCTATCGGCGGAAGTTATGCAGGCATCCAGGAGGTATTGGGGTGAGGGATGAAGTGGGCCATAGCACTGACTAGCCGATCGTCCTGTTCCTAAGGAAGTGATGGCCTTGTACCTAAGACTTCCTGATTTTATTGCTGTGTTACAGTTGGTCAGGAAATAACTATGTGCTTTTACCTTTTCTCTTTCAGACATCAGTCATGTTTAGTGCTGAGTGTCCTGTGTGGATGATATCCGATGAGCACTCTGGCGTTCCCAAACTACTTAATAGTAACCATAGGATTTTTTGAGGGATGTCCATGAGAGATGATGGTGTCTGCTGAGGAAGCCTTTGACATGATTTAATAGAGTTTTCAAAGTTGAATTGGTGTGTTTCATTTTAAGGGAAGTGAAAAGCATTGTTACAAGTGTGGTAGTAAACCAAGTTGTGATCCTAAACACTTTCGTCACATGTGTTTCCTCAGATTCTGGTGAGGAGAACTGGGTGAGCTAACTATGGTCATTATGGGAACCTAAGTCTAAACCTGGTAAGTGTTCAAGGGTAAGTGTTTTTCCCAAAAATATCGAGGTGACCCTCTCTTCTTTCCAGGTATTCAGGTAGGAAATGATGGTCCTCAGCAATCTAGCAAGGTGCAGGTTGTTGATGTGATATTTTAGCGATCGTGTCTCTTTATGCCTGCGAGGGATGAGGGATTGCTGTATGCAGGTCCTCATCATAATAGGCCGAAGCACAGCACTTACCATGGAAAGATTGCAGATGTCCCTGGTGAAATGTTGTCATATCTGACCTTGGTCCGGATCTTGGAGTTCTGCAAAGTATTCAGGCAGGGTTGATGGTGTCTTATAGAAGGAAGTGTCGCAACTAATCTGGGGTGTCCCACGACACAAAGTTCTGTGTTTTCACATGAATTTTGTGTGTTTTTCAGGGTCTTCTGAAGAATAGTTGACCGTGAATTTCATGGCAGTCAACATGACATTTATCATATGTGAAAAGGTGGTGTGATGTGTTCTCACACTCATTGTTACCATGGCTTCTTTAGCTGGAATCAGGTAAGACATTCTAGTGACCCTACAGGCTCTAGCAACCATATTGAATCTCCAGTTTGGTTTGTTAGACAAAACTTACGTTGAATACAAGATTGCTGTGTGATTGGAAGATATCAGTGTAAGAACCAAGGATCTCTCAAGTCACATTAATCACTGGATTTTTCTGTCTCTGAGGCGACCAGCGAGCGGATGAAGGTGTACTCGGCAATAGTATAGATCTTAGAGGAATGCGAGATGCCAGGTAGAGTTGGGGTATGCAGTGATGGCCAGAACACAGCTATTTGCAGTTTCTATTTTTAGAAGGAGTGACTCTGGACCCCTATGGCATCCTGTGTTTTCCAGGTTGCTGTCTAGATACCATGGTGAACTTCTGGATGACCATTGCTTGGATGATGCCAGAATCTGAGGAAGTGATGACATGTGCTTTATGAAACCTACAGACCGTCTGACCTTCAGATGTCTGGGTAAGTGTGCATGGTTTCGCTAAGACCGTGTTACTGTTTTGCCGCTGACCTGTGAATTCCTTCCTAGTACTCAGGTATGAGATTCTGTGGCGGTCACACATGAGAGCATGAATGATGTGAATAATGATGTTTTTTGGACTCCATAGTGTGTGCTTTTTACGCTGTAGGCAGTTCAGACTGCATTTGACTGAAGCAGTCCTAGTGAGCATGCGCTTTTGCCAACACCCTGCTCAGAGATTGCCTTTATGCCCCATACATATTGATTGATAGGTACACTTCCAGGTCATTTCTCCCATGGTCCGTCTCCACATTAATGACTGTGGAGTGTTTGCAGGTAACTCTTGGTGAGAAGGTGTCATCGACATCTACAAGATCCAGGTAATGGTCATGACTCTCCAAGCAACGCTGTTGACCACGCTCCTGTATGGGAAACTGCGGCTTGCGATCCACATGCGGCTCTTTGGCCTTAAAGTGTGGCTCTTCCACAAAATACCACGTGCGGGCATGCGTACAGTGCAATTCAAACTTTGTGGCCCATGTGCAGAAATCGGTTTTCGTCTTGGGTGAGTCTATTCTGAAGAAGTACTGTTGATATTTCGCTCTGTCGACTAATGAGTTTGCTGACCACTGACAATGGCAATGTGCAATTGCCTACGTAGCCTAAGGCGTGAATGCCACCCATTGTCCAAGTGTATTTGAGGTCACAGTGAGCCCATCCCCCGAAGCCTCTCCACGGTAGTTATGCAGGCATCCAGTAGGTATTGGGATCAGGAATGAAGTGGGCCTACACTGCAGCACAGACTAGCTGAGCTTTATGTTACTAAGGCAGCGATGACTATGTACTTTACACGTGTACCTCTCACTTTCTGGTTCCAAAGCTTTGTTGCAGGTGGTCAGGTAATAACCATGTGTTTCACCTTTTCTAATTCATACATAGGTCATGTTCAATGCTGAGTGTCCTGGCTTGATGATGATATCGGGTGAGTACCCTGGCGTTCCCATAGGAATTTTTGAGGGATACCCATGAGAGATGATGGTGTCTGCTGAGGAAAATGTTGACCTGATTTAATAGAGTTATGAAGGTTGGGTTGGTGTGTTTCATCGTAATGGAAGTCAAAAGCATGGTTGGCAGGTGTGGTCACAAGACAAGTTGTGATCCTAAACACTTTGTCACATGTGTTTCTTCAGATGCTTGTGAGGAGAACTCGGTGAGTGAACAATGGTCGTTATGGGAACCTGCCTGTAAACCTGGTAGGTGGTCAAGTGGGTCCTGCCGCTGTGCACATCATCTGATACTCAAGCTGAGGTTAAGTGAAGAGGATGCTCTCAACACTTGTGTTAACTAACATGTTTGTAGGGGGAGGTTGGCGGTATGTGTCGTACTGAGGTAATGGCTGCCCACAGTACTACCCATGCCGCCTCTCTCCCCCTACAAAAGAGCAGCACTGTCCGTGTGATGCCCACATGTCTAGGTAAGTAATGCCATGTGCTTACACTTATTGTTGCCACGTTTCCATTGCAGGGATTCAGGTAAGAAAGGATGGTATCCTTGTCAATCCTAGGAGTATAAAATTTTCTATTTTAGAAAAGGGTCACGTATCCTACTGTGCATGTTCCAGGAATTCAGGCACACTGGTACTTACCCTCGTTGCCAACCCACAGTACTGATCATAGGCATTTTCTAGGTGTACAACCCCAAAGTCACACTTATTGAGAATACTGTTGACTCTGGATGACTACACCTATCCAGGTGGAGTTGATTTGTCTCATAGTGGACGAGGTTGATTGCGGGTTTCCTGGAGGGGAAAGTTCATCATTTACAGACTTTCCATGACTTTCAGGTTCCTGTGAGGAAATCACAACGACAGTAACATTGCCCAGGAATAAGAAGGCCGTGGCTGTTATGCAGGTAAGTGGTGATGTGGGCTTCAGCCACAGCAGGAGCCCTCTGATCTGCACATCGCTAGGTGAGCGCTGATGTTTTTCCCAACAAAATTGAGGTAATTCTCTCTTCTTTGCAGGTATTCAGGTAGGACATGATTGTCCTCGGCAACCTATCAAGCTCCAGGTTCATGTGGTATTTTACAGACATTTTTCTTCATCCTTGGGAGCGATGAGGGAATGCTCTATCTAGGTCCTGATCATAACAGGCCTAACCACAGCACTAACCTTGGAAAGGTTGCAGGGTCCCGCTCCATGAAGTTCTCTGTTTTCACGCCTATCTTGTGTTTTTTTCAGGGACTTGTGAAGAGAAGATGACAAAGTTAATGGGGGACATTTCTCACATGCAGAAAAGTGGTAATGTATCCTCACACTCATTGTTACCATGACTTGTTTACCAAGAGTCGGGTAAGAAATTCTATGGACACTGCAGGTATGAGCAACCATATTGAATCCGCAGTTAATTTATGTTAGACTAAACTTCAGTTGAACTACAGGATTGCTGAGCGATTCGAAGATATCCGTGTAAGTACCACGGATTTCCGAAGTCACATTAATCACTTTGATTTTTCTTTCTCTGAGGGGTCTAACCAGCAAAGGAAAGTGTCTCCAGCAATGGCAAAGATCTGAGACTGGGAGTTGCCAGGTAGTTTGGGGTGTGCAGTGTTGGCCCCAACATGGCTATTGGCAGTTTCTATTTTTAGAAGGTGTGAGTCTGGAAACTAATGGCATTGTGTGTTGTCCAGGTTGCGGTCTAGATACCATGGTGAACTTCATGTCGACTATTGCCCAGAGTGGGCCTGAATCCGAGCAAGTCAAAACATGTGCCTTATGCATCCTACAGACCATCTGATCTACAGATGTCTGGGTAATTGTGTGATGGGTTTTGCTAAGACCGTGTTATTGTTTTGCAGCTGACCCGTTATGTCCTTCCTAGGACTCAGGTATGAGATTCTGTGACAGTCACTCATGAGAGCATGATGGTTGTGAATAATGACATTTTTGGGACTTCATAGTGAGTGTTTTTTGAGCCTGTATGCAGTTCAGACTCCATTTGACCTAAGCAATACTAGTGTGCATGGGCTATATCTGTGTCCCTGCTCAGATATTGCCTTTTATGGCCTCATACTGATAGGTTGATAGGCAGGCTTCCTGTTCATTTCTCCCATGATCCGTCTCCACATTAATGACCATGGAATGTTTGGAGGTATCGCTTTGTGAAAAGAAGGTGGCATAGACATCTACAAGATCCAGGTAATAGTTATGAGTCTCCAACCAAACCCATTGACCAAGGCAATGTGATGTAGACTAAGACGTATACGCCACCCTTTATCCACTGTCTGTCTGTCAGGTCACGTCGAGCCCATCCCTGTGAAGCTTCCACGGTAGTTATTCAGCCTTCGAGTAGGTACTGGGGTCAAGGATTAGGTGGACCTACACCACAGGACAAACAAGACAATCTTCATGATCCTAACTCAGCGATGACTGTGTACCTAACACTTCCTGGATTTACCGCTTTAATGCAGGTGTTCGGGTAATTACCATGAATTTTTACCTTTTTTTCTTTAAGACATACGTCATCTTTAAATGCTGAGTGTCTTGGCTGGATGATATCGGGTAAGTACCCTGGCGTTCCATGGGATTTTTTGAGGGATACCCATGAGACATGATGGTGTCTGCTGAGGAATATTTGACCTGATTTAATAGAGTTATCAAGATTGAGGTGGTGTGTTTCATCACAGTGGAAGTGAAAAGCAATGTTGGCAGGAGTGGTCGTAAAGTAAGTTGTGATCATAAACACTTTTGTCACATGTGTTTCTTCAGATTCTTGTGAGGAGAACTCGGTGAGCTAACAATGGTCGTTCTGGGAACCTGACAGTAAACCTGGTAGGTGGTCAAGTCGGTCCTGCCGCTGTGCACATCATCTGATGCTCAAGGTGAGGGTAAGTGACGAGGATGCTCTTAACACTTGTGTTAACCACTATGTTTGAAGGCGGAGCTTGGTGCCATGTGTGGTACTGAGATAATAGCTGCCCCCAGTACCAGCCATGGCGCCCTCGCCCCCCTACAGAAGCGCAGCGCAGAGCATGTGATGCCCACATGCCTAGGTAAGTAATGCATGTGCTTACACTTGTCGCCATTATTCCATTGCAGGGATTCAGGTAAGAAATGATGCATTCCTTGCGAATCCACCTAAGTAGGAGTTTAATATTTACTTTGTTAGATAAGGTTTATGTTTTCTACTGTGCCTGTTCCAGGAATTCAGGCACACTGGTACTTATCCTGGTTTCCAACCTACAGTACTGATCATAGGCTTTTCACAGGTTTCCGACCCAGAGTGACGCCTTTGTGACAGTGATGTCAATTCTGGGTAACTACAGGAATCCAGGTAGAGTTGAATTTTCTCTTAGTGGACCAGGTTGCTTACCTGTGTCCTGTCCTGATTGGGAAAGGTTTGCCCCAGAACGAAGGACTTGGCTGTTAATGGAGTTAAGTGGTGATGTGGGCTTCAACCACAACATGAGCCCTCTGATCTCTAGATCGCTAGGTGAGCGCTGATGTTTTTCCCAAAGATATTGAGGTGACCCCCTCTTCTTTGGGACTCTATAGGTACTAGCCTACAAGTCCAAAAGACACACATTATGAAACGTAGAAAATGATAGTCCTCAGTAATCTAGCAAGGTGCAGGTTGTGCCTGTGGTATTTTAGAGAACATGTCTCTTTGTCTCTGGGTAGGATGAGAGATTGCTGTATGTAGGTCCTGATCATAATAGGCTGAACCACAGCACTAACCATGGAAAGATTGCAGGTGTCCCTCGTGATAGTTTGTCATATCTGACCATGGTCCGGACCTTGGAGTTCTGCAAGGTATTCAGGCTGGGTTGATGGTGTCTTACAGAAGGAAGTGTCGCAGCTTATCAGGGGTGTCCTGCTACACATTCTAGGAGATCTCGGTGAGCTAAGTATGGTCAAAAGTTCTGTGTTTTTACCCGTATCTTGTGTGTTTTCAGGGTCTTGCGAAGAAGAGTTGACGATGAAGTTACTGGCGGTTAACGGGGCCAATTCTCATATGGAAAAAGTGTTGATGTGTTCTCACACTCATTGTTACCATGACTTGCTTAGCTGTAGTCGGAGTAAGAAATTCTAGGGACCGTGTATGTCCTAGTAACCATATTGATTCTCTAGTTTGGTATGTTAGACAAAACTTAAGTTGAACTACAGGATTGCTGAACTATTGGAAGATATCAGATTAACTTCTCAGATATCCCAAGTCACATTAATCAGTGGATTTTTCTTTCTCTGAGGGACCAGCCAGCAGCTAAAGGTATCTCTGGCAATGGCATAGAACTGGTTGGACTGTGCAATGCCAGGTAGAGTTGAGTGTGAAGTGCTGGACCCGAACAAGGCTATTTGCAGTTTCTATTTTGAGAAGGTGTGAGTCTGAACACGTATGACGCCCTGTGTATCCACATTGCCGTCTAGATACCGTGGTGAACTTCATGATGACCATTGTCCGGATGGTGCCTGAATCTGGTTAAGTGATGACCTGTGCCTCACACATCATAGGGACCATCTCTCCTCCAGATGTCTAAGTAAGTGTATGATTTTGCTAAGACCGTGTTCTTCTTTTCTGGCTGACCCGTGAAGCCCTTCTTACTACTCAGGTATGAGATTCAGTGACAGTCCCTCATGAGAACGTGATGGAGGTGAAAATGATGGTTTTGGACTCCATAGTGAGTGTGTTTTGGGCCTTTGGGAAGTTCAGAATTCATTTGACTTAAGCAATCCTAATGAGCACAAGTGCTGCCGTCTCCCTGCTCAGAGATTGCCTTTTATGCCACCGCACTGATAGATTAATAGGTAGATTTCCAGGACAATTCTCACATGGTCTTCTCTACATTAATGACCATGGAATGTTTGTAGGTATCTCCTCGTGAGAATGGCTAAATGACATCTACAAGATTCAGGTAACGATCATGAGTCTCTAACCAAAGCCGTTGACCAAGGCAGTGTGCACTTGTCTAGGCATCCTCACTTGTGCATGCCACCCAGTTTCCACAGTGTGTTTTTCAAGTCACGCTGAGCCCATCCCCGGAAGCCTATCTGCGGTAGTTATGCAGGCATCCAGGAGGTATTGGGGTCAGGGATGAAGTGGCCATAGCACAGACTAGCCCATCGTCCTGTTCCTAGTGAAGCGATGGCCTTGTACCTAACAGTCCTGGTTCTATCGCTGTGTTACAGTTGGTCAGGAAATAACTATGTGCTTTTACCTTTTCTCTTTCAGACATCAGTCATGTTTAGTGCTGAGTGTCCTGTGAGGATGATATCCGATGAGTACTCTGGCGTTCCCAAATAAATGGTAAACATAAGATTTTTTGAGGGATATCCATGAGAGATGATGGTGTCTGCTGAGGAAGACTTTGACATGATTTAATCGAGTTATCAAAGTTGAGTTGGTGTGTTTCATTTTAAGGGAAGTGAAAAGCATTGTTACAAGTATGGTAGTAAAACAAGTTGTGATCCTTAACACTTTCGTCACATGTGTTTCCACACAGATTCTGGTGAGGAGAACTGGGTGAGCTAACTATGGTCATTATGGGAACCTACGTCTAAACGTGGTAAGTGTTCCAGGAGGTCCTACCGCTGTGCTAATCATTTGATACTCAAGTTAAGTTTAATGTAGAGGAGGCTCTTAACACTTGTGTTAACTACCATGTTTGTAGGGGGCGGATAGATGACTCTCGGGCAATGTGGTAACTACAGCTCACAGTGCCGGAGAGTCCTCTTCCCTCCCCCTACAAACCCCAGCGCAGACCATGTGGTGCTTACATGTCCAGGTAAGTGATGACATGTGCTAGCACTCATTGTCGCCATGATTCCCTTGCAAGGATTTAGGTAAGAAATGATGGTATCCTTGCCAATCCTCTTAAATAGGAGTTTAAAATTTTCTATTTCAGAGGAGGATCACCTATCCTACTGTGCCTGTTTGAGGATTGCAGGCTCACTGGTACTTACCCTGGTTGCCAACCCGCAGTACTGATCATAGGCTGTTCTCAAGTTCCAATCCCCATGTGATGTGTTTGTGACAGTGTTGTTGACTCTTGGTGACTACACTTATCCATGTAGAGTTGATGTGCCTCCTAGTGGACGGGGTCGTTATGTGTGTCCTAATGGGGAAAGGTTTGTCATTTACAGACGTTTCATGACTTTCAGGTTCCTGTGATGAAATGTCCATAACTTTTACGTTGCCCCGGAACAAAGGACTCTTATGATACAGGTAAGTGGATGTGGCTTCAGCCACAGCATGAGCCCTCTGATCTGCGGATCGCTAGGTGAGCACTGATGCTTTTCCCAACAAAATCGAGGTGACCCTCTCTTCTTTGCAGGTATTCAGGTAGGAAATGTTAGTCCAAAATCTAGCAAGATGCATGTTTTTCACGTGACACTTTAGAGAACATTTTCCTTTATCCCTGGGAGGGATGAGGGATTGCTGTATGCAGGGCTTTATCATAATAGGCCAAACCACAGCACTAACCATTGAAAGGCTGCAGGTGTCCCGTGGTGAAATGTTGTCATAACTGACCATGGTCCGGACCTTGGAGTTCCGCAAAGTATTCAGGCAGGGTTGATGGTGTCCTACAGAAGGAAGAGTCGCAGCTAATCTGCGGTGTCCTGCTTCACGAAGGTCTGTGTATTCACACGTATCTTTTGTGTTTCAGTGTCTTGTGAAGAAATGATTACAAAGTTCATGGAGGTTAATGGGGGACATTTCTCATATCCAGATAAGTGGTGATGTGTCCTCACTCATTGTTACCATGACTTGTTTGCCGGAGACAGGTGAGAAATTCTAGGAACCCTATAGGCTCTAGCAACCTTATTGAATCTCCATTTTGGAATGTTAGACAAAACTTAGGTTACACTTCAGGATTGCTGAGGGATTGGAGGATATCAGGGTAACTATCACGGATCCCCCAAGTCACATTAATCGGGATTTTTCTTTCTCTGAGGGGACCAGCCAGCAGATGAAGGTGTCTTTGACAGTGGCATAGATCTGAGAGGACTGTGAGATGCCAGGTAGAGTTGGGGTGTGCAGTGCTGGATCTGAACAAAGCTATTTGCAGTTTCTATTTTTAGAAGGTGTGAGGCTGGGCACGTATGGCGTCCTGTGTTTTCCAGGTTGCAATCTGGATACCATGGTGAACTTCATGATGACCGTTGCCAGGACGCTGCTTGAATCCGGGTGAGTGATGACCTGTGACTTACACATTCTAGAGACAATCTGACCTTCAACTGTGTAGGTAAGTGTGTATGGTTTCACTAAGACTCTGTTATTATTTTGCAGCTGACCCGTGAAGTCCTTCCTAGGACTCAGGTATGAGATTCTGTGGCAGTCACACATGAGAGCATGAATGATGTGAATAATGATGTGTTTTGGACTCCATAGTGAGTGTGTTTGGGGCCTGTAGGCAGGTCAGAATCCACTTGACCCCGAGCAATCCTAGTAAGCATGGGCTGTTGCCCTCTGTCTGCTCAGAGATTGCCTTTTATGCCCCCTCATTGATAGATTGATAGGCAGGCTTCCAGGTCAGTTCTCCCATGGTCCATCTCCACAGTAATGACTGTGGAATATTTTCAGGTGTCTCTTGGTGAGAAGACGGTGTCATCGACATCTACAAGTGTGCCTATAATGGTCATGACTCTCCAGCCAAAGCCTTTGACGGAGGCAATATGCAGTTGTCTAGGCATCCTAGGACGTGTATGTGACCCGTTTGCCACAGTGTATCTTTCCGATCATGGTGAGCTCATTCCAGGGAAGCCTATCTATGGTAGTTATGCAGGCATCCAGGAGGTATTGGGATCAGGGGTGAGGTGGGCCTACACTGCAGTACAGACCAGCCGAGCTTTATGTTCCTAAGGAAGTGATGACTGTGTACCTAACTCTTCCTGGTTCTATCACTGTGTTGCAGTTGGTCAGGAAATAACTATGTGCTTTTACCTTTTCTCTTTCAGACATCAGTCATGTTTAGTACTGAGTGTCCTGTGTGGATGATATCCGATGAGTGCTCTGGCGTTCCCAAACTAAATAGTAAACATAAAATTTTTTGAGGGATATCCATGAGAGATGATGGTGTCTGCTGAGGAAGACTTTGACATGATTTAATAGAGTTATCAAAGTTGAGTTGGTGTGTTTCATTTTAAGGAAAGTGAAAAGCATTGTTACAAGTGTGGTAGTAAAACAAGTTGTGATCCTAAACACTTTCGTCACATGTGCTTCCTCAGATTCTGGTGAGGAGAACTGGGTGAGCTAACTATGGTCATGATGGGAACCTGCCTCCAAACATGGTGAACGTTTTAGTGGGTCCTACCTTGGTGCAAATCATTTGATACTAAAGGTGATGTTTAGTGCATAGGCTGCTCTTAACACTTGTGTTAACTACCATGTTTGCAGGGGGAGGTTGGCAGCATGGGAGGTACTGAGGTAATGGCTGCCCACAGTACCTGCCATGCCGCCACCCTACGCCTACAAAAGCTCAGCGCAGACCATGTGATTCCCACATGTCTAGGTAAGTGATGACGTGGGATAACACTCCTTATCGTCATAATTCTCTTGCAGGGATTCAGGTAAGCCACGATGGCTTCCTTGCCATTTGTCTTAAGTAGGACTTTATATTTTTCTATTTTAGAGGGGGTTACATTTCCTACTGTTCATTTCCTAGGAATTCAGGTACACTGGTAGTTATCCTGGCTTGCCAACCCACACTACTGATCATAGGCTATTCACAGGTTTCCAGTCCCGAAGTGACAAGATTGTCACAGTGATGTTGACTCTGGCTAACTAACCATACCCAGGTAGAGTTGATGTTTCTCATAGCGGACGAGGTTGCTTACCAGTGTCCTGGTGGGTAAAGGTTTGGAATCCCTTTGACTCATACATTGCCTTTTATGCCCCTGCAAGAGGCCTAGGGCATGAAATTTTGTGAACTGGGAGTCAGAGGTCCCTGAACCGGCCCTGTACCCTCTCACATGTTCGGACCCATCAGGGGATGTCCAACTGCCGGATTAGGCCCAGAGTCAGACATCCCCTCTCACAGTCTGTGATTCCACGCTTCTTACAACCTGCCAGCTTGCTGAAATGTACCGCTATTCTCACTGTTGCTTCGGGTTGCCGTGCAGGCAGGCGAGGCTCCCACCACCGCCACTGTGCTTGCCAGTCATGAGCCCAGGTTCTGCCTGTGTGGTGCTCTCCTTGTGGACGCACACTGACCACCACAGGGCAGCTCCTACGTTGGGCGTCTGCTCCATGATGGTCAGTGCACATCATAGCGAACAGTGTTTCTGGACATTGTGCCCTAAGGGATTCTTGGCTATTATTATATAGATAGCAATAGTTAGGTAGACTTCAAGGTAACGTCTTCCATGGTTCGTCTCCACATGAATGACCACAGAATGTTTGCGGATATCTCTTGGTGCCTTGAAAGTGTCATCGACATCTGCAAGTGTCCAGGTAACGGTCAGGAGTGTCCAGCCAAAGCCATTGAACTGGGTGAGCTAACTATGGTCATTAAGGGATCCTACGTCTAAACCTGGTAAGTGTTCAAGGGGGTCCTACCGCTGTGCATATCATTTAATATTCAAGGTGAGGTTAAGTGAAGAGGAGGCTCTTAACACTTGTGTTAACAACCATGTTTGTAGGGGGCGGATAGATGACTCTCGGGCAATGTGGTAACTACAGCTCGCAGTGCCAGACAGTCCTCTACCCTCCCCCTACAAACGCCCAGTGCAGACCCTGTGATACTCCCATGTCTAGGTAAGTGATGCCATGTGCTAGCACTCGTTGTCGCCATGATTCTCTTGCAAGGATTTAGGTAAGAAATGATGGTATCCTTGCCAATCCTCTTAAGTAGGAGTTTAAAATGTTGTATTTCAGAGAAGGATCACGTATCCTACTGTGCACGGTTGAGGACTGCAGGCACAGTGGTACTTACCTGGTTGCCAACCCGCAGCACTGATCATAGGCTTTTATCAGGTGTCCAATCCCGATGTGACGCGTTTGTGACAGTGTTGTTGACTCTTGGTAACTACACTTATCCGTGTAGAGTTAATGTGTCTCATAGTTGACGAGGAAGCTTATGGGTGTCCTGATGGGGAAATATTTGTCCTTTAGAGACATTTTATGACTTTCGGGTTCCTGTGATGAAATGACCATGATTTAATGTTGCAACAGAACAAACGACTGGGTTATTATACAGGTAAGTGGTGATGTGGCTTCAACCTCAGCATGAGCCCTCTGATCTGCGGATCGCTAGGTGAGCGCTAATTCTTTTCCCAAGGAAATCGACGTGACCCTCTCTTTTTTGCAAGTACTCAGGTAGGAAATATTTGTCCTCAGATCTAGCAAGAATCAGGTTTTTCACGTGATATTTAGGGAACATTTTCCTTTATCCCTGCCAGGGGTGAGGGATTGTTATATGCAGGTCCTGGTCATAATTGGCCGAACCACTGCACTAACCATGGAAAGGCTGCAGGTGTCCCCGGTGAAATGTTGTCATATCTGACCATGTTTCAGACCTTGGAGTTTTGCAATGTATTCAGGCAGGGTTGATGGTGTCTTACAGAAGGAGGTGTCACAGCTAATTAGGGGTGTCCCGCTACACACAGTTCTGTGTGTTCACATGTATCTTGTGTGCTTTTCAGGGTCTTGTGAAGAAGAGATGATGATGAAGTTCATGGCAGGAAACAGGGGACATTTCTCATATGAGGATAAGTGGTGATGTGTCCTCACACTCATTGTTACCACGTCTTATTTAGGGGGAGTCAGGTAAGAAATTCTCGGGACCTTACAGGCACTAGCACGCATATTGAATCTCCAGTTTGGTATGTTAGACAAAACTTAAGTTGAACTACAGGATTGCTGAGCAATTGGAAGATATTCAGTGTAACTACCACGGATCTCCCAATCCACATTAGTCACTGATTTTTTCTTTCTCTTCGGGGACCAACCAGCAGATGAAGATGTCTCCGACAGTGGCATAGATCTGAGAGGACTGCGAGATGCCAGGTAGAGTTGGGGTGTGCAGTACTCGCCCAGAACAAAGCTATTTGCAGTTTCCATTTTTAGAAGGTGTGTCTCTGGACACATATGGCATCCTGTGTTTTCCACATAGCGGTCTAGATACCATGGTGAACTTCATGATGACCATTGCCTGGATAATGTTTGAATCCGGGTAAGTGATGACCTGTGCCTTACGCATCCTACAGACCATCTGATCTTTAGATTCTAGGTAAGTGTGTATGATTTCACTAAGACCGTGTTATTGTTTTGCAGCTGTCCAGTGAAATCCTTCCTAGTCCTCACATATGAGATTCTGTGACAGTCACTCATGAGAGCATGATGGATGTGAGTAATGCTTTTTGTACTCCATAGTGTTTGTGTTTGGGCCTGTTGGCATTTTAGATTCCTTTGACCACAGCAATTTTAGTGAGCATGGGCTGTTGCCATCTGTCTGCTCAGAGATTGCCTTTTATGCCCCCACTAGAGGCCCGTTGCTCGAAATTTTGTGCCCTGGGGCTCGGGGGCCCCTCAGCCAGCCTGCACCCTCTTGCAGTTCGGGACCCTCGGAGGATGTCCACTGCCAGCTTAGGCCCGCAGTCAGACATCTCGCTCACATTCTGGGACCCCACACTCATTACCACCTGCCTGCTCGCTGCTACTTAACACTCTGTTCACCGCTCCTTAGGGCTGCCGTGTAGGCGGGCGAGGCTCCCGCCACCACCTCTGTGCTTAACAGCAATGAGCCTGGGATTTTGCCTGTGTGGCGCTCACCCTGTGGGAGCACACTGGCCACCAGTGGGCAGCTCCTGCATTGGGTATCTGCCCTATTGTAGTCAGTGCACACCAAACAACCAGTGTTTCTGGTCATTCAGCCCTAAGGGTCGCTTCAGCTTTTATTATATTGTTAGTGATAGATAGGTAGACTTCCAGGTCATTTCTCCCGTGGTCTGTCTCCACATTAATGACTGTTGAATGTTTGCAGGTATCTCTTTGTGGGAAGAAGGTGTCATCGACATCTATAAGTGTCTAGGTAATGGTCATGAGCCTCCAACCAAAGCCATTGACCAAGGCAATGTGCAGTTGTCTAGGTAGCGTGAGATGTGTATGCCACCCATTTTCCACAGTGTGTCTTTTAAATCACAGTGAGTCTATCTCCAGGAAGCTTCTCCACAGTAGTTATGCAGGCATCCAGTAGGTATAGGGGTCAGGGATGAAGTGGGCATACACCACAGCACAGACCAGCCGATCGTCATGTTCCTAAGGAAGCGATGACTGTGTACCTAACACTTCTGGGTTCCATCGCTTTGTTGCAGTTGGTCAGGTAATAACCATGTGTTTTTACCTTTTCTCTTTCAGACATCAGTCATGTTTAATGGTGAGTGTCCTGGGTGAATGATATCTGGTGAGTACTCTGGCGTTCCCAAACTAGTAATCTCCATAGAATTTCTTGTGCGATATCCATGAGAGATGATGGTGTCTGCTGAGGAAGATTTTGACCTGATTTAATAGAGATATCAAGGTTGAGTTGGTGTGTTTCAACGTAATGGAAGTGAAAAGCATTGTTGGCCGGTGTGGTCATAAAACAAGTTGTGATCCTAAACACTTTTGTCACATGTGTTTCTTCAGATTTTGTTAGGAGAACTAGGTGAGCTAACTTTGGTCATTATGGGAACCTGCCTCTAAACCTGGTAGGTTTTCAAGTGGGTCCTGACACTGTGCACATCATCTGATACTCAAGGTGAGGTTAAGTGAAGAGGATGCTGTTTACACTTGTGTTAACTACCATGTTTGTAGGGGGAGGGGAGCGGCATGGTTGGCACTGAGGTAATAGACACCCACAGTTCCAGCCGTGCCGCCCCCTTTCCCTACAAAACTCCAGCGCAGACCATGTTTTGCTCACATGTCTAGGTAAGTGATGCCGTGTGCTAGCATTCCTTGTTGCGATGATCCCCTTGCAGGGATCCAGGTAAGAAATGATGGATTCCTTGCCAGTCTTCTTAAGTAGGAGTTTACAGTTTTCTATTTTAAAGAAGATTTACGTTTCCTACTGTGCATGTTCCAGGACTGCAGGCACACTGGTACTTATCCTGGCTTGCCAACCCGCAGCACTGATCATAGGCTTTTCACAGGTGTCCATCTTGAAGTGACGCGTTCGTGACAGTGATGTCCACTCTGGATGACTACACGTATCCAGGTAGAGTTGATGTGTCTCATAGTGGACGAGGTTGCTTACGGGAGTCCTAGTGGGGAAAGGTTTGTCGTTTAGACATTTCATGACTTTCAGGTTCCTGTGAGTAAATCACAATGACTAACCTCTCCCTATAATGAAAGACGTGGCTGTCATGCATGTACGTGGTGATGGGGGCTTCAACCACTGCGTGAGCTCTCTGATCTGCAGATCACTAGGTGAGCGCTGATGTTTCTCTCAACAAAATCAAAGGTGACCCTCTCTTCTTTGCAGGTATTCAGGTGGGAAATGATAGTCCTCAGAAGCCTAGCAAGCTCCAGGTAGTTCATGCGATATTTTAGAGACATGTTGTTCCCAACAAAATCGCGGTGACCTGTAAATATGTGTCTCTTCTCTGCGTCCAGTGTGGCTAGAGAGCGGTCCGGTTCCTGAGTAGGGACGGCTGGGGACTGGGAAACGTAAAGAAAGAGACAGACACAGAGATGGAAAGTAAAACCTGGGGCTGGGTGGAAACGCTGTCCTCCAATGGAGGCAGGGACAGGGACCCAGAGCCAATACAGCGTGTTTATTTTTATACAGCAAAAAACAGGAAGTTTTACTAAAAGTCAAGACAAAGGAGATTCTGTGCATTCTTGGGTGGGCCTGAGTCCTATTCATTCCAGGTGCTTGGCTGGATTTAAATAGCAAAACCCCACCCCCTGGCACCTGGGCTGAAAGTTAAGCTGACAACGCTCCTGCCTTTTGGCAAAGCATGTTTTCAGGTCGTGGCTTTGCCAAAGCCACTGGATTCAGCTGAAAATATAAGAAATACCCATGTGCCTTCTCAGGCGCTCTCTACAGTGACCCTCTCTTTTTTGCAGGTATTCAATAGGAAATGATAGTCCTCAGCAGTCTAGCAAGCTCCGGGTTATTCACGTGATATTTTAGAACATTTTCCTTTCTCCCTGGGAGGTATGAGGGATTGCTGTATGCAGGTCCAGATCGTAATAGGCCGAACCACAGAACTAACCATGGAAAGGTTGCAGATGTCCCATGGTGAAATGTCATATCTGACCATGGTCCGGACCTTGGACTTCCACCAAGTATTCAGGCAGGGTTGATGGTGTCTTACAGAAGGAAGTGTCCCAGCTAATCTGGGGTGTCCCACTACACAAAGTTCTGTGTTTTCACACGTATCTTGTATGTTTCAGGTCTTGTGGAGTAGAGATGACAACAAAGTTCCTGGCTGTTAACGGGGGTCATTTCCCATATGCGGATAAGTGCTGATGTGTTCTCACACTCATTGTTACCATGATTCATTTGCCGGAAGACAGGTAAGATATTCTAGGGACCCTATAGGCACTAGCAACCATATTGAATCTTCAGTTTGGTATGTTAGACAAAACTTACATTGTACTACCGGATTTCTGAGCGTTTGGAAGATATCAGTGTAACAAACACGGATCTCCGAAGTCACATTAATCAGGGGATTTTTCTTTCTCTGAGGGGACCAGCCAGCAGGTGAAGGTGTCTTTGACAGTGGCATAGATCTGAGAGGACTGTGAGATGCCAGGTAGAGTTGGGGTGTGCAGTGCTGGATCTGAACAAAGCTATTTGCAGTTTCTATTTTTAGAAGGTGTGAGGCTGGGCACGTATGGCGTCCTGTGTTTTCCAGGTTGCAATCTGGATACCATGGTGAACTTCATGATGACCGTTGGCAGGACGCTGCTTGAATCCGGGTGAGTGATGACCTGTGACTTACACATTCTAGAGACAATCTGACCTTCAACTGTGTAGGTAAGTGTGTATGGTTTCACTAAGACTGTTATTATTTTGCAGCTGACCCGTGAAGTCCTTCCTAGGACTCAGGTATGAGATTCTGTGACGGTCACTCATGAGAGCATGAATGATGTGAATAATGATGTGTTTTGGACTCCATAGTCAGTGTGTTTGGGGCCTGTAGGCAGGTCAGAATCCACTTGACCCCGAGCAATCCTAGTAAGCATGGGCTGTTGCCCTCTGTCTGCTCAGAGATTGCCTTTTATGCCCCCACATTGATAGATTGATAGGCAGGCTTCCAGGTCAGTTCTCCCATGGTCCATCTCCACAGTAATGACTGTGGAATGTTTTCAGGTGTCTCTTGGTGAGAAGACGGTGTCATCGACATCTACAAGTGTGCCTATAATGGTCATGACTCTCCAGCCAAAGCCTTTGACGGAGGCAATATGCAGTTGTCTAGGCATCCTAGGACGTGTGTGTGACCCGTTTTCCACAGTGTGTCTTTCCGATCATGGTGAGCTCATTCCAGGGAAGCCTATCTATGGTAGTTATGCAGGCATCCAGGAGGTATTGGGATCAGGGGTGAGGTGGGCCTACACTGCAGCACAGACCAGCCGAGCTTTATGTTCCTAAGGAAGTGATGACTGTGTACCTAACTCTTCCTGGTTCTATCACTGTGTTGCAGTTGGTCAGGAAATAACTATGTGCTTTTACCTTTTCTCTTTCAGACATCAGTCATGTTTAGTGCTGAGTGTCCTGTGTGGATGATATCCGATGAGTGCTCTGGCGTTCCCAAACTAAATAGTAAACATAAAATTTTTTGAGGGATGTCCATGAGAGATGATGGTGTCTGCTGAGGAAGACTTTGACATGATTTAATCGAGTTTTCAAAGTTGAGTTGGTGTGTTTCATTTTAAGGGAAGTGAAAAGCATTGTTACAAGTGTGGTAGTAAAACAAGTTGTGATCCTAAACACTTTCATCACGTGTTTCCTCAGATTCTGGTGAGGAGAACTGGGTGAGCTGACTCTGGTCATTATGGGAACCTACGTCTAAATCTGGTAAGTGTTCAAGGGGGTCCTACCGCTGTGCAAATCATTTGATACTCAAGCTGAGGTTAAGTGAAGAGGAGGCTCTTAACACTTGTGTTAACTACCATGTTTGTAGGGGGGTGGGGGGGATAGATGACTCTCGGGCAATGTGGTAACTAAGCTCCCAGTGCCAGACAGTCCTCTACCCTCCCCCTACAAAAGCCCAGCGCAGACCCTGTGGTGCTCACATGTCCAGGTAAGTGATGCCATGTGCTAGCACTCATTGTCGCCATGACTCCCTTGCGTGGATTTAGGTAAGAAATGATGGTATCCTTGCCAATCCTCTTAAGTAGGAGTTTAAAATGTTCTATTTCAGTGAAGGATCACGTAGCCTACTGTGTGCGTTTGAGGATTGCAGGCGCACTGGTACTTACCCTGGTTGCCAACCCGCAGCACTGATCATAGGCTTTTCTCAGGTATCCAATCCCGATGTGACGCGTTTGTGACAGTGTTGTTGACTCTTGGTGACTACACTTATCCATGTAGAGTTGATGTGCCTCCTAGTGGACGGGGTCGTTATGGGTGTCCTAATGGGGAAAGGTTTGTCATTTACAGACGTTTCATGACTTTCAGGTTCCTGTGACGAAATGTCCATAACTTTTACGTTGCCCCGGAACAAAGGACTAGGTTATGATACAGGTAAGTGGATGTGGCTTCAGCCACAACATGAGCCCTCTGATCTGCGGATCGCTAGGTGAGCGCTGATGCTTTTCCCAACAAAATCGAGGTGACCCTCTCTTCTTTGCAGGTATTCAGGTAGGAAATGTTAGTCCGAAATCTAGCAAGATGCATGTTTTTCACGTGACACTTTAGAGAACATTTTCCTTTATCCCTGGGAGGGATGAGGGATTGCTGTATGCAGGGCTTTATCATAATAGGCCAAACCACAGCACTAACCATTGAAAGGCTGCAGGTGTCCCGTGGTGAAATGTTGTCATAACTGACCATGGTCCGGACCTTGGAGTTCCGCAAAGTATTCAGGCAGGGTTGATGGTGTCCTACAGAAGGAAGAGTCGCAGCTAATCTGCGGTGTCCTGCTTCACGAAGGTCTGTGTATTCACACGTATCTTTTGTGTTTCAGTGTCTTGTGAAGGAATGATTACAAAGTTCATAGAGGTTAACGGGGGACATTTCTCATATCCAGATAAGTGGTGATGTGTCCTCACTCATTGTTACCATGACTTGTTTACCGGAGACAGGTGAGAAATTCTAGGAACCCTATAGGCTCTAGCAACCATATTGAATCTCCATTTTGGTATGTTAGACAAAACTTAGGTTGCACTTCAGGATTGCTGAGGGATTGGAGGATATCAGGGTAACTATCACGGATCCCCCAAGTCACATTAATCGGGATTTTTCTTTCTCTGAGGCGACCAACCAGCAGATGAAGGTTTCTCCGGCAATGGCATGGATTTGAAAGGACTGCGTGATGCCAGGTTGGTTTGGGCTGTGCAGTGGTGGCCCAAAAGAAGGCTATTTGCAGTTTCTATTTTTAGAAGGTATGGCACTGGACACATATGGCATCCTGTGTTTTCCAGGTTGCGGTCTAGAGTCCATGGTGAGCTTCATCTTGATCATTTCTCTGTCGGTGCTTGAATCCCAGTATGTGATGACCTGTGCCTTATCCATCCTATAGATATCTGATCTTCAGTTATCTAGGTAAGTGTGTATGGTTTCCCTAAGACCATGTTATTGTTTTGCAGCTGACCCGTGAAGTCCTTCCTAGTACTCAGGTAGGAGATTCTTGGACAGTCACTCATGAGAGCATGATTGATGTGAATAATGATGTTTTTTGGACTCCATATTCAGTGTGTTTTAGGCCTGTAGGCAGTTTTGTATTCATTTGACCCAAGCACTCCTAGTGAGTATGGGCTGTTGCCTTGTCCCTGCTCAAGATTGCCTTTTATGCTGCCATACTGATAGATTGATAGGTAGACTTCCAGGTAATTTTCCCATGGTCCACTTCCACATTAATGACCGTGAAATGTTTACAGGTATCTCTTCGTCGGAAGAATATATCATCCACATCTGCAAGTATCCAGGTAATAGTCATGAGTCTCCAACCAAAGCCGTTGACCAAGGCAGTGTGCACTTGTCTAGGCAACCTAAGGCGTGTATGCCACCCATTCTTCACAGTGTGTCTTTCAGGTCACGGTGAGCCCATCCCCGGGAAGCCTGTCTACGGTAGTTATGCAGGCATCCAGTAGGCATTGGGGTCAGGGATGAAGTGGGCCTACACTGCAGCACAGACCAACCAACCGATCTTCATGTTCCTAAGGAAAAGATGACTGTGTACCTCACAGTTCCTGGTTCCATCACTTTGTTGCAGGTGGTCTGTGGGAAACTGTTTATTGCCTTCACTATCTGATAAGCATAGACAGAACTCCCCGAAACCCCCCCGAAGGCTGGGTGCCTTTGAAGCCCTAGCAAAGCTCGGAGCTAGGCGCCACCTCTGTTTGTCCAGACAGTGGTAGCTGAAACTACTCCCCCATTTATTTATTTTTTTCAAATATATTTTATTGATTTTTTACAGAGAGGAAGGGAGAGAGATAGTTAGAAACATCGATGGGAGAGAAACATCGATCAGCTGCCTCCTGCACATCTCCCACTGGGGATGTGCTCGCAACCCAGGTACATGCCCTTGACCGGAATCGAACCTGGGACCTTTCAGTCCGCAGGCCGAAGCTCTATCCACTGAGCCAAACCGGTTCTGGCGCCCCCATTTATTATTATGTAAATCCTTGCTGATGGGCTAGTCTGCCTGTTAATGGCAGGTCGCCTGCCTAAGGGCTACTCCGGATCAATAAAAGCTTGGTGAGGCCTGAGCACGGTGGAAGTCCTTTGGGACTTGCCGCCTGCTCCCCCAATATTGCAAAATTATCTCGTGTCTTTTTCTCTCATTTGTTGTGCGGCTCCTCTTTCAGATACCGAACCCTACTCCACGCGGGTCGTGGAAGGAGTCTCACTCAACAGTGGTCAGGTAATAATCATGTATTTTTACCTTTTCTCTTTCAGACAAGTCATGTTTCGTGCTGAGTGTCCTAAGTAGATGATATCCGCTGTGTACCCTGCCATTCCCAAACTAGTAGTCTCCATAGGATTTCTTGAGGGATACCCATGAGAGATGATTGTGTCTGCTGAGGAAGATTTTGACCTGATTTAGTAGAGTTATCAAGGTTGAGTTGGTGTGCTTCATCGTAATGGAAGTGAAAAGCATTGTTGGCTGGTGTGGTCGTAAAACATGTTGTGATCCTAAACACTTTTGTTACATGTGTTTTTTTAGATTCTTGTGAGGAGAAGTCGGTGAGCTAACAATGGTTGTTATGGGAACCTGCCTCTAAACCCAGTAGGTGGTCAAGTGGGTCCTGACGCTGTGCACATCATCTTTTACTCAAGGTGAGGAAGAGGATGCTCTTAACACTTATGTAAGCCTTTGGGTTAGTTGGGGGATGGGAGCAGCATGCCTGGTACTGAGGTAAGGGCTGTTGGGGACCTTAGCCCAGCACGGATCATGTGACGCTCTCATGTCTAGGTAAATGATGTTGTGTCACCATGATGCCCTTGCAGGTAGGTATTCAGGTAAGAGACAATGGATTCCTTGCCAATCATCTTAAGTAGGATTTTAAAATTTTCTATTTTAGAGAAGGTTTGTGTTTCCTACTGTGCATCTTTGAGGCTTGCAGGCACACTGGTTCTTACCCTGGCTTGCCAACCCTCAGGATAATTCATAGGCTTTTCACAGGTGTCTAATCCAGAAGTGATGCACTTGTGACAGTAGTGTTGACTCTGAATGACTGTACGTATCCAGGTAGAGTTGAAGTGTCTAATAATGGATACTCCTGAGAGAAAAGTTTGTCCTGGTGTCGAAAAGGTTTGTCCTTTACAGACATTTCATGACTTCTGGTTCCTTTGAGGACTTCACAATCACTGTGCTACTGCACAGGAATGAAGGCCATGGCTGTTATGCAGGTAAGTGGTGATGTGGCTTCAGCCACAGCATGAGCCCTCTGATCTGCAGATCGCTAGGTGAGCGCTGATGCTTTCTCCAACAAAATCAAGGTGACCCTCCCTTGTTTGCAGGTATTCAGGTAGGAAGTGATCGTCCTCAGCAACCTAGCAAGCTCCACGTTGTGCATATGATATTTCAGAGCAGCAGTTGCCAATCTTTCGGACCTCATGGACCACCAGTGGTCCGTGGACCTTCGGTTGGTGACCGATGTTTTAGAGAACATTTTTCTTTATCCCTGAGAGGGATGAGGGCTTGCGGTATCCATGTCCTTATCATAACACACCGAACCACAGCACTAACCATGGAAATAAATGTTGCAGGTGTCCTGTGGGTAAATGTCATATCTGAAACATTGCCTGACCTTGGAGTTCTGCAAGTACTCAGGTAGAGTTGATAGTGTCTTAAATTAGGAAGAGTCCCAGCTAATCTGGGGTGTGGCACTACACGAAGTTCTGTGTATCACACGTATCTTTCGTGTTTCAGTGTCTTGTGAAGAAAAGATTACAAAGTTCACGGAGGTTAACGGGGGACATTTCTCATATGCGGATAAGTGGTGATGTGTCCTCACACTCATTGTTACCATGACTTGTTTACCGGGAGTCAGGTAAGAAATTCTTGGGACTCTGTAGGTATATGAGCAACCATATTGACTCTCCAGGTTGGCATGTTAGACAAAACTTAAGTTGAACTACAGGATTGCTGAGGGATTGGAAGATATTAGTGTAACTACCATGAATCTCCCAAGTTACATTAATAACTGGATTTTTCTTTCTCTGAGTGGACTAGCCAGCAGATAAAGGTGTCTCCGGCAATGGCGTAGATCTGAGAGGACTGTGAGATGCCAGGTAGAGTTGGGGTGTGCAATGGTGGCCCAGTACAAGGCTATTTTTAGTTTCTATTTTTTTGAAGGTGTGACTGTGGACTCATATGGCATCATGTGTTTTCCAGGTTGGGGTCTAGGTACCATGGTGAACTTCATCATGATCAATGCCCTGATGGTGCTTGAATCCCGGTAAGTGTAGACCTATGCTTTATGCATCCTATGGACATCTGGCGTTCAGTTATATAGGTAATTGTGTATGGTTTATGTAATACCATTTTATTGTTTTGTAGCTGACCCGTGTAGTTTATTAGTACTCAGGTATGAGATTATGTGACACTCACTCATGAGAGCATGATGGGTGTGGATAATGTTGTTTTTCAGACTCTATATTAAGGATATTTTTGGCCTCTAGGCAGTTCAGAATTCATTTGACCCAAACAGTACTCGTGAGCATGGGCTGTTGCTGTCTCCCTGCTCAGAGATTGTGTTTTATGCCCCCATACTGACAGATTCGTAGGTAGACTTCCAGGTAATTTCTCCCATGGTCCATGACCACAATACTGACTGTGGAATGTTTGCAGACATCTCTGCGAAAGAAGAATGTGTCTCTCAATTCATTGCAGTCATGGATGTCTTCAACTATCCGGTTAATGATCGGTGTTTAAACAATGCTATTGACCCAGAGAATGTGCAGTTTTCGAGGCAGTTTAAGACATTTGCGGAATACATTTTCCACAATGTTTCCTTCGTCTCGTGTGAGGACATTACTGGTAAACCTATCAATGGTAGTTCTCAAGGTATCCAGCAGGTATTGAGGTAAGGTCTGCTGTGTACCTATGCACAGCACAAGCCATCTGTTCATCACATAGAAGTTATTAATTTTCATTTTTTTATATTTTACATAACATTTCTTTTTAACTATGCAAGTTTTGAGTAATTTCATACATCCACATAATCATCATGATATTCAAATCATGTAAATTTCCAGGTGTTCCATTAAGAAAGTCTTACCTGACCATGGTCCTGACATGGTGTACTGCTAGTGCTCAGGTAGAGTTGATGTTCTCATAATGATGAAAGTGATGAATGTTGGTTTTTTTTTGGTGGGTGTCTTGGTAGAACAGGTTGTGTCCTTTTACACATATGTCATATGGGTTTTTCAGGTTCATGACAACAGATTGTGGTGACCCTGTCAATGGCCATTAACAGGGGACACTTCTAGAATCCCGATTAGTGATGATATGCACCTTCACCATATCACAGACCAGGCACTCTTTATATTCTTAGGTAAGTGATGCTTGTCCTTGTTCTACCATGAGATTTTTTTCTTTAGGTTTCAGGTAAGAAATGATAGTATTTTACCAGTTCTAAAAATCATGGTATCCTACTGGTTTATATATTGGAAAATACTTGTGTTTAATTATATTGTTGTTGAGTGATTGTCCGATATCCATATAATTATCATGGATCTGAGAGCAAGGGTGGGCAAACTTTTTGACTCGAGGGCCACAATGGGTTCTTAAACTGAACCGGAGGGCCAGAACAAAAGCATGGATGGAGTGTTTGTGTGAACTAATACATGTTAACACTGCTGCTGGTGAAGGAGCGGAGGGGAGAGCAAGAGAACCCTCCGCTCTTTCGGCTCCGCGGGCCGGATAGAACAGCCAAACGGGCCGGATTCAGCCCGCGGGCCGTAGTTTGCCCACGGCTGATCTGAGAGTCACAATAGCAACCATTAGTTTTTTCCCCGGTTAGCATTCAAGAGGTAACGGTGTCTCTCGGATTGGCATAGACCTGAAGTGCTCCAAGATTCCAGGTAGATTTGATGAGTCTTGCAGTGATGATAGTACAAGGTTATTCAGGGTCCAGGTAATAAAGGTGTGTTTATAGACACATTTGTTACAGTGTGTCCTTTAGGTTACAGTTAAGATGATGATAAACCTCATAATGATCAATAAAGGTATTTTGCTTGGATCCAGGATAAGTGATGTTGCAGGCCTTTTGGACACTACAGACCATCTGATATTCAGATATCTTGGTAAACACAGATGACATTCCTAACTTTTGTATTGCCAAGTTTTTTGCACGTATCCAGGTAAGAAATGATATTGTCCCAACCAATACTAATAAATAGCTCTTATTAACTTAGAGTTTTATGGTTCCCTTTAAGTTTGTAGGGATCATAGGATTTTCAGGACTCCAGGTTGTGGAATTGTTCTTAAACACTTTGTTTCTTTGGTGTTTCTAGGTTTCAGTGCAGTAATTGTTGAGAACCTACGTATGATATTAAAGGCAAAGTTTTGCTTGCATCCCGTATAAGATGATGGCGTTTATACCAGTTAGAGGTCATGAGACTGTGCATACATCCAAGTAGGCAATGATGGTGTTCTTAGACAAGCATAGTGGCCAAATTTATTTGCAAGTATCCTTGTAAGTTGTGTTGACTAACCACTGCAGTGATCTGGGGAATTTTGCCAATGTCCTGTCATACATACTATGAAGGCACCTCTAACTGAGGCGTTTTTCTTGGGAATTTTCAAGTATCCAGGTAAGAGTTGATGGTGTCCCTAATTAAGATGATAACCTTGTGATTTTGCAGCTGTCCCAGCATGATATGACATATTCCTACTGTAACCTTGATCCTGTGCCTCTCTAGGTATTCAGGTGAGAGGCGGTATTTGTTTGATTATATTAATGACCATGGGGCAGGGCAGGTGAAGAGCTGCAAGTATGCAGGCAGGAGATTATTGTGTCTGTATTTGCTGTGCTGACCTTCAAAATTTTCATGTGTCCAAGTAAGAGGCGATCAGTCTCTTAACTTGCTAGTAGCCTTGGGATACTTTAGTTTTCTGGTAAGGAGTGATATGTTCTTAACCATGTTAGTTACCATGGGATTTTGCAGGTATCCACATAAAAGATGATGGCAGTTCTAACTATGGTATTGACCACAGGATTTTGCAGGTATCCCCAGTATGAAATTATATATCCACAACTATATTATTTATCATCAGAATGTTAGGTATTATGGGAGGAGCTAATGTTATTGCTAACCACACTAATGGTCATAGCATTTTGCAGATACACGGTCAAGAGATGATGGTGTCTTTATCAACATTGGTGTCCATGGCAATGAAAGAAGACTGGGATACTTTTTTGGTTAGCTATATATTTTCTTAAAAGAATTTTAACATTTAATGACTACTAAATATTCATAAGCACATTTTTTCTTATATCCATTCCTTGATTTGTTCAATTTTTTTCATAATGACATTGGTACCAGTAATCTTACCCCCACATTTATGAAATATTTTAATACCGAGGAACCATCAATACAGACATGCTTCATGTAAAATGTTATTCCTAAAGAAAAGTGGGCTATAGATTCAATTCTTAGTTAACGGGTTAGGGAAAACAAGGAAGAGGAATATTCATGTGCATATTCTGGAGAAAAACCTTTTTACTCTCACCCTCCTGATAGGAATAGGTATTACGTGATATGTTAGAAATAGATGTGGAATTATATAGATTAAGGGGGACTTCAATAGCTCTTCTGCAATTAATTCAGTTATTTAAATTTCATTTAGATTGCACTGTTGAAACAGAAACTGAGAGCTGAATAAGAACTTGGTGACCAACTACTTCACCACCATCATGAATGAGAAAGCCCTGAATGCAGAGGTCAATCAATGTCACACAATGTTTAGCTACCACCTGCTCTTTCAACTGTCCTGTTTTCTTTGTTTGAAAGCCTAAGACAGATTAAAAATCAGTAAAGCAGGTCGGCTATTGCTTGTTTGAATCAATATATCTCAGGAAACGTAATTCCAATTGGCCAGACTCTCCATCATGCACTTTGTTCTTTTGTTTTGTGGTGGGTTTTTTTTTGCTCAAATATTCCATGTAAAATTCTCCTTAAGAAAGCCCTGGTTCTCAGTCCTAACCCTCCAGCTGCCAATGTCTCCAATGAGGGAAGCAACCTAGTCTGAATTTCAATTCAACCAAGTAGGATCCCTGTGAACTTCCGTGTCCTTGGCCATGCCCATAGTAGGCACTCAGTAAGTGTTTATTGAAGTAAATGAGTGCTTCTTGATAGTTTAAATTATTGTGGTTTAACTCATTCAACCACCATTCTTTCTTCTAGTGTATAAAGGTAAGAGAGCTAAAACTCCATTTCTCAGACTTCTTACAACACGGATATGAATGCAATTTAGGTTCCACCATCAGATATAACAGTGTGTAACTTTTATTCTAGCTGAGTCATGGGTAGAAAGGCAGGGGGATCCATTTTGCTGGCATGGATTGTGGCAGGGGGACCATAGTTCTGGGAAAAGGTGTTTGAAGAGCTTGGAATTCATAAAACAAGCAAACCAAAACTTGGAGATATAACTTGGGGTCAAATATACTATTTAAAAAAACACCCTTTCAATTTTCCCATGTTTTCCTTTTATTTTTTGAAAAGTTAACAGATATTATTGTAACAAGGATAAGAGAGTTTGACAAAGAAAAAGCCAACTATTATCCCAACACTGAAGAACATGAACACTTCCATTTTCCCATTTTTCATCAGTCATTATCCATATGAACACATATTAGATAGGTGCCATAACATTGATATACTTTCATATTCTGATTTCTTTCTCTGAAAATTACATTGTAAATATATATGCACATATTTTTAAAAATATATTTTTATTGATTTTAATATATATTTTTATTGATTTCTGAGAGAGGAAGGGGGAGAGAGAGAGAGAGAGATACATCAGTGCTGAGAGAGAATCATCAAGTGGCTGCCTCCTACATGCCTCCTACTGGGGATCGAGCCCGCAACCCCGGCATGTGCCCTGACTGGGAATCAAACCATGACCTCCTGGTTCATGGGTTGTTGCTCAACCACTGAGCCACACCAGCCATGGCCATATTTTAATATATGAAAAGAGGCAAAATTGCAAGGAAACATTAAACATGTAATTCTATGCATGTAGAAATCTTCCATTCAACAACAAGTACCTATCAGTAATAGGTACAGTTCCATGCTCTGGGCATCAACAGCGAAGAAGGTAGACAACGCCCATGCTCAGAGGAGGATAATATTCGCTAGTGGGTTACAACTCCACTGATTCATTCAGCCTGGTGTCCCTGTTACTTCATTATGTCATTGTCCCAGCATAGTAATAGTTCTCACTCTCAAAGGTGTCTCAGTTTGGATGATACATTACGCGGTCACCCTGTATATAAGAGATAAATATACAAGTGAAGATACACATTAATAGAGTAATAAATGCTATAGAAATCTCCTAAGGTAAGGTGATGTAATTGGAGAAAGGGACTTCTTTAGTTAGAGTGGTCAGAAAATCCTCTTTGAGGAAAGCTCAGACTGAATGACAAGAAGAAGCCAAGCAGGTGAAGATGGAAGGGGGTAAGCATTCTAGGAATAGCAAATGGAAACAGTTGTGTCCCGAGGACAGAAGGGCAGGGGAGATGGAGTGCAGTCTGTGAGGGCGAGAGCGGCCCAAGAGTAGGCCAGGGCTAGCTTTACAAGGCCTTGTATGTTATGGGGAGGAGCTCGGCTTTCATGTGAAATGCAGTGGGCAGTCTTTGAAGGAGAGCAAAGTCACCTAATTTGTCTTTGCCCGATTTATTCAAATCCATAGGACAGCAGATCAATACCTGTAAGACATTCTCAAACTTAAAGTGCAGTGGCTCCTATAGCAAAGCCACAGATCCCATGATTTATGGAAAAATCCTATTCATTTGTTACCAACACTAGAATGAAGTGTAGATTGCTATGACTTCAAATAATCCTAAGCTTAACTTAAATTCCTGAGAAGCATATATATTTACATCTTCTCCCTCTAGCGTATTAAAGAATAAAATAAGTGTTCATTTTTAGAACTTGAGAATGGACTTGCAAACAAACGCACATTTTTACAAGATTAATCATGCTCCCCTCTCGTCATCAATGCCATTAGTTAAGGATTATGCAATTGGAAGGTAGTGGGGACAAGTATCTAGACACAAAGGAGTGGCTATTTGGGACAGACTTGGTCTCATGAATAGAACTAGTTGGGGAGGGAAGGAGGAGAGGATGCCAGAGGTCTGGTCTAGGTCCTTGGTAGTAGGTGTTCCAGCAGTTTCTGGAGCATGTTAGGATGACAGCTCAGAGGCGCACTCCACCTGCTACGCTTGGTCTCCCAAGACCCAGCCCTTGACCACACAGGTGTGTCTAACACAAGGATGCCAGGCTGCAGAGGTTGAACTAGAGCCAAATCCTGGGGGGCACACTGCTCACCAACCATGTCAGCTTTGGTGTGTCTTTTGGTTTTATGAATTCCAAGCTCCTCAGATACACGGTACCCTTGTCGTAGGCCAGGTCACTAAAATGGATGTCCACTCCCCACCTAGAACCAGGACTGAGGAAAGGGCCATGCCCAGAAGAGATGTCACAGAGGCTTCATCTATGCCTAGTAGCCCTATGTTTTGAGCATTCCTGTGGTTATGACTCCTGACCAGTCAGTCCCCTTACTGTCTGACTCTCTTAGCAGATGCACCCTTCCCAGCTGGCTAATTCTTTCTCCTGGTTCTCACTGTGGATTTGAGACTTGATTTCTTGTTTCCGTAACATCTGGAGCATAAAACAAATAGAAGCATTTCCCCTTATTCGCCTGCAGAAATAATTAGTTGCTTGAGGCTGCTGTGGGTAGCAGGACTCTATACAGCACGCCAGCCACCTAATCTATCATTATCTCAAGTGCCGCCTTCCCTGGCGCCAGCAATCCTGTTAGGACCTTCATCATCTCCTCTGTCACCCTTTGGTACTTCAGGTCTTTTCTGTTTCCCTCGGGACTAGTTAAGACAGATGCTAATGTGTTGGTGAGGTTTTGAAAATAACACTTTTCATAGCAGTGGTTTGAGCTAATGGTGTTTTTCATCTCAAAAATGTTCTACAAACATTAATTAGGCTGCTAGCTCCCTGGTGGGCTTAGGCCAAGAGAAGGATCACTCACGGAGCAGGTTTCCGTTTTTACCTCAAGCCACAGAAAGTTGAGGAAACAAGGCCTGGGAGCTCCCCCCAACAGCTCTTTTCTTGGAGGGTTTAACATGCCTTTAGAACTTTTGCGATGCTCAGAAAATGAAGGCTTTTGTGATGGTTCATAAAATGAAACCCCTTGGAATGTGTAAGTGAAGTCTACCCAGTAAAAACCACCTGTCAAAAAGCATTCTTTGTTCATTATTATGGAAGAATATACATCCATTGAGTTAGTGCAATAGGAAAACAGAATAAACTGAGAGTCTAAATCAATTCAATAAGACAATACTTCGTTTTCAATAGGAAGAGGGAAAAAACAAGAAAACAAAACCCTAGCAGGTGTGAGTAGGAAGAAGGAAGGATATGAGAGAAGAGGAGATCCCTAAAAGCATTCTTGCCATTTCCTCATTCTGATGCAGAAATGCAAACAGAAAAGCTTTAGAAGAAACACCTGGAAAAACAGTATCTCCATATTCAAAATGCAGCAAGGGCAGGCTAGGGCTAATGCGTGGTGACATTCATTCATGGTCATTTTCATGTAAATCAGTGATTCTCAATCAGGTGACATTTTGCCCCCCAGGGAACATTGGACAATATCTGGAAATGAGGTATTTTGGGTTGTCGCCGCTGGAGGGAAGGCACAGGTGGAGTGCTACTGGCATCTAGGTTCTGGAGGTCAGGGACGCTACAACAAATACCCCACGATGCACATCACAAAGAATGATCCAGCCACACATGGCCCCAGTGCCAAGGTGGAGGAACCCTGCCCTAAAGCATTACCTTGTCAGAGAGCTGTCTCCAAATGCACTTGGCGTTAGTGACGTGGTGATAGCCATCTATGTGGTTGACCCCAACCCCACGCACCCCAGCAGAGTGCTCTTCCCTTCGGCTTGCTCTAGGACCCCTCCGTGAGGCCTGGCAACCCCGTCAGCGCACACAGCCTAACCTCGAACATGTTCCCAGCTGCTGCCCTTGATTGTCTCAGAAGGTAATGGCCGTACTTTCATTCTGGAATGATCCAGGCTCCTTTGAATTAGAAAGACATGCGCATTTCAACTCACATAGATGGGCCAGTTTCCTTTCATTTGAGGAGGAACAAAGTCAAGTACCCGATCAAGGAAAGATCCCTCTGCTGAAACCTCTGCAGCACCTCAAGTCCGTGCGGAGAATGTTGAGAAGGGAGAGGCTCTGTATTCTTCTGCTCCCTTGTCCCAGAATCATCCGTTGACCTTGTGGCGTTCTGCTGAAATAGTCATGTTTTGGGAGTCTAGAGACAGTGCAGAAAAAGGGCACAGGGGCAAAGATAAAAGAGGTATCTTATAACTTCATCTGCTTGAGCATGGAACCTCTTTTTGTTGTTGTTGTTAATTCTTACCCTAGGATATTTTTTCATTGATTTTTAGAGAGAGTGGAAGGGGGAGGGAGAGACACAGAGAGAGAAACATTGATTGATTGCTTCCCATACAGCCCTGCAACCAGGGCTCGGGGAGGAGACTGCAACCAAGGTACATGCCTTTGACTGGAATCAAACGCAGGACCCTTCAGTCCTCAGGCCAACGCTCTATCCACTGAGCCAAACTGGCTAGGGGAGAACCCCTTATCTACAAATGTTGCTACGCAGCAAAAATATTGAGACATGGTCATTTCAGCCAAAATTACATTCAAGTTAAAAAAGACCTGGGAACCATCCCTGTTTATTTTTCATTACAGTCAAAAGTTGTATACTATCTAAAATATAAAGACTGCTAGAACAGAATTCCAGTCTTTTGAGTTCAGTTAAGAGGGAGATAGCTAATAAAACAGCTGTCTGAGACAGAAAGTAGAAGAGAGGTCAGGGACCGGGGGAGGGGGAAATGGGAAGATACTGCTTCATGGTTACAGAGTCTCTGGGGTGATTTAAAAGTTTTGGAAACTAGATAATGGCTATGGCTGCAGTGTCAGTCTGAGGATGTTTGGGCCTGATTGATGGGCAGTCTTCCATTCATCTCCAGTTAGAGGAGTCTCTAGGCCCCTGGCAACGGACCTAAATGAGTTTCCCTGCTGTGCTTCATTGTGGGCGGCTTAAGGGAAGCATGGTCTCTGCACAAGCCCAGTGGGAGCTGGACCTAGAGGGCAGCCGGTGTTGTGAAACATTCATTTTCCAGGCAACAGGTTCTCTAGAAGGAGCTCTGGCTGGTGCACTGCTGTGCTCGCCACACACCTAGCACGTTTAAAGCCTTTTAAAAGCCTTTAAAAAGCCTCTTCCAAGCCTTTTATTATTGCCAATTAAGCAAAAGGGGAAACGTGGCTTAAATAAATTGCCCCAAAGCACGTGGATCTTCCATGGTGAAGCCAGCTTCCAAAGCCAGGTTTGAAAGCCCCCCAAACCAGTGTTTTGACTCCTGGAATGTGGCACATTAAATTACTGTTCAGTAAGTATTTAGTTTCCCACTCCACCAATCTCCATGGAAGGAATTATCCTCTGCCTGTTGACATGAACTTAGTGTGTGTCTTGTTTTGCCATGGAATCCTATATAATAAAAGCTGAATATTCTAAGTGTCCAGTCGTCCATTCAGCCAATCAGAACGTAATATGCTAATGATATGCTAAGGCTGCTCAACTGCTCACTATGAAGTGCACTGACCACCAGGGGGCAGATCAACCAGTAGGTTAGCTTGCTGCTGGGGTCTGGCCAATGGGAATGAGCGAGATGGGCCAGACATGCCCTGGAGCCCTCCCACAGTCCCTCCCCAGCTGGCCAACCTTTCCCATCCCTCCCCGACCCTAACTGCACCGGTGGGGTTCCTCCGCCTGGCCTGTGCCCTCTCACAATCTGGGACCGCTTGGGGGATGTCGGAGAGAGGTTTCGCCCGATCCTGCTCAACACAGAAGCTGCCCCCTGGTGATTGGTGCACTCCCACAGGGGGAGCACCGCTCAGCCATAAGTTGGGCTCACAGCTGGTGAGCGCAGTGGTGGCGGCAGGATCCTTTCCCGCCTCTGTAGCAGCACTAAGGATGTCTGACTGACAGCTTAGGCCCCCTCCCCATCAGTCAGACATCCCCTGAGGCTCCTGGACTGTGAGAGCATGCAGACCAGGCTGAGGGACCCTCCCCCTCACCCCCCCAACCCCCCGCCAAGTGCACGAATTTCATGCACCGGCCTCTAGTGTAGGTATAAAGGACTATGGGCCAGCTCTGAGCCCCAGCGTTGAGCGGCATCATGTGGCTATTCATCTCTTCCCAGAGAAGACTATGTCAGGAGATTATAAGGCAGCTCAGTCAACCCCCAGCCTGAAGCAGAGCACCATACCCCACACCCAGTCAACCTACAGACCCAAGAGTATGAAATAAAGGTTTGTATTTATAAGCCATTGAGGTTCATGGTGATTTGTTATGTAGCATTACTGGCAAGAGCTTACTGATACATACCATGTTGCCTTTATGGAAGGAGTAATTGAGCCTGCCTGGGGGAGATGGCAAAGGCTTCATGCAGGAAGTAATAATTAAGCAGATTATTCTTTAATAAAATAATTTTTTTAAAAATGCTTCATTTCTTCATTGTCAAAAATTTGGAAAATATGGAAAGCATGAAAGGGAAAGTCAAAGATTATATCTGTTAATTTATTATTTAAGTATAGATGGTGTACAATCATATTGGTTTATTAGTTTCAGGTGTACAATATAGTGACTTGACATTTTTATATCTTACAATGTGATCACCTCTTTAATTCTAGTAATCATCTGTCACCATATAAACTTACTACAATATTATGGACTAGATTCCGCTTCCCCTTTTTACCCATTCCCCTGCCCTTTTCCTTCTGGTAACCATCCCTTTGGTCTCTCTTTCTATGAATCTGTTTTTGTTTTGTTTATTCGCTTTATTTTGTTTTTAGATTCCACATGTAAGTAAAACCATACAGTATTTGTCTTTCTCTACCTGACTTATTTCACTTAGTATAATGCCATCTAGGTTGTTGCAAATGACAAGATTTATTCCTTTTATTGCTGTGCAAAATTCCATTGTATATGTGTACCACATCTTTCTTTACTCATCTATCAGTGAACACCAAGGCTGCATCCATACCTTGGCTGTTGCAAATAATGCTGCAATGAACAGAGGGGTGTATATATCTTTGTGAATTCGTGTTCTCATTTTCTTTGGATAAATACCCGGAAGTGTAATAGCTGGACCATATGGAATATCTATTTGTAGTTTGTGAGGACTATCCCTACTGTTTTCCACAGGTTTCCAGTTTGCAGTCCCACCAAGAGTGCACAGGGTTCCCTTTTCTCCACATCCTCGCCAACACGATATTTGTTGACTTTTTTTTACTAGTATAATAGCCATTCTGACGGGTGTGAGATTATGTCTTGTGGTTTTAATTTGCTTTTCCCTGATGATTAGTGATGTTGAGCATCTTTTCATATGTCCGTTGGCCATCTATATGTCTTCTTTGGAGGAAAGTCTTTATATTAGAATCCTCCTCTCTGCATACTATGCATGTATACATTACTGGGCTTTGCCTTTTTTGCCTTCATCATCAACATGTGTTCTTACATATGATCAATTATTCTTTGAAAACATAGTTTGTAATGGTTGCATATTATTCCTTGCAGCACTAACTTGAGCTTCAAGGAAAAGTTGAAGCACACCAGAAAGACATTCTTTCATTTGTTTAAAATTATTGAGTACTTACTATGTGCCAGACACTGTTCAAGGCCTAGGGAAACGACTGTTATAAAGTAGAAAAAGTCCCAATGTCTATCAATAGGTAATTTATAAACAAATAGTGGTATATCCATATAATGGAATACTACTCAGCAGTAAAAAAGAACTAACTACTGAGATGAAGTACAACATGAACCACAAAAACATGCTAAGTGAAAGAAGATAGGCACAAAGGCTATACAGGGGTGGGCAAATGTTTGTTTGAGTTGTGAAGACATGAAACAGTTTATTCTTTTATTATTATTATTATTATTATTATTATTAACCTACTTTTGCCCACCCCTATATATTATGATTGCATTTTTATAACATTCTAGATAATTCAAAGAAATCTATGGTGAAGGAAGCAAACTAGCAGTTGTAGGGGAAGGGGAGGCAGGAAGGGGAGAAAGGAATTATAAGGGGCATGAGAAACTTTTTGGAGGTGATGGATAGTCATTATTTCTATTGTGTTCATGAATGTATACATATGTCAAAGTTTTAAATATTTGTGTTTATTCCATGTCAGTTATATGTCCATAAAGCTTTTTAAAATAAAGCTGGTTTCGTCAGTCTCCCCCTCCCCCACCAGTGGGGGAGGCTGACAAAGTGGAGGATAAGCATCTGAGCAGAAGGTAAAACATGCAAAGACCCAGAGGCATTTTATTTAATAAGCACATAAGACTTACCATTTAGTACTAGGCAACATTCCACAGATTTTACAGATATTAACTCATTTATCCTCATAGCATCCCTATGAGGTAAGTGCTATTAAGGTCATCCCACCTTACAGATAAAGATGGTGGCACAAAAATACTAAGTAACTTGCCCAAAGTAACAAGTAATTGTCATAGCTGGTCTTTGAACCCACAATACAGTGATATGCTGTGTCCACATACCTAAGAACACATTTGGTAGTCTTTACAGGTATATTGGAAAAGCCACATGACTACAGCCAAAATCAAAGGGAGAAGAGAAGAAAGAAAGACTTTGGAAATGTAGGTTGGGGTAAGTTCATTTAAGTATGAAAGGTCCAGTCATGTAACGTGAAGGTACATTAGAAGCCTTTTGAATGGTATCTTTATTTTGCAGTACTAATTTTCAGTCATTACCAAATACTAATGATATCCTCAGTGGAACTCATCTGAAAGCAACTTTGTCACCACTCTTCTAAAGGACTTCGTCCCAAATGCACAAATTGATCAGATAGTCTATTATGCTCGCCAAGTAGTAGTAGCCTAAGCATCAGGTGTCATTTCTCACAAAGAGAGTCATGTTCCCTTGCAGAGCTGGCATGAGCATTCACTTTCCCTCAGACCCACTTGGGAGATGCAAATAGGAGAAAGGCAGAAGCACAAAACAGTGTCAGAGCAGTGGTTGCTTTTTTCTGGCTTTAACACCGATCACTTACAGAATCCCCTTTGCTTGCCTAAAGCCCTGAGGAGGACGGGGCTGGAACTGAGCTGTTGAAGGCTATTAACCAAAAAAGCAGGCTTCCAGGGTTCTTAAAGTTTACACCAACTCCAGAATGCACCTTCAGCAGCAGGTGGGTTAGGGACAAGAGTTTTAATGTCATGTATCTTCTTGAATCCAGAAGCTCAGAGCTGCTCTTTTTTTTTTAATATATCTTCATTGATTTCAATGATGAGAGAGAATCATCAATCAGCTGCCTCCTGCACGCCCCAACGTAGGGATCAAGCCCACAACCTGGGCATGTGCCCTGACCGGAAATCAAGCTGTGACTTCCGGGTTCATAGGTCGATGCTCAACCTCTGAGCCACGCAGGCCCGGCAACGTGCCGCTCATCTTGAGCAGCCTTGTGTCACTTCATCGGGGATCCCAGCCTTCAAAGAGAAGATTCCTCCTAAGTCCTTTTCTCTCCTTTTCATTTCCTGCCCAAACGTATCTCCAGAATGCTGGAGAGGTGTGCGTGCCATTAGCGTGGTTGCTTTGAGGAGCTCAGCAGCTGCTCGTTCCTCACGGGCCTGGAAATGTGACTAAGCTCCCTGTGTTAATCTGCTCTGGCTGCCATAACAAAATACCAAGACGGGCCTGAACAATAGAAAGCGGTTTCCTCACAGTTCTGGAAGCTGGAAGTCCTAGGACGGGTCAGCACGGTCCATTTCTGGTGAGAACACTCTTCCTGGCTTGTGGACAAGATGACTCCTCTCTGACCTCACGCGGCCTTTCTTCAGTGCGTGCACTTGAACAGAGCTCTTCCTCCTATAAGGCCACCAATCCTATTGGGTTAGGACTGCACCCTATGACCACATTTAACTTTAATTACCTCCATCCCTAACTATAATCACTTTGGGGACTAGGGCTTCAACATCCATTTGTGGGGTCACAATTCAGTCCACAGCACTCCCTTATTCAGATTCTGTGCTGCATCCCGAAGACCTGGGCTTGTGTGCAGTACAAAGAGAAGAGTCGGGACTCTGATAAAAAGACAGACCATCGGGAAATGTCCTACTCCGTGACTTCTAGGCAGAGCTTTTAGAGCCAGCATGTGGCTTTCTATATACGTTTCCCCTTGTCATGATAACCAGCCATGATGCAGATAGAGAGCTCCATTAGCCTAGGGCCTGGAGTGGGGACAACACGGAGCAGAGGTATTGCCAACCCAACTACTTCCAATGATGAGAAAGAATCTGTTGCTGTTGTAAGCTACTAAGATTTGGAGGCATTGATTGTTGAAGCATAACTTATCCCATCCTGACCACTACAATTTACAAAACATTTATGGTCACGTATGTATTGGTATGGTATTTCCTCTGGAAACACTTATTTACATACAATATTTAAAGAGTCATTAGACTCAGCAGAAAATTCAGTAGTCTTAAATTTAGGTGATCTGTTTGTAATGTATTTGCCCTTGATAATGTCACTGAACTCTACTTTTTTTGTTAAGTGCCTACACAGCTCATCTCACTCGATGAGACAATCATATATATGGAAGTATTTTTAAAACTGTAAAGGACTAAAAAAAGGTAAGACCTATAAATCAATGTCCTGTCCTCGGCTGGGTTCCAGACTCCTGCCTTGTTGATGAGTAACAATGAATGGAGTGACCTCCAGGTGGGGAAGCAGGAAGTCAAATGTTGCCCATGTCTATGGCTCTTTTGCTTTGTGTTTTATGGACTTTATATAAGAGACTTCTAAATTCATATTAAAGTTTCTTTTTCTCCTATCAGGATGCTTTGGCTCCAAGTAAAAGAAACCCTGGTTCAACAGACTTGAATAATAAGGATATCTTTCATCTGACAAAACACCATGTCCGGAGGACAGGCAATTGATAGGCAATTGACAGCTCACTAATGTCAAAGACTCAGCCTCTCTCTGACTCTCCTTCCCACGACCCCCAGCACCAGCTTCATCCTAAAGCAGAGGTTTCCTCATGGCTGCTAAACGGCTGCTGGAAGGGATCACATCTAGCATCATCTTCGGTCACATCAAGCAAGACAGAGAGACGAGATACAAACACTTGACTCACACGCATTGTAGGTCCTTCCATTTACCGAGAACATGTGCCAGGAGCTGGCGGGACTCATGGGGAAGGAGTCAGCTCGGAGCTCAGGCGGGGGTAGCAGAGCAAAATGAAGGCTTGTTAGGAGAGGAGAAAGGAAACGGATACTTGCAAGGCAGCTCAAGAGGAGAAAATCCAGCACCTAATGCCTTTCCCCAGACCTGTGAACTGTTTCATGTTCAGATTTGCAAACCTGATCATTCGGCACAAGTAAAAGCTCCTAACACTCAGCTCTACCATCTGTTGCTGACATAACAATTTTACATAATATGAAAATGCCAGATGGAAGCCACACATTAACTGTGTCCAAGATGTTTTATGCTCACAGCATACACGGAATAAAAGAAATAGCTTTGCTCCATACACTGTTACACCCGTTCTTCTCCAGTTACAATTCTGGCCGTTGCTGAAGAAGGACAACCCCAGGGCTTCCTAATCACTCACGTTCCCTTGGTGGTTGGAAAGCTACGTGCACTCGTGGGCCCAGTATCTCTATCCGGAACAGACTTAGAAGCTAGAATTTGTTTAGAGCCCATGGGGGCTGGGAAGAGGGAGGCATACATATTGAAACTGTTTGCAAGGCCAATTCACACTTTTGAGCTTAGAGTCTATATTATGGTAGATAAGAATCGTAAAGTTTTCCAAAGATGCTTTTATTTATATTGTATATAAGATTGAGAAAATACCAATTGCTCATATCATTGAATGGGAAGTAAAGGAGTAGCTGTTGCTTTGAAGCAAAGGTTTTGGAAAACGTTCTATGGGGACTATTTCTACCATAAACTTTTCACCAGCTGAAAGAACTTTATAAAGTACGGGCAACAATTTCCCATTCTTATTATAAAATGCTTCAAATATAAACATAGCAATATAAGGGCCACCTACATGCTCAAAACTCAGATATAAACACTTTGACGTTTTTCATCTTTTTAATATATATATATATATTTTAGAGAGGAAGGGAGAGAGAGAGAGAAACATCAATGATGAGAGAGAATCATTGATCGGCTGCCTCCTGCACACCCCCAACTGGGGATCCAGCCCGCAACCCGGCATGTGCCGTGACTGGGAATTGGACTGTGACCTGGTTCATAGGTTTACGCTCAACCACTGAGCCACACTGGCTGGGCTCCATCTCCTTCTCATGTATCCCTTTCATCTTACTCTAGAGATCGCCCCTTTCTGGTGTCAGTCTTCTGCATATTCCATACTACCACCATATGTGCATGTGTCCATAATAAGACTGTAGTTTTGAAAATGGCATCATAGGAGGTGTCCTTCAGCAGCTTACCTTTTTGTTTTAATGAGTTTTTACCCTTGTTTGCTCCCTCTTTTGAACTATATAATATCTATTGCTGAATGTAGTACAATCTACTTATCTGCTCTTCTGCTGATGAACATTTAAGCTATTTCCACTTTTCACCAGCACAGCAATGCTGCAGAGAATAATCTGGTGTTATTCCTTGTGTGCATGTCAGAGAGCTCCTCTAGGTCACAGATCCACAAAGTAGAGTGAGAAATTCCATTCCATCATGACTTATCAAGTAACATCTACAGCTGCAATGTATGAAAGTTCCTTTTTCTTCATTTTGCTAATCTGTTGGCTGTGAGATGTCATTTTCCTGATAAATAGAGAAATACAGCAACTTTTCATTTACTTGACATTCAGGTTTTCTCTTCTGTGAATTTGCGTGTTGATATATTCTGCCCATTTGCGGGTATTGGTCATTTTCTTGCTGAATTGTGAAATTTGTACATATTTTAGATATTAACCATTGTTGATTGTATGCATTGCAAATATCTTCTTCCTGTCTATGACTTGTCTTGTAAATGTTGTTGAAAGGGTTTTGTTGTTGCATTTAGGGTTATTTCAGTGTGGTTACATTTGTCTACCTTTTCCTTAATGAAGAGGTTTGTTTTCTTGTGCTTGCCTATGGAATCCTCCAAAGATGAAGAGTATAAAGGATGTTCCTTTCTTTTCCTCCAGAAATGGTCGTGGTTTGTTTTGACGCTGAGCTATTCAGTCTTCTGGAATGTATTGTTGTGAGGTGTAAGATAGTGACTTCATTTCCTTTCCAGGCGGATAACTAATTTTCCCAGACTCGTTCTTGCCTAGTTCAGACTTTCTGCACTGATTTGTAGGCCCTTCTCCTTCCCGCATCAGATCTGTACACATGCCTGCGTCTATATGTCCAACTCAAATAGTGTGCTGTCGCCATTCCTCTAACTTTTTAACAAGCCCTGATACCTGGTAGAGCAAGCTCTCTGGCTGTGGCTTAGCGATCATGATGGTTGATTTTATGAGTCAACTTGACTGGGCCACAGGGTGCCGGGATTAAACATTATCTCCTGGTGTGTCTGTGAGGGTGTTTCTGGATGAGATTAGCATTTGAATGGATGGATTTAGTGCAGTAAATTGCCCTCCCCATTGTGCTTGGGCATCACCTAATGCAGTTGAGGGCTTAAATAGAACAAAAAAAACAGAGGCAGGGAGGGTTTGTTCGGTCTTCTGCCCTTGGACTTGGGTTTCAGCCACCAGCTCCTCTGGTTCTGAGGACTGGAATTGCACCACTGGCATTCCTGGGTTTCCAGCTGGCAGACAGCAGCTTCCATATTCCTGAGAGCCAGTTCCCAATTCCTCATAATAAACCATCTTTTGTATCCCACTGGTCCTGTTTCTCTAGAGAGTCCTGACTATTATAGTCTCCTTTCTGTCCTATGCAAATGTTAAAGTCAGCTTATCAAATCCCATGGAAAACTCTGTTGGAATGTTTATTTTAATTCCATTGACACATAATTTGGGGACAAGTGTCATCTTCCTGGTCTTGTCTTTCCTTCCATGAACCTACTATGTATCTGCATAGAATCAGATCAATTTTTATATCCTTCTGTGCTATTTTGGAATTCTCTTCATGAAAGGTTTTGCCCATCTTGTGTAAATATATTCTTATGTGTTGTATAGTGTTTGTGGCTATGATTGTGCTGGGTACAAAATGAGAACTTTATTTGAGAGCATTTTCTAATGTTATACTCTGTAGGAATGCAAAACATGTGAGTGTGTTGGTTTTGTACCCAGCACATTGCCAAACTTTATCAGTCTGAAAGTTTGTTTTAAAGTCTCTTGAATTTTCTATGGAGATAATCATATTGTCCACAAATAAGGACTTTTTTTATCTCCTTTTTAAAAATTCTTAGACCTCTTATTTCTTTGACTTCTCTAGACCCTCCCATACAAAATTGACTAATGAGTTTATTCTTTCAATCCTGATGTTCCCATTTCTGTAGTTTGTAAAATGTACGTGTGTGTACATACACACACAAAGTAGAACATTGAAATAATACATCTCTTTCTAAGGGAAAATTTACGTTATGATTACCCGGCTGGTGTGGCTCAGTGGTTGAGTGTGGACCCAGGAACCAAGAGGTCACCAGTTCAATTCCCCGTCAGGGCACATGCCCAGGTTGCAGGGCCCAATCCCCAGTAGGGGGCGTGCAGGAAGCAGCCAATTGATGATGTTTCTCTCTCATGGATGCTTCTCTCTCTCTTTCTCCCTCCCTCTCTCTAAAAACCAATTTTAAAAAAACATACTAAAATTTACATTATAATTTAAAACCTAGCAGAGCAGCTCAATTAATTACTCTTGGAGTTGTAATCAATATGTTAATTTGGAAAAAGCATGTAATATTCAATCTTCTCATCCCATTATATGGCTATTTATTTATTTATTTATATTTTCTTTGAACCCTTTCAGTAAATGTTATAACTTTCCTCACATAAAAGTTTATTTTTTTGAATTAAGGTTATGTCTGGATATATTGAAGTGGAGTGTTGTTTCCCAACTCCTCATATATTTTTGGTTTGTTACCTTGGGGAGGTCAGGAAAGCAGGTTACTTTTTAAAAAATTTTTTACTCATTGATTTGAGAGAGAAAATTTGTTATTCCACTTATTTATATATTCATTAATTGCTTCTTAAAAGCGCCCTGATTGGGAATCAAACCCATAATCTTAGCATATCAGGATGATGCTCTAACCAACTGAACTATCTGGCGAGATGGCAGCTTACTTTTGTTGTTGTTAATCCTCACCCAAGGATATTTCCCATTGATTTTTAGAGAGAGTTGGACAGAGAGGGAAAGACAGAGAAACATCGATGTGAGAGAAACACATAGATTGGTTGCCTCCTGCACAAGCCCCGATTAGGGCCTAGGCCGGGGAGGAGCCTGCAACCAAGGTACCTGCCCTTGACCGGAATCGAACCCGGGACCCTTCAGTCGGCAGGCTGGAGCTCTATCCACTGAGCCAAACCAGCTGAAGCCATCAGCTGACTTTTTTACACTGATCTTTAACCAGCCATTTCATTAAACTTCCATAAAGATAACCACTTTTCAATTATCTTGGGGATTCTCCATTGGCAATTATATCATCTCTAATTAATGCTTTTTGTTTTCTCGTGTTCAATAACAATGTTCCTGTGTCTGGTCTAGAATTGTATTGCTAAGACAATGGTATAGAGCAGCAGTCGCCAACCTTTCGGACCTCAGGGATGACCAGTGTTCCGTGGACCACCGGTTGGCGACCGCTGGTGTAGAGAGCCTTGTTTCTTTCCCATTTTAATGAGACCCTCCCTCCTGTTTTGCTTCTTCATCCAGTATTGCACCTAAGGGCTTTTATTTGTGTTTGGTCTGGATTCTCTGGGCAGCTGGTAAGCTCCCTGTGAAGACAGCCCATCCTGTGCAGACACAGCTGACATTCCGGGCCTGGCCTCCACAGCCCCTGGCACGGAGCAGGGACCCCGGTCAGCGCCACAGAGAACCTGACTTGGGCTGGATTCTGGGGAGGCCCTAACAGATGGGGGTGCTTCTCTCTGGACGTGGCCACGCCCTAGCAAACTTTTTGACTCGAGGGCCACAATGGGTTCTTAAACTGGACTGGAGGGCCGGAACAAAAGCATGGATGGAGTGTTTGTGTGAACTAATATAAATTCAAAGTAAACATCATTACATAAAAGGGTACGGTCTTTTTTTTTTTTTTTAGTTTTATTCATTTCAAACGGGCCGGATCCGGCCCGCGGGCCGTAGTTTGCCCACGGCTGCCCTAGACACTCTGCTCTCCCAGAAGCCTTGTGTTCTATGCTTTTCGAACAGGCACGTTTGAATGTGAGAGCCCAATATAAATATTGCTTATTTTTTTCAACAACTATATAATCTACCACCGTATGGCCATTCTATAATCATCCTTTCCCCATTAGTATATATTTTCAGGTTGTTTCCTTATATCTTGAATCAACATATATTTATAATAGATTTCTAGAAATCTGTTGTCAAAGTATAAGGTAAGCATATATTTTTTAAATTTTGTTTAATTTTAAGAGATACTGTCAACTAGTCCTTCATCTATGAATTTAGAATCTGGTTCATAAATGGTGATTGACTGGTCCATGGTGAGATAAATATAGAACTTGAGAGTAAGTGTTTAGAAATGTTTATTATAATTTGACATTTCCATGGTATCCAAATGTGATTTTATATTTTATAAAAGTATTGCACTAGAAAACTTTATTATTTAAGAATAATAATAACAAAACAAAAAGAATATGGAAATAGTCCATTTGAAGAATATGGATTGAGATGAAAAACTTTTCATTGTCGCCGGCAGTGTGGCTCAGTGGTTGAGTGTTGACCCATGAACTAAGAGGTCACGGTTTGATTCCTGATCAGGGCACATGCCCCGGTTGTGGGCTCGATGACCAGGTTGTGGGCTCGATCCCCAGTCGGGGGCATGCAGGAGGCAGCGATTAATGATTTTCTCTCATCATCATTGATGTTTCTATCTCTCTCTCCCTCTCCCTTCCTCTCTCTCTAAAATCAATAAAAGCATAAAGAGTAAGCTTGCCCTGGCGGGTTTGGCTCAGTGGATAGTGTGTCGGCCCAAGGACTGAAGGGTCTTGGGTTCAATTCTGGGGGCATGTACCTCAGTCGCAGGCTTGATCCCTGGCCTGGGTTGGGGCATGTGCGGGAGGCAACCATTCGATGTGTCTCTCTCACATCGATGTTTCTCTCTGTCCCCCCACCTCCCTTCCACTCTCTCTAAAAATCAATGGAAAAATACCCTTGGGTGAGGATTAACAATAACCACAAAACATTTATTATAAAAATAAATATATTTTAGGAAAAGTTTCTTAAGAGACATATGAGAGATCAGTATACAAAGTTGTTGCAGTTTGATATTGGGGAAAGGTACATGCTGTCCTTAGGGCAGGATGTAAGATGTGATTAGTATTATAAAACATTCTTATTGGGACAATGAATGAAAGAACTGATTCTTTACCACAAATCGTTTGGGAGGCACTGCTCCCAGGAGCAGCTAATGAGTTTCCACTTTCTCTTCTAAATCCATGCCACTAGTTCATCTTGTCAAAGATTAAAATGTCTCTTAATCTGTTGGTGATGAACACCTGGTGATTTTGAAGTGAATGTCTCTGATTACAAATGACGTTTATATCTTTATGGGTTATGTGGGCTTCTTCTTGCTACTTACATTATGTGTGTGTGTGTGTGTGTGTGTGTGTGTGTGTTAATTGGTTTGGAGATCTTCTTTCTGGTCTTTGTGAATTTCACATTCCTATTTTTGTGTTCCTCTATTATCTTATAAGCATTTTTGTTGTAATTTATTCAAGAATCATATTAGAGTGTGAGGACTAGGCCTCCCTGAGGGCTTCGTTGACTTAATGACCAGGTACAGATTTTTTTAAGTATATATTTTTATTGATTTCAGAGAGGAAGGGAGAGGGAGAGATGCAACATCAATGATGAGAGAGAATCATTGATTGGCTGCCTCCTGCATGCCCCCTACTGGGGATCGAGCCCACAACCTGGGCCTGTGCCCTTGACTGGAATCGAACCCGGGACCCTTCAGTCTGCAGGCTGACGCTCTATCCACCAAACCAAACCAGCTGGGGCCAGGTACAGATTTTATCTAGTTTCTTTTCTCTGGACTCTCCTATTGGTGACAACAGTTGTGGGAAGAAGGCAATTTTCTTTCTCTTTCAACCTCTTCTTTCATATTCTTTCCTCGCAAGGCTCCCTGGGTCGCACACGTCGTGGTCCTTCGTCTGTCCATCAGTCCTCGCCGTCTGAAGATGGTCCCCCCAGTGGAAAAGGAAAAATGGCTGCTCATTGAGTTGAGATCATTTGGAAAAGGAAATGTTTGGGATCCCGGTGGGGTCCGTCTCTGACGTCAGGACTGTGGACTTGCCTCGTTTTTATTCTCTGTACAGGAGCTGTTCCAACTCACCACTTCACATCCTCTCCCTGCCGCTACATGGCAGGCCAAGCCGAGTCCTGCGATGGCGCCGCCTGGGGTGTGGAGCCCAGCTGACCGCGCACAGCCCTGGGGAGCTGAGCACATATGTCAGGGCAGTGGCTGCTCACGGATTTGTCACCAGCTGCTGGGTGGCGAGCTGCCAGAGGGCAAACACACACACGGGAGCAGAGGGGGAGCTTCCAGGGATCAAATGTCAGTGCGGACAGCTGGGTGATGCGCCTGCGGACACCGCCTGCCAGACCACAGCTGCCAGGAAGGGGGGAGCCACGTGTCATGGCCACAGGCAGTGCCCGCCCACCAGGTGAAAGCCAGGGCAGAGGAGCCCAGAACTCTGAAACAATGGGCTCATGGCCTGGAATATGCGATCAGACCCCAGGCCCCCAATGAAATGGCAGCAAGTATCTCTCTGTACTGAAAAAGCTCTTGTCCGTGTCTTAAGTAATTAAGATTTAGGGTCCCGAGGCAGCCTCTTGAGCCGCACTGGCCTGAGTTCTGGGATTACCAAGGATCAAAATGTCCCATGTGTCATATATGTTTTTATTGATTTCAGAGATGGAGAGGGAGAAAGAGAGAGAAACATCAGTGACGAGAGAGAATCATTGGTTGGCTGCCTCCTGCACGCCCCATACTGAGGACCGAACCCGCAACCCAGGTATGTGTCTTGACCAGAAATCAACTGTGACCTCCTGGTTCATGGGTTGACGCTCGACCACTGAGCCGCACCGGCCCGGCTGTCCCATATGTCTTGACCACATGACAGGCTCCAATCCAGATGAGCTTGTCAGGTAAGACACAAGGAGCTCTGCCAGAGGCATAGACGACAGTCGTTTAAGAGATTTTCTGAGTCCAGTGAAGGCCACTCTGCCTCTGCCGGACCAAGCAGGGAACTGAGTGACCACCCTCCATCAACGGGAGAAAGAGACGGGACCTGAATGCACAACTTCACCTTCCCCCAGTGAGACCACGTGAGGGGCTGTCCCACATGATTCCTGAGAAGGACCCCACGGGATTGAGCGCCAATTGCCCCCACACACCTTTTTGGCTTTGCTCCTTTCCCTGACTCACCCTCACCCCTTCTGTTCTGACCCAGGATTACCTGTCATATAAATGGCCTGCGCCCAAATCCTTGCCTCAGACCCTGCTTTGAGGGAACTCAACTCAAGAGTCAATCTAAACATCGAAAATCGGGGTTAGATGAACTGTGGTACATTCATAGAATGGACTAGGATGCAGCTATTAAAATGACCTTGGACCCAAGGAGGAAGCAAGCATCTGACCACACAAAGACTCGTACATGAATGCTCAGAGCAAATTGTTACGGTCCCAAACCAGAAACAATCCAAATGTCCCTTAGCTTGTGAGTGGATAACGAATGGTGGTGTATCTCTACAGTGGAATACTATTCAGCAATATCAAGATCCACTCAACAGCTTGAACCTCAAAATAAGTATGGTGAATGAAAGAACCTAGACAAAAAGAGTACATAGTGTATGAGTTACAGAAAATTCTAGAAAGTGAAAACTAATTGATAGTGACAGAAAACAGACCAGTGGTTGCCTTAGGGTAGGGGGAGGATACAGAAATGGATGGGGGAGATGAAATTACAAAGAGGCACAAGAAAACCTTTGGGGGTAATGGATATATTCATTATCTTGATTACAGCAATGGTTTTATGGCTATGTACAGATGTGAAAACCTATCAGAATGGACCCTTTATATATGCGTGGCTTATTGGATATTAATTATACCTCATAAACTGTTCAAGATGAAAAATAATCTTGGATAAAAATAATTAATGACATGAAAATTACTCATACTAAATTGTTAGGTTTTAAAAAGGCTAGTTTCAACTTAATATGCAAAATATGAGCCTCAGTACCCATACAAATTCATAGAATAATGATGGAAATAATGAAGTCTAAAGTGTTACTAGGGTTCCTCTCAGAGTCTGGGGATTATAGTGATTTTCATGTTTTTCTATATCTGCGTCTTCCAATTTTGTAACATACATATTTCTTCTATAATATAGAAAATCAGTAGCTAAAACACAAGATACACAGACAACAGTGTGTGGTTACCAGAGGGAAGGGTGTTGAGGGGTAGTAAAGGGGGTCAAATAAATGATGATGAAAGATTTGAGTGGCGGGCACAAGGCAAAATGCAGATGATGCATCATAGAATTGTACACTTGAAACCTGTATAATTTTATTAACCAAGGCCACCCCACTAAATTTAATTATTAAAAAATATATCTAATCCTTTTAAATAAAAAAAAAACAAGGTATCTTATGTTACATGCCAGAAAAATGGTAGAAGCTAATGATTTTCGAATTTGGTCTTTCTTTCTTTTGGAGCCTGAGGTGGGAGGGGCGGGGAGTGTCATGGAGGTGTCTTCGGGTTTAGCCCAGGAGGAAAAGGAGGATCACAGCCCGAGTCTTCCCTTCTCTGAGCAGAGAAGCTGTTTTCACCAGGAATAAATCTGAGAGTCTGAAGAGGGCCTGTTACTGAGGCCTGCGCAACTGTGGAGTGCTTTGTGGTGAAGACAAACGTTAGTAGGAAAGATGAGCCTTGACTAAGCAAAGACCAGCAGCTGGGTCTTCTAGAAAAGTCTGAGCAGTTACTAATGGAACCTGATACCCTCTGCAGCATTCCTGTCCCATTACTATTCAATTCTTCACCCAGGTCAGCTGACCACTGCAAAATGCCCAGCCCACTCTAGGCTGACACAAGATCACTCAGGCTGGGAGGCCCAAGGACTCAGTAGCAGTGCCAAAGCGGGGAGGGGGGGACGCTAACCAGGAGGGGGACTTTATTCCCTCCCCAATTTCCACCAGATCACCTCACCCATGTGTTACGTGCGTCAGTAGTATTTTCTCAAGATAATATGAGTTTCTTTGCCAACATCGCTCTGAGGGCAGGCCAACCCTTCGCATGGGTCACTGTGGCATTCCTTCTAGAGCTGCCACAGAAAGAACTGACATTTGGAGAGAGCCACCTTGAATCATTGCTCTCGTGAGAAATTCCCCAGAGGGCCTTTGGAGAGGTCAAAGAAACCTACTTGCTCTCTTTCCTCCCGGGATCCTTAGCCACCCTTGAACTTGCATCAATAAACTCATATAACCATTTTGGAATCAACCTGGGGGCGGGGGGAGGGGGATGATGTGAGCTACTTTGGAGACTTACATGAGGCAGTGAGCTGGCTTTGCAGGGACTCGGCCCAAAGTCCATGAGCCAACATGTGTTCCACAAGCCAATGTGCGCTCCATGAACCAAGGAGGGAGAAATGGACACGCCACAGGGGTTTACTGCCTCCTCGATCCTCATAATCTGAGCTCAACACCGCACGACGCACTTTTGCAGCTCTGAAATCTGAGTGAAGTGCTTTCTTTTAGGTAGATGTATCAAAGGCACTGGAACCTGGCCAGGGTGGCTCAGTGGTGGCGCGTTGACCTGTGAACCAGGGGATTCCGGTTCAATTCCTGGTCAGGGCACATGCCCAGGTTGCGGGCTCGATCCCCAGTAGGGGGTGTGCAGGAGGCAGCGGGTTAATGATTCCCATCGTTGATGTTTCTCTCTCTCTCTAGCCCTCTCCCTTCCTCTCTGAAATCAATAAAAATCTGTATTTTTTAAAAAGACATTTGTAAGTATACAATAGTCGAAGGCTTGCCAAGGCAGGAAAAAGCAAGGTTGGTGTCTTGGCTGATGGCAGGCAGCAAGGCGTTCAGTGACAGCAGGGAAGCAGTAATCAGGCCCAATGGGGCCTACCCTCCGAGACTTTGCCTCTAGAAAGCGCTCTTCGAGTGAAAAGGTCATGGAATATTGGACTTTAGAGCTGTGGTTCTCAACCTTCTGGCCCTTTAAATACAGTTCCTCATGTGGTGACCCAACCATAAAATTATTTTCGTTGCTACTTCATAACTGTGATGTTGCTACTGTTATGAATCGTCATGTAAATATCTGATCTGCAGGATGGTCTTAGGCGACCCCTGTGAAAGGGTTGTTCGACCGCCAACGGGGTCGCGACCCACAGGTTGAGAACCGCTGCTTTAGAGGGACTTAGCATTTTCATCCTCTTGAACCTGGGTTCTATTAAAATACGGAAGTATTAGCCCTAGCTGGTGTGGCTCAATGGATAGAGCGTCAGCCTGTGTACTGAAGGGTCCCAGGTTCAATTCTGGTCAGGGCACATGCCTGGGTTGAGGGCTCGATCCCCAGTAGGGGGCATGCAGGAGGCAGCCGGTCCATGATTCTCTCTCATCATTGATGTTTCAATCTCTCTCTCCCTCTCCTTTCCTCTCTGAAATCAATAAAAATAAATTTTTTTTAAAAAATAGAAAAATTAAATAGGGAAGTATTCGTCTCAGCCAGGCCTCTGCTGGCAAACTCAGACGTGCTCTGGAAGATTTGAAAAGAGGCACAGCCATGTCCTCAGGAATGAATTTCGGATTTACTTGCAGGAACATAAAGTTCCCTATATTCTCACTAGAGAGACAATCCTGTTAAAATCACAGTGTTAAATGCAGCATGTAGGACCAGGAAAAAGTGTCATTTGAATGCATTGACATTTCTCAGTTTAGAAGAGAGTGAGTAGCTAAATGTAGCTTTATCAAGAAGAAAAAAAATGCTTCACTTCTCCTTGTTCAAGGAACTGCAGGAACTCGAACATAGTGTTTGCGTTATGGCTGCTTATATCCTAAGTCATGGACTCCCCACCTTTCACGTCCAAGCACACGTGGAAAAGGACCACATTCAGGCACCGTGGGGTAAAGTGGCAGGGCTGCCCACAGGGACTGCCCTGGCCGCCCTGAGGTGGGGGGAGGGGGGCGGGGAGGGGGTATGTGGGCCCACCTGCAACCCCTCAGGATCAGAAAAGGCGTGATGCTCCAGTCTGGGATGCAGGCCCGATCAGGTACCAGCCGGCTTGCTCCTGAGGTTTCAGGGCAGGCACTTTCCATCTAGGCCAGGGGTGGGCAACCTTTTTGCGAGTGTGTGCCCAAACCAGCAAAAATCTCTGACTCAAAATTCTTCTGCGTGCCGACCCTAATTTTTTGAGAACATGTTATGCCTACTTGATATCGCTGAAGGTGTACATATGTGAAGAACCTTGAAGAAATAATAAAATTCATTCGAGCGACAAACACACAGTATATGATGATGAAAAATACATTTATTTTTTAATGTATACATGTTATGTAAAATTATTTATTTATCTAAGATGCACCTACAGTGAATTTATCTGAAAAATAAATAAGTCGATATTAAGAAAAAAATTGTAAATGGAAGATTATAAGAGAGGGTTTCGCGTGCCAGCAAAAGTTACTGGCGTGCCATGTTTGGCACGCGTGCCAAGGGTTGCCCACCCCTGATCTAGACTGCACATGGGACTCACCTGGGGGTTTTGAAAGTCCCGCCTGGGAGGCTCACCCTCTGAGATCCTGATCATTGGTCTGGAGTACGGCCTGCGCACCGGGAGTTTAAAAAGCTCCCAGGTGGTGCGGGTGCGGGACCACGGTGCAGAAGCTGTTCTAGAGCAGGCCTCCCCAGCCTGTTTTTGCCAACCAAGTTTTCTCACAACGTAGCCACCCTGCCTTCAAGCCGTAGCTGCTTCCCTGCTTGGTGGCGAGCCCCCGGGACAGGGACCTTATAACCCGCGATGCCCCGCATCCCTGATCAGATCCTGGCGGAAAGTGCTTGCCCAGCCTGCTTTGGAGAGAAGCGCCCAGAGGACTTTCAGTGTCGTGTGAAAATCATTGGACGAGGGTTTTCGCTCCAGGTCGGGGCAGAATTCCCTTATGGGATTCTGACAGGGACAGAATATCCAGAGCAGGCAAATGTCAGCGTCCTGGGAAGGTAAACGAGCCTTCCCATCAGGCCCTGTTTTCCGCCCGCGCTTCCCGGGGGTGTAAGAAGCGATCCGCAGAGAAGAGCCAGGGAGCTTCAGGTCAGTTTGCAGGTTTGGGGGGAGGGCGGGGGGACTCGGGAGCTGTCACCCTGTGACGACTGACACTGTAGAGGCAGATGAGTCTGATAATTTTTAGAAACTGGGCTGTGTGCTAGGAGTCCGAGTCCCCTTTGACTAAGGGATTTGTCAAGTTCAATGTGGGTTCCGTACATTGTAGACATTGATTTAGTCTGTTTGCAACGTGACTCTGTACTGGGATTGGCCCCGGTGGGAACCGGAAGTATTGGGCTACAGGATGAATGCCTTAAAGCCGCCATCTTCAGCAGCATCATAGCAGTTGGAGTAGAGCATCTACAGTTAGCAGCAGTGCCCTAGCTGGTGTGGCTCAGTGGGTAGAGCGTCGGCCTGGGGATTGAAGGCTCCGAGGTTCAATTCTGGTCAAGGGCTTATACCTGGTTTGCAGGCTCTTCCCAGGGGCCCATACAGGCGGCAGCCAATCGCCATGTTTCTCTTTTCTTTCCCTCTCTCTTCCACTCTCTCTAAAAAGCGATGGAAAATATCTTCGGGTGAGGATTTAAAAAATAAGTAAAAGCTTACAGAGGAGCAATGTGGCATCGCTGGGTCCGTTTTGCCAACTCTGAGCTCCAAGTAGCTCCGATAGGACGCAGATGAGGAGCACCTGCTCTGCTCCGGTCACGAGTCCAAGGCCACAGCATGCAGGCGTCTTGGCCGTGAGGGCCAGACCGCCCATACCGGCTGCCAAGCCAGCATTAGCGCCATGGACTGTCACTGCTTGAGCCAATTCAGCAGAGACAGGGTTGAATCATATGAGCATTTATTCCAGTGGTTCTCAACCTGTGGGTCGCGACCCCTTTGGCGGTCGAACGACCCTTTCACAGGGGTTGCCTAAGACCATCCTGCAGATCAGATATTTACATGATGATTCATAATAGTAGCAACATGACAGTTATGAAGTAGCAACGAAAATCATTTTATGGTTGGGTCACAACATGAGGAACTGTATTTAAAGGGCCAGAAGGTTGAGAACCACTGGTTTATTCCAATCCTGCTGGCAGCATGGGGAAGCAGCAGGTCATCCATAATGTCTGCTCAGCCTCCCAGTAAGCCAGCTGCTTATATTGGGTAGAAGGACACAGATTACGTGGGGAAGTAGGCAAGAAGGGTAAGTGTGGGGAGCGGCTACAGGGTTTGGTCAGGTTCAAGCCTCGGACTAATGAGAGTGCACAGTCCTCTCATGGCCACATGCAAGTCCCAGCTTGGAGGGCAGGGTCCTCCCGGCACAATTATAGCCAACAGCTGTAGTTGTGAGCGTGAACCTATGGTCCAAACACACCCCTCGTGCCTGAGTGGTGTGGGCTTGATAGAGTTCAGGTGCATGTAGTTGAGTAGGGTCGAAACCCACAAGAATGTTGTAAACATCTTGACCACGCCCTGACTTTGCCTCGTGGCATCTGCTATAAAATAAAGACAAGGCTTGTAGTCTGTGGCGCTGTCTCTCCATCCGGGAGCAGCATCCCACCCAGACCCAGCTCATTCTCTTCTCTGTCTTTTCTCCATCCTTCACCGCCCCCTCTCAGGGTCACTGAACCTGGCTGAGCTGGCTGGCACATAAGGTGCCCTAGGGCTGAGTATGCCATGGCCGTGCCGGCTCGCCATAGGTAAGAACGGGTATAATGGTTACAGATGACAGGTAATGTGGGCTGGGGGTTTTGCAAAGAGCAGGCACATCAGGGATGCCATCTTTCCTTTCTAGCAACAAGGTTGTTCATCTTTCTATGGTAATAGGCAGCTCTCAGATGAAGTAGCTGGATCCAATTTCCAGGTTAACTCCCCGTCCCTGGGGGGGATGTACAACTCCCAGCCAGGTTAGAATGTGCTTTCTTTAACCAGAACAAAACAGTCACGGTTAACAGAGCATGACTAATATGTCTTAGAACTAGCCCGGCCAGTGTGGCCCAGTGGTTGAGCATCGACCTATGAACCAGGGGGTCATGGTTCGATTCCTGGTCAGGGCATGTGCCTGGGTTGTGGGCTTGATCCCCAGTGTGGGGCGTGCAGGAGGCAGCTGATCCATGATCCTCTCTCATACTTAATGTTTCTATCTCTCTCTCCCTCTCCCTTCCTCTCTGAAATCAATAGGAATATATTTTTAAAAGTATTTCCTTCATGGATAATAGAGACCATTATAAACTTTTGAACAATAATAGATACAGAGGCAGAGCTGCCTCAAACAGATTGTCCAACTGCAGCGGAAAGGCCAGGGAGGGTTGGGGGACAGGAGGTAGGGGGGTAAGAGATCAACTAAAGGACTTGTATGCATGCATATAAGCATAACCAGTGGACATAAGACACTGGGGGATAGGGGAGGCTAGGGGACTGTCTAGGGCGGGGGGATAAAATGGACACATATGTAATACCCTTTGTAATACTTTAAGCAATAAATAAAATAAAATAAAAGTATTTCTTAGTGCTATAGCTAGTCCCCACTATTCTATTTCTCCCTCCTGTCCCTAATGGAATTATCAGCAAACACTTGTCAAGTGACAAAACAAACAGCTGAGAGTTTGATGTCCTTTATGCAAGGGACTAGAGCAGTGATGGCGAACCTATGATACGCGTGTCAGAGGTGACACGTGAACTCATTTTTTTGGTTGATTTTTCTTTGTTAAATGGCATTTAAATATATAAAATAAATATCAAAAATATGTCTTTGTTTTACTATGGTTGCAAATATCAAAAAATTTCTATATGTGACATGGCACCAGAGTTAAGTTAGGGTTTTTCAAAATGCTGACACGCCGAGCTCAAAAGGTTCGCCATCACTGGGCTAGAGTCCATGGGTTGGGAGAATGCAGTGCCTCACACGCAGAGGAGCGCACTTCCTGAGGGAGTTTGGGCAAGAGTTTTCTAGAATGTTAGAAGACGCAACATGGAAACAGGGCCGGATGGGCTAGGCCAGTGGTCGGCAAACCGAGACTCACGAGCCACATGCGGCTCTTTGGCCCCTTGAGTGTGGCTCTTCCACAAATACCACGTGCGGGCGCACACGTACAGTGTGATTGAAACTTCGTGGCCCATGCACAGGAGCCAGTATTTTGTGGAAGAGCCACACTCAAGGGGCCAAAGAGCCGCATGTGGCTCGCGAGGCGCAGTTTGCCGACCACGGGTAGGAGTTCGGGGATTATTTTGTAGGACAGGCAGTGCCTGTGTTCTAGCGGAAGGTAAGCCAGCTCAGCAGACATGGACAATTGTGATGGGTGCGTGTTAGGTTTCCTTGAGAGGTGTGCCCGGAAGTACAGGGTGGCTTAGCTTTGGATGTGTGCCGTGGGCTGGGGCGGCCTCCATTGTGAGGGCCCCAGTGTTTCTCAACCTTCTGGCCCTTTAAATACAGTTCCTCATGTGGTGACCCAACCATAAAATTATTTTCGTTGCTACTTCATCACTGTCATGTTGCTACTGTTATGAATCGTCATGTAAATATCTGATAGGCAGGATGGTCTTAGGCGACCCCTGTGAAAGGGTCGTTCGACCGCCAAAGGGGTCGCGACCCACAGGTTGAGAACCGCTGCGATGAACTGGATCACACTCCACACTTTGCCTGGTGTGTCAGTTCTCCCACCAAGAGAGGAGCCGCATTCCTCCAGCCCTGAGTGACCTGGTGGACACGGACGTGGCAAGGGACCAAGTGACAGGTGGGAGGCACAAAGCAGATCTGGGCTTCCAGCATCCTGGACAGCCACCAAGAGCCGGGTGCCCATCTCCAGTTCAGAAACCGATCATCATTGTCATTGCAAACCCCAAAGTATTCCCAGCAGCCTTGTGAATTTTCTCTCCTCCCAGTGTTAACGGGATCGGATTCTTAGATTGGCTTTGCCTTGAGCCATTCTGACCACCAGCTTGGAACACTTCACATTAGCAAGCTTCCTGGTTTCAGTGTGAAAACTATTTGCATTGCATCGTTAGCTTTCACAACAGCCAGATTCTTCCCTGCATTTAGAACTCTTTGATGGAGAGGATGTGACCTTATTTTCTACCTCCAGTGACGGCCATAAAGTCATTAGCTAAATTTAATGGCTCTTAACATTAATTAACATTCGTGAAATTGAATGGCTTTTCCTTTAAGATCTTCATCTTCAGATACTAACTAGCAAAAACACTGACGCAATAGGCAGGGATATGCCTTAGTGTCAAATAAAGAGGGATGCTTTGTGGGGCACAAACTTTACTAAGCGGGCAACTTCTTTTTTAATGTTATTTTGACTTTTGCTTGTCTATTTGATCTGTGAGTCTTTGGATAATAAATGTTTGGACCACAAGCACCACTGAGATTGTTGAATTATCAGCTTCCTTAACAGAGGGGCTGTGACTTATTCACCTTCTCTACCTTTTCACTTAATGTCTTCATCTTCCAATATTTCCAGGCCATCCAGAAAAGACTTTCTATCATCTACAACTTTGTATGCAAATCTTTTTTTTTCAAATCTTTATTGTTGAAGGTATGACATAGTCCTCCTTTTCCCCACATTAACCTCTTCCAGCCCGCTCACGTCCCCCACCCCAGGCCCTCACCACCCCCTTGTCCATGTCCACGGTTATGCATACATGCATATAAGCGCATGAAGTCTTGAGTGACCAAAGTATTAATTACTAATTCATTCTCTCTCTCTCTCTCTCTCTCTCTCTCTCTCTCTCTCTCATATACACACTCTCTCTCACTCTCTCTCACTCCCTCTCTCCTTCTGCCTCTCCCTCTCCCTTTCCATTAAAATATGTCTGTGTTGCCCTAGGTGGTTTGGCTCAGTGGATAGAGCAGTGATGGCGAACCTATGACATGTGTGTCAGAGGTGACACGCGAACTCATTTTTTGGTTGATTTTTCTTTGTTAAATGGCATTTAAATATATAAAATAAATATCAAATATATAAGTCTTTGTTTTACTATGGTTGCAAAGATCAAAAAATTTCTATGTGACACGGCACCAGAGTTAAGTTAGGGTTTTTCAAAATGCTGACACGCCGAGCTCAAAAGGTTCGCCATCACTGGGATAGAGCATCGGCCAGAGGACTGAAGGGTCCCAGATTTGAGTCCAGTCAAGGGCATGTACCTTGGTTGCAGGTTCCCTGGCCCTGGTCGGGGTGCATGCAGGAGGCAACCAATCAAGGTGTCTCTCTCACATCAATGTTTCTCTCTGTCTCTCTCTCTCCCTTCCACCCTCTCTGAAAATCAATGGGAAAATATCCTCGGGTGAGGATGAAGAAACAAACAAAAATATGTCAGTGTTGATAACAGAGGTTCAAGGTGCCCCCAAAGAGAGGATTTGCTCCTCTGGGCCGCTGTGTACTTGCTTTGAGCGGGGAGGTATTTGAATGTGCTGATGCATTGCTCCAGTCTCCTGGAGATTCTCTGGCCATTTGGCTTACTTGCTGACTCCTGCCTTCCAGGAAGCAGCCATACATGTAAAGCTCTCAAACAGGAAAGTCAGTTGGTACCTTTAGAAGGCCCCTTTACAGGTTAGGGTGATGGTATCTCCCATCCCATTGAATTTAAATACACAAATTAAAAAGCACTTTAACTCTGTCTTTCAAAAGAAACCCAAAATGTCACAAAAGGCAGGAATAATTCAAATGCCCTTGAGGCTAATGAGGGAACTGTATGCTTTTCCCCATTTTGTCCCGGGAGCTTTTCAACCAGTTAGCATTGGCAAAGCTTTTCAACCAGTTAGCATTGGCAACTCTTCTGAACAAAGGCGGCAATTACCAAATAAAAATGGCCTTTGGTGCCTTGTCAACTGTGTTCATGGCTTGGCATCAAGAGTTTCTGATCCTTGATTCCAGCAGGAACTACCAGTCCTCCGTTCACTCCAAATAGCCTATTCATCCCAGCAGAAAGCCAGCTGCAACATAGGAGCAGCTTATGCTGCCTCTGCAGCGCGAGCCACGCAGCAGGAGCCAGCCTCTTCACAGGCACCAGCGTAGCAGGCTTTGAACAACTACAAAACAGATGCTAAAAAGCTCTTGAGTCACTGTTTTAAAAACAGCAATTATTTGGTTCCAGTTCTTTTTAACGACTCTGTATCTTTTGTCCAAAATCAATTCTATTTTTTAAAAAATCTATATTTTTATTGATTTCAGAGAGGAATAGAAGCATAAATGATGAGAGAGAAACATCGATCAGCTGCCTCCTACACACCCCCACTGGGGATCAAGCCTGCAACCCGGGCATGTGCCCTTGACCGGAATCAAACCTGGGACCCTTCAGTCCGCAGGCTGACACTCTATCTGCTGAGCCAAACCGGCCAGGGCAAGTCAATTCCATTTTGTATAAAATGGCAAAAAAATGCAGATTACAGTAGGGAATTTATGCTTAAATAATGATCTATGGCTGTTAGATATGTAGATCACACTTTTTATTCCTTAGGGGTAAGGGTCATATCTGTATATCATGAAGAATCACTTTATCAGAAACAACCTCATTGGTGGCATTGTCAAGCAATTTGCTTCACTCCAACACCAATCTGTAATACATTATCTTTTCTACCCTCTAGCCCAGCGGTTCTCAACCTGTGGGTCGCGGCCCCTTTGGCGGTCAAACAACCCTTTCACAGGGGTCGCCTCAGACCATCCTGCATATCAGATATTTACATTACGATTCCTAACAGTAGCAACATGACAGTGATGAAGTAGCAACGAAAATAATTTTATGGTTGGGTCACAACACAAGAAACTGTATTTAAAGGGCCAGAAGGTTGAGAACCACTGCTCTAGCCCATGCTTGAGGTAAATGTGTACCATATACATATAAACCACTTATTAGCATCCTAGAATAGCATGCATCAAGGAAGTCTCTACATAAAATTGAAACCTGCACACAGAACTTTGTTGCAACTAGAGGCATGGTGCATGTATTCGTGCAGGCTAGAGCCCCTAGGCCTGGCCTCCCTGCCTCCCCCCCTCCTCCTTCCCTCGCTCCCTCAGTGCCCCACCACCGCTGGTCGCCTTCCATGTTCCGTGCCACCCCCTGGTGGTCAGCCATGTCATAGTGAGCAATCGAACTCCCACTCTCCCAGTGGAACTCCCAGGAAATTTGCATATTAGCCTTTTATATAGTTAGATATAATATGGGGCGTGTTAAAATGTTGGCCTGACCTGGGCCCTGGTTGGGGTTCGTGCAGGAGGCAACCAATCGATGTGTTTCTCTCACATCGATGTTTCTGTCTTTCCCTCTCTCTTCTACTCTCTCTAAAAATCAATGGAAAAATATCCTGGGGTGAGGATTAACATACATACATACATACATACATAACTGAATGAATGAATGAATGAATGAATGAATGAATGAATGTTGGCCTGAGACTGTCCACAGGTATAATAGTTACAAGATCACTTTCAGCCACAACTTTCTCATTGGTCAATATCACATCATATCCTACAGCAGTGGGAGCTTAGCAATTAATCCCTTTGGCTTTGGTTATCAATGCTGCTCCACCGGCTATAAACCAACTGTACACATTGGTTTGTCCCAAATGCACACGGGATGTGGTAACTATTTGGCTAACCTGGGTATACAGCTATTGAGGAGGAAACTGGTCTTGCAGAACTTGTTATCTAAATGCAGAGGCCCTGGGACTGTGAACAATGCACTGCCCTGGGGCGGGGGGTTGTTATGCTGGTGCCAGGAGGGACCAAGGGATGTGGCCTGACACCTGGGGGCCTTCCTGCAGGGCCACGAAGGGGGCAGGGGGCATATCTACAAGACAAAGATGCCAGCGGGATATATATAGAGAGAGAGACAGGCTCTCTGCGTGTTTCTTCACTCTGGTTTGGAAATGATTCCCGGAGTCCGCTAGTGTTAATAGACAGCGTCCCTCCCTTTCCCTAGGAAGTGGGCTTGGTATTTCTTTGGTCTTCTGTAGCACTATAACAGAGTGGGGTCTTGAAACGGGCACCCTCAAAAACAAGTTGGGAGGCTTGTTTCTATGCCTCAACCTGTTGCTGTCTATATGTGACATCAGGCAACTCTCTTTACCTCTCTGAACTTCAGGATGCGATTGTGAATAGATAGAGGAGGGAGTTGGTCCAGATCATTCTTTTTGTCTCAAAGTGTGTTTCATGGAGAAATGATCTGTTGAGATACATCCCTGATCTGCTTGCTTTTATGCCCTTCTAGAAGAATCAAGCATCTGGGAATCCCTGCAATAAATGAATCTGTTTACCTTTTTAAGGCAGCATTATATAAACTTATATAACCACAGACCAAAGAATTCTTTTTCTTTTTTTTTAGTGGCAGTTTCATAACATCCCCATTGTCACTGTTTCCCACACACACTTGGGGAACCACTAGCTAGTGCTAGGTGGGCGTTCGGAGTGAAGCAAATCGCTTGATGATGCCACCAATTAGATTGTTTCTGATAAAGTGATTCCTTATGATATACATTCTATGATCTAATTCCAGGTTCAGTCTCCACTCTGTGGGCCAATAACAATGGGCCTCCATCATGGCCAACTGCTAGAGAGTCTGAGAATGTTTAAACACTCAATGCACTTTGTTCTGTCCTCCGACATTTATGGGGACAGAAAAGATCCTCCCTCCCTATTCTCCATCCTCCAAGCACATGCGCAGTGTCTACAATCACCAGGCATAGGGCCCCTCGTCACATGAATCTAACATGTGCAAATGCATCCTTGCTTGTGGTTCCTTGGTAGATGTGAAGGGTCAGCCCTGAGTAACTTGAATATCTATGAAGCACTATTTTGCCTTGTCTAGCCCCCTTCTTTTAAAATCAGTGTAAATTATACCTTTAAAAAATTTACACAGATACCATAATCTCCACTCTTAACTTCTCAGTCTCTCGCTGATCTTTCCAGGACTTTGCCCGAACATCTGTTTTAAATTCCAGTTGTCCCTGTGTTTGCTTACGCCCACTTTTCTCATTGTGGATGCACCCAGAGAACAACTGTCAGCTACCACCCATGCAATAGCAATTTTCATACTTAAAGTCTAATTTTTCCCTCAGTCTTCTTTCTTCATTGCATTTACCATTTTTTTTGTGGAATTCCACCATCCTAACTTTTAATGGCTTTGATTGCTTTCTCTGGACTCTCTCCAAGTTCTACTCTCTCCAAGTTCCCCTTTGAACTAAAAGTTCCCAGTTTGAACACAGCGCTCCCATGGAGATATGACTAATAAGGCATTGGCTCTAAAAGCTGGCTGAACATAGAATTAATTTTTTTGAACTATGGATTACCGAGCTCCACACAGCCATGTATGGGAAACATTAATTATCACATTGATTTCCATTGGAATGGCTTCCCTCCCAAAACCCACGCCCATCTCAATTGCTACCTCTTTCCTGACCAATGCAACTCAAATCAACCCACATCCCTTATGGTTTATAGGTCCCCTTGGGGCTTGGACCATATTACATTGCAGAGCTAGCCATATATAGTAACACACCCTTCAAAAGCTTTTATATATTTTTATTGATTTCAGAGAAGAAGGGAGAGGGAGAGAGAGAGAGATAGAAACATCAATGATGATAGAGAATCATTGATCGGCTACCTCCTGCACGCCCCCCACTAGGGATTGAGCCCGAAACCCAGGCATGTGCCCTTGACTGGAATCAAACTCAGGACCCTTCAGTCCACAGGCTGACACTCTACCCACTGAGCCAAACTGGCGAAGGCCCTTCAGAAGCTTTTAGATTGTGAGGTCCCTTCCTCTTGTGTTTGTTGTCTTCCAACCCCACATCTGGAAAGGAGTCAGTTTCAGCTAGAATGAACACTTTGGGCAAGCACTCACTATATTCCTCTGTACACATTGCCCACCGAACGGCAGCCAAATGGAGGCCCCTTCAATTTTGAGGATGGAACACTTGTAATCCTCCTATCCCCACCACATGATGTGGCATAGAATAGCTATGTAGTTTTCATTTAAATATATTTTTTTCCCAGTGAGATTTGAATCATTCTGGAGGTGGATGTTATGTCTTAAAAGTTTTTTCATTCCCTACAGTGACTGCACCTAGAAAATCATCCTTGGGAAATACACCATCAGAATGCAAACACTCACCCTAACTCAAGAACTAGGCTTTCTAAACCCTCAAAACTGAGGCCCAGAGAAACGAAGTGATTTTCCGAAATAAAAGTAGGTCTAAAACTAGACCTCAGGCTACCCGATCCCCGGGGCTGTCTTTGCTTCCTCCGCGTCCCCTGTTAATTGAGTGGGGTTGATCGGCCTGGCCTCCTGGCTCCGTCTCCAGGAACTCTAAGGAAAACTCCACCACCGAACTCTTGAAAGGCATGTCTTCTGACCGGTGGACTTTCCCATCAAGAAATCAGGGAAATGCCATTGGCAATAAACTGAAGACTAATTTCAATTTCTTCTTCTAGGCATAGTTTTAATGACTAACCACTTATACCCACATGTAGGCCACACCAACGTATGGTAGATTTGAATAAATTAGGTAATCAAATATGAAAGTGTTAGCATGATGTAACCACCATGTCTAGAATAAATAGTAGAAGATATCACTTCCATTGCATTCTGTTGGAAACATTCGTGTTTCAGTTTAACAAGATTTCATCTGAAGGGTTCTTTTGCAAATTGAGTTCCATCTTGCTGCTATTCTTTGGACCTTTGTGTGTGTGTGTGTGTGTGTGTGTGTGTGTGTAGTTGGGAGTATCTTAGTGTTGTTGCTACCACTGCTGTATCTGTTATTGTTGGATTCAGGCACTCATTTCCAACCACTGTCACTCAGCTGAGTATCACGCCTTGCTGGTGAGTCAGATCATCTAGATAAATTTTCCAAAAGAAACACCCAGTGAGGCCTGGCCAGTGTGCTCAGTGGTTAAGTGTCAACCCATGAACAAGAAGGTCACAGTTCAATTCCTGATCAAGGCACATGCCGGGTTGCCAGCTCAATCCCTAGTAGGGAATGTGCCGGAGGCAGCTGATTCATAATTCTCTCTCATCGTTGATGTTTCTATCTCTCCCTCTCCCTTCCTCTCTGAAAGCAATAAAAATATATTTAATTAAAAAAAAAGAAGAAGAAAGAAACACCCAATGAGGGAGGGGCACTCGGAATGGTCACAATTCAGTCCTTGTGAGCCCAGGACCTGAACATACTAGTACTAGTAGAAGGTTACTTGGTACACTTTTAAAGGAATTCCAGGAACAAACAAACATAGCAAGGAAGTCTTCAACTTGCAGAATATGTTATTTACAAATGGTTCCCAAAGCCATGCTAAACCCCCTCACTTGCCCACATACTGAAAACCCAAAGGAAAGCTCCTTGTAAGTGTCCCCTGTTGGGTAGGATCAGGGAGGCTCAGAGAGCATGGCTCCTTTAGCAGAATGTGCCCGAAAAATTCAGGTCCAACTGCAAATGAGTCAGCAGAGCTTTCTGGAACAGCCCAGGAGAGGGCTCTTTCTTTAGGAGACTATTTATCTGGTTGCTACATAATACTGTAGATGAATTGGGAGTAAGAATGAGTGCAACAATTTGGAAAAAGTGATAGCAGCTTGAAAGCTTCACCCACTCGTTACCTAATGGAGGAGGAAGCGTTACAGCCCCATGCAAGTCATTATTGTGAGGGGGAGTAAGAAGTGACATCAACCCAAGTGTTATTATAAAGCCTCCGATCATCTTGACCCGGATCGCAGCCTTGTGAGATCAAGATTTTAGAAAAAGGGAATCATTTCAAAATGTCAATAAGCCTTTAGTGTTTGAAGGTACAAAATGTGTCCAGTGTGGCTCCCAGTATGTATCTGGCAGAATGGCCAGGGCGGGGAGTGATATTTTCAATATGCTCCAGATTCAACTGAGTTTCCAGGGATTACTTGAGTAACTCTAGTCTCTGAAATCCACCCCCTGTCATATGATGTCCTTGAATGTTTGTTTCTTGGGCTATTTCTTCTCTCTTCTTGGTCACCAATCGCTCCAACTTTGCTGGACCGTTCCCATGAACATACATACATTTTCAAGTATTCACCGTTTAAAACCATCACCAACTCATGGCCAACTTTGTTTCATCCACACCCTTTCTCCTGAACTATTTTGAAGAACTTTCCAGAGGTGATATTGTTTTATCCACCCATAGTTAACCATTTATCTCTAAAAATTGAAGATCATTGTAAAACACGTAACTATTAATGACATCGTCCCACCTAAAAACTGATTGTTTTTTAACAGTCTGTTTCTTACTAGGAACTGGAAACCATATTAGAAGGTGACCAGAGACCAAAGAAAGATCACCCGCTTCTTTCCTTTGAACATTTGCATGCAAAGCATCACCTGTCCTCCTAGGGAGGGCCTGCCCCTCTCTATTCCACCACTAGGGGCAGCATGGCATTCGGGGATGAGAGAAGAAAACTGAACTGCCATCCAGCTGTAGGCCGCAATCTGGAAACGCTGATTTCAAAGAGCGGGTTTTTATTTTTTATTTTTAGGGTTTTTTAAATATATGTTTTTATTGACTTCAGAGAGAAGACAGGAGAGGGAGAAATAGAAACATCAAGATAATCATCGAGTGCTCGCTTCGGCAGCACATATACTAAAATTGGAACGATACAGAGAAGATTAGCATGGCCCCTGCACAAGGATGACACGCAAATTCGTGAAAGCGTTCCATATTTAAAAAAAAAAAAAGATAATCATCGATCGGCCGCCTCCTGCACGCCCCCTACTGGAGATGGAGCCCGCAACTTGGGCATGTGCCCTGACCAGGAATCCAACCGTGACCTCCTGGTTCATAGGTCAATGCTCCACCATTGAGCCGGACTGGCCAGGCTCAAAGGGTGGGCTTTTAGCTTATTGTTCCTTTGGTTTTTAAGATAATATATATTGATAATTTTTTAAATGAGGGCTTACAAAAAACAACAACATTCCCTTAAACACTGACTCTGCAGATGAAAGAAAATGGGCTGTGTGGTGAGCTTGCTTTGTAGAACTTTGGTGGCCGAGTAGAAAAAGATCCCCGGATCTGTCCCTCCCAAGCCCAGCTGGTACCACTATTTTTCTTTAAACTGAAGAAATCAATCTAAAAAGATGCTGCATTTGTTTTACATACATCAGTTCTGTTTGCTTCTTAGAGAGCATATAGGGGCGATTATAGGCTAAGAAACCCTTAGTCCTGAGAAAAGCCCTAAGAGGAAAGGGAAGATCTGGCCCCAGACACACACCAACATGAGAGAGAGGTTGTCTGGCAGAAAAGACAATCTTTCTCCTTCTGCCCAGCCCCCAGAAAGCAGCCACGGTAAATGGGAAAGGTTTTGGTGTCAGAGGTGAGCCTTCCCTGAGGTCAAAACACTCTGGCGTGGCTCAGTGGTTGGGCGTCGACCTATGAACCAGGAGGTCACAGTTCGATTCCCAGTCAGGGCACATGCCTGGGTTGTGGGCTCGATCCCCAGTGGGGGGAGGGGGTGTGCAGGAGGCAGCCAGTCAATGGTTCTCTCTCATCATTGCTGTTTCTCTCTCTCCCTCTCCCTTCTTCTCTAAAAAATATATATATATATTTTTAAAACACTCTGTACAGAGGCCTGAATGCTGATTCCATACTCCTAGGTTCTCCTTTTCAAGAAGCAGGGCTCGCCCTGGCGGGTTTGGCTCAGTGGATAGAGCATCAGCCTGCGGACTGAAGGGTCCCGGGTTCGATTTCTGGTCAAGGGCACATGCCCAGGTTGTGGGCTTGATCCCCAGTAGGGGGCGTGCAGAAGGCAGCCAGTCCATGAGTCTCTCTCATCATTGATGTTTCTATCTCTCTCTCCCTCTCCCTTCCTCTCTGAAATCAATAGAAATATATTTTTTTTAAAAAGAAGAAGCAAGGGCTCATGGGATCCCTCGTCAGCATGAAGGGGTGTAACCCATGTACAATCTAACAGAGAAGCTGTGCTGCTCAGCCCGGCGCTATTGCCACCTGAGGCCGGGCAGTTCTTTGCTGGGGGAGGTGAGGTTGTCTGTGCATTTAGGATGTTTAGCCGCACCCCTGGCCCCCACCTAGACACAGGTGGCACTGTTCCCCCTCAAATTGGGACAACCAAAATGTCTCCTGACATTTCTAGATGTCCCCTGAGGGGCAAAATCAACCCAGTTGAGAACCACTGCAATAGAACTAGTTTGGTTAGTTTGTTTTATTTTTAATCCTCACTCAAGGATATTTTTCCATTGATTTTAGAGAGAGGGAAAGACAGAGAGAAACATCGATGTGAGAGAAACACATCGATTGGTTGCCTCCTGCACACACCCTGACCAGGGCCCGGGCCGGGGAGGACCCTGCAATTGAGGTACATGCCCTTGTCCGGAATCGAACCCGGGATCCTTAGGTCCACAGGCTGATGCTCTATCCACTGAGCCAAACTGGCTAGGGCTAGAACTAGTTTTTAAATCAGCTCCATGAAGTGTAAAGGTTGCTAAGAGATTTATAAGAACCTATTTTAGGTGTCAAGTCTTAAAATAGGTGGGGAACCTTCTTTCTGCCAAGGGCCATTTGGATATTTATAACATCATTCTCGGGCCATACAAAATTATCCACTTAAAATTTAGCCTGCTGTATTTACTCAAACATTGAATTAACTCACCCCTAATGCCTTGGCAGGGCCAGACCAAATGATTTCGTGGGCTATACGGCCAGTGGATTGGACATTACCCACTCCTGTCTTAAAAGGAATCACGCCCTAGCTGGTTTGGCTCAGTGGGTAGAGCATCAGCCTGTGGACAGAAGGGTCCCAGGTTCGATTCCAGTCAAGGGCACATGCCTGGGTTGTGGGCTTGATCCCCAGTAGCGGGCGTGCAGGAGGCAGCCGATCCATGATTCTTTCTCATCATTGATGTTTCTCTCTCTTTCCCTCTTCCTTCCTCTCTGAAATCAATAAAGATATATTTTTTTAAAAAAAGGAATCACTACCATCATCATTGGGGGGAAATAGTGCTAATAATTAAATATCAAATAATAAACGAAAACTCCTGTTGCTTTGACACATTCCTTCCCGGAAGTGAAATTGTATAAAATTCTGCTCTTCAGCCCTTGGTGACAGATGGCAGGTGTGGTCAAGACATTGCCCGGGAGTCTGTCCCTGGTTTGCTGGTGAGAAGAGCCCCTGGCTCGGGCTACAGCTGCCATGGATGGTCTTTCTGCTGACCGTCTTTGTCCTGACAATGTTTCTATCTCTCTCTCCCTCTCCCTTCCTCTCTGAAATCAATAGAAATATATTTTTTTAAAAAAGAAGAAGCAAGGGAAATAGGTGGTGGAGCAGAGGCCAGCTGGATAAAACAATTGCAACAGTCTAGGCAGGCTCTCACGAAGGTCGGAATTAAGATGATTGCAATGGGGGTGCAGAAGCCAAGGTGGGTTCCAGAGACGCTAAGGAGATGGAATCACCAAGCCTCCGTAACTGAGGGGCGGACGGTTCCTGACTTCAGGGAACACGGGAGAGGGACAGGTCTCAAGTTCAGCTGCTGTTGTGTTGTTTAAAGTGCTCGTGGTGTCACTCAGAAGCGTGAATGGATCAAGTTCTTCATGAGAAACTTTCTCCCGGCATCTTGGACTAGGCTAGGGGATCACTTTGTTGGGTTGAATTTCATAAGTTAAAGTTGCTTATCATTCCCACGTGGTTACGACCTGAGTACTACAGTTCCAGAGATAGGTTCTGAGGGCCCAAAATGAAGCTACTTGGCCAAAGCAGTCGAATATAGAGTAGATCGGTCAATTTTAACTTTAATGATTTCAAAGTCCTGGCAAGCGTGGTGGGCAAGGGTTTCAGAGATGATCCTCAATTTGTCCTGGGCCCTGTCATTTTTTTTCACCCACAGCCCTATAGGGAACCTCACCCAAGTCCAAGCGTATTGTAGAAATACACTTTATGGGCCTGGGTTGATGGTGAGAATCAAGAAGAATAAAGCTATGGATGTGTGTGCAAACTGGCCACGGTATATATGTGCATACGTATGTATGCATATGTAGTAGAAATTCATTTCAATAAAAGCCTAAGGTGATGGAAGTGACGGGGGTGGTTTACAATGTTAAGCATGGATCGGGGCTGAGGCACCGACCGGAGAAAGCTGATCTGTGAGGCTGAGAAAGAACCATCTGTCATGGCTGCAGGCTCCGGCTCAGGAGACATAAGTGGGGAGGCCCCAGGAACAGATGGGGAGGCTACACCCCCACGCAGAGCAGAGGGCCCAGCAGCTGGGGCTGATTAATGCAGATGGCTGACTGTGACGTCATGTGTCAGATTACACCCCAGTGAGCAGCTACGTGCCCGGCAAGTCCAGGCCAACATGGAGGCGCTTTGCAGACCATGTCCACGCTCAGCCCTGCCTTGGTGTCCTCTATGGGAAGAGCAGAGGGAAGGGGTGTGAGCTTTTCCCGGGTCTTCTTGTTCTGTTTTATTCTCAGGGTAAATGGGAGCAGAGAGACAAAGAAAGCGAGCTTTTAAAGGAGCTTCTTGCCCGGCCAGCGTGGCTCAGTGGTTGGGCATCGACCTATGAACCAGGAGATCACTGGTTCAATTCTGGGTCAGGGCACATGCCCAGGTTGCAGGCTCGATTCCCAGTGGGGGGCTTACAGGAGGCAGCTGATCAATGATTCTCTCTCATCATAGATATTTCTTTTTTGAAATAATATATTTTTATTGATTTCAGAGAGGAAGGGAGAGGGAGAGAGATATAGAAACAATGACGAGAGAGAATTATTGATCATCTGCCTCCTGCATGCCCCCTACTGAGGATCAAGCCCGCAACCTGGGCGTGTGCCCTTGATCAGGATCGGACCTGGGACCCTTCAGTCCATGGGCTGACGCTCTATCCACTGAGCCACACCAGCTAGGGCATTATTGATGTTTCTCTCTCTCTCTCTCCCTGCTCCTTCTTCTCTGAAATCAATAAATAGATATGTTTTTAAAAAGTAAAATAAAAAAAGAGACTTCTTGATCTGTCTTTGTTCTCTGTTTGCTCTCTACATTACATTATAGAGGGAATGATAAGCAACTTTAACTTATGAAATTCAACCCAACAAAGTGATCCCCTAGCCTAGTCCAAGATGCCGGGGGAAAGTTTCTCATGAAGAACTTGATCCATTCACGCTTCTGAGTGACACCACGAGCACTTTAAACAACACAACAGCAGCTGGACTTGAGACCTGTCCCTCTCCCGTGTTCCCTGAAGTCAGGAACCGTCCGCCCCTCAGTTACGGAGGCTTGGTGATTCCATCTCCTTAGCGTCTCTGGAACCCACCTTGGCTTCTGCACCCCCATCGCAATCATCTTAATTCCGACCTTCGTGAGATCCTGCCTAGACTGTTGCAATTGTTTTATCCAGCTGGCCTCTGCTCCAATGCATTCTTTCCATAACTTCTAGAACAGTGATGGCGAACCTTTTGAGCTCAGGTGTCAGCATTTGGAAAAACCCTAACTTAACTCTGGTGCCGTGTCACATATAGAAATTTTTTGATATTTGCCACCATAGTAAAACAAAGACTTATATTTTTGATATTTATTTTATATATTTAAATGCCATTTAACAAAGAAAAATCAACCAAAAAATGAGTTCGCGTGTTACCTCTGACACACGTGTCATAGGTTCACCATCATTGTTCTAGAATAATCTTTTAAACACTCTTATCTGTTCCTGTTATTTTTCTGTTACAATTCCTGTATGATTTTTCTATTCTCAAAGGTTTTTAAACTTTTTTTTGAATCCTCACCCAAGAACATGCTTTTTTAGAGAGAGAGAGAGAGAGAGAGAGAGAGAGAGAGAGAGAGAGAGAGAGAAAGAAACATCAATTGGTTGCCTCCCGCACCCACCCTGACTGGGGATTGAAACCACAACCTAGGAGTGTGCCCTGACTGGGAATCGAACCCGCCACCCTTTGGTGCATGGGACGACACTCCAACCAACAGAGCCACACTAGCCAGGGCTAAACTTTTCTTTTGTCCTGACAGACACAGTACAGATGAAATTCATCAGAGCCACAGAATCCTACAGGCATAGTCAGATTTTGAGCAACCCCCCCCCCCCCAGGAACTAAAGCTCAGCACAGTGAGTCAAGATGCCTCATTACCAGGGATGTGTAGGTTACATGGGCCACAATGGGCACCATTCCTTTGTGCTAGTATAAAACACCACCTCCCTTTCACAAAAGGATATGCTTTTGGTACCAATGCCAATTTCTTTGTCTTGATAAATGTGCTGTGGTTGCAAAGGTGCTACCATTAGGGGAGGCTGGGCAAAAGGATAGAACCCCCTGTACTATCTTTCATGGCGAGATGATCAGAATTCAGGGTATATTTTGATGAATTTTTAAGGCACAAACTCTATGCAACTTGCCATAGACATAGGGTTTCATTTTGGGAGAGGAAAGGCAGGGATCAGAGGTGGAGTTAAGTATTAAAATCAGCATATAAGGCCTGGCCAGTGTGGCTCAGTGGTTGAGCGTCGACCTAGGAACCAGGAGGTCACACTTTAATTCCTGGTCAGGGCACATGCCTGGGTTGCGGGCTCCATCCCCAGTGGGGGTGTGCAGGAGGCAGCCGATCTATGATTCTCTCTCATCATTGATGTTTCTATCTCTCTCCCTCTCCCTTCCTCTCTCTGAAATCAATAAAATATATATATATTTAAAATCAGCATATAAGGCAAATGGTTCACAATCAGTCTGACTCTCTAAAACATCTTTTTTAAAAATATATTTTATTGATTTTTTTACAGAGAGGAAGGGAGAGGGATAGAGAGCTAGAAACGTCGATGAGCTGCCTCCTGCACACCTCCTACTGGGGATGTGCCCGCAACCGGGATTGAACCTGGGACCCTTCAGTCCGCAGCTCTATTCACTGAGCCAAACCGGTTAGGGCTCTAAAACCTCTTAAATCAGTGGTTTTGCCGAGAGGGTACACCCTAGGGCAGTGGTCGGCAAACTCATTAGTCAACAGAGCCAAATATCAACAGTACAACGATTGAAATTTCTTTGGAGAGCCACATTTTTTAAACTTAAACTATATAGCTAGGTACATGGTTATTCACTTCATTAGGGTCCTCCTAAGGCTTAGGAAGAGCCACACTCAAGGGGCCAAAGAACTGCATGTGGCTCGTGAGCTGCAGTTTGCCGACCAGGGCCCCAGGGGGGACTTGCGGGTATTTTGTATTTTTGGTTTTGCCACCAACAGGGAGGGGGCAGTTGTCTTAGACACTAACGGGCCGCAGCTGGGATTCTAGGCTCTGTCCTTGCTCATAAGCCCAGGACGGGGCGGGACCCTCCCGAGCCCCGTGGGACGCCTGCATGTCCTGCTAGAGACGCGCATGTGTGCAGAAACCTGCTGGAGATGATCGGAGGCTGGACCACACGTCGCTTTCCAAATAAACAATGAGTGTCTCGGCACAGCTTTCCTAAACATGGGATTTTTCGGGAAGGAAACGACTGCATAAATCAGAAGACTGTCCTGTTTTGCCTGGAACTTGAGCAAAAGTTGTTCACAGTTCCGGAGAGGCATGGCCCGCTGGTCGGTCTCTGATGGGGCGCACCTGGACCTGCTGGCACGTGGAGCTGCTGCATTCTTGCTGATCCCACGACCTCATTTCATCTTCCGGTGCAGCTTCATGCAGATCCAAAGGCGTGTGATTTTATTCTAAAGTCTTTTTATTCCTCCCTGATATGTTAAAATCATAAGGTTATATTGATGTCTTAAAATTCTTTGTATAGGTAGTTTTATTATCAATGAATTTCATTTCAGGATAGAAAAGGAGCTGTTAAGCCCTAGCTGGTTTGGCTCAGTGGATAGAGTGTCGGCCTGTGGACTGAAGGGTCCCAGGTTCGATTCCGGTCAAGGGCATGTACCTTGGTTGCAAGTTCCCCAGGCCTTGGTCGGGGTGCATGCAGGAGGCAACCCATCAATGTGTCTCTCTCACATTGATGTTTCTCTCTGACTCTCTCTCCCTTCCACTCTCTCTAAAACTCAATGGGAGCCGAAACCGGTTTGGCTCAGTGGATAGAGCGTCGGCCTGTGGACTGAAGGGTCCCGGGTTCGATTCCGGTCAAGGGCATGTACCTTGGTTGCAGGCATATCCCCAGTGGGAGATGTGCAGGAGGCAGCTGATCAATGTTTCTCTCTCATCGATGTTTCTAACTCTCTATCTCTCTCCCTTCCTCTCTGTAAAAAATCAATAAAATATATTAAAAAAAAAAAAACTCAATGGGAAAATATCCTCGGGAGAGGATTAACAAACAAAAAAGAAAAGGAGCTGTTTTGTTTTTTTTTTGAAGAGCCTGGCCAGTGTGGCTAAATGGTTGAGCGTTGGCCTATGAACCAGGAGGTCAGGGTTCAATTCCCAGTCAGGGCACATGCCTGGGGTTGCAGCTGGATCCCCAGTAGGGGGCGTGCAGGAGGCAGCTGATCCATGATTCTCTCTCATCATTGATATTTCTCTCTCTCTCCCCCTCTCCCGTCCTCTCTCTGATATCAATAAAAACATATTTTTAAAAATGTGACTGAGAAAAAACATGTGAAAGTTGCAATGACATAGCGAGGCTTTAGACCAGTGCTCTCTGCTACATTAGTCCCTAGACACCTTCACTTACCTAAATTTCAATGTATAGTAATTAAAATTAAATCAGGTGAAAGTCAGTTTGGGGGGCACACTAGCTATATGTCAAGTACTCAATAGCCACATGTGGCTAGAGGTTACTGTCTTGGACAGTGTAACTCTAGAACATTCCATCGCGCAGAAAGTTGTATTGAACAGTGTCGGGCATTTTAAATAACCGCAGAAGCCTAGCCTAGTATTTCTGTCATTTTTACTAGGACTATGTTAAACTAAAATGAAAATATTCCTTAGGGATGTCTGGGGGAAAGCCCTGTTTGCTGACCTTAAATGGTAATCTTTTGTTTCTCACTTCGAGGAAATATATCAGAGAGGAAATTAAAAAATGAAATATTTCCTGTACCCGTATTGACTCCTCATTAAATTAATAACTGAGCCACGGAAAGGATATTCCATTTTCCAATACTCCTTGTTCATGCTCAGTCTGTTTTCAAAAATAATTCTACTCAGAATTACCACGTTTTCCTCAAATAGAGACTTCTCTGTATTTTTTTTAAATGACAAGATCTACCATAACATTAACCAGAAGGGAATTATTCCTAAACAGCTGTACATCACTTTCCACTGGTTATTTCCAGGAAGAGCGAAGGGAAACATGGTAGATGAGATCCTTCAGAGCTGAAAATGTAACCGAACAACCAAGGGTCCGGGCTGCCTGTCACTACTTGAGCCAATTCAGCAGAGACAGGGTGGAATCCTATATGAGCGTTTATTCCAATCCTGCCAGCAGCATGGGGGAGCAGCAGGTCAGCCACAGACATCTGCTCTGCCCCCCATAAGCCAGCTGCTTATATAGGGTAGAAGGACAAAGGTTATATGGGAAGTAGGCAAAAGGAATAAGAATGGGCATGCAAAATGGGCAGGTGATGTGGGCTAGGGTTTGTAAAGGCCTGCGGGTATGCAAAGGGCTGGGGGTCTTCAAAGGGCTGGTTGTGCTGGTTTCTGCAACAAGGTTATTAATCTTTCCATGGTAATAGGCGGCTCCCTGCTGGGGAGGATGGGCTGCATTTCCTGGGGGCTCCCAGGTCCCCAGGGGGGTGCAACTCCCCACCAGATTGGAATGTGCCTTCTTTAATCAGAACAAAACAATCACAGTTAACGAGCATGATGAATGTTACAGTTATAGATGGTTCCCAATATTCTATTTCGGCCCCTAACGAAAAGATTGTATTCACAAACCCAGGGCTAATGGAGAAAAACTGTAGATATTTACCAAGGAGAACACTCAAGTCCTGGAAGCGCACAAATTAGACAGGTTGGAGCCATTTACTCCATGGAATTGGAGTCCCTCAGAACTGACTGGAGGAACTGAATCATAAAGTGTCAGAGCTAGAAAGGATCTGAGAAGACATTTTATCTACATCTGCGGATACAGAGACCGAGATTCAGAGTGACGGGACACAGCCAGTTAGTAGGAGAGCCAAGACTGAGGAGTGTCAAGGATCTGTTTGGCTTCAGATCACTGGCGTTTTCCTTTCCGAAGACTGGCCAGGTGGTGAATGGCCTTTGGCCGAGGTACTGAGAACAGACCAGCATGTCTGGTGTGTCTGTTATATCCCATATCACGTTGAGCCATGTCATGCATGGACTTCCCCGCGTGGTGATCGTCAAGTTTCTGACCAACGTAAACCACAAACGGCCCTTTCCATTCACCGGCTCCCAGTGTCTTTGAAAACATAGAGATCAGCCACTTTTGCCCTTCAAGACCCTCTGATGTTTCCTTCAAAGAGGCAGCAGTTCAAAGGGAAGTAGCAATGTGGAAGCTCATTGTCTAGGCACTAACCGGCTGGGTTAACAAGGCCTCAAGGGAATTGGGGGTTGGGGACCACGTCAAATTGATTAGGCCTTCAAACAGCCTTTCATAAAGTCATCCTTGAGAAGGTCTCATTGGGGAGCGAGGAGGGTCTCTTTCTCCCTGCCTCGGTGCCTTGTATCTGTTCCTCTCTTCATGCCTTGCTTTCTTTGTCACTTCCACAACGCACAAGTCATTGGATATTCATGAGGAAAACCCCCAAGACTTTTTCATAGTCCTCCGAGTTGGTGTGCATCCCTAAAGCGTTATAGCTCAATCCACTCAGCTTTGAAATCAGGCAACTAGGACCTACGTCACAGGATTGTTGCAGGATGGAATGCAATCTTTTATTAAGTGAGTTGGAGATACGGGGTTTATGAATCTCCTAAAGGACTTTCTGCCACTAGAAAACATACTAGCCAAGATGTGCTCCTCCCCTAGATGGAAAGTTACTGTAGCAAAAACCCTTTTAGACTCCATAGGGAAGAAGTAGAGTCATATGTTACACTCACCAATACCAAGAGTTCAGGGAAGTCTCTTTCTTGCATGAAAGCTTATATTGCTACTAGAGACCCGGTGCACAAATATGTGCACAGGTGGGGTCCCTCCGCCTGGCCAGCAATCGGGCCAATTAGGGCCATCTCACCCAATCCTGATCTGGGCCGATCGGGGCCGGTGGCCGGGGAGGGACCACAGGAGGGCTCCAGGGTGTGTCCAGCCCCATCTCGCCCAATCCTGATTGGCCAGACCCCAGCAGCAAGCTAACCTACCAGTCGGAGCATCTGCCCCCTGGTAGTCAGTGCACGTCATAGCGACCGGTCAGTCAATACTCCGTCAGACACTTAGCATATTAGGCTTTTATATAGAGAGATTATATAGGTGGATGACAGGAGAAAAATTCCCAGAACGCAAAGCATGACAACTGGACCCAAATAATGACACTGTGATGGCCCATATTAGTTATCTATTGCCTTGTAACAAATTCAATGTTGTAGCTCAAGGTAATAAACATTCATTAGCTCACAGTTTCTGAGGGTTAGGAATCCAGGTGGTTCTGGCTCAGGGTCTCTCATGAGGGTGCAATCAAAATGTTGGCTGAGCCCTAGCCGGTTTGGCTGTGGATAGAGTGTAGGCCTGCAGACTGAAGGGTCCCAGGTTTGATTCCGGTCAAGGGCACATTCCCAAGTTGTGGGCTCGATCCCCAGTAGGGAGCATGTGCCCCGAACAGGAATCAAACCGTGACCTCCTGGTTCATAGGTTGATGCTCAACCACTGAGCCACACTAGCCGGACTCATTTTGTTTTAAATGAGAATATGGAGAAGAATGGCCAGGAAGAGATCATGAAGAACAAGAGGAACAGTAATTTTGAAAAAATGAATGCAAATTTTGTAATTTTCTAAAAATGACTATGGGCTTAAGACAATGTAAAATTGATTTTTGAAGGGACTCAGTGTTGTTCAGCGTAGCATTCAGAGGCGGTCTGTGAATGATTCTCCCCACCTCTGCCCTTCCTTCCTATGACTTTATGCTTTGTCTGTCCTCCCAATAAGCATGTTTCTGAATCATACATTTTCCATTGCAGTCCGACATTCATAATTCTACTGTCTTCTAATGCGTGATTTGTTCCCCCAGTCAGTGTCTTTCTTTCCACAATGGATTTGTTCTCAGAACAGCAGCCTTAAGAAACAGTTAGAACAATATATGGTCCATCAACCAGGCAGGGTATTTCTCAACAGCCTACTCGTATTTCATAAATCATAGAGCAATTGTTATAACTCATTTGCACAGAAAGTTTCATTTTCTTTTCAAGCCAATTATTTTGGTTGATAAAAGTAAGATGATTGATGGTTTCTTTTCCCTAAACTTAAAAAAATAAGGTGCAAACTAACTAGCTTATTAAATAGTAAAATCCATGGCACATTAAATCCATGTGGTGAACAGCCAGCATCAGCCTCTGTCTGGTGAGGGAAGGTGCTCAGTCCGGTTGGTGTGGCTCAGTGGTTGAGCGTCAGCCTATGATCCAGGAGGTCATGGTTCGATTCCCAGTCAGGGCACATGCCCAGGTTGTGGGCATGCAGGAGGCAGCCAATCAATGATTCTCTCTTCATTGATGTTTCTATCTCTCTCTTCCTCTCCCTTTTTGTCTGAAATCAATAAAAATCTATTTTTAAAAAAGAAAGTACTAAAATTTAAGAACCTGTGGCAGAAATCTTGGCCAGACTAAATTCAACCTTTGCTTCCTTCTTCAGTAAATCTGGTATTGCTATCCATCTCCATGTCTGCAATTCGAAACATGTACACAGTGAAAAGTTGGAATTTTCAAAGAAGCAACTAACATAAATGACCAGACATGCCTGCTTATACAACATCTCACCTTTACACCTTGCAGGAAACTCTTATTTTAATCTTGTTTAAATATCTGTGAGAATGACTAGTACATGAAACAAAGATTGTAATAGATATGGAGTTTAAGTTGCAAAAAAAGAGGATTGAATTTTTAAAGGGGACATGAGAAAATAAAAGCTTTTCCTTTAGCTGTTGGAGACAACGAATAAACAAGTAGGTAGAAACTTGTGTAATCCTTATTAGAGCCCATGAGCTATGAATGTATCATTAGTGCAGATTGATATGAAAGGATGGTTAAAAAAAAAAAAGAAAAGAAAGGATGGTTAGTTATGTTTGTGGATATGTATATAGGAAAAGACACTTTTACCAAACTGTAGATTTAAAACTCCCTGAGTATTCCTGGAAGTGTGTTGAAATAAGTTAACGGATTAATAACACAGATATGGCTGTGGCTTGTAAGGGCATGACAGAGGGAGTAAATACCCTAACAAAAAGATAAAAGCGGGTAGATAGCACATCACATGAGGTCATCAAGACTGGCCCTAGCCTGTTTGGCTCAGTGGATAGAGCATCAGCCTGTGGACTGAAGGGGCCCAGGGTTTGATTCCAGTCAAGGGCACATGCCCAGGTTGTGGGCGAGATCCCCAGAAGGGTGCGTGCAGGAGGCAGCTGATCTATGATTTTCTCTCATCATTGATGGTTCTCTCTCTCCCTCTCCCTTCCTCTCTGAAATCAATAAAATAATATTTTTTTAAAAAAATATTATCGAGACTGCTCTTATTAACCTCGGGCACTCATGTTAGCGATCAAATAGAAGGGTTGAGACAAGAATTCCCTTCTGTGAAAGGAAGAGGTGACCTTGGCTTTGTACCTTGTGACTCAGATTAACTGCCCAAGACCCTTTTCCCCATCCACGAGTGCGTGTGTGTCCTGTGGTAGCAAAAGAAAAAAGCAATAAAGGGTTAAACGAGGCCATAGAGCAGTGGTTCTCAACCTTCCTAACGCCGCGACCCTTGAATACAGTTCCTCATGTTGTGGTGACCCCCAACCATAAAATTATTGTCATTGCTACTTCATCACTGTCATGTTGGTACTGTTATGAATCGTCATGTAAATATCTGATATGCAGGATGTAATTTCATGGTTACAAATGGAACATCATGAAAGCAGAGGGATTCATCACAAAAACAATATGTAATTCTATATGTGTTTTTCGATGGTCTTAGGCGACCCTGTGAAAGGGTCATTCGACCCCCAAAGGGGTCGCGACCCACAGGTTGAGAACCGCTGCCATAGAGAGAAGCAAACTGCCATCGTGTCAATGCTTCAAGCCTGCAAACTTGATACCTCCAACCCATTCCAAAAGCAGAGTGCAGAGGCCACCGGTACTACAGGCGCAGCTGGTGTAATATTTGTTTCTAGAAAGGATTAGCGTGTGGCACGGATGCATGCAGCGGCACTGGGCTCTCACAGCTGCTGGAAATGACTCAGGGCTCAGGTTTTGGTGGCCAGGCCGGCTCCACTCTTACTGGAATGCTGTGAGTCATGTGCTAGTCCGCTGGGTGAGGAGCCCACACTGGCCGCATCCTTTCTTATATTTCACACAACCCAGACAGGGCAGTCACCTGACGGAAATTCCAACAAGACTCACCAGCAGCTCAGCCAGTGCGGCTCAGTGGTTGAGTGTCAGCCTATGAACCAGGAGGTCACGGTTCCATTCCCAGTCAGGGCACAGGCCCGGGTTGTGGGCTTGATCCCCAGTAGGGGGCGTGCAGGAGGCAGCGGATCAGTGATTCTCTCTCATCATGGGTGTTTCTCTCTCTCTCCCTCTCCTTTCCTCTGTCAAATCAGTAAAAATATATATTAAAAAGAAAAATAGACTCCCAAGCAGATAAGAAGAGAGGAAATTATTTAAATGTTTAACCAGAGAAGAGAAAGTCTGAACCCTTTTAAACCTCCAAACCAAGAACCAAAAAATAAAACGATTTTCTACCGCACGACTTCTATAAGACCAGTAACTTCGATGCTCCCCAAAAAGTATTTAAGGGACTATTGCATTAGTGTTAAATCTTGATCACTCCCCCATTTAAACACTGTCTTTAAAAGATCTGCCCGGGTACCTGTCTAGATTGAAAAGAACAAAAGTCCGACCTGTGGGACCCCCCACTAAGTGGCTCTGCCATTCTGATTCAGATAGCACCCCGACTTTATCTTCTCCAGACTGGTGCGGTGGCTGCACAAACTCACGGGGCAACCAGAGTCCTCTCTGCTTCACTATTTTCATACATCCGTGGCTTTCTTCCTCGCTGTCCCAACATGGCTGCTGAGCTGCAGCCATCGCATCCACATCCCAGGGGACAAGAAGGGAAAAGGAAGAAGGCAAAAAGAGGCAAACCCCATGCCTTTGTAGGAGCCTTTCTGGAAGTGCCACCCAACAGCTTTCAGATTGGCCGGAGCTCGGTCACATGGCCACGGGCGGCTCTTTTTTAGTTGTGTTGCTGTAAAACATCAGGGCCCTGTGACGAAAGGAGAAGAATGAATGTGAGGGAGGCAACAAGCAGTCTCAGAGTGGCATTGAAAGCTAATAACCTTTCTGAGTCCATGACCTCATTTATAAAAAGGGCAGACAGTGCCTACTTCACATGGGAGGGGAGGGGAGAAGCACCATGCAAATATTAGTTCTTAATAACCTCCCCAAAGCTAATGTAATCAGCAGCACAAGTGTACATTCAGCATCGCTGCACTTTCTAGAAAACTCGAGTCTCTAGTCCAGTGGTTCTCAACCTTCCTAATGCCACGACCCTTTAATACAGTTCCTCATGTTGTGGTGACCCCCAACCATCACATTATTTTCGTTGCTACTTCGTAACTGTAATTTTGCTACTGTTATGAATCATCATGTAAATATCTGATATGCAGGATGTATTTTCATTGTTACAAATTGGACATAATTAAAACATAGTGATTCATCACAAAAACAGTATGTAATTATATATGGGTTTTCCGATGGTCTTAGGCGACCCCTGTGAAAGAGTCGTTCGACCCCCAAAGGGGTCGCGACCCACAGGTTGAGAACCGCTGCTTTAAAGCCTGATGATCTCTCGCATCTTCTGCACAACATTTCAGTGGTTTCCAAAACGTCTCAAGTCTTCATAGGATTGTCACTTTCTCATCTTCCTCGTGGCTCATTGAATTGCCTGGGAAACCAGACAGAACAACTTAGTAAATGTAGGCAGTGCAATGTGTATCTCTCAGTGGGAACCATTCCATTGCTCCTACTTAGAAATGTGTCAGTGACTCGTGTGTTTGCTCTCCACCATTCCTTCCAGCTGGGATTGCAATAAAGATCAAGCTGCAAAATGTTAAGGACACTTCTCATTTAAATTCTTTAATGTTCGCCCTAGCCGGTTTGGCTCAGTGGTCAAGGTGCATGCAGGTGGCAACCAATTGATGTTTCTCTCTCACATCAATGTTTCTCTCTGTCTTTCCCTCTCCCTTCCACCCTCTCTCAAAATCAATGGAAAAAATATCCTCGGGTGAGGAGTAACAAATAATAATAAAATTAAAAAAATAAAATCTTTAATGTTCTATAAGATATGCTCTTCAGGCATTCCATGCAGTATTGAGAATAATTTAATATTTTACAGATGTCAAAATTTAACTTTAAGGGATTAAATAAATTTATTCTGAAATGATGTAGCTCATCTAAGACCTTCTAGGCTACAAGCTATAGGGCTAAGACCTATATCCACTGTCTGTTTCAAACCCATGAACTTTTTTTTATCAGAACAAAAATGCCCAATTGCCCATAAAGTCGATGTGAATCACGCGGCTCTATTATTTATTATGCACTGAGAAAATCCAAGGTTTAAAACTTAGAGATGTACTAGTAAAATCTGCTTCCATCATGATAAACTATACTGTTACCTACCACTCAAGATTTCCGACACTGAAATACAGTGGTGGGTGTGAGGGAAAAATCTATGCTAGTCATTAACTTATAAGGCTTTATCCTACACTAGTCTATTTAATACATAGACAGGTCAATCAATCTTGACTGTAATGAAAAATCTTGCTTATCTAAGAATAGGTATATCGCCCAGACCACGTTTTCCTAAAAAATTATTTTCCTGTAGGTAGCTTTATAAGAACAGAGGCATTTGAAATATTAGTCGATTTGGGAATTATTGGTGAAATTTCAAGCCTCCAAGGTTAAAATCATTGTTCATATAACCATGCCTTGCAGGCTGGCCTGCAAGGTTGATATATTGATGAGGAAAGGAAGGCTCTAACCTAATACAGCCAGACATTTTATAGAAAGGATACAGAATAGTAGGCATAGAAAATTGACTGCACGAATGCCTGGAGCTAAATGTATTGATTGAAAAGGTCAACATATTGCAAGAGTCTCAAGCCTTCTCATCCATTAACCCAAAATATTGAGTGTAACCAGGGAAACCAAGTAGAAAATGGAAAGCTCTTAAACAATGAAATGGCTTTTGTCTTCCTGAGATGAGACCTGAATATCTATATCTCCATCCCTGGAGCGTTTTCACTGGAGCCCTAAGAACTCTGGATGGGGGTGGCCAACACTGCATGAAAAAATCAGAAACCCATTATGAGCACAGCTCAAATGTGAACGCTTGCTGCAGACTCACTAGCATGCAAGCTCAAATTTATCACTTGGTCTCAACAATGAATATTAGTTTTCAGAGCTAAGAACATAAGAATTCACAGATAATGGCCACCAAATAAGGTTAATATTATATACTAGAGTCCCAGTGCATGAAATTCGTGCATAGGTAGGGTCCCTAGGCCTTGCAGGTGATCAGGGCTGATCTGTGGGGCAACCGGCAGGGAGATCAGGGAGCTCATGCTGGCACCCGCCTTCGCTGGCCTGGGGTCTGCGAACTGGGGACAGCTCCTCGTTGAGCGTCTGCCCCCTGGTGGTTTGTGCACATCATAGCGACCGGTCATCCACCGGTTGTTTCACCATTTGCTCGATTTGCATATTAGGCTTTTATTATATAGGATAATATATATAGTGTTTTACAAATTAACCATACTTATCCAGGTTTACAACAGGATACAAATGCCTATGGGCAGCAATTTATGGTCAAGCAATCCTGGCCAGACAACTCCATTGAACTGGCAAAGGCTTTGGCCTTGGCCTCCCCGGTCTGTGTGAACTCATACAGACCAGGGAGACTAGGAAGACACTGCCGGAACCAAGATGTGGCTTTGCTAGTTTAAGGATAGGAAGGCTCCCCTCCCTCCTGTAGGTTCTGGAGACCTCATTTTGAAGGAATGAACAGATCAGAACATTGATTCACCACCACTCCCCAGGTCTTCCTGTCTTTCATTTCTGCTGCTTGCATTACTCTGTCCTCTGCTCCTCCTTCACGAGGAGATTGCACTCAGATGAAATCCAGGCACATATGTTCAGGGGACCCACAAGTTCCAGAGAACTTATGGGAATAGAACATAAATTCGAATAGAACATAAGTTCTCTATCAGAATCATTAAATTTTGCTCATTTCTAGGTTTGTCTTAAAATATATAATAACATGCCTTGGCCGGTGTGGCTCAGTTGGTTAGAGTGTCATTTCTTATACCAAAGATGGTGGGTTCAAGTCCTGGTCAGGGCACATACCTAGATTGTGGGTTCCATCCCCAGCTGGGGGGGGCAACCAATCAATGTTCTCTCTCATCTCTCTCTCTCTCTCTCTCTCTCTCTCTCTCTCTCTCTCTCCCTCTCCCTCTCCCTCTCCCTCCCTCTCTTCCCTTCCTCCTCTCTCCTCCTCTTTCCCTCTCCCTCTCCCTATCCTTATCCCTCTCTCTAAAATCAGTGAGTATATCCTTTGGTAAGGATTTAAGAACATAAGAATTCACAGATAATGACCACCAAATAAGGTTAATATTATATACTAGAGGCCTGGTACATGAAATTCGTGCACAGGTAGGGTCCCTAGGCCTGGCTGGTGATCAGGGCTTATCGGGGCCTTCCGGCTGCCGGCTGGGGCCTCCCTTAATTTTGCACCGCCCCCCTGGTGGTCAGCACACGTCATAGCCAGCAATTGAACTCCCAGTCTCCCGGTCGAACTCCCGTGGGGACAATTTGCATATTAGCCTTTTATAGATAATATATATCGTATTTTATAAATTAACCATATTTATCCAGGTTCATAACAGGATACAAATCCACAACACAAGGACATTCTGGATTATCTATCTGGTCAACCATTTTACAATCCTGTGCTGCCATACAATTATACAATTTCAAAGTCCATGTTTGCATTCCTTTTTTAAAAAATAATTTTTTATTGATTTCAGAAAGGAAGGAAGAGGGAGAGAGAGATAGAAACATCAATGATGAGAGAGAATCATTGATCAGCTGCCTCCTGCACACCCCTCAATGGAGATCGAGCCCACAACCCAGGCAAGTGCCCTAACCAGGTATCGAATCATGACCTCCTGGTTCATAGGTCAACGCCCAACCACTGAGCCATGCCAGCCGGGCTGCATTCCTCTTGGTGATCTGCTTATGTGACATGTTTGACTTTTAACACAAGGTTTCTCACCTTAGGACATATATCCTCAGACATAAACTTAGGATCTGAAAATCCTGAGAATTCCACCTCCCTCATTCATCTTCTCAGCCCTTGAGTGTTTTGTCCCAGGCAGCTATTTGAGTTAACATGATCTCCGTGGAAAAATGTAATGTCTGTCAACCTCATCTGTCACATAAAGGCACTCATTTTCTTGACTGACAGTGTCTTCAGTGTTCTTTTCTCTCTCGCTTTACGGCATTTAATGAGCTATAAATTTTGAAAGATCATCATGGCCAGACTTAGAGAATGGGTAATGGGAGCTGGGGTTACCACACATGAGAGAGAAAAGCACCAGTGAGAAGTGGACGGGTGTGCTATTCTTGTCTGTTTGGGAGGAAGGGTCAGCATGAGAGGAACTGGGGATGTTCTGTCACACTTGATGCAAGAAGTGCTGTGATGGGACAAAAAGAGCATGGAGCCCTAGCTGGCTTGGCTCAGTGGATAGAGCGTCAGCCTGCGGACTCAAGGGTCCCAGGTTCGATTCCAGCCAAGGGCACATGCCTGGGTTGCGGGCTCGTTCCCCAGTAGCGGGTGTGCAGGAGGCAGCCAATCAATGTTTCTCTCTCATCATGGATATTTCTCTCTCTCTCTCTACTTCTCCCTTCCTCTCTGCAATCAATAAAGAAATATAAATTAAAAAAAAAAAGAGCATGGATTGTGGAATCACCCGGATAGTCTCAGGTGACTAACAACATGCTTGACTTTTTCAAGTCTTGATTTCTTCATCTAAATAATAAGAGTAAAAAGTCTGCCTCTTCCATCAATGGCACTAGCAAAACTAGATGTACATATTTTAAAAAATAAGAACTTTGACTCTTACATCACATGCAAAAAAAAAAAAAAAGAAGTCAAGATGAATCATAGACCAAAATGTAAAAGCTAAAATTATAAAGCTTCTAAAAGAAACACAGGCTCTAGCTGATTTGGCTCAATGGATAGAGCGTCAGCCTGCGGACTGAAGAGTCCTGAGTTCCATTCCATGGTCAAGGGCACGTGCCCAGGTTGTGGGCTCGATCCCCAGTTGGGTGTGCAGGAGGCAGCTGATCCATGATTCTTTCTCATCACTGATGTTTCTATCTCTCTCTCCCTCTCCCTTCCTCTCTGAAATCAATACAAATATTTAAAGAAAAGAAACACAGAAGAATATCTATTATATAGCCTTGAGGTGGGTAAAGGTCTCTTAAAGAAGGTATACAAAGCTTTAACCATCAGAAGAAAAAATGATAAAATAAATGTCATCAAATTTCAGTAAAATTATTCCTTTAGCAGCTTGGATGCCCTACAGCACGCTGAACTGCAAAGGAGCCCCCAAAGGTCAAACACCCTGATGAATGATGCTAATTACCCAGAAGCCTTCCCTTTGAGATGTTGATGAGAGCGAGGGAATGAGATGGGGGGGCGGCGAGGGGGGGAGGGAGCTCCTTCATGTTGTAACCCACTTCCGTCTCCTCCTTTGACTGTAATGCATAAAACAAGGTGAAAACCATCATTCTCCAGAGCATTACCTTAATTCCTTGAGATTCTGCTTCCTGGCAGTTGTCGACAGTTTCGCTCAAATAAACTCATAAAAATTCTTTTTTTAAAAAAATATATTTTATTGATTTTTTACGGAGAGGTAGTGAGAGGGATAGAGAGTTAGAAACATTGATGAGAGAGAAATATCAATCAGCTGCCTCCTGCACATCCCTACTGGGGATGTGCCTGCAACCAAGGTACATGCCCTTGACCAGAATCGAACCTGGGACCCTTCAGTCCATAGATGCTCTATCCACTGAGCAAAACTGGCTAGGGCACAAAAATTCTTTACAGGTTTGAATGTTTCTTACGTTAACAACCTTCATAATGTTAGTACTTTTATTTTATTGTTGTTAATCCTCACCCAAGGATATTTTTCCACTGATTTTTTTAGAGAGTGGAAGGGAGCGGGGGAGTGACGGAGAGAGAAACATCGGTGTGAGAGAGACACATGGATTGGTTGCCTCCTGCTGAGGCCCCAATCAGGGCTGGGGATCAAGCCTGCAACAGAGGTACGTGCCCTTGACCAGAATCGAACTCCAGACCCTTTAGTCCATGGGCCAACACTCTATCTACTGAGCCAAACCAGCTAGGGCATAATGTTAGTAATTTTAGCAGCTTGTTTAAAGTGACGCCATTGTATGTATTCCCTATCTTCACTCTGTTCTCTCCGGATTAGAGTAGAACTGATATTTCCTATCTGAGTGATTTACTAAGTCCTTTAACTTCCCTGAGACTTAGTTCCTTTATCTGTACGATCTGGGTTGTCAGACACACCTTAGAAGGCTGCTGAGGATGAAATGAATAAAATATGGAGAGGTTCCGTGTATGCTAAAAAGCACTTTAAAAATTAAATATTAATATACTTAAGTATTATTAAATTATATATTTGTTGTTATAATTATACATTGGATAGTATTATATAAGTGATCGGCCACATTACCATTATCACGTCATCTAAGAGAAACATAATAAAAACTAGCAGTGGAGAAGCTGAAGCAAAACGATCCTACATAAATTGGAATTTCTTTTTATTTAATTTTTTTAAAATTGAAGAAATTTGGTATGTAGCATTGCATAAGTTTGGCATTTCACTTTTTTAAAAAAATATATTTTGTTGATTTTTTTACAGAGAAGAAGGGAGAGGGATAGAGAGTTAGAAACATCGATGAGAGAGAAACATCCATCAGCTGCCTCCTGCACGCCCCCTACTGGGGATATGCCCGCAACCAAGGTACATGCCCTTGACCGGAATCAAACCTGGGACCCCTCAGTCCGCAGGCCGATGCTCTATCTACTGAGCCAAACCGGTTCGGTGGCATTTCACTTTTAACAACAGAAAGCTTAAACTCTGACTGGCCATGGTCCTGTTTTCTCTCTCTTAGTTGGGTGGATAACATGATAAATTGGGACAAGTCAGGCGAAATTGAAGGATGGGCAAAAATGGCCTTCAATTCCTGTTTGAAACCTCTTGTTCATCTGGGTAAGCTGCTTTTCCTCCCTGAGACCTTTTAGGTGAGAAAGGACATGTGTTCTGGATGATTCGGGCCTCTACCTGCCTCACGGCAGGACGAGATGACGTCTTAGCGCCTTGCTCCTGTTAGAGAGGACCAGCCACTAACTAAAATCAGCCTGAACTTGCTCACCACTGAAGAGATCGCGGCAAATATTGCTGTTCCTTATGTAATTTCTGTTTGGAGAATATCCAAACCGAAGAAGCAGCTCTTGTTCAAAATCTTTCACGTCTTCATTTTTGAGGAGCTAGTTTTTAAGTTATTGGAATTTATATAAACGGGAACTTACCATTCTCCCTCTTTACCTTCTGTTCTCCTAGTTCTCTGGCTATACAGTGCCAGCATGGCCAATTAGGAGAAAAGTGAATTTAATACACAGCCTTATTTACTTACCCAGGGTCACCGAGGGCCTCGAATACTGTAGGAACTTAATAATATTAAGCTTGAAGGATTGCTTTTGACAATGATCTCATACTGAATAAATAAATCACGGGGACACACAGTTGGTGTCACTACCCTTTGCCTTATCTCTTTACTTCTTCCTGTCTTCAGCTACAGAACTCACAGGCCTTGATCTCCTGCAAACAGTCTAGACAGAGATGAATATGAAACAATTAACTTCTTTAAATGTTCGTTGTACTGTGTTGTGAAAACCACACACAGTGAAATCGTTGATTTCAACAATTTTTCTTATTTGTATATTGTTCTTGCTTTTAACAAGTCTTGCTGATATTTTACAACTAAAAAGTGGATTAAAGCTTTTTAAATAGCATAAATTCACTCTAGCCTTAGAGTAGCATTTTTTATACATTAGCCCTGAAGTAGTTCTGATAATGTGCATTTCCACTTCAGCTAATGCCATTGGAGACAAGATTATTAATCCTGCCAGTGGTAACTGCTTAATACAGGACTGGAGAGAATCGTGGGAAACGCTTTAAGGACACACATTTGAGATAGAAGTAAATAAAGGGGGAGATGTTTCAGAGTTGTGGCGGACTCAAGTCTGACCTTTAACAACATAAACATTAGACTATTTATTGTCTTGCCTTCCAACCTTCCCTCACACTTCCCAGGGAGGCCCAGAGCTGAACATGGGTGAGGTAAAACTCTCAAGATGTGTTAACATCTATTTCAATCCACTTTAATTTTAAATATGTAAAAAATGGTATCGATCAAACCTCACTAGTTTGGGATTGTCTTTCACGGAAGGTTGAGCCCATCCATGAAAACCATGGGGAAGTCCCATCCATGGGAACAACTGTTCTTGACCTGTACTGACCCACCTTGAACTTGGAGCCAGGCTTTGTGCTCGGTGCTTTATGTTCACTGTGGATCATTTACTCTTCACAACAAAAAACACTGCAGCCCAGCTGGTGTGGCTTAGTGGTTGAGCATCAAACTATGAACCAGAAGGTCATGATTTGATTCCTGGTCAGGGCACATACCTGGGTTGCTAGCTCGACCCCCATTGGAGGGTGTGCAGGAGGCGTCCGATCAATGACTCTCTCTCTCACTGATATTTCTTTTTTAAAAATATTTGTAAAATTGATTTCATAGAGGAAGGGAGAGATAGAAATATCAATGATGAGAGAGAATCATTGATTGGCTGCCTCCTACATGCCCCTTACTGGGGATCGAGCCTGCAACCCGGGCATGTGCCCTTGACCAAAATCAAACCCGGGACCCTTCAGTCCACAGGCCAGTGTTCTATCCACTGAGCCAAACCAGCTAGGGCTCATTGATGCTTCTATCTCTCTATCCTTCTCCCTTCCTGTCTGAAATCAATAAAAACATATTTTAAAAACCGCTGCAGAAACAGAGGCTCATAGATGGGTGTGTGTTACATTGTTCTCTACATTTTTAATTAGCATAATAGCCAAAATATTCAACAACTAATAACTGAACAAAATGTGGTCTACCCTGATAATGGAGTATTATTCAGCAATAAAAAGGAATGAAGTACTGACACATGGGGCCACATGAATAAATCTTAGAAATATGCTCAGCGAAAGAAGCCAGTCACAGAAGGTCACATAGTATTTTCCAGGGGATAGAGGAGGACTGGGGGGACATGGGGAGTGACTGCTAATAGGTGCTGGGTTCCTTTTGGGGGTGATGAAAATGTTCTAAAATTGATTGTAGTGAAGGTCACACAACTCTGAATTTTATTGAATTGCATACTTGAAGTGAGTGGATAATTTGGTATATGAATTATATCCCAATACAGCTGTTGTTAACAGACAGACTGGGTGTGGGAGTTGGAGTGAGATGTGGAAATGCTTGAATGCTGTGGTTAAAGCATTTGGACTAGTTTTGACAGCCATCAATATATTTTTTTTAATATATTTTATTGGTTTTTTACAGAGAGAAAGGGAGAGGGATAGAGAGCTAAAAAAAACAATGAGAGAGAAACATCAATCAGCTGCCTCCTGCACACCCCCGATCGGGGATGTGCCTGCAACCAAGGTACATGCCCTTGACCAGAATCGAACCTGGGACCCTTGAGTCCGCAGGCTAAAACTCTATCTACTGAGCTAAACCAGCTAGGGCAGCCATCAATGTTTTTAAAAGTAGGGTTCACAGCCCAACCAGTGTGGTGCAGTGATTCCCAGTCAGGGCACAGGCCCAAGTTGGGGGCTCAGTCCCCAGTAGGGGCCGTGCAGGAGGCAGCAATCAATGATTCTCTCTCATCATTGATGTTTCTCTCTCTCTCCCTCTCCTTTCCTGTCTGCATTCAATAAAAATATACTTTAAAAAGTAGGGCCATATAACTGGATTTTGGTTTCAGAAAAACCATTGTTCAAGTGGCATGCATACTGGGCGGAAGCAAGGAAAATCTGACACAGTGTGAGCATTGAGAATCTGCCATATTTGTGGAGATTTTAGAAAAATAGTAATTTGTATTTTGTTCTCATGGCATTTTTCCCTCCATGTCAGGAAGGTAGTCTTATCGCTTCCTTCACCCAGGGAAGTGTCTGCGGCAGGGTCACGAGCAGAATTTCTTTGGAGACTGTTCTCCAAACCAGTGGTTCTCAACCTTCCCAATGCCGTGACCCTTGAATACAGTTCCTCATGTTGTGGTGACCCCCAACCATAAAATTATTTTCGTTGCTACTTCATCACTGTCATGTTGCTACTGTGATGAATCGTCATGTAAATATCTGATGTGCAGGATGTATTTTCATGGTTACAAATTGAACATAATGAAAGCATAGTGATTCATCACAAAAACAATATGTAATTCTATATGTGTTTTCCGATGGTCTTAGGCGACCCCTGTGAAAGGGTCGTTCAACCCCCAAAGGGGTCGCGACCCACAGGTTGAGAACCGCTGCTCCAAACAGCTCCACTCCTTGCCAACGCCTGTATTGTCCGTCTGTCTGATTCCAGTCATCCACATGAGCATGAAGCGGTAGCTCATGGCTTTCATTTGTATTTCCCTAAGGACCAGTGATGTTGAGCATCTTTCCACGTGCGTGTTGGCCACTCTGTATCGCCGCCCTCCCTCTCGCCGAAGTGGCCGTTTTGCATTTAGAGATAGATTCCTTTGCGCTCTCAAAGTGGAAATACATACACCTAATGCTTCTCAAGCCAGGCAGTTTGGACAGGTTGCCAGATGAAATGGAGAGATCCACTTCAATCCGAAGTTCAACTAAATAGCAAATGATTTTCAATATATGTAGGTCCTAATATTGCATGGGACAGACATGCACTAAAAATTATGAGTTGTGTCTATGAAATTCAAATTGAACTGCACATCCTGTATTTTTATTTGCTAAATGCAGCAGCTTTGCCTCAAGGAGACATTTAGCAATGTCTGGAGACACTTTTAGTTGTCACAGCTACAAGGGGGTGGGGAGAGGGGCTGCCCGTAAGTACAGGCCAGCTGTACTGCTAACCATCACACAGTGGCCCGGTTGGTGTAGCTCAGTGGTTGGGCGTCAACCTATGAACCAGGAGGTCACAGTTTGATTCCGGAACAGGGCACGTGCCCGGGTTGCAGGCTGGATCTCCAGTTGGGGGCGTGCAGGAGGCAGCCGATCCATGATTCTCTCTCATCATTAATGTTTCTCTCTCTCTCTCCCTCTCCCTTCCTCTCTGAAATCAATAAAAATGCATTTAAAAATAAGGAGCTGATGGTGCCAGGGAAGGGGGGCCCCGTGGGAAAAAGAAACAGAGGGAAGTTCCAGGGTGAATAGGTGGGGGACTCTCCTGAATTCTTTCTTTCTTTCTTTCTTTCTTTCTTTCTTTCTTTCTTTCTTTCTTTCTTTCTTTCTTCTTTCTTTCTTTCAATATATTTTTATTGATTTCAGAGAGGAAGGGAGAGGGAGAGGGAGATAGAAACATCAATGATGAGAGAGAACCATTGATCAGCTGCCTCCTGCACCCCCCACACTGAGGATCAAGCCCACCACCCGGGCATGTGCCCTGAATGGGAATCAAACTGTGACCTCCTGGTTCATAGGTCAACGCTCAACCACTGAGCCACACCGGCCGGGCGAATATTCCTTCTTAAAAACGGCCTTGGCAGGAGACTTTATCTTTCTTAGCCATGATTTATGCAGCATCGCCATGGCAAACTGGTTCACAGGAGGATATGTGTGTACAGGGACACGAGCCACTCAATAATTCAGAGGCCTCCTCCTCAGCCGTGTGAAGTTGCCTCAAGCAGTTCTGTCAAAAATAATTGAATTGCTCAGAGCCATCTTCCAACTCCCGAGATGCCAGACAATTGTTTTCCTTCCAGCAACACAAACAAGTACAAGGCTCATCCATCTCACAAGTGCTCCCACTCGTTCTCCAGAGTCTTTTGAGCGATCTTGGTACTTTTATTGTACCTGTTTGTGGCCATGTTTCATTGGGATGTTTGGCTTTAGTTTCACAAATCTGTCCCAGGAAGCGAAGAAGATATCCAAGATGATAACTGTATTCTAGAAAATGAGCATCAGGTTCAATTGCTATTGATCAATCAAAGAATCGTTGGTGTTGCACATATATTTTAGAAAATAATTCATAATCTCTCCCTTTTAAGTTTGTCCCCCTCCCCCCCCCCCGCCCCTTCCTACTGAATATGTTTTATTCCTGGCTTCCTTAGAGGTCCTGTGTGTCTGTGCTGTATTTGTTTTTTAATATATTTTTATTGATTTCAGAGAAAAAGGGAGAGGGAGAGAGAGATAGAAATATCCATGATGAGAGAGAATCATGGATCGGCTGCCTCCTGCAGCCCCACACTGGGGATCGAGCCCACAACCTGGGCATGTGCCTGGACCAGGAATTGAACCGGGACCTCCTGGTTCATAGGTTGACGTTCAACCACTGAGCCACACTGACTGGGCCTGCTTCGTAATTTTTTCAGATTTATTTTTATTGTTGAGAATATTACAGATGTCACCCATGTTGCCCCCTTTGCCCCACCCCAGCCCTTCACCGCACTATTGTCTGTGTCCATGGGTTATGCATATATGCATATAAGTTCTTTGGTTGATCTCTTCCCGCCCACCCCGCCTCTCCCCCTCCCCTCTGAGATCTGTGAGTCTGTTCCATGCTTTGTCATTTTAGTTTGAGCACCACCTCCAACTACAGTGTTTCCAAATGGTCTTTGAGCAGAAAACACCTGCTGGGACCGGAAAATGTTTTCTTTTATTCCTCCCCTTCCACCTGCAGAAATAACAAGCCATCATCTGCAAAAGAGTCTTCCTTGGCTGGACTAAAAGGGCCACCTTTGTAAAATAAAGAAAGGATAAGAAATGGATTGTGCATTTATTTTATTTTTATACTAGAGGCCCGATGCAGGAAAATTCGTGCAAGAGTAGGCCTTCCTTCCCCTGGCTGCCGGCACCGGCTTCCCTCTGGCACCCGGGACCCAGGTGGCTTCCCTCCGGCCCCGCCCCAGCTTCGTCCGGAAGGAGATCCAGTCTAATTAGCATATTACCCTTTTATTATTTTTGTATATATATATATTTTTTATTGATTTCAGAGAGGAAGGGAAAGGGAGAGAGAGAGAGAGAAACATAAATGATGAGAGAGAATCATCGATCGGCTGCCTCCTGCACGCCCCCTACTGGGGACCGAGCTCACAACTCTGGGCATGTCCCCTTGACCAGAATCAAACCCGGACCCTTCAGTCCACAGGCCGGCGCTCTATCCACTGAGCCAAACCGGCTGGGGCTGGATTGTGCATTTAAAAGCTTAGTGGAGAAGACAAAAGACGAGCACAAAGAATGGGAGAAGGGACCTGGAACAGTCCCCAGCCCCACCCACTCCCAGAGAGCCTCTGGCGGGTGTGACAAGACAGAGGAAGGGAGGAGGCAATTGCGGAGGTCACTTCGGCTGAGACAGGCTCTTAAGTGGAGCCCCTGGAGAGATGCTGCTCCCAAATGCAGGCTGCACCCCAGGTCCATTGTGACTGAAAGTGGTGGCAGCGGATCTGCACCCCGCCTGGCGTGTCCTGCCGCCGAAGGGCCTTACTCGTCACGGCAGACAGTGGTCAGACAGGGGCTGTGCCTGCTTTTAAAGAAGGCTTCAAACACAGGCTCAACAATGCACTCATTTGGGAACATGATTAAGAATCATCTGCCACTGCCCAATTTCCTATTTCCTTGTCCTCAGCCTCTTAAAAGACAGCACTGTATTCCTGAGGCAGGATGGTAGCAAGCACACAGTTCCAGGGGAGACAGCACAGCCATTGTTGGGGAGGCTTAAGAAATGAACAGAAAGGGCAGGGGATGGCCTCTGGGCCTGTTCTGACAGGTCCCAGGGGTCAGGAGTGACTTAGGACAAAGGTCACCAATTGGAGAACTTCCCGTCGTGCTTGAGGGCCATTACACAGTGCCTGGAAACAACACACGCTGGAGTAAATGCACTATGTACATGGGAATGTGGCAATAGAAGCGACAGCCACACACTGGCCTGTAAAGACCATACTCGCCCAGTCTGTCAGAACATTACACAATTAGCACTTAATACACACCCAGTCCGGACACAGATCTGAAGTTGCGTGCACTCTACTTTTTTTAAAAAATATATATTTTATTGGTTTTCTACAGAGAGGAAGGGAGAGGGATAGAGAGTTAGAAGCATCGATGAGAGAGAAACATCCATCAGCTGCCTCCTGCACACCTCCTACTGGGGATGTGCCCGCAACCCAGGTACATGCCCTTGACTGGAATCGAACCTGGGACCCTTCCGTCCTCAGGCCGATGCTCTATCCACTGAGCCAAACCAGTCAGGGCTGTGTGCACTCTAAATAGAGTCAAAAAGGGGCCACAGGCTAACCTGACAAGCTCAGGGAAGGCCTGCGTGGCGGTCTTGCAAACTCAAGGGACATAAAGTAATCACAAAGGATGGTCTAAAATTAAAACTTTTAATTAAAAGGCAGTATCTTCCCAGGCAAAGATCAACTTTGATCTTCACTAAGCCTATTGTCTTTTTTTTTTTAATTAAACTTTATTGGGAGGGGGTTGGGTGGAGGAGGTGGTTCTATTGTCTTTTTGCATCTCAGATACCATCCTGTGGAATTTCAGGGCAACTTGTAACTACCCTTTTTCTGGAACCCTTGGGGCATAACCAATGCACCAGGGCAGACACCACAAATTCCCTCATTGTTATTGCTATCATGTTAATTGTTGACTGTTAACTATCCTGTACCCACCTATGGAAAAGAAGCATTTTACTTTTCATCCAATCCCAGAGGTTTCCCTGCTTTGCTCTCTCCTGCCTCCCTAATCAATCACCAATGGAGTTCATGTAACCACTTACATCCCCTCCTTTGACTGTCATGTATTAAACAAAGTGAAAAACCGCCATTCTCCAGAACATTATCCCAGTACCTTGAGATTCTGCTTCCTGACAATTGTCGACAGTTTGGCTCAAATCAACTCACAAAAATTCTTTCCAGGTTGGAATGTTTCTCATGTTAACATAAAAAAAGAAAAGATACTATGACCCAAAAGCAACATTCTAGCAAAGGAGGCAGAATTAAAAGAAGTAAGCACACAATAACAATACATACAGACATGTAATGTACATGATCATTTGCTGTTGACAGTGTTGGGGCTCAACACATAAAGACCCACTTCTTGAAGAAGAAATGGCCATTTTTGGTTCTCCTTTCCCTTGAAGGCATAACAGGGTAGCGTGAGGGGAAAACTTCAAATCATCCTAGAAGTAGGGCACTGGAAATGGCTGCTTTCCCTCTCGCATACTTCCTAATTCATGTTTCCTGACTTGTTCTTCCTCCTAAAGGTGAAGTCGATATCCCAAGTGCATCTTAAATTTGCTTAGAATGTAAGGCTCTGGAGGCAAAGGCAGTTTCATTTGCTCCTGCTGTAACTCTTCCCAGAAGGGCTTGGCTCTCATTTAGTGAATAACCAACAACGATGGATTAAAAGCCAGTACATTTCAAGGAAATGCATTCTAGATGCCAATACTTCTTCACTTACATTATTTCACTGTTTTTATTTTTGTTTGTTTATTTATTTATATACTAAAGGCCTGGTGCACAAATTTGTGCACATTTAAAGGAAATGAATTAGAAGAAATATTTTAATATTGCTATTCGCCCTTTCTCTATAATAGAAGTGTCAACCAAATTCACGATCGACAATGACAGATTGAAACACACACGTGCTAGAGCTTTATATGTATGGCGCATACGTGAGTCAACTTAGCTTTTTATAGATATAGAATAAACTTGCTTAATTAGACCTGCTTTCTGATGTAGCTAAACTTTGTCCAGTGCAGTGATACACCCCAGCTTCTCTTTCAGGTAATTGTCAGCAACACAGCAGTAAATAGCAACACAAAGCAGGTTGTTATTATAGATCATGCAGGGAGAACAAAGGGTAAAATATTCAACTGCAGCAGTGTTTGACTATATTCTGCACAGTGAGAAAACCTGAAGTCATTTTCAAGGTCCACCTTCTTTTCAGTTGGGTCAAGTTTCTAATCTTTCTAAATCTCCGTTTTCCAGCTAATGAAAAGAAAATAGGATTCCACTGAGTCTCCTATCTACCTACTCCAGGACTTCTGTGAGGATCAAAAGAGATGAGGCATGGGAAAATGCTTCACAGACATTTGGTTACAGTGTAAAATGTTTGCACCTGGCTATAAAGCAAGTCATGTTCCCGGGCTGAAGAAACTGTAAGGAGGCTAGTCGCTAGGGAGAGGAAGCTGGGCATTGCTACATGATGTCATTACCTGGATGAATACTTGGCATATTAGCCTTTTATATATATAGGTATTTTTATTTATTTAGGAAAGGAAGGGAAAGGGAGAGAAACATCAATGATGAAAGAGAATAATTGATCGGCTGCCTCCTGCATGCCCCCTTCTGGGATCAAGCCTGCAACCCAAGCATGTGACCAGGAATCAATCCATGACCTCCTGGTTCATGGGCTGATGCTCGACGACTGAGCCACACCACTGGGCTATTTCATTGTTTTTAAAAATCCTCTGCCCTTGGGTACTAAAGTCCTGTCCACCGGGATGGGGTCTAGAAGAACCGGGATGGGGAGAGCTGCCCTGGGTGCAGCCACTTGGTGGAAGGGCCTGGGAGGCTGAGGGAACCTGGGAACCGGAAGTGTCCATCAGTAGGAAGAAAATCAGCAAGATCAGAATCATCTGAGCAAATTTCTTCACAATTCGCCCCAAAGCCGGCCCTGCTTTGAGAGCTACAGAAGCTCTGGCCAGACACTTTGCCTAACCACCTGTTGAGACGAAGTGCCCTCCCGCCATTCCCTCTTAGCACACTGGCAGGGCGACTGGATCCTCCCACCCAGTAGGCCTCTGTACGCCTCCCCAGTCGGGTGGTCCACTTCCCTCAAGCCAGTTGTATTTGTTCCCAAACCTGTGTATCCAGCTGTGCTAGGAACTTGAATTCTGTCCCTTCCCCCCAGCTTCACTGAGGTATGATTGACAAATATAAATGGTATATATTTAGGCTGCCCAATGTGATTTTTTCCCCAAAGTATACAACGTGATGATATAACATACTTATACATTGTGAAATGATTAGCACAATCAAGTTCATTAACACATCCATCGCTTCACTAGTTCCCTTTGTGTATGTGTGTTTCTGGTGAGAACACATTCAGATCTACTCTCTTAGCAAATTTCAAGTATACAGTACTGCTATTCTGTCCTTTCATGAAAGTGATATTGGTGTGAAGCAGGCACAGGAGGACTTGAAATGAAAGCAAACTGTTCAAAGGTTTGGCAGAGCCTAAAGTCCAGGGGTGGGGAACCTTTTTTCTGCCAAGGGCCACTTGGATATTTATAACATCATTCTTGGGCCATACAAAATGATCAACTTAAAAAAGAGCCTGCTATATTTGGTAAAACATTTAATGAACTTATCCCTAATGCCTTGGCAGGGCCAGACCAAATGATTTCGCGGGCCTTATATGTCCCGTGGGCCGGACGTTCCCCACCCCTGTTATAGTCTCACACTCACTCATCCTCCTGTGGATTCTGCTGGTCCTGAGGGAAGATGGAGACAGAAGACACAGTCCTTTGTGGTTCTGCTTCTCTGAGCATCTCTGAGAACCACCAGGAGGGACTCCACCACATACCCTGGAACCAGAAGCTGAGAATCAGATTCCTAGCCCCAGATTTCTAAATCTGCAGGAAGTAATATGGTCTATTGGAACTTGCAACAACAACAACAACAGAAAAGTAACTTTTCTTTGGCTTACAAATTGAAGAACATTTGTGTTTATTACGATGACTCAAACTAATTCATTCTGAGCTATCAAAGAGGAGAGGTCTGTGTTTGTATTTAAAAATGCAAAATAGCAATAAATTTAGGATGTTAATCCAAAACTCTAGCAAATCAGTATTAGTGAATATTTCAGCAAGATTGCATGATGTTTCTTAAAGAAATTGGCATTAGGGTCCATCCCTCATTCTGTATTAAATGTAAAAAATTGCATAACAAAGCAATAAATAGTGGATAGTCATTCTGCGTTTAATTTTATTTCACATTGATATGAAATAAATGAGGTGCGATGTGATAATCCCATGCTATTTATTGTGAAAAGGAACAAACTGACCTTGGGAGAAAGCCTCTTTGGTATTTAAAAATGATTGCTTGAATATGCCATAGACCTTGCACTTGGATTTTAAGTACTCCAAGGTTAGCTACTTATATCCCTCCCTTTGTGTAAGTACCCTTGAAATTCGAAATGGAAATGTTCTTTTAGGATGGCCATTGATTTCTGGGAGGTGTACAGAATTGTTAGTGCTCCAACGGTTCCTTGTTCTTGGTACATTGTAGAGTGTTTTCAGAACAAAGAGTTATTTTCAACTGAACTGACTGAGCTGCACAAGGGTACTCCAGCATAGAAATTCTGTATTCACTGGGAGGAGGGAAGAAAGTAATTGGAGATGGGGCTCAGGGACCTTCAGGGAAGATGCTCCTGCTGTGTTCTATACTTTTTCTTCCTACTTGCTTGTCTGTCTAGCTTTTTCTTTTATATCTATATATATAAAAGCCAAGTGACCAGAATGACCAGTCACTATGACAAGCACTGCAGCAGCCAACTGGCCCAATTGGGGCCCCGATTGGCTCCCCAAAACCTCCCGGGTCCCCTCCCACCCGCCAGCCCAGCCCTGATCGGCCCCCATTGGGGTGGGCAGCCGGACCTCACCTGTGCACAAATTCATGCACCAGGCTATATATATATATATATATATATATATATATATATATATATATTCTCAGGAAAGGAGAGGAAGAGGGAGATAGAAATATTAATAATGAGAGAGAATCATGGATCAGCTGCCTCCTACACACCCCCACCAGGGATCAAGCCTGCAACCCGGGCATGTGCCCATGACCAGAATCAAACCCGGGACCCTTCAGTCCACAGGCTGATGCTCTATCCACTGAGCCAAACCAGCCAGAGCTGCAGCTTTTTCTTCCTACTTGCTTGTCTGTCTACCTTTTGCCATCCCTCCACCCACTCGTCCTGCTAGCAAATAGACAGTTCCGGAGAATAGGAATATTGTATGTTTACCAGTTAATTGACTTGGGGGTTGCTACCCAGGCACCACAAATCTAACCATTCAGGGGTTTCCATCTAAGTTTTTTTTCAGCCTGCTAATGGTTGCCCATAAGAACTGATTCTGCTTCATTGTACCTATCACATATAATACAGCCTGATACACCATGTCCTGTTGACATTTAGGTTACTTTGTATTGAATCAGACATTAGTTGTTTTATTTTTTACTTTTATTGATTTCAGAGAGGAAGGGAGAGGAAAAGAGAGAAACATCAATGATGAGAGAGAATCATTGATTGGCTGCCTCCTGCATGCACCCTATTGGGGATCGAGCCCACAACCCGGGCATGTGTCCTGACTGGGAATTGAACCATGACCTCCTAGTTCCTAGGTTGACATTCAACCACTGAGCCACACCGGCCAGGCCAGACGTTAGTCACTTTCAAGTGCTGATTTGTCTCCTGCACATGGGTAGTTAGGCTTACATAGTTCAATTTAAATGCTTCCTTCCTGTACAGACTAGCCCCGTGGTCAGCAAACCATGACTTGCGAGCCACATGCGGCTCTTTGGCCCCTTGAGTATGGCTCTTCCACAAAATACCATGTGCGGGCGCGCACGTACAGTGTGATTGAAACTTCGTGGCCCATGCGCAGAAGTCGGTATTTTGTGGAAGAGCCACACTCAAGGGGCCAAAGAGCCGCATGTGGCTCGCGAGCTGCAGTTTGCTGAGCCGCAGTTTGCTGACCACTGGACTAGTCTAGGGGGAAACTACATGTAATGTTACCAGAAGATTGACACATGGCACTGGCTCTCATTTTTAATGACTGAAATTGAAGCGATTCATTAATTCAACATGTACTAAGTGCCTAATATGCATTGGGCTGTGAAAAATGACATAAACAGAGCCATTCCAAAATGGCTTCAGAGCCGCCATCCCAGAGGAACTGCCTTGCACTCCTCAACCCTTTGGAATGTCTGAACTGGGCTAGTAACCTTTGGACTGGGCCAGACCAACATTGCCTTCCAAACAACAGCTTGTAAAGCCAGGAGGAAAGCAGACCTCCTGATGACAAGGACTGAGATTAAGGACTTTCTTTAGAATCAGCACCACCATGTATAACTCAGGAATAACTTAGCTCATTTGCACCAATAGAAATTCCTTCTTGCTGCTGATGTAACTGTTGCCCTTCCCTTTCTCATAAATACCCCTCGCCTTCACCTCCTAATTGGAACACTTTGGGTTCCTGCCTGAACCAGTGCTTCCTGAAGAGCTATTCTTTGAATCTCAAATAAGTGCTTGTTGCCTCTCACTTTGGCTTTTTCTTTTTATGTTAACAAGGCCATGAAGTTAGCCAGGGGTAGGGACGTTCAACTCACAAAATCATTTGGTCTGGCCCTGGTATTAAGGGTGAGTTAATTAAATGTTTGATCAAATATAGCAGGCTAATTTTTAAGTTGATAATAATGTATGGTCCAAGAATGATGCTATAAATATCTAAATGGTCCTTGACAGGAAAAAAGGTTCCTCACCCCTGAGCTAAGCTCTGGGCATTTTTTTTTTAAATGCCTGGCAGTTGCAGTAGCTGTAGATCACATTTTGTGCTTTATGCAAATTAATAATCCAGCTGGGGAAAGGACACAGCAAGTAAGAGTATTGGTGATAGTGGCATGAAGGGGCCTGAGGAGGGCAGGGCACTGGGGCTGGGCCTTCGTAGCATTCACACACAAATACTCTTTTTATTCTTTTTTTGGATTCTCTGGAATTTGGATTTATTTTTTTTAACATTTAATTTTTTTATTGATTAAGTTATTACATATGTGTCCTTATCCCCACATTACCCCCAGCCTCCCCCCCCCCCCACTCATGCCCTCACCCCCTGGTGTCTGTGTCCATTGGTTAGGCCTATAGGCTTGCATATAAGTCCTTTGGTTGATCTCTCCCCCTTACCCTCACCCTCCCCTGCCTTCCCTCTGAGGTTTGACGGTCTGATCGATGCTCACAAATATTCTTGTGGACATTTGTTTTCATTTCTTTTGGATAATACTTGGGAGTGAAATAGCTGGTCGAGGGGTAATTAGAAACTGCCAAATTGTTTTCCATGGGGCTGTACCATGTTACATTCCCACCAGCAAGGTATGAGTTCCACTTGCTCCACAACCTCACCAACACTTAATATTGTCAGACTTTTAAATGTACCCATTCTCGTGTAGGTCTTGGTGAAGCTATATTCTCTGGCTTCTAGAAACGTGCTCTTCTAGAACGTGGAGTTTGTCTTCATGAGCAATAGGAAAACAAAACAAAGCATCGAGACATAGAAGAACGGTACAGGAACAAGAAGACGCACAATCTGGATCTCAGAGCCAGGATAAGGCTATATAATAGGAATGGTAAGCTCACTAAGAGCCAGGCGTTGTTTTAAGTGCTTTTTGTATATTGATTCCTTTAACACAAAAGCCTATAAGGCAGCTGCATTTATCATTATCCCTTGTTCACAGATGAAGAAAAGGAAACACAGAAACTTTTAGGTAACTTGCCGAAGGTCACACTCACCCAGGCCTGACTTCAGGAATTCTGCTCAATGCCATCCAACGGCCCTGCCTCTGGGAAAGCGCCAGAGAAATTCTAAAAGTGACACATGGCTGTTGGCTTCTCGAAGCAGGGGTCTTGAAAATAGAAGATGGGATTATGGTTAATTAAGAACTCATCATGTCAGCTAGGATATTTTCAGGAGCAGAAATTAAATGCCCAAATAAAAATGACTTAAACAGGGGGTTACTAAGAAGTCTCACGAAATAAGAGATGTGGAGGCAGGAAGTTTCAAATGTGGTTAATTCAGAAATTAAATGACATTGAAGCAGCAGTGACTCATATACTTGTTCTTTGTTTTCCACCCAATTCCACCTTCTTTGTGGTTCTTTGGAAGGTTGCCCCAGTTCTGAGTAGCAAGTACTGTCAGAAAGGGAGGGAGGAAATTTGTCCCAGAAGACGTCCCTTCTGGCCCCATTGGCCAGGATTGAGTCACATGATCTAGACACAGGGGAAGCTGGGAAAGTGAGTCTCTGGCATTCTAGGTCTCATGGAAGGCAGGTTCTGCTGGAAACAACACCCCCCACCCCCCCGCCAAAAAAAAAAAAAGCCAGAGACTGGCAGAAGCCAGCCAGTCATGATGCCACATCTCTTATATTCCATGTCGAAACCCTTGTTTGGCTGTGCTGAAATTTGGAAAAGCTAGAACCCAACTGCCTTGTAAAGGCAGTCACGGGCAAACAATTTGAGGCGGTGCTCAGAGACCGCACCATCTGATGACATCATATTTCAGGGCAGGACGTCAGATGCGCCAGCAACCAGGACCGGAAGCAGTCAGTCCTGCTGCAAACAACAGAGGCACCGCGTTGGGAGGCCTCAGAGACTGGGCACGAAATCCAGACCAGAGCCAGCAACAGGATTGCTGCGCTCAGCCAATCAATGGATGTTCGATGAGTGTTCAGTCTGCTTAAGGCCAGGTATGAATACTGCATGGGGTGGGGTGGGGTGGTGGGGAAGGACAGGGATACTGAAATATCAGATGTGCAGCCTGACCTCAAGAAAGACATAAAAATCCATGACACATTTTCCTGGTTCTCTCCCTACCTCTAGCCATTCTATCAGATTGTTTATTTTGTTCATTGGATTCCACATATAAGTGAAAGCATATGGTACTTGTCTTTCCCTGGCTGGCTTATTTCACTTAGCACACTACTCTCCAGGTCCATCCATACTGTTGCAAAGGGTAAGATGTCCTCTTTCTAGGGCCGAGTCATGGAAACCCAGGGGAGGTGGGAGGGAATTCATAAGAACCGAAGGCTTCTCAAAGGTAACCAGAATCCCGTGTACATAGCTCTGAGGTAATCCAGAGGTCAGGTGGTGGGAGTAAGTGGCGGGAGCAAGCTGGTCTATTCACGGTCCTAAAAGCACACAGCTGACATTTATTATGTGCCTGACACAGTACTTAGGCACCAGATATATTGGAGTAAATAAAGCAGAATTTTCACTTTAAAAACAAAAAGACACTTTTAAAAAGACAAAAATCTAATGCTAGTCAACATGAACTGACTACTTACTATCTGCAAAGCCTGTTTAAATTAGCAAAATACATTATCCTAGACACTAAAATGTGCATTCAATCCTCAGAGTAATCCTAAAGACAGGTTATTTATTAATTGTATTATTTTCCATATGAACTGTAAACTTACTTTTGCCCCACTCTTATGCTTTATATCGATTACATGTTAAAATGATAATATTTTTGATATTTTGGGTTCACTTAAATATATTATCAGAATTAATTTCACCTGTTTCCTCTTGCTTTTAATGTGGCTGTTAAATTTTTTAAATGGCATGTATGGCTCACGCTGTGTTTCTCTTGGACAATGCTCTGATAAAAAGACTAGAGGCCAGTGCACAAAATTTGTGCATGGGTAGGGTCCCTAGGCCTGGCTGGCAATCAGGGCTGATCTGTGGGGCGACCAGCAGGGTGATCCTGCCTTGGCTGGCCTGGTGCTGCCCGCTCACTGGCCCTCCCCCCTGCCACCAGTCAGGGCCTGCAGGCTGGGGGCAGCTCCTACGTTGAGCATCTGCCCCCTGGTGGTCAGGGCACGTCATAACGACCGGTTGTTCTGCTGTTTGGTCGATTTGCATATTAGGGTTTTATATAGATAGATAATTCTAGGGAGAATGTCTGTATTACGAGGGATTCTCTTTGTTGCTTGCTATTGTTTATAAAACCAACTTAGACATTAATTAGTTAAAATTATGCAAATCATGCAGAGGCCTGGGTGGAGGTTTCCAGTGGGAACTGCATTGCCTCGTAGGCGTTGCCTTGGAGCTGTTTAAGGCAGAAATGCTGCCCAGAACACACTCATGCTTTCTTGTGACCATGATTCCAGGCCAAGCTACAGCACATATAAAAATAACACTGATGAGTTCATTATTCTGAACTTATAGCCAAATGGCCTGCTGGCTCCTTCCATATAGTTTGAATCTTTTATGACCCGAAGATACAAAACACATTTTTAAAAACAGTAACTTATGCAATCCAAGTGATCTTGTAAACTTTTGGGAGTTGAGCAACTTTTGGCTCTCCGAAGATGGTGATGATGCTATGCCTTATGTGTGTATAAATTTTTATGTTTTCTAAGTTCCCTACAGCTTTTCTTTTGTTATTTCCATTTGAATGTGACTAGATGTCCCAATGAGACAATCTGAGCTGTTGCTTTGTGCACATTTTGTGGGCGAGGGTTGTCCCAACTCTTCTCAATCCTGCCTAGTGTTCTTTTGGCTACAGCAGTGGTGTGATGGAGCCAGATCCTACCCACTCATGAAAGCCAGACAGGCACATCTCTTCACAACATAGCATTCACATTGCATGGTGGCTTGAAATTGGCCATGGGATGAGTATTTATACCATGGTAATTGGCAAATGCTACAAATCAGGTTTGTTTATTTTTTGTTGTTGTTGTTTTTCTGGAGAGGCAGTTCCTCAACATTTACTAGCACGCTGCTAGGTGTACATCCAAAATTAGAGAACTTCAGGGTTAGACGACATGAGCTAGAAAACATGGGCAAATACACAAATTCGCTGAGTTCAGGAACTGAATTCTGTAGAGATAAGCCCCTTAAAGTCAAATGAGTCATGCTGTCTTCCGTGTGTCCACTGTAAGGAATGATGATGCTCCCTTCTTTACCTAGATAAGGGCAGGCCAAAACTACTTAAACCTGACTAGCACTCCTGAAAGGATGGAAATCACTCTCCCGGCTCCAACACAATTGTTTGTTCTGTCTTTCTGTTTCCTCTCCCTCTCCCTCTCCCTCTTCCTCTCCCTCTTCCTCCTCCTCCTCCTCCTCCTCCTCCTCCTCCTCCTCCTTCACCCCTGCCTCCATCTCATTCTCTCATTCTATTCCTCTTTGCCTCTCTGTGTTTATCTTTGCCTTTGCGTGTGCGTCTTGTAGGGGAGGAAAAATAATGTTCTGCATTCTTAGCCAAGACTCCTGTAACAAACCATTAACAAGAGAAAACAAACAAGCTTATTAACACATATACCTCATATACATCCATGGGAGACACCCAGGGAAAATTGAGTCACTTCCTGAGGTGGCTTAGAATTCAGGCTTAGCCCTAACTGGTTTGGCTCAGTGGATAGAGCGTTGGCCTACGGACTAAAGGGTCCCAGGTTGGATTTCGGTCAAGGTCAAGTACCTCGGTTGCAGGTTCAGTCCCTGGCCCTGGTCTGGTCAGGACTCTTGTGGGAGGCAACCAATCCATGTGTCTCTCTCACATCGATGTTTCTCTCTCTGTGTCTTTCCTCCTCCCTTCCACTTGCTCTAAAAGTCAATGGAAAAATAGTATCTGGTGAGGATTGACCAAAAAAATAAAATAAATAATTCAGGCTTAAAAACCATCTTAATAGGAAAAGGGGAAGAGGGATGTAGGCCTCCAGGGGAGAGGAAAGGCTTTTTAGGAAAGAAGAACCGGCCCTTAGAAGAATAGATGGGAGGTTTGATAGTTTGTGACAAAGTGTATCTGGGTGAGGTGTTGACTTCTAGTCTCCTCTCCTGTGACAAGAGTCCATGTTCCCTGGTTGATGGCACTCCTGGAATGGGGACTTATGACCATTGAATTCTTTTGGAGCAGTGGTTCTCAACCTTCTGGCCCTTTAAATACAGTTCCTCATGTTGTGACCCAACCATAAAATTATTGTCGTTGCTACTTCATAACTGTCATGTTGCTACTGTTATGAATCGTATTGTAAATATCTGATCTGCAGGATGGTCTTAGGCGACCCCTGTGAAAGGGTCGTTCGACCGCCAAAGGGGTCGCGACCCACAGGTTGAGAACCGCTGTTTTGGAGGCTCTGTCTTGAGGCAGATAAAGTCTCCCCTTGCATCTGCTGTTTCTCAAGTGTCTGAAGCTCAAAATAGTCAACATACTATTGGGGGTGGCTTGTCCTGAACTCCTGCAGCCATATTTCAGTGGCATATTCTGCTGCCCTTCGGTCTTGTTATCCATACACAAACACACCATTTTCACTGCATAGGTCACTACAGGACAGAGCTAGAAACTCAGCAACCCAAATCACACCAGTGCGACGCTTTCCTCCAGTAAAAGCTGGGATAAAAATGCTTCATTTTCTTCAGTGGAAAAACAATCAAGCACTAAATTCACTGGCGAGGGGGAAATCTTTAAAACCAGTCAAGAAGGGAGATACTGGAGGTAACCATCTATCTGTACCTAAAAGGAAATCACTTCAGCCGTCTGCGGTTGTCTCATATCAAATCAAGCCCACTGTTTCTCAATTACTTCATTATTTCCCCACAAGAGAGCCCGATTAGCTAATCACAGGGATTTCAGATGGTGCTTACTCACCCAAGCTTCTTGGCAGTCGCTGGAAAAGCGCTGCTCTAAGGCAAACTATTCTAAACGAGAAACATGGGGGGGGGGGTGGCCGTCTTTTCAGCCATCCCCTCCCTTCCCACACATCAGTGAACTAAGCAAAATGCTTGCCAGATGGGCCTAACTCTGAACCTTGCTTAATTCTGAAGTTCACGTATTAGAGAGCCTAGAAATCAGTTGGTGCTGGGAAAAAAATCAACCAAGAACCAGAGGTCTCTGACTGGATGCCATCAGCCCAGAAAAGTACGGCCAGATGTTTTATTACAATGCTTTTTTTCAGAGCTAACATTGAAAAATTAGATTTTCAGTAAAAATTCAGATTTGGGGAATTTTTCTTTTTTTCTTTAAAGGACAGAGTACTGATATTTAGAGAGAAAGGAAGGGCGGGAGAAAGAGAAACATTGATGTGAGAGTACAACATTGATCGGCTGCCTCCTGCATGTCCCCTACTGGGGACCAAGCCCACAACCTGGGCATGTACCCTGACCAGGAATTGAACTGGCAACCTTTTGGTGCACAGACGACGCGCAACCAGCTGAGCCACACCGGCCAGCGCTGGGGATTGCCTTTAGGACTCAGCAGCTGACACATGGGCGGGTGCTCCCTTAAAGCAAGAGTAGACGGAGTTTAGGTAGTTGCCTTGGAGACATTTAAGTTTGCAACCCTGCAATGGAACAACAAATGCATCTATCACCCTGAACTGGTAGGAGCTATAGGAATAACTCATGTCATGCTTGCTCAGTGGCTTTTGTTCCCAACAGGCCCCTAACCCATCCTTCCGGGGCTAGACATATACAGTATATGTTTTCATATGCGTGTGTATCCATAGTTTTTCTTTTTCTGAACTTGGCTAACAATTTCTCAAGGCAGAAACGATTTCTTCATTTTTAATCTTTGTTATCCCAAAGTCTCCTGCAGTGTCGAGAACACACTTAATGTTTGTCAAATGGCTCACAGTCAGCTTGACTCCGCCCATCTTCATTTCAGTCTCCCACCCCATCCCCAAGGACCAGAAAGTCCGAGGGCCTCTCCAGCGAGTCATGGCCAAGGCCGTGTCACTCAAGCTGGCTCTGCCCTGCTGGCAGCTCCCTGAGGCCCCGGATTATTGGACCCGTCCCATCTGGTCACGATCGTATAAAACAGCTCCGCAAATCATGGGTCTGGCTTTCAGGGTCTTCAGTTTGGATGCCGATCTGTGCCAATGGTTTCTGTGGTTCTTCCTCGGATTCATTTAGTCCCTCTCTTGCTGTAGCTCCACTTTACCCCTCCTTCCCCCTAAGAACTTTAACGCTTTCTCTTCCTTTGTCCCAGTTGCATCTCTACTCGGGTTTAGTCTCTTTGCACCATAGTTCTTGGTCCAGTGCAAATAATTCACCTTCGAGAGCAACATTCACTCACTCATTCACTCATTCATTCACTCATTCATTCATTCATGCATTCATTGGTGTATGTTGCAAGTATTCAGCACCTACCATGTGCTGATGAAAAGAGTAAAAAACACGCCCTAGCTGGTTTGGCTCAGTGGATAGAGCATTGGACTGCAGCCTGGAAGGTTCCGGGTTCGATTCCAGTCAAGGGCACATGCTTGGGTTCTGGGCTCGATCCCCAGTAGGGGGCGAGCAGGAGGCAGCCGATCAATGATACTCTCTCTTCATTGATGTTTCTCTCTCTCTCCCTCTCCCTTCCTGTCTGAACTCAATAAAAATATATTTTTAAAAAACCAAAAAAGTAAAAAAAAACATAGACCTGGTCCCTGCTTTCAGGGAACTTACGGTTTCAAATAAATATGTACACAAATGGGTGTGTGATTGCCAACCAAACAGGAAAGAAACGGAAATTATCCTATGAAAGCATGTGGTGAAGGGGGTAAGGGGTGGGCACGACTAAGGAACTGAGCTGTCAGTGTGGTCTGGACCCAGAGAGAGGACAATGAGGACCAGGGGCCAGATGCCACCGGCTCTTATCGCCATGCTGAGGGTGCCTGGAAATGAGGATGCTCCAATGTGCTGCAAAAGGGAGGGCAGCTGAGACGCACGGAATTACTGAACGCACTACTCACTCTGGAAGGAAGACCTACTAGGGCAGCGGTTCTCAACCTGTGGGTCGCGACCCCTTTAGCGGTCGAACGACCCTTTCACAGGGGTCGCCTAAGACCATCCTGCATATCAGATATTTACATGACGATTCATCACAGTAGCAACATGACAGTTGTGAAGTAGCAACGAAAATAATTTTATGGTTGGGTCACAACATGAGGAACTGTATTGAAAGGGCGAGAAGGTTGAGAACCACTGTACTAGGGAATAGACACTCACTTCCTGCATTTGTTTTCTATGTAATTGCCACAGATTTGCTTTCCTCATGGGAAGGAAGAGTCTCAAAAGTTATTATCGAACTTGCTCTAAAAATGTTCTGTTTAGTCCTAGTGTGTTAGAAATGCTCAATAGGAGAAGGGTTTAAAAGTCACTTAGCACCCTCTTAAGAGTCAAAGTGGCCTGAGCAGGCTGAAATGACAGACCAGAGCAAAACGGAGACTCCGTGCTAATTGCCTATTGATCGAGGAAGGGAAAGAGAAGGCAAGTAAGCCAGTTATTAGCATCTTTGCTAAAATAGTTTCTTTTCCTGATTGGAAGGTAATTCTAACAACATAAGACCTGAGCATCTATATATATAAAACGCTAAGCGACCAGCCGACTGGACGGTAGCTATGACACGCACTGACCACCAGGGGGAAGGTACTCAAAACAGGAGCTGCCGAGTGACAGCAACTTTGCAGAGTGCCCTCTTGCACTCCGGAACCCCTCAGGGGATGTCAGACTGCCAGTTTTGGCCTGATCCCCACAGGCCAGGCTAAGGGACCCCACCTGCCAGAGGGACCCCACTCACTCTGTAGACGCCCTTCGAACCCTGTCACCACCCCAGGTGCAGCCAGCCGGGGATGGACTGTGGGAGGTTGGCTCCAGGGCATGTCTGGCCTGTCTTGCCCAGTCCCATCCTGCCAGCCACCTTCTAATTAATTTACTTTCAATGTGCACGAGTCCGTGCACTGGGCCTCTAGTTTTATATATGCAGCAGGACTATGCTGCAGTTTAGGGGACATTAGAGCTGGAAGATGAACAAGCCCACATTCCCTGGTGCTGAGCAAGCTTTGTTACATAACCCTTCCACTTACAAAGTTGTGCCAGTGCCCTAGCCAGTGTGGCCCAGTGGATAGAGCATCGGCCTGTGGACCAAAGGGTCCCGGGTTCGATTCTGGTCAAGGGCACGTACCTCAGTTGCAGGCTCCTCCCCAGCCCAGGCCCTGGTCAGGGCATGTGCAGGAGGCAACCAATTTATGTGTTTCTCTCCCATCGATGTTTCTGTCTTTCCCTTTCTCTTCCGCTCTCTCTAAAATCAAAGGAAAAATATCCTCGGATGAAGATTAAAAATAAAAAATAAAAAAAGATGTGTCAGAGAGGAAATCCTGGCTGAAAAGTTTGATCATGTTAAAGAACATTTTAATTTCCTAGTTTCTGCTGATTCTTGGGCTGTTGGGGCCCAAGATTTGGTGTTGGGGACGATTTTATTATGGCATTGCCTAGCTGTGCACGGTGTGCCCCTAAAGCTTGCATGCAGGGAGAAAAGCTGCTCTGGTTAATAAAGTAAAAGTCAATCACCATTGAGGGCCAGGGAACTCTGAGTGAATTCCATTGCCTTTAGGAAAATGCTTCTCTTCCTTAAAATGTATCTGAAATATATTGCCTATAATCAACTTCGTTCATCCTTGGGAGACATGCTTTGTTCAAGAGCTTTTTATTTTTCCTACAAATTTTTCAATTACAGTTGACAGTCAATATTATTTTGTATTTGTTTCAGGTGTGTAGCATGTGATTAGAGAATCATAAACTTTACAAAGTGCTCTCCCTGATATTCCCAGTACCCACCCGGTGCTGTACATATTGTATTCTGCAATTACAATAGTGACTATATCTCCTCCGCTGTAGGACAAGAGCTGTTTTTATCTCATCCTAGTGGAGGGTGTCCAGTGAGTGCCAGAGTCCATCATGCCAGACTGTCCCACTAAGGCCTTGCTGCCTCCTGTGCTGTTGTTTGAACAGAGAAAGTTAGATTTGAGGAAACTATTGTACATTATTTTATATATGCTTACCCAGATGGACCCTGTGAATAAACCAAACCTGTCTGCCCGGCGTGGCTCAGTGGTTGAGTGTCGACCCATGCACCAAGAGGTTGCTAGTTCGATTCCTGGTCAGGGCACATGCCTGGTTACAGGCTCAATCCCCAGTAGGCAGCGTACAGGAGACAGCTGGTCAATGTTGCTGTTTCTCATCGATGTTTCTCTCTCTCCCTTCCTCTCTCTCTAAAGTCAATAAAAATATACTTTTTTAAAAAAAGAAAAAGAATAAGCCATACCATATGGATTAGGGAAGAGATTACCTTAGAAGTAAGGGTGGCTAAGATTCATGCAAAATAATAATTTAAAAAGGGCTCTTAGAGGCCCAACCAGCGTGGCTCAGTGGTTGAGTGTCAACCTATGAACCAGGAGGTCATGGTTCGATTCCCGGTCAGGACACATGCCCGGGTTGTGGGCTCGATCCCCAGTGTGAGGCGTGTAATCAATGACTCTCATCATTGATGTTTCTCTCTCTCTCTCTCTTCCTCTTCCTTCCTCTCTGAAATCAATGTAAATATTTATTTAAAATATATTTTATTGATTTTTTACAGAGAGGAAGGGAGAGAGATAGAGAGTTAGAAACATCGATGAGAGAGAAACATCGATCAGCTGCCTCCTGCACACCTCCTACTGGGGATGTGCCCACAACCAAGGTACATGCCCTTGACCGGAATCGAACCTGGGACCCTTCAGTCCGCAGGCCGAGGCTCTATCCACTGAGCCAAACCAGCTAGGGCGTAAATATTTTTTTTAAAATGAGGGAAGGACAGAAGCTCTGGGAAGGGTCCCGAATTGGTTGAAAATGAGAAAACAAGGAGAGAGAGAGACTCAGACGCCCCTTCCCTCTGAAAATAGAAGCATGCTGTCACAGCCCTGACCTTGCTGGCTCTTAGATCCACTTCTCTCTTGCCCAGATTTTGTCTGACTTTTGAGCTCTGGTGGCATTGCTCATCCATGCGGTGACGTGGACTCTGCTGCCCACTGCCTGGCTCTGATCCCTGTTTCACTGAATTTGGGGAAATGATTCACCCTCTGTGAATGCTTACTGACTGTACAATAGGCTGATAGCAACACCCACTTCAAAGAGGAGATGGAATGGAACAAGTGGCAACCTGGAAAGCATCTCGAACTGTGCCCAGACACAGTAAATGCTTTGTTAATGGGCGCTACTGCTATTGTTCTTTGAATGAGTATTGATTGGGTGCCTGGTTTTTTTTTGTTGTTTTTTAAATATATTTTTACTAGAGGCCCGGTGCACAAAAATTTGTGCACTCGGAGGGAAGGGGGGGGTCCCTCAGCCCGGCCCGTGCCCTCTCGCAGTCTGGGACCCCTCGGGAGATAACGACCTGCTGGCTTAGGCCTGCTCCGGGTGGCAGAGGGCAGGCCCAATCCCTAGGTGCAGCCCCTGGTCGGGCTCAGAGCAGGGCCAATTGGGGAGTTGGGGCGCCGCCCCCTGTCATGCACAGAGCAGGGAGATTGGGAGGTTGTGATGCCACCCTCAGTCACGCTCAGGGTAGGGCCGATTGGGGGGTTGGGGCACCATCCCCTGTCACACTCAAGGCAGGGTCAATGGGGAGGTTGCAGCACCACCCTCGGTCACCACAGAGCAGGGCCAATCAGGGGGTTGGGGCGCTGCCCCCGTCATGCACACAGCAGGGCCCATCAGGGAGTTGGGGCACTGCCACTCTCACACTCAGGGCAGGGCCGATGGGGAGGTTATGGCTCTACCCTGTCACACACAGAGCAGGGCCCGGGGGGTGGGGGGGAGCTCCCCCCTATCAGGCACAGAGCAGGGCTGATCAGGGGGTTGGGGCGCCTTCCCCTGTCACAAACAGAGCAGGGTGGATAGGGAGGTTGTGGCCCCACCCCCTGTCACACACAGAGCCGCAGGGCGATCAGGGGGTTTGGGCGCTGCCCCCTGTCACGCTGATCCCGGTGCTGGGAGGCCTCATGGCTCCGCTGATCCCAGTGCCGGGAGGCCTCATGGCTCCGCTGATCCCGTTGCTGAGAGGCACATTATCCTTTTACTATATAGGGTAGAGGCCTGGTGCAAGGGTGGGGCCGGCTGGTTTGCCCTGAAGGGTGTCCTGGATCAGGGTGGGGGTCCCCACTGGGGTGCCTGGCCAGCCTGGGTGAGGGGATGATGGCTGTTTGCAGCTGGTCACACACCCTTCAGGGTGGGGGTCCCCACTGGGGTGCCTGGCCAGTCTGGGTGAGGGGCTGAGGGCTGTTTTCAGGCTGGGGGTGACTGAAGCTCCCAACTGCTCCTTTTTTTCTTTTTCTTTTTTTTTTTTATTCTGGGACAGCTTTACCTTGAGGCTTGGCTCCAGCTCTTAGGCCTCCGTGGCTGAAAGTAGGTTTCTGGCCTTTGCTTACAATGTTGTGAATCTGCTGGCTGAAGTCTGGCGGTATTTGTTACAGAGTTTCTTAAACTGCCCACTCAGAGGCCTGCAGCCGCAGGCGGGGAACGTTGGTTTCCTCCGTCACTGAGGCAACCAAGCCTCATGTTAGTTTCAAGCTGCCTGGCTGTTGGCCGCCATCTTGGCTGACAGTTAATTTGCATATCTCGCTGATTAGCCAATGAAAAGGGTAGCGGTTGTACGCCAATTACCATGTTTCTCTTTTATTAGTGTAGATTGATTTCAGAGAGGAAGGGAGAGGAGAGACAGAAACATCAATGATGAGAGAGAATCATTGATCGGCTGCCACCTGCATGCCCCCTCTTGGGGGGTTGAGCCTGCAACCTGGGCATATGCCCTTGACCGGAATCGAACCCGGGACCCTTCAGTCTACAGGCCGACGCTCTATTCACTGAGCCAAACCAGCTAGGCTTGGGTGCCTGTTATGTATAGAGTTGGACCGTCTCTTTCACCAGTCATTCCAAGACCACTCGCAAAATCATATGTCTCTACATGACAATGTCATTGTGATGGCCTTAGTAATGTAGTGCTTGGCTGTCTTTGATTTTTTTCTTATTAAAAAACTGACTCAGTGCATCGTAAACTGTCATATTGATTTAAAATTACTGTAATTCGCTGCAATAGCACGTAGTGGATGTGGTTCAGCTGCTTTATTTCCCCCCTTCTCAAGAAGAACAAGTAAGACCCCCAATCCCTCATCTGTCATTAGGCGTGCACTCAGCCACTTCAGAATGCCTGACCTGCAATGGAAAACCACTCACGTCCCTGGTGGTAGTCACCCCTTCTGCATGCTGACCATGAAATTCATCCTTATACTTATCCTTCATTTTCTGTCTCCCTTATATTTAAAACTAGAGTCACGATAATGGTTCCAGTACTTTAAAACATTTTGTCATAGTAACCCCTAGGGCCTAAAGCAAGCTATGAGATCTGATGATTGTTACTCAGTTCAGGGCTATATATAACTCCTGACATAGCACCTCACTGCTCAATCTGGTTGCTCTCAGATTACAGTCCCCACTATATTTTTGTCTTGGCTTTACAGAATCCCTCACCTATTGCATTTCTGCAAAGATTGGTTTAAAGCAGTTCTTCTCAAACTGTAATGTGTACACAACCTAGCAATCTAGTTGAAGTTCAGGTTCTGCTTCAGTAGGTCTGGGAGGGGCCCGAGTGTCTGCGTTTCTGACCGCTCCCAGGTAATGCCCGCACTGCAGGTCAAAGGCCCACACTTTGAGTAGGAAGGATTTCAAGGGCAGATGCCAAGAGCAGCTACAAAATCAGGCTTAGATGAGCCTCTTGAGAGATTCCAAGCCCCTCTCAACTGTGAAGTCAATGCTCAATGCTGAAATTCAACCCTGGCTGCTCTGTGAGCACCATCTGTCATGGCGTTGCCTAAATGGGTGTCCTATGGGCTATGGTCCCTGAGAAAGGGTGTTGGCCTCTTCCATAATCAGCCTTTTTAAAGCAAAAGCTGTCACCCTAGCTGATTTGGCTCAGTGGGTAGTGTCAGCCTGTGGACTGAAGGGTCCTGGGTTCAATTCCAGTCAAAGGCACATGCCCGGGTTGTGGGCTCGATCCCTAGTAGGGGGCATGCAGGAGGCAGCCAATGAATGATTCTGTCTCATCATTGATGTTTCTATCTCTCTCTCGCTCTCCCTTCCTCTCTGAAATCAATTTTATGTGTGTGTGTGTGTGTATCCTATATAATAAAAGGGTAATATGCAAATTGACCCTAACAGCAGAATGGCCAGAATGACTGCTGGACCAGTCATTATGAGGTGCACTGACCACCTCTTGATCCCTTCCCCTGGCCGTCAAGCACCAATCACCTGATGGCAAATGGGCAACCGGGGGTGGGTGGTGGGGGGCGGGGCTGGCTGCAGGCAGCTGGGGAAGATGGCCCTGTTCGCAGGCCTAGGGACTGTACCTGCGCACAAATTTCGTGCACCGGGCCTCTAGGGTGTGTGTGTGTGTGTGTGTGTGTGTGTGTGAATATATATATATAGCAAAAGCTGTCTTCAAAACACAGAGGCTTCACTTCCTATTTATGTCTGTGAAAATTGAGGTTTTGGGGTGAGGGGGTAAAGAGGTTAAGAAGAAATTATATCACCAATCTTGTATTTATTCTCAGAAAATATTAAGCATCCTAACCCCCAGCTCTGATCTGGAGCCTGTGTTTCCTGAGGGCATGTTTTTCCACCTGCCAAGAACCACAAATGACCACAGATGGGCCCAGAGAAGGCTTTGAGCTTTAGAGCCCATACTAAGTGGTTGAAAAAAGGCCCCATCAAGTCAGTGGGTTGAATAGTTTATATGACACACATTACTTGGCCCCAACCAGAGTTCCCGACTCAGTAGGTTTGCCCGAGAATTTGTGTTTTGCTGAGTTTTCAGGTGATGGTGCTTCTGCTGGGGCAGAGACCACACTCTGAGCCCCTGCATTTATTTTCTTTAGCACTCTGCAAAAGTGGACTTTCTCACGAGCTCTAAGTGTCTAAGAAGGAAAATGAACGGATAAGTGGTGGGTCCAATGCATACCAGGCCTTTTACCTAAATCTTTGTCAGAGAGAGTAGGAGCAGAAAAGCAAGGCTGAGATGTGGCTTTGAGATTTGAATCAACGAGGAACCCCAGTTGCAAAACCCTGTTCCTTCTCGCAGGTACTAGACTAAAAGTCAGAGCTAGCAGCAAGAGGCAAGTTATTCTCTTCTTTGGAATATGGAAGCGTCACATAATTAACGATGACTTGACTAGCTGTTTTAGGTATAAAAACTATAAAGCAGGAGAAGTTAGAAGGAGCAAGCCCTGAGGGGTCTACAGTTTGGTGTCAATAAGAAATCAAAGATATTCTGAAGGTAGAAAGCAAAAGTTCACGTAGAGATTGTCAGCAATGGGTCCAGCGAGTGGAGTCCTTGGTCAACTCATGTTTCCTATTTTCTTTCTTTTTATTATTTTTTTAAAATTTATTTTTATTGATTTCAGAGAGGAAGGGAAAAGGAGAGATAGAAAAAGGATCAATAATGAGAGAGGATCATTGATTGGCTGCCTTCTGCATGCCCCTCACTGGGGATCGAGCCCACAACCCAGGCATGTGCCCTTGGCCGGAATCGAACCTGGGACCCTTCAGTCCACAGGCTGACGCTCTATCCACTGAGCCAAGCCAGCTAGGGCTATTTTCTTTCTTTTTAAATATAATATATTTTTATTGATTTCAGAGAGGAAGGGAGAGGGATAGAGAGATAGAAACATTCATGATAAGAGAGAATCATGGATCGGCTGCCTCCTGCACACCCCACACTAGATACCGAGCCTGCAACCTGGGCATGTGCCCTTGACCAGAATCAAACCCGGGACCCTTCAGTCCACAGGCCGAGGCTCTATCTGCTGAGCCAAACCGCCTAGGACTCCTGTTTTCTTAATGGCTCCCCGTCCTTTGAACCTGCCACTCTATGACAGAGAGAAAGCTTATTAACAACAGGTTGAACTCTCTCACTTACGTCCTTGCAGCTCAGCAACCTCATCCAAATGAGTTTCTCTTTCCCAATAGTTGAAACTCAAGACCAAGGATTGGCTTTGGTGGGATTGACTTTTGGTCGGTGCCTGTCCTCAAGTCATTCACTCCCACGGATGGAAGGCCCTGGGATTGTCTCTGGTTGCTTGGGATGGTGTCAACCTTACCCAAAGCCCTTGGGCTGGGAGTGGCAAAGGCGTGGTCCCTAGAAGACAGCCAGGAGGAATGGAAGCTGGGACGTGCAACCCAAAGTGTCCAATGCTAGCCTTCGTTTTCCGAATCCTCAGGCTTGGGGCCAGCATGCAGAGGGCTCTGAATGGCAAGAGAATGAGAAAGACCTGGAATATTTCTGTTACTAGTGGAGAGCTAATAACAAGGCTTTGGAGACACATAATGAGATGATGAAGTAATACATTTTGAAAGAATTAATTGAATTGGTTTTCTAAGGAAGCTTAAAAAGCAGGGGAACCACCTAAGGGACTATTGAAACGGGTCAGAAGTAGGATGCCGTGGAAAAGGGCTATGATGCTCATGGGAGGAAAAGTAGTTGGCGGACAATTTTGTGACTCTAGGAATTTGGTAGACATGTTAGGGACAGATGTCAGCTCCATGCATGCACTCCCCTGGGCTGGAGTTTACATCTCCCATGGGCACTTTTACTCTCTTGCACCCCCAAACTCCTGTCCGCTCTTCCTTTGTGTTGGCCCAGGCTCAACTGCATCAGCAGTGTATACACGCTTCTGTCCCATTTCTGCCCTGCAGAGCTGTTTACCTTATTTTAAGTATGGCCTTATGTTTTTCAATTTTCTTTTTCTATAACTTAATTTGAAATGTTTGGAACTGAGAAGTCCTCAAGCTACACACTTAACAATGCCATCTTCACCAAAAGTTTGCCCACTTGCTCATCTTAAAAATTTCCCAGGCATTTCCTATGTGCCAGTCCCGCTTGCCCAATATTGCTGCTTTGTCTCTCAATAGTAAAGGGAAAAGTAGTGAGATAGGTAGTAAAGTAAAATGTGTATATTTTACATTGTTAAAAATACAGTTGGCCCTATCTGGTTTGGCTCAGTGGCTAGAGCGTCGGCCTGCAGACTGAAGGGTCCCAGGTTTGACTCCAGTCAGGGGCACATTCCCAGGTTGCAGGCTGGACCCCAGTAGGGGGGTGTGCAGGAGGCAGCCGATCGATGATTCTCTCTCATCATTGGTAGTTATCTCTCTCTCCCTATCCCTTCCTCTCTGAAATCAATAAAAATATATTTTAAAAAATATAGTTGGACAACTTATTTTATACATATATGTCCTAAAAAATACCACGATTAGCCCAGCCGGCGTGGCTCAGTGGTTGAGCATCGATTTATGAACCAGGAGGTCACAGTTCGATTCCTATCAGGACAAATGCCCGGGTTGTCCAAATGCGGGCTCAATCCCCAGTGTGGAGGCAGCCAATCGATGATTCTCTCTCATCACTGATGTTTCTATTTCTCTCTCCCTCTCCCTTCCTCTCTGAAATCAATAAAAATATATTTTTTAAAAATGCCATGATTAGAACCAGAGCTGTAGCCAATCATGGTAAAGTCATTTTCAATGCATACTCTATGGATAGTGAATAATTGTGCTGACAGGGGAATAAGGAGGACACAGAGAATTTTACTAAGAATATGAAAAGCTTATGGTTTTATTAGTGGAGGGATAAGACCACCGTAGTGTGTCCTGGGAGGGGGGACAAGTGCCAATCAGCACCGCCACTGAGTTTGTTCTTATACCATCATTTGGTAGCGGTCTCACTATGGGATTTTCTGACGGACGCTGACAGGGATGTAATGCCCGTGGCACTGGACTGCTGACCCGCTGTCTCCCCATCAGTGCCTGGGCTTTTTTGCTGTCTGGTTCTACAAGATGCCTGCGTGGGTGAGCCTCAGTGGAGGCAAAAGCTGGATAGGTTATATTGTGGGAGTACTTTTGCAAATGTGGTATTTCAGCAGCCTGGAGAATTACCAAGGCAGAAGAGATGAGCCTGCAGGCAAATGTAATTGCTTTTACAGAATGAGCAATTCGGCTTTCCAAGTGTCAGATGCGGTTCTTATCTAATTCCTCAGGTGTTTAGATGGGCTACTTTCACTTGGAAATCTTCGCTTAGATGAAAGAATTAGAGCTGATTTTGAGTTTCTTGAAGTTTTTTTTCTTTTTAATTACCGAGGTGCTAGAGGCTGAAAAAAATATTCAAAAACCAGCAGTTTGGAAATTATAAAATTCAAGCCTGCTGCTTGTTGAATTCATTGTCATCTCATCTTTTAGCGTAGCTTGTTTTTTGTTTTTTAAATATATTTTTATTGATTTCAGAGATGAAGGGAGAGGGAGAGGTAGAAACATCCATGATGAGAGAGAATCATGGATCGGCTGCCTCCTGCACGCCCCACACTGGAGGTCAAGCCCGCAACCCGGGCCTGTGCCCTGACCGGGAATCAAACTGTGACCTCTTGGTTCATAGGTCGATGCTTAACCACTGAGCCATGCCAGCCAGGCCTAGGGTAGCTTTTAAAAGAGCTTTCAGTCCATTTTCTGTGGATATACTATGTCTATAATTATATCTATAACTACAGCAGTTCTCAACCAGGGGGAATTTTGCCCCCCAGGGGGCACTTGGGAATATCTGGAGACAGTTTGGCTGTCACAGTGGGGCCACCGGGAGAGGGCTCTTGGCATCCAGTGAGTAGAGACCAGGGATGCTGCTAAGCATCCTACAGTGGCCAGGGCAGCCCCACCACCAAGAAATTTCCTGCCCAAAGTGTCAAGGTTGAGAAACCCTAATCTACAGATTTAATTCATATTTAAGAAAACTTTATTATTATTATTATTATATTTTTATTGATTTCAGAGAGGGAGAGAGAGATAGAAACATCAATGGTGAGAGAGAATCATGGATCGGCTGCCTCCTGCATGCCCCACACTGGGGATAGAGCCCACAACTCGGGCATGTGCCCTGAACTGGAATGGAACCGTGAGCTCCTGGTTCATAGGTTGACGCTCAACCACTGAGCCACGCTGGCCAGGCTAAGAAAACTTCAAATAGGAAGGAGTAAAGCATCATTGATTCTTAGAAGTTCATTGAGGGAATCTGGCCACTAATGATCTAGCATTGTTTTCTTTTTCTCTGTAGAAGTCTTGAAATCGTTTTTGGAGTTGACGTTGGAACACATTTACTCCCAGTTGCACTCATTTAGGCAGAGAAGGTCACCTTGGGATTCGGTCAGTTTGTTCCCAGGCAGGGGAGCATGAGGACAACAGATCTCAGGGTTTTGGGGCCCCGGATGCTTGGATGAGTGTCCCCAGGGTGCATCCTGAGAGTCATGGCAAGGGTGCAGCTGGCAATGGGGCTGCCGGCTGGGATTAGACCGGACCTGAGGCCCCGTTGGCTCCTAATGAACCCTGAGCTAGAAAAGCCAGCAACTCCACTTACGCCCCCCTCCCACACCTGCAGGGGACATGACGCTTGGGTACATTTCCCCCCTTTTTGCTTACTTGGATTGTCACTTGATCAAAATGTCAGGAGGTGGGAAACAGGAAATCTGAAGGCAGTGGAACCTAAAGCATTTTCCCCCTTAGGCTCCAGACTCCATGGGGTGCATTCTGAGAACTGTAGCCTAGCTCGGAAATTCTCACCCCAGCGCCATCTTGGAGAGAAAAGTCTCTTTGAGCCACGGTTCATGACTATAAGCAGGGGCCACTCTGCCAATGCCAATGCGATGGCCGCAGCACAGACTGGACAGGCGGGTCTGTCCCCTGGGGAAGAAGTGACGCCGGTGTTCCATGGCCATTGGAGGAAACGCGGAGATTGACAGGGTCTGGATAACTCCTGCCCACACCTGGGGACCTTGGTGAGGCCTGCCTGTAGTTCACATCACACAAGCCCTGAGGGACTCTGGGAGGGACTCCATAAGGGAGTGTTGGCCAAGCCATACTTATGCCAACTTTCACCAATCGGGAGTTAGAATGCCCGGGTTGAGCATTCTCATGGCATAGCTGTAGGTTTGAACTGCTCTGAAATACTCAAGTGCTGAGAATCTTATGGGTGGGTAGGAAAATGGTTTTTTTGTTCCCTCTCTCCCTCCCTCCCTCCATGCGCCTTTCCCTGTTCTCCCCTCCCCTTCTCTCCTTCCCTCCAGAGAATAATATCTTAGGAAACTTTAAATTCCTTAGGAAACTACTCATGGGAAAGAACAACTATGTAAAATGACGTTTCAGTATGTACCATTCTATAGGGTAGAGAATATTAGGGAATAAGATGGAGAAGTCGAAGGTATTTTGAAAATCTTGTTATATAAATTGCGTGTTTCATAATGTACTTCTGCTTCAAAATACATGAAATCATTAATTAGCATTTTGTCACCAGAAGATATTTAATAAGCTCTCAGTGGGGCCTAGCATTTTGCCAGACCGGATGCATATTTATTCCCGACAAGTAAACATGAAAATCCTTCCTGCGACCTTTATCAAATGCCATGATGTTTCACTCTATGTGAATTCTAAATATCCCTTATCCGGAGTTTAATGTGTCTTCACCATTGAGAGCAGGTGTATGGTTGAAAAGACAGAATACACGGCTTTGAGGCGGACAGCTCTGATTCCAAATCCCACCATTAGCTTGCACTAGTATGGAGCTGAATTTTCTTGGGACAAAAACATCCGGACTTTACCCCAATATGACACCCAGATCTTTGCTTCCTCTAGTTGACTTCCAAGGAAATGAAGGGAGAGCAAGTACATCCCAAATCCAACTCCTGGGCCACCCTGGTTCCAGGCACAGTCTTCTCTAGCAGGCTAATGGCATAGTTTTCTCATGGGTCTAACCCTGGCCCCCAGCAACCTCTTCTCCACGAGGCAGGCAGAGCAATGATCTGAAAAAGGAAGAACGACCATGCCATGCCTCTGTCCAGAAGCCCCCAGTGGCTCCCCATTACACTCGGAGCCAATTTTCCATCTTTGGGTCCTCCTCCTCCAGGCCTTCGCACATGCTGTTCCCTCTACCAGGAAGGCCTTTCCTACCTAGCTGGTCAGCTGCAAGACCGCTCACCAAAGAGGCCTTGGCCTTCCAGCTTCCGGTGCAGCCCCTCCCAACTGCCACAGCACTCCCTATGCTCCTGCCCCTGCAATCGTTTCTCTGCATTACTTGTAACTCATTTGATATACTTTCTTTCTTTTTTAAAATATATTTTTATGGATTTCAGAGAGGAAGGAAGAGAGAGAGAGAGAGAGAACAGAGAGAGAGAGAGAGAGAGAACATCAATGAGAGAGACACATTGATTGACTGCTTCCTGCACACCTCCTACGGGAGATCAAGCCTGCAGTCTGGGCATGTGCCCTGACCGGGAATCAAACCGTGACCTCCTGGTTCATAGGTGGACGCTCAACCCCTGAGCCATGCCGAGCCATGCCAGCCGGGTTGATATACTTTTTTAATTTACTGGTTATTACCTGCCTGCCCCACTTGAGAAAAGTCTCATGAGAGCAAGAATTTTTATCTGTTTTTTTGCACAGCTATATCCCCAATAGCCGGAACTGTGCATGGTACAAGTATTTTGTTTAATGAATAAAAAGTAACCTCACCTCTGTTTTTCTACCATTGAAAGGAATACAGGTAGACATGGTCATGAGGGATGCTAAGCAGGTTAGGATCCATCCAGATTTCTTTATATCCAATTTCAAATGGAAAATATACAGTTTAGGCTCTTTGAGTAAGTTGGTAATCAACAATATTTTCAATAATAGGCTAATGCATGCAGCGTGCATGGAAGTGCGGCCAGATGTGTTGAATATGCGCACCTAACTGCAGATGTATCTCCATACACTTCATATTTGCAGACACAAGTTTTACCACCAACCCATCCATCCTCTCTGAGCGTGAGCAATATTTTGCCAACCTGTGGAAGGAGGGCCAAATATCAGTTAATCTCGCGATTTTTCTTTTTCTTTCGGCCAGGCGAACTCACTAACAGCAGGCCTCCTGTTTCTATATATGGCTGCCTGTGTGAGTGGTGAAGATAGGCATAGAGCTTAGCACTGTCTAGGAAAGCAGTTCTCAACCTATGGGTTGCGACCCCTTTGGCAGTCGAATGACCCTTTCACAGGAGTCGCCTAAGACCATCCTGCATATCAGATATTTACAATACGATTCATAACAGTAGCAACATGACAGTTATGAAGTAGCAACGAAAATAATTTTATGGTTGGGTCATAATATGAGGAACTGTATTTAAAGGGCCAGAAGGTTGAGAACCACTGGTCTAGGAGAAATATAATGTGAGTGCCATTTTAAATTTTCTAGCAACTCAATTAAAAAAGTAAAAGGTGAAAGTTATATAACTTAAATAATAGATTTATTTAACCCAGTCTATCCAAAATGTTATTTCAACAAGTCATCAATATTAAAGAGGATTTATGAGCTATTTGACATCTTTTTCTTTTGGACTAAGTCTTTAAAATCCAGTTTGGCTCAGTGGATGGAGCATTGGCCTGCAGGCTGAAGGGTCCCAGGTTCAATTCCAGTCAAGGGCATGTACCTCGGTTGCAGGCTCCATCTAGGCCAATTGGTGTGCCTCCCTCACACTGATGTTTCTCTCTCTCTTCCCCTCCCTTCCACTTTCTCTCAAAAATCAATGGAAAAATATCCTCAGCGAGGATAACAAACCAACAAAAAATCCAGTGAGTAGCTCTGGCCAGAGTTTCACAGTGGTTAGAGCATCGGCCCCGTGCACCAAAGGGACTTGGGTTCACTTTCCAGTTAAGGGCACGTACCTGGGTTGCAGGTTGGAGCCCCAGCCCTAGTCCAGGTGCATGTGGGAGGCAACCAATTGATAATGTCTCTCTCACATCATCATCTCTCTATCTATCTCTGTCCTCCCTCCCTCCCACTAAAAAAAAAAGGAAAAAATATCCTCAGGTGAGGATTAACAACAACAACCAAAAAACCCAGTGTGTATTTGACACTTAGAGCACATCTCAGTTTGGATATATTTCAAGTGCTCAATGGGGCTAATGGCAACTGTTGTGGATTGAATGTTTGCGCCCCACCCCCACCCCCGTCCCCTCCAAATTCACAGGTTGAAATCCTACCTCTCAATGTGATGGCATTAGGAGGCGGGGCCTTTGGGGGGAGGTGATTAGGGTTAGCTGAGGTAATGAGGGAAGGGCCCTCATCAGTGGGATCAGTGCCCTTGTAAGAGTGACAAAAGAGCTTACTACTCTCTGCTCTGCCAGGTAGGATTCCAGAAGACAACTGTCTATGAACCAGGAAGAGAACCCTTACCAGACACTGAATCTGCCAGCGCCTTGATCTTGGACTTCCCAGCCTGCAGAACTGTGAGAAATCTGTTTGTTGTTTAAGCCTCTCGGTCTATGGCAGTGATGGCGAACCTATGACACGCGTGTCAGAGGTGACACACAAACTCATTTTTTTGGTTGATTTTTCTTTGTTAAATGGCATTTAAATATATAAAGTAAATATCAAAAATATAAGTCTTTGTTTTACTATGGTTGCAAAGATCAAAAAATTTCTATATGTGACACGGCACCAGAGTTAAGTTAGGGTTTTTCAAAATGCTGACACGCCTAGCTCAAAAGGTTCGCCCTCACTGCTCTAGATCGTTTAATTCTTTTTTTAAATATATATAGATACTAGAGGCCCAGTGCATGACATTCGTGCACTGAAGGGGGGGTGTCCCTCAGCCGAGCCTGTCCGGGATCCCTTGGCAGACATCCCCCGAGGGGTCCTTACCAGTGCCTCGGAGGTGGGAGAGGCTCCTGGCATCACCGCTACACTCACCAGCCATGAGACTGGCTTATGGCTGAGCAGTGCTCCCCCTGTGGGAGCGCACTGACCACTGGGGACAGCTCCTGCATTGAGCGTCTGCCCCCTGGTGGTCAGTGCGCGTCATAGCGACCTGTCGTTCTACCATTCAGTCGATTTGCATATTAGCCTTTTATTATATAGGATTTTTAAATTGATTTCAGAAAGGAAGGGAGAGGGAGAGAGAGGCAGAAACATCAATGATGAGAGGGAATCATTGATTGGCTGCCTCCTGCACACCCCACACCAGGAATCAAGCCTGCAACCTGGGCATGTGCCCTGACTGGGAATCGAACCCTGACCTCCTGGTTCATAGGTCGACACTCAACCACTGACTGGGCTAGACCCATGGTCGGCAAACTGTGGCTCGGGAGCCACATGCGGCTCTTTGGCCCCTTCAGTGTGGCTCTTCCACAAAATACCACGTGCGGGTGCACTGTACAGTGCGATTGAAACTTCGTTGCCCATGCGCAGAAGTTGGTATTTTGTGGAAGAGCTGGTATTTTGTGGGAGAGCCACCCTCAAGGGGCCAAAGAGCCACATGTGGCTCGCGAGCCGTGGTTTGCCGAGCCGCAGTTTGCCGACCACTGGGCTAGACCATTTAATTCTTAATCTGCTCTGGATTTCTCCATAATAATATGTGTTTTAATGGTTTAAAACCACAATTACCATTTATTCTTTTTCATGGTTATGATTGATCGGACTCCACTGGGTGATTCTTCTGCTTCCCATGGGGTCACCTAGGGCTCTGATCATCTGGAGGCTAGACTGGACTGGAGTGACCACGATGGCTCATGCACATGGCGGGCAGGGGCATGGGGCTCATGCTGTCCCATGTTTTGTCAGTTGGGGATACAGCGATCTGGGGCTCTAAGTGGGCTGGAACACCCAGCTGGCTCCCTCACACGGCTGAGGGGGAGTGCTGGCTGCCCACTGGGAGCTCAGCTGGGGCTGTGCACTAGAGAGCCCCACTCTCCTCTGCGTGACTCTCCCTGTGGCTCGCCTTCCTCAGAGCATGGTTCCAGGCCCAGCTTGGAAGTTACACAGAGAGATTTCGCTCCACTCTACTGGTCAAAGCAAGTGATAAGGCCAAACTAGATTCAGGTGGCGGGGGGGAGGGTAGGGAGAGGGGTCCGGAGGGGAAAGACCATCTCTGGCTGGGAGGAGTGGCAAGGACTTGGCGGCCATCTTGAATCCATATTCCAAAGAGAATAGCTGACATTTATTGAGCCATTGTCATGTAAGTTCTAATATCCTGTATTATCCAGTTTCATCAATTTTAAAATGCACTTTTTTTTACTTTTTATAAATCCATAGAAAGCTGTTAAGGTAGTACAGAGAGGCCCTGCGTATAAAAACCCGGTTCTCTCCAATGGTTAAACCATGCATCATTTTACTGCGGTATCAAAGCCAAGAAACTGACATTGGGACAATGCGTATGTATGGTCCTATGTAATTTTAAAAGCGCATAACTGCCCTAGCTGGGTTAGCACATTGGCCCTTGGACTGAAGGGTCGCAGGTTTGATTCCTGTCAAGGGCATGTGCTTCTGTTGCAGGCTTGATCCCCCGCCTTGGTGTGTGGGAAGCAACCAGTCAATGGGTCAGGAAAATAGAAGAGCTCTCATTTACCTAACACTTAGCTCCGCATCGGCTCTGGCCTAGCCAGTGGTTGGCAAACTGCGGCTCGCGAGCCACATGCGGCTCTTTGGCCCCTTGAGTGTGGCTCTTCCACAAAATACCACATGCGGGCGTGCACGTACAGTGTGATTGAAACTTCGTGGCCCATGTGCAGAAGTCGGTATTTTGTGAAAGAGCCACACTCAAGGGGCCAAAGAGCCGCATGTGGCTCGCGAGCCGCAGTTTGCCGACCACTGGCTAGCCCATGAGATGGCATCAGATCCAGAGCCATCGCCCTGGTTTGGTTACTGGATGACTGATTCCATTCCCTGCTCTTATGCCGAGTGTCTTCTCTCTGCGGCTGCAGTTTACATACATGATGCATTTCCTGTCTGAAACCGCTGTCTGCCTTTCATATCTCCATGAGCCATATGCTCATGTGTTTAAAGTACAGATGGTGACATTAGTCATGTAATTCGTCATATGGGAAAATTCAGAGTCTGGCTATTGTATTTCAATATAAGTATTCATTTCTACCTTTCATATTGGGAGAAAAATCCAAAAATGTCCATGGGAATTGGAGGTAGACTATCTACCCCCGCTTAATTTTACTTCCATTGATGGTTCAAATATGGCCTGAACTGTCCAGAAATTATAGAAAGATACATAAAGCTGGCGTGGTAGATTTCTTGCACTGATAGCCCCAGTTTGTCACCCCTTCATGTAGCCTCACTCTGTGGCCTGTGGCTGTGCAGAGCCTCTCTAAACGGCAGTGTCTAGCTGCTCTGGCCAATAGGATGTGACGGAGGTGGCTGTCCAGCAAGTCCAAGCATTAGGCTTCAAGAGGTCTTGGAGCTTCCATTCCCTCTTGGACCCTTGCATCCACCATGTCAACACGGCGGCCAGCCAATCCCCACATGTGAGAAGGCTCAGCCAAGATCAGCAGAGCCATCAACTTGACCTACATCTAACCACAGATGTGTGTATAAACAGCAAAGATAAAGAACCAGCTACCCAGCCGGTATGACTCGGTGGTTGAGCATCGACCTCTGAACCAGGAAGAGAGAGGGAGAGAGAGATAGAGACATCAATGATGAGGGAGAATCATTGATCAGCTGCCTCCTGCACGCCCCTTGCTGGGGATCGAACACACATCCTGGTCATGTACCCTTGACCAGAATGGAACCTGGGACCCTTCAGTCCGCAGACCGACGCTCTATCCACTGAGCCAAACAAGCTAGGGCTGTTTTAATATATTTTAATTGATTTTAGAGAGGAAGAGGGAGGGAGAGATAGAAACATCAATGATGAGAGATAATCATTAATTGGGTACCTCCTGCTCAGCCCCCCTCCCTTTACTGGGGATGGAGCCTGCAACCCCGGGCATATGCCCTGACCTGGAATCGAACTGTGACCTCCTGGTTCATAGGTCAACACTCAACCACTGAGCCACGCCAACTGGGCTATTTAGAGTCTTTGCATTTAGCTTCAGCATCATTTTCGGTGACTAGCATGAAAAAATTGCTAAATTTAAACTTATAAACAAGGACCTGCTTTGATGAAACCTCTCAGCCATTTACAGCTCATATATTTCCAATTCTATGCCAATGGTCTAAAGTTTACTTATACCCTAAGACTATCCATGTGTATTTTGGGGCTTGAGTTTTTCTAAAAGTTGAATTTTCATGCCAATGGTCATGGTTAGATCCCATGTGGGAACTATTACATACGTAGTATTTTTACTAACTACTATTCTTATGTATGCTTTTCTGGGTTTTTCTTCAAAACTGTTTCCTGGGTAATGTCCCAAAAAACAATGAAAGAAACAAAAACAAAGACAAAAGATGTCTGTGGTCACTGCAGAGTACGAACAATTCCAGAACTCTCTTCCTCTTGACATTCTTCCACACTTCCTTTCCCACTGGATCTGGTTGCTCAGATAATCATTTTAAAGTAAATGTTACATGAGGAGGAAATACATCCTATGCTAAGATGACCAGACCACCTCTTGCAAATACCTTTCAAAGGAGAGACAAATTGTTGGGGCTAACTTACACAGACCATTAGAGTAGATGTGTTCTTATGGTTTGCAGGTTTTTGTTCAGTCGCCTGGGGCTGCTGCCAGGAGATCCGTGCCCCAAGGTCTCATGGGACTTTTCCCCCAACCACTTCCTCTGTCCAACATCCTCTGACCTCAGTTTGTTTTCTCAAATAGGCAGGAATGTTCTTTTCCTGCTCATTTTGCACGCATTTGGCAAGTACTACCCTGTATCCGGGTCCCCCCCAGCTTGTAACCAGAGCTGACATTTTAATTGTCCTTGTAAATTCTAGTCCCATGTCAGAATATAGGCTACTTCTTGATTTATTTATACCTTTATATCAAAGTATAATTGACATAACATTATATTAGTTTCAGGTATACAACATAATGATTTGATATTATTTGATGTTTGTATATATTGTGAAATGATTTCCATAAGTCTAGTTAACATCCGTCATCATACATAGTTACAGAGTTTTTTTTCTTGTGATGAAAACTTTTAAGATTTACTCTCATCCGGCCGGCATGGGTCAGTGGTTTAGCATTCACCTATGAACTAGGAGGTGACGGTTCAATTCCTGGTCAGGGCATATGCCTAGGTTGTGGGCTCGATCCCCAGTGTGGGGTGTGCAGGAGGCAGCTGCTCAATGATTCTCTCTCATCATTGATGTTTCTCTCTCTCTCCCTCTCCTTTCCTCTCTGAAATCAATAAAAATATATATTTTTAAAGAAGACTTACTCTTTTAGCAACTTACAAATATATAATGCAGCATATTAACTGTACTCACCTTTCTATACATTACATCCTGTGACTTATTTTATAACTAGGAGTTTGTACCTTTTGATTCCCTTACCCATTTTGCCAACGCCCCAACCCCCAACCCTCCTGCTTCTCGCAACCAATCAGTTTTCTATATCTGTGAACTTGGGCTTTCGTGTTTGTATTTTCAGATTCCACATATAAGTGAGATCATATGGTACTTGTCTTTCTCTGTCTGAATTATTTCACTTAGCATAATGCCTCGGGGCCCATCCATGTTGTCACAAATGGCAAGATTTCATCCTTTCTATGGCTGAATAATACTCCATTGTGTACATGCACCACATTTCTTTATTTGTTCACTCAGCCGTAGAAAGGGTGTTTTCATATCTTGGCTATTGTAAATGATGCTGCAAAACATAGCAGTGCATATATTTTTCTGAATTAGTGTTTTCATTTCCTTTGGATAAATACCCATAAGTGGAATTGCTGGGTCATATGGTAGTTCTAGTTTTACTTTTTTTGAGGAATTTCCATTCTGTTTTCCACTGTGGCTGCACCAACATATATTCCCACCAACAGTGTACGAGGGTTCCCTTTTCTGCACATCCTCTCCAGCACTTGTTATTTCTGGTCTTTTTGATGATATTCCTTCTGACAGGTGTGAGGTGATACTTCATTGTGGTTTTGGTGTACATTTCTCTGATGATTAGTGATGTTGAGCATCTTTCATGTGTCTGTTGGCCATCTGCATATCTTCTTTGGGAAATGTCTATTCGGATTCTCTACCCATTGTTTGTTTGTTTTTGCTGTTGAGTTATATATTTGGTACTTTTTAAATTTTAATATATTTAATTGATTTTTTTACAGAGAGGAAGGGAGAGGGATAGAGAGTTAGAAACATCGATGAGAGAGAAACATCAATCAGCTGCCTCCTGCACACCTCCTACTTGGGATGTGCCCGCAATCAAGGTACATGCCCTTGACCGGAAACGAACCTGGGACCTTTCAGTCCACAGGCTGATGCTCTATCCACTGAACCAAACCGGTTAGGGTTATATTTGGTACTTTTATTAAAGATGATTGAGAAGTGGTTTGGTAAAGGTTTTCAAAATCAGGGATAATTGTAATACTCCATTTACCTCCTGCCTTGATATGTAAAGGATTCTAGATGGCTTCCTAGATTTCCTGAGATGAAATAGGTATAAAACTTAAAACTCGGGGCCTACAAAAATGCAGATGGCCGGGCTAGCATGGCTCAGTGGTTGAGCGTCGACCTATGAAGCAGGAGGTCACAGTTAGATTCCTGGTCGGGGCACATGCCTGGGTTGGAGGCTAGATCCCCAGTGGGGGTGTGTGTAGGAGGCAGCCGATCGATGATTCTCTCTCATCATTGATGTTTCTGTCTCTATTCCTCTTCCTTCCTCTCTGAAATCAATATATATATAAATCAATGTATATATATTTAAAGTGCAGATGGACGAAACCAGGAAGAAAATAGGAAAAAAAAATTATGCAGGTTCCACTGCAAAGATGAGCCAAAATTGGGCTGTAAGCTTTCTGATGGCTCACTCAAAAAGGAAAAATATAGTCAAATGTGTGGTTCATGTTGCCTAAGAAATATAGCCTGCCAGTAATTTGGAGGAAGCAAAGCCCCTCCTAGCACAGAACTACACGAACATTCCCGTGCAGGTCCCCACATGGGGCGCATCGCCTCTGTAATATACGTGATCACTGCTGTGCGAGGGGCGTTTATGACACGATCCCTCAGTGGGAAGGTAAGAGGGCGGATAGCAATGCAAGAGCAGTGTTCCACACGCGTCTTCCGCAGCGTGGCCTGGCGTTCATCTCCCCGGTGGCTTACCCAGAGTAACTCGAGGCGTGTCAGATGAATAGCTGGCATATTTTACAAAGACACTTCTGGTAATATCGTGTCTTTCAACAGAGTTTTGACTTTTGTTCAGAATGCTTTTGAGCAGGGAAGCTCAGTAGACAGTCCTGCGAAGGCTAAGCAAAAGGGAATTCGTTTAATTTGCAATGGGAAGGCTTTGGGGTTTGTTAACAAGAATGTCCTGACTGTGAGGGGATTCCTATGAGAATAGATCCTTTTAAATATATTTTATTGATTTTTTACAGAGAGGAAGGGAGAGGGATAGAGAGGTAGAAACATCAATGAGAGAGAAACATCGATCAGCTGCCTCCTGCACACCCCCTACTGGGGATGTGCCTGCAACCAAGGTACATGCCCTTGACCGGAATCGAACCTAGGACCCTTCAGTCCGCAGGCTGACGCTCTATCCACTGAGCCAAACGGGTTAGGGCAAGAATAGATCCTTTTAGATATGGTTTTGTCTCATTCATGTTAAAGCATGGAAAATCTGCAGAAGGCTTTTGCCGACCCTGTGACATGTTGACTGTGACGATTCATTTCCAGTGTGTTGGAAACAGATGACTGCTTCATGCTGATCCCTGACCCCTGTGCTGGGCCAAGTAGGAGGAGGAAAAGGAAACCTACCAAGGGGGCTCCCGGCCCACCCAGAGGTGAATTTCATTCGGGGTGGGCTCAGTTCCATCGGCCCGGAAGCAAACTTGCAGCCATCTGCGTGAGGTTTTGTGGGAACCGCGAATTCCAGGCCCGGGTCGGTGGGAGAGCACCCAGGATAGACTCTTCATTGAACCCTGTTTTCATTCCCCGAGGGGGTGCTCCCTGGGGCCTCCTTTCCTTGTGAGCTTAGGGCTGGGGAGGAGCTGGACAGGCACCTTTGGGGTTCAAACTCAGACACATCGCGGCCCTTTCCCACAGAAGAGCTGACCCTTGCAACCAGGGCTTCGGACATTCCATATGCGCCTCCTGAGACGAAATGACCCAGAACAAATGCAGGGGGCGTCTCTAGTGGCCTCGTTGAGGTCACCAATGGTTTCCAACCTCAGCAAAGCCAAACCCACGTTACGCTTGCACTGACGATTCTGGCTGGTTAGGGGCAGATTGTCCACCACCCAGTTTCTCTCGCCTAGAAGCAATCTGTATGAGATTGAATCACCATCTAGTCAACGAACCCTTATCATAGGTGGGATGTGAAAATTGTGGATGTGAGTCTGAAGCAATGCAGATGGGTCCCCCACATCTGAGCAACTTGCTAAAAATGTCCTTATACCAGTATGCCCCACCCCGCATGTTCATCCATAAGAGGAAGATCTTGGACGTGAACTTGCTTATTGTCTTGGGTCAAGGTTCCCCAGAAGTAAAGCCTGAGATAGGGGTCCCTGGGCAAGTCATTTATTGGGGGCTGCTTGCAGGAGAAGCCTGTAAGGCGGTGAGGAGAGCAAGGATGTGGTTTAAGAAAAGGTCTAGCCTCACTGCCCAACCCCATGGGGAACTCTGGAGCATAAACAGCAGAGCAGAGTGGGTCCCATCCTGGGCAGGGGCGCTCTGGTAACCTGTACCAGTCATGGCTCCCAGCCAGCCTGCGTGTGTGTATGTGAGGGAACCCCCAAGCATTCCTAGTTGAGGCAGCTCCAGATGCTGCAGTTCTCAAGAGCATCCTCAAGAGAAGGTTTTATTTTACTTTTTAAATGTATCTTTACTTATTTCAGAGAGGAAGGGGGGAGAGAGAGAGAGAGAGAGAGAGAGAGAGAGAGAGAGAGAGAGAAAGAAATGTCAATGATAGAAAAATCTTGATCTGCTGCCTCCTCCACGCACCCTACTGGGGATCAAGCCCACAACCTGGGCATGTGCCCTTGACCGGAATCAAAGGGACCCTTTAGTCCGCAGGCCGACGCTCTATCCACTGAGCCAGACCAGCTAGGGCTGAATGCCAGACTCTTTCTCACCAGCTGCAAAGGGTCAAAGAAAAGCAGCAACACCTGGAAACATTGGCTCGCGTTTCCTTTGTTACAAAAGAGGAAGCAAAAAGGGTCACTGCTCTCGTGTTGTACGCTGTCTGTCATTTGATATGATCACAGTTCCTGGAATCTCGTGAATTGGGATCATTAATCGCTAAGCTGACTCGGGGGCCTGACAGGTCCCACGAATGGGGCACTCCCCATCAGCTCCAGGGCTTTGCTTTAATCCTCTGGGACTCCCCGTGGAAATCCATAATGGTTTCTTCAAAGTGGTGTGGTGTGTTGTGTGAGTGCATACTTAGGAACGCCTCAAGAGTGGATTAGAAACACAATGGACCGTATCACATGAACGGAGACACTCCTATTGAAAAATTAATAAACTTGGGAATTCAGAAAGAGCATTGCAGCATTGACCTTAAAGCCCTCAGGAAACAGAAACAACGATGCATCCAGTCCCTCTCCAGTGGTCGGCAAACCGCGGCTCGCGAGCCACATGCGGCTCTTTGGCCCCTTGAGTGTGGCTCTTCCACAAAATACCGACTTCTGCGCATGGGCCACGAAGTTTCAATCGCACTGTACATGCGCGCCCGCACATTGTATTTTGTGGAAGAGCCACACTGAAGGGGCCAAAGAGCCGCATGTGGCTCACGAGCCGTGGTTTGCCGACCACAGCTCTAGTCTGCACATTGATGAAGGAAAGTCATACAATGTGCGTGGAAGGCAGAATTTTTCTTTATTCAGCCATTCAGTTGGATCTTAGTGTGTGTGTGTATGTGTGTGTGTGTGTGTGTGGAAACAAATAAGGCCGAGCAATAAATATCTAATATACGCTACATAAGAACAGGTCTGTGTGAAGTGTGATGAAGAAAAGAAAGGCAGGGTAAGGAGAACAAGTCTGCGCTGGGGCAGACTCGGGTGTGGGCAGGGGGACTGGGGGCATCTGGGAAGGAGATTTGCTCTGTTAGAGGGATGTCAAGCTGGCTCTCAGATACAGGGGACTTGGAGCCGAGCCCTGAAGCAGTGGAGGGAGGAGCTGTGTGGCCATCTGGAGGGGCAGCGTTCCAGGCAGAAGGGACAGCGGACACAGCCAGTGGCGCGCTCAAGAACCAGCAGGAAGGTCTGGGCGCTGGAGCAGAGTGAGCCAGGGGAAGGGGCATGCGTGATGGGAGCGGAAAGGATCCCTCCGGCTCTGTGTGGAGGAAGGGGAACATCTTCATGTGTCTTGTCTCCAGAGGGAGACAAGAATCTCGGCTAACAAGTTGTGGTTTAGCTGGTTTTTACCCGTGGGGGTGAAGTGTCCAACTCAAGATGTGTCCATATTTTGAAGGTGGAACAAGCAGAATTTCCTAATGATCTGAATATAGGATGTGGCAGAAAGAAAGGAGTCAAGGATGGATGCAGTGCTTTAGTGTGAGCTACTGGGAGAATGAAGCTGACACTGGCTGACATGTAGAGCTGAGAAGGCTGAGCATGTAAAGGGGGGGAGAGAAAACAAGGGTTTGGTCTGGAATGTTCTAACTTTGAGATGCCTGTTAGACGCCCATGAGGAGATGTCATGCAGGCAGTTGAAGTCCAGAATCTAGAAGGGAGGTCTAAGGTGGAGATACAATACTGGGTGGTATCAACTCTGTACTACATTCTTTCTAAATAGCCTTGTAGTATAAACCCCAGGGGTAATTAACATGTTCTAGCCAAGAAGCGCTAGATTTACAGCAGTAGATTTTCTAACATAAGACAATTTGTAAACAACTAAATATAAAGCTATGGTGGTTTTAATGAACTTGGTCTTCATATGAAACCTGTGGGTGCAGTTTTGCAACCAGGACAAGCACATTCCAACAGCATTCTGAGGGTTAAATTAGATAGCTGGTCAGCTAGACTCAGGAAAAACTAGCCTCTTTCAGGCCTTTGTGTAAGACAGGATCAGTGAAACTGAACTTAATCAAAATTAAAAGACTTTAAGTGCATCAAAGGACATTATCAAGAGAATGAAAAGACAACAGAATGGAAGAAAATATTTGCAAATCACATATCTGATAAGGGTCTACTGTCCAGAATATATAAACAACTTACAATCCACACTAATAAAAGAGGAAGATGCAAAGTGACCATACCTTTGCGATGCCCATCAGCCAATCAGGAGTAAGTATGCAAATTAATCCAACAAAGATGGTGGGTTAATTTGCATACACAGGCACTGAGCGGTCGGGGCTGGGGGCGGGCCGGGGGTGGGAAGGGACGCTTGTTCCACACCACCCTGGCCACTCTGGGGCCTCTGGGCAGTGTGGGAAGGTGGAAAGGTGGCTCTGGGCCAGAGCAAATGTGGTGCCGGTAGCCAGGGGAAGGAAGACCCATTCTTGCACAAATCTTCATGCATCAGGCCTCTAGTTTAACATAAAAGACAACCCAATTTAAACATGGGCACAGGATCTATATAGACATTTCTCCTAAGAAGATATACAAATGGTCAAGGGGCACCTGAAAAGATGCTCAACATCATCCTTAGGGAAATGCAAATAAAAAATACAGTAAGGTACCATTGCTAACACACTAGGCTTATTATTATCAAAAGGGTAAGGGGAATGCCTAGCTGGTTTTGCTCAGTAGATAGAGCATTGGCCTGCGGACTGAAGTGTCCTGGGTTCGATTCCGGTCAAGGGCACATGCCTGGGTTGCTGGCTCGATCCCCAGTGGGGGGTGTGCAGGAGGCAGCCGATCAATGATTCTCTCTCATTGTTGAGGTTTCTATCTCTCTCTCCCTCTCCCTTCCTCTCTGAAATCAATAGAAATATATATATTTTTAAAAGTAGAGGGAAATGGAGATGGTAGGGATGTGGAGAAATCAAGCCGATGTGGCAGCCACCATGGAAACTAGTTTGGTGGTTCCTCAAAAAGTTAGATGGGGAATTACCAAAAGAACCAGCAATTCCGCTCCTAGGTATATCCCCCCAAAAGTGGCAAACAGGGACTCAAACTGATACTTGTACACCAGTGTTCACAACAGCACTGTTCGCAATAGCCCAAAGGTAAAGTGTTAAAAAAACAAAATTAAATTGAGTAAATTTGAGATCTACTTGGCTTTAATGGAGGGCAGCATCCCATGTGGCACCTAGAAGGGTTCTGCAGCGGGTTGTACTAAGGGGATGGTTTTTATAGAAAAACAGGGAGGGCAAGGGAGCTAGTAACAAAAGAATAGAAAGGACTATTCCTGTGCCCGGGCATCTTTCCTTGGGGGAGGAGAACCGGAGGGTTTGCCATGCAGGTTGCCTCTTCTTCCTGTGGGGGATGGAGAGCGCCCACTAGCACAGGTCACTTCACTGGTGCCAGACCAGCAAATTCAAGACTGGGCGATTAGGATGTTGTTTCTAGGAGAGGCTGAAACTGCAATCAGATCAGGTGTGAAATCTAGCTTCGGTAGCATGGGCTTTTAGCACGAGTGACGCCATTTTGGACTCGTGGGTTTGGACCTGTGGTGACATCCATTCATCAGATGTCCAGCAACTGATGAATGGATACACAAGGTGTATATGTTGTATGTACATGTGATGACTATTATTCAACCATAAGAAGGAATGAAGTTCTGATAACATGCTACAATGTTGACAAACCTTGAAAATATTATACCAAGTGAAAGAAGCCAGACACAAAAGAATACTGAAGATATGATTCCAGTTGTAGAAAATGTCCAGAATAGGTAAATCCACAGAGGAAGAAGACAGAATGGCGGTTGCCATCTGAGGGTCAGAGGGAGAAAGAGGGGGTGACTACCTAATGGCTACTGAGGTTTCTCTTGGGGTGATGGATATATTTTGGAACCAGGTAGAGGTGGTAGTTGTACATTGTGAATATACTAAATGCTACTGAATTGTTCCCTTTAAAATGACTCGTTTTATGTCGTGCGAATTTCAGAGCCTGCTTCTGCAGGAGGGAGATACTCTTCCGTAAGTTCTCATAAATAAGCCCTGGGTATGTCCATACAGGCTCCAAGTCAGCACAACAAGTTCCTTTGTGCCGGAAGAGCCAACTCTTTCCAAAAAATCAAGCACTGAAAGTTGGTTGTTTTCCTGATTTGCATGCATTGCATTTATATTATTGCGTTGCTTCCCAGGGTTGAAGTGTTTTGAAAGTAAGTCGTAGCCAACTGAACGGAATAGCCTGATTCCTTGTTTACCAAAAAGAAAAATGAAAGAGACGGAAAGGCAGGCCTGAGCACACTGTGCCTTTGAAAGCACAGACTGTACAGGGAGGGACAGGCTGCTATTTTCAGGCGCGTGTGGGTGTGAGGATAGCAGGCCCCTGGAAACAGCTGTTTAACTACAGAATGTGAGAAGTCTCCTGGGACTCAAAGGCCCAACCCTCTACAGTGAACCGAGGGAAAGTTCATGAGAGCTGGGAAAGTTCAGCGCATTGCACAAATGTGAAATGCAGATCTGACACGGGTCTGATTGAGCTGCAGTATTTAGCAAGGCTTTGCTCCCTCTGCACAAAAGAAGGACTCCAGGAAACTGCAAAGCCAAACCAGAAACAGACATGGTGTACTTTCCGGAAGAATAACGATCCTCAAAGCCGCTCCGGCAGGGGTCCAGCCTCCCTCTGGGGGTCTGACAATTGGCCCGCTTCTGGAAGGAAATGGACTTGGGTGGAGGGACAGTTGCCCGGTGCAAGCTTTTGTTTCAGGATCCAGCCTTAGATGCGAACTCTCTGTTACTATGAAAGATGGAAGGTGGCTTGAAGTCTGAGCTTGCTTTCATTTTTGTTTTACTGAATCATGATATCTACCTTTCAATCGTTGTCCCCCATGCACTGGACAGTAAAACCAACCCATTTCCAGCCAGATACAGAGAACACACTATAAATAGGACCCCAAAGGTAGTTCTTTAAAAGCTGGGTGGCCAAGTGATCCATTTTTCTTTGTTTTTCTTATAAACCTTGTAACTTAAACATAATAAGAGTAGCCCAGCTGGCTTGGCTCACTGGTTGAGCATCGACCCTTGAACCAGGAGGTCATGGTTAGATTCCTGGTCAAGGGCACATGCCCGGGTTGCGGGCTCCATCCCCAGTGTGGGGCGTGCAGGAGGCAGCCAATCAATGATTCTCTCATTGATGTTTCTCTCTTCCTCTCCCTCTCCCTTCCTCTCTGCAATCAATAAAAAAAAATATTAAAAAAAATAATAACAAGAGTAAGGAAAAAAATCTTATAATTTAAGGTAAAATTACTTTAAGAGTGCTCTATCTTCAGCCATACTCTGGTCAACAGTTTTAGCATTTATTCATTCTGTCATGCATTTATTCAGCAAGTATATGTTTATTGATTGTAGCATGTTATGCATCACGCTAGATGTGAGGATACAGTGAGAAGCAAAGCAGATACAATGTCTGCCTTGGAGCAGGTGTTAACGTAAAAAACCATTGAAACCTGTAAAGAATTTTTGTGAGTTTATTTGAGCCAAACTGTCGACATATGCCGGGAAGCAGAACCTCAATGAATTGAGATAGTGCTCCGGAGAATGGCAGGGTTACATCCGTATTTATACATGAAATTCAGTGGTGACAGATTTAAGGAGGTGGGATTAAGCGAAGCAGGGAAACCTCTGTGATAGAATAAAAAGTAAAATGATGGACACATACTTAGGTGGGTGCAGGATCCGTTAACATGATAATGAAGGAATTTGTAGTATCTGTCCTGGCTCCCAGAACATTTGGTTGTGCCCCAGGGGCTCCAGAAAAAGGGAAGTTACAAGTTACCCAGACATTTCAAGGGTATGTTATCTTAGAGGCAAAAAGGCAAATGGGCTCAGTAAGGATCAAAGTTGATCTTGTCAGTGAAGATACTGGCCTAGGACATAACTGCCCACCATAACTGCTTTTAGTTAAAGTTTAATTTCAGACCATCCTTTGTGGTTACTTTAGGTCTCTGAGTTTGCTAGGCCGCCACGCAGGCCTTCCCTGAGCTTGTCAGGACAGTGTGTGGCCCCTTTCTTTCACACAGGTAACACACAGAGGAATATAGGAAACTATTTACTCAGGTGGGGGCTGTGACAGGGGGACATTTTCCCATCGCCCAAGCTCAAGGCCTCCTTCCTGGATCCTTCTTTTCTCTTCTAAAATGAAACTCTATCTATGATGAAGTAGAGTGAGACCATCCTTCCCTGGAAACATGGGCCCTCAATAGCATCAGAAGAAAATGGGCTCATTTTACATTTCCCAACAAGGGCAGGATGAGTCAGAGTCAAGCTATGGCAGTGGTCGAGCTGAGCTGGAACTCATGCCTGCAGGTCCTGCAATTCTCAGGTTCCAACTCTGGTTTCCTGTAAGTGGCTAACATAAGAGCACACATAACACCTCCCCAAGCAACCATCACTTACAGTCACACTTACTGAGGAAAGTAACAGCTCATTCATTCCCCAGAAAAGTGCACGCAATTTATCCCATCAAATTGGAGTCCCGGGATTCCCAGTAAGATCTAGCCTTTCCTAGTAACAATAGGTCCCAATTGTTTGCATTCTATTTCATATTTGCATAACTAAGAGGCCCATAGTAATCGTTTTCTCAAAACAAAGGGATAGTTTTCCTCAATTGTGAATCCAGGGCTCTACCTCTTAGGAAGCAAAATAACAATTCCCCTTTTTCTTTTTTTAATTTCTTTATTGATTAAGTTATTACATATGTGTCCTTATCCCCACATTACCCCCCATACCCCCACTCATGCCCTCACCCCCCTGTTGTCTGTGTCCATTGGTTAGGCCTATATGCTTGCATACAAGTCCTTTGGTTGATCTCTCCCCCTTACCCCCACCCTCCCCTACCTTCCCTCTGAGGTTTGATGGTCTGATCGATGTTTCTCTGTCTCTGGATCTGTTTTTGTTCATTGGTTTAGGTTGTTCATTATATGCCATAAATGAGTGAGCATCTATTTTTTTCAGTATCTGCTCTTCAAGACACCTGCCTCCCAAAGCTTTTTTTTTCATATATATTTTTATTCATTTCAGAGAGGAAGGGAGAGTGAGAGAGAGATAGAAATATCAATGATGAAAGAGAATCATTGATCGGCTGCCTCCTGCACACCTCACACTGGGGATCGAGCCCGCAACCCGGGCATGTGCCCCGACCGGGAATTGAACCGTGACCTTCTGGTTCATAGGTCTATGCTCTACCACTGAGCCACACCGGCCAGGCTCCCAAAGGTTTAAACAAGGCCCAGTCCTAAACAGGATCACTGTATGATATTTGTTTATAAAATGTACAGGTGGTGTGAAGCTGAATGTGGTTTGGGGAATGGGCTGAGAGGACTATGATCAGACTAAGCATTGACAGGCTGGATTCAGGCACCAGTCTTACCCAGGTGACAGGGAACCTCCAACCTAGGGTCCTCCGCTTCTGGTGGACACATCAACCTCAAAGGGATCAGATTGAGAAGCTGCCACTGAGCCACCCACATAGGACTTCAGGCCTAAATTGACCATAAATTCTATATGAAATAAGAGGAAAGGTCACAACTTTTGGAATTACAACATAGGGTTCTCACCCTCTATTTAACCTCTCTTATTCAGTTTCTTTAAACAGTTACACACACGCGCACACACAGATGTATATATATATAATTTTTATTTATTGTTGACTGTATGACAGATATCCCCTATTCCGCCCCCCCTTTGCCACCCTCTACTCAGCCCCCGCCCCACCCCAGGCCTTCCCCACACTATTGTCTGTGTCCATGGGCTCTGCATATATGTATAATCTCTTTCCATCCCCCCGCCACACCCCTCTCATCTGAGCTAGATCAGTCTATTCCAGTGATGGTGAATCTTTTGAGCTCGGTGTGTCAGCATTTTGAAAACCCTAACTTAACTCTGGTGCCGTGTCACCTATAGAAATTTTTTGATATTTGCAACCATAGTAAAACAAAGATTTATAGTTTTGATATTTATTTTATATATTTAAATGCCATTTAACAAAGAAAAATCAACCAAAAAAATGAGTTCACGTGTCACCTCTGACACGCATGTCATAGGTTTGCCATCACTGGTCTATCCCATGCATCCATGCCTCTGGACCTATTTTGTTCATCAGTTTATTTTGTTCAACATTATGATATCCCTTTAAAGTCTCTGATTGGAGTCATTTGAGAGTGTTTTCCCTTCTTCAACACTTGGGGAGTAGAAGTCATTTTCTGTGCCCTAATATTAAATTATTTTAGTGAATATTTGGATGGGGTAGTGGAGAGGCAGTTGCCTTGAGGTTAAAGGGCACAAAGGCATTTGAGCAATCATTGAACAGTTTATCACAGTGAACCATTGACCTTCCTAAATTTAGATTTCAGAGTCGCTGTTGGAGGCCCTAAGGGAGGTCAGGGACAGGGTTACATGGGCTGCAGAGCCCTCCCTGAAAACAATTTGTGTAGGGGAAAGAAATAGGGGCCAGGGAGTAGACGGGAAACAGCTCTAAAAAAAATAAAATCTTAAAAAAAAAATCGCTCCCATCAGTACATAGCCTCTAGAATGGCCTCCTGGTATCCATGCCCTTGTGTGGTCACCTCCCTTTATGGGTGAGCTGGGCCCAATGACTTCTAAGTACGTGACTTCTAACTGAGAGGGTGTAGCAGAAATGATGGGATGTCGCTTCCGAGATTAGGTTACATAAAGACTCTGGCTTCCATCTTGCTTGCCCTCTCTTCCCCTCTCACTGGCTCTGAGGAAGCCAGCCGCCATGTTGTGAGCTGCCCTACAGAGAGGCCCAGGTGGCAAGGAACTGACAACAGACTGCAGCCAATAGCCAGGCAGGAACTGACAACAGACTGCAGCCAATAGCCAGTCAGGACCTGAATCCTGCCAGCGTCCCCTGAGTGAGCTTGGAAAAGAATCAAGGAATGTAGGTATGTAAAGTTTCACTGGAAATTGATAAGAAACCAAAAGTGCACACATCCCCTCCTCTTTTTAACCTCACCCGAGGATATTTTCCCATTGATTTTTAGAGAGAGAGTGGAAGAGAAAGGGAAGGACAGAGAGAAACATCGATGTGAGAGAAACACATTGATTGGCTGCCTCCTGCACAAACACACTGGTTGCCTCCTGCAAGAGCCCTGACCAGGGCTCGGACCGGGGAGGAGCCTGCAACCAACCAAGGTACAAGTAGGTGCCCTTGACCAGAATTGAACCTGGGCCCCTTCAGTCCACAAGCCAACACTCTGTCCTCTGAGCAAAACCGACTAGGGCCCCTCCTCTTCTTTTAAAAACAACATAGAATATGCCAGTGTTCAGAGTTTTCTTTTTCCTCCTCCTCCCTCTCCTCTTCTTCCTTCTAATGAACTCAAGCCCAAGGAAAGACCTTGCTTCTGTTGCATTTTTTACTCTGCAGCAAACACTTCGCATTTGTTGCAGAGTTGATTTAGGGAAGTTTGAGAGTAGAGAGCAGAGATGAGAATGAGGCACCTGAGGACACCTCACAAGAGGCCAGACAGCTTGGGGCGATTATCTTCTTGAAGCCGTACAGCAAAGCAAGAGTGATGACTGACCATTTACACAGCTGGCAGCCTTCCGTCTGTCAGCAGCCTGGATTTACTCCCAGTTTCAGGAACAACATTGGAAGTGATCTCCATCCAATTTGTTATGGACGACTGTTCAGATCACCAGGCATCCTTCTTGGTTTCTTCTTGGCTGGAGGCACAAGGATCGTCCAGACTGAATGGGCGTGGGCACGACCTTCTCTGTGTCCCCGACCTCCACTGTGTTCCCGAGAACGTGATCATGATGATTAGGGTCAGGCCTCCAAGAGGTCATGGGCCACCTCTGATAGATTTGTTACTGTTGTAACTAGCCAGTTAATATCAAAATCGGAAGAGATCAGCCCGGCCAGTTGTGGTTCAGTGGTTGAGTGTCGATATATGAACCAGGAGGTAACAGTTCGATAACTGATTAGGGAACATGCCCGGGTTGCAGGCTCAATCCCCAGTGTGGGGCATGCAAGAGACAGCCGATCAATGATTCTCTCATATTGATGTTTCTTTCTGTCTCTCCCTTTCCCTTCTCTAAAATCAATCTATAATAATAAAAGGGTAATATGCTAATTAGACCAGATGTCTTCTGGACGTCATTCAAGATGTCCTTCTCAACAAAGCCGGGGCCAGAGGGAAGCAGCCCAGGTCTCAGGTGCCGGAGGGAAGCTGGTGCTGGCAGCCGGGGGAAGGAAGGCCTACTCTTGCACGAAATTTCATGCAACGGGCCTCTAGTAAAAATATATTTAAAAGAAATAAATAAAATAGGAAGGGAGCAAAGGGGAGGCGACATTGTAAGCCTGGTCATCTGGGCAGCTTCACGAGGAAGATGCAACTTTACACTCCCCAGGGAGCCACCAGTCTATACCCTGCAGTTCAGGGACAGGGCAGAGATCAACCAAAGAACATAGATACATATATGCATAGCCCATGGACACAGGCAATAGTGTGGGGAAGTCCTGGGATGTGGGAAGGGAAATGGATGCATGTGCAGTGAAGGTGAAGGGATGTAGGGACAGTGCTTGTCTGTCAGTCCACCCTGAGAGAAAGATAATTGGCTAGAGGGGGTGGAGCCACTGCAAGCACGCAAAATCTTGAAAGGGTGAAATCCCCAGGACAAAGAATTCTCTCTTGCTTGCAGCTTGCACTCCTATTTCTAGCTCATTCCGTGACCTGTGCACTAGCCCATCATGTGTCCCTAGAAGCCACATGACCCATGGCCATGCAGACCCCACATGCAATGGACGGCAGCTGCTAAGCTGGCCAGATGCTGGACTGACTGGACCTCAGTATGGAGCGGAAACTCTGGGCAATGGCTTTGATCTTAGCCCCGCTGAAGACAAAATGGTGGGAAGGGGGTGGAGGGGCTGGGTGGGGCCTGGTAAAGGGGGAAAATGGAAGACATCTGTTATACTGTCAACAATAAAAATTACATTTTAAAGCAAAGACAAAATGGGACCTTTTCTTTTTTAGTATTTTTATTGATCTTAGAGAGGAATGGAGAGGGGATAGAGAGATAGAAACATCCATCAGCTGCCTCTTGTCCACCTCCTACTATGGATTGAGCCCATAACCCGGGCACATGCCCTGACTAGGAACCGAACCAGGGACCTCAGTGCTCAACCAACTGAGCCACGCCGGCCAGGCTGCAAATGAGACCTTTTCCATGGTGGAACAGAGTGAAAGGGAACCTTGGAAACCCAGGGGTTCAGTTCCACAGATGTAAAGCTTTCCACTGTCCCCCATCTTCCTGTGGGGGCCTCAGCAAATTCTTACTCCCACGGCACCCCAAGAAGCCCATTTCCACTGGCACCAGGTGGGGACATAGAGCACCCCACCGATAGGAGACTCAGCTTTGATGCCTGGGCATCCAGAACCTTCAGAGATGATAAGTCAGTTCTGAAAAAACGTGGCTGGTGCTATGAAACAAAAATGGGTGAAGTGTCATCAGCAAGAGTGCAGTGGGAGAGCCAGGGAAACACGTCTTCAGATTCTAATGCCAGGTCTGCTGCTGGCCAGATCTTTCCAATAAAGCAATGAAGGGTTTTATGCTTTCGTTTCTTCACCAACTCTATAACCATGCCACCAATTTCTCCCAAAGGAGCAATGTCAGGCTAACCCCATAAACAAATCTTACTTGAACACGATTTATGCTCATGAAGACTGCAAGGTCTGTACTGAGCCAACCCAAGGCCGTTGAATCACTCAACTCTGAATCTACATCTCCCTTATATGGTCTCCTGGATCTTAAACAACCTTATGACACCATCCAGGATTTATCAAGCACTTCACTTTTGAAATAATTCTCATTTGCTTTTCACAACAAACTTGAGTGGAAGATGCTTTTATCATCCATTAAAAGATGAGTTTACGAAGAAGTAACACACCCAGCCAGTGAGTAGGAGAGCTGAGATCCAAACTTCCTGGACCCCAAAGTCTTCAAGACCACAGCCCCCCCCCCCATTTTAATGAAGGGGGAGTCTACTTACTGTATTTCCATGGACAAGGACCATAAATCAAAGGCGCTCCACCACCCAGGGAAAGATCATTGATCCCCAGAACCTCAAATAAAGGAAGGACACTCAGGTCAGACAGCGTCTTCATTGACTGTCACCCATTAGTGGCGTCATGCGCAGATACAGCGTCAGCTGCCTGCAGAAATCCTTCCCCACACTTACCAACCCTGTTGTGGGCTCAGAGATTTTGAATGATCTCTTTCGGTAAAACCAGACTTCACATGGTTTGAAAGGTGCCTGGGAGAATTCAAGAGTACTACACAGTCTCCATCTCACCCTCAGAGGGAAATTCCCTCAGATCGCATCTTGGCAGATTTGCTGTCGACCCTTAAATTCTTTTACTTGGAATTGTAACCTTACAGCCCAGGGGTCTGGGCTGCCTGTCACTACTTGAGCCAATTCAGCTGAAACAGGGTTGAATCATATGAGTGTTTATTCCAATCCTGCCGGCAGGGTGGGAGAGCAGCAGGTCAGCCATAAAAATCTGCTCTGCCCCCCCACCCCCACCCCACCATAAGCCAGCTGCTTATATTGGGTAGGAGGACACAGATTGCATGGGGAAGTAGGCAAAGGGTATGCCAAATGGGCAGTTTACAGGTAATAAGGGCTGGAGGTTTGCAAAGCCTGCAGGTATGCAAAGGCTGGGGGTCTTCAAAGGGCTGGTGGCTCTGGTTTTTGCACCAAGGTGGTTAATCTTTCCATGATAACAGGCAGCTCCCCGATGGGGAGGATGGGTCGCCTTTCCAGGTGAGCTCCCAGGTCCCACGTGCAACTCCCAGCCAGGTGAGCAGGTGCCTTCTTTAATCAGAACAAAACAATCACAGTTAACAGAGCATGATTAATATTTCTTACAGTTCTAGCTGGTCCCCGATATTCTGTCTCTACCCCTATCATAATCTCTTGGATTCTAGAAACAGATGCTCCCTCGGGTCACTAAAATAGGAGAGGTCTAATACCATGCTGTATCTGCAGCAGGTAAGAGAGATAGAGGGCCACAGATGCCGAGATACTTCTCTCATGGTCTTGCAGCCTGCAGGAGGAGGAAGATTCTAGAACCCAGGCTGCTCTGCTGGCCCCAGGGTCTTCATTCAAGTTTTCTACCGTTACCACAACCCAGCTAGTCTCCACAGATCTGATCAGCTGTCTTTCTGTACCTGAAATTGGTAGGTTGTTTATTACTGGTTCAAATTCCTGAAAGGTGAAATCAAACTGGCCCATTTCATCTCTTCCCAGCAGGCCCAATCTAAGGCTCTGGCCAGCCTGTGGATTGACTGACTCCTGGGCCCATCTATGAGCAGAGAGCAGCCTAATGCAGCTTCCCGGACTGAGGAGGGGCATTGAAATGGGGCGATTTTCGGGGGAATGGGGGAGTTGACCTTGACAGGTAACACATTTGGGTCCCATTTGTGACAATCCAGAACCAAGCAATCAAGAATCTTTTCTGATATAGAGAGCAGGCCGATGGTTGCCAGAGGGGTGGAGGTTGGGGGCCTGGGTTAAAAGGTGAAGGGATTGAGAAGTACAGATTGGTAGTTACAAAATAGTTATGGGGATGTAAAGTACAGCAGAGGGAATAGAGTTAATAATCCTATATAATAAAATGCTAATATGCAAATTGTCCCCTCAACCGGGAGTTCGACCAGGAGTTCGACCAGGGGGACTGGATTGGGGCAGGCCAGCAGGACCTCACCCGTGTGTGAATTCATGCACTGAGCCTCTAGTATTGTAATAACTATGTACCGTGTCGGTTGGGTATTGAAAATATCGGGGGGTGGGGCACTTTGTAAAGTATACGATTGTCTAACCGCTATGCTGTACCCCTGAAACTAATACAAAATAATACTGAATACAAACTGTAATTTAAAAAATATTGGTTTGCCCTAGCCAGTTTGGCTCAGTGGATAGAGCATCAGCCTGTGGACTAAAGGGTCCTGGGTTCGATTCCAGTCAAGGGCACGCACCTTGGTTGTGGGTTTGATCCCCGGCCCTTGTCAGGGCATGAGGGTGAGGCAACCAATTGATGTGTCTCTCTCACATCAATGTTTCTCTCTCTGTCTCTTCCTCTCCCTTCATTCTCTCTAAAAATCAATGGAAAAATATCCTTGGGTGAGGATTAACAAAAAATAATAATAATAAAAATAAATCTATAAAAAATTGTTTTTTAAACTGAAAAAACGAAAGACTCTTTTCTGATTCATCTAGTTTTCCCAAAGGAAGTCTGTTCCTTGGGGTTTTTGCTGGGTAGAGCGAGGCTGTGAGGGGACTGGGAGCAAGGAAGAAAGTGCTAGAAGAAAGGAAAGGCTACTCTAACCTCCTTAGGACACCTGGGCAGGACAAAAATACCCCACCACTTACTAAATGCCAGCTATGGACCAGGCCCTGTGTTAGGCTTTGTGAGAGCAACTAATACGAATGACTCCTATGTAGTACGGCAGTAGGATGATGGTACTTAACATACAAAAACTCACTGTTATTACCATAGGAGTGCTATTCCTGTGCTCACTTTACAGAGAAGGGAACTGAGTCACAGAGGGGTTCAGCAACTTGCAAGGGGCAGGGCTAGGATTTAACCACGGCACTGTCACGTCTTGATTCTTTTAAACATTGTCATTTAATTCCCTCAGACGCAGGTATAATTACTTACATTCAACGTTTGAAGAGACCGAGGCTCAAAGAAGTCAAGTAATTCGCCCAAAGCCCATCAGCAGGCATCGGCCCTCCCCCTTCATTCAAGCTGTCACACAAGTCACTGAGCAGATGAGGTCCTGCAGTCCTCTCTGCGCATGTGCCAGTCTTTCCACCACCCACACCATGCAGCAGCCCTTCTCTGCGTCTCCCCTGCTGCTGTTGTGGATTTTGTCACAAATTGCTGCATCAGTACCCTATCTATTGCAGACTCGAGTTTAAAAAGGATCCGCCAGAAAAGCTGGCACTATGCCTATTCAAAAGGAAAGTTTTCTCTCCTTTTTAATGATGTCTTCCTTTAAAATTTTTTTCTTAAATTACAATTTACATGAAATATTTTTTTGTATTCGTTTCAGGTGTACAGCATGGTGGTTAGACAATCATATACTTTACACAGTGTTCCCCCTGATATTTCCAGTGCCCGCCTGGCACCATTCATAGTAATTACAATATTATTCACTATATTTCCTATGCTGTTATCTCATTTTTTTAAATGGGGGGGGGCACATTCCTATAAATGTGCAAGATCTGAAGTGTACCGTAGCTTGATGAAATTTTCCAATCTGTATAATTATGGAACCATCATTCAAGGTATAAAGGAGGGCCTGGCCGGCGTGGCTCAGAGGTTGAACATAGACCCGTGAACCAGGAGGTTACAGTTCGATTCCAGGTCAGGGCACATGCCTGGGTTATGGGCTCGATCCCCGGTGTGGGGCGTGCAGGAGGCAGCCCATCAATGATTCTCTCCATCATTGATGTTTCTATCTCTCTCTCCCTCTCCCTGTCTCTGAATTCAATAAAGACATATCTTTAAAAAAATAAAAAGATATAAAGGAAGGGTGCGCAGGGCGAACCACAGGCAAACCAAATCGGGCCCTCCCCCTGATTTTGTAGCTGAGGTTGTAGTGGACCCGCCGAGCTGACTTGTTTATGTGTTGTCTGTCTGCACTTGCGCTGCCATGGCAGAGCCGAGGAACTGACAGAGACTGCGTGCCTTTAAAGACAAAAATATTTACTATCTGGTCCTTTACAGAAGAAGTCGGCCGACCCCTGTTATGGAACATTCTGGAGCACACCAGAAGGCTCCCTCGTGCCTTAAAAATAAATGTCAGCCATCGAATCTTGGAGTCGGTGAGCAGGAATGACGACAGGAAGAGCAACGTGAGGAAGGTCGCCTTTGCCCCTGTTGGTTTTCTCGCCCTCATTGGCACAGTCACGTGTCTGACAGTTTTAAGCTGTCAGCGGGTAGCCTGCCAATGCACGCAGAGCTTCTGTTTCTAAAAAGCTCTCTCAAGAGTGACTAAGAGTTGCGTCGACACGAACAGGAGTGAAGAGGGAGACAGGTTGCGCGCCTCCATTTGCTCTGTGGTTCTGCACATCTGACTGTGGCTGCTTCCTACTTCCCTTCCTTTATGCCAGTGGTTCTCAACCTTCTGGCCCTTTAAATACAGTTCCTCATGTTGTGGTGACCCCCAACCATAAAATTATTTTCGTTGCTACTTCATCACTGTCATGTTGCTACTGTTAGGAATCGTCATGTAAATATCTGATAGGCAGGATGGTCTTAGGCGACCCCTGTGAAAGGGTCGTTCGACCGCCAAAGGGGTCGCGACCCACAGGTTGAGAACCGCTGCTTTAGGTATTAGACCTTCCAGGATGTGGAGAATCAGCGGGGGCTGAGCTTTCATGAGTTTGCTTTGGCCCCATCTCTTTTCTTTTTTTTTTTTAAAAAAATATATTTTTATTGATTTCAGAGAGAAAAGGAGAGGGAGAGAGAGAAACATCCATGATGAGAGAGAATCATGGATCGGCTGCCTCCTGCAGGCCCCACACTGGGGATTGAGCCAGCAACCCAGGCATATGCCCTTGACCGGAATTGAACCTGGGACCCTTCAGTTTGCAGACTGACGCTCTATCCACTGAGCCAAACCAGCCAGGGCTTGGCCCCATTTCTTACATGTTTCCTTTTCATTTGACTTTGGAGCATCCATTGCATCCTGTTTTGTGCTTTTTGTGTTTTCTGCACCTTCAGTCTGCTACTTGAAGTTACATGGGAGTTCTCTAAGGGGTCTGCCATCTTTACAATACCAACAAAGAGCTCAATAAATCAGGCCAACAGCTCAATTGCATCTGTTCTTTAGTCTGGGCCAGAACACACACGCCCGCAATAAATCACCGCCGAGCAACAATAGCATGTCCGGATGAATGAGAAGTGTGTCCGGAACACTCCAAGAACACGGAACATGCTGGAACGGCAAGCCAGCTCCCCAGAATAGATGGCCGAGAACAGGTGCCCTCCTCTCCAGAGGCCTTGGGACACAGGCCGCAAATTCCAAAGCGTCTTATCCTGTGCCCTGCCCTGTTTACCCAACTAGGGACAACCGAAGGGCTACCACAGTGGCCAAGAGGACACGCGGGCACACACACCCCGGCGCACAGGCAGAACCGGGGCCGCACCCAGCTCCCAAAGAGTGTCTGTTCCCAAACTGTGTGTTGATGTTTTCAGAACTCCGAATGCATGTTTATGTTGGAATGATGATTTAATGGGTGATAGAAACATCCTTGATGAAACATCCATAACTCTGCAAAGTCTATTTATACTAGTCTGAAGCCAAAATAAAATAATTATTTGCCCAGTGCGTCTGGCACCCGTGGAATGCCCGAATCTAAATCATTCCAGTGTGATCCTGGGCAAATCAGTTGAACGCTCTGCCTCAGTTTCCCCATCTGTAAATCAAGGGTAATAACAGTACCTTCCTCATAGGGTGGTTGCAAGAGATAATGAGCGTAGAGTCCTTAGCGCAGAGCTTGGCATCTAATAAGCCCTTAATAAATGTTAGGAGTTGTTGTTACAAGCTGAGACCTTGACCTTGCCTCTCTCTCTTCAAGATAGAGCCCATCCTTCACATTTGCATCCTGTTTAGCAAAAACTCTTTCCCCTACTGGCAATGATTATGTTCCTCCTAGGTCTTTTCTCTGTCATGGCAACCCTCAGGACATACGGGGTGGGGCAAAAGTAGGTTTACAGTTGTGAGTACACAAAACAATCTATTCTTTTTTAAAATATGTTTTTATTGATTTCAAAGAGGAAGGGAGAGGGAGAGAGAGATAGAAACATCAATGATGAGAGAGAATCATGGATCAGCTGCCTCCTGCCCGCCTCTTACTGGGGATCGAGCCCGCAACTTGGGCATGTGCCCTTGACCGGAATCGAACCTGGGACCCTTCAGTCCACGGGCCGACACTCTATCCACTGAGCCAAACCAGCTAGGGCACAATTTATTCTGGTATCATTATTTATTAGTTACTGTATTATTTTCCATATGAACAACTGTACGTCTACCCTTGTCTCCCCCCCCCCTTTTTTCCCTGGTAATAATTTGCAGAAAAATTCAGCATGAAGAAGCTACTCTAAAACTCTTTGAGATCCCTGCCGGTGGAAGTATAAAGACTCCCTTATTCTTCCTGTGGCCTTCCAGTTTCCTGAGTAACTCCTGCTCAGTAGACGTGCATGCACACACGCACACACACACTCTTCCAGGGGACAAACAGCAATTCTCAGGGACTGGGGTGGCTCTCAACTGCCCCTGCGTAGAATCTGCCCGGATTCTCCCATCCACAATGGAAATGCAACTTATTTGCACAGAAGGCCAGTTCCCTTTTCTCATCCCCCTGCTTCTAGACCATTGCCAAGGGCGTCTTAGTCCCTAGGAAACAGCCCGTCAAAGGACCTCTTCAAACAGCGGAGCCGTTTAGCCTTACTGTTTACTGTGAGCTATATACAAAGGCTTGGCTCAAGCCTTGAATCAGATGCACTTTTTTTTGTTTGTTTAACCTTGGACTAGAACAAATTGTTAGGCATGGCTCCTACTCCCTTCTAATTTCTGTAAAGAGAAGGAAAAACTATAGAGATTGATTTTCCCTTTGTCCAGAACAAAGAATGAAGGGCAGTTCTTGTAATTATATCCCTTTACCCCTTGTTCATTGGGCACCTGAAACCTGTAGGTGCCGGACACTGAATGGGAGTCAAAGAAGTGCAAATCTGTTCTTATCTTTAAACAGATTATAATCTAGTCAGAATAGAAAATGCTGGAAAGGGACGGAGGGAGAAAAGGAGGGGTGCGCTGTGAGTAATTAGTCCTTGATGGCGAAGTTAAAAATACGGTTTTAGAAAGAGTTGAAGATGTTTGGGGCAAGCTTAGCACATGTTCAAAGTCCATTCAGAACCCAGAATTCATCTTTGCTATGGTTTCTGAAAACCGCCTGATATGTTATGGGATTTTCCTCTACAAATTGCTTCAGTCTGCTTGTACCCGATACGGTCTACAGTACACACAGACACCCTAAATAGATTGTGCTACCAACAATTTCTACCATGAGCCCCATCTATTTGTCCACTGCCATCCAGCATCTGGCCAGAGATTTTAGGAAGGCGTAGTGTTTTGTTTTTTTGTGTTTTTAAAATAATTCTTTATTGTTGAAAGTATTACATATGTCCCTTTCTTCCTCCTATTGATGCCCTCCAGCCTTCCCCCGCCCCACCCCAGGCCCTTACCGCCCTGCCCCGTTGTCTGTGTCCATGGGCCATGCATATATGCATACAAGGTCCTTGGTTGAAAAGACTCCCTCATTGTCCCACCCGCTCCCCCTCCCCCGTCTTCCCTCTGAGATTTGCACTTTGTCCTTGCTCCCATGTCTCTGGATCCACTCTGCTCATCAGTTTATTGTGTTACTTAGATAGGAAGGACTAGCATTTTCAGGGAAACATTTTGAAGTAGGAGATTAAATGAATGATGACTCTCATTTCGCTCACCACTGCCCCGGGGCATTCATCTTTGGTTAGCAGATGATGTCACTATGAGCAAGAGAATCCCAGGCAGCCCAACGGGAGAGAATGCTGACAGAAGACATTTCTCACATGTCATCCCTCCAAATTAAAGAACGCATTCTAAATGAATGGGGGCGAATACACGCCCTGCTGTGTGATTGGCGACTTTCACCACTAAACCTGGAAGTTGAAAGGCATGTAAGCCAAAATCCACCGTCCTCTGGACCTTGAGGGGGTGAGTCACCAAAGGGAGCTTCACATTTCTTCATGCACAGAAGGCAGGAGACTTTCCAAAAATGGCTGTGGTTTCTCTGTTTCCTTGGCTCCCTGACACGTAGTCTAGCCGTGATCACATGGGGCAGGAACCCGCTGCCTTATTTGGGAATCCTTAGCCCGATTTGTATGGGGAATAGGGCAGACTGAAAAGTCCAGATCAAAACGCCAACTCACAAAAATAAAGAGAATCAGATAAAGGAGTCGGCTGTTTTATCCCGAATAACCATAGAGAACTGCCTGATCCGAGGAATAAGTATTTCCCTGCCCATTTCTTTGTAAAGGTCTCCTGGGAAAATATTGAGAATCTTCCATTTTCTGAAATGATTTCCCCCATTTTCTTTCTAAACATAGTGCTGACTGTCTGCATTTCTCAGCTGCTGCGGAGACAGCTCCGCTGTGGGGGGAGACTATGAGTCACATTCACTCACAGTTGTCCAAGCAAATGCTTCTCAAGTGGCCCTCATTGTGACCCTGACATGTTCTGTGTGACAGGCATTGTGGCATGCAGACAGCAGGAACAGTCTCAGCCAAAAAGAAAGGAGAAAAAAAAAATAGGAGATTGCACCATGACGAACTGAGGCTGAGGGCGCAAATGCTCTGGATTTTATTTTATTTTTATTTTTTTATTGACTTCAGCGAGGAAGGGAGAGGAGAGAGAGGGAAACATCAATGACAAGAGAGAATCATGGATCGGCTGCCTCCTGTATGCCCCACACTGGGGATCGAGCCCCCAACCCAGGCATGTGACCTGACCGGGAATCGAACTGTGACCTCACTCAACCACTGAGCCATCCCAGCCAGGCAATGCTCTGGATTTTATAACTAACTTCCAGTCTGCCTTTCCTTAGGGGGGCATAATGGAGTGGAGGGAGGAAGGGTGGACCCAACACAGATCTCAAGCCCACACTTAGGCCTCCTTAGAGAAGCAGGGAAGCTGTAGAGAAAGCCTACACTCCTCTCAGGTATTCCTCCCCGCAGGGCTGCAGCCAGACCACTCCTTTCCATTGTGTTTCTCCAAATGTGAGATCATCCAGCTGAGCAAGAAAAGGAAAGTGGGGAAAGGGAGGGAGTCAGTGAAACAGTAATGGGTGTGTCAGCTCCAACTGGAATGTGTGTCCATTGTCCACCCCAAGTAACTGAAAAACAAACCCGAGGCCAGAATTCCCTCTCCTGGTGGCTAGTGTGTCAATGGCATAGTCGCGGGAAGGGCGCCCTCTGCTGTCAGCTCTGGTTCTTTGTTTTTTTATTTCAAAGGAAATTTTCAAGCTCCATATAAAACAGATTTAAGAAACATTCTGGGTATTAAATAGGGAAGCTAGGCCGTGGCCGGGTAGCTTAGTTAGTTAGAGCATCGTCCCCATGCACCAAAGTTGCAGGTTCAATCCCGGTCAGGGCACATACTAGAATCAAGCAATGATTGCATCAATAAATGGAACAAAAATCTATGTTTCTTTCTTCCTCTCCCTTCCTCTCTCAAATCAATAAGTAACTTTAGCCGAAACTGGTTTGGCTCAGTGGATAGAGCGTCGGCCTGCGGACTGAAGGGTCCCAGGTTCGATTCCGGTCAAGGGCATGTACCTGGGTTGCGGGCACATCCCCAGTGGGAGGTGTGCAGGAGGCAGCTGATCGATGTTTCTCTCCCATCGATGTTTCTAACTCTCTATCTCTCTCCCTTCCTCTCTGTAAAAAATCAATAAAATATATATATTAATAAGTAACTTTAAATAAATGTTTAAAATTATAAATAGGGAAGCCAAATTAGGATTTCAGTTGTTTTAACCAGACTGAGAAAAGTCCATCCCGTCTGCCTGCTGAGGGGGAACCATGGCTTGGGAGTGGAGCGTGGGCCTTAGGGAGCTGGGACAGTTTAACTGAAAATAAAACCATTTGTAGGAAGCAGAGCCCTTTTGGGGTAGTAACACTCTCTGGCCAGCATCTCATTATTTTTCTGTTTGTTCCAGTAAACTAATTTAGACTTGTTATTAGATTCCTTGGTTTGTTTCTCTAGGAAAGAAAAATATATGTAGTTCTCACATCGTGAAAACTCAGTGGCTTTGCTCACAAACACTGCATGGAGATAAGGATTTAAAATAAATACAAGGGCCCAACTCTGATGAAAGGTGAGCTATGTGGCTCAGTGTGCTTTCCTCGGAATATCAACTGAGATATAGTCATTGACCCAGGCATCTCCTTTGAGTTAACCCAAATGCAATCTACAGCCTGTGTCAAATGGGATGAAGATCAAATATATATCTCTTATTATTAATCACAATATCACAACTGCATATGCCCTTGCCTCTGACCCACCAATGCCACTTGTAGGAATTGACCCTGAACTCCACCTCTAACAATATGAAAGTACATACAGGGGTGGGCAAAAGTAAGTTTACAGTTGTGAGTACACAAAACATTTTGTTCTTGTAGTATTTATTTGTGTTACAACTGTAAACCTACTTTTGCCCACCCTTGTACGCAAGCAGTCATTCTTTGCAGCATTATCTGTTCAACCATAGGAGACTGGTTGAATAAACTATGGTGCATCGACACTACCACAGAATACTATGCAAATACATTGAACTTGACAATGTAGGACAGATGGACGTTATATGCCTCCAGATGTGCTGCTCTGAGAAAGACACAACATCGCCCATATAATGGTCTGGCAAAAATACATAACATTTTCAGATTTGCATGCCTGTGAGGATAAGACCCTTCCCTTTGGATCCCGAAGCAGTTTGTGGAGAGGTTGGGGAGGGGCTTGTATTCATGTATGAAGTGGAACCTATTTCTTCTGCAACCCTCCCCCATCTCAGGAAAAGGCAACTCCAAGCTTCCAGTTGTTCAGAACAAAAGCTTTTGTCCTCAAGATTCAGTATTCCCTTCTTGACAAACTAAGAAAAAAAAGGATCTTTCTGGATTAACATTCAGCTCCGATGCTCTCTGCTCAGACACCTCAGATTTGGGCAAAGAGGTAGATCTGAAGATAGGCTGATAATATCTAAACCAACCAAAATGTGGGGCATTCAACACTGTATAGGTGATACCCCTTACAAATATATCTTAATAAATTGAGTATTAGTTTAAGGCCCACGCTAGAAGCCCTTCATTTATTTTTTGGTGAGATCTGTAAATTCAGAAGGTCATTGGGTGGGGCAGAGAACTTCAAAGAGAAGGTAGCACAGTGAAGGAGCCCACACTTCCCCTCACCTTCTACTGGCCAGCACTCAGTCAACATGGCCAAACCTAGCTGCAAGGGAGGCTGAGCAATGTAGTCCAGCTGTCTGCCCATGGGGAGAAGGAAAATGATTTGGTGAACAACTGGCTAATCTTTGCCATTGGTGCTAGATTATAAATAATGTCTTCCTTCTCACATATTAATTAGTATGAATCTATTATTATTAACTATTAAAATATGTTATTTATACTTTGAAATTATGATGACTTGATTTCTCTTAATTTATGAAATGTATGACCTACATAAAACTCCTGATAGTGTAAAAAACCCATTAAGGACATTACGGATGCCAAACATCAAGGAACATCTCACTCAAGTAATACCCAGTCTTTTCTTAGAAAGAAGGCTGGTGCCTCTGTGAGGAATAAAATTAAGTGTTGCTGAAGAAATATTTGAATGCTAGCTGATAACTGCACACCAGCTGTCCTCATTTTATAACACTTTTCCATAAAGTTTTGCTCCCCAGGGGTGGAGGTGGGGTGCAATTGGCATATAGTGGGTGAGACTAGACATTTTACAATTCACAGGGCAGACCCCACAATCAAGAATTATTGAGACCAAAATATCAATAGTGCAGAGATTAAGAAAACCTGACTTGCCGAAACTGGTTTGGCTCAGTGGATAGAGCGTCAGCCTGCGGACTGAAAGGTCCCGGGTTCAATTCCGGTCAAGGGCATGTACCTGGGTGGCGGGCACATCCCCAGTGGGAGATGTGCAGGAGGCAGCTGATCAATGTTTCTCTCTCATCGATATTTCTAACTCTCTATCTCTCTCCCTTCCTCTCTGTAAAAAAATCAATGAAATATATTTAAAAAAAAGAAGAAAAGAAAGAAAACCTGACTAAAAGCAACCATCTCCACAAAGTCCAAAGGGGAAAACCCATTTTAGGAGATCTTTATTTCATGTATATATATTTTTAATTGATTTTAGAGAAGAAGGGAGAGGGATAAAGAGATAGAAACATTAATGATGAGAAAGAATCATTGATCAGCTGCCTAATACTGGGGATGGAGCCTGTAACCCCGGGCATGTGCCCTGACCAGGAATCGAACCACAACCTCCTGGTTCATAGGTTGACAACCACTGAGCCACGCTGGCTGGGCTAGGAGACCTTTAATAATATAGATCTGTGTGGTTCTCAGCTAGGGGTGCTTTTGTTCCCCAGGGATATTTGTCATGTCTGGAGACGTTTTTTTTTCCCTTTGTCACAAGTGGAAAGGTGAGTTGCTACTGACATCTAGTGGCCAGAGACCAGGGATGCTGCTAAACATCCTACAGTGCACAGCCCTATGACAAAGAGTGATGCCACTCCAAATGTCACTAGTGCCCAGGTGGAGGTCAACTCTATTGTGGTTGTTTGGCTCCCTGGTTTTCCCACCCCCTTCCGGTTTTGTGCTTGTGCTCCCATACTTTGCATCTGCCCCATTTTTGACGTCTAGACCTGATACAACTTTGGCATCGGTCTAGGGAACTGGGGGTCACGTTGAAGCAAAAACTGCTCAGTGAACAGAGCAGAAGCAAAACAGTTGAGACCAAGAGTATAACCAGTTACTCGTTTGTGTTTTTGTTTTTTAGATAGCTTTGGCTTTATTTTAAAGTTACATTTTTCTAGAGTATTTTAAACATAACATACAATCCTTATAGAAAATCTGGAATTTACAAAAGAATATAAAGAAGATGAAAAATTAACCTACATTCTCATATATTTATTAATATTTGTTATCAATGCCTCTATTAATATTCTTCTACTCTTTTATCTTTGCAAAGATTCCATTTCTTTCTACAGAGAAGACATACTTTGCTCTCTGTAACTTGGTATCCTTAACATTATGACAAAATCATTTCCCTTACTATCACAGACTCTAATTGAATAATTTTTGTGATAGTCCCTGGTTTTAGCTCATTATAAAGTCAACCCATGCTATCTGTTTAAATTTAGAAAATACAGAAAAGTATAAAGGCAGTTAAATACTCTATAATTCCATATCCCAATTTTCAGACCAGTTCAAACTCCCCAACTGTCAGTTCCAAGCCTTCAGTTCTTTCCCCTGCAATTGATTCCCTTAGCATCCAGGAAAAGCAGAGACCTTGTAATTTAAATCAGGGGTGATCATCAGTCTTGCTAAAGCTGAGGTGGGTGGGGGTGTGGGGAAGGAAGAAGTGCTGGGTAGGTGAGCAGCTATTTTTTTAGAACAAAATTTTAAAAAAATCCTCACCCAAGGATATGTTTATTTATTTTAGAGAGAGAGTGTGTGTGAGAGAAAGATAGGTAGGTAGGTAGGTAGATAGATAGATAGATAGATAGATAGATAGATAGACATCTATTGGTTGCCTCTCATACACACCCAACCGGAGACTGAACCCACAACCTGAGCACGTGACAGGGAATCGAACCCACGACCTTTCAGTATATGGGATGACGCTCCAACCAACTGAGGCTCACTGGCCAGGGCTGAAAGCCTCACCTGAGCAGCCAAGTAATGGCATCTGACACCAACCAAATACAATGCCACATAACTACCTGCACAATACAGCCAGTCATGCTCTCTTCTGAAATGCTGGATGCCAGCAGATGTCATGAGAACAAACTAGCATGGTCCTTAAAACTAACAGTAAAATATGATGGGGATAAAAGGAAAAAGCAGACATATCTATTTTCTCAATGCCTGCCTGTAAGCAAAGCGAAGCATACACACTTGACATTGTTAAGAGAAAAGGCAGCAACAGACCTTCATTCAAAATAAACATTGCCGGCAGGTGCAAAGCACACATGTGCTTCCCACCCATACTTGCTGGTGAGACTGCTGAATAAACACGTATGTCAGCGTTCACGGAAGATGGCAAACAGAAGTGTACATCTGTCCTGAGAACGGACTTCACTCCTATCTTCTCCAATGGATGGCTGACTTCCAAGGGGGCACTTCTTCTAGCCACTGGCGAGTCAAGGTTCATGTCCAGACAAGGGTTTGAAAGAGGCTTGTTATCTACATATTTTAGGGGGACTAGATGGCCCATTTTAATGATCAAACTGAGTGCGTTCAGTTATACCGCACTCATTACCGCAACAGGGACATTATCATGGACTGGGCATTAAAGGTCTGGAGAGTGGCTCTTTTCACGAGACTTTAGGCCCTAGAGACAAGTTTATTTTGCTTTTCCACGGTTAATGTTTCTATCGAATATACTACTATACGTCTTTGAAAGCCAACTGAAATTCTTTTTTAAGTGAAAAAAAATAAAAGTACAACATAGAATAATACCTACCTGCAAGGCGCTGTTAGCCTAGTTAAGTGGACTATACTATTCAGAAATATCCAGGCCTCTTAACAGACGTATAATACACTGGGCCAAAAGGAAGAGGGCTCGTATTTGGAAAGAAATCAGACAATGGTTTGTAGAGGAGATGGTGTTTGAGGTGGATCTTACCAGAGTTAAAATATGTTTCTAGGCTCAAGATGGAGCCACTGCCGCCCAAGGTGCCACATCAACAAGTCAAAACTTAGATAACTGGCCCTAGCCAGTTTGGCTCAGTGGCTAGAGCATCGGCCCGCAGACTGAAGGGTCCCGGGTTTGATTCTGGTCAAAAGCACGTACCTGGGTTGCAGGTTCAATCCCTGGCCTTGGTTGGGGTGTGTGAAGGAGGCAACCAATTGATGTGTCTCTCACATCAGTGTTTCTCTCTCCCCTCCACCCCGACCCCCTTCCACTCTCTCTAAAAATCAATGGAAAAATATCCTCGAGAGAGGATTAACAACAAAAACTTAGATAACTGTCATCTCCCTGTAAATGTTCCTCTTGACCAGAAACACAGTATGTCTGTCAGCCTATCCCCAACTGCGAAGCCAAATCTGGGCCTTCTCACCACAAACAAGGTTGACTGTAGTTCCAGCCAATCCGATATTTTCTATTTTCCTCTTGTTTCTATTCTGTATCCTCTCAGAGCTTCCTGCCCCATTTTGCAGTACTCCAAATGGAGACTGTGCAGTTCATGGAGTGTTGACGTTCGTTTAGATCACCTAAATCCGTGGTCGGCAAACCGCGGCTCGCCAGCCACATGCGGCTCTTTGGCCCCTTGACTGTGGCTCTTCCACAAAATAGCATGTGCGGGCGCACACATACAATGCCATTGAAACTTCGTGACCCATGCACAGAAGTCGGTATTTTGTGGAAGAGCCACAGTCAAGGGGCCAAAGAGCCACATGTGGCTCGCGAGCCGCGGTTTGCCAAGCCGCAGTTTGCCGACCACTGTCCTAAATTGTCTTCTTTCATCATTTTTTAACATCACAGTGGTTGGATCCAGAAAGGTAGAAGGGAGGCGAGGAGTGAGAAGTGAACACATGGGACATGTCTGAGGAATAGGCCTCCGCGGGAGGACCCTGAGGGCCAGGCTGAGGCATTTGAAGGAACTCGGGAAGATGGGGCATTGAGGGCTTTTGAGCAAGGACTGATCTCCTACGGGGCTCTTCTACCCAGCCCCTCTTGTTTGCTTCTGATAATGTCAGAGGAAAGGGCTGCTCAGAGTAGAAGCACAGCTGTGTGGAGCGAATACCAAAACCATTCAGAGGATCAGGCCACCGCGGATTCGCTAACTGCTCATTCCGAGGACCTGCGACCACTCTAGGTTTCAGGTTTACAGGTAACTTGAAGCCCTATTTACCTAGAACTGGTAGGGAAGCAAGAGACAGGAGAAAATCTATCATATGTGAGTAGCTATCATCAAATGGACGCATAGCGCCTTAATAGGGAAAATGAAGCAGCCATGTGCGAGTCCGTAAAACACAGAAGCTAAGTCCTATGTAATTGAAGAAAGTGCATCAAAATAGAAGAGTATCAAAACACAGATGTCATCCGTAAAGATCCCATAGACAAAGTTGGCCTTTGCCGCTGAAACACACAAAAGATATGCTTTTCTATAAGCCATGTATGTAGAGTTGCACTGTTCACTAGCTGTGGCCATTTGAATTTTAGTTAAAGTGCAGTTCCTCAGTCACAATAGCCATGTTCCAATGACCAGTAGCCACAGTGGCTAGTGGCTACCATGTTGGCATATTGACTGCGCAGACATAGAACATTTGTCATCATCACACAAAGTTCTGTCACCAATTTTTGAGGGTTGTGGTTGAGGGGGTGGGGGAGAGGGTCATGAACCCTTTCCTAATAAAATGTGCAAACACACATACAGGTGCTCTTTTGTATATAAGTCCAGGTTTTTGTATATAAGTCCAGGTTTTTATTCATAGACCATTTAGGTATTCATGAATTCCACGTTCAACCCCAGAAGGCTTTTAAATATTTTGGTGTTGGGCTCATAATCCTACTTTTCACACGTAGTCCTGTCATATTCCCAGAAGCCTCGAACATTCCAGTGAATGTCACATACAAAATCCTGCCTCTAATTCCCTTGTTCTCTTCACCAACAATGACCTTTCCTTCTGGTCCATATTGGCCACATGGTCACTTCCTGAAGCTGGTCTTTGGGAAGAACACCCGCTGTCACCTCTGAAATCACAAACTCTAACACTCTGACTACAGACTCCTTCCTTCCAACTCTCTCACTCGCTCCTGATACTTTGGATCTTGGGACTCATCAAGACTCTAGCCCACTGGCCTCTAAACTTTCTCCCTACCCCACACCCTCTTCCTTTATTTACTCCCTTCCCTATCCGCTTGGATAAGTTGGACCAACATTTGAACCACTCTCCTGCCCAGGTCTTCATTCCCCTTGCCCCGTGGTCAGCAAACTGCGGCTCGCGAGCCACATGCGGCTCTTTGGCCCCTTGAGTGTGGCTCTTCCTAAGCCTTAGGCGTACCCTAATTAAGTTAATAACAATTTACCTACCTATATAGTTTAAGTTTAAAAAATTTGGCTCTCAAAAGAAATTTCAATGGTTCTACTGTTGATATTTGGTTTTGTTGACTAATGAGTTTGCCTTGCCTGTTGGCCAGCTCTCAAGTCAGCCTGCCAAAACCCCAATGGGCCCAACTGCCAACCTTTTCCCAGGCTGCACCTGACCTGCTGAAGAGCATTAGCGAAGAAGCGTAGAATTTCTCAGCTTTCTGCTACAACGCATTTATGGCATCCAAAATCAACCGGGTCTTCCATATTGCTGCATCCCTATTGTGTTCCCCTTGTCAAATCTTTCTCCCACTTTCCACATCAGCCCCTTAAGACATTCTCCAGTCTGCATATTTACACAATGACATGTGTGCATAATAACAAGAGATTGGACGTAAGCCATGTCCATTGTAAAGGGACTAAGTAAATAGACTGTGATGCATCTACCAAATGGAATCCTGTGTACCTACTAATGCAATGGAAAGATCTTCAGGATGCCTTGTTGGAAGTAAAATAAAATGATTTTCTTTGTTCAGATGGGCACATTGTGTGCTGTAACAAACTGTGACATCTTAGTAGCTTAACGTAATGTTTATTTCTTGCTCGTGGAACAACTCAGTGTGTGTCAGATGACTCAGAGACCGAGATGTCCTTGTCTTAACCACGTGGCCTTTGAAGCCAGAACAAAAGAAGGAGCATAAAAGGCTCAGGAAGTTGTGCGGGCAGGTCCCCGGATGATGTAATCACTTCTGCACGCCTCCTGTCAGCCAGAACCTCACATGGCCTCAACCAAACAGGAAAAGAAACTGGGAAATAGAATTGTCCTGTGTCCCTTAGAGAAAAAAAGGGGGGATTTGGTGACCACCTAACAGTGTCTCTGCCACAGTTACATTTAAGTACAAAGGGAGGGGGGAGAAAAGAATATTTAAATTTTCTTGTGTATTTTTTTAAAGTTTAGTATAGGAAAGTCATAAACATGATTACATCAATGAGGAGAAGAGATGGACAGAGCTTTCTGATCTCAGTATAAGCTCCTCCCCCTGAGAGGAAAATGTCATGGCCACAGATACCTCAGGTCCAGCCGCTGGTGAGCCGTGACGGCTGGCCAAAGCCGGAGGCAGTAGAAAAGCCCAGGCCGTGGAGTAAAAAGGGCTGGCTTGCCATTCTGTTCCATCTCCTGGCTCCGAAACCTCAGGCAAATTATTACATTCTCTGAGCTTCAGTAACCTCAGCTATAAAAGGATACTTTTTCTAGGGTTGTTGTCAAAGTGAAAGTAATCGAAGCAAAGAGTCTCATATCGTTTCTGGTATGTAATAGATGCTCAATAAACAATAATGATTACTCCTATTATTATTATTAATGATCTATATATATAAAAGCCTAAGCAACTGGCTGACGGGCTGGTAGCTATGACACGCAATGACCAGCAGGGGCAGATGCTCAATGCACAGGCATGGAAACATGGAACAGACTGACGACTCTCAGAGGGAAGTGGGGAGGGAGGAGGGCAGGAAGAGATTAACCAAAGATCTTATATGCATATTAGAGTCCCGATGCATAGATTCATGCACCGGTGGGGTCCCTCGGCCTGGCCTGTGGGGATGGGGCCGAAACCGGCTCTCCAACTCCCCTGAGGGGTCCCAAATTGCAAGAGGGCGCAGGCCAGGCCGAGGGACCCCACCAGTGCACAAATTCGTGCATCAGGCCTCTAGTTTTATCATAATACAGTCCCTACAAATGAAACAGAACCTGTGGGTCCTGGGAATGTGTGCCCTACTGAAGTGCAAACTGGAACCACAGCTTGCATTTGCACTTGCATTTGCATTTCATCCTCTGCTTCCCATAACAATTGACTAATGGAGGTAGGTATAACTATCACCACTTTTCAGTGAGGATAACAGGACTCAGGGAAACCAGATCATTTGCCCAAGGTCCCACAGGTCATAAATTCAGAGCTGGGACCCAGTTCTTCTGACTTTCCACCACACCGGAGTAGACCAATCAAATATTACCTTTTTGTGGTTGAGGAGAGCCCCAGCAATATTTTTTAGCAGATTAGAAGCAGTGAGTGAGCAACCTGGGGTTGAGGGAGAGAAAGAAGGTGGTTTATTGGGGTGGTACTTGGGGATTACAGAGCCAGAGCAGCCGCGGGCCTTGGCCATGGCTTAGCCCAGCATTTCTCACCCTGGTGCTACTGACAACCGGGGCTGGCTCATGCTTTGTTGAAAAACACTGGCTTTTCCCCAGCCTTTCTGTGGACAGATGAGGCAATAGGAATTTATTCAACTCAGGTGGGATCCAACTGCTCCCAGCAGAGTAGAGGTCATTGTCTTCTTCCATAAGGCTTCTCCAAGACTCCGTAAGGCATCTTCAATAACTGGCTGACAGCCTGGCTCAGTGGTTGAACATTGACCTATGAACCAGAAGGTCATGGTCAGTTTCTGGTCAGGACACATGCCCAGGTTGTAGACTCCATCCCCCATGCGGGGTGTGCAGGAGGCAGCCAATCCATGATTCTCTCTCATCATTGATGTTTCTGTCTCTCCCTCTCTGAAATCAATAAAAAATATTTTAAAAAAATAACTGGCTGACAAATGGGCAGGAAATTATATCTGGCAGGTCACCTACATATAATAGGAGAAAGTACTTGGACCCAAACCAAAGCACACTAGTGGGTGGCAAATGCTTTAAAATCTGCTATGCTTAGCCCTCCCCCGCATCTCCTTCCCAACTTTGCTCTTGCTTAAGAAATGAAAAAAATACAGTGTTAAAGTTTCCCTAAATTCCTCCTGCAGGATTAATGGCCCTTGACATTTAAATAACCAAGCACAGTTATCAATGCACAAATACCCAGCAATGGAGCAATGTAAACATCCTTGAGTTTTCAGCTGCAGAATTTTGCAGGCCCAATTTGTGATCCCAGGCGGGAAAAAGACTTACCAACTCCTCCCACTAGGAGATGAGAACCACTTGACCCATTTTGGTCTCCGGGAGTAGTTCAAGGTGATCTCTAGACCAGCAGCACCAGCAGCACCTGAGAAATGCAAATTCCCAGGCCCTACTCGAAGTGATGCTGTGCACACGACAGTTTGAGAACCACTGGTTTTAGAACTATAGGACCAAAACCTGGTTTTGTAAATAAACTTTTATTAGACCACAACCACACCCATTTGTTTATAGATTTTCAATGGCTGTTATACTACAAGAGCATGCAGAGCCAGGCAGGTGTGGCTCAGTGGTTGAGCATCGACCTATGAACCAGGAGGTCATGGTTCGATTCCTGGTCAGGGCACATGCCTGGGTTGCAGGCTTGATCCCCAGTGTGGGGCGTGCAGGAGGGAGCAGATCAATGATTCTCATCATTGATGTTTCTATCTCTCTCTCCCTCTCCCTTCCTCTCTGAAATCAATAAAAAATATATTTAATTTAACAAAAGGAGGCGCATGAGAATGTGTGGTCTGCATGACAGTCCCTAATGGCTAACTTAGCCCCTTCCCCTCTAATTAAGCCACTGTCCTCTCAGTCCCTCTTCAGTGAGGTGAGATGTAGAGTCTGTTTCTAGGCTCCAAGGTCATGGGGTTGTCACCCGCGTGCTCTACCTGCTGAAGTTGACAGCTGGGCTCATTCTCATGGCTCCCTTCACCTAGGACAGCGATGGCGAACCTTTTGAGCTCGGCGTGTCAGCATTTTGAAAAACCCTAACTTAACTCTGGTGCCGTGTCACATAGAGAAATGTTTTGATCTTTGCAACCATAGCAAAACAAAGACTTATATTTTTGATATTTATTTTCTATATTTAAATGCCATTTAACAAAGAAAAATCAACCACAAAAATGAGTTCGCGTGTCACCTCTGACACGCGTGTCATAGGTTCGCCATCACTGCCCTAGGACCTGCTTCAAAGGCACGTGACCTGCGCAGTGACACAGGACCCCATACTCAGAAGGACCCCGCACTTAGCTTCCTGCTCTGTGGTCGCTCTCTTGAAATTCTTAATTTGTGAACCAAGGGCCTCACATGTGCATTTTATGCCTGGTGCCCGCAAAGGAATTAGCCCGCCCCACCTTCATCCTTTGTAGAAACTGGATTCTAACCTAAGACTTCTGCCCAAGACTTCCTCCCTACTCAGGACTCTGTATAAGCGTGAGGAGCTATTTTAAAAATAAATAACAGCAACTACAAGAGGACTTAATTTTTAAGAAGGTGAAACATCTTTAACTTTCAAAATTAAAGATGCCTACTATTGGACAGCAGATGGCGCTCTAGCTGCATGCAGGAGAGGAGATCTGTAATCAGCTAGCTGGTAATTTCAGATTTTTGAGCCTTTAGGAAAGCAAGGCCTCAGAGAAGCTTGATCTAAGAACTTTTCTTATAACATCTTGCATTCTTCTGGTGAGGAGCCACCACAAAAACAGGAAATTCACCACCCACCAAATTTAAGCAGAAAACTGCAAATAATGATTGTAGCACGGTATTAACTCAGTTAAGTACAAAATAAATAATGCGACTAAATTCAGTTTCTTCACATAGACTAACATATTGTAACACAGTCTCGTCCTTTCAAACTGGTGTTTAACACAGGGCATATGTGATCTTGTGATTTATAATAAATGTATGTTTGCTCTTGGTCCTATTTGTGGCACAGACAGGGGAGGGGAGAGGGGCTGCAGGCTCAATCAATCACCAATAGCCAATGATTTGATCAATAATGTAATGAAACCTCCATAAAGACCCAAGAAGGGAAGGTTCAGAGAGCTTCTGGGTTGGTGAACAATAGGGATTTGGGGAGAGTGGACAGCTTAGGGCAGTGATGGCGAACCTATGACACGTGTGTCAGAGGTGACACGCGAACTCATTTTTGTGGTTGATTTTTCTTTGTTAAATGGCATTTAAATATATAAAATAAATATCAAAAATATAAGTCTTTGTTTTACTATGGTTGCAAAGATCAAAACATTTCTCTATGTGACACGGCACCAGCGTTAAGTTAGGGTTTTTCAAAATGCTGACACGCCAAAAGGTTCGCCATCACTGGCTTAGAACATGGGTGCTTTGTGCCCTTTCCCCGCGCCCTTCCCTATGCATCGCTCCCATCTGACTGTTTCTGAGTTATGTCCTTTTTAATATATATATATATATATTTTTTATTGATTTCAGAGAGGAAGGGAGAGGGAGAAAGACACAGAAACATTAATGATGAGAGAGAATCATGGATCAGCTGCCTCCTGCACACCCCTCACTGGGGATCGAGCCCACAACCCAGGCATGTGCCCTGACCGGGAATCAAACTGTGACCTCCTGGTTCATAGGTCCATGCTCAACCACCGAGCTACACCGGCCAGACCTCAGTTATATCCTTTTATAATAAACCTGTAATCTAGTAAATAAAGTGCTTCTCTGAGTTTTTTGTACCGCTCTAGCAAATTAATTAAACCCAAGGAGGGGATCATGGGAACCTCTGATTTATAGTCAGAAGTACCAGTAGGTAAGTGTCAGAATTGAGTTGAATTGCAGGTCACCCAGAAGTGTCCTAAGAATTGCTTGTTGGGTGTGTGGGGAACACTCCCCCCCCCGACACACACACAGTGAAACTGACCCTCAGAACAGCAAGAACATAAGACATTTCCCCAATGTGTTCCCTGTGTTCCAAGGGTTGCGCTTGTTGCCAAATAAAGTGTGAAAGGTTAAAGTCCAGCAGAAAACGGATGCCTTTCACTCCAGGACTCGTGGGGAAAGTGGCAGAGTGAATCCAACGTTTCCCTTGGATGTTTCCTAATTTGCTGGAAGGTCCCAGCTGAGCATATATCGCGGGTCCGAGGCCCGTCAGCCCCGTGTAAATAGTGATGGAATGAGATGATTCAGTTGCTAGGGTAACTATTGGTTGCTAAGTCTGCCCAATATTAAAATGTCCCTAGCACTAAAGTAACAGTTCATCACAGGAAGATAATCAGATAGCCCTTGCAGTCTCTCAAATGAGTTTTTTGTTGTTGTTTGTTTCTTTGTTTTGTTTTGTTTTGTTTATGTGGCGGAAGGTTAGAAAGCATCCCTAACTCTCACCAGAATTCAGTAGCGTGTGCAACCCTGCATGGTCAGCAGACTTGGCATACATAAAGCAATACACCCGCAAACAGTGGTGCCAACAAAGAGTCATCGACCTATGAACCAGGAGGTCGCAGTTCGATTCCCAGTCAGGGCACATGCCCGGGTTGCGGGCTCGATCCTCAGTGGGGGGCGTGCAGGAGGCAGCCGTTCCATGATTCTCTCTCTTCATTGATGTTTCTACCTTCCTCTCCCTCCCTCTCTGAAATCAATAAAAATGTATTTTAAAAAGCAAATCGTCTTGGTTAGTCCATCACGATCCAGCAATCCCTAAACCAGCAGCCTGGAAACCGAGCCCTCCCATTTTCTGGCCTTGATCAGTTGTCCAAGATGTATATGCAGCAGACATGTAATTTATCATATGTATACATAGTCAAATTATATTTATGTCAAGCAGCATAAATGCCATAGCAACAGAGTGACTGCCCTGCCCACTAGCCTAACATGATACACGGAGGACGTCCACCTTTCTGGGCCCCTCTGACCTGGTGGTCTCTTGCGGCACAGGGTCTGCTTGGCGCCCCAACTTCAGGTGCATCTGTGTGAGAAAAGCCCTAAGAAGCTGCCTTGACTCGCCCACTGTATCCCGTCTCCTTGGTCCTCTGAGTAAGCCTCATCCTGCTTCTTGGCTGGTTCTATAGAAAGTGAAGCAAGCCACGCTGGCCTGGCTCAGTGGTTGGGCGTCGACCTATGAACCAGGAGGTCAGGGTTCGATTCCCAGTCAGGGCCCATGCCCCGGGTGTGGGCTCTATCCCCAGTAGGGGGCGTGCAGGAGGCAGCCAGTCCATGATTCCCTCTCATCATGGATGTTCTCTCTCTCTCTCTCTCTCTCTCTCTCTCTCTCTCTCTCTCTCTCTCCCTCCCTCCCTCCCTCTCCCTCTCCCTCTCTGAAATCAAGAAAAATATATCAAAAAGAAAAGGAAGCAAAAACCCAGGTGTCTGAGTGATCACACTCTCTGACCTTGTTTCCTGCTCTAGTCCTGCCTCCTGGTTGAGATGAGCCTCAGACCTAATTCGGGGTAGTGAGGTCTGCAGACAGGCCCGCCGCGGGCTTCCAGGAAAGCAGGTTCTTGTCTGAAGACGGTATTGTAATCTGTCTACACTGCTGCAAGCTGGCCCAGGAGCAAGGAGGTTGCTTTGGTGGCGTAACTTCATTAGTGGTTCTGCCCGCTAGAGTCACCTACACTCTGCTAGATGCTTTCCAAGCAGGGGAACTCTGTAAATAGCCAATTCCCGTTAACAGCCCTAATGCCATCTTAGATGGATGCAAACTCTGATCTGAGCCAAGTCAAGTCAGGGTCTGCTAAAATAACCCCTTTTCTATGGGCTTGACACATGTTTCTGCACTTTCTGATTTTCTACAGCAAATCTGCATATTCTGATCAGCAAAGAAAATATTGCATGAGAACTGGGTCCACATCCACCCACTGGTCCTTCCATCATTGTGGGCCTTAGTCCCTTATCAGTAAGATGAGAGGTTTGGACAATGTGATGGCTAAATTCCTTCCCACCCTGACAAATCCAAGAATTCTAATGAAATGGGAGTCAAGGTTGAGGAGGGGACTGCTTAAAACAGTGATGGCGAACCTATGACACACGAACTCATTTTTTTGGTTGATTTTTCTTTGTTAAATGGCATTTAAATATATAAAATAAATATCAAAAATATAAGTCTTTGTTTTACTATGGTTGCAAATATCAAAACATTTCTATATGTGACACGGCACCAGAGTTAAGTTAGGGTTTCAAAATGCTGACACGCCGAGCTCAAAAGGTTCTCCATCACTGGCTTAGAATGACAATAAGAATGTGGCCATAGATCTATATACATTAACATGCAATGACCTCTAACAGGGGGCATAAGATTGCGTCGCTTCTGTGGATATGCAAAGAGGATATCCTGAATGATACAGAAGAACCTGGTTACAGTACTTCCTCTGAGTTGGGGGAAAGGGTCTGGCCTTGGGGTTATTTTACACCTTCTCCTGTACAAAATTCTGTCAGGTGTACTCTATTGCCTTCTCAAGTCAAGAAGTAGCCCTGGCCTGTTTGGCTCAGTGGATAGAGCATTGGCCTGCGGATGGAAGGGTCCGGGGTTCAATTCCGCTCAAGGGCACATACCTGGGTTGCAGGCTCCTCCCTGGCCTGGGCCCTGGTCAGGGCGCATGCTGGAGGCAACCAATTGATCTGTTTCTTTCACATTGATATTTCTCTCTGTCTTTCCCTTTCTCTACAAATCAATGGAAAAATATCCTCGTGTGAGGATTAACTTTAAAAAAAGGAAAAAGAAGTAGGAATCTGCCATACCACCCTCCTGCCATTGAACCTTACAAACATCTAGAGCACGTAATATAGCTAGATATTTGCTCCATATGTTCTCCCCTTACACATCAGCTCAGCTTGCAAATCTCCATTTTTACGGTGATTCCAAGAAGTTAAATAACTTCCCGGAGTCATTCAGCTTATGAGCAGCAGAGCTAAGATTTGGGCCTGGATCTGCTTGACTCCAGAGAACACGTTTGTGTTTCCAGTGAGTCTGCATGCAGGACCTGGGGCCCAGGTCTAGACAATCCTTATGCAGCCATATGTGCAACGAAAAAAATGGGTGGATTTTAAGTGAAAGAGAAAAAGGATCCCACTTACTTTTTCTTTCTTTTAATTTTTTTTTTTCATTCATAAGTATTGAGAGAGGGCGAGGATTTGTGGATTTGTTGTTACACTTATTTACGCATTCTTTGATTACTTTCCTGTATGAGCCCTGACTGGGGATCGAACCCACAACCCTGGCGCATCAGGACAATGCTCCAAACGACTAAGCCACCCGGCCAGGACCACTCATTTTTTCCAACGAGGCAAAAAAGCAAAGAACCTGAAAACAAGCCAGTGAGAAAGATGGAGGGTGAGCACACACAGGACACACAAAAAAAGTTACTTATGTTAAGAAGTTGGGCCCGGCCAGTGTGGCTCAGTGGTTGAGCATTGACCTATGAACCAGAAGGTCATGGTTCAATTTCCTGTCAGGGGACATGCCTGGGTTGGAGGCTTGATCCCCAGTAGGGGGTGTGCTGGAGGCAGCCGATCAATGATTCTCTCTCATCATTGATGTTTCTCTCTCTCTCTCTTTCCCCCTCCCTTCCTCTCTGAAATCAATAAAAATATATTTTTAAAAAAGGAAGTTGGGCCCGGCCAGTGTGGCTCAGTGGTTGAGCATCAACCTATGAACCAGGAGGTCACAGTTTGATTCAGGGTCATGGCCTATGGCCAGGTTGTGGGCTTGACCCACAGTAGGGGGTGTGCAGAAGGCAGCTGATCAATGATTCTCTCTTCTCATTGATGTTTCTATCTCTTTCTCTGTCTTCCTTCCTTTCTGAAATCAATAAAAATATTTAAACAAACAAACAAACAAAAAAACAAATTAGTATCTTTGTGTTTTTAAATAAATACCCAGAAGTGGTATTGCTGGGTGGTATGGCAGCTGTATCATTACTTTTTTGAGGAAACTCCATACTGTTTCCACAGTGACTGCACCAAATTACAATCCCACCAACAGTGCACGAGGGTTCCCTTTACTCCACATCCTTGCCAGTACTTGTTGTTTACTGATTTATTGATGGTAGCCATTCTGACAGGTGTGAGGTGGTGCCTCATTGTGGTTTTAATTTGCATCTCTCTGATCATTAGTGATGTTGAGCATCTTTTCATGTGTCTGTTGGCTTCTTTGGAGAAATGTCTATCTAGGACCTCCGCTTATTTTTTAACTGGATTGTTTGGGAGTGGTTTGGTGTTAAGCTATATGAGTTCCTAATGTATTGTGGATATTAACACCTTAACTTAAAGATGTACCTTTTATAGTTCGTTAATCATAAAAAGTATTATCTCGTTTGCCAGACTTGATTGAAATGAAACGTGACTCTTTCGAACAATCAGATCAACCCCGACAGGATCAAAGTTTGCCACAACTGAGCATTCTCAGACTTGAGAAGTTAAGGGGTCCAAAGGCCTGGCTTTTACCCTGGCTAATTCTGTGTGCTTGCGATTGTCACCTCAGTTTCCTGTTTTCACATCTGTAGCATAGGAATGGAAATTATTGTCAGTGCTTCTCGGGGTTGTTTTGCAGGTAAATTAATTCAAGGTTTGAAAGCTCTTTTAAAGCTTCACAAATATAAGCCATTGTGGTTATGACATGTGCACACAGCTTTTCCAACCAAAATGAATGTGAATATTTCAGGAGACTTCTGTGTTGCGCTGCAGACTAATTCAGATTCCTACATTTGATCATTGCCAAGTAGTCTCACAGTGACTTGCTCATTAGTCCAGAGCTGCCTGGCTTCCTCCCTGTGGACGAAACCAGCAGAGAAGCCAGAGAGTTCTGGAACTTACATCCAGATGTTTTCATCCCACTTTCCAAGTTACACTCAACTGCAATGGTATTTCTCCATTTCCCCGAAGAATCAGGAAATAGAAGCTTTTCCGCACGTGGCATTGTTTACTCTCAGTCGCAGCAAATGTGCATCTTGATGTGAAGAAATTTCTGGATGCTTGGAACATTCTTTCCTAGACAGACAGGGACTCTTAGCCTCTGAGCACTTCTTTCTTCTTTTACTTTTTTGTTTCTTCATCTTGTCCAAAGACTTCCCTCCCTGTACCACCAGGAGCACCTACAGTTGACATGAAGGTGCAGTTCAGTGCCTATAGTAGAACCTGTTGGGTTTATTGCTCTTGGCAATAAGGAAGACTACACACCATGGACAATTATTGGGCATCTCATTACAGGTTTTATTTTATTTTTTTAAAAAAATTAAATTTAGCCCTAGCCGGCTTGGCTCAATGGATAAAGCATTGGCCTGCGTACTGAAGGGTCCCAGGTTTGATTCCGGTCAAGGGCATATGCCTGGGTTGCTGGCTCAATCCCCAGTAGGGGGTGTGCAGGAAGCAGCCGATCAATGATTCTCTCTCATCATTGATGTTTCTATCTCTGTCTCCCTCTCCCTTCCTCTCTGAAATCAATAAAAACATATTTTTTAAAAAAATTAAATTTACTGGGGTGACGTTGGTTGACATGATCCTACAGATTTCAGGTGTGGGCTTCTATGTTACAATATTGCACCATGTGCCCACCACCCAAAGTCAAACATTCTCCTGTCACCATATATTAGGACCCCCTTAACCCCTGAGCCCCTTCCCTCTGGCAAACACCACACTGCTGTTGGTGTTCACGAGTTCATTAAAGGTTTTAGAAAGGACCTATTTTAGGGTTTGGGCTGGTGTTAGGTGACGTGGGGAAGAGTTTAAGGAAGTGGGGTTTTGCATTAAAGTGAGTGGTGTGAAGAAGTGGGGTAATTGTATGATCGGGTGTCTTCAATCTCATTGAAAAGGCAGGAGGACTGAATTGAGGCCAAAGCTGTAATCGGTGGGTGCAACAGTCATCACATTGGCCGGAGGAGGACCTATTTGGCCACTTTGGTGACCTCACAGTGCACATGTTTTGACTTTTGAATTCACAGAGGGATGTCTTCTATTTGTCTTGATCCATCCTGGTCACAGGGGGGCCTTGTCTGATGATGATGATGTTGGGTGTGATATTAATATTCAGCAGAACACCATGACCAGCTCTGAGTAGCAGGCCAGCTTCTAGCCACAACAAAGCCGAGCTGATAGGGCCACACTGTGAGGGGCTGCTTTTCTTTTTCTCAGTCTCTACCATGAAATAACATACAGGTACAAATCCCTACACACGAAAAAAAAGCATAGCTGAATGAAAAAATTTTTTTTTTGCTAATCCTCACCAAGGATATTTTTCCATTGATTTTTAGAGAGAGTGGAAGGGAGAGGGAGAGACAGAGAGAAACATCGATGTGAGAGAAACACATCAATTGGTTGCCTCCTGCGCACACCCCGACCAGGGCCAGGGAACCTGTACCTGAGGTACATGCCCTTGACTGGAATTGAACCCGGGACCCTTCAGTCCACGGGCCAATGCTCTATTCACTGAGCCAAACTGGCTAGGGCAGCTGAATGAATTTTTATAAATAAACTAAAGGCCTGGTGCATGAATTCATGCATGGGTGGGGTTCCTTGGCATGGCCTGCAATCGTGGTCAATCGGGGCCTGGAGGTCGGCCGGGGGAAGAGGCCATAGGAGGTGGCCAGCTGGAGGGGAGGGGCCACAGGAGGTTGGCTGTGGGAGCACACTGACTACCAGGGGGCAACTCCTGCATTGAGCATCGGGCAACTCCTGCATTGAGCATCTGCCCCCTGGTGGTCAGTGCACCTCATAGTGACCGGTTGTTCGGTTGTTCAGCCACTTAGGCTTTTATATATATAGATACCCTTGTAATCACCATGCAGACTTAGAAATCCAGCTTTGCCAGCCACCCCATCTCAGTCCCAGCCCCCAAAGGAGCCGCTATATTATCACAGTCATCACTTTCTTGTGTTTCTTTATCATTTCTCACATAGCTCTCTCCTTAGACATTGTACTTTGGTCTTGCTCATTTTTAAAAACTTGATATGTCTTTTGAGTCTCTTTGAATCCATAGTTTCCCCTCTATTCTTTTCTTTCTTTCAAATAATTTATCTGTTGAAAAGTTAAGGCCAGTCAACCTATAAAATTTTTCAACGTCTGGATTTTGCTATTTCCTCTTCTTGGACAGTTCAACCTTGACCGCTGTCCTCTTTATTTCCTTCCATTGTCACCTGGATCCAGGGGTCTGAATGGATTCAAGTTCACTGTCTTTGGTAAGTCTCTAGGTGGTGTGTTCTTTCCTCAGGAGACATCTTCCATCTCATCTCCTAAGTAAATTCTATTAAAAAAAAGTGTGCTGCTTGCCCTGGCCAGTTAGGCTCAGTGGATAGAGCATCAGCCTGCGGACTGAAGGGTCCCAGGTTTGATTCTGATCAAGGGCACATGCCTGGGTTGCGGGCTCAATCCCCAGTGGGGACCATGAGGAGGCAGCCAATCAATGATTCTCTCTCATCATTGATGTTTCTTTCTCTCTTTCCCTCTCCCTTCCTCTCTGAAATCAATAACAATATTAAAAAAAAAAAATGTGCCCTAGCCGGTTTGGCTTAATGGAGAGAGCATCAGCCTGCAGACTGAAGGGTCCCAGGTTTGATTCTGGTCAAGGGCACATGTCTGGGTTACGGGCTCGATCCCCAGTGGGGGGCATGAGGAGGCAGCCGATACATGATTCTCATCATTGATGTTTCTATCTCTCTCCCCCTCTCCCTTCCTCTCTGAAACCAATAAAAATATATTTAAAAAAAGAAAAAAGAACAACGTATGCTGTCTGTTTTTAGGTATGAAACACTGACTTGAACAGCTCAACCCCAAGCCCCCAAGGAGGCCAGCTGTGCTAGGCAATCCTGCCCGGGAGAAACCCAGGAGACACTGCTGAGGAAGGCTTCTGGAGCACAAAAGGTCAGGAACAGACCGGGAGTGGCACTAAATGTCTCCTCCCCTTACATGTCGGTGAATAATTTCCCTTTCCCACTCGCTTAACATGCAATGTGGAAGTGCCTGTCATTCAGAAACACTTATAATAGAGGATGGTGACATCTGGCACCGCTCACACTTCGTTGTGATATGATGAAAAATGCATGGTCTATGATAATGTAAGAGTTGTGCATGCGAATTGCTATAACTAGAACGGAGGATTCTATGCTTGCACCCGCAATGCGTACTCGGCTGTCACTTCTTCACTGGTTCAATGAAATAAGGAAGGAAAATAGAGCTTCGTGTCAGCTATTCTAAAAGTTAAAGAGCTCAGCTAACAAAGAGACCATCAATCTCTTGCTCATGTGAACAAATACTGGGACCCCTTTGCTGATCTCATTCCCTGTTTCAGTCAGAGTCTGATCAGGAAAACAGAACTCATAACAGTTCATTTAACAGAGTGAATTTAATATAAGGAGTTAGTTAAGTTGGTGTTGGAAGTCGGAACACAGATAAAGGGAATGTGGAGACAGTAACTGTTGGAAGCAGCCAGGACCCCCAGGAAGAGAGAGGGAGAGAGAGAGACACATCCATGATGAGAGAGAATCATAAATCGGCTGCCTCCTACACGCCCCCTACTGGGGATTGAGCCCGCAACCCAGGCATGTGCCCTTGACCAGAATCAAACTGGGGACCCTTCAGTCCGCAGGCCGGCGCTCTATCCACTGAGCCACACCGGCTAGGGCAGCAGTGAGCATCCTTTCCATACTGAGACCAGTGTATACCATCTGGCCTGCTTCAAACACCACGCTGCTCCTACTTCTGTGCCTTTGGACAAAAGCCTCTGCCCGAATGCCCTTGCCCACTTGGCAAATTCTTACTCAGCTTTCAGGTCCACCGCCCATGCCACCTCCTCCAGGAAGTCTCCTTGGTAAAGTCCAGGCTAAACCTGGGCTCTGTGACCACCGTCTCCCACACTCTGTTGTGAGCGTCTTTATCCCAATCTATTACAACATTTGAGTCTTTTCTGGTATTTTCTCCCCTGGACGGTAAACAACTTGAAGGCAGACATTTGGTTTCCTTTCTTTCTGTATTTCCAGCTCCCAGCTTGGGCCTGGCATATAGTAACCACTAATCCATGTTCTTTAATCATGGTAGCCACAGATACATCCCTGTTGTCTTTCATGCACGTTGGATCTAGTTTTTAATTGCTACCATCTGATTTGGGGGTGGGGGAGGTCACGACTTTAAAATGTGGTCACAGCCCAGTCTGTGTGGCTGAGTGGTTGAGCATCGACCTATGAACCAGGAAGTCAGGGTTCAATTCCTGGTCAGGGCACATACCCGGGTTGTGGACTCGATCCCCAGTGTGGGGCGTGCAGGAGGCAGCCGATCCATGATTCCCTCTCATCATTGATGTTTCTCCCCCTCTCCCTCTCCCTTCCTCTCTGAAATCAATAAAAATATATTTTAAAAATAAAATAAAATGTGGTCGCGGTGGTTTACCACCGCTTGTGTTCTGGGCCAAGTTCCTAATTGGGCTTAAGCCCACCAGAGTTGCCACTCTCGGGCATTAAAGTGACTTAATGAGCAAACCCAAATTTAGGGTCCTGTATTGGTTTTCAACTGTCTCATAGCCTGGCTCCAGTGCACCTAGAAATGGTTGTTGGCCAGCTCAGAATTCGCTCAGGCTCTCGCCTTGCCATTGACCTAAATTCCTCATCTGTAAGTAATTTACATAGAACCAATAAGTAGAAACAAGGATCGAATCTCTATGGGTGCTTTATTCAGATGGTCGGCGATCTGAGAAGACGGTGGGTTACGTGCCCTAAAAAGACTGTCTTACATCTGATCTCAGGCCGACCCTGCTTATAAGGAGAAGAAATGTGTAGGTAAAGGGTTTGGAATTCAGGAGAAAGTAGGTAAGGAGTTTGGAATGTGGGGGGAAGGGGGAAGGTTAAAAGCTGCAGTCCGTGATTTTCCAAGCATCTCTTCATCTGCTAACCTGTGATTATGTGTGTGTGTGTGTGTGTGTGTGTGTGTCCCGTGATTCTTTATCTGCGTCAAGTCAGGGCAGATCCAGTCATACATCCCAGTCCTTGGGGCAATAGCGTTCTATGTGCATCAGTGAGCAAGCCTAGTAACTACAGCTATAAAGCTAGAAATTTTAACTTCTTGAGTTCCCCATCATAAGCAAGGCTAGGAAGAACCAGTGTGAGGAAGTCGGGTGACCGGGAGGGCAGTAGGGGACAGTCTCTCAATGGATCCAAGGGAGACATTGTCTGCTGACTCAGACTGAGTGTGGGCCAGAGTTCCAGGATCTGGGGGGAGGAGAGGAACTTAACCAAATATTGGTTATCAAGCATTTTGTTCTGATTGATCGGTGGGCACAAAACAGCTCAGTGAATAATTTTTAAGGCAAAGAATGGGAATTTGGAGAGTCCGGGTCTGGCCTTATGCTAGGTAAACAAGGGGATTATCTGTAAGTCTTATCAGAGTCATTTGGGGAAAGGTGGTTCTATACCATTTCCAGGAACACAAAAAGCATGGGGCCCAGCCAGTGTTGCTCAGTGGTTGAGCGTTGACCTGTGAACCATGAGATCACAGTTTGATTCCTGGTCAGGGCACATGCCAGGGTTGCAGGCACGATCCTCAGTAGGAGGCGTGCAGGAGGCAGCCGATCCATGAGTCTCTCATCACTGATGTTTCTCTCTCTCTCTTCCTCTCTGAAATCAATAAAAATATATTTTAAAAAAAAAGAATTGGTATTAACTTTTTTTTTTAAGCACAGGGAGGTTTCTTTGTTTTTTAATTGAGGTGTAATTGATATGTAACTTTCTGATAGTTTCAGGTGGAGGACATGATTCAATATTTCTGTATGTTGTGAAATGATCACAATATCAGGTTAATTTCTGTCATCTTATAGTTACAAAATTTCTTTTTCTCTTCTAAGATTTCCTGTCTCCGCAACTTGCAAATACAGAATACAGTGGGGCCTTGACTTACGAGTTTAAAATCGTTCGGAGACCAAGCTCCTTAAGGAGCTCGTTAACTCAAATGACTTTGTCAACTCAATGCAAAAAATGAGCCGAGAGACAGCTGGTATCTCAAAAAACTCGTTAGTCGGGGCACTCGTAAGTCAAGGTCCCACTGTATAGTCAACTGTAGTGAGCGCACCGTGGGGTCTCTGCCCTTCCTGCAGCTTCCCGGGCGCATGGCTCCAGTGGAGTTCAGTGTTGTCCAGGGCGTGTGTTTTCATGGCATCTGCTTTTGAATTTTATCCAAAAATAAACTAAGAATTTAAACAGATACTAACTTTTCCAATAAATGTTAAAGGAACACATAGAAAAGCACAGATTCCAGAAACTCTTTGCTCCACTTTCGAGTTCTTCCAAATGGCTGGCTGGAGGAAGAAGTCGTGGGCAGTGCTCACCGAAACTGCTGAGAGCGCGGGAGGTTAGAAAGGTTTTGATAACGCGGTTCCGAGTTTCTAAGATACGACGGGCGCTGTGTGATCAAGCCGGCACCCCGCGCTGCAGAACCCCACCCCCAATCCCCATGGTTTAATTTCACAGGCAGGCATTGTGTTGCATCGCCGGGAATGCGCTGTTTTCTAATCTCCACTTCTCACGCAAACCTGAACAAATCATGAAATAGGAGACAAACTCCAGCCCAAACATATGCAAATGGCGCCTTGCTATCCCATTCCTCTGCCCAAAGGGATCTTGCTTCTGTCACAGGGAACCCTGGGTCGGTAGGGGCCGCTGGGGACAGTGTGGCAGGGTTGGGGACTTCCTCTCACCTCTGGATCTGCTCTTTTTCTGCTCTACCTTGTCAGCTTCAGCCAGGATCTACTTCCTTCATCGGCCCGTCACCGCCCAGTCATATTCTGGCCCTGACCTTCTGCCCCACAGGGCCTTAGACGAGGCTCACAGGCCCAAGATGCGGGCCTTCTGAGGACCCAGGCTGCACCGAGCATTTGCTGACGTGATCTGCCCCTTCTGAGCCCCAGAAGCTTGATTTCCGTCGCAGAAGTTCACCAGTCCAATTCCAGTAATAATAATGGAAAGGGTTGTTTTACTAAAGATATCATAATGACAGCAGGAAAGTTAGTCAAAATTTTCCTTTTTAAAAGATATTTTTATTTATTTCAGAGGGGAAGGGAGAAGGAGAGAGATAGAAACATCAATGATGAGAGAGAATCATGGATCCGCTGCCTCCTGCAGGGCCCACACTGGGGATCAAGCCAGCAACCCCGGCATGTGCCCTGACCGGGAATCGAACCGTGATCTCCTGGTTCATAGGTTGACGCTCAACCACTGAGCCACACCAGCGGGGCTAGAAGTTTTTTTAACAACAAGGAAAATGAATTAACTCATAATCAGCAACCAAACAATGAAAATGTGATTCTCCTTGGATTGTTTAGACATTTAGCTTTACCTCGTTGATTGAACCCTATGCTTGGCCCGTTGCCATAGAAGCTGGCTGGTGACGATCCTGATTGTCACCTCTAACTTGACTAACTACCATTCCTCTCTTCCAGTGTCTTTCTTTTTGCAATAATGTAGAACCTCAAAGAGAAAGTAACCGTCTGGAACACAACAATGCTCTTCCCACTTAAAAAAGTTAAATATCCCTAATGGCTTTAAAAGATGCTGGTTTTTTAAGGGGGGAAAGGCTGATATCGGAGAGGTACAACATTTCTTAAACCAACATATGGAAAGTATTACACGCCAAAAAGGGAAAGAATCCTGAATTACATCCAGGAGAACTCCCTGGTTATAATTTTAAACACTTACGAAATCACTGATGTATAAGTGCAGCAATACGAAGCCATCGACTCTTGGCCGGAGGCGAGCAAAGATTTTTGTTTCCATTCCAAAGCTAATGATTTATATTTGTAACACTCACAAACTGAAACCGGCATTCTCATTGCATTTATTAATGAAAATGATAAATGGGCCAATTTTGGATGAATGAGCAGATTTCCTGTATTCAATGGCAAGCAAAGTACAAAAGAGGGGAACTGTCCCTCAGCAAAGCATCTATGCACCTTTTCCCTCTGGCCTGACAACCAAAAATTACATGAAAAATGAGTGTCTTATAACCATCTGAGTTAGACCTCATCTGAGGGCTCCTGAGGGTAGATTCTCGGGGATAACAGCTGAGAGGTCCTAACCACTGTGACTAAACTGAGGCACAGCAAGCCCTGGGAGCAGAGGAGAATGCAGATATTCTGGAATAATCCTAGACCTTGGAATATACCAGGCAGTGTTCATGAGGTTGCCAGTCCATGGTATGTAATAGGTACTGCTGCTGTCGGAGGGTTTAGTAGAGAGATAAAATCAGCAGCTCGCCCTAGCTGGTTTGGCTCAGTGGATAGAGTGTCGGCCTGTGGACTGAAGGGTCCTGGGTTCGATTCCAGTCAAGGGCACATGCCCGGGTTGCAGGCTCAATCCCTAGTGGGGGATGTGCAGGGGGCAGCCAATCCATGATTCTCTCTCATCATTGATATTTCTTTCTCCCTCTCCCTTCCTCTCTGAAATCAATAAAAATATATATTTAAAAAATAAGCCCTGATCGGTTTGGCTCAGTGGATAGAGCGTCGGCCTGGGGACTGGAGGATCCCGGGTTCGATTCTGGTCAGGGGCATGTACCTTGGTTGCGGGCACATCCCCAGTGGGGGGTGTGCAGGAGGCAGCTGATCGATGTTTCTCTCTCATCGATGTTTCTGACTCTCTATCCCTCTCCCTTCCTCTCTGTAAAAAATCAATAAAATATATATTTTTAAAAAATAAGTTTAAAAAAATCAGCAGCTCTCTTCATTGCACATTGAATTTACTATTGGTCCTGCCAAAATGAGTCACCTTTCCGAACCTACAGTCATCTTTTTTATCAGTGTTGCTTTTGTATTCCTCCCAGCTTCCACATTCTTTCTCTCTCTCCGAATTCTTCATTCTTTCCTATAATTTTCTGTTCTCTTCCATAATTTGAATCCTTTCCCACATTTCTCAGTCTCCTAAATTCTCTTGTCCCCCTCACAATTCTCCCTTCTCTCCTACAACCCTCCATTCTCTCCCACAATTCCCTGTATCTTCCAAAGTTCCCAATCCATCCCACAATTCCACGTCTCTCTCACAATGCTGTGCTCTCCCACAATTCCTGGTCTCTTCTACATTTCTCCATATTTTTCTACAATTTCTTGTTTTCCTTTATTTTTCTCTGTTCTCGCACACACTTCTATGATTTGATTTCATTTTCTTTCACAATAATCCCATATTCTCTCACAATTCTCTATTCTCTCCCAGATTTCTGTCCACAATTCCCATTTCTTCCCAAATTCCCATTTCCCCCCACAATCCAGTTACTCTCAAAATTTTGTCTCTCCTACAATTCTGTTTCTCAGGAGAAGCTTCCCACAATTCTCCCTTCTCTTGGATAATTCTCCATTCTCTCCCACAATTCTCTGCTTCTCCCACAATTTTCCATTCTCTCCCACAACTCCCAGTTTCATCATTAGGCAATTGATGAAATTGCCTAATCATTAGGTTCTAACAATCATTAGGTTCTGCCTCTCCCACAATTCTTGTGTCTTGTGCCTTTTTCTCCTTTCATACTTTCCCCTTAAGTCCTATGGCCAGAACCCTAAAGACTTCATCTTTCATTTTTCTTTTTTTAAATATGTTTTTATTGATTTCCGAGAGGAAGGGAGAGGGAGAGAGAGATGGAAACATCAGTGATAGGAGAGAATCATTGATTGGCTGCCTCCTGCATGCCCCCCGCTGGGGATCAAGCCCACAACCCTGGCATGTGCCCTGACTGGAAATAGAACTGTGACCTCCTGGTTCATAGATCCATGCTCAACCACTGAACCACACTGGCTGGCAAGACTTCATTTTTCAAACAAGGTCTAAGCTCTCCATACCTATGGATTATAGTCCCTGGACTCTAATTCTAGAAACAGGACACCTTGATGTGGTCTTCTTAGAACTATTATTGCCTCTTACACTTAAGGGTGAAATATCTGTTCTGTGTTTCTCTAGAAGTAAAATGCAGGAAAAAAATCCTTAACGCTACAGCTCTAAACTCAAAACAGCATTTTTATAATATATAAAGTGCAGGCCACTGTTAAAACCCATATTTTAATTAAAATACTAATCCTGTCTGCCTTGGCCAACTCTAAGCTCTCTTTAAAAAAACTTTTAAAGTCCCCAGAGTCTAGGACTATAACCTTTCTGCCACTATGATTCTCTCCAAATATATATTTCTGGAGATTTAAACTCCAAAGGCTCCCCTGAGCTGCTTTCAGCTGCTTAGATGATTGATTTTAAGTGTCAACATTTGTAATTCCCAGGGGCCAACATTTGCAAAACCTTAACTATATTTTTTGTATCATATACAACCCACTATAACACTTAAAAGTCATTCTAATATGACTTTCCTTTGACTTATGCCTCACTCAAAAGCAGCAGAGCTTTGGGTTAGAACAATGTGGTTTGGGGCAAGTTGTTATCTGCTCATATGCAATTTGCAAGACTTTCTACTTTCTAAAGATTGTTTTATAAAACGATTCATGAAAGGAGGAATAAAACAGGGACAAGCACTTATCTGTATAGAACACAAAGAATGTATCTTCTTCCTCCCTTGTTTCCACAGCACCCTGAGTACTTCGGTTACCACTTATACCATTAATTCTAATAATATATTCACATTTCTGTCACCCAGAGCAAGGGATTATAGCTTATTCGTCTTTATATCCCAATCAAACGCAGTGTTCAGCACATGATTGTCGTGGGTACAACGAATGTTTGTTAAAGGAGTAAGTGTAAACCATGTATAAGAACTTTATGGAAATAGGTATATATGTAAAAAAGAAAGAAAAGAAAAAAGAATTTTGTTTTAGAAAATTTTGCTATCCCGTGTTCTTTTTTAAAAAAATATATTTTATTGATTTTTTACAGAGAGGAAGGGAGAGGGATAGTTAGAAACATCGATCCGCTGCCTCCTGCACACCCCCTACTGGGGATGTGCCTGCAACCAAGGTACATGCCCTTGACCGGAATTGAACCCGGGACCCTTCAGTCCACAGACCAACACTCTATCCACTGAACCAAACCAGTTAGGGCTATCTTTATTCTTTAAAAAGAGGGCTCAAAAATGTAGTTCCAGCCCTAACCGGTTTGGCTCAGTGGATAGAGCGTCGGCCTGTGGACTCAAGGGTCCCAGGTTCAATTCCGGTTAAGGGCATGTACCTTGGTTGCGGGCACATCCCCAGTGGGGAGTGTGCAGGAGGCAGCTGATTGGTGTTTCTCTCTCATCGATGTTTCTAACTCTCTATCCTTCTCCCTTCCGCTCTGTAAAAAATTAATAAAATATATATTTTTTAAAATGTAGTTCCAATTTTATAGTCCACAGAATATTTCTCAATCAAACTTCCCCCAATTTAGTTGGAGTGACTTTGAGTAAGAGTCTTTATGTTTAAGGCCCGTCTAAACTGGGTTGCCTGGGTTTAGTTCTCACAAATCATTGTGTAGGCTTTATGTAGGAAAAATAAAGGGACAAGCCTTGCAGGGGTGTGCTAAGTGAGTATTACATTCAGTTGTGAACAGGAAAACAGCAAAGGATATTTACACACAGAGCAGGAAGGAAGTGCACAGGATGGACTCAAGCCAGACCTACTCCCAACAGAGACAAAAAGAAAAGCCCCTGATGGTTGAGTGCCTTAAGCTGGAAACTCAAGAATTTGGTAAAAGTCAAGGGAGCTAACAGTCAGACAATGAGACTTCATTCACGGCCAGGGGACTTTTCTATATAATAGTGGCATTTAAAGGGTCATGGCCTCCCTTAAAAATCAGATGAAAGCCATATTGTTCTCACCAGAACATACTTCCTTTCATATAAAACGTTATTTACTGTTTCTGGTGGTGAACTGACTCCAGCCCATCTCTACCAGGCTATGAATCTGTATGGAAAATGAAATCTGGACCTAGCTGGTTTGGCTCAGTGTATAGAGCATCGGCCCACAGACTGAAGGGTCCCAGGTTCGATTCCAGTCAAGGGCATGTACCTTGGTTGCAGGTTCCCCTGCCTTGGTCAGGGTGCATTCAGAAGGCAACAAGTCAATGTGCCTCTCTCACATCGATGTTTTTCTCTGTCTCTCCCTCTCCCTTCCACTCTCTCTAAAAATCAATGGAAAAAATATCCTCAGGTGAGGATTAGCAAAAAAAAAAAAAAAAGAAGAAGAAGAAAAAGAAAAAGAAAAAAAATAAAGAAATCTGGTGGCAAAATTAATCTCTGGTGAGGTCTGACTGAAAAATCCATGTTATTTCTATTAGATTGATAGATGATCTTAGATGAGATAGTTAACTGCTCTGTACCTCACATTCCTCATCTGTAAAATGGTGTGATAATACCTATCTTTCAGGTGTTGTCAAGAGTAAATTACTACTCTCTATAAAATGTCTAGCCCTTAGTAATCATCCACAAATATCAATTTCTTTTTCTTCCTCAAGGAGAAAGTAGAGAGATCTAAGAGCTGGCAGAGTCCAAGGGGGAAATGAATCAAAGTGTCTTTTTTTTCTCTTTTAATTTTACCTTAGTGATTCTCCCCAAGAGGTCAGACTCATTATGTTAAAGAAAACAGGACATTCTAAAAACTACATGCTAGTTGTCCAGCCCAAATCACCAGGGAGAAAACAACAACAAAGGAACTGACTGGTAGACACATTTCCACCAAGTGATCTCCATTGCCCAGCACAGAGCCTGCCACTTTGTAGGTTCTAGTTAAACATTTCAGCAAGAACGGAGGGAGAGGATAAAGAGAGAGGGAAGGAGTGAGTGGGGAAGGGAAGGAAGACCGAACATGGTTGGGATTTTGCTTCTACTATAGTGCTTCAAGAACAAGGTCTTTGACAAGCACAGAATAAAGAAAAACAGTTTCTATCTCAAGCTACAGCTTCCCATACAGAATGTAGCAGTGTCTGCATTGAGAGTCTTACACTTCATTGACTCCTTTCTTGGAATGCAAAGGAATGGAAAGAAAAGAGACTGGGGAAACACATCAATTTCTAGAACATGTCACTGGGCTACATTACACGTAGAAGATTGAAGAGATGCCATTGTTTTCCTCCATAGGAATGGTGGAGAAAAGGTCATGGAGTTTGAGGGAGAGGACTATATAATGGTAACGCAGAGAGACAAACTCATCCCCTGTGTGGCCTTGGGCAAGGCACATCACACGCTGGACCTGAGTTTTTCCATCTGTAAGATGTTGGCGTTAGTCCAGATCAGTGGTTCTCAGTCTTGGCTCTCCACGGAAACCACCTGAGGAGTTTCAAAATGTCCCCACAGCCAAGCCATAGTCCAGATATTAGACTCTCTTGAGGTGGGACCCAGGCATGAGTAGTTTCCCAGCTTCCCAGATGAAACCACTGTGCAGCTGAACTTGAGAAGTGGTGGTCCAGGTGATCTCTAGACCCTCACTACCCTAAGAGGGTCTCAGACGAGCAGCATTATCACTTGGGGTTTTTTAAAATATACTTTTACTAGGAGCCCAGCGCGCAATTCGAAATCACGTGGCGATGCCCACTCCCTCTCTGGTCCTTGAAGCAGCCACGGCTGCTGCTGATCAGGCCCTCCCCCAGCACAGGCGCCTGGAGGCCCCTGCTGCCCCACCCCCGACACTGCGCGCACAACCTCCTCCTGTCTGGTTGACCGGTTACAGCGTCCCGGTTAATTAGCATATTTCTCTATTTTATATGTATATATAGATGGATTTCAGAGAAGAAGGAAGAGGGAGAGAGAGATAGGAACATCAATGATAAGACTCATTGATCAGCTGCCTCCTGCACACCCCCTACTGGGGATCGAGCCCACAACCCAGGTATGTGCCCTGACCGGGAATCAAACCGTGACCCCCTGGTTTGTAGGTCGATGCTCAACCACTGAGCCACGCTGGCTGGGCACACTTGGGTTTTTGTTTTTGTGTTTCTTTAGCAATCAAGACTCAGGCCTCATTCTAGAGCTACACAATCAGAACCACCATTTTAACAAGACCCCCCCCCCCACCCCCCACCGGTAATTTGTATTGAAATTCAAAACTCTGGCCTAGATACTCTTTCATGCAGCTCTTTCATCCGACAGGGCTTTGCTTCTGGTGCTGACATTTCAATATACGTTTTGATCTCCACGCCGGGCACATCGTAAGCATTAAAAGTTTTATACGTGTGCTATGTGTGTATTTTCAGAAAGCACAAAACTATCCCATCAGACCTGTTCTACGCAGGGGGCTAAGTGGAAATAGATTAGGAGAGCAAAATGTAGCCCTGTAAAAGCTGTGGATGATTTTATGAGATTCCGATCAAAGACTGTTTTCCCTTTATAGAATAGAGTAGGGTCCCCTTAAGAGAAGTTCTCTTCAAAGTCAGCAACACCAGGGTGATTATTAAGAACCCCTGCCTCTGCGTGGCAATTTGTATCCAATCTGGCAGCACGTCATTTCCAGATCCCTTCTCTGTTCCTCCAACTACCTGATGGCACTTTTGTCCCCCAGGAAATAATAGGTGGGCTGGCCAAGAGGCATTTGACCTCCTCCAGAAGTTTCCTGTCACAATGTTCATCACTTCCTTTAAGATTACAGAAGGGAAGCCGGCTCTGAAAAAAAAGACAGAGTAGAAACAGCATCAGAATGCTGAAAATAAAACTAGGACGTGACAGATCAAGGTTATGCAAGATGCTACTCTAACCATTTATAACTCGGGGCTAAGAAAGCAGGATGGCCCCATGTTTTAAGCTGATCGTGTTTTATTAGGACTTAAAAAAAAATAATGGTGTATTTGAAAGAGGGAGTGATTTGGATCCGAATATTTAGGAAGAAGTGGCATGAGCACAACCATCATTTTCAATTCAACTGCTGGGCATTAGGTGGCAGCAATGTGCTGCCCCGCCCATCTCCTCCCAGGCTGGACAGCGCCAGTAGCATGTCCGCAGTCAGCATCTATGGCAGTGGTTCTCAACCTTCCTAAGGCCGTGATCCTTTAATACAGTTCCTCATGTTGTGGTGACCCCCAATGTCATTGTTACAAATTGAACATCATGAAAGCATAGTGATTCATCACAAAAACAATATGTAATTCTATATGTGTTTTCCAATGGTCTTAGGCGACCCCTGTGAAAGGGGTCACGACCCACAGGTTGAGAACCGCTGATCTATGGGAGCTGCTTCTTCTTCTTCTTCTTCCTCTTCCTCTTCTTCTTTATTTTAGTTTCTTTACTTTTATTGATTTCAGAGAAGAATGGAGAGAGAAAAACATCAATGATGAGAGAGTCATTGATTGGCTGCTTCCTGCACGCCCCCTACTGGGGATAGAGCCCATAAACAGGGCATGTGCCCTTGACCAGAATCAAACCGGTGACCTCTTGGTTCCTGGGTTGAAGCTCAACCGCTGAGCCACACCTGGCCAGGCTCAGCTCTCAGCGCAGCAGGCAGAAGTCATCGGACCTGCACTCTGGTGGAAGCCTTCAGGCGATGACTGAACAGAGGTGGTGTCTAAATACCCCAGCTCCCTGGCCTTTCAGGCGAGACCCGGGTTCTAGGCTGGCTTAGGGAGGTACCTGGCAGCATGAAGCTGCAGTCGCCCCAGTGATACCCTGATACACACCTGCTATTGCTTACCTTCCCTCTCTGGACTCACCCCCTCTCCCCTGCCAGGGCTCTGCTCCCCCAGAACCAACTACCACCAATCCAGTCCTTGCCTCGGGGTCTGCTTGTGGGCAAACTCACACCAAGAGGAATTTTATATCCCACCTGCTTTAGGATAGTGGCAGGTGTACAGTCCATACCTTACATTCTTTCCTTTCTCTATTAGTGTTTTCAGGAAATAAAACCAGTGATGGTGTGAAGAGGTCAAAGGGGTTTGGTAATGGTCTTGGTGGGATCCTCTTGTTGCCTTATTCATGAAACTCATTTGACATCTGAATCTGCAAAGAAGTAAAACGATGAGAAAGAGGGCAGGTGTTCATGAAGATGATGCCTGTACAGTGTCTAGGACAATGCCTGTCACTGTTGGCTTTGAACAGCTCAATGGCCTAACTAGTGACTAACCAGGGATACTGAATCCATTAGGATGCCTGCAAAGGTAAAACAGAAGACCTGCTGAACATGGCTTACATCAGTAAGGACAGCTATGGTATGAATCAGGAAGCTGCAGCAAGAATCTTCCTTGCCCAGCCTGCATGACTCAGTGGTTGAGTGTTGACCTATGAACCAGGAGGTCATGGTTCGTTTGATTCGGGTCAGGGCACAGGCCCAGGTTGCAGGCTAGATCCCCAGTAGGGGGCGTGCAGGAGGCAGCCAATCCATGATTCTCTCTCATCATTGATGTTTCTGTTTCTCTCTCCCTCTCCCTTCCTCTCTGAAATCAATTTTTTTTAAAAAAGACAAAGGGTGTGGATGCAGGGAGTGGGGGGAAGGAGGGACCAATGATTCATTCTACTATAACAAGTTGTCAGAACAAAGAACATACTGAGTACCCAAGTGAATTCTCTGAACTCATATATATTCGTGTTTCTGCCATTAATTTCGGCTGGTTACCCCATTACCGTATCATCTGGTGGTCTCGTGTAGGTAAGCTGTCGCAGCTGAGTTTGGCAGGTCACTTGTCAAAGGAAGGAGTTGCGCTTTGCAGCTCTAGCAGCCCATGCTTTGCAGTTTTTGAACAAAACTCTGCAGTGTGAAAGTCTAACCGGATATAGGATAGAAGCATCATTCTGAACTGGCACCCTTGGTCCCTGCTTCGACCTTTCCAGCGAATTCTTAAATCCTCCAGCGCAGATATCACTGAAAGCTGCCCCATGTCTGAAATAGACGGCGATCCAACTAGAGCGAAGTAAGCTGAGTCGGGGGTAAGTTTCTTGGTGAACATAGCGCGGAGGATGCGCGGGTGGCGCTGGAGGCGGGTCCCAGCCAGATGTGCATGGCCCTCCCCGCCCTCCCTTGCGCACCGAACCCTCTTCACCCTCAGAGGAGCCGCAGCGGTTGGCCAGGGCGCCCCCACCTCTCCTGAGCCCGCGAGCGCCCCCAACCGCAGGGCCAGCCGTCCTGTCTGCCCCGCAGGACTGCGCGCCGGGGAGGAGCGGAGACCCAGAGCTACAGAGGAGAGAGGAGGCTGTGCCAGGTCCGCGCCCTCCCGGGGGGCAGGAGGAGGAGTGGCAGGCGACAGCTGCGGGCCTGGCGCGAATCTGAAGATGCCGTCGCCCTGGGCCCTTGCGCTCCCGCTGCTGCTCCCCTGGGTGGCAGGTGGATTAGAGAACGCGGCCAGGTGAGTGGCTGGCGATCGCCCTGGCTTCAGCTCCCCACGGGCCCCTACGCTTTGTCCCCCCGCGGGTGTGTGCGCGCTGAGACCTGGATTTAACAAGGATGCCAGTTCCTGGGCGGCCACAGCTTCTCTCCAGCTCCCTTTGCATCTGAGGCGCCCCACCTGACCGCGTCCAGTGGGATCCTGGGGGGCGGGGGAGGCTCTGCTTGCCACCCCTCCCCGCGCCCCAAGGGTGCGTTCTGGCTTCGTGATCCGCAGGCAGCCGTGGGGCCGCGTGTGTGAGGGTCTGCCTGTGGGTGGGTAGCGCCTGTGCCTGCGTAGTTTTGTGTTTTCCACTCTCGCTAACCAGTACCAATGGATTGTCAGTCGCTAGTTTTGGGGGGGGGCTGGGGGGGGGGAGAAGGGAATGAAACTGGGAGGACTCGGACTAAGGGTTTACCCCGGGCTGAGCCCGCTGCGAAGGGGGTTCCCACGCAGTGGCTTTCTCATGAGGGTTGATGAACTGGAAAGAAAGAACATGTGTGTGAATGAAATGGACTCATTCTTCTTGCTGTGGCAGTTCAGAATCTGAAGTTACTTCTTTACTGCCCATAAGCTTTCCCAAGCCCCAAAACTTATTTTTGCAGAGATCAGCAGGGCCACTTAAGAAAGACATGCTTATATAGTGCTCCCTGCAGGCCTGGCACTGTTCGAAACACCCATTTAAAGCCCCATAACTGCCCTAGCTGATTTGGCTCCATGGATAGAGCATTGGCCTGGGGACTGAAGGGTCCCGGGTTCGATTCTGGTCAAGGGCACATGCTCTGGTTGTGGGCTCCATCCCCAGTGTGGGGTGTGCAGGAGGCAGCCGATCCCTGATTCTCTCTCATCATTGATGTTTCTGTCTCTCCCTCTCTCTCTCCCTTCCTCTCTGAACTCAATAAAAATATATTTTAAAAAATAAAATAAAGCCCCATAACTACACTGTGTGGAGTTATCACCCCCCAGTGATAGAGGACAAAAATGAGGCACAGATGGAGGTAAATGCACCAGGAGGCACAGCCAGTGAGCGGTGGCCCCGGGCATTCAAACCCAGGCGGTCTGGCCCAGCGTCCCTGCTCTCCACCGTCATTAGGGCAGCCTTTTGGGAATCACTCACTGGAAAAGGGTTCCTGGCTCCCTGGCTGTGACGTCTTGCTTTCTGAGGTGTCCACTAAGCAGGGATTCTCCACTGTGGGACTAGCGCCCTTGGGGGCGGGGGTGGACCATTATTGTGGGGTAGAGAGGCTGTTATGTGCATTGTGGGAGTTTTAGCAGAAGCATCTGTGGCACTTCTAACCACCGGATGCCCACAGCAACCTTCCCAAGTGTGACAACCAAAAAATGTCCCTGGACACGTCCAAGGTCCCCTGCTGAATCCCCTCCAGCTGAGTGAGAACCACATCGCTGTTGAGAATTTTTTAAAATATGTTTTTATTCATTTCAGAGAGAGGAAGGGAGAAGGGAAGAGAGATAGAAACATCAATGATGAGAGAGGACCATTGATTGGCTCCCTCCTGCCACGCCCCACACTGGAGATCACACCCACAGCAACCCAGGCATGTGCCTTGACCGGGAATCGAACTGTGACCTCCTGGATCATGGGTCGGCGCTTAACCACTGAGCAACACCAGCCAGGTTGGAGAGTTTTTAGTGGACATTTCCTGGGCAGAGCAGGCTGGGAGCCTTGCTTTGGTGCAGGCTGCTTTCAGGTGAGCCTATCTCTGTTTGACTCGTAGCGACAAAACTTTCATCAGAGTCTGTCACAGTCTTAAGGGATTTTGAAGTTCAAAGAGAACAAACCTCAAATCAGGTTCTTAGAATGTATGGTCACAAGCTTCAATTTCCTTTTCGCGATAAAAATGTGGGCAGATGTAATTTGCTCATAGTTACATTGTCCTGGAACTGTGCGGGTCTTGTATTGCCAGAAAGCCCGCTCTTTGGAGATGAGATTACTAGTTCCCTAGCAACCAGCAAACCGACCTCCAGGAGTGTCACTCTCAAAGTGCCACCGAATTAAATGCAAAGCTGACAAGCCCCCAAATAAGCCAAAGAATATTAAAATGGAGACTCTGTGGAGGATTCTGCAGTTTTCAAGATGTGAAACATGGTTTCCTTACTCCGTATCAGGTTCACCAGCCGGTGTGTTTATTATCTCCTCAACATGCTTGGAAATGTCAAGTGGTCGGCTCTCCAGCAACTGCTGGGAGCCATGGTTAATCAACTCCAGACTCTGAGTAACAGGGACACATTAAAAGGAAAAGCTGGGCATTCACTGCAGAAAAGTATGTCTGCTGATTATTTTCTCTTTTTTAAAAATATTTTTTATTTATTTCAGAGAGGAAAGGACAGGGAGAGAGAGATAGAAACATCAATGATGAGAAAGAACCATTGATTGGCTGCCTCCTGCACGCCCCCCACTGGGGATCGAGCCTGCAACCTGGGAACGTGCCCTTGACCGGAATCAAACCCAGGACCCTTCAGTTCGCAGTCCGATGCTCTACCCACTGAGCCAAACCAGCCAGGGCATGATTATTTTCTGAGGTTTCACACTTATAGCAAAAATTACCCCTGCTATAGAGAGATTTCTAATATAATCACCAGTTTTTATTTAATTGAAAATCTGCACCATAACTTTAGTGACGTAAAAAAATATATGCCTCTTAAATGGTGCTTAGCACATAGCATACAATTAACACTTATCAAATAAATAAATCATTAGCAGCATGTGTTTCCATAGTTTTAAGCATCAATATTTGTCTTGAACCCCAGACTTTTCTATACCCTTTGGGCATTGGGACAATTTAGATGCTCTAGACATGCTTTGTCCATTCCTAGATCTCCCATAATCCCCTGCTTCTATTATAATTCTCCATTCTCTCCATAGTACTCTGCTGCCCCCGTTTTCTCCCATAATCTCATTCTTTCTCATAGTTGCCTGCTTCTCCCATAATCTCACTCTCTCCCATAATTTTCTCTCCCATGCTACTGTGTTGCTCCCATAATTCCATTCTCTCCCATAGTCCTCTGCTGCTCCCATAATCCTATTCTCTTCCATAGTACTCTGCTGCTCCCATAAGCCCATCCCCTCCCACAGTTCCCTGCTTCTCCCAGAATCCCATTCTTTCCCATAGTTACCTGTGTATCTTTCATAATCCCATTTTATCTCATAGCTCCCTGCTTCTCCCAGAATCACACTCTCTCCCATAATTCCTTGCTTCTCCCATAGTTCTCTTTTTACTTTGATGTAGTCCCATTTATTTATTTTCTCCTTTGTTTCCTTTGCCCTAGGAGATGTATCGGCAAACGTGTTGCTACTAGTGATGTCTGAGATGTTGTTGCCTATGGTTTCTTCTAGGATTTTTATGGTTTTGCAACTTACATTTAAGTATTTTATCCATTTCGAGTTTATTCTTGTGTATGGTGTAAATTGGTGGTTGTTTCATTTTTTTGCAAGTATCTCCAATTTTCCCAACACCATTTATTGAAGAGACTGTCTTGACTCCGTTATATGCTCTTGCCTCCTTTGTCAAATAATAATTAAGTGTAATGGCTTGAGTCAATTTCTGGGTTCTCTGTTCTGTTCCATTGATCTATATGCCTGTTCTTCTGTCAGTACCAGGCTGTTTTGATTACAGTGGCCTTGTAGTATAACTTGATATCTGGTGTTGTGATCCCTCCAACTTTGTTTTTTCTCAAGATTGCTGTAGCTATTCAAGGGTCTTTTTTTTGGTTCCATATAAATTTTTGGAGTATTTGTTTTAGATCTGGGAAAAATGCCATTTAATAGGGATTGCATTGAATCTATAGATTGCTTTGGGTAGTATGGACATTTTAATGATGTTAATTCTACCAATCCATGAACACTGTATATTCTTCCACTTGTTTATATCTTCTATCTCTTTTTTCAATGTCCTGTAGTTTTTCAATTGTAAATCTTTTACCTCTTTGGTTAAGTTTATTCCTATGTATCTTACCTTTTTTGTTGCATTGGTAAATGGGATTATTTTTTTAATTTCTCTTTCTGAGAATTTATTATTGGTATATAAAAATTCCATCAATTTCTGGGTGTTAATTTTTTTATCCTGCTACATTGCCAAATTCATTTATGAAATCTAGTAGTTTTTTGGTGAGTCATTGGGGTTTTCTATGTACAATATCACGTCATCTGTAAATAATGACAGTTTTACTTCCTTCTTTCCAATTTGGAAGCCTTTTATTTTTTCTTCTTGTCTGATTGCTCTGGCTAAGATTTCCAGGACTATGTTGAATAAGAGTGGTGAAAGTGGAAGAAAAAAATGCTCCAAGTCAGTAATCAGAGAGATGCAAATTAAAATGACAGTGAGGTACCGCCTGTCAACAAATGACAAGTGCCGGTGAGGATGTGGAGAAAAGAGAACCCTAGTACACTGCTGGTGGGAATGAAGACTGGTGCAACCATTATGGAAAACAGTATGGAATTTCCAAAAAAAATTAAAAATGGAACTGCCATTTGTCCCAGTGATCCCACTTCTAGGAATATATCCTAAGAAACCCGAAACACCAATCAGAAGAATGTATGCACCACTATGTTCATTGCAATGCAGTTCACAATAGCTAAGATCTGGAAACAGCCCAAGTGCCCTTCAGCAGAGGAGTGGGTAAAAAAAGCTGTTACATTTGCACAAAGGAATACTATGCCACAGTAAAAAAGAAGGATCTCTTACCCTTTGAGACAACATGGACAGGCCTGGAAAGTATTGTACTAAGTAAAATAAGCCAGTCAGAGAAAGACAAGTATCACATGGTCTCACTCATATGTGGAACCTAATGCACAAAATAAACTGATGAACAAAATAGACCCAGAGACACAGAAGCATGGAACACACTGTTGAATCTCAGAGGGAAGGTAGGGTTGGGCGGGTGGGTGGGAAGAGATCAACCAAAGAACTGGTATGCATATATGCATCACCCATGGACACAGACAATAGTGTGGTGAAAGCCTAGGGTAGGGGTTGGGGTGGGCTAGAGGAGGTCAATGGGGAAAAAAGAGGACATATATAATACTTTCAACAATAAAATTTTTTTTTAAAAGAATAAAATTTGTTCTATATAAAATGGCATGAAAGGACCTGCTTGATCTAGCCCAGTGATGGCGAACCTTTTGAGCTCGGCGTGCCAGCATTTTGAAAAACCCTAACTTAACTCTGGTGCCGTGTCACATATAGACATTTTTTGATATTTGCAACCATAGTAAAACAAAGACTTATATTTTTGATATTTATTTTATATATTTAAATGCCATTTAACAAAGAAAAATCAACCAAAAAAATGAGTTCACGTGTCACCTCTGACACGCGTGTCATAGGTTCGCCATCACTGATCTAGCCTTTGCCTATTTCTTAACTTCATTTTATGTCATTTCCCCCCATGTTTCATTATGAATGAATGAACGTGATGGAAAATAAATATAGCTGTCTTGATAACACTGACTTTTTTTTTACTACCTTCCCTTCCTTGTCTCACTTTCCCTCTCCCCTATTGATCTTCCCTTCACCTCATCAATAAACCACTTCTTGCATTCAAATCTTATCTTGTGGTCTGCTTCCAGGGGGAGGCCAAACTAACACACTCCTCTTCCCCCATTTTAGCCTGATTCCTGAGCTTGGAAGATAAATGAGAGAAGTAGAGGAAGCAATGGAAAGTTCCAAGTTTTGTCCTACCACTCATGGCATGGGGAGTTTGAAAATGCATCAGTTCACAGTAGGCCTGGAGAGCTTGATAGCCTATATATTCAGGAAGGTGAGATGCTTTGGGGTACCCTGGGGCCTGTTGGACTTGGGCCCTGTATCTTGAAAATGGATAGGAACCCAGAATGAATCTTAACTCATTAGGTACAATGGGCTTGCCATACTGGGAGCTATGGAAAAACAAAAAACAAAAATAAAAAACAACAACAACAACAAAACCCATCATGGTTGGACCTTGTTATCCCTATTTAGAAAAAAGATTGAATTTGTTTGGCAATATTTAAATGGATTTGAACATCAGTAAAAGAAGTTTTAACTTCTCAATTTGTCTTGGAGAATATCATGAAGTTTCCTGGAACCATAAACAAGCGTACAGAGAATTCTGGCACAGTATATTTTTTGCAGAAAATAAGGAATCCCATGAAGAAATACTACACTACTTCCACAACCCCTGGAATGTTTTTAAATTAACTTCAGCTGTGGAGACGGCAATTTTCTGATTAATTTGATCAATGTAGACAGCAAGCTGTATAATGCATTAAAGGAACTCTGGCAATTCAGCATTTAGCTCAGACTCCTACAGCTCAGGGCCTTCTCTCCACGGAGACTTACTCGCCTACGTTAATACATCCCTGCCTGAGGACCAGGTTCCCTAGGCCTTCTATGTGCCAGACTTTGTTTAAGACAGTGATGGCGAACCTATGACACGCATGTCAGAGGTGACACGCGAACTCATTTTTTTGGTTGATTTTTCTTTGTTAAATGGCATTTAAATATATAAAATAAATATCCTATCTAATAATAGACAAACATGGTAATTGACCATACCTTTACTATGCCTCCCATTGGCTAATCAGTGAGATAGCAAATTGACCACCAACAAAGATGGAAGTTAATTTGCATATGTAGGTGCAAAGCGGTGGAACAAAGACTGAAGGCAGCTCCAGCCGGAACAGCAAAGACTGAAGGTGGTTCCGGCTGGAGCAAAGGCCTGGGTCCCGGGTGCCGGAGGAAAACTGGTGCTGGCAGCCAGGAGAAGGGAAGGCCAATTGCATGAATCTTTTCGTGCAACAGGCCTCTAGTCAAAAATATAAGTCTTTGTTTTACTATGGTTGCAAATATCAAAAAATGTCTATATGTGACACGGCACCAGAGTTAAGTTAGGGGACCTCTCAAGGTGGTAGAGGGCAGTGGATGTTGGTGGAATCATTTCAGTCCAAAGTCAGAAATTCTTTCTCATAAACTCCTTTTTATTGATGACCCCAGGTATATATTAGGTTCCATGGGTTTGGGTCAATCCAGCCAAAAGCATAAAAGCTCTCTATACTCAGACATCTGTTAAATTCCTATGATTGATACTTTGCCTTAACCATGTATCTTTGACAATGCCAGAATACACTGGTCCAATTTTATACATTTTAAAAATACATGCTTCAATAAATATGGAGCTAAATGCAGTTCATATTGATAGCTTTGTAAGGTTTTTTTTTGTATGAATGGATTCACATATAAAGAATATAATCATGTATATCAGACTTTAGGAAATGATTCTTGAAATACTACAGTGTTGATCATGGTAGGCTAACTTCTGCATCAGACCATCTCAAAATCTCAGTGGTTGAACACTGCAAAAGTTTCTTTCTTTGTCTGCCTTGAAGTCCAAGGCATGTTTAAAAGATGGCTGCATGCCTTCACATGGAACCAGGCTCCATCCATCCATCTTGAGAGTCACCATCTTCCCCCAGGTCTGCAGAATCCTCTCTCATCAATGGGTTGATGGAAAATAAGCAGATCCAGGGTCTCTTGGGAGGTGTTGTGAGCAGGCTTGGAGGTGATCTGCTTGCATTCCCACATTCCACTGGCCAAATCCAGTCCCGTGGCCCCAACTAGCTGGCAGCTGGCGGGGAAGTCTAGCATAGCTCTGTGCCCAGGAGACACAGAAGCAACCTAATGAGTATTTAACCATCTCTTCCACCGCCATTAAATTGCAACATATGGAGTTAAAGCTGTTTGGCCATTTTTAACTTTAAAAAATGGTAGTTTCATGTAGCTTAGCCTAATGGTTTATGGCCCTTATCCAGAATCCTCACAACCAGATATTAAAGTATAATAAGAATTGAATTAGTGAGGGAACGATCATGAGTGGGCATGCTATTCGAGCAAAGGTAGAAGGAGAGGCTGCTGGGAAAGTAATTTGAATCATTTGCTAACATTAACATGGAATGGCATGTGAAAACTATGTAGAAACTAAATGTTCAAGCTTTTTTAGAAGATATTTATACTTACTTTTTTAAATGTTTATTTTTTATCACCATTTCACTCCTCTATGCCCTCTTCTACCTCTATCCACCCTCCTAATCCCCACAATCACCACACTGTTGTCCATGTCCCAGAGTTCTCTCTCTCTCTCCTCTCTCTTTGACAGTTTTTAAAAGATTTTATAAGTTAGTGTGCCCTGCTATTGTCAATATCATGCTTGCCTATTTCTTCCCCTCAATAATATTGTTTCAATTTAAACAGAAACAATAATTAATTTTCTTTTTATTTGTAGTTTTAAATAGCTGCATGTGTGCATTAAAAAAAAAAACTGGCAAGCATACAATGCAGAGCTGGATTCTGGGGGTAATAAATCAATTTCCTCTGGCATCTTTTTAAACCAGCAAGTAATTAGTAGCATTTCTGTCCAGGAGTGATTTCCCCCCTTTAAACTAATTTTCCATTCTCATGACCAGATGTAGCATTTGATGATCAAACCAGTAAAATCCCATTTGTTGCTGTTCATTTGAAGCCATCTCTCAAAGCTGAGTGAATTCATGGATGGCACACCCACTCATTAAAAGGCATGTGGCTCATTTATGGACCCGCATGGTTCTCAATGGTTTTTCTTTCACTGTTGTTTGAAGCTGCTCGGTCATCTTTAGAAAATATGCACAGAGCGTGTCGTTGCATCCACAGTGTAGCTGGAGGCTGCTTTGTACAGTTGCCCGAACATCAAAATCCATTTTCTAGTTCCCAGTCATCAGTAGATTCTTAGCTGTTCTTTTCATTTTTTCAACAAATGAGACTAAGGCTCGATTTAATGTCCAGTTTCTGATTTCTTCTAAGAGAGCTTGAATTCTAAGATGTATTTGTCACTGAGAAAATAATCTTACTTTCTTAACAAGTTTTTCATGGCCCAAGGGTTACTCATGAACATTTTGGCAAGTTTTACGAGTGATGCTTTGTACAATGTCAAAAAACGATGACTTGAAAAAACACACAACAAACCGAAGACTTGGGAGAAATGACTACAACTCAGATTTCTGTTTCACCTTTTCACCTACAGGCAAGCATGTGAAAGCAATAAAACTCGAGAAAGACAATGTCTCTGGAGAGCTGTGGTAATGTGCAAGCAGTATATGAATTTCATCTTCTGCTGATTTTCTCCTGTTAGTTAACCCCAGGCAGAATTCTGCATAAATCAAAAGTGATTGATTTTGCCCAACACATATGATATGGGTCTGACCACCTGTGCAGGGGGCCCTGGGCTCTTTCACCAAAGTTTCTACTTAGACTTTTGGGAAAATATCATATTTCAATAAATTTCCATTTGTTTTTGTGATATTTCACATCTAACAGTTTTAGTAATCTTGTTAGAGCTTATCAAGTTCACCATGGCTGTAAGGCGGCTGGCTTGAGTTTTGTCAAATCTTTGCTATTTCTTAGTGCTTGAAATCCTTCCATAACTCTCCAGAGCTTTCAGGATGGACAGCCTGTTTCACGTGGACACAGGTCTTTTCTTTCTGGCCCCTGCTAATCTCCCTGCCCCTTCTCCATCCTACTATTTCTTCTCTCTGCTTCCTCTCCCACTTCCCTAGTCCAAACACACACTACTTTCTATTCTTAAGTCTATAGACCACCAACTTGTGTTCTTAGTGGCTCCATCCTTGACACATGTTTTGTCCTCTGCCTGAAACACCTTCCCCAGTAAACAGGCCCCTCCCTTGTACCTGGGTAAGTTCCACCAGTCACCAGAATTCATGTCAGGACCTATTTCCTCTAGAAAACCCCTTAATGCAGGCATTCCTGGGGTCCGGGGGCCCAAGGGTCTGCCAACCACTGTAGGTTCTTGGCTTCATGCAAGAAAGAATTCCAATACAAGCTAGAATAGAATTTAAAGTGAAAGAGAGTTTATTAGTGAAGCAGTGAGAGTGGCTACTCCATATACAGAGCATCCCCTCCCTAGTGGGATTTACTTCTTTTGTTGAAGTTCATTTAATCGAGTGGTAGGGCATTCAATAAGGGGGGAGAGGAATATTCAGGATCTTTCTGGGAAAGAGGTGGAGATTTCTGGTAAGAACCCCAGCAACCACGTTGTGTCCTTATATAGGCTTCAGGCAGCTGCAGGGTGTGTCGGATAGCATGCTAATGTATTACAATGGGATATAAGGAGGTTAGAGGTCACCATAAGGAACAAAAAAAAGACACCAAATAGCTGCAGCAATCTTGAGAAGGAAGAACAAAATAGGAGAGATCACAACACCAGATATCAAGCTATACCAGAAAGCCACTGTAATCAGAACAGCCTGGTACTAGCACAAGAACTGGCATATAGAACAATGGAACAGAACAGAGAACCCTGAAATCTACCCACGCCATTATGCTCAGTTAGTATTTGGCAAAGGAGGCAAGAGCATACAATGGAGTCAAGACAATCTCTTCAATAAATGGTGTTGGGAAAATTGGACAGGTACATGCAAAAAAAAAATTGAATCTAGACCACCAACTTACACCATACACGAGAATAAACTCAAAATGGATAAAAGACTTAAATGTATGTCATGAAACCATAAAAACCCTAGAAGAAACCATGGGCAGCAAAATCTCAGACATCTCTCATAGCAACATGTTTGCCGATAACATCTCCTAGGGCAAGGGAAACAAAGGAGAAAATAAACAAATGGGACTACATCAAAGTAAAAAGCTTCTGCACAGCAAAAGAAACTATCAACAAAATGAAAAGGGAGCCCACTGTATGGGAGAACATATTTAGCAATGATACATCTGATAAAGTGTTAATATCCAGAATATATAAGGAACTCATACAACTTAACAAAAGGAAGACAAACAATTCAATTTAAAAATGGGCAAAGGACCTAAATAGATACTTCTCCAAAGTGGACATACAGATGGCTAAGAGACACTATGGAAAACAGTATGGAGTTTCCTCAAAAAATTAAAAATGGGCCCACCCAGCTTGGCTAAGTGGTTGAGCATCAACCTATGAACCAGGAGGTCACGGTTCAATTCCCAGTTAGGGGACATGCCTGGGTTGTGGGCTCAAAACCAAGTAGGGGGCATGCAGGAGGCAGTCAGTCATCTAAAGACATTTTCAGCTGACACTACTGGAGGGGTTGGTGCTGCTGGTGTCTGTAGGTAGAGGCCAGGGATGCTGCTAAGCATCCTACAATGCACATGACAGCCTCCAACAACAAAGATTTATTTGGCTCAAAATATTGCTCATGTAGAGGTTGGAAAACCCCATTCAGAGGTTGAGCATGACTTATAAATGCCCAAAATTAATTCCATTAGAGGATGAAAAAATTGTTCCTTCAAGAAAAAGTAGCCCGGCCAGCATGGCTCAGTGGTTGAGCATCAACCTATGAACCCAGAGGTCACTGTTCGACTCCCAATCAGGGCACATTGCTGGGTTGTGGGCTCAATCCCCAGTGTGGGGCGTGCAGGAGGCAGCTGATCAATGATTCTCTCTCATCATTGATGTTTCTATCTCTCTCCCTCTCCCCCTCTGAAATCAATAAAAATATAAGTTTTTTTAAAAAGAAAAAGTGAAGAATAAATTCATCCTTGATTTGGTGTTCTCAGCTAATGAAATCTCAGACACCATCTCTTTGTAGCTCTTAACTGAACAACCAAGTTGGTAGGAGGCAGACCACGAGGGAAAACAGCAAGGTTATTTAACTTCCCGACCTTGACTCATGTTATTAACTTGCGTAAAATCCAGCCCTGCAGCAGAAAGCACGTGGTAAAATGTACATTCCTTGTCTGTTAAACAGCCCAGGAAACATTTTACAGTGCATTTAATATGCGTGTGGAAGCAACCCCAGCCCTCCATAAAATGTACAACTCAAGTCTTCTTCCAGGATCTGCTAGCAACCCTGTCCCATTCTAGGCCAGTGAGTAGGTAAACTTGCAGTGAGCTTCATCCGTGGCCCAGAATACTTAGGGGCACTTGGTGACAGGGCTGACTTGGTCAGGAATCATCAAACTACAGCCTGAAAGCCAAGGCTGGTGGGCATCTGTTTTTATGTGGCTTGTGGCTAAAGCTAAATCAAAAAAAGTGTACTATTGCCCAACTGGCATGGCTCAGTGATTGAGCGTTGACCTATGAACCAGGAGGTCACAGTTTAATTCCAAGTCAGGGCACATGCCTGGGTTGTGGGCTCGCGATCCCCAGTAGGGGGCATGCAGCAGGTGGCCAATCCATGATTCTCTCTCATCATCAATGTTTCTATCTCTCTCTCCCTCTCCGTCTCTGAAATATATACTTTGTGTGTGTGTGTATGTGTGTGTGTTTGTGTGTGTGTAAAGTATAATAAGCTAATTAGACCGGACATCCTTCAAAGACGACCTTCCGGATGAAGCCAGGGCTGCGAGGGAAGCCCAGGTCCTGGTGCTTGCCGGCAGCTGGAGGAAAGCCTGGGTCCCGGATGCCAGAGGGCAGCCGGGGAAAGGAAGGCCTACTCTTGCATGAATTTCATGCATCAGGTCTCTAGTATATAGTAAAAGGGTAATATGGTAATTAGACCGGACGTCATTCCAGACATCCTTCCTGACAAAGTCGGGGCTGGAGGGAAGCCAGCCTGGGTCCCGAGTGCCTGCAGGTGGTCCGAGGGAAGCCAGCCAGAGGAAGGAAGCCCGGGTCCCAGGTCTCAGAGGGAAGCTGGTGCTGGCAGCCGGGAGAAGGAAGAAGGAAGGCCTACTCTTGCACAAATTTATATATATAAATAAAGAGTTTAGCAAATTGTGTTTCCAGGAGGCGAAGAGGAAGGAGAAGGCAGCTGGGCTGTCATCCCTGACACTGCTCTGCTGGGGCGGGGCCTCTTCTCCACTGGGCTGGAGTTTCCTCATCTATAACATGGGAGGGCTTGGCTGAGGGTTCTCTAGAGCCTTCCAGCACTTACTGGCCTATAGTGTATGCACCTTCCAGTTTCCTCAAGCGGCGCCAGGTGGCCAGTGGGGTAAAAGTGCAGTGCTCTTGTCTGGGACAGCGCCGAAGGGCCAGGGAGTCACATTGCCACCCTCGGCTCGGAAACAGTCACACACCCGGGTAGCCGCTCTGTCTGTGCCAAGCAGACTTAGGAATCGGTGCCCTGTGAGGCTCAGGAACATAGACTTTTGGCCACTTTCATGTGCCCTAGTTTTCTAGATTATATAACCCAATTCTTTTAACCCTGGGAAAGGAGGAAATGGATGACACTAATTACTGGGGAAGGCTGGCAAGGGATGGTAGCACAGACTGGCCACCCAAAATTCAGGTTTTCAAAGTCAAATGGGCAGGTTTGTTGAAATTAACCAGGTAACTGACATCTCTGCTGCTCATCTAGTAGCAGGGAAGGGTCTCTGTTGCCCTTTCTGTTTTTTTCAATACTAACATGTGGCTCTTTGTCTGTAGTCCAAGGGGTCACGGGTTGTCGGCACTCCAGCCCGGGCTCTGTCGCTATGGAACCAAACTGGCCTGCTGCTACGGCTGGAGAAGGGGCAGCAAGGGAGTCTGTGAAGGTAACTTTGTAAAAAATCAGGCCACCATGTGCTCAAGCAGTAGCTCAGGATCTTTAGGTTTTTATTACTATTTCTTTTTATTTTTTTAATTGATTTCAGAGAGGAAAGGAGAAGGAGAGGGAGATAGAAGCATCCATGATGAGAGAGCATCATTGATCGGCTGCCTCCTGTACGTCCCACACTGGGGAAAGAGCCCAAAACCCGGGCATGTGCCCTGACCGGGAATCAAACCGTGACCTCCTGGTTCATATAGGTCGACTCTCAGCCACTGAGCCATACCGGCCGGGCTTTAGGTTTTTATCTGTGACACCATGAGCTGTGGGGTCCCCAGCAAAGGGACATGGATAGCTATCAACACCCAAGCTCTTAGGTTCCTGTGAGACCTCTTCCCACCCAAAATGTGGCTGACACCATCAACCTAGTCGTGGTTTGTTAGGAGACCTGCCTTGTCACTTATTTCTGTTGCTATCTTAGTGAGCATGCCCGGGTGGCTTGTTGTTGTTTTAATCAGGAGAAACTGAGTTGGACAAAAATAGGTCAAGAAGTACCTCCTTCCAATTATAATTTTTTACAATTGATTTCTAATGATACACACTTTTAAATTATGAATCACGCAACCAATAGACTTCAGTCACAAACGTGAAAGTAAGCCACTTACTTTATAATTTTGTTACATTTTTAAAAATTTCTTTATTGATTAAGGTATGACATATGTGTCCTTATCCCCATCAAAAATAGACCACATATTGGGTCACAAGCAAAGTCTCCCCAAATTCAAGAAGATTGAAATCATATCAAGCATCTTCTCAGACCACAATGGCATAATATTAGAAATAAACTACAATAAAAACAATCCAAAAAATTCAAACACTTGGAAGCTGAATAGCATACTATTAAACTAATGTTAGTCACATTTTGAAAGTCCATGGTGCCAATTTCTAGATGGTTTCAAGGTATACATGTGTATATGCAAAGATGTTAAGTATTTTTGGATTCTCTGTACAACTTTCATACCAAGGAACCATAATTTGCCTTGGTTATTGTTTCTTAGGCCATGCGTTAGGAAAAGGCCTCTAATCATTTCAAGAGGGTTGGGGAGGACAGGGATTTATGTAGAGTTTTGTGGTGTTTGTTTTTAATATGACTTTCTTTTTTGCATTAATCCTCACCAGAGGATACTTTTTCCCCATTGATTCTAGAGAGAGTGAAAGGGAGGGAGGGGCGAGAGAGGCAGAGAGAAGCATCGATGTGAGACACATTGATTGGTTGCCTTCTGCACATGCCCTGGCACAAGCCGGGATCAGGCCTGCAACCCAGGTACGAGCCCTTGACCAGGAATTGAACCCAGACCCTTCAGTCCGCAGACCGATGCTGAAACCACCGAGCCAAACCGGCCAGGGCTATATGACTTTCTATCATAATGAACACTCTCAGTGTGAGGAATCAAATCTGCATTCATTCCTCCCAGCTAACTGAGCTGGGGTGTACTACTTTGTGGTAGGAGTCTGGTTTCACTGTTCTTGTGTCCGTAGGTGGCATATGCCTGAACCTCAGTGTTTTATCTGTTAAATGTTTAAAAGGCAAGTAAGTGCAGAGGGCTCAAGAAAAATACTCACAATGCACATTTGGCAAGCTGAAGAGGTTGTCAGCACTCCCACGGCCCCAGTCGAATGTTCAGGTTAATACCCTTGCCATGATTTTTATATCTAAGATCTATATTTTAGCCAGGCTGGTGTTGCTCAGTGGTTGAGCATCAACCTATGAACCAAGAGGTCACTGTTCTATCCCCATCAGGGCACATGCCTGGGCTGGGGCTCGTTCCCCAGTGTGGGGCCAATCAATGATTTTTCTCTCATCATTGATGTTTCTATCTCTCTTTCCCTCTCCCTTCCTCTCTGAAATCAATAAAAGCTTATTTAAATAAAATAAAATCTGTATTGTATTTTATCCAATTTGCATGGTCCTTCTTGATAGTAAAGTCATATGCTCCTTGAAGCACCAAATAACAGGGTGGTTAGTCTGATTGCCAGGTCTCCGATTTCTAAGCCAGAGTGTGGTCTTTGTGGTCATGGGACAAGAACACAGAGTTAGACCCCGGTCTGTGAGGTCCCAGTCTACCTTGGCCTTCACCTCCTTCCATCTCTTCACCCTCATTCCATTCAAGGCCCTGCCTCAGTGCCCGAGCTTTTTAGATCTTGACCGCTGCCCTGCCTAAATCTGCTCCCTGGGCAGGGTCTGCTTAACTCCATATCATTAACCAGATGTACATGTCACTTAGCCAGATGTTGAAGTCATTAATGAAAAGCTACAGATAGCGGAGTTTCAGGAACAATTGAACAAGAGAGCTTTACTTTCTCTAAAGCCCACTAGAATCTCAGACCATCTACACTAATAAAAGAGAAAGATGCAAATTGACCATACCTCCGCAACACCCACCAGCCAATCAGGAGTGAGTATGCAAATTAACCCAACAAAGATGGCAGGTTAATTTGCATGTGCAGGCACCGAGCAGCCAGGGGTGGGGCGGGATGCTTGCATCATTGTGGCGATGACATAGGGGTTCCACACCGTCCCAGCTGCTCAGGGCCTCTGGGCAGCGTGGGAAGGCAGAAAGGCGGCTCTGGCCGGATGGAGGGCGGTGCAGGCATCCAGGGGAAGGAAGCCCCATTCTTGTACGAATCTTCGTGCATCGGGCCTCTAGTTTTAGGCAAACTGAATGTTGCTGTGGATTGGTTATTCAAATCACAGATCCAAAGTTACTGTAAATGGAAATATCTTTTGGGAGCTTTGACCTTATGGCAGCAAGAGTCTTATTCACCATTGCTAGTTCCCAAGAAAACACTTTGCAGTGTGTTAAAGGGGGAAACGAACCAGAAAAAAAGCAGATCATCCTCTAAATGTCCCCACGGATTTCTCTGCCATAGACAAGGTGGCTGAGTTTGACATGCGTACATTTCACTGTGCTAACTACTCCTGTTTTTTTATCATTAAAACACCTTTTTCTTTCCACAGCTACATGCGAACCTGGCTGCAAGTTCGGTGAGTGTGTGGGACCAAACAAATGTAGATGCTTCCCAGGATACACCGGGAAAACCTGCAGTCAAGGTCAGTGGAACAGACCAGGGTCCAAGTCCAAACTTACCCCAGATCTTTCAAAAGCATTCTCATCGTTGCAGTGGGATTTGTGACATGATATAGTGCTCAGGATTTAACTCCAATCTTCAAATGAAAGTGGCCTCAGGCCCTAGCCAGTTTGGTTCAGTGGATAGAGCTTTGGCCTGCGGACTGAAGGGTCCCAGGTTCGATTCCAGTCAAAGGCACATGCCTGGGCTGCGGGCTCGATCCCCAGTAGGGGGCGTGCAGGAGGCAGCTGATCAATGATTCTGAAACATCAGAATCAGATGTTTTTACCTCTCTCTCCCTCTCTGAAATCAATAAAAATATATAAAAAATAAAAAGAAAGTGGTCTCAGAACTAGAATTTTTAGTTAATCTCCTCTCCCAGAAAAATGTAGAAGTCATTTTGATGCTTTTGTCAAGATGCCAAATAAAAGGTCTTTTTCTCTAAACAAATAGTTTTATTGTGTTTTCAAGCTACTGAAGTAATGCATATTTTTCACTAAAGTAAACAGTGCCAAAGGATATAAATTAAGAAGTAAGCCCTGGCCGATGTGGTTCAGTAGTTGAGCATCATCCCATGCACCAAGAGGTCTCAGGTTTGATTCCCGGTCAGGGCACATGCCTGATTTGCAGGCTCGATCCTCAGTAGGGGGCATGCAGGAGGCAGCTGATGGATGTTTCTCACTCTCTCCCTCTCCCTTCCTCTCTCTGTCTCTTAAATTAATTAAAAAATATATTTTTAAAAAAGAAGTGAGTGTCCAGCCCTGACCAGTATGGCTCAGTTGGTTGAGCATCGTCCCATGCACCAAAAGGTTGCCAGTTCAGTTCCTGGCCAGGGCACATGCCTGGGCTGCAGGCTCCATCCCTGGTAAGAGGTGTGCAGGAGGCAGCTGGTTGATGTTTCGCTCTCACGTAGGTGTTTCTCTCTCTCCCTCTCCCTTCCTCTCTCTGTAAAGTCAATAAAAATATATTTTTTAAAGTAGGTGTCCACCCCCAGTCCCTACTCTTGCCATAGTTAAGTTTGTGCTAAGTCCCTCAGGCCTTTTCTGTGATAGAACCAACATCAGTATCTCTCATGGGCATCTCCCATGTCAGCACATACACAGCTGCCTCACGCTTTTTAAGCCTGTATCCTAGTCCTTAGTGTGAACACTTTTATCATTTATGTAAAAAATACTTTATTTAATCACTATTGTCTAAGTTGTCTCCAATTATTTGCCTTTATAAACAATGCAGAAGCAGACATCATTCTATGCATGTCCTTGCACCTTGCGTGGGTGCAAGGATATGCTTAGAAGAATAGGATAAATTCTGAAAATGGAATTGTGGGTTGATAATGTACATATTTTTTATTTTAATGGACATATTTTAAAAGGCATTTTGCGACTTTTGGCATGGGCTGTTTATTTGAAGAGTTTATTTATAATATTGAGAACAGCAGTTTTCAATCTGTATAATGTTGTTCCCCAGGAAGATTTGCCAGATAAAAATACAGATCCCCAGTTAGATTTTAATTTCAGATAAACAACAAATAATTTTATAGCGTACTTAATATTGAATGGGATGTGTGTATACTAAAAAAGTTTTTTAAAAAATATATTTCTTTATTGATTTCAGAGAGGAAGGGAGAGGGAGAGAGAGATAGAAACATCAATGATGAGAGAGCCATTGATCGCTGCCTCCTGCACGCCCCCCACTGGGGATCAAGCCCACAACCCGGGCATGTGCCCTTGGCCAGAATTGAACCTGGGACCCTTCAGTCCATAGGCCAACGCTCTATCCACTGAGCAAAACGGGCTAGGGCTATACTAAAAAGTTTAATCATTTATTTAAAATTGAAACTTAACTGGGCATCCTGTATTTTTATTGTTGTTGTTTATCCTCACCCAAGGATATTTTTCCATTGATTTTTAGAGAGAGTGGAAGGGAGAGGGGGAGAAAAGAGAGAGAGAGAGAGAGAGAGAGAGAGAGGCATCGATGTGAGAGAGACATATCAATTGGTTGCCTCCAGTACACATCCCAACTGAGACCAGGGACCGAACCTGCAACCCAGGTATATGTCCTTGGCCAGGAATCAGACCCGAGAACCTTTGGTGTGCAGGCCGACATTCTAACCATTGAGCCACACCAGCCAGGGCATCCTGTATTTTTATTTGCTAAATCTGGGAACCTTACCCCAGGGGACATCTGAACACATTTGAAGGGGTTACTACCGTCATTTACTGGGTGGAGGCTAGGGATGCTGCTAAGACGCTACAGCGCACAGGGCAGCCCCCTACAACGAAGAATGATCTGACCCAGATGTCAGCAATGCTGGGGTTGAGAAACCCTGGCGTGAGGAAACTTGCCATAATTCAGGTAGGGTCCCTGGTTCTATAACAGTGGTTCTCAACCTTGGCTGCACATTAGAATCACCTGGGAATCTTTTTAAAATCCTGATTTCTGGGCCTCATCCTCTGAGGCCCAACTACCCTCATCCGAGGATAAAGCCCAGAAATCAGGATTTTAAGAAGATTCCCAGGTGATTCTAATGTGCAGCCAAGGTTGAGAACCATTGTTCTATAACTCAGTTGAGCAAAGAGCAGCAAATCAAGTTCAGCTGCCCTCGAGAACAGGGGGCCAGTGTTCTGGAAAGAGGATGAAGTTCCAGAGCAGGGCAGGCACCCCCTTCGCTCCCCATGCCCAGCCCAGCGCCAATGCAGAGCGGAGCTTCTCCACTGCAACAGCCTTTCTTAGAGCTGCAGCCTCAGGGGGAACCTCTGACTCTCTCACGTTCTCCACCAGCACAGAAGCCAGTGCCGGAAGCCTTAGGGCCTACGGTGTTTCCTAGAACCGGGTCCAGCTGCTTGAGAGAGCTGCTTCAAGCATCACACTCTCACCCTGGCTGGTGTGCCTCAGTGGATAGAGCGTCGGCCTGTGAGCTGAAAGGTCCCCGGTTTGATACCAGTCCAGGGCACATGCCCAGGTTGTGGGCTCGATCCCCAGTAGGGGGCATGCAGGAGGCAGCCCATCAATGAATCTCTCTCATCATTGATGTTCTATCTGTTTCTCTTTCTCCCTTCCTCTCCGAAATCAATTAAAAAAAAAAGAGGGGGGAAATCACACTCTCGCCCTAGTCGGTGTGGCTCAGTGGATAGAGCGTCGGCATGTGGATTGAAGGGTCCCAGGTTTGATTCCGGGCAAGGACATGTACCTCCGTTGCAGGCTCCTCCCCAGCCCGGGTCCTGGTCAGGGCTTGTGCAGGAGGTAACCAATCGGTGTGTTTCTCTCACATCGATGTTTCTCTCTGTCTTTCCCTCTCTTCTACTCTCTCTAAAAATCAATGGGAAAATATCCTCAGGTGAGGATTAACAACAACAACAAAAGAATCACACTCTCGTCTGGCCGGTGTGGCTCAGTGGTTGAGCATCGACCTATGAACCAGGAGGTCAGGGTTCCATTCCCAATCAGGGCACATGCCCAAGTTGCAGGCTCGATCCCCAGTGGGGGGTGTGCAGGAGGCAGCCGATCCATGATTCTCTCTCTTCGATGTTTCCACCTATCCCTCTCCCTTCTTCTCTCTCTCAAAATCAACAAAAAACATTTTTTTTTAAAGAATCATGCTCTCATAAGTAAGAATTCATCTGTATCCCTTAGTAGGGTCTTCACACCAGGAAGCCGCACTTCCCAGATGTCTTGGATTCCGTACCAAGATGCCTTCTAAGAGATTTGGAACAGAGAAGCTATTTTTCATGCTGGTTTTCAAGTCCTAGTAAATATTCAGATTGAAGGAGCTGTCCAGTTGGCTCAGGTTCGAGACGGCCTGTCTTCCCCCGCAGCCTCCCCGTGCCAGGACAGCCTAACCAAAGTCTATATGTGAATATCCATGAATGGCAACATGCCCCAGCCCTCCACTGATGTGTTTCCCAAAAATGCTTCTTCCAAGAGACTCTGGGTGCATCACCTCTGGGTTAGGGCCAAGTGATGGGTGTTCCTGGATTTGCCATTAAGTCCAATCAGCGTTCTCCGACTCCCCCTTTTGAAGCAGTTAAGGTTTGTGCAGGAGATGGTAGGGTGCAGGGGACAGGCAATGGACAAGGGCCTTTATAATGTCCAACTAGGGCATCAGAAAATCCCAATGTGTCTTAGCCGGTTTGGCTCAGTGGCTAGAGTGTCAGCCTGTGGACTGAAGGGTCCCAGGTTCGATTCCAGTCAAGGGCACATGCTCGGGTTGCAGGCTTGATCCTCAGTAGGGGGCGTGAAGGAGGCTGCCGATCAATGATCCTCTCTCATCATTGATGTTTCTATCTCCCTCTCCCTTCCTCTCTGAAATAAAATAAAAAAAAGAAAATCCCCATGTAAGGTTCTTTTCAGAGGTGAAGGCATCTGCTTATTTTCCACAATGCAGTTTGCCTGCTGCCACGTGGAATGTTTGTCCTACAAGGAACGTGGTGATGCTCATCTTCCTTGAAGGGGTTAAGCCACGAGGCACCCACGTGACAGCATTTCTAAACACAATCTCCCTTGCCCAGGATCACTTTCAAGCTTTGTTTTCCTTCTGTATCACTTTTCTTGTAGTAAAGTTATTTATTCTTTTTAAAATATATTTTTATTGATTTCAGAGAGGAAGGGAGAGGGAGAGAGATAGAAACATCAATGATGAGAGAGAATCACGGATCGGCTGCCTCCTGCATGCCCCACACTGGGGAATCGAGCTCACAACCCGGGACGTGCCCTTGACCGGGAATCGAACCGTGACTTCCTGGTTCATTGGTCCACACTCAACCACTGAGCCACGCCAGCTGGGCAAGTTATTCATTCTTAATGTTCAAAATTCTTTTAGTAAACACTGAAAAGCACAGAGAAGAAAGTCATCCTCCATCTCACCATCTGGAGATAGCCATCATTAGCGTTTGAGCACAGCCTCCCAGGCCTTTTGTTTCTATGCATTTTTTTACACATATTTTATTGATTTTTTTACAGAGAGGAAGGGGGAAGGATAGTTAGAAACATCGATGAGAGAGAAACATCGATCAGCTGCCTCCTGCAAACCCCCAACTGGGGATGTGCCCACAAACAAGGTACATGCCCTTGACCGGAATCAAACCTGGGACCCTTCAGTCCACAGGCCGATGCTCTATCCCAGTGATGGCGAACCTTTTGAGCTCGGCGTGTCAGCATTTTGAAAAATCCTAACTTAACTCTGATGCCGTGTCACATATAGAAATTTTTTGATATTTGCAACCATAGTAAAACAAAGATTTATATTTTTAATATTTATTTTATATATTTAAATGCTATTTAACAAAGAAAAATCAACCAAAAAAATGAGTTTGCGTGTCACCTCTGACATGCGTGTCATAGGTTCGCCATCACTGCTCTATCCACTGATCCAAACTGGTTAGGGCTCTATGCATTTTTATTTTATATATTTGTTTGTTAATCCTCACTTGAGGATATTTTTCCATTGATTTTTTAAGAGAGAGTGGAAGGGAGAGGGAGAGACAGAGAAAGAAACATCGATGTGAGAGAGACACATCAATTGGTTGCCTCCCGCATATGCCCCAACCAGGGCTTGGGATCAAGCCTGCAACCAAGGTACATGCCCTTGACTGGAATTGAACCCAGGTCCCTTCAGTCCACTGGCTGATGTCCTATCCACTGAGCCGAACCGGCTAGGGTTTATATTATATTTCTTACAAGTTTGGCATTGATCTTTATAGGTGGTCTCGCAATCTTCTGTTCTCATTGAACAACATTCGCTGAACATCTTTGCATTACCCAGTCCCACATCTGGATGTTTCCGGATTCAGGGAACCTTTCTCGTGTTCTAACCACCCCCTGCAGATGTGAATGAGTGTGGAGAGAAACCCCGGCCATGCCAACACAGATGTGTGAACACACATGGAAGCTACAAGTGCTTTTGCCTCAATGGCCACATGCTCATGCCGGATGCCACATGTGCCAGTAAGTGTCAACAGCCAGGCTGCTGGTAGTCAACCTTTGAGGCTTAACTTTTGCCATTTGATGCTTGGAGGAAAGTTGACTTGAGTGATTTAAAAGCAAACTAACAAACAAACAAAAACACCGAAAAATCTCTCTAACATCACCCCAGGCTAAAACATCTTTGAGTAATTTTTTAAAAATTGTGGTAAAATATATATAACATAGAATGCACCATTTAACCATTTTTAAATGTACGGTTTAATGGCATTTTACACATTCACAATGTTGTATAACTATCACCACCAATTCCAGAAGATCTTCACCCCAAAATGGAAACCATCCTTAAGAGTCACCCCCATTCCTCGGACGACAACACATCTGCTTTCTGTCTCTATGGATGTGGCTATTAAATAAAAAGAGTAGCTGAGGAACAAAATAAATTCTGTATCTCTATATATGCAGAGATGTATTGGATTTCTTCACGAAAATAAACATGTTGGCTAGAATAAGCATATTGTTTCAGGAAGGTGATAAATTTAAATTCCATCTTGGGATATCAATCCCACCAGCTACCTTTCTCATGCCCTTTGCCCCAGGCTCAAAGATTAGTAACTCTTGTTGCAAACACACTCTGATTCACATTCCTGGAAAGAAAAGCCCTTCTGTGATAAAGAGAAACCCACGTCCTGTGGGAGGGTGAGAGTCTATATCCATTCATTTACTGAGAAGGAAAGCTTTTCAGGTTTGATGTTGCAGCTAAAAGGTAAACCCATCCTCCTTGCCTGCCTCCCATCCTCCCTCCCCTCTTCCCATTTCTCTTTCTACTGCCCTGCAGCCCCCAACAAGCCTGGGGCCTGTGCCTTCTGCCAGCTTCCTGTGGTGGCAGAGTCTGGGGACTCCCCAGCCTGTTGTAAAATCTTGGCTAATGCACGGCTCACTGCTCCCCTGGCTTACCCTTGGGCTGTCCCCTCTTGGCGAACTGCCCCAACACCACCACTCATCTAGATTCTTCCTTAGCCAGCAAGCTGAAGAGATAGAGCAGGCATTCAAGAGGCTTTTTTAAAAAATCCTTACTGTTATAAATTAAACAGAAACCCACCAGAGACAAATACCTAGCTTAATGACTTCTTATATGGTGAGCACCCATGTAACTACTTACCAAATAGAACTTCTCCAGAACGCCCCCCCCCAACCCCCACTCGTGGGAGCCACTAGTTGGGCTTTTATAGTAATCACTTAACATTTCTGAAAAGATACATGCTAATGGATGTTTCTAAAACATTCCATGAAGGCCCAGTCAGTGCCAAAAGAGATATCTTTCTCCAAATGGCAAGATAGGATTAGGTAATTTTGAAGATTAATTTTAAAAGGCGACAACTAAAGAGAAGGAAGAGTGAACTAGAAAGATAACCATCCGTGGGTGTTGGTTACATTGCCTTGGCCTGTGTATCTGGCCCTGCCCCCTCTTTGTCTATTTCTATGTATGTAACGGTTGCCTGGGCCTCTCTGTTTATAGCTCAGCGTGTCCCGGTGGCCCCAAGCGCTCTCCTGGAGGCTGATTGTATTGCACCTGGCTCCTTGCAGTCTCTTGTGTAGCTGGGTGATTGGCATGCCATGGATGGGGTGGATGAAGGGAGCATATGCGCCATGCTCTCCTGTTGTAGAAGCTTATGATCCACACATACTGGACTCCTGCTGAGGAAAGGCATTTTTGTGAGATAAGTTATGTTTAGCAATGAGCGACAGAAAAATCCAGCTAAATCATCTTATTTGCTAAAATAGCCAGAGGTAGGCTGTTTCACAACCGCTCAATGGTGCACAAAATTCGTGCAAGGGTAGGGTTCCTGCTAGCTGCTAGCTGCTGACTACTAGCTGCAGTCTCTGCCATCATCAGGGTATTGATTTCATTCCATACTTGTTGCCTCAGAGTCACAATGTGGCTGCCACAGCTCCAGACATCGCACATACATTTAAGGGAGGCAAGACAAAGAGGAAAGGAGTGACGCCAGTGAATGAACACCTCTGTCATGACTGTCCCTTTTATCGTACAGCAGCACCTTTTCCAGAAATCCCACTCCCTCCAGCAGACTCATCTGTACATCTCTTTGGCCACAACTGGGTGACATGGTCACTCCTCTTTGCTGCAAGGGAAACTGGGAAAAAGACAAGTATCTGTTAATATAAAGAGAAAAGCGGGCCCAGAATGGCTAGCAGCCAATCAGTTTTATCTGCCACATGTTTTAAAACTGGTACCTAAAAGACCAAGTCTCATATCTCGAGCGACTCTCTCATTGAGGCTAGACATGCATGGAGAGCTTGTCTAGAATGGATTCTTCTGCCCTAATTACTCAGATTGATCACCTGCATCAGAGGTTGCATTTCAACCCTGTAGAGAGCAGCCGGGTGACATAAAGAAGTGATTAGAGCTCAGGCAGGCGGAGAGGCAGATGCAGCCTGGTAACTGATGGGTGCATGTCCTACCCAAAGACAGTCAAATTCAACACACTGGCCATCGAAACAGACCATGCAGCCACCAAGGCACTGCCCTGCCCAGATTCCATTTGGGTCTCAAACAACGAAGCTTATCCTATAACTAGAGGCCCAGTGCACGAAATTCGTGCAAGGGTAGGGTCCCTGCTGGCTGCTGGCTGCTGGCTGGGGCCTTCCTTCATTCTGTGGCTCCCCCTGGTGGTCAGTGCATGTCATAGCGAGCAATCGAACTCCCAGTCAGTCTAACTCCCGGTTGGTCGAACTCCTGAGGGGACACTCTGCATATTAGGCATGTATATAGATTCCATTTCACGTGTTACATGTAACACCCCAGAACTCTGAGGTGGTTTCTCAGTAAGCAATATTTAGCATCTCGGGAGGAGGCTAACCCATGCCTACTTTTCCAGACTCTAGGACGTGTGCCATGACATACTGCCAGTACAGCTGTGAAGACACAGAGGAAGGGCCACGGTGTCTGTGTCCATCCTCGGGACTCCACCTGGCCCCAAATGGAAGAATTTGCATCGGTAAGGCAGCAGGCATCACCTCCATGCCCCATCCCCTGCCCTTGACTGATCCCTTTACTCAATTCCTCCTTTTTCTTTTTTTTAACTTTAAATATTATATATATATATATATATATATATATATATATATATATATATATATATCTTTATTGATTTCAGAGAAAAGGGAGAGAGAGAAACATCAATGATGAGAATCATTGACCAGCTGCCTCCTGCACGCCCCCTACTGGGGATTGAGCCCACAACCCGGCATGTGCCCTTGACTGGAATCAAACCCAGAACCCTTCAGTCTGCAGGCCGATGCTCTATCCACTGAGCAACACCAGCTAGAGCTCAATTCTTCCTTTTTCACTGATACAATCTTGGTGACTAGACATCGCAAGCTCCTAAAAGTACAGACTTATGTCCGGCTCTGAGACAACATTGTTACCCACATATGCTCTAGACTTTGGGATGCTAGAAAGAACACTTCTCTATTATTTGGGGGTTGCTTAATGCCATAGTGTAAAAAAAAACAACAAAGTTTTCTTTTAGTATATTTATCCTGCACATGTTACTTCGGCCACCAAATTGCATATCCTCATAGTATTGTACTGAATTATATTGCACCAAATATACATAATATTCAGAGCAAGGAGCACAGAGCATTAATAAGCCATGTCAAACCAAGTCAAAACATTGAAAAAGTTATTAATCTTGTTTATTTAAATAAGGAAATATCAGTCTGATTTAATATTCTTAATTCCTTACTACAATAGAAATATTTTTCACTCAAGGTGCTGGATGTTTATTTATTGTAAACATACATAACCTGATAAACTGCATTTAAAAAGCTCAGCCAAAATAGTTCCTACCTCAGTTAAACACTTTTTAAAAATCATGTAAATTAAAAATTTGGCTCTGCTCTTTGAGAGTAATCAAACAGCTTTCATTAGAATGACAAGTTTAGTATTCTGTAGTAAAAGAAGGTTTCTATGACAAAACTAATTCCTGATAAAACTGAATCCACACCCCTCTACCTCTTTGATTGTTCAGGTGCCATTTTTATTGAAAGGAGAGGAGGGTGTGCAGGAAAGTAATCACTGAAAAATAATTGCTGTCAGCCCATCATTTATTTATTGATTATTTTAAGAATGCAAAAGAAACAATAAGCCAGCACCGTCCTAAAATAACAGCACAATATCTATTTGATTTGATATCTGAAAGTGAAATCAAAACCTGAGTCTTTTTAAATGTTTTTTTTTAATTGATTTCAGAGAGAGGAAGGGAGAGGGAGAGGGATAGAAACACCAATGATGAGAGAGAATCATGGATCCGCTGCCTCCTGCAGGCGCCCTAGTGGGGATCATGCCCACAACTCAGGCATGTGCCCTGACCAGGAATCAAACCGTGATCTCCCGGTACATAGGTCGACACTCAACCACTGAGCCACACCGGCCGGGCTTGACCCACAGTTTGTGTATAAGTCTATTCTTATACACATTTCTGTGATTTGGGTCAATATTGCAGGACTTGGGAGAGCTTGCTAATGAAATAATTATTTTGTAAAATGCAAAATTTAAATGATTGTGTATTCAGTTTGCTTAAAGCGTAGTTGTCTGACTGTTTTCAAAAACTGTGTATGCTATGCAGTTTACAGAGCGGGAAAAATATTAATCCACTCAGCAAACATGTAATGTGCGTGTGCATGCATGTGCATGTGTATTTCAGAGGGAGAAAGCTTTTCTTCCTGTCACTGACACCTTCTGGTTCTCCATCCTAGATATCGATGAATGTGCCTCTGGCGAAGCCGGCTGCCCCTACAATCGGAGATGTGTGAACACATTTGGAAGCTACTACTGCAAATGTCATGTTGGTTTCGAACTGAAATATGTCAGTGGCCGGTATGACTGTGTAGGTAAGATTTGGTGGCACCTTTTTCTTTTTCCCTATCCCCACCAAACATGTAGGCTTTCTCTACAACTACAGTGGGGCCTTGACTTACGAGTTTAATTCGTTCCGAGACTGAGCTCGTTAAGGAGCTCGTTAACTCAAATTACTCTATCAACTCAATGCAAAAAAATCTGGCGAGAGACAGCTGGTATCTCAAAAAACTCGTTAGTCGGGACACTCGTAAGTCAAGGCCCCACTGTATTTCAATTCAGTCTATTAGTTGAACAATCTTGGGTACCAACCAGCTGAACAACACAGAAACAGTTACATTTTTGACATGTCTGGCATTTAGGGAACTCTGACGCCATGAATTATTGGAAGTCAGGTCAGTGAAGATTTAAACTAAGGAACTTCAATCTGGATAGCTCTGTTACGGGGGCAAATATCTTGAGATATGTTTTGTGGCCTTTTTAAAAATATATAAAATATGTTTTTACTAGAGGCCTAGTGCATGAATTCATGCACGGGTGGGGTCCCTCAGCCTGGTCAGCAATCGGGGTCGATTGGGGCAGCCAGTCAGGAGAGGGACCACAGGAGGTTGGCCAGCCGTGGGAGGTTGGCTGTGGGAGCACACTGACCACCAGGGGGCAGCTCCTGCATTGAGTGTCTGCCCCCTGGTGGTCAGTGCGTGTCATAGCTACCGTCCAGTCGCTTAGGCTTTTATATATATAGATTGATTTCAGAGAGAGAAAAGGAGAGGAAGAGGGAGATAGAAACATCAATGATAAGAGAGAATCATTAATCAGCTGCCTCCTTCATGCCTCACACTGGGGATGGAGCCTGCAACCCAGGCATGTGCCCTGACAGGGAATCGAACTGTGATCTCCTGGTTCATAGGTCAATGCTCAACCACTGAGCCATATCAGCCAGGCATTTTGTGGCCTTTTTTAAAAAAAAATATTGTATGGTTTTGTTTTTAATTTTTCATTCTTTGTCCAGGTACATATCTGAAAATGGGAACAATATAGAAGTTTTTATATTTGATAAAAGGAAGAATAACAAGGCCTATTTAATCTGGATCTCAGTGATCTGTTCATGGCAGTCTCCAGCAAGTGTGGCCTTGGAAAAATGGCTGAAGGAGATGAAGGCACGTGCTCTTGCCTCTCCTCCTTCAGCCCTTTCATGATTCCAGCTCCACATCCCTATAATGCTCCCTTCCAGGGTCACCGAAACCACTCTGCTCAGATTCCGGTATCAGTCAGCAGTGGGCCTGATCAGTGGGAAATAAAACCCTTATCCCCTGTGAAGGGATTCCAGGTCTCAATGAGCATGTGGAATGGGGCATCTGAGGAGCCCTTGGATGCATTCCCATGGCCCTGATATAACGTGGGGTCCTAGAGCAGTGGTCGGCAAACTCATTAGTCAACAGAGCCAGATATCAACAGTACAACAATTGAAATTTCTTTTGAGAGCCACATTTTTTAAACTTAAACTATATAGGTAGGTACATTGTTACTAACTTAATTAGGGGACTCCTAAGCTGGCCTTTGCTAAAAACGTCCTCAATCTGATTGAGGTACGTTCGCTGAGGTCGACCCCTTCCAACTCTCCCATCCACACTCATCTTGTATACTTGTTTCGTCTATCTCCTTTCCGAAAACCGTCTTCTGCGCATGGCCCCGAAGTTTCAATTGCACTGTATGTGTGCGCCCGCACGTGGTATTTTGTGGAAGAGCCACACTCAAGGGGCCAAAGAGCCACATGTGGCTCGCGAGCCACGGTTTGCCAACCACTGTCCTATAGTGAATGGGAGTTCAGGCCCCTGTAGAATCCTAGTCACATGACATGTGTAGCAAATGTGCACATGACATGGAAAGCTAACAGTTGGGGGAAAAGTCGGAATTCATTCAATCCTGCATCCCAGGACGCATCCCGTGTGATCATGTTGGGACAACACTTAATCCCTGGGTTTTGAACTGTCCTGTGAAGCTTCCACAACTCTTCCGTCAGATCTTCTCAAACACAAAGACCACCCCAGACAGGCTGGTAAAGTCCCTGTTTCTCGTGGGCTTGGACCCCACACCCTGCTGCAGACCCGCCCAGCTCTGTAATGGGTGATGCCGTGTCACAGAGCAGAAGCCTGTTCCCTGATACCCACAGGGAGGTTCCACGGGACAGGCATGGAGAGCTTCCAAAGGAAACAGATCTTTTTGTGATTTTAAAAGTGATTGAGGTTTGCCCTAGCTGGTTTGGCTCAGTGGATAGAGCATCAGCCTGAGGACTGAAGGGCCCTGGGTTCGATTCCCGTCAAGGGCACGTACTTTGATTGCAGGCTCGATCCCTGGCCCTGGTCGGGGTGCATATGGAAAGCAACCAATTGATGTTTCTCTCTCTGTGTCTCTCCCTCTCCCTTCAACTCTCTCTAAAAATCAATGGAAAAATAAATAAATAAATAAATAAATAAATAAATAAATAAATGCCAAAAAAATCAATGGAAAAATATCCTCAGGTGAGGATTAACAACAACAAAAGTGATTGAGATTAGCCTCTGAACTCCCTTTGTGGCTAAATTAAGAACAGTAGACTATTTTGTGTGCATATGTCTACAAAAGCATAGCTAGAAAGCGGGTGGAGAAGCGGGCAATGCACTTCTCACCTGGGTGGAATTTGGTTGACTTTCCTAGTCTCAATCCAGCAGACAAGCTCAGACCAGCCTGACCTTGCTCCTGGCAGTCTGCGGTCTTTGATCAAAATGCCTGTATATAGCCCTAACCGGTTTGGCTCAGTGGATAGAGCATCAGCCTTCGGACTGAAAGGTCCCAGGTTCGATTCCGGTCAAGGGCATGTACCTTGGTTGCGGGCACATCCCCAGTAGGGAGTGTGCAGGAGGCAGCTGTGCAGGAGGAGTGAAATGTTTCTCTCTCATCAGTGTTTCTAATTCTCTATCTGTCTCCCTTCCTGTCTGTAAAAAATCAATAAAATATATTTTTTAAAAAATTGCCTGTATATATGCAGATAATGTCGATGCTTCCTGGCCAGTCTTGTCCTTTGTTAGGAGTTCCAAACCCTTCCCTGTATAGAATGTATTTCCTGATATTGTGATTTAGTTCTAAATGAGACAGATGGGACACTTAAGAAAACAACCTACACATCTTACAAATTTCAGCAGGATGGATAAGCAGATGAGAATGCTGTGGGGTGGTAAGCTATAGACAAGTGATGGCAAACCTATGACACGCGTGTCAGAGGTGACACGCGAACTCATTTTTTTGGTTGATTTTTCTTTGTTAAATGGCATTTAAATATATAAGATAAATATCAAAAATATGTGTTTTACTATGGTTGCAAATATAAAAAATTTCTATATGTAACACGGCACCGGAGTTAAGTTAGGGTTTTTCAAAATGCTGACATGCCGAGCTCAAAAGGTTCGCCATCACTGCTATAGACACATTCCCTACCTACCTGGTGTCAGGCTAGCTGGGGTTCCAGGCCAACGCACTGGGGGTTATGAACACCTCGCAGTTCTGTGGCCACACTTGGTTTGTTGGCGATGTTGACGGTTGGCCCAAGATGGTAGTCTTTCAGCATGCCCTGTTACTAAAAGCTTGTTCACATTTTTAGATATAAATGAATGTGCTGTGAATACCCATACGTGCAGCCTCTACGCCAATTGCCTCAATACCCAAGGATCCTTCAAGTGCAAGTGCAAGCAGGGATATAAAGGCAGTGGACTTCAGTGTTCCGGTAAGTAGCATTTGGTCACGGTGTGTTAGCTCTTCTGATGAAGCATTCTCTCTATGTCTCCTTCCTCCCTTTACCCGTTTGCCTGCAGTGTGTGAAATTTAACTCGGCCTCAGCCTTGTCTTCTCTGCTAATCGAACCACATCTCCAATACTCCAATACTGAAGTTATAGGCACTACATTTATTTACTTACTTATTTATTTATTTATTCATTCATTCATTCATTCATTCATTCATTTATTTATTTATTTTTAATATAAATTTTTATTGATTTCAGAGAGGAAGGGGGAGAGAGAGAGAGATAGAAACATCAATGATGAGAGAGAATCATGGATGAGATGCCTCCTGCACACCCCACACTGGAGATTCAGCCTGCAACCTGGGCTTGTGTCCTGACCAGGAATCGAACCATGACCTCCTGGTTCATAGGTCGACGCTCAACCATTGAGCCATGCCAGCTGGGGGCAAAGTGGGTATATAAAGAAATCTCAAATCTCCTCCAGAGAAATTTCCAACTTCATCTACAGGAGACTGTCTTGTGAATCTAAAAACCCTGGAATTCCCTGTTTTTATGTCTGAGATCCCCCAATGTATCAAAGGCCCTCCTACTGCAACTTCCTCCTACGTTTTTATATTCTCAAGAAGATGGTGCAATAATCAAGAAATTGTAATGTGAAAAAAATCAGTTATGTCAAATTTGAAACAGCAATACCCAGGTAAAGCCACATCTATCTATTCATGGTCATGCATATGCATGGGTTCCTTATCCTTGCCCCAGCTCCCTCTTTACATACTAAGGGAGTGAAATTGTTGGCACCACAAAGTTCGTAATGGCTTGATCTTTTTTTTCCAAAAGGAAAAAAATCAAAACTTCAAAGCAGAAACTGAAAGCAGATGTTTCAGTTTGCCTGGTGTAGGTTGCAACCCTCTGCTCATTATTTATTAAAGGTCCTTAGTTTTACGTTACTGATTTGCATAAAGGCAATTTCCAGGGAATGGGTTTTTCCTGTTAATTTTCGTGCTGGGTCCTGGGAAGAGATTCAGGGAACCATGTACAGAATTACACAGTAGGGCCTCCAGGGGAAGCTCTATATCTGATCAGCATATTACAGTCAAAACTTAGCATGCGGCCTCCGGCAAAGAAGTCAAAACAGGCCATTTGAAGGTCAGGAAAATGAGTAATGATGCCTTACTTGTATTAGTAGTAGTTGATTTCGAACCTGTAATTATAGGCTGTCACATTGGTAAATAAGTAGGACATTTCATTGAATAGGGAAATGTAGCTCTTGTTATAACAGCCCTAGATTGATTTCAAAGTAAAAGCAATGTATAAAAAAAAAAGCAATGTAGTAATTAAGAGCATGTATATTTTCAAAGCATTTTTTCTTCCTCCTTTTGATTGCCCAAAATATTGTGGACTTCTTGTTTATTTTTCTACAACTTTGATACAGAGTGAATCAACCAAGTAATGGAGACGGAATTGAACAGAAGAGATTAAAACATTGCCAAGAAAAATGTTATTTCCAATTTCTTGTATAGTATTCTTTTCAGGGACTAAAGTTGATGTCTACTCCCTTATTTCATTTTCCTCTAAACTATATCCAAGTAGTAGAATTGAATAAATTGGTTCAGCTGTTATTAGTTTTAGACCAGCACATGCCTAGATATTTTATAAAAGGACAATATATTTGATTTTAAAGATCAGTGTTTTAAATTTTTTTAAATATTTTTATTTCACCTTAGAGAGAGAGAAACATCAATAATGAGAGAGAATCATTGATCGGCTGCCTCCTGCACGCCCCGCACTGGGGATCGAGCCGGAAACCTGGGCATGTGCCCTAACTGGGAATCGAACTGTGACCTCCTAATTCAGTGGTTCTCAACCCCTTTGGCGGTCAAACGACCCTTTCGCAGGGGTCGCCTAAGACCATCCTGCATATCAGATATTTACATTATGATTCATAACAGTAGCAACATTACAGTTTTGAAGTAGCAACGAAAATAATTTTATGGTTGGGTCACAACATGAGGAACTGTATTTAAAGGGCCAGAAGGTTGAGAACCGCTGTAGTTCATAGGTCGATGCTTAACCACTGAGCCATGCTGGCTGGGCAGTGTTTTTAATTTTAAAAAATTACTTTTTTTTTTACATTAGTTGGATATCTTTAATTGTCATGAGTAGATCCCTGAAAAGGAGGCATCCATCTTTGGGTTCTAGATTTCAAGGCATTTGAACCAGTCTAGAGAAAAGTAACCCTTAACCCTAGAGCAGGAATAAATCTGTCATGGAAATAGGACTGGAAAAAAAGAATCATTCATCTGCTTCACCCTCAAATCCTAGCTCTGCCCCTTGGTATCTGAATGACTTTGGGCAAGTCACTTAACGTGACCCAGTTGCCTCATCTATAAAACAAAGTTGTTGGGCTAAATGATCTTTTTTTCTACCTCTTGAGTTCTTCATTGACCCACTGGGGGCATGAGGAATCAATCTAGAGGTACATTTTTTAAACAATTTAATCCAGTGGTGAGAAATAGGAAATGAATGTAAAACAGCAAATGTAAAAGCCTCTATAAATATTCAATAAATAGAATTATTTCACTTTAGATAGTAGTGGGTTGAGGTTAAGAAATTCAAAGCAGAGAGAGAACAGGGAAGAAAAATTAGGTATATACACATTGAACCATAAAGCACAATTTTTATTGGTCACAAATGGCCCATTATTGACCATTTACCTGGTCCAGCCTAATGCGATAGCTGTAATCTTGGAACAGCAAATTTAGACAAATCGATAGGGCTACCTGGACGACCCCAGCTTTAAAGAATACCTGTGTGAAAGCAGAAATATGAGAGGACCCCAGAGGAATCCATCACCTTAGAACCTGTAGCCCAACTTGGTAGGAGCAGGTATTTCATCATCGTAGTCTCTGAAGCAAAACAAAAGTATGTCCTCTAAGGAAAGATAGTTAAGATACTCCCATAACAGCCCTAACTGGTTTGGCTCAGTGGATAGAGCGTCAGCCCTCAGACTGAAGGGTCCTGGGTTTGATTCTGGTCAAGGACATGTACCTTGGTTGCAGGCTCGATACCCAGTGGGGGTTGTACAGGAGGCAGCTGATGAATGTTTCTCTCTCATCATTGTTTCTGACTCTCAATCCCTCTCCCTTCCTCTCTATAAAAACCAATCTATAGTAATAAAAAGGTAATATGCTAATTAGACCAGAGGTCTTCCAGACGTCCTTCCAGACAAGGCCACAGCGGCTGCGAGGACCAAGGGCTGGCAGCGCGGAAGAGGCGGTGGCGCAGGAGAGGTGGTAGCGCAGGCTGGCCAGCACTGCGGCCCCTTCTGCAGAGGCGGCAGGAGAGGGCGCTGCGCGGTCCCGGTCCCAGTGATGCCCTTTCTGCAGAGGCAGCCACAGAGGCAGCGGCACCATGCCTCCATGGAGGCTGGACAGGGTGCAATCTGCTGTGCTTCAACCTCCCACAGTCCCTCCCCCAGCTGGCCTGGCCCCAGATTGCCCCCCACCCACCAGTGGATGGGGGGCGGGGCCAGCACTAAGAAGCTAGGGCCAAGGGCTGGCAGCCGAGGCGGCCAGTGGCAGCAGCAGCAGGGTGATGGGGGCGGCGCCTTCCCCTGATCGGCCCAGTTGCCTCCCTCAGAGGGAGGCCAGACTACAGACTACAGCTTAGGCCTACTCCCCAAGGGAGGGTAGTGGGCCTAAGCCGTCAGTAGGACATCCCCTGAGGGTTCCCAGACTGTGAGAGGGGGCAGGCCTGGCTGAGGGACCGCCCCCTGCAGTGCACAAATTTTTGTGCACCAGGTCTCTAGTAAAATATTTTTAAAAAGATGCTACCATAACATAACTGCTTAAAACAGATGCATGTATAGTTCTTCTGAAAATATCAAATGGTAGAGCCTCATGTGGGTTGATTCTGAAAGTATTCATTTCCAGCACTTGAACACTTTTCAAATGCTCTGTTGTTTTGTGAGTTATCTAATTATCGGCCAAGGTAGAACTTCTCGCCTGTTATTGTTTGTTGTAGTTATCCCTGAAAAGTCTGTGAAGGAAGTCCTTAGAGCACCTGGTACCATCAAAGACAGAATCAAGAAGTTGCTTGCTCACAAAAACAGCATGAAAAAGAAGGTGAAAATAAAAAACACCATCGTAGAACCTGCTGGGACTCCTGCCCCGAAGGGTAACTTGCGGCCCTTTGACTCTGAAGAGAGTGTTTCCAGAGATGGGAACCCAAATGGAGGGGAAAAGGGGAATGAGGAGAGAAAGAGAGAGGAGCTGGAGGAAGAGAAAAGAGATGAGACAGCCCTGAAGAACCACGTGGAGCAGGAACGAAGCCTTCGAGGAGATGTGTTTTGTGAGTATCACTTCTGTTATTTTACACATCTTGTGAAAAATGAGTTGTGACCTCTCTGGGACATGAACGAAGAAAAGACAGTTTCACTCATTAAGTGAAATGGGTTTGGCTCTAAGTCCTAAAAAGCAGGGTTCTCTCTAAGTCTGGAAAGTAACATCTTCTGTGGATACGCAATCAAATTTGCTCCTGTGGGCAACAAGAAGTCTGGGTCCTTTCCCCTTACCTTGGGGGGCGGGGGTCCTATTTGACACAGACCCTCCCATTCCACTCGCAGCAAAGTCAGCCTGCTTGTCCAGCAAGCACAGTTGTCTGTCCGGCTGCCCAGACCTCCACGCAGTTCAACCCCAAACCAGGGAGACCCTTACCAGACAGATCTGCCAAACCCTACATTTTTCCTTCTCGAAGGTACCTTTTACAGGCCCACTCAGTGAAAGGAGAATTTCACGGTTGTGTGGTTATTGTTTTAAAAGCCAAAGTAGACAGTTGTAAGGAAGAAAATGTTAAAAGTAGAGCATAAGCTTTAGTTTTTTCCATGAACTGGATGACTACAGAACCCACCAGAAGTCCCAGCTCATACAGGACGGTTTCCCTATTAACTTGCCCTGAACCCCCACACTGAGACTTTCCATTTCATTCTCACTGGGCATCTGTTGCTCCCTCTATATTTTGCCTTGTCTGTTCTTGGCTCTATGGCCATTGGATTTAACCACGTGAGGAATAGACCCAGGACCACCCATCCAGGAACTAGTGTGCCAATGACAACATCTCCCCTAATAGAGAGTGAGAATCTCACAAAAGTGTATTTCCAAAACCTGGTGAGAAGGGACATGTTACATCCCCCTACCTTGCTGCTTCTCTGTTGATTATTTTAAAAAGTCTTAGATTAAAGTGATTATAACTTATTAGGAAACATTTGTCAACACATGTAAACAATAACATGCCAGATAGTTTCTGAATATGTGAATCAATATGTTAAGGAAAATAACTGTATTACTTCAAACTACCAAAATCTGAATATATCAAAATAATTCCCTTTCAACTAGTTTCCTATTAAATGTTCACAGGGAATATTAAATTTCTTCCAGCCAGTTTTTTTAGAAAATAATTTTTATTGATTTCAGAGAAGAAGGGAGAGGGAAAAAGAGATAGAAACATCAATGATAAGAGAGAATCATCCATAGGCTGCCTCCTGCACGCCCCCCCTACCCCCACTGGGGATGGCGCCCACAACCCAGGCATGTGCCCTGACCGGGAATCGAACCGTGACCTCCTGGTTCATAGGTCGACTCTCAACCATTGAGCCACACTGGCTGGGCAAGCAGTTTTTTAAAGAAACTCACATTCTTTTATTTTTGCTTTTTATTTATTTAAATGGGAACTCAAGAGTTTCTTCTTAAATCTTGCCCTTCTCAGCTTCACAGGGCTTTCCAGATTCGTTTAGGTGTTAGAGTGACCCTGTTTTCTCTGAACATAGCTCACTCAGCATGGATACCTGGCATCTGGAAGATAACATCTATTCCTACTACTCAGTGTCAAAGCCAGTTCCTGTGCAATAGGGTCATATGAGTTAGTCCTCTTTAATAGCTGTTCAATGGTTTGATTATATCATTGTTTTGAACATTTTGAAGTAATTTTTTATTCCCTCTCCATTATTAGATCACTTTTGAAGCAGAACGTGGCCAGGGCAAAACCGAAGAAATTGCTGTAGATGGTGTCATGCTGGTGTCAGGCTAATGTCCTGGCGGCCTTTTTATCAGTGGATGCTGGAATGTTACTGTTGTCTTTTATATCCTTATATTTGACTTTTAATGTCAGTTCTCTGTTTTTTTATATATATTATGTCACAGATGCCCCTCCATTTAAAAAATACGAACTGAAAAATTGTAATGTACCAATTGAAACATTATTGTGAGCTGCCTTTCTTGTATAGGTGCCTCGTTATTTGCTTTAAATTCATTTCTGAATTGATAAAATGTGGAAATGTCAGTTCAGCTTTTCCCCCCAATATATTTTATCTGTCTATATGAGTCGATGAACCTCTCTGTACAACACTTCTGGAATTTTTAAAAAAAGCACAGAGAAATGTTTAATTGTGTGACTTTTAGGGCACTTCTTGGAAACCATGACATCACAGATAGACTTTTACCTAAGTTGCTTAACCTGACCTTTTATAGCCGAACTTGTATGTTTAAATTCTTTGTACTAATATCCAAATAATCACCTTGTGTCACGGTTTGTTTTTCTAAGTAAGAAAATGTGCTAATTTGATTTTATGTTTAGCTATGTGCATGATTATTTGCTTTGTGGAAATGTGGTTTTTATTCTTTTCTCTATGGAAATACTTTATTTTCTCAAAAGTACTTTCTATTATGGGAACACATGGCTGCTTTATTAGGCTTCATAATTGCAATGCAAATTAGCATACATTGTTGAGTTCAAGACCTCCGAGAACCTAAAACTAAGTTAAGCAAGTAGCAGGACTAAAAAAAAGATGGATACCCTCTTTTCTATTTCTCTTTTCTTCCAAATCCAATAAGAGCTTTGTATGGTAATGAATCCTGAGTGAATTCTCTGAGGATGAAAGGATACTCTGCTTTAAGATTCTCAGTCACAAATAGCTCCAAGATACCCCCCAAATAGAAGGTTCTCCAGATATTTTCTTGCCCTCCCCTAAAAGCAATGAAGGCATTGGGCCATAAGAGTAAGGAAAGAGAGAAGGTGGCCCACTTATTAATCTTTAAAATTTGTAGTCTCACTCTTCAAGTTTTTTATATTGAAATTCTTGTAGGGTGGGGGGTAGGGGAACACATTGTTTTTCTTTAGTGTGAAGTAATCTTGGCACACAAGGTCTATACAAGACTGTAGCTATATCTGTTTGAGAACTGGTAGTTATAGAAATCCTCAAAACAGTTTTTCTAGTGAGACCAGTTGAAAACCTGCCCCAGCTACATCAAATCAGCCCACAGAATTGTAAGAGAGAATAAAATGGTTATTTTAAGACATTGAAATGTGGAGTGGAAAAAAAATTTGGAGTGGTTTGTTACACAGCAAAAGCTAACTGATACATGTGGTTTCAAATACTGCAGTAGAATCTGAAGAAGACTTTCTATCCATTCAGTGATCAAGGAAATTTGAGACCATAGTTGTGGCTTAGAATAAAGGAAGATAGGGGGGAGCATTTGTAATAAAAGGCAGTGTCCCAGTGATCCAGATTAAAGGAAGAGATGTGCCCTAGCCAGTTTAGCTCAGTGGATAGAGTGTCAGCCTGCAGACTGAAGGGTCCTAGGTCCAATTCTGGTCAAGGGCACATGCCAGGGTTGCAGGCTCTATCCCCAGTAGGGGGTGTGCAAGAGGCAGCCAATCAGTGATTCTCTCCCTCTCCCTTCCTCTCTGAAATCAATAAAAATGTATTTTAAAAAATGAAGGAAGAGATGTTGAACCAAAAATGAAATAGGAAGGCCTATGAATCATGTTATACATGGATAAAAATAATGCATAAATCTAATATTTCATGTTTCTCTAATATTTGTAGCAGAGACTTCTAGTTACCTATCCAGTATCCATTCTCACCCTTTCCCTTACTAATGTAAGCATATATAAATATATTTGGGAGACCCCTATCTGGTTTGGCTCTGTAGATAAGAGCATTGGCCCGTAGACTGAAGGGTCCCAGGTTTGATTCCAGCCAAGGGCACATGCCTAGGTTGTGGGCTTGATCCCCAGTAGGGGGCGTGCAGGAGGCAGCCAATCAATGATTCTCATCATTGATGTTTCTATCTCTCTATCCCTCTCCCTTCCTCTCTAAAATCAATAAAAATATATTTTAAAATATATATATTTGGGGGTTAGTGGGCATTATACTCAACTAAAGGACTGCATTTCTCAAAATCTCTTTCAGTTGGAGGAGGCCACTGAAGCATTGGTAGGCTTCCAGGAAGGATCATTAAAGAGGGCTCTCAGCTGGCAGCACACTTTTGCCATCTCTCTTCTTCCTTCTTCCCGCCTTCAATGTGGTTGTGAAGGCAGCTACTCTATGAGGTACTTCGTGATCCTGAGGGCAAGGACCACACCCTATAACAGAGTGCATAGCTGGAGGAAGCCTGGATCACTGACGACATTATGGCGTCTCTACAGCTGCGCAGACTGGTCACTGCTCAATATTTTATTAAGTGAAAGAAAAAATATCCTTTGTTGGCCTACCTAGGATTTCAAACAAAGCACAATCCAGACTCAGGTGACCACTCTCCCTGCTCCCTGGGGGCTACTTCTGCCATTTTCACCACAAGACCATAGTCTTGGGGATTAACTTTTTAGACCCTTAAATACCAATACATTGGCACTCTCCCTTCCAGGAGCATGCCCATGCCTTTCCCTTTCCTTTCCCTCTCCTCCCCCCATCCCTTCCTCATTCCCAAGCCCCAAGAGCCCTTCCTACCTCTATAACATGTTTCCTACACCCATTTCTTCTAGGAATTATTTCTTTTTAAAAATATATATTTTTGCCGAAACCGGTTTGGCTCAGTGGATGGAGCGTCGGCCTGCGGACTGAGAGGTCCCAGGTTTGATTCCGGTCAAGGGCATGTACCTGGGTTGCGGGCACATCCCCAGTGGGAGATGTGCAGGAGGCGGCTGATCGATGATTCTCTCTCATCGATGTTTCTAACTCTCTATCTCTCTCCCTTCCTCTCTGTAAAAAATCAATAAAATATATTTAAAAAATATATATATATATTTTTATTGATTTCAGAGAAAAAAGGAAGGAAGAGAGAGAGACATCAGTGATGAGAGAGAATCATGGATCGGTTGCCTCCTGCACGCCCCCTACTGGGGATTGAGCCCGCAACCCGGGCATGTGCCCTGACTGAGAATCAAACCATGACCTCCTAGTTCATAGGTCGATGCTCAACCATTGAGCCACAGGAATAGGAATTATTTCTACTTCTGTGATTTACCAAATAAATATTCTCATACAGTTAAATAAATACATAAACAAACAAACAAAATACCAACATATTGTTTTAAATTCCAATCAACAGCCTGTAGTGTCATGGAGCTCTAACCTGCACCCGCACCGAATCATACTTTGCTTCCTTTGGGGAAATCTAAGGTCAGCTAATTCCGCCATGACTCCCATATCTGTTGACCCTGGCCATGATCCAATGTGCAAACCCCCCATGTCATCCACGCTCTCGCACTGTCTCACCCCAACACTGTTATGAGCTTCCTCTTCTGGACACTAACTCCCACTGTTTCTGTCCCCGCCCCCATCACACATACTCCACAGTCTGGTAAACAAACTCTGCTACATCGTAATTCATGCCAGCGATGTCTTCCTCCGTCTCTCAGCCTTAGCTGAACTGAGCTCTCTCCCATAGCCACTTCTACCCCTGTAGCTTGATCAAATGGCTGCCACTCATCCTCCCACAGTGCATTCTCCTCACCCTACTCTTGTTTACAGTCTCTTATTTCTTGATTTCCATGTAAAAACCACTGTTCATTGGAGGTGCCATTAAGTAGCTCTCCAGCCCGCTGTCCTTCCTAGCCATTGTCATCAATCAATCTGTGCAGATGACATCTGTGCAAATGACCCATCCAATATCCTGGCCTCACAGGTCTTTGACCTCCTCCAGTCACTGTCACTGTCCTTTTAAAAAGCTTTTCCCTCATGAGTCCAAGCTGCGGTCACACAGCTCTCCTGCTCAAAGTGAGACACTTTCCACTGGCACCATTCATTTTTGAGACCTTCTCAGAGTTCCAGCAGTGCCCCCTTGTGGCAGCCTATGTGCATATGTATGTGGCTGCCACCAGGGAAACAGCTAAAAGGACTGTCTTCAGCATCAGCCCCCTACCCCCTCACCCCCCATTGCTCCATCTCTCCCTTTTCCGGTGTCTAGTGAACTCATACTTCTTTCTGGATACCCAAAACCTTACAGTTCAGTCACCCCTGAGATCTTGAAGAATCCAATCTTGCAGAACTCTCATTCTCTTCTATCAACGCTTACTGGTCCTATGTCCTGTTCCGCTGGTCTCTGCCAAGTGAAGGGAGGCTACCCTTCAAAGATAACTCAAGTGTCAGGAATAAGCAGGTGCAAGTATAACTTTTACTAACTCATATTTTCTGTTGTATAATAGCAGCTTCAATGCCTTCATACCAAGGAGTAAGAAGGCAATTCCAGCTCCATGGTAAGATCAGGCGTTCTCTCTTTTCTTCTGTAAGAGAACATTTCTTTTTTCAGGGATTCTCTTCTGATGGCCCTCAAATCTCACAGCTACGTTAAAATGGGGGCTGTGTCGGTTAGTGTTTGTGGGTAGCAAGCAACAGAAACATCTCAGCTAACATGTCAAAGGGAAGTTGCAGTAAAAAAGCAGGAGTGTGCAGGCAAGTGGGAGGATCAGTGAGCCAGGCTTGGAAATGGTCTGCAGTGCTAGCAGCAGAGCTATAGAAAAAAGTCATTGCTGACCAGGATGCTGCCATTGCCAGAATGACCTCACACTGTTAGTCTCCACATTGTTCTGCTCAAAATTCACATTCTGGGAGGGGTGTGCATTTGGGCCAGCCTGGGTCATGTGGCTGCTCCCAGCTAGGGCAGATTGGGGTAATTAATTAGCTTTTCAGAGAGTGGGCTAAAAGCTGCTGACCCAAACCCACCGGAGTCCCCACGTGGACCATCTCACATAAACGCTGGGATTGAGTACATGCCAACATACCAGTCTAACTGATGTACTCTTGTCATGACAAATGAGTTGATGCCTTTGTTTTCTTTAGCAACTAGAAACTTAGTTGATGTTTGGGTTGGTTTTTAAACTAAGAACAACTAATAAAAACTGGTATATGAGCTCGGCCAGTGTTGCTCAGTGGTCGAGGATCGACCCATGAAGCAGGAGGATACAGTTCAATTCCCGGTCAGGACACATGCCTGGGTTTCAGGCTTCATCCCCAGTGGGGGGTGTGCGGGAGGCAGCCAATTGATGATTCTCTCTCATAATTGATGTTTCTGACTCTCTCCCTTTCTCTCTCTGAAATCAATAAAAACATTTTTTAAAAAACTAGTCCTTAGGTCTTTTACACTGCTGGTTAAATTTATTCCCAGGTATTTTGTTGTTGTTAATCCTCATCCAAGGATATTTTCCCACTGATTTTTAGAGAGAGTGGAAGCAAGGGGGAGAGACAGAGAGAGAGAAACATCGATGTGAGAGAGACATATTAATTGGCTGCCTCCCGCATGTGCCCTGACGGGGGCCGGGGATTGAGCCTGCAACCAAGGTACCTGCCCTTGACCAGACTCGAACCGTCGACCCTTCAGTCAGTCCGTGGGCCAACACTCTAACCACTGAGAAAACTGGCTAGGGCAATTCCCAGGTATTTTTTGTTGATGCAATTATAAATGCGATTGTTTTCTCAGTTTCTCTTTCTGATAGTTCATTATTGGTGTATAAAAATGCAACTGATTTCTGGATATTTCTTTTGTATTCTGCTACTTTATTGAATTCATTTATCAGTTGCAGTTTTTTGGCAGAGTCTTTAGGGTTCTCTGTGTACAGTACATGTCATCTGCTATATTGTCATTTTTGATGAATGGTCCCTCTGGCAGCACTCCCAGGTTATACCATGAAAGGGGGGCTGTGGATGATGAGCACAGTTTGTCCATGAGAATGGGCCTCGAAGCAACATGGTGCAAGAACAAAGGACAAGGAAGCAGCACGGACCAGTGCTTTGTAGTTCAGGGTTTATGTCTTGCGACTCTGATGAACTGCTGAGAACCAAAATGAAGTGAGGCGTTTCATGGAGCAGTCGGTACAGGATCACTGGCAGCCTGTGCTCTTCCTGGTAAGAAGCCACTCTGACAAAATGAAATCCCAGCGGTAGGCTGCAGCTCAGATTTCCTAACCACAGTACAAAAGACAGTCGAGTAGGCAGGTCTTTGAATAGAGTTGGCATCCTTTCATCCCACTTTTTTTGTACTTTTCCTATATTTTTCTGATTAAATGGAATTTTGGAGCAGCCCCAGTAACCAAGTAGTATAAATATTGTTTCATTGCCTCTAAATTTCCATCCTATGAGCTACACCAAGAAGTTATTAAAGCCAGACTTGCCTGCCCTTCAAATGTGTTTCTCTTTGCTGTTCGGGAGTTACAAACCACACCTGAGCTGAGGGAAGGTTGGAGCTTTGAATTGGATGAGTAGTTGATTTTTTTACATTAGGTTAGAATGGGTTTTAATTACCTAAAAACGAAGATGATTTCTTGATACCTGAAAGTAATTGGAAAAAGCCTCAGGCTCCAGCCGGAGGAGCCATGGGAAAGGGGAGATAGCCTACAGAGCTTTGTTTCAAGGCAGTGATGAGAGAACAATGTGTCTTCTGACATTCACCCTACGGAGCCCAGCCTGTCCAATAAAACTGATTTACAGATGTCTCACTTTGTTCTTGTGATAGAAACAACCTTCTAGCAATCATCTTTTGAAACTAAAGTCTCTTAGGTTACATCCAGAATGGACTTGCAGTATTTCAACGGTTTTTTAAACTGAGTTACTGCTGCTCTTTTTTATCTTTTAACTTTTTTATTTTTTATTTTGGCTAATTATGGCTGTAGTCTTGGCCTTGTCTTCCCTTCTTCTAGGTAAGGTTTATTACATTGCTCCATCTTAGAATTGCCCTGCTTCCTGACAGCATCCAGTCCAGAGCAAACCCCTGCTTCCTTGAACCGCCCCCCAAGTTGTCTTACAGGAGGGGATCAGCAAAGAAGAGAGCCACATTCTGAGTCTAGTTGTACCATCACTTTGGTTTTATTGAGCCCTTCCAGGGGAAGATGTGCACTGGTGATTACTGCGGGATGCACTTGTCTACTTAATGAATGTTCACTACTTTCACATTAGCTGGTGCATGCTAGGGGTGCAATAAATGCTCGTGGAATTAATCTCAGCGTTACATAGGTAATGAACATTTTGTCCAAAGTTTTGCCAATATTCAACTGAGCACTGTCTTGACTGGAAGCAGAAATGGAACGTTGCAGAGCAGTTCCACAAACCGCTGCTGAAAAACAATACCCGCACTAGTTTCTTCCGTCCTTCGAGGCTGCACTGTTGGCCCTGGGCCAGCCGCCTCCAGCGAGCGGCCCCGACCCGCCCCGGGGCCGCTGGTCGCTGTGCGCAGGCGCTGAATCCCGGCTGTGTTTTCCAGTCTGCGGGCTTTGATTGGCTGAACCTTGGTGGTCCCGCCCTGGAAACCGGAAGTCCACATTAGACTCGGAGGCCGCGGAGGGCTCCACGCTCAGCCGGCTCTTCTTGGTGAGCCACGCCCCGGGTTTGCCTAGGTCTCTGCGCGGGGAGTCCTGGTGCGCCCTGGGCCTTGGGTGGGGGAGGCCTGAACGTTCCTTTGTCCCCTCCGCCCCGAGGGCCCCGGGGTGGGCAGATCCCTCTGGGCCGCCCCTACTTGTGTTGGGTGCCAGGCTGTCACCCCAGAACGGTTTGCTGCAGGCTTGGCTTGTCGCTCCACCCCACCCACCGGAACCTGAACCCGGGCCAGAGCGGGCCCTTGGGTTTGTCCCTTCCATTCATTTGCTAGGGATCATCTTAACGTGAGAGGCCCCTAGCGCAGTACAGTATTGACAGTTCAGAAACAGAGACGCCCCTACGGACAACAACATAAACCGATGAACAAAAACAGATCTAGAGACAGGAGACTGTCAAACCTCAGAGGGGAGGCAGGAGAGGGTGGGGGGAAGGGGGAGAGACCAACCAAAGGACTTGTATGCAAGCCTATAGGCCTAACCAATGGACACAGACAACAGGGGGGTGAGGGCATGAGGGGAGGGAGGGGGAACAATGGGGGGATAAAGACACATTTGTAATACCTTAATCAATAAAGGGGGGGAAAATTAAAAAAAAAAACATTTGGCATTTCTCTCCCCTAGAGGAAGGGGCTCCCAGTGTAGCTGGATTAGATCTTAGATCTAAAGTTCTAATCAGATGTCAGTTACTGCTAATTTGTAAACTTTTGGAAAATTTTCTTTCGTCTTCCACTCTTCGGGGTTTAGGCCAGATGTGTGCACCTTGCACATACTGTAATACTAGTTAATAATGACAAGCTTTTATATGCATACTCTTGCTGGCGCTGTATACACTCTCTTTTTGGTATGTATTCAGAATCTAGAGGTATAGGTGTGTATCTAAGCATTATCTATATTAGCATATGTTCTAGAACTGTTATCCAATATGGTAGCCACTAGCTACATAGGCAATTGAGTACTTGAAATGTGCCTGGTCTGAATTGAGTTGTGCAGTAAGCATAAAACAGCGAAATTTTTGAGAATTAGTATGAAAAATATAAAGTATCTCAATAATTTTTTATGTCACATGTTGAAGTAGCAGTATTTTGGATAAACTGGGTTAAGTAAAATGTATTATTAATTTCACCTGTCTGGTGGTTTTTTTGTTTTGTTTTGTCTTGTTTTCTATTTTAGAGAGGAAGGGAGAGGGAGAGAGAGATAGAAACATCAATGATGAGAGAATAATTGACCAGCCGCCTCCCATAAGCCCCACATGGGATCTAGCCTGTCACCAGGCATGTGCCGTGACCTCCAGGTTTATAGTTCGAGGCTTAACCACTGAGCACCACCAGCTGAAGTCACCTGTCTGTTTTTTTAACGTGGCTGCTAGACAATTTTAAATTCTATCTGTGGCTTGCATTATGTTTCTATTGGACAGCAATGTTCTAGAAAAGGGATCAGCAAACTGACCTGCAGCTGAATGCAGCCTGCCTGCTTTTGAAAAAAAGATTGATTGGAGCAAAGCCACGCCCACTTGTGTATGCATTGGCAGTGTTGCTGTTTCTGCTGCAAGAGCAGCGGAGTTGAGTAGTGTGTACTGAGATCGGATGGCTTGTGAAGCCTAAAATATTTGTTGTTTGGCCTTTTAAAGAAAAAGTTTGCCAACCCCCTGTTCTAGAGCAATGCCTGGTATTATAGCAGATATATGTAAACCTTTTCACTGTAGTCCTGTGTAATTGCCAGTCAGGCTTACTGTGTGACAGGTGTAGTTCTAAGGACTTTATGAGGACTATGTCGTTTAATTCTCATATTAATCCTAGGATGTTGGATTTCCCCCATTTTGTAGATGAGGACAATGGGGCACAGAATGGTCATGCAGCTTACCCAGCATGCTCAACACACCTCACTTCTGGGGACTGTACCTTCTTGAACCTCTTTATCCCCACATGGCTTGACTCCTGGACCCCACTTGATTAGCCGACAGTAGACACCATGTTCTTTTTGTTTTTAACTAGAATTTCTGTTAATGATTGTTAATTTTTATTTATTTATTTGTTTATTTATTTTAAATTCGTGTTGTCGTTAATTTTCCCCTGTGATATTTTTCTATTGATTTTTTAGAGAGAGTGGGAGGGAAGGGGAAGAGACAGAGAGAGGGGCTCGAGCCTGCAACCGAGGTATATGCCCTTGACCAGAATCGAACCCAGGATCCATCAGTCCTCAGGCCAACGCTCTTCCCACTGGGCCAAAACAGCTAGGGCTGTGAATGATTTTTTTATACTAAAATTGAGATGAGCTTAGTCTCTGGTGGAAGAAGCTGAGGGGGCCCTGAGCTCAGGTGCAGTGGGTGCAAGCAAGGTGATCTGTATGAAAAGAATGAAGTTCGCCAGCAGAGAGGAGGGAGCATCCTGAATTTAACAAAAAGTATTGGGTGAGTAATTCTGAGCATTGGCCAGGTGTTTGCCAGATGTGTATCAGCGAATGAAACATGTCATTCTTAGGGTCTTGTGGGGGAGACGGACAATAAAAAAATTTAATGTAATATGCACCATGAAAAAACAGTGCAAATACTTGATGTTTTTAACAGGTGTCCTCATCTGTAAGATGGAAATGAGCCTGTCTCGGTTATTGTGAGGATCCAGATGACATGAGTGTACTGCAGGTGGAGTTGCTCAATAAATATACATTGCCTTCTGCTACTACGAGGTAAGAGGGGAAATGAATATGGGGAATTGAGTGCATCATGACACCTGACACAGGGCAGTCACCACTTGTAATTTATAGAGGTTTTTGATTAGTTGTGCCCAGCAGGTGTTTTTAATATTTCCTGATTTAACGGGGCTCATCTAGCCGAAGCGCTGTCAGGGAGGTTCCGTGCGTTCAGTCTGGGAGCAAGATGACAGGCTGATAGCAGTGCCCCTGGGACGTTCCTGCTGTGGGCAGGGAGTTACGCCTGTGCAGTGGTCGCAGCTCTGGTTTCAATCAGAATCGCCTGGAGCGCTGACAGAATACCCAGGCCTACCTTCGCAGATTCTGATTTATTATGATATCATTCTATCCCACAAGGGCCTGGCATTGCTGTTTTTGGTTTTGCTGCTTACTTTCTCCAGATGGTTCGGATTTGCAGTGAGGCTTGAGACCCACTCAATGATGACTGATAAAGGCCAGGCTCAGGGAGCTACGGGGGCAAAGGCCCAGAGCTGTGAAGCTGGCTGAGCCTTCGGTGGTTCAGCCGGGCACAGGGGGGGCGGGCTGGAAGGGGGCGTTTCATTACCTGGCCAAGGACCTTGGTTCCATCCTGAGAGCAGAAGGCAATCCCTGAAGGGCTCTAAGTGGGAGAATGAGGGGATATCTTGGTAAGATATGTACTAGAGCAGTGGTTCTCAACCTTCCTAATGCCGCGACCCTTTAATACAGTTCCTCATGTTGTGGTGACCCCCAACCATAAAATTATTTTCGTTGCTACTTCATCACTGTAATGTTGCTACTGTTATGAATCGTCACGTAAATATCTGATATGCAGGATGTATTTTCATTGTTACAAATTGAACATAATGAAAGCATAGTGATTCATCACAAAAACAGTATGTAATTATATATGTGTTTTCCTATGGTCTTAGGCGACCCCTGTGAAAGGGTCGTTCGACCCCCAAAGGGGTCGTGACCCACAGGTTGAGAACCGCTGTATTAGAGGATGACCCTCTAACGAAGTGGCAGGAAGGCAGTGAGGATGCAAGTGGAGCTGGTCAGATGACAGCCAGCCCAGATTCGGTGTCCTCCTATGTGAGTCTCCTGGTGGATCGTGTCTATCTTTGTGGGTCATAATTGGCTGCATTTTTCTGTCTGTATTCCTTCCACTGAGCTGGCAGCTCCTTCAAAGCAGAGACTATTGAGGCTCAGCATCTATCATGTACTAGACACATACGAAATTTTTTATTAAATGAACCATGTAGAACTCGAAACTGGACACACAGCTCACTTTGTCATTTTATGACAGTTCGCAAAATTTTGTATCCCAGTTGCTTCCACACTAGACGCCCCCCCCCCACTAGGGTAATAAGGGATTTATATTCACCTGATTGCCCCATGGGGGGAATAGAAAGTTTGACAGGATTTAAATGCTGTTAAAAAGATGGAGAGCCCTAGCCGGTTTGGCTCAGTGGATAGAGCGTCAGCCTGCAGACTGAAGGGTCCCAGGGTCGATTCTGGTCAAGGGAGGACACATGCCCAGGCTCCAGACTCAAACCCCAGTAGGGGGCCCACAGGAGGAGCAGATCAGTGATTCTCTCTCATCATTGATGTTTCTGACTCTCTTTCCCTCTCCCTTACTCTCTGAAATCAATAAAAAATATATATATTTTAAAAAGATGGAGAATGGAAAACAGTATGGCAGATCCTTGAAAAATTAAAAATAGAATTACATATGATCCAGCAATCCCACTTTTGGTATATACCCAAAGAATTGAAAGCAGGGCCTCGAAGACATATTTGTACCCCCATGTTCATAGCATCTCTATTCACAAGAGCCAAAAGGTGGAGGCAACCCAAGTGTCCATCAGTGGATGACTGGATAAGCAACATGTGGCCTCTGTACTCAATGGAATATTTTTCAGCCTTAAAAAGGAAGGAAATCCTGGCACATGCTGCAACATGGATCAACATTGATGATATTACGCTAAGTGAAATAAGCCAGTCATAAAAAGACAAATACTGTATGATTCACCTTATATGAGATATATAAAGTACTGAAATTCATAGATATTGTAAATAGAATGATGGCTTCCCACGGCTGCAGGGAAGGGGGAGAGAAAGGAATGGGGAGTTAGTGTTTAAGGGCACAAAGTTTGTTTTGCAAGATGGAAAAAAAAGGTTCTGGAGGTTGGTTGCACAACACTGAATGTACTTAACACTTCTGAACTGTAGACTCGAAAAGGGTTAGGATGGTAAATTTTGTGGTCTATAGTTTACCACAATTAAAGATGGAAAATGAATAATTATGGAGGAGAGCTAAATAGAGGGACATGTGGAATGAAGAGCAAAGTGCTTACACATGAATGCATTCACTTCTGTAGATTGATGTGCGTAAGAGACAAGTTTTGCTAGGATGCCAGACTGCTGCTCTCCTGGCACTGATGTCCTGAAGCTGTAGTTAAATTCCCCTTCAGAGTCTCCTTGAGACTCTGACCCTTCGTTGAGAAATTCTGACCTGAGTTAAATATTGCCTAATTGCCATGTGGGCACTGTAGGCCTGTCTCTTATTAACCACCTTGTTAACCTCCAGCTAACTTCAATCCTGATTTCGTTGGTATTCATGCATATAGAGTGAATATAGAAGGCAGGCAGGATGAATATTTCTTCTTGGTTAGGAAACTTTCCAGCAAGTGGGGGAGGGCTTGGGACCTCATCATCATGACATGGCTGCTTGACTTCCTCCAGATCCCAAGATGTCAGGCGGACAATTTTGAGATAAATATCCAGCAGTCGAGGGTCTTTTTTATTTTTCTGTGCTATCTTTCTTCTTTGTTTCCTGAGCCTTTGATTTTGGGGGAAGTGGAATCTTAAAAAAGGAAAAACCATGGCCGTGAAGTACTGAATGGATAATTAGAAAAATAGCCACTTAAGATCCTGAATTGATGGCCCATTGAGTGACTATTAAATGACTGGGGAAAAAAAAAAAAGACTGCCAAGGTTGTCTACTTTCTGGTGGTAAAAATGCAAGACTTGGGATCTTGAGGAACATGGAAACACCAGAAGGAATCCCATAGTTGTGGCCAAGAGTACTTAATTTTTTAAAGGGTACTTAATTCTTATATTTGGTGATAAAGTCTGAGAGGAGAGTCAACTGTTTTAGAGTCAGGGTAGACTCCTGAGGAGACTATGAATGCTAATATGAATGCAAAGCCATGGTGATAGAGTACCTTCGCAGTATTCTGATTCCAGAGGGAAGGTTTGTTGAGCCACTCACATTGCCATTTTTCTTTTTCTTTTTTTTTTTAAAATATATTTTATTGATTTTTTACAGAGAGGAAGGGAGAGAGAAAGAGAGTTATGAACATCGATGAGAGAGAAACATCGATCAACTTCCTCCTGCATATCCCCCACTGGGGATGTGCCCGCAACTCAGGTACATGCCCTTGACCGGAATCGAACCTGGGACCTTTCATTCTGAAGGCCGACGCTCTATCCACTGAGCCAAACCGGTTTTGGCACATTGCCATTTTTCAGTAGGCACATATATATTTTTAAAATATATAGTTTTATTGATTTCAGAGAGGAAGGGAGAGGGAGAGAGAGATAGAAACATCAATGATGAGAGAGAATCATTGATTGGCTGCCTCCTGCACACCCCCTACTGGGAAATAGAGCCTGTAACCCAGGCATGTGCCCTGACCAGGAATCTAACCGTAACCTGGTTCATATGTCAACACTCAACCACTGAGCCACACCAACAGGGCTAGGCACATATCTTAAATGTATATAGAATTTATCATGGAATCATATTAGACTAATAACTTTTGTGATTATGAAAATAATACATAGTCATCATGGAAATCCGAAAAGAGTAAGAGAACAAAAAAAAATAACCTAAATCTTGCCGTTCAGAAAATCCCAGTCTGACATTTTGTGTATATATTTTCAGCCTTTTCACATATGATTTTTAAGTAAAATTTGGTTCAGACTCTATATGTTGTTTTTAAATAACAGCTTTATTCAGATATAATTTATATACCATACAATTCCCCTATTTAACATGTATACTTTAGTACTGGAGGTTAGTTGCACAACACTGAATGTACTCAACATTACTGAACTGACCACTTGAAAAGGGTTAAGATGGTTCATTTTAATGATATGTGTGGTTTTTAGTATATTGACAGTTGCACAACTTGTCACCACAATCACCTTTAGAGAAGATTTTCCACCTACCCCAAGAAAAACTGCACCCATTAACAGCCACTCCCCTTCTCATTCCACCCACTGGTGCCCCAACCCCCCAGCCCTAGCCAACCACCAGTTTCCTTTGTGTCTCTGTGCCTTTCACTTAGCACAGTGTTTTCAAGGGTCATCCATGTTGGAATGTGTATCAGAATCTCATTTCTTTTCTTTTAAAAATATTTTTTATTGATTTCAGAGAGGAAGGGAGAGGGAAAGAGAGAGAGAGAAACAGCAATGGTGAGAGAGAATCATTGATCGGCTGCCTCCTGCATGCCCCACACTGGGGATCGAGCCCACAACCCGGGCATGTGCCCTGACCAGGATTCGAACTGTGACCTCCTCGTTCATAGGTGGATGCTCAACCACTGAGCCATGCCAGCCAGGCAGAATCTCATTTCTTTTTATTGCCAAATATCATTCCGTTATATGGATGTACCACATTTGGTATATTCATCCATCAGTTGATGGACATTTGGGTTGTTCCTACTCTTTGTTTTGAATATTGCTGCTATGAACATTCATGTTTAACCATTTGGGACCTTCTCGTTTCTTCTCAGTTTGAAGGAAATTCTTAGCTATCCAGCCTCCACACCACTCATTTCCTTACAGTAATTTATAGAAGTAGATTTGCTGTCTAAAAGGACATTACATGTTACAGCTCTTGTCAGATGGTTTCTAGGAAGTCTACATTCATTCTCTCTGGAATCACTTCAGTGTTATTAGCCTGTATATGTTCAGTGATGCTGTTTAATACCAAGTGCTGTAAAATAGGAGTCCATGAATTTTTTTTATTGATTTTTTTACAGAGAGGAAGGGAGAGGGATAGAGAGTCAGAAACATTGATGAGAGAGAAACACTGATCAGCTGCCTCCTTGCATGCCCCCTACTGGGGATCGAGCCTGCAACCAAGGTATATGCCCTTCACCGGAATTGAACCTGGGGCCCTTTAGTTCGTGGGCCGACACTCTATCCACTAAGCCAAACCAGTCAGGGAGGAGTCCATGAATTTTTTAAAAGACAGAGTCCCTGCCATCAAGGTGCTTATGTTCACATTTAGCCAGATGGGCAGATCTAGATCCACGGTTTTCATGTAGACAAGATGGTAGACATTATGTGGAGAGAAACATAGACTGGTGAGCTAGAGTAAACATTGGCCTGCCCGGGATGAGATTCACTCAGATATAATCATCAAGCAACTTTTTACACCTAAAAGTAAAAAAAAAAAAAAAAAAAAAAGGAAGAAAAGAAAAGAAAAAAGTTAACAGAGCCAAACTGCAGCCTAGGGACCAGTTAGTCCAGTGTCATAAACCCTCTGGATCGCTTCTAACGGTTCTCAACCTGTGGGTCGGGACCCCTGAAGATACATCCTGCATATCAGATATTTACATTACGACTCATAACAGTAGCAAAATTACAGTGATGAAGTAGCAACGAAAATAATGTTATGGTGGGGGGTCACCACAACATGAGGAACTGTATTCAAGGGTCGTGGCATTAGGAAGGTTGAGAACCACTGGTAGCCTTAGTGTAAACCTTTCCCCTGTTCTCCAGAAGACTCAGATGTCAGCACAGTGGGGCCCATCAGACCTGGCTCCGGCTGCCTCCCAACCTGTGCTAGCTCACGACCTCTTTAGATTCCTTGGGACATCTAAACAGCATCCCCTGTTGCCCTGTTTCTCATTCTTTTATATTCAGAAAAGTACCACTAAAGATTATAAAATTAGCCTGGCTGCCATGGTTCAGTGGTTAGTGTCGACCTATGAACCAGGAGGTCATGGTTTGATTCCTGGTCAGGGCACAAGCCCGGGTTGTGGGCTCGACCCACAGTGTGGAGCGTGCAGGAGGCAGCTGATCAATGATTCTTTCTCATCATTGATATTTCTATCTCTCTCTCCCTTCCTCCCTGAAATCAATAAAAATATTTTTTTAAAATTTCTCTAAGCCCTAACCGGTTTGGCTCAGTGGATAGAGCTCCCACCTGCAGACTGAAGGGTCCCAGGTTCGATTCCGGTCAAGGGCATGTACTTTGGTTGCAGGCACATCCCCAGTAGGGAGTGTGCAGGAGGCAGCTGATCGATGTTTCTCTCTCATCAATGTTTCTAACTCTCTATCCCTCTCCCTTCCTCTCTGTAAAAATCAATAAAATATTTTTTAAAAAATAAAATTTCTCTTAAAAAAAAAAGGTTATAAAATGAGCAAGTAGTTCCCTTATATAGCTGAATATGGGAAGAAGTTTCCAGACTTGCTCAGTCGTACCCTGTTGATGTTGACACTGGCATGATTTCACCCCCAACATGACCACCAGATTCCATGCACAGGAAGTGACAAATCTTGATTCGGGAAGCTCACTGATTAGTAAAATTAGAGGTGGCAAAAGTTATAGCAGCTCTTTAAGCAGCCATTCATGCAGAAGCTGTTTACAGTGCCGCTAAAAAAAAACAAAAAAAACTACTGAGAATCAAACTTTTTAAACGAAACCATGCCCCACTGCAGATCCCGTTTTCTAACATGCCACACCCATTTTTATTACCCAACTCCTTTAGCAAACACCATGTAGGTCACTGGCAGAAAGTGCCACGCTACTAACAGGAAGCCGTGATTGGCAAACACAAGCCTAAGAAAATGGAAAACTCTTTTTCTCTTTGCAGCTGTGAAAATGTCTGCCAGGACTCAGCTAGCGGCCAGAGCTTCCCTTATTGAGCAATTGCTGTCTGAAGGGAAATTTGAGGATCTTGGCAACCACCTGACAGAGCTGGAAACTCTGCACGTGACCAAGGAGCATCTCCAGCAGACACATGTGGTCAGGGCTGTGTACCGTGTCCTCAAAAACTGCCCCACGGTGGCTTTCAAGAAGAAGGCCAAGTGTCTCCTGTCGAAATGGAAAGCTCTTTATAATGATCCTTATTTCAAACCAGGGGACAGCCCCAAATTCTTCCCCGTGGGTGACAAGGACAAAAATTCAGGACTTTCTTATGACTCACGTCCAGATGAGACATTGGGGGGCTCCAGTTCTGATCCTCTGCTATCTTCCCAAGATGCTATAGCAAAAGCCGCTGAAATGCTTATGCCTGAAAACAGCCCAAATGGAATGGAACGTAAGGAAGAGGATGTCAAGGGCGGCGACCCCAAATCCACTGACAAGAGAACAAGTGAGTTGCTACATCCTGCAGTGCCCGTGAGAATGAAATGCACAGAGCTTCTTTATGAAGCTTTAACTAGTTCTTCCACCAGTCAGCCCAAAGCAGAGTTGTGGCAAAGCTTTGCAAGAGAAATTGAAGAGCACGTTTTTGCCCTGTATTCAAAGAACCTCAAAAAATATAAAACTTGTATCAGAAGCAAAGTTGCCAATCTGAAGAACCCCCGAAATTCTCACTTACAACGAAACTTGCTCTCTGGGACCATGTCGCCAAGAGAATTTGCTGAAATGACGGTCATGGATATGGCAAGCAAGGAGCTGAAAGAGTTGAGAGATTCCTACACGGAATCTGGCATTCAGGAGCATTGCCTTCCCCAAGTGATGGAGGGCACCCAGACGGAGAAAATAAAATGCAGACACTGTGAAAAGTTCAATTGCAAGGTCACTGTAATTGACAGAGGAGCACTTTTCCTTCCAAGTTGGGTGCGGAATTCAAACCCAGATGAACAAATGATGACCTATGTAATCTGTAATGAATGTGGGCAACAGTGGTACCATAGCAATTGGGTGTGCTTGTAATTGTAAATAAATGCTCTGGGCCTGGCACATATCTTAAATGTATATAGATTTTGTCAGGAAGTTATCTTAGACTAATAACTACGATTGTGAGAATCAGAAAAGAGTAAGAGAACAAACAAAAATCACCTAAATCTTGCCGTTCAGGAAATCCCAGTCTAAAATGTTGTGTATCTATTTTCAGCCTTTTCACTTGTGATTTTTAAGTAAAATTTGGTTGAGACTCTATATGATGTTTTTTAAATAACAGCTTTATTCAGTTGGCTGGGCGTCCTCTTGTATTCCCTGTCAGGGCACTTGCCCGGGTTGTGGGCTCTGTCCCTGGTAGGGGGCATGCATGCAGGAAGCAGCCAATTGATGTTTCACTCTCACATCGATGTTTCTCTTTCCCTCTCCCTCTCCCTTCCCCTCTCTAAAAATTAATAAAATTAGTTTTAAAAGTAAAATAAGTAAATGTTCTGAACAACAGATAACTGGAGTGAAACCTTTTCTTTATATCACCTTTTTATGCTTGTTTTTAAAATCCTATACAACCCTAAGAAGCCCAGTTGGTGTGGCTCAGTAGTTGAGTGTTGACCTATGAACCAGGAGGACACAGTTGGATTCCTAATCAGGGCACATGCCTGGGTTTTGGGCTCAGATATACAGGAGGCAACCGAACAAGCCTCATCATCAATGTTTCTATCATCAATGTTTCTATCTCTCTCCCTCGCCCTCTCTGAAATATATATATACTAGAGGCCCGGTGCACAAAAATTTGTGCACTCGGGGGGAAGAGGGGGGTCCCTCAGCCCGGCCTGTGCCCTCTCACAGTCTGGGACCCCTCGGGAGATAACGACCTGCTGGCTTAGGCCTGCTCCCTGGTGACAGAGGGCAGGCCTAATCCCTAGGTGCAGCCCCTGGTCGGGCTCAGAGCAGGGCCGATTGGGGAGTTGGGGCGCCGCCCCTTGTCATGCATAGAGCAGGGCGGATTGGGAGGTTGCAATGCCACCTTCAGTCACGCTCAGGGTAGGGCCGATTGGGGGGTTGGGGCACCGCCCCCCGTCACACTCAAGGCAGGGTTGATGGGGAGGTTGCGGCGCCACCCCCTGTCACTCACAGAGCAGGGCCCATCAGGGGGTTGGGGAGCTCCCCCATCACACACAGAGCAGGGCCCATCAGGGGGTTGAGGAGCTCCCCCCGTCACTCACAGAGTAGGGCCAATAGGGGAGTTGGGGCACTGCCCCCTGTCACACACAGAGCAGGGCCGATCAGGGGGTTGGGGCGCTGCCACTGTCACACTCAGGGCAGGGCAGATGGGGAGGTTATGGCTCTACCCCATCACACACAGAGCAGGGCCCGGGGGGGGGGGGAGTTGGGGCACCGCCACTCTCACACTCAGGGCAGGGCCAATGGGGAGGTTATGGTTCTACCCCGTCACACACAGAGCAGGGCCCGTGGGGTGGGGGGGTTGGGGTGCCGTACCCTGTCACACACAGAGCCACAGGTCGATCAGGGGGTTGGGGAGCTCCCCCCTATCAGGCACAGAACTGGGCCGATCAGGGGGTTGGGGCGCCTTCCCCTGTCAGGAACAGAGCAGGGCAGATAGGGAGATTGTGGCCCCGCCCCCTGTCACACACAGAGCTGCAGGGCGATCAGGGGGTTTGGGCGCTGCCCCCTGTCACGCTGATCCCGGTGCCGGGAGGCCTCGCGGCTCCGCTGATCCTGGTGCTGGGAGGCATATTACCCTTTTACTATATAGGATAGAGGCCTGGTGCACGTGTGGGGGCCGGCTGGTTTGCCCTGAAGGGTGTCCTGGATCAGGGTGGGGGTCCCCACTGGGGTGCCTGGCCAGCCTGGGTGAGGGGATGATGGCTGTTTGCAGCTGGTCACACACCATTCAGGGTGGGGGTCCCCACTGGGGTGCCTGGCCAGTCTGGGTGAGGGGCTGAGGGCTGTTTTCAGGCTGGGACTGAAGCTCCCAACTGCTCTTTTCTTTTTCTTTATTTTATTCTGGGCCAGCTTTAGCTCTGAGGCTCCAGCTCTTAGGCATCCGCTGCTGAAAGCAGGTATCTGGTTTGTTTAGGTTCTATAATCGAAACTCTGTATCAATTCCAGCTCTGAGATCCCGGCTCGCTGAAAGCAGGTTTCTGGGGTTTTGTTTAGCTTCTATATTTGTTACAATGTTTGAAACTGCAGGCTCAGAGGCCAGCAAGGCAGGCAGGGAACGTTGGTTTCCTCCGTCACTGAAGCAAGCAAGCCTCATGTTAGTTTCAAGCTGCCTGGCTGCCTGCCGCCATCTTGTCTGGCAGTTAATTTGCATATCTCGCTGATTAGCCAATGGGAAGGGTAGCGGTCGTACGCCAATTACCATGTTTCTCTTTTATTAGATAGGAGATTATATATATATATATATATATATATATATATATATATATATATATATATATATATATATATATATTTAAAACCCTAAGGAAGTCATTTGCTGAAGTCCGCACCACTATCACTAAAAGTTGATGCTTTGGCTAGAGAGTGGATGACTGTCTGCATTGTGCTTTGTGGCCACATAGTACTTTGCTATCCTCAGAGTGTTTGAGAGCATAAGCTATGAGCCTGTTAGAAATGCAGTCTCTCGGCCCCAAGCTACTGAATTCGAACCTGCATTTTGGCAGGATCCCCACGTCATCCTGTCCAAAATAGTTTGAGAAGCGCTACTTTAGCAATAGGCCGATAGTTATCAACAGTGGCTGCATATTAGAATCATTTGGGGAACTTTGAAACTCTACCGAGGCTGAGGGCCAACCCTAGAACAATCACATCTGAATCTGTGGGCTGCAACCCAGACATCAACATTTCCTTTTTAATTTTTTTCCTAAATATGTTTTTTTTATTGATTTTTAGAGAGAGATGGAAGGAGAGGGATAGAGAGAGAGAAACATTGATAGGCTGCCTCCTGCACGCCCCTACTGGGAATCGAGCCTGCAACCCAGGCATGTGCCCTGACCGGAAATGGAACCAGTGACCTCTTGGCTCCTGGGACGATGATCAACCTCTGAGCCACACGGGCCGGGCTTCTTTTTAATTTCTCGACTTATTTTGAGATGCTGTCACAGTTGAGAACTGCTCATACCTAGGCTGTCACTCGACCCTTTTCATGGTTCTAAGAAAAGACTGTTGTTCTGTATACTTTACAGGTGATGAAACAGGTCCACAGAGATGCTGTGACTTGCCCAAGCTACACAACCACAGGTAGCCCAACTCAAGCTGCTCCCAGCTTTTCTTCCTCCAAATTCACTGTCAGTGACTGCCTCAATATTAACTTCTTTTTTTTTTTAATCCTCACCCAAGAACATGTTTCTCATTGATTTTTAGAGAGAGAGGAAAAGAGGGAGAGAGAGGAAAAACATTGATGTGAGAGAGAAATATCGATCAGTTGCCTCATATGCACCAACACCAGGCATCAAACCCACAACCCGGGTATGTGCCCTGACCAGGAATCGAACCTGCGGCCCTTCAGTGCACTGGACGATGCTCCAACCAGCTGAGCTGCACCGGCCAGGCTACTTTGACTTCTGAGAAACGTGTTCCTAGAGATGCAGGACAAAGTGAATAGTGCCTCTAGGCTCTAACATTGTGTAACTAGAACTTTGTTATTTTTCCCTCTTTTCTCAGTTTACAGGTCTCCCTTAAGCCGCGAAAGTTACCCTATAACTAATCCTACAGTGTTTTATTTTGAGTCCTTGATTTGTGGAAGGAGTTATGGGGTGTTTTTTTTTCTTTGCAAAGTCTCCAGGGTATGTAAACTCTTCAACTATGACAGGGGTTCTCAACCTGTGGGCCGTGACCCCTTTGGCGGTCGAACGACCCTTTCACAGGGGTAACCTAAGACTATCCTGCATATCAGATATTTACATGATGACTCATAACAGTCGCAACATGACAGTTATGAAGTAGCAACGAAAATAATTTTATGGCTGGGTCACACATGAGGAACTGTATTTAAAAAATCAGAAGGTTGAGAACCACTGAACTTTGACCTTTAGTTTCTGATGTTAGGGAGTCTTCATGTTCTCAAGGGCATGTGTTTTAGGTCTGCAGGGGAGGACAAAACACTTGGGAGGCTGCAAATTAGACTGAAAACGACACATCAATAAGAGAAAACCAGTTTATTACCACTTGCTACATGATACCCACAGGAGAAACTCAGTGATGAGTAACTCAAAGGGCTGGTTAGAACTTGGGCTTATATGGCATTTTAACAAAGAACAATACATTTGTAGAGAAGACAAAGGAAAGGGGCTTTCGGTTTCTAGGGGCAGCAAACTGGGAAAGTAAATATATGGGGAACCTATGGAAGGTAGTGGTTATTTAGTCATTTGTGTAGTCTCAGTGCCATCTTGTCTCCAGTGATAAGGTTGTTACCCACTTCCTGGTACGGAATTCGTGAGGGGAATTTCTGTTCTGTTTTCAGGGGGAGGGCAGGAAGCTTATCCTGTGTCTGCTTTTTCTCGTTCGCTTTCCTCTCAGAATGATCCTTATATCAGGATGGCATATCCCGGGGTGGCATACTCTGACCCCCTCTAGGTCTGAAGTTCCAAATCTACTTACGGAAAAACAGGAATAAATCAGTCAGACGAAGGCCATTGCTTCAGCCTTTGACTCTCCCAACAGTTCTCTAATAAATGAATTGAAAAGGAAATGACTTCTTTGAGGCCTTGCAAACAGTGTCTAAGCAAGTGGTATAATTGTTTAAACACAGCAAACCTTCTGTGTGGTTGCAGCTGGTTTTTTTCCCCTTTTTTAAACATTCATAGATGTTATGTCGGTGTGGCTCAGTGGTTTAGCATTGACCCCATGAACCAGGAGGTCATGGTTGGATTCCTGGTCAGGGCATGTGCCCAGGTTGCAGGCTCAAACCCAGTGTGGGGCATGCAGGAGGCAGCCAGTTGATGATTCTCTCTCATCATTAATGTTTCCATCTCTCCCTCTCCCTTCCTCTCTCTGAAATCAATAAAACATATTTTAAAGTAAATATTCATAGAATGTTAATTGTAATAGCTTCACCAAGTTTACTTCTGAAAAATAAAAAGAGTACAAGTTTACTTCTGAGTTATCTGCAAACCAGATGACCTGCACATTTGCATAAGTTCTTTTCTCCCAACTTGTTTAACTTGCTTTGCCAGACCCTGAAGGCCTAAGCGCACTGACAGAATTCCCCCAAAGGTGCTCAAAACTAAAATGCCTTTGTGTTTCAAATGGTTTTGAAGAAATCGCTTGAGGCCATCCAGTGCGAATTCTATTTTGGTCCCTTTTCTCCCCGTGACTTCCCAGGGCTGTTTATTGTGAGGTGGCATATTAGTCCTTTAAAGAGAAACTTGCAAAGTCACCTAAAACTTCAAGTTTCACAAAGTGTGGTTTCATGTGACTTGGAATGATCTTAAAGACTATTCAGTGGGTATAAAAGAGCACAGTACGTGAAACCCAAATGTGATTAGTTCATGTCACTCTGCTTTTTGGTTAGGGTTTTTGTGTGTGTGTGTGTGTGTGTGTGTGTGTGTGTGTGTGTGTGTTTTGTTGTTTTTTTAGTGTGTGTGTGTTTTGGGGTTTGGGGGTTTTTTTTGTGGGTAGTTTTTATTTATACTGGAATTTTGCAACCTAAGTTTGCAGACAAAAACGCCTGAAATGGAAATTCTTTTACTCTCCAAGACGTAAAAATCTGGCTAGTCTTCCTCATTTTGTATTAACTTTGTTAGTGACTATTGCAACTAGAGTTGGGAAAAATAGTAATCTGGGTTTTTGCTTTAGATAGCATTTTGTTTTCTAAGCATTGGTAATCATTCTTTCACATCCTATATTTTATTCCCTAAAAATAAAGGTGTTGTTTCTTTTAACTTGTTTGTTTGTTTTGTTAATCCTCACCAGAGGATATTTTTCCATTGATTTTTAGGGAGATTGGAAGAGAGAGGGAAAGACAGAGAGAAACATAGATGTAAGAGAAACACATCAATTGGTTGCCTCCGGCATGGGTCCCGACCAGGGCCCGGATTGGGGAGGAGCCTACAACCAAGGTATGTGCCCTTGACTGGAACCGAACCTGGGACCCTTTGGTCTGCAGGCTGACACTCTATCCACTGAGCCAAACCGGCCAGGGCAAAGATGTTTTTTATTTTATTTTATTTTATTTTATTTTATTTTATTTTATTTTATTTTATTTTATTTTATTATGTTTTAATATATTTTATTGATTTTTTACAGAGAGGAAGGGAGAGGGATATAGAGTTAGAAACATCAATGAGAAACATCGATCAGCTGCCTCCTGCACGCCCCCTACTGGGGATGTGCCCGCAACCAAGGCACATGGCCTTGACTGGAATCGAACCTGGGACCCCTCAGTCCGCAGGCTGACGCTCTATCCACTGAGCCAAACCAGCCAGGGCAAAGGTGTTTTGTTTTGTTTTTAATTGCTTGTAGGGTAAAGGATCTTTTATTTACACTCATTTTTATAGGAAAAGGACCTAAGACTGGAAGGTGTCGTTGTCAAAGATGAGGCATAGCCGAAACTGGTTTGGCTCAGTGGATAGAGCGTCAGCCTGCGGACTGAGAGGTCCCGGGTTCGATTCCGGTCAAGGGCATGTACCTGGGTTGCGGGCACAGGATGTGCAAGAGGCAGCTGATCGATGTTTCTCTCTCATCGATGTTTCTAACTCTCTCTATCTCTCTCTCTTCCTCTCTGTGAAAAATCAATAAAATATATTTAAAAAAAAAAAAAGATGAGGCATAGCAAGGGTCCACAGGCTGAGGCATTGTCACAGGGGGAGAGGGGGAGAGGGGGAGAGGGGGGAGAGGGGGAGAGGGGGAGAGGGGGAGAGGGGGAGAGGTGGGGAGATGAAGTTAAAGGGCCATCGAATTCATGAAGGCCTCCTCGGTCATGATAAGGACTTTGGGGGGGTTTCCAAGCTTGAGGGGAAGCATGGAAGCTAGGGAGTTGGTGGTGATAAGATTTGAATGACCTTTAGGAAGGATTTCTGTGGCTTCTATGTTAAGTTAGATGGGGAAGAAAGCAAGGGTGGATGCAGGCACACCAGTTAAGTGGCCATACCAATGGTCCAAATTTCAAACACAAGGGCACAAAGACAGCTCTCCCTGTATCCTTATGGTTGACAAAGTCCTTGATAATGGGGTTCAGGACATGCTACCCCAAAATATTTTAAGCTGAAGGAATTTGAGAAATGGCAGGTGCAGGAAGGACTCTCTGATCTCCCCATTCTCCCGAGGCAGGTCATAGGACCCATCAGTGAGAGGTGCCCGCCCCACACCCAAGGAAAAGACCATTCTTATGTCTATAGCATAGATGGAGACATGATGAGAGGAACCGGAATGAACAGGCCCCACTAGGTTTCCCTCAGATTATTACCATTGGCTCATAACCTTTGTTCTATCACATTTTCTCATGACTTTCTGCTCTTCATTAAACCAAGTAGAAAAACACTCGGGTTTAACCGTTTGAGTATTGATTTTCTTATCAAAGCTCCTGTGTCATGTAAAACTTACGTTAAATAAATGTGTGTGCTTTCCTCTTGTTAATTTGTCTTTTGTAACAGAGTCCCAGCCAGGAACCTGGATGGGTAGAAGAAAAACGATTTTTCCCTCCCATACATTGGCAATATTGCAAATGGATGCTTCATAAAATACAACCAACCCCAAGTTCCCTACTTGTGGCCCATAATAAGAAATAACAAACAGCACAGAAGCTCTGCGCCATGCAAGGATAGCCTGGATCCTGGTTGCCATGGTTCTGAGGAGCAGCTCTGCACTGGGCACAAACCTCAGTTGTTATACCTGAATGCAGAAAGGCTCTCTTCACGGATTTTCCCACATCACTCTCCTTTTGTCCATGTCACTTCTTTCAAATCCAAACTTGGTACAATTGCAGCTCTGTCTCTTCCCCAGCCCTTCCTGGGATCAGAGGCTCCTTTCATTCCCCATTTCCATTTCCAAGGACCAGTCAGGAAGCCCGCGGCTGGCAGCGCTCCACTGCCTTTGCTAGGGCCGGCCTTCATCTTTCAGGTCAGATTGCTTTGTTATTTATAACTTACCAGTAAGTGCAAAATATTTGACTCAAACATTTTTCTGTCTCTCAGAGGTATTTACTGTAAGGGCCTAGATTATAGAAGGCACCTTCTTTATTTATTTATTTATTTTTAGAAGGCACCTTCTTGCTTTCAGAAGAGCCCACAGCCTGAAGGGAGAACCCATGACGACTTCATGTAATCTCATTTGCAATATTGTTTAAAATTAGGCTTCCAGAGATGTTACTGTGTGTTACCAGAAAGGCTATGCGGTAACAATTGCACATTGCTTTACACTTTGCCAGGTGCTGGGGGCAAAGAGATGACAAGACACCGTCCCAGGCCTCAGGACCCACGAATACAGGTGGAGCGCCAATGGCATGTAGCCAGTAGTCATTTTCCACTTTAAGAGACCGAAGAGGCAGGGGTGCAGGCGTCTAGGCCAGTGATGGCGAACCTATGACACGCGTGTCAGAGGTGACACGCGAACTCATGCTTTTGGTTGATTTTTCTTTGTTAAATGGCATTTAAATCTATAAAATAAATATCAAAAATATAAGTCTTTGTTTTACTATGGTTGCAAATATCAAAAAATTTCTCTATGTGACACGGCACCAGAGTTAAGTTAGGGTTTTTCAAAAGGCTGACACGCCGAGCTCAAAAGGTTCGCCATCACTGGTTTAGGGGAATCGGGGAGGGCTTCACAGAGGCTGTGTCCCTTCAGGCAAATCTTGAAGTTAGCCATCCATTCAGAGGAAGGGCGAAGGATGTTTTACCACCATAGTCACTAGATTCCTGGCACTTTATATACAGCATCTCATTTAATCTTCACAACGACCCTGCCAGCAGTTTGTTTTTTATTTTTTAAATATATTTTTTATTGATTTAAGAAAGGAAATGAGAAAGAGAGAGATAGAAACATCAATGATGAGAGAGAATCATTGATTGGCTGCCTCCTGCACGCCCCCTACTAGAGATCAAGCCAGCAACCCCAGCCTGTGTGCTGACGGAGGAATTGAACTGTGACCTCCTGGTTCATAGGTCAACACTCAACCACTGAGCAACACTGGCCGGGCATTTTAATGGATTTTGATATCATTTAAAAATGAGACAGAAGCTAAAGGGTATGGGGGTTTCTTTGGGGGTATGAAAATGTTCAGAAATTGATTGTGATAATGGTTGCACAACTCTGTGAATAAACACCATTGAATTGATTGCTTTGAATGGGTGAATTGTATGGTCTGTAAAGCTATTATGAAAAAAATCAGCCCGGCCAGCATGGCTCAGTGGTTGAGCATCAACCTATGAACCAGGAAGTCATGGTTCCATTCCCTGTCAGAGCACATGCCCAGGTTGCAGGCTTGATCCCCAGTGGGGCCGTGCAAGAGGCAGCCGATCAATGATTCTCATCACTGATGTTTCTCTCTCTCCCTCTCCTTTCCTCTCAATAAAAATATATTAAAAAATCAAATGAACTGAGAGAGAGAATTAGAGACAGAATCTCCATTGGATATTTACCTCAGTGAGTCATTCTGAACCTTTCTGTACAATTCAGGGTCCAGCGTCCCTCATACCTATAGTGGAGCAAAACAGCAGCCTTCCTCAGAGGGGCCTCCAGGAGGGGGCCGCCAGAACCACTGACAGATGAAGAGGAGTCAGCTGGCGGCCAGGCAGCGTGCTGGGCTCTGGCCTTTGCATTTCTGCATAGAAGGCCCCTTCCTCTTTCAGTCACACATCCAGCAGGGCCAAAGCTTCCATCCACAATCATTGCTCCCCATTTCTCTCTGTTTCTTCCCCATTTCTCAAGCCACAGATTTGAGCTGCCACATACGCCCCCGGTTAGATCTGTGCCCAGAAAAGAAACTGCAGATAAAATCAGCCCCGCACTCTCGCCATTCGCAGTGAGGCCCTGGGATCAGCTGTGTCAGCATCACCTGGGAGCAAATACAGACACCAGGGCCTCATCCAGACCTACTGACTCTGAATCGTCCTTGTCACAAAGCCCTCAATGAGTCCTACGCATGTTCCAGTTTGCAAAATGCTGTCCTGTCCACAGCCATTGGGCCTGCGAACTCTGCCTCCCACTTAACACCTTTGGATGAAACCCCAAGTTCCCAGCTAGCACAGCTCTGTCCACTGGTCTTGGTCACAACCATCTCCACCTTCCATGTTGCTAAATGCAAGGGACACTTCTCAGCCTTGAAACCTATCAGCAGCATTTACACACTTGCTTCCTTCTTGAAAACACTGTTTTCATGTGGCTTACAGCAGGTCACTGGCCTCCTTGCTGGTCATTGACTGTGCCAGGCACACACCTGCCACAGGACCTTTGCACCGGCTGCAGCTTCTGCCTCAAATGCTCTTATCCCAGATTCCCAATGACTTAATTTACCTAGCTCGGATGTCACCCTGGGCAGTGATGCCTTCCCCAAGTACCCTTTCTGATTTGTTTTGGTAGAGCTTATTCACTATTTAGATACAATGCTTTACTTACTTAGTTTGTTAATTGTCTGTTTCCCACCCCCCTCCCTTCACCAAATTGTAAATGCCATAGGGTTAGGGATTTTTGTCTTCTTAGTTTACAGATTATCCCCAACCCTAGAACAGTTCCTGGCACATGGAAAGCCTTCAACAAATATTTACTGAATTAATGCACTTAAAAAAAACCATAATAGCCAGAAATATGACATATCAATACCTATGCATATTTATGTAAAGAATTAAAAACCTGTTTAGAGGGAGTGATTATAGTTTACAACAGGCAAAACAATTTGAGAGTGGAAAGAATGAAGAATTGGAAAAGAGAAAGCATGTTTTTCCCAGAATATTTTTGAGCTTTTCTTTCCCATGTAGTGTCTTTGAGTGAGCATCTATAATAATAAAAGCGTAATATGCTAATTAGACCAGACGTCCTTCTGGATGACCTTCTGGATGATGCCGAGGCTGCGAGGGAAGCCCCGGTCCTGGGTGCCAGAGGGAAGCCAGTGCCAGCAGTTGGGGGAAGGAAGGCCTACTCTTGCATGAATTTCGTGCATCAAGCCTCTAGTCCAGTGGTCGGCAAACTGCGGCCCCTTGAGTGTGGCTCTTCCACAAAATACCACGTGTGGGCACACACGTACAGTGCAGTTGAAACTTCATGGCCACACTCAAGGGGCCAAAGAGCCACATGTGGCTCGTGAGCCGCAGTTTGCCGACCACTGCTCTAGTCAGATATAAAATCTCAGGCCACATATGCTCAAATGCTAGGGTATAGACAATTGTCTTGTTGTCTTAGGACCTTTCCCTTTCTCTGCATTGTTTTCCATTTCAGTATTCAATACCATTTTCACCAGACAAATAAGGAAAAGGAGGTCAGAATAAAATTCTATTTGTTCATGGTTTTATTTGCCAGAAAACCCTGCAAGTATTTAGTAAGGAACATAGTTGAAAGAATTGCTTGGTGATTTCTTCGTTGTTGTTGACTTAATACCTATGTATTACAGACTGTCCTTGAGTGTATGTTGGTGGTTCAAATGTGCCTATATATATATATACTGTTATATATACTGTTTGCAACATATGAGGGTTTTTAAAGCTCATGTGCATTTATTTAGTTTTGTTACAAGTCGGCAGTTTTTTTAATTTAAATTCTACAATTCAGCAGTTGTTAGTGTGTATTCACAAAGTTGTATAACCACCACCGTTATCTAATTTCAGAACACTTTCACCATCCCAAAAAGAAACCTAGTCCCCATTAGCATTCACTTCCCGTCCCTCGCCCCCCCCTCCCCAACCCCTGGCAGCCACTCATCTACTTTCTGTCTCTATGGATTTGCCAGCTCCAGACATTTCATATACGTGGAATCATACCATATGTGCTCTTTTGTGTCTGGCTTCTTTCACATGAGTTGTTTTTTTAAAACTCAAGAAATAAATGTTGTTTTACTAACCAAAGGAACTGCACTGACCTTTATTTAAAGTGCAGCTTTAACTGAATTCACGCAAATAACTTAACATTTATACCTGTTACAATTACACTTCTTCAAACTTTTGTGTGAATGATTATTTTTGGTTAACCACATGCAAAACTTGACATATTGAATGCAGAAAAGCTCAACTCTTATCTACAAGATAAAGGTCATATGATTTTTTTTTCCTTAAGAAAAAGGAAATACGGATACTTCCCCTCGTTTCTTAATTTAGTTGGCAAAGATGAGTTTAATCGAATTTCATCACTAAGGACTTCGAGTCACTGTGTTTGGTGAGAAGTAAAGTTTGTAATTTTTAGCAACATATGGGGTTCAGTTTTTCCTCCCCTGCCTATCTCCTTCCACATACACACCCTCTGGCATAAAATTATTGTGCTTTTGAATTGTTTAGCTTGTTGTAAAGTAGTCGTTTCCTCACATAATTCCATTACGTCATTAGGCTGGGGAATTTCACACTTAGCTCATCCGATGAATTTTCTGTATTCTATCTCTCCCCTGTTGTATCACTGCTTTACATTACTTGTGGACATGTTTGTTTGTTTTTTCCCCTCAAAGCCACAAGGTTAACTGCTTAATGCAATTTTGTAAAGTTGATTTTTATTCAAGTGGGAGTGGGATTTCAATATGAGTTCATCCATGTTTCTGTTCTGCATATTTCACCCCACACTTTGGAAACACTGCATCGAACTTTAATAAACTGTATCAAGTGTTACTATTATGAATGTTTCAAACCCAAAATAATGCATTCCAAATAAATTTTTTAATGTTTTTATTTATTACAGAGAGGAAGGGAAAGGGAGAGAGAGCTAGAAACATCAATGATGAAAGAGAATCATGGATCGGCTGCCTCCTGCATGCCCCCTACTGGGGATCGAGCCCACAACCCGGCATGTGACCTTGACCAGAATCGAACCTGGGACCCTTCAGTCCACAGGCCAATGCTCTACCCACTGAGCCAAACCAGCTAGGGCCATTCCAAATAAATTTAATTCATGTTATGGAATTTGAAACTTACCAAATCAATAAAACAAAGCCCTGAGTCATAAGAGCTGTGTTAGATGGTTTTATTGATCAAATAGTTTATGACCCTTCCAGGAGGACAATTGTAGACCACCACAGCATTCAGATCAGCTTGGCCCTCACAGCAGTTCTCAACCTGTGGGTCGGGCCCCCTGAAAATCCATCCTGCATATCAGATATTTACATTATGATTCATAACAGTAGCAACATTACAGTTATGAAGTAGCAATGAAAATAATTTTAATTGGGGGTCACCACAACATGAGGAACTGTATTAAAGGGTCGCGGCATTAGGAAGGTTGAGAACCACTGCTTTAGAAGGATTGTACATCAAAATGTAAAACTTGCTTTGGCCAATGACATATGGATGGACACTTTAAGAGCCAGCAGGGGTATTATTTTGGTCTGTTTCTCTCAACCCACGAGACCTGCAATATATCAGACAGGGTTTGTTCCATTAGGTTAGGTTCATCAGTCTGGGTCCAGTGGGAAGATGACATGGAACCGGAACGACAGCTGACCCATATGGACATTAAGGTGAGAAATAAATCTTTGGTTTTTTTTTTAACCACTGAGATTTCAGGGGTAGGGGTTATTTTCTTTTGTTTACCACAGCATGGCTTAGCCTAAGCCAGTGGTCGGCAAACTCATTAGTCAACAGAGCCAAATATCAACAGTACAACGATTGAAATTTCTTTTGAGAGCCACATTTTTTAAACTTAAACTATATAGGTAGGTACATTGTTATTCACTTCATTAGGGTACTCCTAAGGCTTAGGAAGAGCCACATTCAAGGGGCCAAAGAGCCGCATGTGGCTCGAGAGCCACAGTTTGCCGACCACGGGCATAAGCTGACTGATAGGAAGTGTTAAGAGAGGTGTAATGCCATTTGCCTGCATTTACATTATGAATCACAATAAGTTTGCACTAGATAATCTAGGAGACATTTGAACTTCATACCATTCAGAGTCTGTAGCTGCAAATAAAGACATCAACTCCTTGTGACTTAGTAAAGGAATTTCTTGGGGGAGATTATGGGTAGTTCTTAGAGGCAAGGCTGGTGAATGGAGTTTGTTCAGTGGTGGGGACAACAGGACCCCAGAACATGACTGGCCTGGTTAAAATGCTGTCACTGCTAGGTACTTAATATTGCCACTGGCATCATCACCACTGGCGCCATCCATGGTCACCAGATACCAGAGGCCACCACTACCCATGCCAGAATGAACTCCAAGCTGTTCCAGCATCTCTGTGTTGCTCGCCCAAGACTTGGATCTTCAAAGAGTGTATCTGATTGACCAATCGTGGGTCCCATGCCTGTATCCTTACTGCCATTGTTATGGAAGAACAAATATCAAAATAATCTGGACTCTGCGGCTTTTATAATGAAAAGACTCACAAAATAGTTGGTTCCCTGTCAGAGGTGCCTTCAGATGCTAAGCAAGATCCCCAAAACCCCCCAAAAGACAATCCCCAAAACTCTTAGAAGTTAAGAAAACTTTATGCCCTAGCTGGTTTGGCTCAGTGGATAGAGCATCAGCCTGTGGACTGAAAGGTCTCAGGTTTGATTCTGGTCAAGGGCACATGCCCAGGTTGTGGGCTTGATCTCCAGTAGGGGGCGTGCAGGAGGTAGCCGATCAACTATTCTCTATCATCATTGATGTTTCTATCTCTCTCTCCCTCTCCCTTCCTCTCTGAAATCAATAAAAATATATTTTAAAAAAGGAAAGAAAATTTACAGCTCTTAATCTGTATTTCTTACTAAGTCATGCTTCCCTTTATGGGGGTAGAACATAAGCGGTGTTAAATGATCACATTCTAATTGAAAATTTATGAGACGAAAGAGTATATTCTAGTCCAGTGATGTCCAATAGGATTTTATGTGATGGTGGAAATAGTCTATATCTACACAGTCCAGTGGGGTAGCCACATGTGGCTACTGAGCACTGGAAATTGGCTAATATGGTTAAGGAACTGAATCCTGAATGCTGTTTAATTTTAATTGATTTATATTTCAATTGAAGTAAGCACATGTAGCTAACAGCTACATTAGACAGCACAGTCCTGGTCCTTTCAGGCACCACACATAATTTTCCCCACAAAGGTCTTCACATTTTTGTGTGTTAGGTTTGTTCCTAAATATTTTATAATATTGTTATTTAAATTGGTATCTCTTTATTTATATTCCCCGTGTTCATTGGTTATAACTTATTTTTGTTAACCATTTTGTAACCTATCCACTGCTTAGTCCATTCTGGCTGCTCTAACAAAATACCATACACTGGGGGGCTTATAAACAAACAAACAAAAAAACTTATTTCTCACTGTTCTGGATCCTGGAAGTCCAAGATCAAGGTGTCAGCAGATTCAGTGTCTGGTGAGGGCCCTCTTCCAGGCTTTTCCCTGTGTCCTCAGGTGATGGAAGGCGTGGGGGGTGAGGGAGCTCTGTGAGGTCTCTTTCATAAGGGCACTAACCCCATCATGAAGGCTCCACCCTCATGACTAATCAGCCCCAAAGGCTTCCACCACCTGATACCATCACATTGTGGGTTAAGTTTTCAACATTATAATTTGGTGGGGGACACAATCAGTCTACAGCAGTGATGGCGAACCTTTTGAGCTCGGCGTGTCAGCATTTTGAAAAACCCTAACTTAACTCTGGTGCCGTGTCACATATAGACATTTTTTGATCTTTGCAACCATAGTAAAACAAAGACTTATATTTTTGATATTTATTTTATATATTTAAATGCCATTTAACAAAGAAATCAACCAAAAAAAGAGTTCGCGTGTCACCTCTGACACGCGTGTCATAGGCTCGCCATCACTGGTCTACAGCAAGCCACCTTGTTAAACAAGAAATATGTTTTCTATAGTCCTTTGAATTTTCCAAGCATAGTGTCTGTGTGTAATAGTTTATTTCTCCCTTTGCAATCCTCATACTTGTTTTTTTCTTTTACTTCTGTGTGGTAGAACCTCCAATGTTGAAAAGAATGATCACAACAGACATATTTTTTTCTTGTTTTAAAAATGTATACTTACAGATTTTAACTGTTAAGAATGATGTTTGGTATAGATTTGTAGTAGCTTTTTCTTTTAAACAGTTCAATTAAAAATACATATATATATATATATATATATATATATATATATATATATATATTTCTTCAATGATTTCAGAGAGGAAGGGAGAGGGAGAAAGAGATAGAAACATCAATGATGAGACAGAATCATTGATTGGCTGCCTCCTGCACGCCCCCTATTGGGGATGGAGCCCACAACCTAGACATGTGCCCTGACTGTAATTGAACCGTGACCTCCTGGTTCATAGGTTGACACTCAACCGCTGAGCCACATTGACAGGGCCAGCTTGGATTATTTATGCCTATGTGGGTGGTAGTGACGGGAGGAGAGGAGAGGATGAGAAATTGGTTATGTGAGCACCATAGTGGTTCCAGCTTTTACACAAAAGGTCAAGACAGCTGCTCATGGCCACTGGGTGCTCAGACACATGGCAACCAGGAGGCGAGATGAGCAACACTTGAGCATTCCTGTCCTAAGTTCTAGGAGCAGAGGAAGTTTTGGATGAATGTGTGTGGGTTCAGGAGGGCTTTGTCTGAAGGAAAGAGTTGCCAAGATAAATGGATTTTTGTCTTGCCCTAACCTTTGTAGTCTAAGGCAAGGATTACTACATTTGGATGTCATGTAAAGTATTTCTAAAGATTGCTTAAAACTGCTTCATTACTGAGCATTTGAGATCTTGCTCCTTGGCGTATGTTGTCAGTTTGACTCAAATAAACTCATAAAAATTATCTAAAAAAGTTGCTTCATTAAAAAATTTCCACTTGCCCTGACCGGTTTGGCTCAGCGGATAGAGCGTCGGCCTGTGGACTGAAGGGTCCCAGGTTTGATTCTGGTCAACGGCATGTACCTTGGTTGCGGGCACATCCCCAGTGGGGAGTGTGCAGGAGACAGCTGATCGATGTTTCTCTCTCATCGATGTTTCTAACTCTCTATCCCTCTCCCTTCCTCTCTGTAAAAAATCAATAAAATATATTTTTAAAAAATTTCCACTTATTGTCAGATGGGTACTGGGAATAGTAATCTGGCTGGTGGAGGATCTTGCCTTCAATTTGTAAAACATGTAACATTTGTGAAGTGCAATAATGTGAAGCTCAATAAAACAAGGTAGCCTGTATCATTTCAATTACAAGTATTTATTATACCTAAATCTGGGGCGTACTTATAGCTCCTCATCAGAGATACCAGAGGTGATTTCTTTCAGACTCCAGCTTGAAATGGGTAGTAACTCCCAGTGCTCATATAGTAATGAGTAGGTGTCATTTAAGGAAGGGAATTATTAATGCCTAACAACCTTGATCTTTTTCCTCCTTGAGTGATGCATTAGATGTTTACAGGATATAAAGATGAAAAATACTACTTAGATGGAGTCAAGCAAGGTCAGTTCTTAAATGCTTTCCTTTAGTAAACAAGTTCATGGAGTGAGAGAGATACAGACCATCTACTTACTTTATGTCTGCTTGCCAATCATACACATTCCACCACAAAAATCCCCAAACATGTCCTCCAGGGAAAAATCTTTGACCCACTCTCTACTCTTGCACTGTTAGATCAATTAGCTAAAGAAGTGGATGGTGGGCCCTGATAGGTTTGGCTCAGTGGATAGAGCGTCAGCCTGGGGACTGAAGGGTCCCGGGTTCTATTCCGGTCAAGGGCATGTACCTTGGTTGCGGGTGCATCCCCAGTAGGGGGTGTGCAGGAGGCAGCTAATCGATGTTTCTCTCTCATCGATGTTTCTAACTCTCTATCCCTTTCCCTTCCTCTCTGTAAAAAATCAATAAAATATATTTTAAAAAAAGAAGTGGATGGTGGAAGATAATATATGAGAATTCTTCCCCCCCCCACATAAACAACAGTTTTATTCTAAATAATCATATCATTAAAAAATTTTTTTCTAAAGTAGTTTTAAAAAAATAACCCCAGTGTCATTAATTCTGGAAATTCTCTTTTTCACATTAGTACTACCTTAGTTGAACTGTAACATTCCAAGAACTCCAGAGCTTCTATAGATTTAATTTTTAAAGTTAAAAAAATAATTCGCCCACCCGGCATGGCTTAGTGGTTGAGCATGGAAATATGAACCAGGAGGTCACGATTGGGCTCCAGGTAGGGGCACCTGCCCAGGTTGTGGGCTTGATCCCCAGTGGGGGGCGTGCAGGAGGCAGCCGGTCAATGATTCTCTCTCATCATTGATATTTCTCTCTCTCCCTCTCCCTTTCTCTCTGAAATCAATTTTAAAAAAAAGAACTAAAAAAAGTTTAAAATTTTCTATTTTATTTTTCATGATAAATGATGTTACTGAAAACTCTACTTGGTAGACTTTTAGTTACTTTGATGATCTTTGCAATCTTACAAATAGGCAACAAATATGTAACATGTAAAGTAATAATAAACCAGTCTCCAAAGCTTGCATTGGAGGCCAGGGAGTTGCATTTCATTAAACCCAAGCTGAACAGAGTTGAATTCAGTTTAATACAGAGAAAGCCAAGCATGCCCCGGATGTGTCGTCCTTTGTATTTCCTGACGCATCAGCTGAATTGTGAAAAACTCAAAGAGCTTCTTATTACTCTTGCTTTTAGACAATTTCTGTAGAATAATGCTGAGCTTTTCTAGAGTTCGAAGATAAAGCTTAGGGGTTCGAAGCAGCACGGAGCAAGAACGAAAAAAAGTGTCACTCCAGGCTTCCAGGAGAGGCTGCAAGGATTTAGATTCCACTGTCATCTGAAGCAGACTATCGATGACGTTGGCTACGAGTCCTTTACTGGATGTTCTTAGATGGTTTAATATAACTGCCCCGGGCGGGGCAGCTGCAGGGCTCAGCGGAGGCCCCTTGCAGTTGCTCTCCACCTGGGCTCTTGCCTCACCCTCAGGCTCAGGGGTCTCCAGGCCTGAGGTCCACAATAGGCCTCTCCCTCTCCCCCTCTTCCCCCGGCAGAATTCAAATGATGGGGGGCACGGGGAATCCCCCACACCAGGTTTCTGATTCCCGATCCACCAAGAGGGCCCTGGAAGCCCAGCCAGGTCAAGAGGGTCAGTCCAGCCTGGTTCTGGCCCTCCTGGCCCATTGCCTCCACCGCCTGGGGTGGGCAAGAAGGCACAGTCAGAAGCCAGGTGTCCCCGCCATGGGAAGGACGGTGTCCCAAGCTTGGGGCCTGGTAAAAAAGGAGTATTATTATTATTTTAAATATATTTTTATTGATTTCAGAGAGGAAGGGAAAGGGAGAGAGAGAGACATCAGTGATGAGAGAGAATCATTGATCGGCTGCCTCCTGCGCGCCCCACACTGGGGATTGAGCCCGCAACCCAGGCATGTGCCAGGGAATCAAACTATGACCTCCTGGTTCACAGGTCAATACTCAATCACTGAGCCATGCCAGCGGGGCAAAAAGACAAACAAACAAAAACATAAAACAAACCACCAAGTAATCTTAAGTGTCAGTTGTCTAGGGTCCAAGTCATAGTTATTCCAGAAAAAGTAACTTTCCTTATTCTTTCTTCAGGTGTTGACTATACATTACACTCAGATAATGTTGCAGGCTTGACTTACATTTCAGAAAAGCCTAAGAATCACTTGTAGGACCTACTTAGGACCATTTTTTGAAAACTCTTGGGTTTCTCAAGACTTACTTTAAGGCAATGTACAATAATTCCACAAGAACACTTGTCAACAGCTGGCTGGTATTAGCAGCTGCAGAGATAAACTCGCATGTCATGTATGCCATCACCCCTTGGTTATGATTCTGACATACGACTTCCAGGTAGCATTTCCCTAGTGACCCTGTGCACTGCTTGTTGCAATTTAGTGCAAAGAACATGACATATTTGTTTCTTTTGAAAAATTAACTGCAATGTTCTTTTCTGTTGTATTGTGTAGTTTTAATTATTATGTGTTTTAAAATAAGGTAATATCTCACCTGGCTGGCATGGCTCAGTGGTTAAGCGTCGACCCATGAACCAGGAGGTCATGATTCGATTCCCGTTCAGGGCCCATGCCCGGGTTGTGGGCTTGATTTCCCACTGTGGGGCGTGCAGGAGGAGGCCAATTAATGATTCTCTTTTATCATTAATGTTTCTATCCCTCTCTCCCTCTCCCTTCTTCTCTAAACTCAATAAAAAGTATTTTAGCCCTAACCAGTTTGGTTCAGTGGATAGAGAGTCGGCCTGCGGACTGAAGGATCCCAGGTTCGATTCCGGTCAAGGGCGTGTACCTTGGTTGCAGGCACATTTCCAGTAGGAGGTGTGCAGGAGGTAGCTGATCGATGTTTCTTTCTCATCCATGTTTCTAACTCTCTTTCCCTTTCCCTTCCTCTCTGTAATAAAATATATTTAAAATATTTTTAAAAAGATAATATCTTTCCCCGCCCTATTTTCAACAGATTTGAATTTTATGAACTTTTACTCATTATCTTGGGAAAATATCGTGCATGGATAAAAATAGATTTTTTCTATAAAGAAAAAATTCCATTTAAACTCAAAGTAGAAGTCAATCTTTTTTACACGCGTCATTTTCACAAGTATTCTAAAACCGTCTTTCATACTTGTGAGAAACTCACACAGAACCTTTCTGGTGCTGAATGAAGACTACATTGGATTCACTGCCTGCAAATGACTCCCTAAAGGCCAGAGGTTAATGATAACCCAGCAAAGCAAAGCATGCTGGGTGTTTCATGTGGGAAACACGTGAAATCCACTGAACAAAATATACTGAGAGGTCACTAAAAGCCCCTCTGGTCTCCAGGGCGTGCATCGTTAAGACCTGCGTTCAATGCCATCTATAAAGTGAGGAATTGAGGAGAGCTCCCCACTACTGCTTTATATTTGCAGATGACAGAGGCAGTTGTTTTTTTTTTTTTTTTTAACAAGATAAGGACAAAATTTAAATCTAATTCCTGTTATTCCACATCACAGCTGTTTGTTGTTGTTAATCCACACCCGAGGATATTTTTCCATTGATGTTTAGAGAGTAGAAGGGAAGGGGAGAGACACAGAGAGAGAAACATCAATGTGAGAGAGACACATGGATTGGTTGCCCCTCTCGGATAGAGCCTGCAACGGAGGTACATGCCCTTGATCAGAATGGAACCTGGGACCCTTCAGTCCCCAGGCCAATGCTCTATCCATTGAGCCACACCAGCTAGGGCACAGCTGTTTTCTTAAAAAACAATTTTTAAAAATTCTCAGCTAAGGATATGTTTTTATTGATTTTTGGAGAGGAAGGGAGAGAGAGAAACATCAATGTGAGATGAAACAGCCAGATGTGAGCTGAAACATGCATCGGTCGCCTCCCCAATGCACCCCCAACGGGCCCCTCCTGGGGATCAAACCGCAATCTAGGCATGTGCCCTGACCAGGAATGGAACCCGCAACCTTTTGGTGCGCCGCCAACGCTCCAGTCAACTGGGCCACCCGGCCGGGCGCAGCTGTTTTCATTTTCCATCTAGCCGTTTGTTCTGGGCCCATTCGCTTTCTCGTCGAATTCACCTCCCGTGACGGGGATGTGTTTATTCCCACATTACGTAATCTTTCAGAGGGACCGACGAGGTCGTGCCCTGTCCCGCCGGGACACAGCGGGAGGACAAGAGGAGCAGCCGATCGCAAGAAGAAAAACCTTGATTGAGCTGGGAGACTGGCAGTTCGGGAGTGGGCGAGGCGGGGCGAAGCGCGGCTCCGAGGCCTGGGTTGTCAGGCCCCGCCCCCATTCCCGCGGCCTAGCCCCGCCCCGCCCCGCCCCGGCCCCGCCCTCGGCCCCGCCCCCGCCTGTCGCCATGTTGTTCCCTCGGCGCTGGGCGGGAGCAGCCGGAGTCGGGCTCGGGTAGCGCCTTGGCGGCCGCGTCCGACTGTCTCGCTTTCCTCGGTGCCCTGGCCGGGCCGGGTCGGAGCTCCCGGGCGTCCTGGGTGTGGCGGCGAGGTGAGCGGAGCGCGGACTCCCTCGGGGCTGGCGTGGGGCGGGGGCCGGGGCCGGGGCCGGGGCCCGGGCGTGCGGTCGGGGTGTGAGCCCGCGGGCCGCCGGCGCCGTCTGGGTCTCCAGCCGCTGGGGTGGGCGCTCCGCTCCGGGCCGGCGCGGGTCGCTGGCGCCCGGGGCGGAGGCCCGGCTGGTCGCCCCTGCCTCCTCCTGACTGACACAGCAGGAAAGACGGGTTCCCATTCCCACACCCCCGGGAGGGAGGCCCGCACACAACCCGGGGGACACACGCTTACCCCAGCCTTTCCCCCAACCCCTGGGGGCACCCCCTCCCCCCCCAGCCCACCCAATCCGAATGGGCCGCCGACTGGCTCGCGTGGAGAATGCCCAGCGCTGTCACGATCTGATGTTAGCGATTGTGACGCGCTCCCCAGGCGAGACATTTGGAACGTGGAGCCAGGGCCGGGGCTGGAGGCGGTTTGGGGTGTTATCTGATTCAGGCTGGCTACGGTTGCAGAATGGGGTTCCTGACTGGCTTCCAGCTTCGTGTGTAAAGAGGCAAGATGAGAATGGGGAGTGCCGCCCGCATCGCGGTGGAGGTACTGGCTTTGTCGTTTCTAAGTGATGACACATCCCGTGACCTAGGTTCTTTTGAGGAATGACTTTTTTTGTTGTTGTTGTTGGTGCTAGTTTCCAATTTGTCACGTGGCCAGGCTTTTTATAGGCTTTCAGAACCCTAATGAAACCCATAGAATGTGATGGCTTTTGGAAAATTAAACACAAATTTTTTAACTTGTCTGTCCTTCAGTCTGCCACGGTGGTAATGGAAAATTTCTAAATTGCCTGTAATCTCAAAAAACCGGTTCTTGGAGCTAAACTTGTAGACGTGAAGGAAACCCATAACTCCTCAGTGTGGGACTTTTAAGAAGACTCTTCTTAGGTTCTCGGTTAGAAACTTTTGTTGAAGTTATCACTGCTTGTCTGGAACTCTCAGTATCTTATTTATATTTACAAATCGGAGACAGTGGTGTGGCAGTCTGGTGCTAGCAGTATTTCTGTGTAGAAATTTTAGTAAATTCCTCCTGCTTAATGTTTCTGGTTTGGTGATTTCTTATTTTCCAGAGTTTTGTGGTGTGGGGATATTTTTGGTTTAGCATTTGTGAGGTTAAAGTGGACCAATGAAACTAAGTAGACTAGAACATTTTTTGGCTTTCATTCCAAGCCGGGTTCTTGGAGATTAGGAAAATACTTGAATGCTGCTCCCTCTTTTCCAACTTCTTTTTTCTTTTCCCGTTTCAGCCACTTCTTCCATCCAGAATACATTACTCTGGAGGCCTGAAGATAAGTTCCTTTGGTTTTAGAAGTTAAATTTTAACCTCCCCTCATTTCTTGGGCAGCCGCTCTGGCATTGGCTGTTCTCTGTGTGTAAATCCTGTACATACATCATTTAATTGAATTTTCACAGCGTTTCTGTGTTACTAGCTCCATTTCACAGACGAGGAATTTGCTGGGACATTGAAGGGTTAGGTCTGTTTCCCGCAATCACACAGGGCAGAGGCAGGATTCAAAGCAGGCCTGTGTGAGTTTAGAGTAATAGTTCTCAACTGGGGCCCTTGATGTCTCCAGGCATTTTGGGTTCACTCTTGAGAAGGAGTGCTGCTGGCATCTTGGGGGGTGGGGGGTAAGAAGCCAGGAATGCTGCTCAACTCTCCAGGGCACAGGGCAGGCCCCGCATCGGAGTTGTCTGGCCCAAAATGTCACTATGCAGGGGCTGAGAAAGCCTGCTTTACAGCAGTCTGTAACCTCAGAGCTCAGGTTTCAGCACGTCTGTAGTTTTTCAAATGTAACGGCCTTTTCCTATTTAGGAGAACTCATTTTAAGAAAGAGCAGTGGGGAAATTTGAGAACTTGAAGAGATTTCCCTTGACTCAGAGGCATATACATTCATTGGAAAGATGGAGTGAGCAAATAATTTCGGATAACAGAATCCAATTTTTAAGGCAAAAGTGGCAAAAGGACCTCGAGAGCCATTCATATCCATGGAAGTAGACTTAGGGAGTTTGGTTGCTGTATTATTCCAGTTTGCTATAAGCATTTTCTGAGTCACCTGTCATGCACTGATAGGTGCTGCTGATATGAAGGGGAGCATGCAGTCTAATCACAATCATAAGATCAAGTTCTGACTTGTCCTGGAACCAAATTTATTGTGTGGGCTGCTCAAGGTCGGGGGTCAGGTGTTATTAAAAACACACACACACACACACCCTCCCCCCTCCCCCCCAGCCTGGCTGGGCATGGCTTAGTGATTGAGCTGACCTATGAACCAGGAGGTCATCTTTTGATTCCTAGTCAGGACACATGCCAAGGTTGTGGGCTAGATCCCCAGTTTGGGGCCTGAGGAGGCAGCCGATCAATGATTCTCTCTCATCATTGATGTGTCTCTCTCCTTCTCCCTCTCCCTTTCTCTCTGAAATCAATAAATATATTTTTAAAAAACCACACTCTAGCTGGGTGGCACAGTTGGGTTGGAGAGTTATCCTGTACAACCAAAAAGGTTGCTGGTTCGATTCCTGGTCAGGGCACATAGCTAGGTAGCAGTTTTGATCCCCAGTTGGGGCATGTATCAGAGGCAACCAATTGATGTTTCTCTCTCTCTAAAAAAAAAAAAAATCAGTGAAAACATATCCTCTGGTGAGGATTTAGAAAAACCTCAATAGGTGCACACCCACACACAGGTACCTGTATCATAGTATTTACTGTGTGAAGACTTAGGTGAAATGAGGAAACGTAGATACGCTTTTGGTAGCTTTGTAGGTTGGCCACATGTGAATATTTACAAGAAACAAATTGAGTAGCCATTATAGTTGAGCATAAAATTTCTTAAATTTCCCCTCAGTAGACAATAGTCATGCATGCATTTTATCATGGAAATCAAGAAATACATGATGAAAATATTTTTTTAAATGGCCTTTGCATCATTTTCTTTTGCATCTTCCAGTCCGTTTTCATCATGCCTGTCTAAGACTAGGCCCTTCAATATAGGTACCGCTTCATTCTGGCGGCAAGTGTAACTTTTAGGTGAACTCTGGGAGTGATTGATTGAGGAATCCCAAAGGGCTGGCTCTTGTTTGAGGAATCTGTGAAGGGGTTATTCATGCAGCCAACATGGCATCTTTTGTGCGTAGCTTTGCTTTTTGACTCATGCTCAGGGACAGCGTGTTCTTTGTTAATGAATAGATTTCTCTGCCTCTCATCAGGAGTTGTCTGCTGTGGGGGATGCTAAATTATACACCTAAAGTGGATTGCTAGCTCATGGATCTGACAAAGGAATGTGTGTTCTTTTCTTTCTGGAGGCGTTTTATTCTGGGAAGGGGAATTGGTCCAGGAAGAACATCCATTGGCCTCTGAGGAGTCTTGCTTGATCTGTAGTTGGCTTGGCTGCTCTGGCCAAATTAGGTCACCGCATTTCTTTTCTTTTCTTTTTTAAAATAAGTTTTTATTGATTTTGAGAGAGGAAGGGAGAGGGAGAGAGAGAGAAACATCCACGTGAGAGAGAAACATCAGCGGGCTGCCTTCTGCACACCCCCTATTGGGATTTGAGCCTGAAACCTGGGCTCAGAAACCCAGGCATGTGCTGACCGGGAATTGAACCAGCGACTTCCTGGTGCAGGGGACCACGCTCAATCAACTGAGCCACACTGGCGGGCCACCTTTCTTTTTATGAGATTACATGACTACGTAGAGACATCAGATCATTGGTTTCCAAGTAGTTCTTCCCCAGGCAATTTGTTGGTTACATCAGCAGGAGGAAATAAGCCAAGTGGAATTGTGTGTGTGTGTGTTTGAAATGTGTCTCACTTGAAAGCTAGCTAGGTAATAAATTTGTTAGTCAAAAACCAAGGACAAGAAAATAGGGCTTGTGATTAAGTAGGTCATCAACAGAGACTATTAAGGATTTTGACGGGTGAGGGGTGAACTCACAAAATGCCTCATGGAGTTTGGAAAGCTGTGATGCAAACGAAAGGCCAGAATGCCTGAGGGAGGAGCCACGGGAGACTCAGGTGTGTAGGAGGAGGAAGCCTGGCTGCCTTGCGCTGGGAGGCGAGGCTGGAGGTAGTCCCAGGCGGTGTTTAGCAGGGAGCCCGGGGTTGCCTGGGCCTCCTCCATAACCTGGAGGAGAAATCTGTTTTCCAAAGTGCATCTTGATATTGTACATGTTGTCAAGTTGAGCTCTGTGTATTTCCACATTCTGGATTATTCCATCACTTTTTGTTTCTTTCTGACCCAGGGTTTGAATGCTACTGTGTATCATGAACGTGGAGAGGATGATTAGTTGTGAATGAATGTAAGTAAGGTAACAGATCAGCATGGGATGGAGAGAGACAGCTGTATGTTTTGGAAGAAATGTGTAAGTGAAGCTAACAGTGGAGGCTTCGCTGACCCCAGCTCATTTCATTGTGAGGAGTCTGGACACAGACTTCACTTTTGTCCCAGGCCTGCTGCCTTACAAATGTACGTTATTGTTTGACAAGGGATGGAGGAACAGTAGGACACAACTTGATTCATTCATCCCATCGCCATAGTCATTATCCAGGTGTGAAGGGTAGCAGAGCAGTGTAAACTAGCAAACGGAACTGTTCAGTGTAAATTGAACTAACACTTTAAGTTCCAAATTCATATGCATTGTATTCGGCTTTTGGGTCCAGAGGCGAAGTTAGTTTTTAGGTTAGTTTTCATAAGTGTGGTTGTGTTATCAGTGTGAGAGAAGCCTGAAAAAAACCTTAGAGATTTGTTTCTAGAACTTGCTATGTAAAGCTCTAATAGAAGAATGCTTAAATGATATAACAGGCTCAAAAAAGTTAGAACCTACTGGGGTATGTATGCTATAAGGTGACTGCGCTAGTCTTTGCAGCTTCAGGCTTGTGTAATCAGAGCAGTGATTAGATGAATATGCGTAAAAATACAGACTTGGTTTAGTTGCAAGTCAGAACAGAAGAACTGCTTGAGATCCATACGTTAGTAAATGCAGAGCATTCTCGAATGAGTTCCAGTCTTCTTAAATAAAATTTCATAAATAGTTGTTTTGGAGCAAACAGCTGCCACCCTCCTGTCCTGTTCCACATTCATATGTGAGCAGTACTTGAGTTTCTCACACCAGCCCTGGCAAACCAGATTTGCAAAGATATGACGTCATCGAAAGGAATGTGCTACGATGTAATGCTGAAGCTGGGAACTCCCTTGGGAGCCAGTTTGCATGGTGTCCTGCAGGTGTCCAGTTCCTTTCTGATTCCCTCAGAAATTTAAAGCAGCCCACCCTGCTCGTTTCCTATGCAAACTGTCCCTTGATCTCCTCTCCCTCATTGTCCATAGTGTTCCATTCCCATTTTCTGCTGCTCACACTTCTTTTTAAAAAAAATATATTTTTATTGATTTCAGAGGGGAAGGGAGAGGGAGAGAGAAACATCAGTGATGAGAGAGAATCATTGATCAGCTGCCTCCTGCACACCCCACACCGGGGACCAAGCCCACAACCTGGGCATGTGCCCTTGACCGGAATCAATCAACCTGGGACCTCTCAGTCCGCACGCTGATGCTCTATCCACTGAGCCAAACCAGCCAGGGCTGCTCACACTTCTTGAGGGAATAGATCTTCTGGTGGAGAAAGGGGCCTCTGGGTGCAGAGGGTGGTCACAGGGTCTCCTGCCTCTCAGAGAATCCCTTGCGCTTCCGCCCACCTGCCTGAATAAGTGTCAACAAGTGTGTTAGGTTTCCTCATCTCTCTCTCTCTCTCTCTCTCTCTCACTTTTTTAATAGATTTTTATTGGTTTCAGAGAGGGAGAGAGAAACATCAATGATGAGAGAGAATCATTGATCAGCTGCCTCCTGTACATTCCCCAGTGGGGATCGAGCCCACAACCCGGGCATGTGCCCCTGACTGGGCTTGAACCCAGGACCCCTCAGTCCTCAGGCCAACACTTTGTCCATTGAGCCAAACCAGCCAGGGCTCATCTCTCTCTTTTTTTAAAAAAAAAATATATTCTTACTGATTTCAGAGAGGTAGAAACATCAATGATGAGAGAGAATCATTATCAACTGCCTCCTGCACGCCCCACACTGGAGATCGAGCCTGCAACCCGGACATGTGTCCTGATTGGGAGTCGACCCATGACCTCCTGGTTCATAGGTCGACGCTCAATCACTGAGCCATGCTGGCTGGGCTCTCTTTAGTTTGTCACTGTGGACCATTTGTTTTCCATCTTCTCAATTTTGTTGCTGTCTCATCTGTAGTTCCCTCTTGTTGTCTTTTTAGGGTTTGTACATTTTTAGTCCTTTTTGCCATTTGGTGGGAGTGAAAGTAACACATACTTGACCTGCCCTGTTTGGTTAGACTGGGGGAAGCTGTTTAATCTTTGTGAACTTGCATTTATTGAACTATAAAACACCAACTTGCAGGTGATTTGAAGGTGCGATATGCCTACCAGATACAGTGCAACCTCAATTCTCGAACTAAATTTGTTCCGGAAGGCTATTCAAGAAGCAATTTGTTAAAAAAAAAAAGAAGCAATTTGTTTGAAAACCAAATCATTTTTTCCCAATTAGAAATAATGCAAACGGAATAAATTCATTCCAGATCCCCAAATAACCCCCTGTTTTAACCTTTCTTATATACAGTACATGTCTAATGTATTGTTTAATCTATAATCACACATTCTTTTCTTAAACTTACTGAACCACCCCTTCTAGCCTTAACCAACTCACTTTCTTCGCTTTTCCCCATATTGCTACCTCCAAAATGCTGTCCCCAGCAAACTGCTTTTCATTTATCTAAATCAACAAGTTTTTCTACCTCTTCAGTCGCCTGTGATCATTGTTTCTTTTACACCCTTAGCAACATTAGCACTCTTTAAAATTATTTATTAAATTTATTGGAGTGACACTGGTGAGCATGAACATATACGTTTCAGGTGTAGGTTTCTATGTTACAAGATCTGTATGTTGCACCATGTGCCCACCACCCAAAGTCAAATCTTCTCTGTCACCTTATATTGGGACCCTCTTGTTTCCCCACCCCCTTCCCTCTGGCAACCACCACACTGCTGATTGTGTTCAGTTTTATGTCCCACATACAAGTGAAATCATACGGTTCTTAGCTGTTTCTGACTGACTTCTTTCACTTAGCATAATGTTCTCAAGGTCCATCCATGTTGTTACAAATGGCAGTATTTCATCCTTCCTTATGGCTGAGTAGTATTCCAATATGTATATGTACGACATCGTCTTTATCCAGTCCTCTATCAAAGGTCACTTTGGTTGCTTCCATGTCTTGGTCACAGTGAATAATGCGACATTAGCACTCTTGATGTCCTCTTTAAAATTGTGCGAATCATCCATTTTGCCAACAAAAGCAACAAAACACACACACGCACGCACGCACGCACGCACGCGCACAAATAGTCACAGCTCGATTTCCTGATATGTTAACAAGGTGAGGTTTAACTAAACTGACTCATACTGGGGCATTCTCTCCTTGTTTGTGGCCTTTGTTTTGTCATGCTGGTGTTATCAGCACGAAAGAGTTGTCGGGTTCACAACCCAGACATTTTTTTTTCCGTGAAAAACTTGGTAGAGAACCGAAATGTTCGAGATGGGGAACATTGGAGACTGAGGTTTGACTGTATTTGGTAAACAGTGGCGGCTAATGTTATTCCAGTCATAGCATTTGTTATTTGAGAAAACATGACAATAGCAATAGGTAGGGAAGTGGACATGTTTCTTGTGTTGGTGAATGAAGGGGGTAAGAGAGATTTTTGGAAATGGGGGAAATAGTTTGGTTTTAGTTATGTTGAAGTTGAACTGCCAGCAGGGTACCAGATGAATCTATAATAATAAAAGGGTAATATGCTAATCAGACCAGACGTCTTCCGGATGTCATTCCAGATGTCCTTCCTGACAAAGCCAGGGCCGGAAGGAAGCCAACCCGGGTCCCGGGTGCTGGAGAGCGGCCGGAGGAGAGAAGCCTGGGTCCCGGGTGCCAGAGGGAAGCCGGTGCTGGCAGCTGGGGGAAGGAAGACCTACTCTTGCATGAATTTTCGTGCATTGGGCCTCTAGTATATTATAAAAGGGGTGGAATTCTTGTCTGGCCCCGACGGGGTGGGAGGGTGGAGGTGGACTTTAGTTTCAAAATCACTGGGTTTTATATCCCAGGAAGATACGGTTTGGGAAGAGGTAACAGCTTCAACCTTGCCATATACCAATGTTAAGAGCTTGTTAGAAAAGGGAGCCACTTAGGTTGCTGAAAGCTAAGTGGGTGGTGAAAGCCAGAGAAGGTGGAAACTGTTGTCAGGGGTAGTTTTATGGACCATTAAGTCGGAAGCATTTTCAAGGTCATTGCTAGGCTGTGGCTGAGTCCTGGCTAAGACTGGAAGGTCTTCCGTCTCCAGCTAGAGGTGTGCTACTTTGCAAGGTTCTTTCCCAATTGAGCCTCTATTGCCTTATTTGTTTAAAAAATGCTTATTTAGGGGCTTAGGATGTGGTTGTTGGCAATGAATTTTATGGTGGGGTCTTAAATTCAATGATACTAGTAAAAGTTAAATTAAAACAAGCCAAAAACAATAGATTTCTTCATTTTCACTAAACAGGCAAATTGAAATACATGGTACAAAAAAGGTAAGATTATTGTAAAATGAAATGGACAGAATAAATATTCGATTTAATTTTCCATCTATGGTAATTTCACAATAAAAATCATAGTTTGCTTTGTAAAAAACAAACAAAAAATGCCCGAGTACCCTTTCAAGATTTTATGTCATGACACATGGCTACATCCGAGAGAATTCACTACTAGGTGGGCCTCAGGTGGGGACACTGGTTAGCCATGAGGGTCGTTTCTAAAAGCATACACTGTGAAGCTCTAAGAGAAGCACTTTTCTCTTTATTCGCTTTAGAAGTGCATATGCCATAGGCCAGTGATGGCGGACCTATGTCACCTCTGACGCGCGAACTCATTTTTTTGGTTGATTTTTCTTTGTTAAATGGCATTTAAATATATAAAATAAATATCAAAAATATAAGTCTTTGTTTACTATGGTTGCAAATATCAAAAAATTTCTATATGTGACACAGCACCAGAGTTAAGTTAGGGTTTTACAAAATGCTGATATGCCGAGCTCAAAAGGTTCGCCATCACTGCCATAGGCCATTTATCTAAGGACTAAGGAAAAGCCTTTGGACTGGCCACTGGGAGTTGACTGGGGACTTCTGCATATATAGGAGTTGGGGGATGAAGTTGGGAGCCTGTGTGTAATGAGCAGAGTGGAGGGTGATCAGGCATAGTCGTGAAATGGGTAGTGATGGCACAGTAAGGTTAGGCGTGGAAAGGTTTTTGTAAGCAAAGTCATCTGCATTACCTTGGTGGGGACAAACAGGCCTCATTGATGGAGAAGTAGGATGAAGTGAACTTTCTGGAAAGCTACCTGCAGCACTCTTACATTCTTCTCATTGTCTTTTTAAAAAAATATATTTTTATTGATTTCAGAGAGGCAGGGAGAGGGAAAGAGAGATAGAAACATCAATGATGAGAGAGAATCACTGATCAGCTGCCTCCTGCACGCCCCGCACCAGGAATTGGGCCTACAACCTGGGCATGTGCCAATTGGGAATGGAATGGTGACCTCCTGGTTCATAGGTCAATGCTCAACCTCTGAGCCACGCCTTCTCATTTTGACCTGGTGACAACTTCACTGCAGACGGGGGGCCTTTAATCTAGCAGAGTCCTATGTGCCAGACATAAAGCTGTCCTCTTGAAATATATCTGCTTGGGAAATTTCCACTTCCCTTACTTAATTTCTCTAACAGCCAAGACGTTCCACTTTGCTGTGGCTTCATCCCTCGTGGGCAGTGTTTGTAGACGAACTCTTCCCTGAGTAGATTTGGAAGACCTCCAGCCCTGACACTTTTCTGCTTCAAATTAAAGACATCTGGTTTCTTATCTAATTTGAGAGGACTCACAACCAACATTTCCTTAAGCTACAGCAGATCATTGCAGATCATGCTTAATTTGTGTTTAGCTGCTCTAATGTATTGTTCTAACAGGCATATTCAAATTCATTTCTTTTATAATGCATTCTTCCTGAAACAGCCAGTCTAATTCCCAGTACTGCATCTCTGTCTTTTGATCTGTATCTGTTTCTTTGCATTTTAATTCTGTCTCCCCAAATGAAACCTTGAACTGCTCCACTCTTTTCCTTATTGTCAAGCACTGTAAGTGCCTTTTCCTGTAAGTGTCTTAATACAGGTAGATACATTTATACTTGTTTCTCTGAAGGTCTCATTAAGCACAACAAACACTATCTTCACTTCCAGGATTAGCAGTTTCCCGTAAGTCTGTTCACTGAACCATCACAGTTCATGGTCATAATATTAATAACATCTCATGAGTGAGGGAGAGAAGAATAGGAAATAGTGATGCCAAGTAAAGACGAAAGTGAGAGTGTCATGAGCTACACAAATGGGTTACACATGATATATGAATGATGCAGACACGTATCGATCATTTCGTGAGGTCCAGATTCCTTTAATAATCTGATGAGCCCTAGCTGGTTTGGCTCAGTGGATAGAGCGTTGGCCTGTGGATTGAAGGGTCTCGGGTTCAATTCCAGTCAAGGGCACATGCCCAGGTTGTGGGCTCGAACTACAGTAGGGGGCATGCAGGAGCAGCTAATCAATGACTCACATCATTGATGTTTCTCTCCCTCTCCCTTCTGAAATCAATAAAAATATATTTTAAAAAAGAATCTGATGAAACCTTTTTTGACTCTTTCCAGAGAAAAGCTCCAGCTCACATGCTTCCATCCCTGCACTCATCCTTATTTCACATGTGATTCTAGGTGCATTTCCCCCCTGCAGCTCCTTCATGGACTCCCAGGTAAGCACACACTATATGCACACTGTTGAATGCAGAACTCATGTAGCAATTCAAATGTAAACTAACCGAAATGAAATAAAATTAAAAATCCAAGCCCGGCTGCTGTGAGTCAGTGGTTTAGCATCGACCCATGAACCAGGAGGTCACGGTTTGATTCCTGGTCAGGGCAAATGCCTGGATTTTGGGTTCCATCCCCAGTGCGGGGCATGCAGGAGGCAGCTATTTGATGATTCTCTCTCATCATTGATGTTTCTCTCTCTCCTTCCCCCTTCCTCTCTGAAATCAATAAAAACATTAAAAAAAATTCCGTTCCTCAGTTGGATCAGCCACATTTCAAGTGCTCAGTAGCCATGTACGGTTAGTAACTGCCGTATCGGACAGCGCAGATATAGAATGTTCCCATCATTGCAGACAAAGTTCTGTCAGATATTGCTGCTCTACAATTTCAGGATGGTTTAAGAAGATTTACTTCCTTAACCAAATCTCTTCTTTCCTCTTCTTTCCCACTCTCTCCACAATTGTTAATGATTAGTGTACCTACAGCCCTGTCTTGTTTTAAGCAAAACTGTAGGTATTTCCTAAAAGTTTAATTAGATGACTCATCTTCAGAAAAGAGATTGATTGAAACGAATTCTTTAGGCAGGTTGAGCTGCTCTAATGTGAAGTGTGGTTTGACTTCAGTATTTTTCCTCTCTAGCTGTCTCTGAGGTAATACTCAGTGATAGACTAGGATCATTTAGTTCATCTGGCAAGTTGTGCCTCCAAATTGGTCTATTCCTATGGTATTTTGCCTAATTCTTCCTTTTTTTTTTTTCCTGGCCGACATCTTGCAGTAGAGATAGACTTAATTACTTCGTTGACTTGCTTCTTGCTTATATATTTCAGCAGGGCAACCATGAAGACCAGAAACAAAAGAGTGGAATGGCTGACACACACCTATATTAAGATACTATAAGGAAATAAATACAGCTCTAGTAAAAATGGAGATAAGTTAGAGATTATTCATGCCTTTATTTCCTTGGTTAGTTTCTTTGAGCCTCCTCAATTTCTCAGGCTTTGAAATGAAATACGTGGTATGCCTCTAACTAGGACATTTAGGATGAATGAAAAGGTATGTGTTTTTTGGAAAAAAAAGTTTCTAAATTTAAACCAAGAGTGATAAATTCAACTTAAGTGTTCGGACGTGAGAACTAGTCAAGGGGTCACAGAGTATGTGTTTCAAACTCTGAAATTTTGAGAACAGCAGTGTACAAACCCAGCCTACTCTCCCTTTGGCTGCTTGTTAGAGGAATGCTGCTTTTTTGCAACCTTGTACTTTTTTGCAGCCAGCAATACTAATTTTAAAGTGGTTTTCTCATTAGACTTGCAAGTAAGAATCAATTTTTTTGTCCTTTCCCATGCATTTTAATAGACCTCAAAAGTAAAATGGGGGAGGAACTGACTGATTAGAGAAACAAAGAACTGTAAGTACAGAAAGTACAAATAGAAAAATAAGAAGCCCTAGCCAGTTTGGGTCAGTGGATAGAGCGTCAGCCAGCGGACTGCAGGGTTCTGGGTTCAATTCCGGTCAAGGGCGCATACCTCGGTTGCAGGCTCTGGCCCTGGTTGGGGCTTGTGTGGGAGGCAACCAATCGATAATGTCTCTCACAGTGATATTTCTCTCTCTGTCTCTCTCCTCCCTTACACACACTCTCTCAAAATCAATGGAAAAATATCCTCTGGTGAGGATTAATAAAACAAAACAAAAGAAAATAAGGATAGAATAATAACAAGAATAAAGGAGGAAGTAATTTAGTTTGGTCTCAGTTTTAACACTTTGGTACCTCACCATATGTAAAGTTTTGTATATGATGTTGCAGAACAAAAAAAGGGCAAATGAATGGTGGCATTTGCTGTTGCGTGTCCCTCCCAGGGAGTTAGACAGACTCAGACACAACAGACTGATTAGACCAGGGGTCCTCAAACCACGGCCCGCGGGCCACATGCAAATACAAATATTGTATTTGTTCCCGTTTTGTTTCTTTACTTCAAAATAAGATATGTGCAGTGTGCATAGGAATTTGTTCATAGTTTTTTTTTTAAACTATAGTCCGGCCCTCCAACTGTCTGAGGGACAGTGAACTGGCCCCCTGTTTAAAAGTTTGAGGACCCCTGGTTTAGAGCATAAGTGAGTGAGAGCTGCGATAGGGGTGGAAAGGATTAGAGAGAAGAGAAAGATTAGGCAGGGGAGGCATAGAAGGCTTGGATGAAGGCTCTGAACTAGGCCTTTGCATGACTGGGATATTCATAGCTGTCCAGGTATAGGGAGGGGGCTCCCAGGCCAAGATAAGGGCCTGAGCAAAGGCTATACAGTAAATACCCGTGATAGGGTTGGGGTTGGTGGCTTGTAGGGTTATACTTGGGGCAGGCTTGTAAGCAAGGTTGGATAGCTCTTTGAATGCCATGTTCAAAATTTTGTATAATAAAAATCATAAAGACACAAGTGGGTTTAGTTTGGAGACAATTAGATCCATGACCAATAAAAATGTCCACCTTTAGCCCTGACCAGTTTGGCTTAGTAGATAGAGCGTCAGCCTGCGGACTCAAGGGTCCCAGGTTCGATTCCGGTCAAGGCATGTACCTTGGTTGCGGGCACATCCCCAATAGGGGGTGTGCAGGAGGCAGCTGATCGATGTCTCTCATCGATGTTTCTAACTCTCTATCCCTCTCCCTTCCTCTCTGTAGAAAATCAATAAAATATATTAAAAAATAAAAATGTCCACCTTTAATTAAACATTCCTGTTAAGAGATTTATATTCTCCATGCCTGGGTCTGAATCCCTCTTGGTCTGTTGTGGTATATGGTTTTGGAAACCAGCAAGGGGTTGGAGAAGGCCAGAGAAAAGGCTACTACTGATGAACTATCCATAAGCAATTGATAGTGCAAGATAAAAGTCCACAGTGGAGGAGTTGGGAAAATAGTATTATAAAAGGGAAAGGGTTGACATACAGTGCTGTCTTTTTATCTTTAGTTTTGAGGTATCTGCTTCCCATTGAGATTAGTGTGTGCTGTATAGGTGTGTTGGTGACAGCACATGGTATTGTAATCCTAAAATACTATCGATTGTGCTTAGAACTGGTTTATTTAAAAGGACACTGCTGCCCTGACCGGTTTGGCTGAGTGGATAGAGCATCGGCCTGCGGACTCAAGGGTCCTGGGTTCGATTCCGGTCAGGGGCATGTAAGTTGGTTGCGGGCACATGCCCAGTGGGGGGCATGCAGGAGGCAGCTGATCGATGTTTCTCTCTCATCTGTGTTTCTAACTCTCTCTCCCTCTCCATCTCTGTGAAAAATCAATAAAATATATTTTTTAAAAAAGACACTGCTGCAGGGACAAGGAGATTATTTGTGGCTCTGTAAATCTCATTTTAGGGTCTTGTTGCTAATAAGACCTTAGGCTGTGTGTGTATATCTCTATCTATATTCTTTATTTAATTCACCATAAAATTCATCCTTCTAATATGTACAGTACAATGGTTTTTAGTATAATCACAAAGTTGAGCAAGTATCACCACTCTCTAATTCCAGAATATCTTTACGCTTCCACAAAAGATACCTGTAGTCATTAGCAGTCACTCCTCATTTACCTCTCCCCTCATTCCCTGAAACCACAGATCTATTTTCTATCTATAGATTTGCCTGTTCTGAACATTTCATATCAGTGGAATCATATAATATGTAGCCTTTTGTGTCTGGCTTCTTTCACTTAGCATAATGTATTTGGGGTTTATCCATTCATCAGTTGATCAACATTTGGGTTGTTTCTGCTTTATGGCTATTATGAATAATGCTGCTATAAATGTACACGTACCAAGTATTTATGTGGATGCATGTCTTAATTTCTCTTAGGTATATGCTTAAGAGAGGAATTGCTGGGTCGTATGGTAACTGTGTTTAACTTTTTTTGTTTGTTTTTGTTAATTCTCACCCGAGGATATTTTTCCATTAATTTTTAGGGAGAGTGGAAGAGAGAGGGAAAGACAGAGAAACATCTATGTGAGAGAAACACATTGACTGGTTGCCTCCTGCATGAGCCTGGACCAGCGCCCAGGCCAGGGAGGAGCCTGCAGCTAAGGTACATGTCCTTGACCATAATCGAACCCGGGACCCTTTGGTCTGCAGGCTGGCGCTCTATCCACTGAGCCAGGCTGTTATTTATTATCATTGTACCAGTTTACATTCCCATCAGCAGTGTATGAGGGTTACAGTTTCTCCACAACCTCTTCAACACTTGTTATGGTCTTTTTTATTCTAGCTGTCCTAGTGGGTGTGAAGTTTTCATTTGCATTTCTCTACTGGCTATTGATGTTGACCATTTTCCCTTATTTTTAAGTTGGGCTATTTTTTTTTTTTTTATTGATGACTTGTAAGAGTTCTTTATATATTCTGGGTCCAAGTCCCTTATCATATATTTGTTTTCCAAATATTTCCTCCGATTCTGTTTGTTGTCTTTTCACTTTCTTGATAGTGTACTTTTAAGCACAAAAGTTTTAATTTTGATGAATTTTAGTTTATTTTTTGTTTTGTTGCTTGTAATTTTGGTGTCATATTGAGTTATTTTCAATCTTAGAATTAGGAATCAAATGTCCTTGAGGCATGGTGGATAGCAGTATTTAAGGAAAATTTAAAAGATGATTTCCATTTTACTTAATTGGAGCATTCAGTCAAGCTAGATTGTAAGTGAAAATGAAGCTTTTGATTCATTTTTATATACTTTTGATATTTAAAAAAAGTATGACTTTGCAGACAAATTACAACTTTCAAGATTGAACTCAGTATTGAATATTCTAGGTTTTCTTGCAGACTTTAATATAAATCTGTAAGCTTTTTCATAGTGTGATCACCATGTGCCTAGTATTTGGGTTTATCACTCAGCAGTATACTTCTACAGTTCTATGTCTCCAGTTAGGCATTTAGGTCATTTCCAGAAATCCTTCCTTGGCATCTAAGGCCCTGCCTGCTCCAGGCCTCTCCCCCCAGTCCCATCTGCATAGAACTCTCCTTTCTCCAGACTCCAGGTGCTCAGGCCTACCTTGGACTCACCCAGTACATGCCAGTCTACATTGGCAGGGCCTTGGCCTGGGCTGGTCCCTCTCTCTGATTCCTGGCTCCCTCTCTTCTCAGTTTTCTCCTGCTGAGCTTAGCTTGTGGTTAAACCCACTTGCCCTCGGTCAAGTCCACCTGTAGTGGAGGCTGACCTTGGTGAGGCTGTGTTCTCAGAGCAGTGTGCGGCTGAAATAAACACTGAGACATGGCTTTGGAACAGCCCACACTGGACACCGGTGTCTAGTCTATCACTGCCACTGTCGACACAGCCAGTTTTCCTCTGGCGCTGGGAGTTGCCACTTTTTCTTTAACGGAGTGGCAGGTGAGGTAGCTGGCTGTGTTACAGAGTCGCGGTGTATGAAATTGACGTCCCTCTGATGGCTAGAATCACACACAGCTCCAAGCTACTCCTGAGATGCTCACACAAGGGGCCCGGGTCTGCCTGAGGCAGCCAAAGGTTTACACATCGCATCTCTCACCAGGGCAGATGCTGCACTGTTTGAGTGGTTCCTTGGTTTTTGGTTGAGTGCAAATAGTTGTATTCTACACCAAGTCCAGATTCTCATTTGTAGGACTTTCCACAGTTGGATTGGTGTGGATTGTCATCTTCCCCAACCTCCAGCTCCATGAGTTGGGTGTCACATCCTCAGCATCAGGCACACAGTAGGCACTCACTAAGTGCTTGTTGAAAAACTGCTTTCCCACCCACTTCACCAAATGCTAGACTTCTGGGGTGGTCCTTTAGAGTTCTGCAAACATTGGCTTGACATTTCATGTAAAACATGTTTAAGCTACTGAAACTAATAAAACTCCGGCACATTCAGATGTGCTTTATACTACACTAAAGGCCCGGTGCACAAATTCGTGCACGGGTGGGGTCCAGCCCGTCTGCCCCGATGGGGAGGTGGGACTGGCTGGGGGGAGGGGCCGCAGGCAGTTGGCTGGCTGGCCCCGTCTCCTGGTTGAACTCTTGGTAGAGGGGACAGTTTGCATATTAGCCTTTTATTATATAGGAAGGCAATGGCTTGTCTACTGCTAGTTCTGTCAAGTTAACGGTTTTGAGCAGATCTTGAAATAAAGTGAGCAGTTGACTCTTACCTAGCCGTGGGCAAACTACGGCCCGCGGGCCGGATCCGGTCCGTTTGAAATGAATAAAACTAAAAAAAAAAAAAAAAAGAAAAAGACCGTACCCTTTTATGTAATGATGTTTACTTTGAATTTATATTAGTTCACACAAACACTCCATCCATGCTTTTGTTCCGGCCCTCCGGTCCAGTTTAAGAACCCATTGTGGCCCTCGAGTCAAAAAGTTTGCCCACCCCTGCTCTTAACCATTGCAACTGCTATTTTGCATTATACCCACCACAGCAACAGGAAAACCCTCAGACATCAGTGCAAGGCAGCTGAGCCTCGTGGGTTAAGTGCTGGGGTCTAGAACAGCCTGCCACATTCTTGCCTCATTTCTACCTTTTACTGGCGATGTGACCTTGACCAAGGTATGTAAGCTCTCGAGTCAGTGTCATTGTGGTCTGGGGATAGAGACTTGTGAGGAGTGAATGCCGTGAAGCAGAATAAGGGCTAACAGTGTTGGCGTTGTTGCTATTACTCTGTACAGTCATACCCCACTTTATTGCACTTTGAAGATATTGCAGTTTTTTTTGTAAATTGAAGGTTTGTGGCAACCATTAGCAAAAAGATTATGACTCATGGAAGGCTCACAAAATAGTTAACAATAAAGTATTTCTAACTTAAGGTATGTACGTTGTTCTTTTATTTTATTTTTTAAAAATATTTTTTTATTGATTTCAGAGAGGGAGAGGGAGAGAGATAGAAACATCAGTGATGAGAAGGAATCATTGATCAGCTGCCTCCTGCAGGCCCCCTATGAGGGATCAAGCCCGCAACCTGGGCATGTGCCCTTGACTGGAATCGAACCTGGGACCCTTCAGTCCTCAGGCTGATGCTCTATCCACTGAGCCAAACCAGCTAGGGCTGTACATTTTTTTTTTAGACATAATGCTATTGCATACTTAATAGGCTATATAGTATAGTGTAAACATCGCTTATATGCACTGGGAAAACAAAAGAATTCATGTGGCTTGATCTGTTGTGGTATTTGCTTTATTGCTGTGGTCTGGATCTGAACCCCCAATATCTCTGAGGTATGCCTGTATTATACTATTGTATCCTTAACTCCGAAATGTCAAGATTTTGAAGAGTCACTTTTTTCATCGATTGAATTTATAAATTAAGGACTATTATATGTAAGTCCCACAAAAATGCCCTTCGCTTTTAAGGAGGACAGAGGGCTTGAAACCATTGGTTAGAGCAGGGGTGGGCAAACTTTTTGACTCAAGGGCCACAATGGGTTCTTAAACTGGACCGGAGGGCCGGAACAAAAGCATGGATGGAGTGTTTGTGTGAACTAATATAAATTCAAAGTAAACATCATTACATAAAAGGGTACGGTTTTTTTTTTTTTTTTTTTAGTTTTATTCATTTCAAATGGGGCGGATCCGTAGTTTGCCCACGGCTGGGTTAGAGAATGGCTAGTACTTTAGCACAGCTCCGCATTCGTTGAATTTGATCTTCAGGGCTAGGATCCTTTGGCTTCCTATTGTCTGCCTGTATAGTTCTCTCACTTTTCTGCCCATAACTCTTCCTGAAATTCCACTGAAGAAATGGCCATAACAGAAGCCTTTCTGTGATACTGCCAGTAAAGACTTCTTATATTCATTCCACAGAAACTGCCTGCTTTCCTATGAGGAGCCTGGTGCAGTGGTGAATCGCTTTCCCCCTGTTGTCCACGTCTAAGTGAATTTTCCCAAGAGTCTGAGAGGTAGGTATTGTTGTCACCATTGTCTGGTGAGCTTCAGGATGTCAAGTAGCTTTCCAGTTGGTCTTCATTGGCCTTTGACACCAGGAACCAATTCTCCTTCCAAGTTTTCACCTTGTCCTTGGCCGCCCAGAAAGAAGCTTCACAACTCTTTGCTGCCTTAAACTGCCTTTTCCTGTGTCCCATTGGTGTTCCTTCCTCACGTGGCCCTTTTTCTTTGTTTATATTAATTTTATTTTATTCTCTGGAATATGATTATTCTAAGCTATGCAAAATTTGAGCAACTTGAAGAATGAATGATATATTTTTACATTTATTTCAATTTAACACAATTTTATAGCCCAGTGTGAAGCTTAGAGAAGCAGGGTTGGCAGGTGAAAGATTAACGTGTAGTATTTGATTCTAGGACTTTTTTTAGGCTGAGGAAGGTCATGGGCAGCTATCAGGTGTGATTTTCCTTTTCAATTTAAGAATTTAGTGGCTACTAGAAGTCAGCTATTTCTTTCACATTTTAATTCTTGTGTTTACTCTTAAAATTATGGAAAAAAAACTGTACATTGCCAAGCTGAGCTTTCTAATTTTTTCTTTGCAGATAATGATGATGCTTGAACTGAACAACTAAGGTGAGATTTATGACCTAGATAGAATGCTTTTCTTATGCAGACTTCCTTATAGAATTTAGCTGAATTGCTAAAATTTTATTTTAACTTTGATGAAGACTATTGCCTTTGGGCAATCATTCCAAACTGTGGATTATGAAAGACTTGACGTTACATTTTAAGGTAAGTTCTGAAAATAACATGGCAGGATACTGTATTTATTCAGCTTGAACTGAAGAAGTTTCAAAGGATTTTACTGTTTTTAGAAAAGGAAAAGGAAACATTTTTAATATCTGTAAGCTGATTATGGTTCTGTTAATGTATAGATTCCATGAAGCTACGTTTTGTTAGATGTCATTGGGAAATGAGATGCTTTATACAATTACCTGTATCACCATGTATGTTTATATACAACGCTACAGTTAGAATCAGAGAGATGTGTGTGTATTCGTTGCTTTAGCAAATGCCAGCATACTCCCAAATTGGATATCTGGGAGGCCCCAAATTACAGATGGGAAATGTAAACATTGTGCCCTATTGCCTGGTGTGTGGGTCTAGCATTCCCCACATTTGTTTCATCAGAATAACGGCACAAACTAGGCAATCTCACATTATTACGAAAAAAGAAACGAACTGTCAACGTGTCCTGATAAAATTATAAACGACAAATTCCAAGGAACTTCTAAGACTTAATTTGGTAGATGTATACAACCAGTCATCTGAGAGAGGTTGTTAGGTTGCATAATCTGGGTTATAATTTGATGTAGAGATTCTAACCATCAGTGCTGTACAATAAAACTTCGTGTCTGGTAAGGCAGTTAGAGACCTAGTAAAATACTGGGGTAAATGATACACTACAATTACGCCCATCCGTTCCACCCTCCTAACACAACAGGGAACTTCGGTGTTCACATATCTTAAACATTGTGTGAAAGGAACAACCTGGGGACAGGAGCTGCTGGGGGAAGTATTCAGTGTTGTTGGCCGTGCCAAGTGGTTCTGAGGGCCCAGAGGTTAGTTAGCAGCGTGGTAGGTGAAGCGGGGTGGGAGCACCATCAGAAGGAACAGTGTGTGCCAAGGCGAAGGCAAGGGAGAGTGGGCTGGGCAAGTGGAATTGAATTTCAGTTCCATCTGACTGCTTTTCTGAAGGACTGAGCCAAGAATGGGGAGCAGGGCCAACTGTCTTGCCTTAGAAGTTGGACTCAGACTTGAATCTGTGGAGAACCGCTGGAGAATGTTAAGGAGGGGTATTCGGCAGATACTTGGCCCTAAGTCAGAATATTTGGTGTGCTTTTTCGGTTTTGTTTCTCCTGTTTCTGGAAGTTGAAGTTGTTTAAGCAAGACTGCAAAGATTTAAACAAAGGAACCGATTTAGCACATCTTTACATCTGCCAGGAAATTAAGAGGCTTGAGAATGTTTGAACTTCCTCTTTAACATTAATTTAGTCTGGGCATTGGGCAGAGTGATCCATTGGCAGTCAAAAGTCTCCAAGAGGGTCCGACTGGTGTGGCTCAGAGGTTGAATGTTGACCTATGAACCAGGAGGTCACAGTTCAATTCCTGGTTGGGGCACATACCCGAGTTGCAGTCTCGATCCCAAGTGTGGGGCGTGCAGGAGGCAGCTGATCAATGAGTCACTCTCATCATTGATGTTTCTATCTCTTCCTCTCCCTTCCTCCCTGAAATCAATAAAAAATAAAGTCTCCAAGCGGTCTGTACCTTGATTGCCTCAGACTTTTGTTGGCCAATTTAAATTGTATTAATTATAGCAGTAATTACTATAGGAGTAATTTAAAAGAGCCAGTTGGAGTTAGGGACAAGTTGCTACAGTTTTTACCGGAAGAGTATATAGCTGGAAATACAGAATTCTTGCACGTTATAGGAAGTGTTCAGTTACATTACCCTGGGTCACATTTGCATATAAGTAGGAGTTAGCCAGGTAACGTTTACTGCAGTGATTTTGCAAATTCATCCTAGTAATTTCACAATTATTGTTCATGTTTTAATTATCTTCCCATTGAGGGACTCCCAATATCTCCTCTCACATTACATTTCCATTTTTATTCTAGAGCTTTGCTGTCCAGTATAGCTGTTGGCTCTCTAAATATGGCTATTCAAATTAGCTCAAATTAAATCCAATTTAAAATTCAGTTCCTCACTCCCCCCAACCATATGCCAAGTGCTCAGTAGCCTAACTGTGGCGACTGGCTGCCATATGGGACGCCGCAGATGGAGGACATCTCCACCATTGCGGAAGGTTCTCTTAGTGCCACTCTAAAGGTTGTCTTCTTTTACAAATTTTAATATACTAACGGCTACTTAATAAAAACCTTACAGATTAAGTGATATAGTGTGATTCAAAATAAACTGGGGAGAAGGGCGAATGGGGAGTTACGGAGGAAATAGGATTTGCCATCAGTTGGTAATTGGTGAAGTTAGGTTTAGGACCCATGGGGTATCATTATATTATTCTCATTTAGAAATTTTGTGTATGTTTGAAATTTTCCATAATAAAGAATTAAAACAGAAGCTTAAATAGGAACAGCACTTAGAAGCAGCCATCTATAAATGAGCATCTGAAATCCCACCTGTAATGTAGGAAGGTTTTTAATCCTGCCCCAGGGTTTCCCCTAAGAGGGTACACATAGCACCTTGTTTTTATTTAAGGGTTACTTCACTCCCCCTCGAAACATACAAGTAGCAGCACTGGCTCGCGCTACTTGTGGGCAGAATGAGTCTGTGGGTAGAATGTGCTAGATTACATTGTTTAAAATTCTGTTGCTGCTGACGTTAATTTTGGCAGACTCAACGTAGTGTTCCCAATGAAGAGAATAGAGTTCATTTACTCAGTGGTTGGCTTATTTTTGTTCACGGCCAAATCAGTCAGCTTCTGTGTCTGGTTTCCTGGTTACCAGCTCCTATGGTGACAGCACTGGAAGAAGCGGGGGTCATGGAGAAAACCCCTGGCAGGAGAGCAAAGCCAACAGTGTCTGTCACGGTGTCACCAAGGGCTGTTTGAGGTTGTCACCCAGACTTGCCTACTCCAGTCTCCTCCTACATCTCTAACAAATGGTGGCCGGGCTTATTGTGAGTAGAGAGAAACGGTTGAGAGCAAGGTGTTTGGGGTCAGACTTGGCTTGGAGTGCCAGCTTCAGCCAGCTGAGACCCAAGGAAGGGCAAGACTGGGCCCTCGCCAGCTGCCGCAGGGAGTAATGGCAGGCTAGGCCAGGCGCATGGTTGAGTGCTCCATAAATGACAGCTCTCGCTGTTAGGCATTCTCTGTGCAGAAAGGAATTGGGCCTCTGTTTATTCCCCTTAAATGCTGATATTTCTAGAATCGTGTGGAGCAGTGTACAGGTCTAAAGGAATGTAATGGTACCTTTTTATTTTACAGGGTTCTGAAGTCAGAGATCTTGAGATTAATAATGGCAGGAAAATCCTCACTTTTTAAAGTAATTCTCCTTGGAGATGGTGGAGTTGGAAAGAGTTCTCTAATGAACAGATATGTGACTAATAAGTTTGACACCCAGCTCTTCCATACAATAGGTGTGGAATTTTTAAATAAAGAGCTGGAGGTAGATGGACACTTCGTGACCATGCAGATTTGGGACACAGCCGGTCAGGAGAGATTCCGAAGCCTGAGGACGCCCTTTTACAGAGGTTCTGACTGTTGCCTGCTCACTTTTAGTGTCGATGATTCTCAAAGCTTCCAGAACTTGAGTAACTGGAAGAAAGAATTCATATATTACGCAGATGTAAAAGAGCCCGAAAGCTTTCCTTTTGTCATTTTGGGCAACAAGATTGACATAAACGAACGGCAGGTGTCTGCAGAAGAAGCCGAAGCCTGGTGCCGGGACAACGGCGACTACCCTTACTTCGAAACAAGTGCAAAAGATGCCACGAACGTGGCAGCGGCCTTTGAGGAAGCGGTGCGAAGAGTGCTTGCCACTGAGGATAGGTCGGATCACTTGATTCAGACAGACACCGTCAGTCTGCACCGGAAGCCCAAGCCCACCTCCTCTTGCTGTTGATCCTGATGAGGTTTAACCAACTCACACACACATACGAATAAACATGGGGAGAGGAGAATTAGCATCTGCAGCAATAGATCATATACTCATAAAATTAAACTAACCATATTGCTGCTTCATACGTGGGTGGGAGAAGGGATACATTCACTCACAGAAGAATCTTATTTACTCAATAATGGCATCTTACATTTATAAGTTGTAACGGTTGTCTAATGTTTAATTTAAATATGTAAGTTACAGAGCTAATAAATGAGATGACCAAGACTTTGACTTTGTGATTAAAACAAAACACTTGAATATTCTAGAAATTGTTCTTTTCCTGGGAAAATGGAGAACGACTTTTTATATATGTATATTTTTATGTAATTAGCATCTATTCCTGGTTCAGAGGGAAATTTCCTACAGCAATAATGTTAGATATTAAAGATTAAAATTGAGTGCATCTGTGCTGTAGTGATTTGATTGTTTCTACATTCTCTTTAAAATTATTGAAGTGTTCACATTTTCATTCTACATAATGGAATTGATCTCTTGATCTCCCCAGTAATCGCTCATCTGTGTGCCACACGTTCGCTACCCCCTCAACCCCAGAAGCCAACTTTATCATTAGTCTTAGAGGAAATGTGAAGGATTGAACTTTGTGTGAGGGTAAGAGAAGACATCTTTATTTGGTCGTGTATTTACTTAGTGCCTTCTCCTTCACTGAACATTGTATAGTGATTTGCTCTCGAAGATTTCTCATCTTGCTGCAATGACCAGACTTACTGATAAAACAAATTGTGATCTTTTGTGGGTAAAGTTCATATGTTGCACCTTCATGCTGATTCCATTCTCCAGAGGCAAACCAACTCCTAGACCCCATGTCAGTGAAGACAGCACCCTGGCTGTAGAGCAGTGGGTTATCAACGGACATGCTTGGGGCAGGGGTACATTTTGAGAAACGAAATAGATAAATTTCTTTCCCTGGCTCCACTCATTGGAAACCACTGAAAAAGAGTATCATTACAGTAAGCTAAGCTTTTGAAAATCTTATTTCCTAACATAACAATTTGGCTGTAAGGAAAATGTTATGACATTTTTAATTTGGGGAAGTTAAATCTCTTCATATTCTCAGGTTGGAGAGAGCTCTAGTTTTTATTATTTGCAATCACCTCCCCCCCCGCCCCGCCCCCGGGAAAAAAACTAATCCTCCATCCAAAAAAACAATTTTTTTTTCTTGAGGAGACTTGCTTTTCTTTTTAATATAATTTTATTGATTTCAGAGAGGAAGTGTGAGAGAGAAACATCAATGATGAGAAACATTGATCAGCTGCCTCCTGCACACCCCACACTGGGGATCGACCCTGCAACCTGGGCATGTGCCCTGACCAGGAATCGAACCGTGACCTCCTGGTTCATAGGTTGGTGCTCCACCACTGAGCCATGCCAGCTGGGCTTGCTTTTTTTTAAAAATCAAAAGTGTACCCATTGTTTTGTGACTTGCCCTTTTTCTCTTAATATGTCTGGACATACTTACATTACAGTAGACCCCTCTCATTTATTTGCTGTATGGATATCTAACAACTATTCAAACCCTTCTTCCTTGGTGGATATGGAGCAGTAGTGCATGAAAGTGCTAGTTTCCACACATCGGTCAATTTCTCTGCAGACATGAAAAGTGGCAACAGTGAAGCATTCTAGGAGTCACATGGTTCAAATTCTAGGGACAAGGGACATGTCTCTACCTTTGCCACCCAGTTCCTGTCCCTGGCGGCAGCTACATGTGTTTTTGGGTGTCCATCTAGATCAGAGATGGGGAACGTTTTTCTGCCAAGGTCCATTTGAATATTGATAACATTTGTGGGCCATACACCATTATCAACTTAAAAATTAGCCTGCTATATTTGGTCAAACATTTAATGAACTCGCCTCTAATGCCTTGGCAGGGCCAGACCAAATGATTTCGCTACGGCCCATGGGCCAGAGGAAAGTATATTGTATTAGGTGTGCTAGGCTGTCGTAATAAAATGCAGATTGTGTGGCTTGACAATGGGAATTTTTCTCACAATGCTGAAGGCTAGAAGTCGCAGGTCAGGGTGTTGGTAGGTTTAGTTTCTCCTGAGGTCTTTCCCCATGGCTTGCGGATGACCTTTCCCATGTTGTCACCCCCCCCCCCCCCAATCTATATCAAAATTTCCTGTTATAAGGATACCAGATTGGATTAGGCCCACCCAAACAGGCTCATTTTAACTTAAATCATCTCTTTGAAGGCCCCATCTCCAAATATAGCCACATTCTGAGGGTGTGCGTGGGGGCTAGAACTTAGGAATTTGGGGGGTAGGGGTAACGTGTATAGGTTTTTACAAAATGTATAATTTCGGTACTTGAATAGATTTAACTAATACATTAGTGTATTTTTAAACTTTAAAGCATCTTTTCAAGTATTGTATTTTCAAATAAATATTTAAGGATTAGATTAGTTGGCATTCTAGAGGCCTAGTGTTGAGCAGCTAAAATGATCAAAGGAAAAGGTCTTCATGTGTGTAGACAGGCTGACAGTAATTCTTCACACCATGACTTAAAGGGAATCTGGGGAAACAAGGGTTAATATAACAAACATGGTACTGAAATGTGATTAAGAACAAAACCTGACTAAATAGCTTTGTCCTTCAATGAAGCAACAACTGATGGAAAAGCTCTTGAACCAGAAGCAAAAGGTAGCTGAAAATCTGATTCTTTTGAAGAAAAAAGATGCTTTAATTGGCTGGTCTTACCTATCTATACAAAGATGAAAAGTATGGGAAAAACAAGAGTTGGGGATCAAAGCAGGTGGTGCAGGAGTGGTGGCAATAGCTGCGGAGCCCCCAAAGCAAGCAGAACTGTGGTTTGGGGAGGAGGGGCTTGTTAAAGCGCTGTGCTTGCCACTGGGCGTTTGGGCCATCGGAGACAGTGCGTGCTTCCACGCTGTCTGTGAATGTACAGACCAAGTTCAGTGTTAAAGACCAACTATGACCTCAGAGAATGGACAAATGTACTTTTGACCAATGAAAACAATTTCAGGAGGCTGTGTAGAAGATGGAAAGGTACTTCATCAATGGGTTACTTCCAGTTTTGTCACCTCCTTCACCCTTGTGAAAAATTCCCTAGTTGAAGTTCAAACATGTCTTAAAGAAAACCTTGCTTTACGTTTCTATAAAAACTTGTGTAAGCTTTCACTGTCCTATGACACTGACACCAGTTCTCACACAATACCAGTGGCTTGTGGGGCAGTGCAGTGTTAAGCAGAACAATGGACCTGTGGGTTCTGAGAAGTCGTCACCCTGGCCCGTTAACCGGGAGGTACTGTTGTGACTGCAGAAAAAGAACATGGGTATATCGGGCAGAGCACCGATCGATGGTCTCTGCATTCGTGGACAGCGGGGCAACAGTGCAGCCTTCTAGGAAACGAAGGACAAAACCAGATTGGTGCGTTTTATTTGGATCTTTGGAAGTGCTAACGATTACAAATTTAATACCTATGCTCAGTGAAGCCTGATGCTTGTGGGGAATCATGAGCCCTGGCAAGTGCCCAGGGTGCTACTGATGTCCCTCCACTGCTCTTGTATTCCGGAACCTTCAGTAACGCCACCTACTACCAGATCTATGCTTTACCAACTCGCCAGTCCTGGTTCTGGCCCCTCAGCTGTCCAATCCCCATGCCTAGTGCTGCTTTTCCCCCCACACCTTTGTGCCCAGCATGCTTTCCCCGTGCAGCCCACCCACCAGCTCCCACGCTCATCACTGGACTTGCCTTGGAGCTCCTTCAAAGATGCAGGCATACGTGAAATTTGGTACTTAATTCCAGTAACGTGCTCACGCAGGGCTCTTGTTACATGTTCCCATCTCGCCCTCACAAGCCTAGAGAAAAGGGTCGCTGTTTGCAGGGCACTGCCGTTGTGTGGCCGGGCCAGGACCCATCGATCTCTACCTAGAACTCCCTGCTGCTGCTCCTGGCCGCTTGCGTCGCAGCCCTCTGTGCTACGTGGTCATTGAGGGCAGAGCAAACTACATAAAACAATATGTGTTGCCCTGACCGGTGTGGCTCAGTGGATAGAGCACTGGCCTGCGGACTGAAGGGTCCCAGGTTTGATTCCGGTCAAGGGCATGTACCTGGGTTGCGGGCATATCCCCAGTGGGGGGTGTGCAAAAGGCAGCTGATAGATGTTTCTCCCATCGATGTTTCTGGCTCTCTATCCCTCTCCCTTCCTCTCTGTAGAAAATCAATAAAATATATTAAATAAAATAAAATTAAAACAAACAAACAAACAAAAACCAATACGTGTTTGGGTCTCTCCAATGAGCATGGCTGAAATGACTCCTAGATTTCTAGCTGAATATCTTTTTCTGCTCCCAAAGCTCTGGCACCTAATTTGAGATGATCCAGGTTCTGTAAATTGGGTTAAAATATATACTAGTTTGCAGACTTTCAAAATAAAACTAAAATGGTATTGGTGGCAGGGTGAGCAGCACTTAAAAAATTTGATATTAAATTCCCACAATCTTAGACAAACATCTTTATTTAGTAAATCAAATAAATAGGGTAAAAAAAATCATAGTAGCAACTTCACACAAAGATACAAGAACAAACTTAGAATTACTTGCTCAAGTTATTCAGAATGGAAGAAAATTCTTCAAGTGCTCACAAGTAGCACGGAAAATATGTGCTTATATTACTTGCTTTTCGATCGACATCTACTTGTTTACAGTAAGGTCCACACTCCTTACAGTAAAATAGCCCCCTCCCGCCCCCTCTGGTGCACAGCCTAAAAGGCTAGGAGTGCGAATGTTAATGTAATACAAGCTTTTCTGTCTTTACAACTTGATGAGAATCGTCTTACAGCTTTTTACTAATACAGATTATCAACAGGTTCATGAAATCTTTAGCATACTAAGGGAAAGGAAAGAACACAACCCTGCACTTTGGGCCCAGCCACCCATTTTACAGACATGGATCCCGGATTTCAGAATGACAGCAGGATCACTGTCCCATCCCGAACAGCGGCAGGTACATGGCACTGGGCACTGCACACGCTGTTTACTTCAGCTTCTTGGGTAGGGCTATGCACAGTGCCTATACATTTTTATATCATCTCTAGATGTATGGGTAAGCCCATGTATGTCCTACCAACTTTATTCCTCACTGCAGATGCTTTAGTTTTACATCTACCAAATCTTGACAATGACATTTGGTTCTGGATTGTTACATCAAGATCAAGCTGTATGAATGAGGAAAGTCAAAAGCTTATTCTCAGATTTTCAAAGATGTTTCAAGGATATTGATAAAGAAATCCTTATAAATAACTGTTCAGAAGCAAATATTAATCTACTAGAGGCCCAGTGCACGGGATTTGTGCACTGGTGAGGGGTATGGCCTGCGGGGATCAGCCCACCATGGGAGCGCACTGACTGCCAGGGGGCAGTTCCTCTGTTGAGTGTCTGCCCCCTGGTGGTCAATACGTGTCATAGCGGCTGGTTAACTGGTCGTTCTGCCGTTCGGTCGCTGGCCTTTTATTATATAGGATTGATAATTCTAAGAAACTGTACTATTTTTATCTATAAGGAATTTCACTAGGCTTAAATAAATTAACACTACAAGTAAAACTTTCCCAGGCTATTTAATCAAGTAACTTACAATGTACACATTCCTGAGTATATTCCATTGTAGCGACATTGTTTATTTCCGAATTTTTCTGTGCTTAGCTTAAGAGGTGTTTCTTTCCAAGAAACTGAACTTTTCTGTCAAATGCACTGGATCGAATAGGAGAATTTGGTTCATAAAATGGATTCATTGCAAACTAGGAAAGAAGAAAGTATTAGTGAGTTTGTCAGAGTAAAAAGACTGACAAATCATGAGTCTCTAAATTATTTTGAGCTTTAAATGAAAAGAAATCATTAAACACATTCAAAACAAGTCAGAAGATCACATTTTTAAATTTCCATAAAAATGTTCTATTGTTAAATAGCAACTTCCCCTTAAGGAAATTTCTTTCTCGGTGTTATAGTTTTGAGCAGTACCTGTGGTGAAACTGATGGTGGTATGATAAGTGTTGCCTATGTAAGCAAAATTAACTCAGGATTCACCCTGTGTGTGAATTACTAATCTTATATTCATTGTAAACATATGAATTAATCTGTAAGACCTACATAAAATACAAATGAAAAATGTGCCATATCATGGGTCTCTAAGTTAAGAAAAAGTTACACCACACTGATTAAAAACTACTCTTGTGTGGTAACTTTTTAAGAATCAGGTTTTTAATACTCTCCTTTAACACAAGGCTAAGTGACCAGTTTCTCAGATAATGCAACAAATGTATCGTAACAGTCAGAGAAAATTATTAACAACAAATGGAATCACTAATGAGGAAAGGAGTTAGCAATTTTTACACCTTAATCACTTTGTCTACCTTTATAAAAGGACTAGATATTCTTACTTGCTAGTGCTGACTAGGAATATTGTTAGTATGCAAAAATCTTGTGCAAATACAGAATATTTAAATTATTAAGAAATACTGTTGTTAGCACTGCAGTTTAACTACTGATGTCCTATTATTTTATTTTTTCCAATTAAATACAAGAAATGCAGGTGGCACCAATCTCCTTGGGTGACTATTTGATAATATATGAATCACTTCCTGCTGGTTTATGATCAGTATTCATTGCACTGTAACTTATTTGTAAAGTAGATGGAAAGCATTTTAGATTGAAATTATAAAGCAATTTCTCTTATGGAGAATACTTCCTTCCCTCTCTTTAGGGTTCCCTAGTAAAATCAACTATATGCACCAAAAGAGGGAGAAAGAAGTAGATTTTAAAATAACCACAAGCCCTGGCCGGTGTTTCTCAGTGGTTAGAGCAGGGGTGGGCAAACTTTTTGACTCGAGGGCCACAATGGGTTCTTAAACTGGACCGGAGGGCCGGAACAAAAGCATGGATGGAGTGTTTGTGTGAACTAATATAAATTCAAAGTAAACATCATTACATAAAAGGGTACGGTCTTTTTTTTTTTTTAGTTTTATTCATTTCAAACGGGCCGGATCCGGCCCGCGGGCCGTAGTTTGCCCACGGCTGGGTTAGAGCATAAGCCTGTGGACTGGAAAGGGTCATGGGTTCAATTCCGGTCAAGGGCATGTGACTGGGTTGCAGGCTCTATTCCCAGCCCCCGTTGGGGCGTGTGTGGGAGGCAACCAATTGATGTGTCTGTCTGTACTTCCCCTCCTACTCGCTCTAAAAAAAGTCAATGGGAAAAATATCCTTGGCTGAGGATTAACAACAACAAAATAACTATGAGTTCTTTCCCTAAATACATGTTAATCTGGTGAAAACTTGCCTGATGAGGGAGCTGCCAGGGATGGTCTGACTGAGGGAGAGCTGCTCTGAGATGAAAACTACTACAAGGGACTCGCTTTGACAGGCCAGTTCCCTGCCGTTTGAATCCCTTTTATCAGTTTTAAAAAGTTATAGAACATACATACCTTTATGTATAGTTCATAGACATCAGTAAAGAAGTTCTTTATTCCATCTTCTTGTCTTACATCATGAAGCATAATAAATCTCATATGTGAAATAATTAAGGTGTAATCTTAGAAATGTAAAATTAAAAGCAATAGTTCAAAGTTAGCTTAGTTTTTACCTTAAAGAGAACATAATCTTTAAAGTTAAAAAATAAAAGTAAAACCACCCTTGATAGGGTTCAGATAAACCTTAGTTTTACATACCAGACTTGGTTTTAAAATGATTTAAAGAAAATGTATTTTTTCCCTGAAAAAAATAAAAGTAGCTACGTAAATGGCAATTTTCACCTGACACTTTAAAGTTCATCAACTTATCCTGGCATCTGTGTCCCATGTTCTAGTTGGTTACCCCAACCTGTAGTTAGGTATCTTTATTAAGAAGGTAAGGATATGACCTGCAGTAACAAATGCTGAAACAAACCACTCATTGAACTTGTCCACAGTTTTCAAGTACATGTTGTTTGACAGCCACATATTCTCATCCACCAGGTCAAGGGCAGCATGAGCTATGAACTGGTTCAGATGACGATGGTCGTCCTAGATGACAGTGTGAGCAGCACCAGGTTAACATTTCCATACAGCATCAAGACAGCCAACATTTCAATCTGTAAATCCTATACAGTTCTTCTTGCGGGGGGACACTTTATTTTTCTAAAAAAGTATATTTTTATTGATTTCAGAGAGGAAGGGAGCGAGAGATAGAAACATCAATGATGAGAGAGAATCACTGATTGGATGCCTCCTGCACGCCCCACACTGGAGGTCAAGCCTGCAACCTGGGCATGTGCTCTGACCAGAATCAAACCGTGACTTCCTGGTTCATAGGTTGATGCTCAACCACTGAGCCATGCCAGCTGGGCTACTTTTAAATTTGGTATCTAAAATTCAATAAATAGAAATAGCCGATTATAATATACTAATTATAATATTAATAAAATGTTTTCAAGAAACTAAAAAAAATTTAATTTTGCAAGAAGGAAGCTACCAGTTTCCGTAACCTTTTAAGCATGTGGGGGAAAAAATACTCTGTTGGAAAACAAATAGATCCTCCTTTCAAGAAGCCTGTATTCTTTTAGAGCAGAGGTTCTCAACCCGTGGGTCGCAACCCTTTGGCAGTCAAACGACCCTTTCACAGGGGTCGCCTAAGACCATCCTGCATATCAGATATTTACATTACGATTCATAACAGTAGCAACATTACAGTTATGAAGTAGCAACGAAAATAATTTTTAAAAAAATATATTTTATTGATTTTTTACAGAGAGGAAGGGAGAGGGATAGAGAGTTAGAAACATCGATGAGAGAGAAACATCGATGAGAGAGAAACATCGACCAGCTGCCTCCTGCACACTCCCCACTGGGGACGTGCCCGCAACCAAGGTATATGCGCCTGACCGGAATCGAACCCGGGACCCTTGAGTCCGCAGTCCGATGCTCTATCCACTGAGCCAAACCGGTCAGGGTGCAACAAAAATAATTGGGTTGGGTCACAACATGAGGAACTGTATTTAAAGGGCCAGAAGGTTGAGAACCACTGTTTTAGAGGAAGACAGGAAAAAATACCTAAAAGGTTGTGGATAAAGGACAGCAACATAGGTAAGCTGGGGCTAAGGACAGAGAGGTGACATTGGCACAGGCCTCAAGGTGGGGTGAGGGGGAGGCTTCCTGTGTAGTGACACCTGGTGAGCAGTGAAGGCAAGCGAGGAGGTGGCACTCCTAACATGGTGGCATGACTCTTTCAGGTGTAAGGAGTTTACAAGGCAGGGGGACCTGGGAGTGGCAGGAGGCCATGCTTAACCCTTGTGAACACTCAGTCCCCTGTGTGATAGCAGGAGACAGTCCTGTCAGAGCTGGGAGTGTCCTTTTCACAGGCTGACAGAGCTGAACTGGAGAAGGTGGGAATGTCCCACCATATTGTGGAGGGGGCGTTCACCACCTGAAATGGTCTTACTCCTGTGGAATTCTTACTTTCCATATGCATTTTCAGAGAACACCTCCGTTATGGGTTGAATTGTACCCCCACCCATTCCTGTGTTGCAGTCCCCACCCCCAGGACCTTAGAATGCAGCCTTATTTGGAAAGAGGGTTGTTGTAGATGTAACTACAGTGGGGCCTTGACTTACGAGTTTAATTCGTTCCGAGACCGAGCTCGTTAAGGAGCTCATTAACTCAAATTACTCTATCAACTCAATGCAAAAAGTCCACTGAGAGAGGCTCGTATCTCGAAAAACTCGTTAGTCGGGACACTCGTAAGTCAAGGCCCCACTGTAGTTAGCATGAGTTCATGCTAGAGAAGAGTGGGCTCCAGTGTGACTGGTGTATTTATAAAAAAGGGGACCCTTGGACACAGACACACCCAGGGAGAACGCCAGGTGGAGACTGGAGTTGTGCTGCCACCAGGCAAGGAACTACCAGGAACTAGGAGAGAGGCCGGAACAGATCCTTCGAGAGCACCTTCCCTGCCGGGGCCTTCTGACCTCCAGACTGAGACAGAACATTCCCATCGTGCTAAGCCACCCAGGTTTTGTGCTCTGTGGCGGCAGCCCTGGGAAACTGTACAGATCCTTTGCTGAGGAGGCTGTTCCCACAACTGGGCTGGAGGAAGGCTGCCAGTTACCCTGGAATCCCTCGCACAGCTAAAGCATGTTTACTTCATGCCCGTTGCCAAGATGCAGCTAATTTAATCCTTAGAGAAGGGATGTATTTCGTGTCTGGCTTATAGCAGCATTTTCCATTACTTTACAGGGATGATCAATCTTGAGAGATTAGGAGAAAACTATAGAAATGCTTTCAGAAGGTAAGTGGTAGCATCTTGCGATGAAGTACTTTTATATGCACTGCTTTATGTACCACCAGGCCCCGGAGTGCACAGGAACTATAATTGAGTAGTGGTGTAACACAAAGCCATCACTGCTACAGAGATGCCTCAAACCAAAGTTTTAATGAGCTGCGTGCTCATAGGGATGTGGGAAAAGAATGTAGCACCAACACCTGGTAGGATAATTACATTTCTATCATATTTTACTGGCAAGATCTGAATAGTTGACAAGCATCCTACACTAGACTGGACATTATGCATTACAATGAATTTGAAAAATCAACTCCTGTCTTAAAGAACATTAAAGCTTATTTTTGGAGGTCGGGAGACACAGCACAACTTCTGGGCAATTAGGAACGTGGACTGGTACGGAAAGATGGAAGGGACCCAGCTATTCTCATCTCAAGGCTCTATGGCTCTGTTTATTCTGAATGGAGACGTTTGCCAACCCAGTGTGTTTTTCTACAGCCATTCTTGATAAGGAAGCTGGGTGTGTCACTGGGGAGGAGAGCATATGGGCACCAGCCAGAGATAAGGTAGGTCACTGGGAACTGCCATCGTCTTGGGCAGCAGGAAGACATGTAAGTAAGGGTCCCTTTTAACCCTCCCAGGTGTAAATGGATCTACTATGTATGTCCTGATGAAAAATGTGACTTGCTGGGGCACAATGGGCTTTCATGGCATTTCAAGGCAGCAACGACTGTTCTTTCAGACCCACTATGGGTGGACCATGTTTCTATGCACTTAAGGAGTAGCTTTTCCTAGTTGGGTGGCACAGTGGACTGAAGACCAGGAAAAGAGGCCCAGAGCTTCCTCCCAGTACATGCTAAGTGTGTGCTGATAAAGGATGAAGCAATTTATTGAACCTTCCCTGACTGGCTGGCTTCTACCAGCCCATGGGACTCCAGAGCAAACCTCGCTTAATTGTTATCTCATCTGTCCAGATCTCCAGTTCGAAAAGCACATTACACCATTATCATTACAACAGCATGACAGTTCTCACGGGGTTTGTTAAGGTTCCATACGCACTTTGGATTCTGCTTTTCCAGGTGGCAGAAACTCCATTTCAAAAACTGGATTGTCATGGTGGCCAACAATCACGAAGTAGAAGCTTCCAGACATTGTCTCCAATATATGGCTCCTAATTAAATGAAAAGAAAATGCATTTAGTACTCAATACTGAAAACCAAAAATGGTTAGCTGGGAGTGTACAGTCCCGGGGAAAGTACAACCTAGGTGTGCCAGGGCCCAGGATGCATCATGCCTCACAGGGACTCCTGCTGATTCACTCAGAACATGCAACAAAAGCCAAAGAAGTTCGAAATATATTTCCTAACGAACGCAATACTTTGTAAAGGAAATCAGGCTAGAGCTGGCGCATGTAACCCAGGAATTGGAAGGCCAGGTCTGGAAAAAAAGGCAGGCAGGAGACTCTCTTGGCATGCTGAAGTAAGTAGGATTTAAGATACTATTTGGAGCAGGGCTTGTTACACTACAGCCTACAGGCCAAATCTGGCCTTATCTGTCTTACTATAGTCAAAGGCTGCTTTTGCCCTACAGTGGCAGAGGTGAGCAGTTGTGACAGGGATAGCCTGGTGCTTTACAGAAAAAAATGGTCCCTGTTTTAGGGGAAAATGAGAAAAGGGCCCAAATAGTAAAACTGCATAACCAAGACAAGCAGGAATGATACAAAAGCTGTGCAAAATAGGAGAATTGGCCAGAATTCTCAAGAGAAAGTGAGGGGAAGAGGGATGGGAGCTTGAAATGTTAACCAAGTCAGCAATGACATCATTCATTTTTGCTGGAAGAGGTTTCCTAGCTGGAGTTTGCCAAGGGAAGGGCTTACTTTCTTCACAAACATTTAAGCAGCAGAGAGAAAAGATAAGGCAGACACCTCCCCCAATGCACATTTAAGCAGCAGCAGCAGCAGACAATTAATGTATAAAGGAAGATAACCACCCACAAAATACTTGTCTCCTGTATGGAAATCCATGACTGGGAGAGAAGCATGGTGCTAAGTACCGAGTGAGGACAAACAAAAAGGAAGCTGAAGGAAATACTGCATAAAGGTTGTATCACAAACTACACAGCTGAGCAGGACTTGAGCTGCCAAGAATTTGATTTCACAAACAGCTGGAGAAGGGAAGTAACTATTCAATTATGACAAGGAAAAACTGAAGGGTGGGTGAAGTGGAAGGAAAAGAAACCATACAACCACATAGTCTCAGGAAGGGAATATCTACAATCATTTAATGTTAGAGGGCTTACTATGCCTAGGTAATGGGCAAAAGGGAGACACTCTCTAGAACTCTGTGCTGTCATATATATGGAACTTTCTGCGAGAATGGAAATGCTCTGTACCTGTGCTGTGCGATCTAGTAGCCACTGCCGACTAAGGAGCATTTGAAATGTGGTTCATGTCTGCAGAACTGAATTTGAAATTTTATTTAATTTTAATGGATTAAATAGCCACACGGGGTTCATGGCTACTGTACTGGACAGTGTAGCTCTAGAGCAGTGGTTCTCAACCTTCCTAATGCTGCGACCCTTTCATACAGTTCCTCATGTTGTGGTGACCCCCAATTTCATTGTTTCACATTGAACATCATGAAAGCATAGTGATGAATCACAAAAACAATATGTAATTATATATGTGTTTTCCGATGGTCTTAGGCGACCCCTGTGAAAGGGTCGTTCGACCCCCAAAGTGGTCGTGACCCACAGGTTGAGAACCACTGCTCTAGACCAATGACTGCAAACTTTTTTTTTTTTAAATTCCAGGATCTCTTCCACCTTCCCTCCACCCATGAAGTATTACTTAAACTCCAATATGTAACACAAACAATACAAATAAAGCACCACAACAGCTGTGTTTGTGTAAGTTGTGTGTGCGCCTGCTCAACGTTCCCATCACCTGAAGGAGGGACCCTTCGAGCATCTGCAAGGGAGACTAGGCCTGGAGGAGTGGAGAAGGGAGCTAAACAGAACTTGGCAATGGATTAAATGGGAGGACTGAAGATGTTTCCAAATGTTTGGCTGAGGTGATCAAGCAGAATATCAGGATGCCATGCTATTCACTGAGAAAACAAATAAGGGAAGGAAGAGGGATGAAAACATGTCAGTTTCCAACATGGTATGGTAGCCAGAATAGCCTTCCTGACCACCTGCTCCCCCCCCGCCAAATGTCCACATCCTAATCTTGGGAACCTGTGAATGAATGTTAATTTACCAGGTAAAGTGGAATTAAGGCTACAAATGGAACTGAGGTTGCTCATGAGCTGACCTTAGATAGGAGATGATCGTGGGCTACCCAGGTGGGCCCAGTGCAAGCACAAGGGGCTTTAAAAGTGGAGGGAGGCACGAGAGGCAGTCAGGTGACTACAGGTCCTGGCTTTAACGATGGAGGAAGAGGTCACCAGTCACAGAATACTGGTGGCATCCAGAAGCTGGAAAGGACAAAGGAACAGAGTCTCCCCAAGAACAGAGTCTCCCCAGGAAGCCTCCAGAAGGGAACGCAGCCTGATACCTGGATTGCAGCCCAGTGAGACCCACGTCGGACTTCTATGCTAAGAACTGTAATGTAATGCATTTGTGTTGTTTCAAGCCACTAAATTTGTGGCAATTTGTTAGGGCAGCAATAGGAAACTAACACACATGTCAGAGCTGGAAAAAAAGAAAAAAAAACCTCCCTTGCAAGTACGAGAAAAAAGGAAATATTCAAGGAAGCGTCAGCCAAAAGGTAAAAGTGCATTCTGTAAAGAGAGCCGGAACAGAGGGAGTTCATTTACCATGGCACATGGGTAGCAAAGCATTGTTGGAAAGGTGGGTCTAGGGCAGCCGTGGGCAAACTACGGCCCGCGGGCCGGATCCGGCCCGTTTGAAATGAATAAAACTATTGAAAAAAGAGACCGTACCCTTTTATGTAATGATGTTTACTTTGAATTTATATTAGTTCACACAAACACTCCATCCATGCTTTTGTTCTGGCCCTCCGGTCCAGTTTAAGAACCCATTGTGGCCCTCAAGTCAAAAAGTTTGCCCACCCCTGGTCTAGGGCAACTGTGCGTCAAGATGGACCTACCTTAGGGCAATATGGGGAATGAACATGGAAAAGAACAGGGACTGTGGTTTTTTCCAGCCTGAATCCCTGACACCGAGCCTAGTATATAATAAGTGCTCAATGTTTGCAGAATGGAGCTGCGGGGGGGGGGGGGGGAGGGAGGGCTGTAGTTTACAGTGTGAGATGACCCTAAGAATAGGGGAGAGGGAATGCTGGAGTGAGAGGCAGGGTGGGATTAACCAGCCCAGCTGAGGCCTGTGGGGTGGGGAGGAAGGGGAGTACTCAAGAGGCCTGATAGCTGGAGTCTGTTCAAGCTATTAACAGCACCTTTCTGAGAAGCTGCTGAGGTTCCTTACATAAAGCAATCCTCCATTACACGGGGAAGGGCTAGTTGCCTGAGGGTAGGGGAGGCAGGACTGCACCTGTGGTGAGGACAGCAGCAGCCTCTGGTTGCTAGGGTGACCTGAGCTGCTTTAGGGAGAGAGACAACTAAAGAAATCAAGGTGGTGCTATAAGGAGCTCAGGGTTACCTTGAACTCAAAGAGGCTGTGCACATAATGTAGGAAGTAGGGCACTAACTAGTAATGAACACAGAAATGGGACCTGGGACCTTCAGAAACCTGTGAGGCTACCATCAGAAAGGCAAAAGCCCAAATGAGCTGAAATGTGTGGACTAAGTTAAGAAAAAGAAAGCCTTTTTAGGCTACAGTCAGGAAAAAGCAGGGTTTCTCGAAAGGTCAACTGCTTCAAGCACCTGGTATACAAAGTACAGAGGATGCAGATCTGCTGAACTTCAATTTCCTTAAAAAGAGTGATTTTCCAACAGCAAATGTGGAAGAATCAAGGTTAGGTAGGCTATGAACCTCAAGATGGGAATATTAAAAAAATCTAGACATTTCAATAAATACAGGTATTCAGTTCTCAGCAAACTACATATCTTGGATTAACAAATGTGATTATACATCTAGTGATCAGTGATATTTGAGAACTCGCAGGAACAGAAAAGAGCCATATCATCAGATACAGGTAAATGTTATTCCTATTTTCAAACACTAAAAGGCTTATCTCCTAGTCTATAATTGGGTACTTTCAGAGAAATGAAAAGACCAATAGAAATATGTATTAAATGGCTGCCTTTGGTTAGACACCATACTGAGAACTTTTATTATACATTATTCAATGTGGATCCCTACACAAAAAGAGTAGGTTGTTATTCATTCACGTAACCCCTGGTTATACTGAGAACAAGTCATACCAAACTTAAATTTTATGTTTTGGAAGGGAAATTAGGAGGCAGTAAATCATTTTTGGAAATAGTTTGGTGTACACCTAGAAACAACTAGACCTTTAGCTTGCCTGATAACACAGTCCGGTATCCCCAGAGCTATAACAGTGCTGGGGCCCAGAAAACACTCCTTATAACAATAATTGTGAGATGAAGCCAACTTATCACATTCAAAGATATGCTAAGGGCAACACATTTATTAGAAGGCAAAAGGCAAGATTCAAAAATATCTCCACAGCTAAGAGAACTAGGCGTGAAATTAACAAAGTAGAATTTAATAGGATGCAAAATAAAGTCCGGTACTTGGGCTTGGAAAAAATGAGCTGCACAACAGGGTGAGGAAACCTAGCTTAAGAGCAGTGCATCTACAAGCACCCATTTTCATTTATTGCAAACTGAATAAGAGACAGCAGTCTGAAACAGTGGTCACAAAAAGCTAATGCAATACCAAGCTGCATTAAGAGAAGACAATGTCCTCTTCACAAATAATATCATCTCTGGGTAAGTAGTCAGTTCTGGGAATTGTATTTTAAGTGAATCAATAACTGAACTGTGTGTGGGGGGAGGAGGGTGGGATCTAGGCTAGGGAATGCTCTGGACAAAAAACTGAGGATGTTTAAACTGAGGAAGGGAAATACTTTTTTTTGGGGGGGGGTGAAGGTGGGGAGCAGTGTCCAGCACAATGTCATCTGTAGAGAAGATACACTGTCTAATGGAAAAGGGAGCTGACTAGGAATGGCAAATGGGTTTCTTTTCCTGAGCCAGTTCGAATCACTGGTAGTGACTGCCAGGAACTGGTGCTGAGATCCTAAGACTTAAGTGTGGTCAGCAGGAAAGATCGCTGTGATTAATTATCCACTGTCGTGGGTGATGGTGGGGGAAGGGCAGTTGGCCTCAGCGAGTGCCAAGCGGTGACTCTTTTTGCCACCATCCAAAGCATACCCATTAAAGCCCAGATGAAGTCATACTTTTCCCGCAGAGATGTCTCTGCGGGCTTCCATCTTCCACTCTCTTTTTTTTTCTAAACTCCACTCGAGTTTACAGTAATCTCAGCCCATCTTTATCTTTCTCACAGCATGCAAACACAAACTTTAGCTCACTGATTTTCAACCAGTGACTTTTGCCTCCCCGAGGACATCTGGCAATGCCTGAGACATTCAGTAAGGTCAGAACTGGTGCGGAGGCGCTGCATTTAGTGGGCAGAGAGGCCAGGGACAGGGCTAACCACCCCGCGGTGCACAAGGCAGCGCTCCCTACAAAGAGTTTTCGGGCCCCAAAGGGCAAGACAGCGCTCCCTACAAAGAGTTTTCGTGCCGCGGTTACGGAGCCCTGTGACCCAGTACAAGGCAAAAGATGCAAAACCCCAAGCTGGCGGAGCTCGCCGGATGCAATGCCTGGGCTGTGATGGGACCAGCCACCGGGGGGCTGGCCGGGTTGGGCCCGGCGCCCCAGGCCGCAACTGGATGGAGTGACAGGGTTAACACTCAGATCACGCGGCCCCGGATGTCCCCCAAAGCGCCCGCCTCCTCCCCCAATCCTCGCTCTATCCCCTACCTGCGCCCCTAGACGCAGACTTCGTAAGAAGGTATCCACGGAGCTTCCGCTGCGGCGACTAGCGCTCGGAACTTCAGTAAGGAAGCCGGACAAGCTCTCGCGAGACTCGGAGGCTACGCTCTCGCGGTAAGTGGGCGGGGCTTCGGCAGCTAGTAACGCGGGCTCGCTGGCGCAGGCGCAGTAACGCTCCGGACTTAGGTCGCTCAACCTGGCGGGTCTCGGGGAGAGGGCGGGACCGGCTGAGAGCGGCGAGGAACCACGTGGTGCCTCGGCGTCCCCGGACCCGGGTTTCCCAGACTCCTCGCCTGATGTTTCTACCTCCCAGCCTCCGGTGAGAGTGGCGATCGGGCGGTACACGACCCCACCCACCCATAGCAACCCGAGGGGAGGAAGTGCGTTTATGCGGCAGGGTTCTTAGTTCGGGGTGGGCGGGAGACCGTTGAGCGATTCCCCAGCACCGCGGTTGGGCTCTGGAGGTAGGGAGTTCCCTCGTTGCCACCTTGAGGCGGGGCGGGCGGGACTGGCTCGGTGGGAAACTGATGCCGGCGGAGATTAAGCATCTTGTTGGCTTTCGTTAAAGCGCTGACCGGGTGCGCGTGTGGGGTGCAGTGTCTTGTTGGTTTTCGTTAAAGCGCCGACCGGGTGCGCGTGAGGGGACGAAGCTTCGTGTTTGTTTCCTTCAAGCGCCGACCGGGTGTGCGTGAGGGGACGAAACTTCGTGTTTGTTTCGTTAAAGCGCCGACCGGGTGCGCGTGAGGGGACGAAACTTCGTGTTTGTTTCGTTAAAGCGCCGACCGGGTGCGCGTGAGGGGACGAGGCTTCGTGTTCGTTCCGTTAAAGCGCCAACACGGCGCGCGTGAGGAGAGGGAGCTTCCTGTTGGTTTTCG